>NW_023425359.1:8662500-9902500 GCF_014108415.1 Molossus molossus | reverse complement strand
CACCAGAGGAACATCATAGAAACAGACAGGAGCACTCATGAAAGGAACCTGGGAATGTAGAAGAAAATTTGAAAACACAATTTGTGCTTTTATACTCTTTAAAGACTGAACTACAAAGTATGTGTGTATATACATATGTAATTGTCCATCCACACCAGATCTTATCCCACAAAAGGGCTAAATTCATGTACAAAAATACATACAGTACAAAAAGTGAAAATAAATTACTTGGGCAATCTGGGCCAGAGATGACTTGTACAATATGAGAGGTAGCCTTGTTCTGAAACAGCTGCTGAGGGAAGGAGATGAATTTGGCTCTAAACTTTTTTAGTCATCAGTGCAAAGAGAAACAACATCCACTTACAGGAATTATGGTGTCCACAAGATCAAAGAAGATCAGTTCTTCAGACGAAGTACAGCCCTTTCTAACCCTGAGCTCTGAGAGAGCGTTCTCTCTTGAGCCTTTGTAAACAAAAGACCCTGTGTGATTGAGGCAGGATGCTATCACCTCTGCATCCTTGTAATAACCGCTACGGCAGCTTCTGTTTCACTCTTTATTACAGTGTTCCTCAATTTAGGTCCAATAAAGCCAAGTATGATTCAGCAAATGCAACTCAGTGAGTTACCAAAATAAGGTAGTCCAAGCGTACAGCTTTGGAACAAAATGATATGATGTAAGAGACAAACATATATTACATTGCTTTTCGCACATATTGAATTGTTCTCTTAAGGAATGAAATGAGAAAAATCAGGTTATAATAGGAAGCTCTACAGAGGGAGAACTTCAGAAACGAAAATAACTTCTTTTATTCTGTACAAAATGATAGCTCTGTTTCAGTCCTCCTGGTACTGGGTAAGAATGCAGAGCTATTAAGAAGGTAGTTTGTAAGGATGTTCTCGGTATTTGGGAGCTAGCTACCCTTGGGCACCAAACTCCAAAGACCCAGTATTTTCCATTTTTCTATGTGGTACTAATATTTGCTCATCTATTTGGCTGCTAACAATATGGATCTTTAAAGTGATCACTGGTAGGCATATAGGGTTTGCTTACCCTTCAAGAGGAGCCGACAGAGCTGGTCTTCCTGGAACCCTTGGTATTGGCGGCTTGGCCACGGAATGAAAACATTGTTATTAGAGATTCACACTGTCTCTTGGTTCTTCAGTTTCCACAGCCTTTACTCACTATCAATGCAGTGTAAATGGAGCTATCAGTGAAGGACAAATAATTTCTTTTTCAGTTTATTTTCAGTTGGAATGTGATGGTTATAGGACAAAAGTCACGGGACAGGTCAGATCTTACTGGGCAGCTATACCATGCTGTGCCCAATAAAATAGCACATGATATCGGCACATCACTCCATAGGTTTTAAGACACTGAAGACAGGTAAGCAGGACAGGCGACTCTCTTCTTTTCCAGATAAGAAAATCAAGGATCAGGAAGATCAGGTAGCTTCTCTGAAATCACACCGCTTGAGTTGGCACAGGCTGCACTCTGAGCAGTAACCTAATTCCAAGGTCAGTGGTTTCCCCACGACCTCATGGATATGACACTGTCACTCAACACATTCTTACGGAGTCCCTGCTCTGGGCCAGGCACTCTTCTAGGACGGGGGGACACAGCAAGGAATGCACGTACTCGGAGTCCCTGGTCCCAGAGAGCTTACCTACTGGAAAGAGTAACAGACAAGGAGAAACAAGCAAGTGAGGACTGTCAGCTGGAGCTCAGCACTGTACAGAACAGGTAAGAAGAATAGAGAACCAAGAGGTAGAGGTGGCGAGGCAGGTAGAGGAGGTGCTATTTCAACTGGGGATGGTCAGAAAAGGAGTCTTATCATGTGACACTCGAGCAGGGACCTGAAGGAAGTAGAGGATGTAGCGACGTGCCCTGGGGGAGAAATTCTTTTATACCAGACATGCTGACCCAGGTATATAGCCTTCCTTTTATTTTAATTTTACTTTTTGATACTTTGCTTGTGTTGAAAAGCTATGCTTTGCCCTGCATATTTTTGCCTTTTTCCTCCTCCTGTAAAAATTGTCATCGGTGATTATGATCACATTGTGATTATTATGACATTGTGATTATTATGGAGCGGCCCCAGCTTGGTGGGAGTAGAAGCTGCTAGACTGGAATAAATCTAATGACGACGTGCTAAAATGTGGTGAGATGGTGCCCAGAATATCCTGGCAACACGCTCGAGGCCGGGTGGGCTTGGCCTCAGAACAGGGCTGAATGAGACAGCAGATGGGGTTGCAGGATTTACGGGATGAAGACAGCCAGATTGTATGGCCAAGATCGTATCTTCCGCAGGGAATGAATCCGATCCTTTATTTCCATCCAATTTTTTAAAAGTATAAAATTTCTCTACTCGCAACAACTTTATAATTTAGCTTGGTTACAAACAAAAGCACATGATGTATGAGTGAATTAAATAATAACAAATGGCCTCTCTCTGAGCTCAGCGTCACTGGGGATTAGTAGCACTCTGCTGAGGCACCGGGGTCTGGACCTGCTCTGGTTAATATTTCCTTCCCATTTTGCCCAGTATCTCATAATGTTATCTTCCTAGTCTGCAATCCTGCATGTCTCTATTAGATAGGGCCACTCAGCGATAACAAGCATTCCTTTGGCCTCAAACATTGACCTTCTCCTTCATCTTCCTGTTCAGTAGTCCTGACTCTGGGTGCAGGTGAGCCCACCTGGGGAGATGAAGGCAACGACAGAAATGGTGCCAGGCCTCACCTGGGAGATTGAAATCGGTGGTTTTCCTGCTGCTAACAATTCAGCACGATCTTAATGGATTAAAACAACGCACGTTTATTTTCTTACAGTTCTGAAAGCTAGATGTCCGAAATGAATCTTACAGGGCTCAAATCACGGTGTCAGAAGGGCTGTGTTTCTTCTAGAAGCTCCAGGGAGCATCTGTTTTCTTGCCTTTTCCAGCTTCAGAAGCAGCTCGCAGTCTTTGGTCTGTGGTCCCTTTTTCTTTCTTCTTCTTTTTAATCCTCATCCGAGATATTTTTCCATTTATCTTCAGATAGAGTGGAAAGGTGAGGGGGGGAGAGAGAGAAAGAGAGAGAGAGAGAGAAAGAGAGAGAGAGAGAGAAAGAGAGAGAGAGAGAAGCATCGATGTGGGAGGGACACATTGGCTGGTTGCCTCCCGCACAACCCAGACCAGGGCCAGGGACGAAACCACAACCGAGGTGTGTGCCCTTGACTGGAATTGAACCCTCCCCCCTGATTCTTTGGTCCGAAGGCCAACCCTCCAACCACTGAGCCAAACTGACCAGGGCTGTGGTCCCTTATTTCATCTTCAAAGCACATCACTCCAGCCTCTGCTTCTGTTGTCAAATCTTTTTTGTTTTTTGTTTTTTTGACTTGAACTCTTTTGCCTCCTTCTTATAAGGACTTTTGTGATGACTTTGTGCATACCTAGATAGTCCAGGATACACTTCTTATCTCAAATCCTTAATTAATCACACCTGTAAAGTCCCCTTTGCCATGTAAGGCAACCTGTGTACAGATTCTGAAAATTAGGGTGAAGATACATTTGGGGGAAATTATTCTGCTTCTCCAACTTCCCTCTACCCAGTCATATTTTTTTGAAAGTTCCCCTAGTGATTCCAATGTGCAGCTATTTGAGAATAATTTCCCTAGTCTATATATGATCTGTATAATATTTGTATGTTCTAATCTATTGCTACTAGAAGACGTAACAGTGATAATAACTAAGGCTGTGCACATACCCTTACATGTCTTTTAGTACACAGGTGCACGTTTCTGTTAGGTATACAGATGGAGGGGAGGAATCTCTGAGTCAGAGAACGTGCATTTGTTAATAGACAATACCAAATTGTTGTCCAGACTGGTTGAACCACTTTCCACGTCCACCAGAAGTGTATGAGTTCCTGTGGGCCCTGTCTGAGTAGCTCAGTTGGTTAGAGCATCGTCCCAATATGCCAAGGTTGTGGGTTTGATCACTGGTCAGGACACATACAAGAATCCTCTTCCTCTCTCTCTCTAAAAAAAAACCACAATAAATAAATTATTTTAAAAAAAAAGATTACTCTATCCTGCAAAGCTATCATTTAGAATCGATGGACATATAAAGAGTTTCCCAGACAATAAAAAGCTAAAGGAGTTCATCACCACCAAACCAATATTATATGAAATGTTGAAGGGTCTTCTTGAAGAAAAAGAAGATAAAAGATATGGACAAACAAAATGGCAATAAATACATACTTATTGACAACTGAATCTACAAACAAAATGAACAAGCAGAACAGAAGCATTCTCATAGATAAAGAGAACATTTTGTTAGTTGCCCGATGAGAGGGGGATGGGTGAAAAAGGTGAAGGGATTAAGAAGTACAAATTGGTTGTTACACTGACAAACCTCAAAGGGAAGGGAGGGTTGGGGGGTGGGAAGAAATAAACCAAAGAACTTATATGCATATATGCATAAACAATGGACACAGACAACAGTGTGGGGAAAGGTAGGAGGGGTGCGAGAGTGGGGAGGAGGGGGTCAATAGGGGAAAAAGGAGAAACATCTGTAATACAGACAACAATAAAGATAAGTTTAAAGAAAAAAAAGTTCCTGTTGTTCCACATCTTTGCCAATACTTGGCATTGTTACTCCATTTAACTGTAGCCATTCTGGGGTTTGTGTAGAGGAATCGAATGTGGTTTTGATTAGCATTACCCTAATCCTGGGGAGATTGGGCACATTGTCACACATGAATTGGCTGTTTGGATGTCCTTTTTTATGAAGTGTCCGTTCATGTCCCTTGTCTATTTTACTGGGTTGTCTGTATTTTTCTTACGAAGTTGTTGGTTCTTCACATATTCTGGATATAAATCCTTCTTAGTTGTATGTGCTGCAAGTCTCTGCCACCCTGTGGCTTGCCTTATTACTTTCCTAATAGTGTCTTCGGTGAACAAGAAGTTAACATTTTAATATAGTTCAATTTGTTAATGTTTTTCTTTATGTTCAATGCCCTTTGCATACTATTCAAGAATTTCTGTGCTCACAGCTCATGAAGAACATTTTCTTTTATTCCAAAATTATCTTATATTTTGCCTTTTGTTCTCAGAATTGCAATCACACGATACTCATTTTTATGCAGTGCGCGGTAAAGGCCATGTTATGTATTTTTTTCAGTGTAGATCTCGAACTCTCCCAGGATCATCTATTGGAAAGATCATCTTTCTTATACCATGCTGACGCGCTGTCTCTGCCCAAAGGCAATGTCCAGATGTGTGAGGGTTGCTTTCCGTCTCTATTCCATCCTCTGGTCTATTCTGTGCCGATGCCACTCAGTCTTAGCACCTGCAGCTTTTCAGTAAGTCTTGGTCTACAGTGAAACAATTCTTTTTTTTTTTTTTAATTCTCACTAGAGGACATTTTTCCATTCTTTGTTCAGATAGAGTGGGAGGGAGAGAGAGAGAAAGAAACATTGACGTGAAAGGAACACATGGAGTGGCTGCCACCCACACAACCCAACCAGGGCCAGGGACAAACTGCATCCGAGGTACGTGCCCTTAGCGGGAACCAAACCCGGGTCTCTTCAGACCACAGACCAACGCTCTAACTGCTGAGCCAAATTGGCCAGGGCTACAGTGAAACAATTCTATGTCCTTTTACGCGAGTTCAAGAGTATCCTGGTTATTCCTGGCCCTTCTTATATCCTTAAAGTTTTGAATTTGTTCATCAACTTTAATTGTCTTAAATGTGGAGATTTTGATTGAGGGAATTAATTTAAAGATTGATGTCTTCAACTTACTTTGAAATGAAAATAAAAAAAATAAGATGAAGCCCTGGCCAGTTTGGCTCAGTGGTTAGAGCATCGGCCTGCAGACTGGAGAGTCCTGGGTTCGGTTCCCGCTAAGAGCATGTACCTCAGTTGCAGTTTGTCCCCGGCCCTGGTTTGGGTCATGTGGGTGGCAACCACTTGATGTGTCTCTCTCACATCGATGTTTCTCTTTCTTCCTCTTTCTCTATCTGAAGATAAATACAAAAAATGTCCTCGGGTGAGGATAAAAAAGAAAAGAAAAAAGAAGATAGATTAATGGACTAATAGGTGGATATGTGATAAAGTAAATCAAATAATATGTTAATTGTAGAATCAAGGTCATAGGTATGTATATAGGTCATCATTGTAGATATCTTTCAAATTTTCTGAATGTTCAAATTTTTTCCATAATAAAATGAGGGAGGGAAAAGAAGTCTAATGAAGAAATCAATAAAACATTTTAGAGAAAAATGAAAGAATCTCTGTAGAAATGCCACGGTGTATTTATATTTATGGTTTTGAACACTTAATTTTAGAAAGATGAAAATTCTCTCTAGATTATTTAAAAAAAACACAAAAAATCAAGTGGCTCAAAACTCCAATTATTGTATTTGCTTATGATTTTGTGAGTAGTTCGGGCTGGGGCCAGGCTCCCATTTCTGGTTTTACCTGGTGTCCCTGCGGTGAGGGCCGGCTGGCCTCAGGTGGCCTTTGTCACACAGCTTGGGTTTAATGCTGGCTGTTGGCTGGCCCTCTCTGTTCTCATCCCCAAAGAGCTAGGCCAGAATTCTTGATGGTCTCAGGGTTTCAAGAGGGTGAGAACACTGTGTTTTTTTATTCTAAAATTTCCATTTGATTCTTATTCAACAATTCTAGTTCTCTGCTGAAATTCCAAATCGCGTGTTTTATCTCCCTGCTCACGGCAAGGAGTTGTTTTAGTCTGTATTTGCTAAGTCCAAGATCTGGAGCCCCTGGCTGTTTGGTTCCATCACCTGCTTTTTTTGTGTCAGTTCTAATTCTTGGTGCCTTTCTCCTCATGAACCTGGCCATTTTTAATAGTGGGTCAGACGTATTTGGAATACGAAGCACATAATTTAAGGCCTAAGATGATGTCGTCTTTCTCCACAGTACTTACCCTTGTTCTGCAGGCTCCCAAGGGCCCTCGTGATGGAGGATTGCCTCAGTCCAATTTCAGGGACTGAAATTGCTCAAAGCTGAACTGTAGTCCCCAGTGAAGATCTGTCTACCTCTGCATCACCCACATTTCTAGGATGCAGTTCTTTGGACCCTCGACCCAAAGTGAGAAGAGCTTACCCCTTGATGAGGCCTGGATCCCATTCCATCTTCTTAGCTCTAATTACCACATCAGCTTCTTAGCTTCTCTATTTTCCCTTTTGGTATCAGAAGGGAAATTGGCTTCAAAACTTGGGTTCACCGCCTGGCTGGCGTGGCTCAGTGGATTGAGCATCCTCCCATGGACTGAGAGGTCCCGGTTCGATTCCCAGTCAGGGCACAGCCCGGGTTGCGGGCTCCATCCCCAGTAGGGGGCGTGCAGGAGGCAGCTGATGGGTGTTTCGTTTTCACATCAATGTTTCTATCTCTCTCTCCTTTCCTCTCTCTCTAAAAAATCAATAAAAACATATTTTAAAAACTCCTAAAGTGAGTTTGGAGAGTTCTCTTTTTTAAGAAAAAAACAAACAAACATTAGGTTCACCTGCTTGAGCCCCGTCCTTCCCCAGAATCTGGAGGTTCATGCTTCACCATCTTATTTGTGCTCAGGTGCCTTCATAGGGATGCTTTCTGCATTTTTCCCTGTGTTCTAGCGGTCCTCGGTGGGAGTGATTGGTCAGTTACCTAGTCTACTATTACGGGAGCAGAAGTCATTACTCTATATATTTTAGTAAACATTTTAACACCACAGCAAATACAAGGTAACAAATTATTCTTAATTAGTTTGTCAAGTCAAGCATTTTCTTTTTTTTTTCTTTATTGATGTTTTAGAGAGAGAGGAAGGGAGAGGGAGAGAGAGAGAAACATCGATGAGAGAGAACATTGATAAGACACCTCCTGCATGCCCCCACTGGGGATCAGGCCCACAACCTGGGCATGTGTTCCGACCGGGAATCGAACCAGCGACCTCGTGGTGCATGGATCGACACTCAACCACTGAGCCATACCTGCTGGACTAAGCAAACATTTTCTTAAATGATTCATTTAATCATCCTGTCGTTTGATAAATGAGGGAAAAGACAAAATTTTCTACATATTATGTGTATCCTTAAAAATTATAATTACATATTTAGTTATACTGCCATTCTTAACAGTATACTGATATAAAATCTCTTGTTACATAATGTGCAAAAATACAGAAATGATTTTTTTTTTTTTAACATCCTAATATATCAAGAAGTTGTCGATTTCTATTAAAGGAGGTTTGAGAGACTTGCTCAGTCACAAAGGGAGGTGAAGAATCATTTAGAAACCTCAAATGACACATTGAAGGGGCTGAGGGCTTGGGAGGGTATTCAGTATTGTCTCGTTTTAGGAAATCTCACCTAGGGATTAAATTTCCTTCTTTACAACCGAGATTAAAAAGTAGGAAATGGAATCATTTTCGTAAACTCCTTGGAAATTTTCTTTTTTACTTAGAATTAAAAAGAAAAAGAATCTTCTGGGGCAAAACAGATGAAGGGGTTAAAAGGTACACATTTCATTTATAAAATAAATACGTCATGGGATGTAACGCACAGCATGGTGACTACAGTTGTTAATTCTGTGTTGCATATTTGAAAGTTGCTTACAAAGTAGATCTTAAAAGTTCTCATCACAAGAAAAATATTTTTAATTATATGGCGATGGATATTAACTAGACTTATTGTGGTGATCTTTTCACATTACATATTAATATCAAATCATTATGATTTATACCTGAAACGAATATAATGTTATATGTCAATTATGCCTCAGTTAAAAAAAAGAATCTCTGGCTTAGTTAGGTGTTAAAAGTGTTAATTTTCCATAACTATACTCTGTTTTTTCTAAAGTCTCTTATTTGAGTAAATCATACAAATTATTTAAAAATATTTTAAAAACCTTAATTTTCTTCCATATTTTCTTCTGAAATTTTAGCTTCTTGTGTAATTAAAATACACGAGTAAGCAAGTTAAAAGGAAAAGACAGTTAGCAGGGGAAATCACATTCCTTGTGATTTACAACAAAAATTAGCACATGCCTAGAAACAAACATTTTTAAAAAGTGTGTGAAATTTACATGAATTAAAAAATATCTTTATTTTTCTAAGATTGTTGGAATTTTAGGAACTTTAGAACTCTTCCCAGAATGGATAGGCAGAGTTAAATGCAGGGCCCACAGTTTTTTTGTTTGCTTTTCACCAAACGGCACAGTGTTTCGGGGAAGCAGACCACCGTTGACATGGGACCACTTTCGTCACTCAGACTGTGCATCATTTCCCAGAGAGGCCGCGGTCGGCCAATCAGCAGGCTTCAATTCCGATCCTTTCCTCATGCCTTTGATTTATTTAACATCGCATTTATTATTGATCAAATTTAGACACTTTTACTTTTTTCATGAGTTCCCATTGGTGAAATTAATCCTTCGCTCCAAATAACAGAAGCAATTAATAAAAGAATTAATAAGTGATAAACCTTAAGAAGGTTAGATAATTATTCAAGTTCTATTTATCTGGAGTCATCTGGACTAAATGTAAATAACTTCTGACTTAGTATCTAAGAAACTCTGAATATTTTCTCCCAGATGACATTTCCCTGAATAAAAAAGACAAACAGACAAACAGCTAGAAGGTTGACGGGTACCTTTTTCTTTTTAATAATAATTCTCCTGCTTACCAGATAGCATGACACACAAATAATATGTCTCTTAATGCATACATTGTGATAGTAATTCTGATTATGAATCAGGTGAACAATGAAGGAGGTGGAAAGCTAATTATTATGATCCTATTATTTTAGATCTGCTTAATCTTCTTCGTTCCCTTTGTCATTTTGCTGACAGTGAACAAGAAACACTGCCTATGCCTTACGTAGATTTCAATGTATGAAAGAAGTTGGCTCTTGCTTGGGATTCAGAAGTGAGGTCACCTGAGCTCCAAGAACGATCTTCTCTGTTGATGAGCTGGCCCTCGCTTTCATCCTGAAATAAAGACTGGCATACCATTCAGACCTTGCTGTCTCACGTGCAGCCCAGACCAAGGCGGCCAGCTCTGATTTTTCTATCTTATTTGGAGATGGTTGGGAAGAAGAAAGAAGACAGATTTATTTGTGGGACGAAATTCCTTTTCAGACTTCTCCTCCGCTGTCCCTGTAAAACAAAGGACACGTCAGTTAATAACTGGTCTGACATGACAAACACTTTTCTAGAGTCAAGTGGCATTGCTAATTTTTTCAGAGCTTTTAATCCTCCTAGAAATAAAGTGTATTTATTTATTTATTTTTTTTATTATTATTATTTTTTTAATCCTCACCCGAGGACATTTTTCCATTTTTTGTACAGACAGAGTGGGAGGGAGAGAGAGGAAGAGAGAGAGAGAGAAACATCGATGTGAAAGGGACACATCGAGTGGCTGCCACCCGCACAACCAACCAGGGCCGGGGACAAACTGCAACCGAGGTACATGCCCTTAGCGGGAACCGAACCCGGGTCTCTCTGGACCGCAGGCCGACGCTCTAACCGCTGAGCCAAACCAGCCAGGGCTAAAGTGTATTTATTGACTTAACTGTCCTGTGTGCTTTTAGGGTAAAATATGTTAAAAACAGGGGGTGGTACTCCAGAAGGGTATGGATGGAAGAGCAGAAGCTTTAGAAATACTTGACTGGGCAGTTATTCATTCTGTCACTCAATTGTCCAAACTGTAACGAATTGGTTAAAACAAAAAACAAAACAAAACAAAGAAGGTTGCTAGGTTGTTGTAAGGCATAGACATATTGTATAATAATATCATCAGAGTCCAGTGACTTATAGGAAAATAAAATCAAGTGATGATCCCGCAAATGAGAAATGAAAGTTAGTTGCGATGGGATATTTTTGGAAGACATACATGTAAATGTTAAACTCATTTGGTTTAAAAAATTCAGATCAAGAAGCGTGTGATATTATCAATAGCATTCAGCCAATATTTATAGTACACATCAATGTGACTTTGCGGTCTAGTATGGGAAAGGAGAGAAAGAAGATAAGGGGAAGGGCAGACGTAGAGTGTTCTAAGGTAAAGAAAAAGACAGAGTGAGCCCCAAGGTCAAAATGTAACTACCTAAAGATACCCTAGGGTTGGACACCCACAGGTCATGCGACTGTTACTTTCTCCCTAAGATAAGGTAGGACGCTTAGTTCCCCAGACCAATCTGCTAAACAGCTGAGGCAACTTCCTAAGCTTCATTGATCTTTCTTTTTAATTTTCTATTCTCCTTTTCTTTCTCCTCCTCCTTCTTCTAACACATTCTTTCATCCAGCAAATGTCCTCTGAGCATCACTTATGCGTCCGTCTGTTCTCAACACTGAAGTTCTAGTAGAGAATTAGTCCAAGTTCCTGCCTTCATGGAGCTGAGGTGGTGGGATAGAATCAATAAAAATAAATTCTTATACAATGTAACCTCAGGTAGTAACAGGAGCTATAATGAAAAATAAACTAGCCTGGCTGGTGTGGCTCAGTGGACTGAGTGTCATCCCATGGACTGAGAAGTCCCAGTTCGATTACTGGTCAGGGCACATGCCTGGGTCTTGGGCTCGATCCCCAGTGGGGGGCGTGCAGTGGGCAGCGGATTGGCTTCTCTTGCATGTCAATGTTTCTATTTCTCTCTCCCTTCCTTGCTCTTTAAAAAAATCAATAAAAACATGTTTTTTAAAAAAGATAAATAAACTAGTGTGAGGTGATAGAGCCTGATGGGAAGGAAAGGTTCTTCAACATTCATTATTTGTAACCTGATGTGACCAGGAGCTTACCTACCTCGGACTTACACTGCACTGTATTTAAGTGTCCAGGCTCTGAAAGCAAAGTCCTAGCTCTATTGATGTGTATTTATTGATTTGATTTCATCTGCTATTTTTTAACTTATAGCTGTTTGAGTTTCTAAAATGATAATCAGCAAATGACACTTTAATCTGCACCGGTTTCCAGATTTCATTTTCCACTTGCTAAGTGCACACTTTTCTGAAAAGGACATGATTTCACTTTGAAAACAAAGTTTAGTCCTCTGGCTACACTTAACTCTTTTCTTCATTAAACCAGAAAGAGAAATGAAATTTTAATCAGGATTTTGGGGTTCCTTTTCTCTAAGTAAATGAGAGACGATCACTGTTGGCTTTTTAATTATCTATCAGAGTGATTAAGAGAAAAGAAAGTACCTATTAAAATAACAGATGCATTCAACATTCTTTAGTGTCTGGACAAATAATTTATCATCTTTCATGATCTCTGATAAAATTAATCATAATAGAGTCAATTTTTGACTGAGTGAACATTACTCATTATGTAGATTAACCATGACTAATTTTTAATTTCATTTTTGTCTTTCCCCTGGTGTTTAAGATATATTTGACTACTTTTTTTCTGTCCCTTAGTTTTTACTGTTAAATAAATAAATAAAATTAACTATGTACATTTGGAGATTGAAGTGGCTTTATTAAATGATTCATGAGACTTCCGGTCAAGACGGCGGGTAGGCAAACATGGTATCGGGTCCTCCCACAACCACATCAAAGTTACAACTAAACTACAGAACAACCATCATTCAAAACCGCCTGAAATCAAGCTGAATGGAAGTCCTATGACTATGGGATTAAAGCAGCCGCCACATGGAGACTGGTAGGAGGGCGAAGGCTGAGGGGCTGGTCCCACACCCATGTGTGGTGGATAAAATCAGGAGGACACCTCGGCTGAGGGGTCCCCCTCCCACACCAGACACCTCACTCAGGGTTCCAGTGCCAGGAAGAGAATCCCCATCACTTCTGGCTGGAAAAACCAGCGGGAACTGAGGCTCAGGGAGGCTGAGGCGGCTGGAGCCCCAGGCAGCTCCTTAAAGGGCCCGCGCACGGACTTATCGGACTCTGTCCCTCTAAACTTGGAGGGGAGGCAGCTCGAGGGGCGCCAGAGACATACAGGGAAGAACTGAGCTGTTTGGCACTGTAGGGAGGGCTGGAGAGGGAGCTTTCTCCGGGACAAACGTGCTGTCAGAGGCCTTTGTTCCTTTGGTGAGCCCTTCCCGGGGGCGGCGACAGCCGCCATATCTGGGACTCCAGCAACCTGGCTCACACTGGTAGCCCCGCCCTGGTGACTCCCTGAAGCCCCGCCCACCCAACTTTCAGGCCCACCCAAGCTGTTGCCACTTGCTTAACCATAGGATTGGCCTGTCTTGGATCCTGCTTCAGGTTTTCCTAAATTGTTTCAAACAAGCAACATCTGGTCTCAGTTAGCCCCATACCGCTCGTTAAGTAATATATAGAAACAAACACAGGGAGGCAGCCAAAATGGGGAGACAAAGAAACAGGTCTCAAATGAAAAAACAGAACAAAACCCCAAGAAAAGAACTAAGCGAAATGGACATAAGCAACCTAACAGATGCTGAGTTCAAAATACTGCTTATAAGGATGCTCAATGAACTCAGTGAGGGCCTCAAGAGCATTAAAAAGGACCAGTCAGAAATGATGGATGCACAGTCAGAAATGAAGGAGGCATTAACTGAAATAAAGAATAATTTACACAGATTCAATAGTAGAGTACGTAAATCCAAGAAGCAAACCATTGATTTGGAATATAAGGAGCAAAAAAACGCCCAATCAGAACAGCAAAAGGAAAAAAGAATCCAAAAAAATGAGGATAGTGTAAGGAGCCTCTGGGACAACTTCAAGCGTGCCAACATTTGCATCTTGGGAGTACCAGAAGGAGAAGAGAGAGAACAAGAAATTGAAAACCTGTTTGAAACAATAATGGCAGAAAACTTTCCTAACTTGGTGAAGGAAACAGACATACAAGTCCAGGAAGCACAGAGAGTCCCACACAAGATGAACCCCAAGAGGCCCACACCAAGACACATCATCATCAAAATGCAAAAGGTTCAAGACAAAGAGAGAATCTTAAACGCAGCAAGAGAAAAGCAGTTAGTTACCTACAAGGGAGTTCCCATAAGGCTGTCAGCTGATTTCTCAAAAGAAACTTTGCAGGCCAGAAGGGAAGTGTCAAAATCTCAGATTGATGAAAGCAGAACCTACAACCAAGATGACTCTATCCTGCAAAGCTGGCTTTAGCATCGATGGCCTATAGAGTTTCAGACAAGAAAGTAAAGGAATTCATCACCACCACAAACCATTATATTATTTTTTTTTATCCTCACACGAGGACCCTTCCATTTTGTTCGATAGAGAGGGCAGGAGAGAGAGGAGAGAGCGAGAGAGAACACATCGATGTGAAGGGGACACATCGAGTGGCTGCACCAGCACGACAACCAGGGCCGGGGACAAACTGCAACCGAGGTACATGCCCTTAGCGGGAACCGAACCCGGGTCTCTCTGGACCGCAGGCCGACGCTCTAACCGCTGAGCCAAACCGGCCAGGGCCCAAACCATTATTATATGAAATGTTGAAGGGTCTTCTTGAAGAAAAAGATAAAAAAAATATGAACAAACAAAATGGCAATGAATACATATCTATCGACAATGGAATCTACAAACAAAATGAACAGGCAGAACAGAAACATTCTCATAGATACAGAGAACATTTTGTTGGTTGCCAGTTGGGAGAGGGGTTGGGGGAATGGGTGAAAAAGGTGAAGGGATTAAGAAGTACAAATTCATTGCTAGACTGACAAACCTCAAAGGGAAAGGGGTTGGGGGGTGGGAAGAAATAAACCAAAGAACTTATATGCATAATCAATGGACAGAGACAACAGTGTGGGCAAAGGCGGGAAGAGGGGCGTGAGTGGGGAGGAGGAGGTCAATGGGGGGAAAATGAGGAACATCTGTAATACATTCAACAATAAAGGTTAAAAAAAAAAAGATTCATAAATTAGGCATCATCCCATCTAGTAAACAGTAGAGTGCTCTGATAAAAATGGAGGGTTTTACAGGAAGAAGGATGGTGGGGAATTTCAGGGGGTGTTATCAGACCAATGACCTCTCATTAGTGTTGGTCAGGAAATTCCAGACTGATCAGTTAAAAATTCCAGACCTGGGAGAGTCTGAAACTGCAATTAGATTAGGTATTAAGTTTTGGTGGGGCTTAGCACAAGTGACTTCATTTTGGGTCTGGTGTCTTTTTAACAGTACTTAGAAAATGTAAAGTACATTTAACACCAGATGAGGCAAAACAATGCAAATATGGGACATAAAATATATGAATTATAAAACCCCAACAAATATTCTATTGATTACCTATCAGTGTTGGATTATTTATGTACTGTTTTATCCATTACTTAACAAATTGAAAGTAAACGATTCTATTTTTATAAAAAAAAACTTTGCCAAAAATTCTTATTCAAATAATTGCTAGAACTGATGATAACAAGAACCATGCATATTCTCATTAAGGGCATAAACTAACAAAATTATGGTCAAGTTTTCTGTATTAATTAAAGCAGCTTATTTTGTCATTGTAGTTGTGTTTGTTACGTGTTATTCGCTTTGGTGCAGACAGTAACAATCCAAACAGAAATGGGATATACCATTTCTGACTTACTTTTTCATGTTGAACATGACTTCCCTTCTTCTTTCCTGGAATGCCATCGGGCTCCCTCAGAACCTCTGACCCAATGAGTGGCAGGAATTGTAGACTCGTGGGGCTTGGGACCTGGAAGCCACAAATATAGAGTAAGACATACAGAAGTGATTACTTCCGTTATGTGAATTCCGGGGTTGGGGAAAGGGGTTGAAAAATTCCAACTGCTCTAAAATACACCCTCCTTCATAGGTGCCCACTATTAATTCTTAATAGTTCACCCTCAGCCTCATCTGTAGCTTAAGAGTTTGAAACCTATTACAGTTAAGGTGTTTTTGGCAAGGAGAAGTAACATTTTAAGAAATAAGTTAAGATTAAATTGAAATATTCTACCTTCAGTGTACTATTCTTGGTTAATGAATCAATTATTTCATTTAACAAAGGTTATCTGAAATGGAGACTTGCAAGATGAGTGAGGATTTGGAGAAAAACAAGGGGTGATGAATTCTGGGCAGAGGGGTACCCAGGCAAAGTCACAGAAGAGGGACAAATAGTGATGCTTAAGGAATAGCAAGCGATTTAGCATAGCTGTAGTGCAAGAGACATGGGACAATGTGGAAGAAGCGAGGTCATACAGTTCAGGCAGGGGCCAGATCATGTAAGGTTTGTATGACAGGCTGAAAGCATTTGGATTTTATCCTGTAGGTAATGAAGAGCTAGTGTGAAGCTTAAGTTTCCTGCAGTGTTCAACGTGGAATGCCAGAGACAAGGGAGCAAGACCGCTGACACACCAAACTGAAGACTCCCCTGTGATCAGATACAGCATGTTCATGGACGCAAAGTCAGCCTGGTGACACGATTTTCTCCAACCTGGCTTGCTAGCCCAGGGTCAGGAACGAGAGGGCAGATTCCTATGGTTCTGTAACCACTCCAGCACTAGAAATGGTCAACTCACCCTATATATGGGCAGAGAACCGAAAACAACCCCCGCCTCTCTGTTTTCAGCCATGAAACCTTCTATGGCATGCTTTTGAATCTGCGAAACAGAGGAATGAATGTTTAATGAAGAGGACACATTCCATAAGTGGCAAAATTCCTGGGTTCAAACTCTGACTGTCACTTATTAGCTGCGTTACCTTACCATACCTGCATTGACCTTAGGCAAGTTTTTGCCCTGTTTAATATTTTTCAGCATCAAATGAGGTTGTGTATATAGTAAGGTGCTATTCAAATGTAAGAGTTACATTATCATTGTATTACTGATGATATGTCAAGAAGAAATTAGCAGAAAATAAATAAATAGAGAAATAATACACAATTAATAATGAAAAGGAATGGGCAAACAAGATTGCTGGTAAAAGTCAGAGATTCCTAAATAAAAGGTATTTTAACTCAATATTAATATTAAACTTTTGTTATTCTGCCAAGCAAGTGAGAAGATGAACGTATGGTAAGAAGAGAGCAAGCCTTGAAATATTTGGGGCATTTAACTGTTTTAAAACCTTTCTCCACATTTATCTGTTTCAGTTAAATTACTTTTTTTTTTTCTTTATTGATTTTAGAGAGAGAGGAAGGGAGAGGAAGAAAGAGATAGAAGCATCAATGAGAAAGAACATCGACTGGCCGCCTCCTGCACGTCCCCCACTAGGGATTTGGCCCACAACCTGGGCATGTGCCCTGACTGGGAATCGAACTGGTGACTTCTTGGTGCATGTGTCGATGCTCGACCACTGAGCAACACTGGCTGGGCTCAGTTAAATTACTTTATTTATTTATTTTAATTTTTAATTTTTTTTTTGTACAGATGTTTCTCCTTTTTTACCCCATTGGAACCCCCCTCCCCATAACTCCTGCCCTGTACCCGGCTTTGTTGTCCATGTCCATTGGTTATGCATACATGCATATAAGTTCTGTGGTTTATCTCTTCCTACCCCCCCACCCTGTCTTCTGAGGGATATAAGTCGGTGCCCTACTTCCATGTTTCTTGGTCTACCATATTCCTCAGATTGTTATGTTCATTATATTCCTCAAATAAGTGAGATCATGTGGTATTTGTCTTTTATTGCTTGGCTTATTTCACTTAGGATAATACTTTCCAGGTCCCTCCATGTTGTCTCAAAGGATAAGAGATCTTTCTTTCTTACCGCTGCATAGTACTCCATTGTGTATATGTACCACTGCTTTTTGATCCATTTGTCTACTGATGGACACTTGGGTTGTTTCCAGATCTTAGCTATTATAAATAGTGCTGCTATGAACATGGGGGTACATATATTCTTCCTGATTGGTGTTTCAGGCTTCTTAGGGTATATTCCTAGAAGCAGGATCACTGGGTTAAATGGAAGTTCAATTTTTAATTTTTTGAGGTAACACCATAGTGTTTTCCATAGTGGCTGCACCAGTCTGCATTCCCACCAGCAGTGCACTAGAGTCCCCTTTTCTCCACACCCTCGCCAACACTTGTTGTTTGATGATTTGTTGATGGCGGCCATTCTGAGAGGTGTGAGGTGATACCTCATTGTTGTTTTAATTTGCATCTCTCTGATGATTAGTGATGTTGAGCATTTCTTCATATGTCTCTTGGCCATTTGTATGTCCTGTTTGGAGAGGTGTCTATTCAGCTCCTCTGCCCATTTTTTAATTGGGTTCTTTGTCTTCCTTTTGTTGAGTTGTATGAGTACTCTATATATTTTGGAAATTAACCCCTTATCTGATGTATCATTGGCAATGATGTTCTCCCATACAGTGGGTTGCTTTTCCATTTTGATGATTGTTTCTTTTGCTGCGCAGAAGCTTTTTAGTTTGATGTAGTCCCATGTGTTCATTTTCTCCTGTTTCTGTTGCCTTAGGTGATGTATCAGTGAAAATTCTGCCGCGTATGATGTCCAAAATTTTGATGCCTACATTTTCTTCTAGAATTTTTATGGATTCACGGGTCACATTTAAGTCTTTTATCCATTTTGAGTTTATGTTTGTGTATGGTGTAAGTAGATGGTCTAGTTTCATTTTTTTTGCATGTAGCTGTCCAATTTTTCCAACACCATTTACTAAAGAGGCTGTCTTTACTCCACTGTATGCTCTTGCCTCCTTTGTCAAATATTAATTGAGCATATTGACTTGGGTCCATTTCTGGGTTCTCAGTTCTGTTCCACTGGTCTATATGCCTGTTCTTGTGCCAGTACCAGGCTGTTTTGATTACAGTGGCTTTGTAATATAACCTGAGTCCTGGGAAGGAGCAAGATGGCCACCGTCCTGCGTGGCAGCAACTCAGCAAAAGCTCTGAGCGCCCTCCAAATCCGAGTGTCCCCACATAGTTCCAGTCCAGTCTGCTCTCCCTCTGCCGCAGCCCAAGGTGAGGGGCTGTGGCTTTTTTAGCCTCTGTCCCAGCTCTGCGCTGTGGAGCCACTTGGGAGTGTAACCCGAGGGCGCTGCTCCCAGCTAAGGCGGCTGCTGTCTGTGGGCTCCCAGCCCATCTCCCGCCTTCGCAATCCTACTAGGATCAAGTCAGTGTCCCTGGTTATATGGTCCTTGTAAGCTGCTTTTCTGTTGCTTTTTCCTGTCGATTTGTCTGTGTTATAGTTGTAATTCCAGTTTGGTTCTGAGAGATGGTCTGTGTAGCTTCCGTTCACTCTGCTGCCATTTTGGAATGCTCAGTTAAATTACTTTAAAAAAAACATTTTTTATTATTCAAATTGAAAGAGAATATTAAAACTGAATACCGATCTTTATTTTGGGGTTGTACTATTTCAATCCTATTCAACAAACTTCAGTATCTGTTACATGCATACATACATGGGCATGTATCTTTGCCCATCAAGAGCTTGTGATTTAGTAGTGGGGGGTGGATGTAAAGGTCAGTATATAAATAATTCTAATTCAATGTGGACCATGGTAATTAACATGCTTGAGACATGAAGCCCAGAGAGATTGGGGTCTTTGGCAAAAGAGGAATTAACATTTACTGAGTATCTACAATGTATCTGGTATACATTCTCTCATTTACTTCACACAGCGATTCTTTGAGAGCCTTTAATATGTGTAAAGAGATAAAATAACTTATCTCAGATGAAACCCAATTCTGGTACATTCCACATTTAGTGTGTCTCCTGACTGTCACCCTTCTGGGAGAAACGATCTGAATTCCATTCAGACAGAAAGGTTTCCAAATGGCCTCATTTGGAAAGTGTTAAATATTTATTAAATATGGAGTTAATACTGTAAAAGAATGATTACATAATGAACATCTCTGGATCTGCTGCTCTGTGCAAATTGGAATAATACCTTCACCTTCGAGGTCCTCCGTGAGCCATCCTCGGGCCTCATTTCTTTTCACCGGCCCTCGGTGTCATGACTGGCCTGAATTTTGCGCTTTCATTTCTCTTGCTTTGCTTTATATAGTTTTGTCTTACATGCTTTTTGTCCAAAACAGTATTTTATTAGTTTTTCCTCTTCTTGAATTTTATGTAAATGAAATCATTATGTCTACATTCTTATATAAAGCTCTTCTCATTCAGTAGTAGGTTTCAAGTATTCATTCATGGAGGTGAGTGTTATTCTCGTTCATTTATTTTGACTGCTACATAGTATTCCAATTTATAAACACACTATAATTTATTTACCAGTTATACTGTTGACAAGCATTTAGGCTGCTTTTAGGGTTTTGCTACTACAAACAATGCTTGTCTGAGCATTCTATTTGCCTCCTAAGCACATGGTCAAGTTTCCCCAGGGTTTATTTTCATCACGGTATGCCTACTTTCAAATGTACGGGATAATGCTGTGTTGTTTTCCAAGGTGGTTCTACCACCAGCAGATTAGTGTTCTGATTCTGCCAGTCTGCCTTGATGTTGTCAGACTTCAACATCTGGTGGCTGTAAAATGGTATTTCATAATATTATTGATGTGAATTTCCACAGCTACTAATGAGGTTGAGCATCGTTTCACGTGTTCATTAGATTTTTTTCTTTTGGGAAGTATCTATTTAAGTATCTGACCTTTAAAAAATTGGCCTGTCTTTCCTTCTTATTCATTTTGAGGAGTTCCGGATACCGATCCTTTGTCAACTACAAAGGTAGTTAGAAAGGAAGGGTGGACTTTGACAGACAGAGGTCGTGGATATGGCAGGGACAGCCCAGGTGAACTGCAGGGTGGAAGACAGAGAGGCAAGCTCAGGGAGACTGTTCTGCTGTGTAGAGGGTGGGCAGCTTAGGTTAGCCATGGGAGGTAAATTGAGAAGGGTAGCCTTGGTTGATTTTATGGGAGATCTTGAAAAAAATCAATTTTAATTAATTAATTGCAGACTTTAGCCTAAAGATGCATGCTATATCCATTCTTTAGCAGGGTTAGAAATAGACTCAGTAGCAATACATTCTCCTAATTCTGCACTGAAGAAAATTGTGTCTGTCTGTGGTAAGAAGAATAAGGGCAACCAAAGATGTGTGCACCCTACTCCCCTCAACCCCGACTTGTGAATATATTGCTTCACTTGGCAAAATCGACTTTGCAGATGTGATTAAGGTTAAGAAGTTGAAGGCTGATTAGCTAGGCGGGCCCAATCTCATCATAGGATTCCATAAAAGCAGAGAAACTATCCTCTTATGTCAGAGTCATGTGACCATGGAAGACTGGTCAGAGAGATGTGACATTTCTAGCTTTGAAGATGAAGACAGGGGGCCACAAACCACGAGATAAGAGATGTCCCCTACGGCCTCCAGTAAAGGAACCCAGCACTGGTGGCACCTTAATTTGAGCCCAGTAGGACCCAGGTCAGACTTTTGTGTTATTTTAACACTTAGTTTGTAGTAATTTGTAACAACCGCAATAGCAAACTAGTACTCTGTCCATATCTAAATTCAGGAAAACAAAAGTAAAGTGGTTTTTTTGTTAAGTTACCTTGGGAGAAAAAAGAGACTTGAAAAATTTAAAATCATGTTCCACTTTAAAGGGCTTGGGGGGTGTACGTTTGAAAAGCAAAGACATTGAGCTCATTTTTCTCCATCTGCAAATGAAGATACAAGAACAGCTGTTAAATACGTTCCCATTCCCCTTTTTCCCCTCTGGGTCCCAGTTTCTTCAGCTCTCATGGCACCAACCCTAATGATGCCCCTTGCACTTAAGTCTTATTCCATTTGGCTTTCCAGATTCCCCTCCATGTGAACTAAAGAGATTTCTACTAGACCTGAACATTCCATGTAGTTAAATTCATTAATAATAGCCATTGGGCCCTGGCCGGTTTGGCTCAGCGGTTAGAGCATCGGCCTGCTGTCCAGAGAGACCCGGGTTCAGTTCCCGCTAAGGGCATGTACTTCGGTTGCAGTTTGTCCCCGGCCCTGGTTGGTCGTGCGGGTGGCAGCCACTCGATGTGTCCCTTCACATCAATGTTTCTCTCTCTCTCTCTTCCTCTCTCTCCCTCCCACTCTATCTGTACAAAAAATGGAAAAATATCCTCGGGTGAGGATAAACAAACAAACAAAAAAAATAATAGCCATTGGAAAAAATACATACTGTACAGTAGGGATGAGGAAACCCGGGGTACAAAACCAGCGTTTGATATTTGGGTGACTTGGGGAAGCTTCCACATAGTGAAAACGTATTTATACATATATGTAAAAAGCCATAACTAAGCATTGAAAACATTTAAAAGAGAATAAATATCCCTAACGAGCAACTCAGACTTCAACCTGTCCAAAACCAAACTCACTGTCTTTTTCTTTCAATTTTATTTTATGTTGGATTCCGGTGTACAGCTTGGTGGTTAGGCAATCATCTACACTATCTTTTTCTTCAGATCTGCTTTTCCTCTTGTGTGTATCCTGTCTCAGTGATTTCAGGCAAGTTGAAAATCTTTTTTGTGTGTGTGTGTGTGGTATGTGCCCCTAGCAGGAACCGAACCCGGGACTCTCTGGTCCACAGGCTGACGCTCAACCGCTGAGCCAAACTGGCCAGGGCCAAGTTGAAAATCTTTATGTTGGTCCATAAGAAAAAGCTCATCTCTGTAGAATTTCCTTGCTTAACTTTGTACCATGTCTTCCCTACTTGCTCCCTGGATCCAAACCTTGAAAGACTATGTAATAATCTTTCATTATTTTGTGCCTTTGCTTAGGCAATGGCCTCTTTGGTCTTTATTTGGACAAATCCTGTTTGCCCCTCTGTGATTATCTTAAGAATTGATATTCTTAGCAGTACTATTATACTGAATTATAGATTTTTGTCCACCCTTCCGCTGGATTCAAAATTATTGAAAAGTTTTGAGTTCTTCATCTTTGAATTCTCCGTGTCCAACACAGTGTTACCGTATCATAATAGTTTAATTCTTGTCTGTTCTCTAAAGAAAACCCAATGGGCTTACCTTTGCCGGTCAAATACCAGAGGATATTCATATTTTTGCTTGTTCTCTGTGAACTTGCTTTCTTCTTTTATTTCTATGGGATACTCATTAACATCACAAGGCAAAATGAAATCACTTGTCTGTGATATGTCAAAGGGCCTTCGCTGTCCAAAATATCCACAGTAATGGCCATTGAGGGCATGCCAGACCCTGAGGAACGGGAAAAGGCAGGAGGGTGAAGTAACTAGAATTCAGCGGAAGTTATTCTCTGAATGGTCAGATTTTCATTGGTCCATGAAGAATTTTAGACTTGAGTCCAGAATTCTTCCTATTAAATATATGAAGCTAACTATAGCATCAACTTTTTTTTTTTTTTTTTTAATCAGGTAGAATTATAATCTACAACAATTTTGGGAAATGTCAATTTGAATCTGTACTTATGACATCCAGTCATTAAAGTCAGAAAATAAGAAACAGATTTTTCCCTAAATAACGCTGTTCATTTAAGTTAATCAGAATTCATATTGACTGACAGGGTATTAGTCCAACAGGTCTTAGATTGGGCTGTATCTCAGCTGTCTACCTTCTGTGCCAGCAACAATAGAACTTGTAGGAGGAGGTACCTACTGATGCTTTTTCTATTACCCAAATCCTCTCCACTTCCATCTACAATTCCAACTCTTGTGCAAACACCATACTAATTTTTACAATGGGGTCTGAAATACAGCAAAAGAAGTGGCTCTTCATCCAGATGCATCATTTCACCATCAATTCACTCCAAAAAGTCCCCCTCAATAGTGCACATGGTTTAAAGCAGCAATTTTCAACCAGTGTGCTGCACGAATTTTTAAAACATGCAGTACCTGACTAGTTAGGGGCACCAACTTCTTTTACCTTAGATTGTCAATTTAAAAAAAAATGACAATAGCCAATACAACAATAACCATACAGTATAAATGAATCAAAATTATACCTATTTCTTTGGTCAAAAATTATACCTATATTTTTGCAGCAGAATTTTAGTAATTAGTTTATGTATACCATGAGATGAAAAGGTTGAAAAAAGTCATTAGCAGGAGCAGGTGGCCCGTGTCTTAAGGAAAGATAAAATAGTACTTGGAAGATCTTCCTTTTATGTCTTGATTTCAACCTCAGAGCAGCAAATGATAGAAACAATCACCATGTGCCCACAGCAATGACCCAGGAGAAGGATAAACTAATGAACTAAGGGTAGGTTCCACAAAGTCCAAGCGGTACCCCAGATTCAAGCAGAAAGCATTGAAGAAGAAGCAGAGCAGAGGTATCCAGTCAGGACCCCCCACACCGAGTGTTCTGACAAGGAACATGACCAGCCTACATCCCTGACATACTTGCATTCCCCAACACTACATAAATGTCATGGCCCCGCCAGACCCATTACCAAAGTGAAATGGACCAGCCCGTCCAACATAGAAGTTAGAGGGATGAGGGACTGATTTAGGACAACTCTAAATTCATTCTACATAGGCAAGGACTGAAGTAACCTTTGGTCTCCTTGCTTTGGGGAAGTTTCTGTTCCATTTCTCCCAGAGGACATCTTGCCACTCAGCCTGATGTCCTGGGCCTCAGATATGAATCCTCAGCCCCTTCTATCTTGTGTCCCAGAGGCAAGCCTTTATTATGCTTTTTCCTATTATAAAGTTATCATCTTTTTCACAAATAGGTTTAGAGTGTTAAAACTACTCACTCCTTTAGAAAGTGGCAGCTAGTGTTAGCAAAAGGATGGGGTTTAGTTATGAAGAGAAATGTATTCTGAGATAGCTATTAATAGAGCTAGGTTTTTAAAACTGAGTGTCTAGGAAGTATGCTTGAAGGAACCATAGAAGTAATTTCTTCATGTCAAGGCTGGCTGGTTTGAGCAAGGAACTGTTTGTAACAACAGAGGTGTGCACACATGTGATGTGTGTGTGTATGTGTGTATTACAATCCCCAGTGACACGTCTGATGACAGGTAGCTGGAGATCAGCTAGCGCAGAGACTGGAGGGACAGAGTTGTAAAAAGCATCTATAATAATGTAATATCATGTTCTTAATTTTTCCTACGAATAAAACAGCAGGTCCCCCTTCTGACAGAAGAAGCAGCTCTGTTTGTCCCCAAATAGGACCTTACCCCCACCTTGAACTCAACATTTCTAAAAGTTTTCCTTCATCCTTTCACGTTATAAATCTTTCCCTCTTTCAGTGACTCCTCTCTCAATGAATGTTCCCCTAGTTACATACACCAGCAGTTCGTGACGCCTACCGCTTACCTTCGCGTTCAGTGAAAGTTCACAGGTGGGTTTTGCATTCTAGTTCTCAGATCCCAAATACTTATCTCCGGCACTGCTGCCTGCCCCCCAGCTCCAGCCAACATACCCCCACGGACATCCCACTGGTCTCCTCACGCCCACTCCTGCTGCTCTGCAATCCACTGCCCATGGATTTTTGTTACATTCTTTTAAAAAAATTAATTAGTTTTTAATTGAGGTAATATTGGTTAACATTATATATTTGTGTTTTTAACATTTTGCGCACGTATATTTAGCATTATGTAACTGAAAAACAAGTAGGCTTTGTATGTTACGGACTATAGTTAATCATGCTATATTGCATATTTGAAAGTCACTAAGAGAATAAATCTTCAAAGTCCTCATCATGAGAAAAA
This sequence comes from Molossus molossus, assembly GCF_014108415.1. NCBI lineage: Eukaryota > Metazoa > Chordata > Mammalia > Chiroptera > Molossidae > Molossus > Molossus molossus. The sequence continues at coordinate 9,877,015 of NW_023425359.1, read as the reverse complement.
CTTTTATAACTGTGTGGTGATGGATGCTAAGTAGACTTGATGTTAACTAGACTTACTGTGGAGATCACTTCACAATATAAACAAATATCGAAGCATTACGTTGGACACCTATAACTAATGTAATATGTACATTATACCTTAATAAAACAAAGAAAGCTAACCCTGCAGGGAGGCTCTCTAAAGAATGTAACTGACCACAGCTGCAGTGTAGGTCATGTCAGCTGCTCCCTTTGCAGACCTATGCTAACACTGCCGAAGCAGGCGAGGCAGCCATGAGAGTAAAAATCAGGCTTTGCAAAATCAATCGCCTTGTCCCTGAAGCTACGAACTCCCTCTCGCTTTTCTCAATATTAGTTTTCCTTTTCTATGACTTTTTTATGACTTCTGTTCCCGTGTCTCTTTCTGTCGTCTTCCCTGGGCTTGGGCTCACCTCTCTGAGCTACTCATCTTGCTTAATTCTTCGAAATAAGTCTATAAAAAACACCCGTTGAAGGTATTTATTATACATTCTAACGTAGAGCAGCATGACATCTCATTTCCGTAGGCATGGAAACGAATTCCAAATCAATGGCCACCTTCCTGTAGCCGTTTTGTGCCATCTTTACTTGTTCGTTTATTTGTTTTAGTCAGTTAATCAAGATTGCATTAGGCTCTGTACTTAAACCTTAGCTTAATACCCTTTTCCGCTCATACTCAAACCCCGGCATTCACAGTACGAAGGTCCATACCTTACTGAGCCATCGACGGAGGCAGTAAGCACTATTTGTTTGTCTTCTACGTAGATTGCTTGAAGGATCTCTAAAGAATGAGCACGCCAGGCAAGCAGCTGCTTGAATTTCTAGAGAGCAGAAATGAAGCATAGACTTTGGAGTAAGTATGTGCTGATCAAAATTCAATCTTGAGCCAAACTATGAATCATTAAAGAGCAGCCCAGCTTATGAGTGAATGGCGTGGGCATATGTGGAAGGTGATGGTGCCTCCACCCCAACAAACTCTTCTCTTGCTTGTTAAGGTATCGAACGTTCCATATTTAGGTCTTTGTTAATCTACACAGATCCCGGGAAGAGAAAGTACCTTATGTCTTTAGCAATTTATCATTTAAGTGAGGATTAGCAATTCATTTAGTTGAAAATTACAAGATGCCTAGATGAAAGAATAGAATAGCCTCAGGATGACAGTTGTGGAGGAACTCAGAGTGAATATAATCAGGAGCAGGAGGAAGCAGAGTTGAAAGGTGGAGACTAAAGGGGAGATTGGCAAAAAGACTTCGCTTATTTTCAAATTCTATCCAGATATAGACCTAGCTATTTTTATTTATTTTATTTTATTTTATTTTTTTAGTGGTGGTGGGGGGGCAGGTTATCTGTACCACAAGAAATACACAAAAGACATGGGCCCAGCTCATTCTCTTCCAAAGACATCACAATGATTGATTGGTGTGTTCCTTCAGATGTGGCTCATTCTCATAAGATCCTAAAGGAGCCACAGAAGGTCCTGTAATTGTGTGAACTAGAGTGTCAGCCGAGGAGCTGGCTCTGTGGCCACATTGCCACAGAGTGTTTCCTCTATCACTGATGAACAGAGTAAGACTTGACCTCTTCCTGGGTCATCTACTTAGGAGTATTTGCGTAGATTGAATTCCGGCAGCTTGGAGTTCTCCTATGAGGGCTCCTCTTCATTTAAACTTTAACAAAGGTCTGGCACAATTCCTCCTACAAGTCTTGACCTTCTGATTTAATTCCCTGAGGTCCTTCTTAGAGAACTCTTCTCCTACTTCTTGTTGTCTTCAAGCTGTTTAAGAATATCTGGCCACCTGACGGCCCTTTCCCTGCCTTGGTTGGGGTTCTTTAAGGCAAGTGTTTCTCTAATATTAACCATATCTACAGTAAGGAATACATTTTACTTCATGACCCCGTAAACACATCTCTGTACGTGCATCTGTAATGAGTTTCAGTATCTTTCACAAAGGAATACTTAACCTTATTATGTGTAATTCACGTTGATACTTTCTATTCTATTCTATTGCATTTAATTCCACTTCATTCTTTTCCGTTCTATGAAGATACTGCTTGCTACTCATTAAATTGATTTTATAATCCTCTAGTAGATTACAACCTGTAATTAAAAAGACACTGTTCCACCCTGGCTGGTTTTGCTCAGCGGTTAGAGCGTCGGCCCACGGACCAGAGAGTCCTGGGTTCGGTTCCCTCTAAGGGCACGTACCTTGGTTGTGGTTTGTCCCCGGCCCCAGTTGGGGTCGTGTGGGTGGCTACCACTCGATGTGTCTCTCTCACATCGATGTTTCTCTCTCTCTCTTCTTCCCTCTCTTCCTCCTGCTCTATCTGAAGATAAATGCAAAAATGTCCTCGGGTGAGGATAAAAAAAAAAAAGACACTGTCCTAAGATGTTTTATATGCATGTTTATATAATCATATGTGTGATTTTTCTTTCTGTGGGCAGATTTTAACTATTCTGTCTCTTAGAATATCTGTACTTCATGAAGTATCTTTATGACGGTAATGGTTCAAGAGAACTAGATTTGCCTCTGACTTATAGGCTTACACATTAGGTTTTCATTGCAGTTGCAGGCTGTAACTGGATCTGGTTTAGTGCAGGGCATAGATTAGTCTTTGTGATCATGAGGCATCTTATAGCCAGATTCTGTTGTATATTTACAAATAGGCAGCCATGTAAAAATTGGAAAATCACATTGTTAAAACACAGTAAAGACTGAAATGAAGCTGGATGGGAAAAAATAAATAAGTTATTAAAATAGATTCTCTTCTTTTAAATTGGTGAAAATGCTTTATAATCAATTCTACTACTCGACTAATTCAATATCAGCATATAACTGTTTTAAACACTTTCTCTGAATTTTAAAAGGTCTGTTTGCCAGTTTGCAGAAAGTCCATTTGTAAAAATCATATTTTTTATCTATTAAAATTAATAATAGAATATTGATAATCAGTCCAAGTGGGAGAACACAATCTATTAGATAATCTTCTATCTATTCATGGTTCAAGCCTCTGATCACTTCCGTTCAGCCCATAGCATGCCTTGATTATAGGACATTTATAACTTGATAAATGAAACTATGTGCTTCATCAGTTGAACCTTAATGTTTTCCATTTGATACCAGTAGAAGCTATATATGGAAAGATCACTGGATTAGAGGGCAAGAACCCTGTTTCTGACCCTGACTTCATCATTAACTGTCTATGTCATGCTAGGCAAACCACTCTCTGATTTCCCCTCTACAAACTAAATACACTCACACCAAAGCTAAAGTATGAACTTTATAAAAATTATAATAGATTATTTGAAACAAACAAAAAAACACTCCATGTATAAAATGAACTAATAACAATAATCATTTGAAATAATAACCATTTTAAAATGCCCCCAAAATAAAAAAATATTATTTAAACTAATGTTTAGCTTTTGAATATGAAGTATTAGCTTAAAGGAAAATAAGCCTATGCTAAAATAGTGTTTCCTGCTGTAATCTTTAATTAGTGTTGAGTCTTTATAATATATGTATATATTTGTATATCCACATATGCACAAGTGTATATTTTATGGCGACATTAATATTACATTCACACTAAAAATAGGATATGTATGTTTGAGTGATAAAAAGGATTTAGACTAGATGTGACAAAGATTTTCCTGAAAATAATAATGGTTGGAAACAAGATTAGGCTTGCAAAGAAATGTTACAGAATTTTATTCTATGAAGATATATAAGATATAAAAACTGGCTGTGGAGGACGAGATGATGCATAAACTCTTTTAAGCTCTGGATTTCTGCATAGATTCTCACAAATAAGTCAAAACATGAAGTAGATGCAAAGTGACCAGTGCTGGCTCACTCACTCACTCATCCCCTCTTTCACCAGTAGACCATTGTTACTTGTCACATATCTTAAAGTTCAGTAGCAGTATATATGAACTGAGAGTAGGGAGTCTTGGCTTGTAGATCTTTTGTGATGTCTAGCACAGAGATATGCTCAACAAATATGTGCTGATTCACAAATTAAACTAAGACTAAAGTTCTTACCTTTTCATCATGAGGTGGATTCAGGAAGGAACCAATACTGCAAAGGATAACGTGTCCTTCTGTATGAACATTAGACATTGTAATATGTAATTGGGTATTCTGTGGTCTAAGCAAACACTACCTAGACTGCCAAGATATTTTGACCCAGGCATTTATAATGGTAAATAAAGCAGAATCTGAGAAACTAGAAATGAAAGAAGAAATTTTATATCAATTTTTATATGTAGCAATTCTTTTTTGTTTCTGGCTTAATAAGTCTAAATGAGGTTGCCTTATATACTCAAACTCAAAGTTCTAGACATCAGGGTAGATTAAATAGAAATAAATGGCACAACAACCAAATGAAGCCCAAACTGTTATGGAGATAATCATCCTACAATCCAAATGATAGTTACAACAACTAGATTTTAAAGGCAACAATGACTATACCTAAGCATATCATATTCAAACTGAAGAAAGTCAGAGGTAAAGAAAAAATTTTTGAAAGAAGCCAGAGGGAAAAATTCACCTTACTTATAGAGAAGTAACGATAAGAATTACATCTGACATCTTCTCAGAAAGCATGCAAGCAAGAAGAGAATGGAGTTAAATATTTAAACTGTTGAAAAAAATCCTTGCCAACCTAGAATTCTGTATCCTTAGAAATTATTTTACAAAAGTGAAAGAGAAATGAAGACTTTATCAAACAAAAATTGAGAGAATTAGTTGCAAGTAGACCTACCTTGGAAGAAATATTTTTAAAAGTTTTTAAGAAAGAAGAAAAAATGACAGATGAAAAACTCAGATTTACATAAAGGGAAAGCATAAGAAAAGGAATTAGTAAAGACAAAATAAAAATAAATAGATAACAGTTTATTTGAAATAGCAATAGCAACAATATATTTGATTATTATAATTTATGAATACTTGAATAACAATGATGAAATAAAGTGAGGGTGGAATTAGGAATACTTTGATATCACAAGGTATTTAAGTACCTGTGAAGTGGTATAGTGTTATTTGAAAGTGGACATGAATTATATGTAAATATATATAGCAAACCCTGAGGAGGTCACTAAGAAAAGTTAAAAAAAAGAAATATAATTAATATGCTACAAATGGAGAGAAAATAGATTAATATAAAATGCTCACTTAAAACCACAAAAGGGTGGGTGAAAGACAAAAATAGAAACAAAAAACAAGGTCAATAAATCAAAAACAGTAAGAAATATGGTAGATATTAAATCAACTATGTCAATAATTACTTTAGAGGTCAATAGTCTAGATAAAGCAATTACAAGACTGAGACTTAGAATGGATTAAAAAACAATAACCAACTATATTTTGTCTACAAGAAATTCACCTCAAACATAAAGAAACATATGGATTAACAGTAAAGTGATAAAGATTTACATGCTAACAGAATCAAAAGAAAGCAGAGTAAATATGTTAATTTCACACAGAAAAGATTTCAGAGCAAGGAAAATTATCAGGGATAAAGAGGAGCATTATACAATGTTACAGAAGTCAGTTCTCCAAGAAGATGAAACAGTCCTCAACACGCATGTACCTAACAGCAGAGCATCAGAATACCAGAGGTAAAAACTGAAAACCTTTAAGGAGAGATAGATAAATCTACTTTTATAGCTGGACACTTTAATCCCCATCCATAAGAAATGGACAAATCCACCCAGCCAGTGTGGCTCAGTGGTTGGGCATCGACCTATGCAACAAGAGGTCACCGGTTCGATTCTGGTCAGGACACATACCCAGGTTGTGGGCCCAATCCCCAGTGGAGGGTATGCAGGAGGCAGCCAATCAATGTTCTTTCTCATCAATGTTTCTATCTCTCTCTCCCAAACTTCCTCTTTCTTTAAAATCAATAAAGAAAAAAAAAAAATCAAAAGAAATGGAGAAATCCAACAGGAAGAAAATCAACAAGGACAAAGCTGAACTTAATAGCAACATCAATCAACTGGATATAATTGACATCTATAGACTTCTTCATCCAACAAGAGCAGAAAACACATCTTTTCAAGCTCTCCTAGAACATTCACCAAAATAGACCACATTCTGGGCCATAAATCACACACTAACAAATATAAAAGAATAGAAACCATAAAATATGTGCTTTCAATGTATGAAATGGTATAATGGAATTAAATTAGAAATCAGTAATAAAACTTAGCTTGAAAATCCCCAAATACTTGGAGATTAAACAATATATTTCTAAATAATGGGTCAAAAAAGAAACCTCAACAGAAACTTTAAATATTTTGAACTACATGAAAGTGAAAACACAACTTATTAAAAATTTATGGGAAACAGTGAAAGCAGTACTTACAGAAACATTTATAGCATTAGATGTTTATTTTTTTAAAAAGGAAAGATGCCCAGCTCGTGTGGCTCAGTGGTTGAGCATGCACCAAGAGGTTGCTGGTTTGTTTCCTGGTCAAGGCACATGACCAGGTTGCAGCTTGGTCCCCAACGAGGGGCGTGCAGGAGGCAGCCCATTGATGTTGATGTTTCTCTCTCATCAATGTTTCTTTCTCTCTCTCCCTTTCCCTCCCTCTCTTTCTAAAAATCAATAAAAAAGGAAGACATATCTTAAATCAATAATCTAAGCCTATACCTTAAAAAACTAGAAAAAGTATAAGTTAAATTAAAAGTAAGCAAAAGAGGAAAAATAATACAAATAAAGAGTAGAAATTAATGAAACAAAAAATAGGAAATCTATAGCGAAAATCAGTGAAATTAAAAGTTGGTTCTCTGAAAAGATCAATAAAATTGATAAAACCACTAGTTAGGCTAACTAAGAAAAATAAAGGCAAGTGCATAAAGATTACTAATATCATAAATTAAGAAAAAACATCACTACAGATCTCATGGGCATTAAAAGAACAATAAATACTATGAACTCTATGTGCACAAATCTAATAACCTAGATAAAATGAACCAATTCCTTGAAAGACACACTGCCAAAATTCACACAAGATGACAGACAATCTTAATAGAGCTATTTTATTAAATACATTGAATCTGAATTTGGTAATCTTCTAAACAGAAAGCACCAGGTTAAGATGGGTTTGATGGTGAATTCTACACATTTATGGACGAATACAAATTCTTTACAATCTCATCTATAAGATAAAAGCAGAGGGAATACAGCCTGCATTACTCTAATACCCAAAGCACACCAAGACATTACAAGATAAGAAAACTGCAGACCCAAATCTCTTGTAATAATAGATGTAAAAATCCTCAACAAAATATTAGCAAATTGAGTCCAAGAGGTATTAAAAATTATATACCATGACCAAGTGGTATTTATCACTGGTATGCATGGCTGGTTCAATATTTGAAAATCAATTAATGTAATCCATCACAACAATAGGATAAAGAAGAAAAGTCACATGATCAGATCAATAGATGCAGATAAAACATTTGACAAAATCCAACACCCATTCATGATAAAAGCTTTCATGTACATTCATAGACACATAATCTTTAAACATATGGGAAAGATGAAATTTATAATTAATTTAAAAAAACAGGAGAAAGAAAATAGAAATGAATAATCAAAAAAAGAATAGTTCACAGCAGCATTATTTACAATGGCCAAGATTTGGAGGCAGCCCAAGTGTTCATCAGATGAGTGGATAAAATGCTATGGTACACTTACACAGTGAAATACTGTTCGACATAAAAAGGAAGGAAATCTTACCTTTTGTGACAGCATGGATGGACTTGGAGAGCATTATGCTAAGTGGAATAAGCCATTTAGAGAAAGACAAGTACCATATACTTTCATTCATATGTAGAATCTAACAAACAAAATAAACTAACAAACAAAATGGAAACAGACTCATAGATAGAAAACAGACTGACAGCTGTCAGAGGGGAGGGGGATTGCAGGGCTGGATGAAAAAGGTGAAGTTATTGAGCAAAAAGAAAATAAAAAGCTCATAGACACAGACAATAGTATGGTGATTACCAGAGGGGAAGGGAGTTGGGGGTAGTTAGAAGAGGGTATAATGGGGATAAATGATGATGGGAAGAGACTTGACTTGGGGTGGTGAACACACAAAACAATATATAGTTGAGGTATTATAGATTGTACACCTGAAGGCTATATAATTTTATTAACCAGTCACCCTAATAAATCCAATAAAAAAAGACAAAAAATTAAAAACAAAAAAGAATAGCATTACATGAAAGAATTAAGACCAACTATATTCATTATAACAATAAATATAAAAGAAAATCCTCTATTAAAAATAAATAATTTCAAGCTTCTCCTTTTAATAATGAAGATGAATGCAACACAACCCTTTTAAGATTAAAAATGAAAAATTTACATTTTCCCCAATATGTAAGGTAAGGGTAGTCTTATTCCCAACTTAAAGATGGAAGAAATAGAATGTCTTGCTGTAAGGAAAAGCTAGAAAAGAAGTAGGTTTTCATATCCATTCATTGTGTTATTCATTCAGTGAGCTATCCATAGTACTCTCAACACTCTCGTGTCTGAGCATCCCTCTTATTCTTCTGTATCAACACAGGTCACATATTTTCCTATATTCCGTGTTACATCTTGTAGTTTAAGATACCTGTGGCCGACTACATGAGGGTAATGACTTACCTACATTGCTAGTCAGTAGTATCCTGGTACAGGAATCAATATACAGCGATGTCAGAGAAATGGCAGAATGTTTTGTAAAAGGTAGCATGTCTTTCAGCAGTTTTCCCTGCATAAAATAGAATAACAAATTCTATAAAATATTCATATCAGAGTTGAGTTTCTCTGTAAGTAATCTACCTAAAGATTGATCTCTACTACTGAAACATGATTCTACTTGTAATAAAAGTAATTTGAAACTATTCATAGGAGCTTATTTTCTTGAAATTGAATATTCATAAAGGTGTAGAGAACTTGAATGATAAGCATCTCAACTTTGATTATTACAGATCATTTCTACATTTGGGGCTTTTTGTACTTCTCATCACCCTTTCGTGCAATTCCTCCGACCTCTTTTCCAGTTACATATTCTTTTAAAGAAACATTCTTTTCAAGCTTAAGTGTTTCTCATTTGTTTTAAACAGGAATATTGTATTTGCCTTTTCAGAAATATCTATTTTTGAATACTGGTGCAAGATTAGAGATTGTACGAGATTCAGATTCAGCACATCATTTTCCAGCACTTAGTATGTCAAGATCAGAAGACGCTCCACGTGCCCTGCCTTCTTAGAGAAGAAACACCAAGCTTGAGAAGAATTTGGAGTCAGACGCGGCACCGTTGTGCTAGGAAGTCCTAAGCTTGAGAAGAATTTGAATCTGCTGCTTGGGTATAATTTTTTCCTTCCTAATTCTCTCACTCATTTATTTCTCGATTAGAGAAAAAGGGCATTGCTTCAATACCAAGGTCATCTCAGAGAAGGTTATGGTTACAATATTTTGTGCTTTTCAAGTCAAGAGTTTCTCCTAATAAGCTAGGATCCATGGACTTGGAGGTTTCCTCCAGCTCAGTAATGCTGCTCTGTGCTGTTGGATTCCATGACATGCTACACAAAACTGTTGCTTTTTCCTGGGGTTCCCTCTTTTTTTTTTTTATCCTCACCCGAGGATATTTTTCCATTTTTTTGTACAGATAGAGTGGGAGGGAGAGAGAGGAAGGAGAGAGAGAGAGAAACATCAACGTGAAGGGACATATCAAGTGGCTGCCACCCGCACCACCAACCAGGGCCGGGGACAAACTGCAACCGAAGTACGTGCCCTTAGCGGGAACCGAACCCAGGTCTCTCCGGACCGCAGGCCGACGCTCTAACCGCTGAGCCTAACTGGCCAGGGCTGGGGTTCCCTCTTGAAAGGAGCCTAATGAATGGTATTCCTTCCCTTGCTCTCTAAGGACTCCATGCCACCATCACCAGTCTACTCAAGATCTTTCCTTCCATCATCTGCTGTCCTCCAAACTCAAATTCCACCCATCTTCCACCCCAAGTCACTTAAAAGCTTCTAGTAAATAAAAGATATATATTTTAAATTAAAATGTTTAAGGACACCCATTACAATGTAATAACTTCCAATAGTATAAATAACTGAAATTTTATGCATACCCAACATTTTAGTATTCTTATATTATTTCACTATAATACATCATTGACATCCTCTAATATTTAAATACCCAATGAAATATTTAGTGGCATGTACTCATCGCTCAGTTTAAAGAAAAGAAAGAGGTAAAATAGTTAACTTTTCAATTTTGATGATTTTATTTCTTGACTTACAAAACTGGCCAATGGTAAAGTTTAAGTAGCATTGTCAGTCAGCAGGCTACAAAACTGGCAATTTGACTAAAGGTTTAAAAAATACTAAAATTGGATGCTATAGGAAACCCTAGAAGGCCGGGGTGTATTTAGTAATCCTTTGAATCCTTCTCATCCTTTGCTACTCCCGTAGATAAGGGGCCTCATCACCTCTATACTCCATAAGCGGAGGTGGCCGTCCTCGTGAGCGGTGACAAGGACAGGTGGCTGAGTCTCTGCAACATGCTTTTTGTCCCCTGGCTGTTGCTCTCCCACAGTGACATCTGTTTGCTCACCTATTGAAAAATTAATGATCTACCTTGGTGTTTGCAATACTTAGAATTCAAAATTTTATAGAATGCTTCAGAGAAGGGAGGTAGGAAATACCAAAAACAACATATTTTCTTCCCTAGAATTTATTTTTAACCCAAGAGATTTTTAATCTGGGCAGAAAACAACACAAACATGAATAAGTGGATGCCGGTACCACTAGAAAAACCTGCAGAGCTTATTTATGGTCTTATTGCAAAGCCTCTTCACTGTACATAACGGCTAAAACCATATAAACATCCAGTTTAGGTCTTCTACATCCAGTTTAAATCTTAAACATCCAGTTTAAGTCTTATACATCCAGTTTAAGTCTTATACATGGCTTATGAATCTAGTAGAAGTTCTAGAAAAAGGGCTGGAGATTAAGAGGCTCAATAATATTTTGGATTTTAAAAACCTAGAATTAGGATTTAAAACAGCATCATCATAATGGAAATTCTGCTTCTTAGACTGCTTAACCCTATTGCTCCTCAATATTTAGTCCAAAAAGAATATATTCATTAAGAGTATTCTATCACCTAACCTCCCTATTGCAAAAGCATCTTTTATCATAAGGAAGAGAGGTGGTTTCGTACTGACCTTTACCCTCACTGTCATGGATGCTCTGTTTGCTTCCCTGAATTAGGGGAGAAAAAAGAAGATATTCCTATGACATTGTAAGGGAGTGAGAGCCATAGATTCTTCAGATAGTTAATACATTTCTAAGCATTGAAGTTATTTTTAATTAATTCTTTGAAATATGTATGGCAGAGATTTTCATGCTCATAAATCGGTGCCTGCACTACATTTCCCTGGTGGTTCAGACAGAGAGATTAAATGCCCAGTGCATGCTGCATTCTCGGTGCACATCATTCTTAATTCTATTAGCAACCATGCAAGTTGGGCTTATTATTCCCTTTTCACTGATGAAGAAATAGAAACTCAGAGATTAAGTGCTGTCTCTAAAGCGAATAGATAAGTGGAACACATGGATTTAAGTTCAAGTCTATCTGACTCAACATTCTTTAAAAAAATTTTTTTTTAATCCGCACCCGAGGATATTTTTACATTTATCTTCAGACAGAGTGGGAGAGAGAGAGAGAGAGAGAGAGAAACATCAATATGAGAGAGACACATTGATTGGTTGCCACCCACACAGTCCCAAGACCCAAATTGGGGCCGAGAACTAACTGCAACCGAGGTACGTGCCCTTGGCTGGAATTGAACCCGGGACTCTGGTCCACGGGCCGACACTCTAACCGCTGAGCCAATCCAGCAAGGTCTGATTCAACAGTCTTATAAGTTTATTTTTTCCACAGTTCTAGTGGTTTTTAAACAAATTTTGCAGTGAAAACTCCCCTGGAAACAAATTTCTCACTAGAAGTGTCATGTGTAAAAATATGTAAAATTGTAACTGAAAACAGAATTTCAAAACCACACATTACATTGTGTTATCTCTTTCCCCCATGAAATGTATGGACCACTTTTAGCAAAGCAGTCTAAAATTACTTCATTTTACAAATGTAAATGTAGCATATGTAATGTATTTTATTCATGGTTATATGATTCTTTGATGTTATGAAAGCCTTCAAAATAGGGGGAAAAGGATGAAAACAGTTTAGACATTGCTTTTTAGGGAAAACAAAAAGAAATTTTATGTACACACTTACACACAGAAAAAATTCCCCCCTTTTATCAAAGGAGGAGGTCAAATGCAACAAACCATGGTTTTCGGACCAACACTGGTGTAAAAGGAAGTCACACTCTCCCTGTTTCTTGCTTACCTTGCTGCTCTGAGGACCTTTACTGGAATCACACTGGGACGAAGAGCATACGGAGTCCTGACTTGATCTTCTGTAAGGACAGAGAGGAAGCCCCAAGAGGAGACGTTGAGTTTCTTTCATACTCAGAGGGTGGTCTTCTCTGCTTTAATTTCAGTCGATTCCTTCTTTCATCCTCTGTAGATATTGAGCCACTCACTTACAAAACAAAGCACCCCGTATCTTGTGCGACAAATACTCATCTGTCTGGTGTTGGTGGAGACTGTTAGTGAACCTCTGGAATTCAAGTTCACTGCTGCCTGGTCTGGGGACTAGAAATCTTCCCTGTCTCAGGACTAAGGCTCGATGCAGTCCCAGAGGCTCTCCCCTGACATGGTGGGAGTGGGTTGGGGTGGGAGTGGGGTGATGGTGGTGGTGGTGGTGGTCCTGAGTGGCCTGGCTAACTTCTCCACAGTTTCCAGTTCTGGCCTGGTCCACTCTGTGGCATTCTTCTGGAATGAGCTAAATGATGTTCTGGTACAAGCATATCCAGAACAGGTCCTCAAAATACTCTCAGAATGAGGACATTTCAAGCCAAGGGATGGAGAAGGTGTTCTGGCTCACCTCTGGGTGACCCCAGACTAGCACAGAACTTTTGACTTCCTCCCGAGATGTGTTTATCATGGCCTAATGCCTGGAAATCAGAGCTCACAAGCAAATATAAAGAGGAAAAAATACCTTCTCTTAAGTATTTAAGAAAAGATCTCCCGCTCTCTCCGAATGGATGAGGATTGCTCAGTTTCAGTGGATGGCATATTACTCTGCTGCATTTGACCTGTCATGTTGGCTTTGCAAGTCCCGTCTGATTTTGGCTACAAGTGTGGTCAAATGAGCATTTTCCCTCTTTACTACCTACTGTTGTTAAAGGTGCTGCGAGTCTGACAGAGTGAGGGAAATTAAGTTCCCACCCAGCAAATTAGATCCCTGGGGACTACCCACCGCAAAAGACAGTGACAGAGAAGAAAGCTGAAACCATGTAGTCTACCCAACTTGTCTTCCCTCGGTTGTACCTTCCTTAATGCTGGGATGGGGAGAACTCTTTACATATCACCGATAAGACCCAGACATTATTTATTGACCAGCAAGTACCAAGTTACCTTGCACATTCAGGGGTACGAAAGAGGAACAGTATGTCATTAATTCTAAAGCGTTTGGGATCCAAGTCAGGGTTTTCAGTGAAGCAATCTTCAGGTCTGTATCTGGGAGGAAGCATACAAGTACATGATACACATTTAAACAATTATGTAACTTACATTACTTACATTAACTATCCCATACAAGGCTAATCAACTCCTAAAACATTGACATCATTGAACGGGAAGGGAAACCCAGATGTGTAGAGTTTGACCATATCTTTCTTAATAAGGCTCTGGATAACAACACCACCATTTAGTGTTTACAAGTCTTTTAATTCAACCAGTTGGTCTAGTCTCCCTACTTATAGGTCAGAGAGTGGGCTCATATAACCTCCCAGAAGTTTCATACAGTTTAAAGAATAAAATTCTACTATTTGAGTAAGTAAGAGTGACAAAGTTGGATGAAATATAGTGACTGCCATCAAGGACCTTAGACTTGAGTGGAGACAAGCAGGCAATTCGGTGATTATACTGCTTCGTTCCTGGAGTCTCCCATCGGCCCAGATTCCAAAGCGAACACCTTCCTAGGCACTTTCCTGGGAGCACAGCGAGAGTCCCTACCCGCTACACTGGCACTTCATGCTCAGCTCTTAAAGCCACACTCAACGTTCCTTACAGCAAACAGACCTTGTAGCAAAATGTTCCCTTTCCTTTAGTGGAAATCGCCTCTGCTAATTGAATCTGATGAATGATGAAGAAACCTCTGGGGGGTTGTGGTGAACCAAGCTCAACAGAGGAGCTTGTGGGCTTGATGATTTGTTAAACTCAAACTTTTCATTTATTTCTGCTCCGCAGATTAGCTGAATGGTGATGTGGATTATTAATTGCCAAGGACAAGTGCTAGATGGGTTCACAAAGAGCTTGAACAGGAAGAGAGGGGCTATTTGTCCTGACTGGGGAAGGGATCTCAGGCAGAGTTGAGGGAGAGGTAGGTAGAGGTGGCCTTCACCACGAATATGGCTACCATCTTGCACACTGGAGCTTTTAAAGCTTGGTCTAAATCACACTAGACATTTCTGTGCTCAGTTATGTTTTGCAAAATACTCCAGTGATTCTAAATCAGTTGGTTTTACATAATCATCTTTTTCTAAGAAGGGGACACTATGTATAACCCACGAAGTCGGTTCTTTTTCTTCGATGGGATGTTGAATTTGCATGCATCCCTTGGCAAAATGCCTAGCCCTTCCACAAGGAGGATCTCCACCCTGAAGCTGGACTTGTTCTTAGGGGAGCTTCCCTGTCTTCGGCTGTGGCATCAGTACTATAGTCTTTGCCTTTTTGGTCTGATTTCCCTTGGTAATGAGTCACGCACAGGCTGAAACTTATAGTGTGAGAACCACATTAATAAAAGGGTGAACTGGTCAGTTTGGCTCAGCGGTACAGAGTTGGCCTGAGGACCAATGAGTCGCGGATTTGATTCTGGCTAAGGGCACGTACCTCAGTTGCGGTTCATCCCCGGCCCTGGTTGGGGTCATGGGGGAGGCAACCAGTCGCTGTGTCCCTCTCACATCAATGTTTCTTTTGCATTTTCTTCTTTTCCCTTGTCTTCTCCCACTCTCTTCTGCCCTCCTTTCTACCTCTTCCCTTCCTCCAAATGCTTAGATAGACCTGACTTTATTGTTATTCATTCATCAAGGTTCTTGACCACCTTGTACCACAAAATACAATATTACAGACTCTTCTGACATAGGGTGTTCACACGTGGCCCTTGCTTTCTAGCCCGATTGCACAACTGTGGATTGCTTATTATTTGCAATTTATCCATAGCAAATAATACAGTCGTTACATTACTTCCTTTGTGGTTAACCAATGGCAAGAACATTTAGAAATGGATGGCAGGCAGAGGGTAAAGTGTTTGGCCGTAGTGCAAAGAAAATCGAATTGGTTGAGACTGAGAATTGCACACGCCACACCCTCGTCAGCACTGTAATGAATTAGGTGTGTTGGGGTAAGGAAAAGCCATCTAAAATGTCTATCACCATTTGACTGTGGTGACTCAGTAGATGGTGTCACTGGGAATACAGGAAGAGGAATTGTTTGAGGGAAGGGTGTATCGGGACAAAGTTTGGGGAATAGGGGGCTTTAAGGGTCTTGGTGATTACCAGATATGTATGTTTGAAGCTCTGGGGGAAATTAGAGTTTAAAATTATGTGTTTTAAGAATTTGTTGAGGTTATGAATTTGGACAAGATCACACATGAAAGCATGTTCTAGAGTGAGAAGTGTGAAGATCAAAGCACTTGAGAATACACATGGTTCAGGCTCATCTTATTTATATTATTCTGGGATTTAGACAAATAGAACATAGTCTCCTCATGAGCATAACTCCAGGAACATCTCCCTTGAGAGTGATTGTCACTTATGTTTATTGCTTTGGTGTGAATGTTACTTTGGCTCTTCTGTAATACAACTTACATTGTTTAAGGAACAGATGCAACTTACAATTCTTTGACAGTGGATGTTACAAAATTCCATAAGATGATCACACCATTTAAGGTTCCAGCAACTATCATATTATATCCTTCTACTTGTAATAAATCAATGCAGTTCACTTCTATACCAACCGCTGGATTCTGAAGAAGGAATGAAATCAACTCATTGACCATTGTGAACATAATATCTAAAGATAGTACAAGTGCTATGTGTGCACTTTGTAATTCTATCATAAACTTAAAATACTTTATTTTTCAAAAATATTTATTTAAGTATAGTTGGCATACAATATTATATTCATTTTGGGTGTACAGCGTAGTGATTCAACATGTATATGCCTTACAATTTGATCACCATAAGTCTGAAAACTATCTGTCGTGCAAAGTTATTATGATGTTATTGACTATATTTTCTATGCTGTACATTACACCCCTATGGCTTATTTATTTTATAACTGAAGCTAAGTTATACTACATCGAATATCATTGCATTATTTTCTCTACTTTTCTATATGTTCGTAATGTTCCATAATAAAAAGGAAGGAAGTCAGGAAATGAAACTTACAGTAACATGTTGAGAAGAGGTTTGCTCAACTATCAGGGTCACATCTGGGAAAGGAACGCCCCTATCTTTAGTAGCCGTCTTCAGACGCACAATGTGATTACCATCCTGTAGGACAGGCACAACATCAGGCAGCTCCCATATCACCGTGAGACAAATAGTATCTTCTTTACCCTTCAATAAAAATCCAGTGAGTAAATGATGTATCTAACACCCAGTGTTGCCAAATCTTAAATTCTATCTATCACTGCCTAATATAATTTCTCTTTCTGCTTCCCTCTCCCGAGGTAACTAGTGATCTGAATGTCGATGTTAGTTATGCAAGTTTTAATATTTCTACACAAACATGTTATATGTGTGTGTGTGTGTGTGTGTGTGTATTGTTTTCAGGCTTTTAACTTTTTTATCAATGTTATCAAATTGTATAGATTATTCTTCAACTTTCTTGTTTCACTTACAATTATATTTTTAAGATTTATACTATTACATGGAGCTCTAGGTCATTTATTATTTTATATGTTTTTGTTGATTTTTTAGAGAGAGAGGAAGGGAGAGAAAGAAACATCAATGTGAGAGAAAAACATCAATTGGCTGCCTCCTGCACGCCCCCTACTGGGGATTAATCCTACAACCCAGGGATGTGCCCTGACTGGGAATTGAACTGGGACCTCTCAGTCCATGGGATGACACTCAATTCACCGAGCCACACCAGCCAGGCTAGTTAATTTATTTTTAATTGCTTTATAGTATTGTATGACTATACTACAATTTATTTATCCATTCTCTTAATGATAGATGTTCAGGTTGTCAATTTTTGCTGCTTGTTTTTATGGACAATTGCTATAGCTTCTAGAGAAATGCCTGGAGTAGAATTATCGATTTGTAAGCTATGCACAATATTGCCACGTGATTCTTCAAGGGAGTGTTTTCTGTTTCTACTCCCACCTGGGGTAGATAAGACTTCTTCTTTCTTCTCGTTCTTGCCAACACTTGGTTTTACTTGCTTAAAACAAATTTTTTTTTTTTTTCCTATCTGATGCGTTTGAAATGGGCCCTTTAAAAACAAATCTTCAAATTTATTAATTATATTACTCACATTTTCTGAATTAGTGAGTTGAACTGTTTTTTTATGTGTTTGTGAGACATTTGGGTTTCCTCTGTCCATTTTCATCTTGGGCTGTTGGTTTTTCTCAAAATAATTTTTTTTCCTTTATTGATTTTAGAGAGAGAGGAAATGAGAGGGAGAGAGAGAGAAACATCGATGAGCGAGAACATCGACAGGCCACCTCCGACATGCCCCACGCTGGAAACTGGGCCCACAACCTGGGCGTGTGCCCTGACCGGGGGTCAAACTGGTGACCTCTTGGTGCATGGTTGACGCTCAACCACCCAGCCACACCAGCTGGATAGGCTGTTGGTTTTTCTTCTGGATTTGTGAGGTTTTTTTAGCTAGTCTCGTTCTGAATCTTTTCTCAGTTACCTGGGGCATGGTGAGTGGACTTCTCACATGATGTGACTTGTCTTTCACTTTGCTTTTCAAGAAAAGTGTTTCTTTTGTTTATTATTACTTTCCCTTTTTAAAAAATCCTCACCCAAGGACATTTTTTAATTTATCTTCAGATAGAGTGGGAGGCAGAGAGAGAGGAAGAGAGAGAAAAATCGATGTGAGAGAGACACATCGACTGGCTGCCACCCACACCACCCCAACCAGGGCTGGGGACAAACTGCAACAGAAGTACGCGCCCTTAGTGGGAACCGAACCTGGGTCTCTGTGGTCCACAGGCTGATGCTCTAACTGCTGAGCCAAACCGGCCGGGGCTATTTTTTCCTTTTTAAAATTACTTTATTTTTGTTACAGATGTTTCTCCTTTTCCCCCATTGACACCCTCCGCACCCCCGGCATTGTTGTCTGTGTCCATTGGTTACGCATACATGCATATAAGTTCTTTGGTTTATCTCTTCCCTCCCAACCATCTCCGAAAAGTGTTTATTTTAAAATTGACTGTCGCAAAGATATCTTTGTGGCATCTATGAAAATGTTATAGCTCTCCATATTTTCAGGTTGGTTATTTGTTTTTATGTCATTTCTTTATTTCTTTTTATCCTTTTCACAAAACTCTTGAATATTTTTGTTGGACTTTTTTTAGTAACCTCATATTTTTCTTTGCTATTATAATAATTTATTCTGCTTTCTAGTGGTTACTATTGAACACGCTATTAATTTTTGAATTTTGAATTTTTAAATGAGGATAAAGCCAAACTTAAAAAACAAAATCCTCACCTGAGGATATTTTTCCATTGATTTTCAGATAGAGTAGGAGGAAGGGGGGGAGAGAGAGAGAGAGAGAAAGAGAGAGAGAGAGAGAGAGAGAGAGAGAGAGAGAAAGAGAAACATCGATATGAGAGGGACACATCAACTGGTTGCCTCCTGCACGACTCCAACCAGGGCCGGGATGAACCGCAACCAAGGTATGTGCCCTTGGCTAGAATTGAACCTGGGACTTATTGATCCATGGGCCAATGTTCTGCTGAGCCAAACTGACCAGGGCCTAGCCTTCGTTTTAAATATGAAGAAGGCATTCTTAGGTAGTAATAGCCTCACAGGAAAAATAAATCAGCCTCCGTCAAACCTCCCACACAACCCTGAGAAGACTGCATCATTAACCTTAAAGTACACAGTGCACTTGTGACGACAGTCTGGAAAAGTGACTACGGATTCTAAGGGACAGGGAGAAATCCTCACTCCCTCTGACAGAGCCAGCTGGGGGGCAGCTTTGCCAGTGCGTATGCCCCAGTGAAGGTATAGCAATGTCAGCGGTGGCAGCAGGGTGTCAATTCAACCCTTCCGATCCCCAGAAATCCTTCAGCAAACACTGGATAGAGGGATGCTGTGGCTGAGCAGCTCTTCTGTTTAGCTCTTGGCTCGGACCTGGGCAAGCTTACTTCGGAACATCCTAAGAAGGCTGGTAGGGAAATGCCCTCCTCAGCGGGCTGGTGAGAGAGGAGGTCAGTGGGGATTATCTGCCGACTCAGCTGATTTTCCCAAGAAGAGCGGGGAGAGTAGGGATGTCATGATGGCATCGCTAACCTGCATCATTTTGACCTTCCCGCTGCGCTCCAAGGCCAGGAGCAAGTACTGGTGTTTCTCCTGCGCCTTCAGGAAAAACAGGCGTTTGATCCAGAGCTCGTCTTCCTTCCAGTCCTTCCCTTCGGGCAGAACTTTCACCTCCTGGCCACTGCCGAAGTCCCAGATCTTAACTGTTCCTGGGCACACAGAGGAAAGACCTTGTGGGTGAAAAGAATTTATAGAAAGCTTCGCTTTTATTTCAGAGAAAATTGGTCTAATTGAAAGCCTCCTGCCCACACTGTGTCCTATCTTTATTTCCTACTGAGATGTGAGTGTCCCTGGCCTCACCGTGCACACAGCGTATTTCTGTTGGCCTTGGTTTGTCACAGGCTGATCAAAGCTAACCGGGACAATGTCTTTTTTTTTTTTTTTTTATCCTCACCCGAGGACATTTTTCCATTTTTTGTTCAGGTAGAGTGGGAGGGAGAGAGAGGAACAGAGAGAGAGAGAAACATCGACGTGAAAGGAACACATCGAGTGGCTGCCACCCGCACGACCAACCAGGGCCGGGGACAAACTGCAACCGAGGTACGCGCCCTTAGCGGGAACCGAACCCGGGTCTCTCTGGACCGCAGGCCGACGCTCTAACTGCTGAGCCAAACCAGCCAGGGCCGGGACAATGTCTTGAAACCCTGACAGTTTTCTTTGAACTCAGACTCTCCCATCTGAGCTTTCTGTTTTAAATGGACCTCTTCTGCCTTGGTTCTCCCAGTGTCCTCCAGTTTGCTAACTACCCCTACTATCTGTCTGTCTACCTAATAGCATGCCACAGTCCTCATGAATAGTAAAGATCATCATTGCAAGCAGGGCACAGTTCCAAAGCTGCTGACATGTTTTAGGACTTTAGTTCCGCTGGGTAGTAAAAGGTTCAAGAGACTCCCAGCAGACAAACGATCAGGCTTTAAGTTGTTTTGTTGGTTACAAGGGGGAACATAGAAGAGGAGGGTAGAGCTTCTTTATGTTTGAAATTGTCCTTTCTGCTGAGTTATCTTCACTCATCTAGTTAGGGGACCTTGATGAAGGGGCCAGGAACAGTGATAATCAGTGCAGTTGTTGGATGCCTGGTTCAAGGTCAGTCCTCAGGGTAGAGAATTACACTCTCACATGGGTTTTTACAGTGGTCACCTCAGGGTTAGATCCCGTGGACTTTGCCCCTCACAGCACTTTGCCTCCCCCTCCTTAACTGGCAATGTTTAAATACCTCTAGACTGTATCACTAACGGAATAAAATATTATGCCCGCATGAAAACAGTGCCATCTGTCACGCTGAGCTGCCTAATGCTTATGTCTGATAACAGGTGTACATTGCTTGGAATTTTCCTGGGACCCTGTGCAGAGGGCATGTTGGTAAAAGCAGTGGACGCCCCACCCAGTTTGGCTCAGCGGTTGAGCATCTGCCTGCGGACCAGAGAGTCCCTGGTTTGGTTCCCGCTAGGGGCACGTACCACAAAATAAATAAATAAATAGATAAGAGCAGTGGATGCCTTTGTTCGAACTGTCCCACGCTGGAGACACTGCACTTATTCACACCCTGTCACTCAGCAGCCACACTTTTATTTCCTGTGTATTGTTATCCGCTCACACTTTTATAAATCAGACTTTTACAGCAGGGTGTTCACTCAACCATCAGGGGCTTACATGCCAGCATGGACTGAGTAACTATGTCCCTAGAATAAAGTTATTCTGTGTAGTGCATGCAGTTTGTCTACATAAAGCAGTTCTTTCCTGGGAGCTCAGAACAAGATGAGGTGCATGTGTGTGGGGGGCAGGTTCCTGGAAGTTTCATGTGATGTCCCAGCCCCAGGACATCACACACACAGCACAGCCTGAGCCCCATGTCCTCCAGTGTGCCCGGCACACGCCCCCAAAGAGCTGGCGCGTATAAACACGTCCAAGGAGAACTCTAGGTGTTGTATGACAAAGCTGGCTGGATGTTTTGTCTGGCCCCAGAGTCTACTATCATTAAAAATATTACCAGTAATCACTGAATCTAATGTCTCTCTCTTAGCGGATGGTACCCAAAATTAGGACAGAATGAGTCAGTGTGACACAGATAAGCCCGGCCAAAGATAGAGTGAGAGAGATTGTATGTGGGAAAGACTTACAAACTAGAGCAACTATGTGAATGTACTGTAAGGCACTGGCTATTCTGAACATCAGCGTCAGGACATTGATGCCCGTTAGAGAAGAGTTGTCACTCTTCAGTCAGTGCCATCTCGCTGGCACGGCGCATGTTCCCGCCTGATCCTTGCTCCCTGTGACCCAAGCAACTAATGCGTTCCTAGAACAAACTCTCAGAACATTGGTCTGACCATTGTATGCTCCTGTGGCAAAAATTAATCCGCTGTCATCGATGGCTGCAGAAGTCAGTTCAACATTGAAGCCGTGAGGGTCTAAAATCTGGTATATATGGAGGCCAGTCTCAAGCTCCCACACCTGTAGGTAAGAACAGGAATAATCAAATGACCCACAATCCCTTCGGTTCTTATCAAAATTTTACAATATTCAAAACAGCCTCAAAATTGGTGCTTTGTCCCTAGGGCTAACGCCTTTCCCAGCATTCTGCCCGGAATGTTGGTTTGATCAAAGGAAGTTCTGACGGATGCAGGACTGCCCGATGGTTACTGCGCTGCCCCGGGCAAGTCTGCTGCGCATGTACGTGGCAGCAGACTCTCCCAGGAAGCCCTGGCTTGGACCAAGTAGTCAATTGCTATTGTAAGTATGAAGCAAGACGAAAATGTAACAGGTTATGAGTCCAGCAGACAAAGACTCTGGATTTTTTTCTCTCTGTTGACACTCATCCAAATTAGCTAGAGGATCACTGGACAGAATGTGTGGTTAATAGCACGGAATCCGAGAGAACCCGGAGGGAAGAGCTTTCCAAGGAGTATTCTGATTAGGGAGAGGGGTTCGGAGAGAGAGAGGGGGAGAGGAGTGGAGGTGGAGGGCTAAGACTTTAAGACCTCAGAGAAGGCTGCCTCTAATGAGGATGGCTGTGATCAGAAAATCCAGGAACATGTCGAGACTCATCATTCTCTCTCTTTGGAAACACAGTAGACACTGTAGTCTCGCAGTCCTTCAGCCTGAATCTCCCCCCTTCATGGATCTGCTATGCTCACACATAATAAACCTGAAGTGGCAGCACAGGCCGAATTTGGTCGCACTCAGGTTATCCCGGGAGGGGCAGTGTAAGCAAAGGGCCTGCGGTAGGAAGATGCACTGCTCCTCCAGGGAGCTGAAAGAAAGTGGTTTCAGGGGGTGAATGAGGGGGAGGGGAGGAGCTGAAGAAATAGTGTGGCGGCCAGATGACAAAGGCCACCAACTGGGAAGTGGTAGAGCCAAGATCTGAAAGGAGCCAACCTGGCCGCAGAGGCCATGCTCTTAACCGCCTCACGCCCCTGAGTGTAAACAAGGTCCTTAAGGGAGAAAGAGTGTCACTGCGCGAATGGGTTTCAGTCACCTATTTACTGGCATGAAGGACACGCCCCTCAAACCAGTGGGAACTCCCCCAGATGTCTTTCTCCCCCAGGGAAGACACTTTCCCTTTAAGAGGCCGCATTGCATGAAAGCAGGACAGGTTTCAGTGTTAATTTCCTTCCACTTACTCCATAGGCATTAAGGATGAAGTGATAACTGACCGAACTCATGAGATCTGGACCTGGGAACATCTCCCACAGACGTGCAGAGGAAAGACTGGGAGGGAGTTTGGAGGGTTTCCAGAGGAATGCTCTCTACTCGCCCATGTCTCCTTTTGGAGGGCATGCACGGATTGAAAGGATAAACACTTGAAGCAAACACCTCCAGCCATCACTGCTACGCCGGCAGTGAACGCAATTACGGTACTGTTGCCATGACCACGTACCCTGGCCTCTAGGGAACGCAGTAGGGCAGGGCCAGAGGAACGAAGAGGAAAGGCCATGGGTTCATACCCCAGTCCTGCTGCTCAATCTCTCTGCCCTCATTTGCTCACCCTTCAAATGGAACTCTCTTGGTCCATAGAGGACTGTTGTGAGGATTAACTAAGGTCATGGATTTAAGGCACGTGGCACGTAGCCCATGCCTAAAGGGGTTATAGGAAACATCTATCAATTTCTTTCCCTTTTTTCTTAACATACCCTCTTCCCATAGCTCAGTTTTAAAAAATTACATAGATAGCCCTGGCCAGTTTGGCTCAGCGGTTAGAGCGTCGGCCTGCAGTCCGGAGAGACCCGGGTTCGGTTCCCGCTAAGGGCACGTACTTCGGTTGCAGTTTGTCCCCGGCCCTGGTTGGTCGTGCGGGTGGCAGCCACTCCATGTGTCCCTTCACGTCGATGTTTCTCTCTCTCTCTCCCTTCCTCTCTCTCCCTCCCACTCTATCTGTACAAAGGATGGAAAAATATCCTCGGGTGAGGATAAAAAAAAAAAAATACATAGATAGATGATAGACAGATAGATGGAAAGATAGATAGATAGATAGATAGATAGATAGATAGATAGATAGATAGATAGATTTTCTTTAAAATTCCTATTTTGATAGTAACAACTGGCTTTGTTTACTTAATTGAGAATGTGGCTTAATACCAGGCAGTTAGAGCTGGCTTAAAATACTTGTTTTTCATGTGTTTGTGAAAGCTTGAAAATAGATCGAAGTAGGGTCTCATCATGCCTGCCACTGCATTTACTTAATCATTCAGAGACTTACCAGGAAGAAGAAAAAATTCTGTCTGCTTTGCCTTTTTCTTTCTGCTCAGTCAATATGTGCTTACCTTAATTATGGATTCAGAGCAGATGGTAAGTACTTGGTGAAAACTTTTGTTGTAAAGCATGACATTGATTTCTCGTTCATGAGTGCGAGGAATCTGTTTTGTATCTTGTATCATCTTAGTTAAAGGGTACATGTCAATAACAGTTGATCCTGGAACAGAAACAAGAATCTCATAAACACCCAATGTTAGAAGTTCTGAATCACAAAGAATTTTATCCAACCATTTGCATTTGGAAATAGCCAATCGGTGAGATTAGTAATATCAATGCCAGGAACTCTAATGAGTGACAATGCATTCACTTACCAAACAATTTTGATAAATAAAGCAAATGTGATTTGGCCAGAGAAAAGAATCCATTTTGGGCTTCATTAATTTTCAAGTTCAGGTCATTTGGATTTCACTAATATCCTCTTTTCGGTGACCTCTCTTTTCCTATTTTTTCCTTTTTAGAGTGTCTCTCCTTCTGATGTAGGGTAATGGAGATGGCAATGGGAAGGAAGCTGTCATTTAGTGACTGGAATTTATTGTTAGAGAGCCCTTTTCAACCAATGAATGATAACAAAAATACACTGTAAACATGGTCTTATTAAATGTAACCAATGAGAATGATTGCAAGACAGTGTCTGCAACATTCACATTAAATACGATTATTTCCCAAATCACCATAGTGAGGTAGATGGAGAGCAGGTATTTCTCCCCTGCATTCTTTTCCAAAGGCGTTTAGGTTGGTTTTACAGGAATATGGTAATCTGCAAGTATGATTTAACTCTCAAAACCAACAAACCGTGTATCCTGGACACTGGTCTGAAAATATGAATAAGAACCCGAAGCATCCCATAGCTCAAAAAAATAAATAAATAAAATAAAACCGCTTTCTTATTTTTGATGTGGATTTTTTCCTTGGTACTGAGTCCGTCAAGTCTCTCCAAAGAAATCTCAACTTTAGGACAGGTTTCAGCGGCAGTTTTGAGTTACTGAACACTTTCTTCAGGTGCTTGACTTTTAAGATAAAATCTATTCATGTGTAAAGTATTGCGATGAATATTTTTTGATTCAAAGACCTCTATGTGGAAATAGGAGGAATATGGTACCCAGCCAGTCAAATAACACTGGATGCTTCTTGGTAGATCCTGTAACATTACATTGGCTGGGACGTCAACACAGCTAGAGACGCTGATGAACTAGTGGCACCCTCTCCATTTTGGCTCGTTAGACTATTGCTCTGGAAACAGCACAGTACGAGAAAGACTGTGGATTCAGGACTCAGAAGCTTTGGGGTTGAATCCCGGCTCTATGTTTCAACCCTGTGTCTTTCTACTAGTCAGCTGAACTGTGTGACATTCAGTTTGTCATTTATAAAATAGGAAAAATAATAACTCCAACCTCACATGGTGATTGGGAAGACCAAATAAAAGGAAGTATATGAAAGCAATTTGTAAAAGACAATACAAAAGGTAGTTGTCTTAATCAGAGTAATAGCAATAACTGTGTATTCTCTACAGCATGTTCTATATAGCATTTCCAGAAGGTGGTTGCTGCTGTCATTGGGGTTCAGAAAATCACTACACCTGCTTCATTGAAATCAAAGCATGAATTCAAATCTGAGAAATAAGCTTCATGTAATTCTGTGTCAGTTGACAGTTGCCATTACATATACAAGATGAGTGATTAAGCAATACACAGACCTCTACATTTTTATAAGCAAAATACCATCATAATTACATAAAATTGAGAAGAAATCTTGATTTTCTGCCCGCCACCCCGACCCCCACCTCTTTTGGTCTTCATACTCAAGTCCTTAGTTACTCTGTAAATGGGGTGGAAATGATGAGCCCAGTAATGAAACATGAAGTTGGGGCACTAAGCGAAAACTTGCTTAGTCATTAGTATGATGCTTTTAGAGGAGGTGATACAAGGGAGGGATGCTCACAACGAGAATTAAGTTCTGCTTTGCAAGGTGGAAAATTATCAAGCCGGAAGTGCTAATTTACTCCTAATCCAGGGAACAAACTCAAAAGTTAAAAATAATTATGCTCCCTACGAGCAAAGATAGCCCCAACCACTCCCCTGACCTAATTAGCTCTACAGGAAATCAGAGCAGGTGGTCACCAGGAAAATGCTTAGGAAAATGCATTCTGGGTTGGTGTTCCAAAAGGAAGATGTATTATTAATATGGTTCATTTTTCCTCGAGAGTCGAGGGTATGGATATAAACAGTGTTCAACCTAAATACTTAGCAGGGTCCTTTGTCTCCTTAGCAAGCCCGTGTTTCTAAGAGGCAACAAGAAAAGGAGACCTAATCTGTAGGCATCAGCCCTGGGCATCTGTCCTTCAGGCCTCTGTTCTCTCTCCACGTTCTTTGGGTAGAAGCAAAGGCAGGTAGGAGGGTCAGGACCCTTCTTACTGAGGAACCACTGTCCATTATCAGAATGTCTGGGGCCAAATTGCTTGAAGAAAGTATTGCATCTGTTCTCGGGTGGACCATATTCCTGCCCCCAGAGTCTAAGCAGAGCTGAATTGACCTGGTCTTAGCAACAGGTTACACCCCACGTTTCTGCTTAGCCCGTGTCACACCTTTCTAGGTTCGAGAACTTAGAGCCCTGATGTGGTATTTTCATGTCAGAGAAGGGTAGTTACACATCTTATCCGCCCAGCAGGGACTATAGGAAAGAATGGAGCTGAATTAAATCTCTACTGTGATGAATCAAGGTTAATAAATTCCACTCCCTCTAACAACAAGTGCTGGCGAGGGTGTGGAGACAAGGGGACTCTAGTACACTGCTGGTGGGAATGCAGCCGCTATGGAAAACAATATGGTGTTTCCTCAAAAAATTAAAAATTGAACTTCCATTTGACCCAGTGATCCCGCTTCTAGGAATATACCCTAAGAAGCCTGAAACACCAATCAGGAAGAATATATGTACCCCCATGTTCATAGCAGCACTATTTACAATAGCTAAGATCTGGAAACAGCCCAAGTGTCCATCAGTAGACGAGTGGATAAAAAAGCTGTGGTACATGTACACAATGGAGTACTATGCAGCTGTAAGAAAGAAAGATCTCTTATCCTTTGAGACGACATGGAGGGACCTGGAAAGTATTATCCTAAGTGAAAGAAGCCAAGCAGAAAAAGACAAATACCACATGATCTCACTTATATACAGAATATAATGAACATAACAGTCTGAGGAATATGGTAGACCCAGAAACATGGAAGTAGGGCACAGACTGACATCCCTCAGAAGAGGGGATGGGGGGTGGGGGGGTGGGAAGAGATAAACCACAGAACTTATATGCATGTATGCATGACCAATGGACATGGACAACTAAGCCGGGGACGGGGCGGGGGTGGGGTGGGGAGGGGGGTGCCAATGGGGCAAAAAAGGAGAAATATCTGTAACAAAAAAATAAATAAATAAATTTATAAAAGAAAGAAAGAAAATAAGCAGTGTTAGAGAATAAAACAATATATTTGGAGCCCTGGAGAAAAATAAAATAAAATAAAATAAATTCCACTCCCAGTTTTCCTTCTAGTTTGTGCTCAAGTGCTAGTTAAAAAAAGATTAAAAGTCAGGATACGAGTTTTGATTGCCATTAATTGGGGGCATGTACCTGCAATAAGCATGCCGTGGTTGGAGTCATATATCATGGAATAAATTTGCATGTCTCCGGGTCCTCCCTGGCTGTCATGGAAGACTTGCAATAGTGACAGGGTCTGTATATCCCACACCCTGAAGACCTGGGGGCATAAAGAACATAGTTCGCCACTTTGACACTTGACGTTCCCCACTCAAAGCTGTTTTTATGCGATGCATTTTCAGAGTCTGTAATACGCTCCTAGTATGACATATGATGAGCACATATTTGCTAAACTCTAATTTGACTGTTGGTTCAATTATTATTATTTTTTAATTAAATAAATCAATGAATAAATGAGATGGCTGCACAAAACATACAATTCATTTACTATTTTCTTAGGTGGTCATAATATGTTAGTGACTTTGGAGGAAAAGAGTAGTGATACTAATTAGACTCGACTGATTGTAGTCCTCGTACTCATTCCCCCCAGAGGTTGCCTGTTCCTGTGGTTGGTGTGAGTGTTTCCCAGCTGGAGAGGAGAGCTGGAGTCAGGTCTGCCCTGAAGGGGTTTAGGAAGGGAAAACATTTCAGAAAGAGACTGAGTTGACCTAGAGAGAAAATCTGAGCGGATTGGTGGTTTCCACTAGAGAAGCCCTGGGATTGCAGAATTGAATGTGTATAAATTAGAAAGTAAATATTACAGACATGTAAATAAAGATGAAATTACAAAAAAGATTCAGCTGCTAGTAGCAGTGAAGCCAACGATGATTCTGATTTTCAAACAAACTGGAAATGGAATTAGGTGGAAGTCTTTTTCTTCACATTGGGAAATTCCAACCATGAGGCTGATCAAGCTTTCAGTATAAAATGAAAACGAAACCTTTTGTGATGCATGATTAATACATAATGATGAAGTAGAAAAATCTGAACAACGCTGCCTGTGTTTGCCAGGAGCGAGGGCGGTTTTGACTCAGTCATGTTCCCTAGCTTTTAATTCGTGCAAACTTGAGGTCAATCACTATTTTCCAAATGCATTATTAAAATGTCTTTTTTATTTTTATCTATTTATTTGTAAATATGTATTTATTGTTTTTTTGGTGTTTTTTTTTTTTTTTTCTTTTAGAGTGAGAGGAAGGGAGAAGCAGAAAAGAGGGAGAAACACAGATGTGAGAAAGAAACATCGATCAGTTGCCTCCCATGTTCACCCTGATGGGTACTGAACCTGCAACCTGGGCATGTGCCCCGGCCAGGAACTGAACCAGTGACCTTTGGGTGCATAGGACAATGCTGTGTGGTGAAAGTGGGGTGGGGGTGGGGGTGGGGGTGGCGGGAGTGAGGAGGAAGGTGTCAATGGGGGAAAAAAAGAGGGACATCTGTAATACTTTCAACAATAAAGATAAATTTTAAAAAATAAAGTGTCCTATTTTTTATTCTTAATGGGTGTTTATTATAGAGTGACCAGAGCAGAATATCTGATGTTTACGAGTTGGTCTCAGATACATAAAATAATGCAAACCTAACATGACACGCAAAAGTGGTTATAGACCAAATCATTATGGAACTCTGGGCTGAGTGCTAGAGAAGCCAAGATCAATAGAAGCACTATTACTGTTCTTGAATAGATCTTAGTGTAAGTAGGAAAGTAGATGCAAAACAAAAAATTATAAGGCATTTTAAGAAATATTCAAATGAAAGTTTATCATCGTGTTATGACAAAAATTGCATTGGCAGAAATCTCTGGAATGCAGTAACATTTAGATAGAAGAAGAGACATGGGAAATTCACTGGGATTTTGCCTGTCTTGCTCATTTTACCAAATGGCTGCAAAAGGTAAATAAGAATTTTGTCTCCAGATGAATCAAATTAGGGTGACATAATTTTACATTGAAAGAACTTAAAGAGCCCTGGCCGGTTTGGCTCAGCGGTTGGAGCGTCGGCCTGCGGTCCTGAGAGACCCGGGTTCGGTTCCCGCTAAGGGCACGTACCTCAGTTGCAGTTTGTCCCCGGCCCTGGTTGGTCGTGAGGGTGGCAGCCACTCGATGTGTCCCTTCACATCGATGTTTCTCTCTCTCTCTCTCTTCCTCTCTCTCCCTCCCACTCTATCTGAACAAAAAATGGAAAAATGTCCTCGGGTGAGGATAAAAAAACAAACAAACAAACAAAAAAAAGAAAGAACTTAAAGATATCTATTGTAAACCTCTTTTGAAAGTTATAGTACTAAAGACAAATGGTATACTTGAAAACCAGGGTCTTATAACTGTGCAGTACAAATGGTGGTCAGTTAACATTATGTGTGTAGGCAATTCAATGCAAAATGTATTTGTTATGTTCTTGCAAGTAACTTAAAAAGAAGAAAGATTTTTGTAGCAATGTGAAACTAAAACTGTCGATTTTGTTATCTTGCTCACATATTTCCTATGTATTAACTGGCAAATAGAAAATGAAACAAAGACACCCAGCATGTCTTTTAAAATTTAACTTTTTTTTTTTATCCTCACCCGAGGACATTTTTCCATGTTTTGTTCAGATAGAGTGGGAGGGGGAGAGAGAGAGAGAAGCATTGACGTGAAAGGGACACATCGAGTGGTTGGCACCCGCATGACCCAACCAGGGCTGGGGACAAACTGCAACCGAGGTACGTGCCCTTAGCGGGAACCGAACCCGGGTCTCTCAGGACCGCAGGCTGATGCTCTAACCGCTGAGCCAAACCAGTCAGGGCAAAATTTAACTTTTTAATTACCACTCAAGCTGGTTCCAGTGCCTTTTCCACACAAATGGCCTGTCAAGACTCATGCTTCAGAGTTTCCTAAAATCTCTCAAACAAGCAACATCTGACCTCAGCATGCCCTGTACCTCTCACTAAGTGGCCCCAGGCCCAGCACTAGTAGCAGCCAGCTGTGGTTCACAGCTTGACCTCTCCTGGGCACCTCCAAGACCAGCATCTGCAGATCAGTTTGTAGCTCAAGCTGAGTGGCCCTGGACAGAACACAGGCACAACTGACCATGGCCTGCACCTTCCAGGAGGCCCCAGAGCCAGCACACCTTGTGGACAACACCACTCAGCCACCTCTACAACAACACACTCAAGGGGCAGACTCAGTGGGCCCCAGAGCCCTGCTGAAGTAAGTCCTGTTCTATGGGGTGGGACCCTGCACAGGTGATCCTCCACAGTGGGTTGGTGGTTGCATCCAGCTCTTGCAGCAGTTAGGACTAGGGGTAAATCTCTCCCATTGATGCGCCAATAGCAATCAAGGCTTAACTACAATAAGAGGGTGCACACAGCCCACATGGTGGTGAGAGTGTGCAACTAGAGTACCTCGCTTGGATGACTGGGGAGGCTGTGCCACTGACCCTATAGGACACCTACTACATTAGACCACTCTACCAATCTGGAGAAACATAGCAGCTCCACCTAGTTCTAATACATAGAAACAAACACGGGGAGGCTGACAAAATAAGGAGACAAAGAAACATGTCCCATATGATCGAACAGAACAAAACTCCAGAAAAAAAACTAAACAAAACAGAGAGAAGCAATATATTAAATGTAAAGTTCAAAACATTGGTTACAAGGATGATCAGTGAAATTAGGGGAAGAGTAGTTGAACTTAGAGAGAACTTCAATAGCATTAAAAAAACAAACAAACATGGAAACCATAAAAAAGGACATGGGAACCATATAAAAGAACCAGTCAGAAATGAAGGATACACTTACTGAAATGAAAAGTATTAAAAGCAGCAAGAGAAAAGCAGTTAGTTACCAACAAGGGCGCTCCCATAAGACTATCAGATGACTTCTCAACAGAAACTTTGTAGACCAGGAGGGATTGGCAAGAAATATTCAAAATGATAAAAAGCAAGGATCTACAAGCAACACTACTCTACTCAGCAAAGCTATCATGTAGAATTGAAGGACAAAGAAATAGCTGCTCAGACAAGGAAAAGCTAAAGGAGTTCATCACCACCAAACCAGTATTACATGAAATGTTAAGGGCCTTCTTTAAGAAGAAATAGAAAAAAAAAAGATTAAAAATATAAACAATAAAATGGCAATAAATACGTATCTATCAACAAATGAATCTAAGAAACAAAATAATTGAAGTAGAACAAAACAGACTCACAGATACAGAGAACATTTTGACGGTTGCCAGATGGGAGGGATACTATGGGTATGAGTGAAAAAGGTGAAGGTATTACAAATTGGTTGTTACAGGACAGTCATGAGGATGTAAAGTTCAGCACAGGGTATATAGTCAATAATATTTTAATAACTATGTATGGTGTCAGATAGGTATGAGATTTATTGGGATGATCACTTAGCAAGTTATAT
The DNA here is from genome assembly GCF_014108415.1 of Molossus molossus. Taxonomy (NCBI): domain Eukaryota; kingdom Metazoa; phylum Chordata; class Mammalia; order Chiroptera; family Molossidae; genus Molossus; species Molossus molossus. The sequence goes on along the minus strand of NW_023425359.1, from coordinate 9,844,638 downwards.
AATGGCTAATTACTGGGGTGTACACCTGAAACTAATATAATATATGTCAACTCTAATTAAAAATTTTTAAGAAAAGGATCCCAGCTGGTGTGGCTCAGTAAATTGAGTGTCGCCCTATGGACTGAGAAGTCCTGGTTTGATTCCCAGTCAGGGCACATGAACTGGGGGTTGTAGACTCGACCCCCAGTAGGGGGCTTACAGGAGAGAGCGATTGATGTTTCTCTCTCACATGGATGTTTCTATCTCTCTCCCTTCTCTAAGAAATGAATAAAAATATATTAAAAAAAAAAAAGAAATCACCCTAAGGCTATATGAATATTCACCTGTGCTTTCTTCTGGAAAATTATAGGACTTCTATGGTTTGTAGTTTGCATTTAAAATCTTTAATCCATATGGAATATATTTTTATATTTATTATGAAGTGATGATCTGATTACATATTTTTCCTTATATAGTTAATCAGTTTTCCCAACACTTAATGAACAAAACCACCATTTGCTCACAAATTTGAAATGCTACTTTTACCATACAAAATTCCCATACACACATGAACTAATTCTTGCATTTTCTATTTGTTTCATAGACGTGTCTAACAATTCCTGCATTGACTACTACTTTGTTTTATTTATTGTGGTTTTATAATATGTTTTAATGAGCATCTGACAAGGAAAGTGTCATCTTATAATATTTTCCAAAATTTATAGGACATTCTTATATATCACTATTTTTACATTAACTTTAAACTCGGAAAACTGATATTTAAATAATCCTGAATAGCACTAAATATGTAACTTAATTTGTTGGACAGTATCTTACAGTACAATATTCCCATGCAGAAACATAGAATGTCCCTCTATTCTGTTCTTAAATAAAAGTACACCAGTAAAACTTCATAGTTACCTTATACTAATAGTGAATATTGCTTGTTATGGTTATTTTTAGGTATTTCATAATTTTTTGACCTTGTGAATGCTATCCATTTGACCTTTTTTTTCTGAGCTGGTTACTGCTCTTACATAGCAATTTACTTTAATAAATTGCTATTATAACCAGCTACCTTATTAAACTTATCATAAAATATTAAGCTGATTTTATTAAAATTTTCAAGCAATCCCATTTTTTGGAACTATAATAAATGTCTCCTCTTTTATAATATTTATAACTCTTTTTTTTTTATCATATTAGATAGAACATTTAAAACACTGTTTGATAACAGCAACAATAATAGAAATCCTTCTTTGTCCTGCATTTAATGAAGATGTTTTGTCTGTAATGGGAGGGCCTCTTGTGTCTGACTATTGAGGTTAATATGAGCTCTCTCCCCAGAACTGTATTCTTTCTACTCTCGAAACATGTCCTTCCTCATGCTGTAATCAGAGAAACAGAAAAGTGGCTCATCATTTTCCTCTCTACATCGATGATATTTTTCTCAGGGACTATCGGCTATTTCAGTAAAAAACTGTCTGTATTCTAGATTTTCCAATAGTTGATTTTAAGGGGAAAATTAGCTTTTTTCTTGTTGTTTCCTTTTGTTACCTTGGCAGAGGAAAGGCTGATGACGAGTTGGTCTTTCTCATTTGTGACGATCTCAGTGATACTGAACATGTGCCCTACGAGCTTCCCCACTGGCTTGGTGTTGATATTGGGGTGCCACAGCCGGAGCACCTTATCATCTCCTGAAAAGGAAATGGAACAGTTTATTTTTTCAGGGATCCAGGTGATCACAGTTTAAAGAGTCTGTGTCTCCCCATTTCCCCTGCCCTAGCCCTTGGGACCCACCATTCTACTATATTTCTATGCGTTAAATATATACTACAGTACACGTCTTTCTCTGTCTGACTTGTTGCACTTAACACAATGCCCTCAAAGTCGGTCCTTATCGTCACAAATGGCAGGATTTCCTTCTTCTTCATGGTTGAATAATTTTCCGTTGTGTATAATATACCACGTCTTATCCATTCATCTGTTGATAGACACTTAGGTTGATTCCATATCTTGGCTATTGTGAATAATGCCGCAATGAACATGGGAGTGCAGACATCTCTAGGAGATGTTGGTGAAAGGCTACAAACTTTCAGTTGTCAGGTAAATAAATTCTAAGAATCTAATGTACATAATGGTGATTCTTGTCAATACTACTGTATCAAATCAACAGGTTGTACAACTTAAACAGTGTTAATTAACCATGTCAATTATGTCTCAATACAGATGGAAAAAAAGAGTCTGTCTCTCATCCAACCAATATCCTTATCTTTATCTCTCTTCTAACAGCAAATCACAGTCTGTTTCTTCCGGGGTGAAGTCTGGGACTTGCTAAGAGGGTAGCCTTGTTTGGGATCTGTTTCTTCTTGTCAAGGCTTTTTGTAATGATTGTTTTTACACATACAAATGTGAATTCTCATAAATATTTGATGAGCCCTTTTCTTGATTCAGTACTTTCCTGCTCATTCATTCATTAATGTATTATTTATACTTGATTTACTTCCCCAAAGCATTTAGGGCAGCTGTTCTTTTGTTTTCACATTTCAAAATGATGCTAACATTATAATAACGAAAGAAATAAAAGGAAATGGAAAATTGCACACAATCTATACCATTATAACAAATCAACTGTTTTCATTTCCCATATTCTTTTCTAGCACATATAATTTTATGTAGTTACTATCATAGCATAGATACTGCTTTTTAATTGTTAAAATCATGCAGGCACATGGTAGAAGATTTATACAATATGGAAGGGTATACTTTATGTCTCTTTCTTAGATAAACCACATTTTCTAAATTCCCTCGCAGTTAGGTATAGTCAAATCACTGACTTTTAGCCATTGAACTATAAAAACAAATTTTTAGATTTTAAATGACTGAAATACATTTCCATTGTGTTGGAGTCATTATACACTTGGGGGCTTCTTTGTTGTAACAGCTAGCATTACCAGGATTACCTGAACTACTGCATAGTTGTAATCCAATTGTCTATTTTTAAAAGTAATTTAAGCCATGTATAATAGTTTACAAAAATAGAGTATTTTTAAGATGTGTGATTAATACTATAATGTCTTTATGGAAGTTGTCATAAAAATACAAAATAATTTCAAGTTGGGAAGCTAGAGATTATATGACCCAACTCTCATATATCACAAAAGAAAGAAACTAGCTCTAAAGATTATTTTAAGTAAATGATTTGATTTAATGATTTAAATGTGATTTGTTCAGAAACATATACCAGAAAATGCTATTGCATTAGAAATGTTATGGTGCATCTATAATATCTTATTTGTTACCAAGGACCTTCAGGGCAACAGGACAAAAAAGATATTTAGTAGCATTATAACCCAAGATATATTTTTTATATAAGCTAAACCATAAAGAATCACATTTCCTATATAATATATCTAAAATTTAGCACTGTTGTTTTAGTTAATCAGGTAGCATATATTTGGCAACCCACAGGATGAATTTGCTAATGTGCTTTGAATTTTTTTATGTAAATATACTATATACATTGAAAGAACTAGTCATGTATGGAGGAGAATTAGGCAACTTGCTAGTTGGATATTCATAACCTAGGCAAATGTGATAGATCAAATGCTTCTATAATTCTATGGTTATGTTGTTGGACCCCATGAAAAAGGAACATAGTATTTTCTCTACACTTCTTTTTTCTCCTCAAATATTTCAATCCATCCTTCAAATATTAGCATGGCATAACATTCCAGAATGTCCTCATATTCTTCAAATCTGGTGCCTTGCCATTCTGCCTCCCACTCCCATCACCTCTTATAATTGATTATTTTTCTAGACCTGCTGCTAAACTCTAAATGCCTTATAGGCAGAACTTTTTCTTGTTTATTATGGTATCTCTAGTGTGTAAGCTTTAGTAGGAGCTCAACAAACATTTGTTGAACAACTTGAATAACTTCAGCGTTGAAATGATGAATCCCCATCAAAGGTTTAATTACCAACTGGCAAAAGGATGGGAAAACATGGATCCAAACAAAAAATAAATCTTCATTGAATGTTCATCTGTTAGCTATTTCTCAAAAATATGTTTTTATTGATTTTTAGATAGAGAGGAAAGGAAAGGGAGAGAGAAATGTCAATGAGAGAGAAACATCTATTGGCTGCCTCCTGCACGCCCCCTACTGGGGATCGAACCTGTAAACCCAGGCATGCACCCTGATCAGGAATCAAACAGGTGACCTCCTGATGCATGGGACAATGCTCAATCCACTGAGCCACACTGGTTGGGCCATCTGTCAGCTATTTTATTCTGGAGGTAGTCAGGTCCTGGAGTATTATTAGAGTCAGGATGACAAATTTCAGAGCACAGCTGACTCTTAGTTTCCATTGCTCAGGCAACTGCTATGGATCAAATATTGCTGCCTCCCCCCACCCCCTACACCCACACCCATTCCCCACACACCTCAAATTAATATGTTGAAGCCCTAACCCCCAGTGTGATGGTATTTGGAGATAGGGCCTTAGGGAGGTAATTGGGTTCAGATGAAGTCATGAAAGTGAGGCCCTAGTGATGAAATTCATGCTCTTATAAGAAGAGACACCAGAGTTCAAGTTCGCTCAGTTTCTCTACCTGCCATGTGAGGAGAAAGCAAGAAAATGGCCATCTGCAAGCCAGGAAGAGACCCCTCACTAGAAATCGACCTTGCTGTCATCTTGATCTTGAACTTCTACTCTAGAAGTGTGGGAAAATAAATTTCTGTCGTTTAAGCCATTCATTTCAGTCTATGACAGTTTGTCATGGCTGCCTGAGCCGACCAAGGCAGCAGCCAAGATATTTTAAGGACCATTGTCCATGAGTAAGTGGGATGTTTTATTAAATTGAAAACTTACATGGTACTCTTATAACAAGAAGAAAAAAAATATCTTGAGTGATTACTGTATATTTGGCATTTTGAGCATATAAAGAAATTCTACACATTGACCCTATTGAAAGTCAACTTTTTTAGAAGACCAAAACTTAAACCCTTTTAGACTTAGTTCCAATTTTTCCTCCCTAATGCCTTCCCTGATTACCTTCTCTAGCCTCAGATTGAGTTAAGACTTCTGTGTTCTTAGGGTGTTTTCTTCAGATTTTTTAATAGCATGAATTCTATTCAATTTTAGTTCTTTGCTTCCATATATGTTTACCCATTATTTGGTGAACCCTATATTTCTCATTTATAGCAGTGTTTGACAAATAGTATTTAATACGTGTTTGCTAAGTAAATTAGTTGGCTAGTAGAGTCATTCACAAAGTGGTTAAAATGTATATTTTTCAGTAAGTCTGCCTTGATTTCAAACCTGACTCTATCACTTCCTAGCTTTATGACTCTACCTAAGTCACTTCCCTACCCCGTGTTATATAAATGAGGCTTATGTCCTAACATTATTGTGAAGATTAAATGGGTCATACATGTGGACTGAACAGTTTTTGGACCCTGATCTGACTATTACTGCTCCTACTACTAAGTCCCTGCCACGTGCACTTCATTTTACAGAATGTTTGAGAGGAGAGAAGGGGAACTGGGACACGGATATATGAAGCCTGGTCCTTCCTCTTCATCGTCGGCAATCTGGTAGTAGTGATAAGGCACGGATGAAGGATATCAGGTAAAGAAAAAATTCATAAGAAAGATATCGAATCTGAAGACAGGACATGACACTATAAATGACATATTATGGTTCATAAAGAGCTCGTGTCTTGTTTCTTTGTTATTTTCCATTCATTTCTATTTATTTTGTTGTGAAACCAGGATTTAAATGAGGGCACACACAAGATGGGATTTCTTTTCTTTAGCGGGCTCTTATCTCAGTTGGTGAGTCATTTGACCAAAATGAGTCACTCTGGATGAGGTGGATGGGCTCAGGTCAGAGAGAAAAGCGAGGGAACGAGTGTCTGTGGGGCAGGTTACTGTGGCCCGAGGAGAGCAGGGGCTGGGAACACAGACAACTGACTCAAGCTCAGTCCCCGGCTAAGTGGCCATGATGTTGTGGCCAATCATTTTCCTTCCTGGGACCTCAATTTCCCTATCTGTAAACACATTTGTTTCTTTTTGGTTAATCTTCACCTGAGGATGTTTTTTTACACTGATGTTTAGAGAGAGAAGAAGGGAGGAAGAGAGGGGGGGAGAGAGAGAGAAACATTGATGTGAGAGAGATGCATCGATCAGTTGCCTTCTGCATGCCTGACTGGGGCTGGGAGTTGAACCTGCAACTCAGGTAGGTGGCCTTTACCAGAGTCAAACCTTCAACCCTTTGGTGCATGGACCGACGCTCTAACCACTGAGCACATGGGCCAGGGTCCTTATCTGTAAAAATCTGATCTCCAAGATTGCTTCTAGCTCTGAAGTTTTAGGATTGTGTGCTCTGGAGGAAGAGATTGCTACATTGAGAGTAAGAGCAATCTGGGATTTTTAAAGGTAAGTTAACAGGTATGTGATTTAAATGGAATCATTCCAATTATGCAGTGTCTTGCTTGCTTTTGCTTTTCACTGCCCATGGCCACGAAGTGTCACCATACAGTACTCAGGTATGTTCAGGATCCCAAGCCTCAGGCCCACGGCTGGTCCTGGACAATGTTGGCAGGAGCACCTCCTGGAATAGGCTTTATCTCACCTGGAGGATGAGGCCAGGCTGCCCCCAGAAGAAAATCCATGCCTTGCTTATCGCACGAAGAAGGATTCAACAGAGGATTGCTACCTGGAAAATGTCCAGGACTTTTAAACTGAGGGCTGTGTCCAGTGTGCAGGACAAAGGAAACCCAACCTTCCAGAGGTTCCCTATTGTCTACTACAGGGGTCCTCCATCTCTGCCTGCTGTCTGTTGATAGTAATAGAACCATTTATGGTCTGCATGGTAGCTATTTGGAGCCAGAATAAATAGAAGGGGGCATGATATTAAGTTCTAAATGCCTACAGCATTCCATCTATATTATTATTATTATTATTATATCTGTTGAGTCATGCTCCACTTTGTATGATAGCCACTTGTAAACATGTCTTATTTGAACTATTAGATTTTGAATTCTTAAGGATAGAAATAAAACCTTATCTTTATGTTTTATAATACCTAATCCACAACAGCTGTGCAATCGATATTTCTTGAATGAAACATTAACAACGTATGCAGAGCCCCCAAGGCATCTTGCATGCAGAAAATTGATTTTATACACTTGACCTTCCAAACTAGGAGTTTAACTCTTAAAATGGCCAATAGAGATGAACAAAATAGGTCCAGAGGCATGGATACATGGGACAGAATGAAAGAGCTCAGAGCCGAGGTGGGGTGGAGGGGAGGGGGAAGAGATTACTCAAAGATTAATCAAATATATATCTGCATAACCCATGGACACAGACAACAGTGTGGGGGAGGCCTGGGTGGGGCAGGGACTGGGTGGAGGGGACACAAAGAGGGGAAAGGGGGGACATCTGTAATACTGTCAACAATAAATAAATAAGTAAAAGAGAATTCTTGCTGGTCACCAAAATAATGCTCAGAAAATTTGCAAATTTTTGGTAAATACCTTGTCCTGGTTTGGCCTTTCTTTTTCCCCCCATGCAAAGACTTCTGTTTTTTTGTTTGTTTGTTTGTTTGTTTGTTTGTTTGTTTTTAAGGTCATCAAATATCCCTGCATGTTTAACACAGTTAGTTGCAGCTAGACAGCTGCTTTCATGGTATATTTTGAGTCGTCAGCTGGTATATGTGCTTGGCTGAGTCCCTAGTCAACAAGAGTATTCCCCAGAGAAAAACGTGTTTTCAGTTTTGAGGGATTGCATTTTCAACTAATAGAGGCTCCCTAACTGTGACAATCCAATAAATTATGCATGGGGAAAAGTATTAGTTGCTTGTCATTCCACTGCAAAATGCTCTCTTGCTTTTGTAAGGGAGCTAGAAAACCTATAATTAATAAGTTTCCAAAATTGTAGATGGGGATCTTAGAATACAATGAACACTGAGATTAAGGAGAGTCAAACGCCTTAATCCACTTGAAGTGGTTTGAATCCCAGAGCTTTCCCAGGCACATTTTTCCCCCTAGAAATGATTGAAATACTTAAGATGACAAAGGATACGAAAGCTCGTCAATTCTTATGCTTTGTGTTCTTTTGTGTGAGAACACGGGCTGTCCAAAGGAGCTGGTGAGATTTGTGTGACAGCGCATCAGATTTGGGAAATCAAATCTCCCTTTAGCCACACATTTAGGTATTGCTTTCTCAAAGGGCTTTGTGGCAGGCTTTGAGATGAAGGAGGTGAACACACCTAACCGAAGACATAGTGGTGCAGCACCCATGGAGGTTTGAGTCTCAGGCCATTTTACTGCTTCTTCCGTCAGCATCACTATGCTCTCCTTCCTCCCTCATCTCTCGGATCACCCACCACTCCTTTGACGTGAGGTCCAGGCCAGGAAACCTGCCCATTTCCACTGCAAGTAACAATCCAAGACATTCATCAACTCAGGGAGGGGCAATGGGGATCAAGGAATTGTGATACAAGCTTTCCAGTTCTGTTTTGGAAAACATCCAATTTCGTATTTGTTCCCTATGTGTTCTAGACTTGGCATGGAGGTCTTTAATGACAACTTTAATTTATTTATTTTTATTTTTTTAATCCTCACCCAAAGATATTTTTCCATTTATCTTCAGATAGAGTGTAGGTGGAGGGGGGAGGGGAGGGAGAAACTATGTGAGAGAGACACATTGATTGGTTGCCTCCCACACAACCTCAACCAGGGCTGGGGACCAACTGCAACTGAGGCACACGCCCTTGGCCGGAATCGAACCCGGGACTCCTTGGTTCAAGGGCTGATGTTCTAACTGCTGAGCCAAACTGGCCAGGGCTTTAATGACAACTTTAATTAATACAGTTCAAACATTCAGATTCCAATTTGGAAATCATCACTATCAAGCTTCAGAAAACTCACTGTCAGTCCAAGCCAAGGCCCCCAAACTACTCTGCAGACTTCTTAGCCACATGCCTGTCCTTTGTTGATGTCTTTAGTTGAAATCTAGAAGCCTGCAGCCAATTAATGCTGTTTTGCAGAGTACCCAAAGCTGTGACTATGCATTGAGTGATATCTAATTGGCAAATTGGGTTCCAAATTTTCCAAAGGATTTTTTAGTTTAACTCCCTATGAGCAGGAATTTCTTAAAACAATGGCATCAGAGTATTTTAGGCTCAAAGGGATCCTGGAATTTAGGAGTCCAACTGTCTCATTTTATCCGACGAGGAGATTGGGAGAGATTGAGTGATTGTTGAAAACCATGCAGTTGGCTCGTTGTCAGCCTTCTAGCCTCTGGTGCATGCTTTCTATTTGCTTTGCCTTCCAGTAGACTATTATATAAAAATAATATTTGAACTATAAGTTAATTTTACGTTAAGTGTTGTAGAAGCCCCAGAGCTCAGAATAGATTTAAATATAAACTTTAAATACACAGTGTGCTTGAAAAAGATTAGCTTTATTCCCTCAGGGAGATCAGCCAGTCTGTGTTTGTATTATCAATAGCAGCACCCCGGGCTGAGGCCGGGTACTCTGGCAGGAAGCAAACATTGTCTGCTCTGTGTGTGTTGGGGAAGGAATTTGACAACATCTTACATGGAAATGGTCAACAGTACATTTAACATCTCGGCTTCTTTAATAAATACCTTTGCTGTAAACTATTGGCAAATGGTACATTTGTTGATTTTTTTGGATGACTCTTCCTTTTACAAAAATTGTGGGTTTTTTTCTCTTTTCCTTTTTAAAGTACAGCTCTCCAGTCTAGACCATTTTCTTTCTTTCTTTTTTTTCATGGTATATTTTTCTATTTATGTCTTCTTTATTTTTATTAATTAATTTTTGTTACAGATGTTTCTCCTTTTTCCCCCACTGATACCTCCCTTCCCCTCCCTCCCTGCCCTGTCCCCAGCTTTGTTGTCCATGTCCATTGTTCATACACACATGCATATAAGTTCTGTGGTTTATCTCTTCCCCACCACCCCCTCTTCTGGGGATTGTCAGTCTAAACCCCACTTCCACATCTCTGGGACTACCCCATTCCTCAGACTGTTATGTTCATTATATTCCACAAATAAGTGAGATCACATGATACTTGTCTTTCTCTGCTTGAAGGCCATTTTCTTGATGTTTCTTTGGGTTTCTAATTTGTTCATTTACTTCTTTCAAGTCTACCTGGCTTTTGTGTCCTTGAAGGTGACCTTGACCTCCTTGAGTTGCTGATGGGAGTTCCTCTTCCAGACACAGGCAGCCTGGGAACCCTCGCATCCCAACCTACCGCTGGATCTTCCCATGAAGGGAACATCCTTTAGGAAGTCTAACAATGACTTCTTCTCCATGAAGACTGCCTAACGCTCTCCTGTTCATCCAGCCTTGATCTCTCGCTCCATGGTCACCTTAGCCCACGATGCAGTGTGCTATCATTTATCATTAGTCTACTTGTGACTTCCTTGGTGTATCAATCACTAGTATTTGTACAATAAATTGGAATCATTTCACTTGAAAAAAATTAAAAATAAAATTGAGTTTGGTCTACTCTCCTCCCCATGGAGCCTCCTCTTCTGTGTGACCATCATCAGTACAACGGCTGTCTCCTGCCCTACACATTCAGGGCTGGTGATCCCTCTTATGAACTTCCAGTATTATTCTGTCTTCATGTTTTATAAATAATGTATTTCCATGTCTTTGAGACTGGCTCTTTCTTTCTCCACAACACCTATGATCAGAGTTCTTCCATCTGTCACTCATGACTTCAGTAACAGCCTCCCAAACAGAATCTCAGGTGTCATTTTATTCCAACAGAACCTCCACACATCTGTCAAAGTAATTTTGCTTACATGTTGTAAATAGATTGCATTAATATTTGTTGAGAACTTACTATGCACCAGGCATACATTATCCCAATTAACCTAAACACCACCATATGAAGTAGGTGGGTTTTTTAAAAAGTGTGATATTATTATTAGCAAATTTGTAGTGAACACTTAGGTGCAAGACACTGTGCTAAGGACTTTATTCGAATTTGCTTAGTTTTATAACAGCCTTATGAGTAGGTACTACTATCAACTCCACTTTACAGATGAGATTGAAGCTTGGAGGAGTTGAGTAACCTGTCAAAGGCCACACAACTTGCTGGGAAGAGAGCCAGGATTTGTTCCTAAGCAATCTGACTCCAGAGCCCAGGCTCGAAGTGGTCGCCCTGTACTAGAACCCAGCGTTACAGATGAGGAGTCTGAGCCCCTGAGAATAGTCAGTCTTCTACCTTTCGCAGGTTCTTATGGCATCATCTTAGCCTTTACTCTCAGCAGATAACCTGGTTTCCTGTCTTCTACCCTACTTAGCCCTTAAATGTTGGCACTTTTAAGGACATATCTATGGCCTTCTTCTCTGTTAACTTGAAACCATGGGCTTTTGACGTTTTTGGTCACGGACGCCCTTTGACGATTTGATAAAATTTTGAACTTTCCAGAAAAATGCACATAGACACACAAATCATTCAGCTTTAGGGGGTTGCAGGATTCCTTTAAAGTCTAGGCATGGGTCACAGGCTAAGAACACGTGCTCTCACACATTGAAGTAAGTTCTAGATAAATTCAAGAACTAAAGTTAAACTATAAAATGAAACAATAAAAAATTATAGTAAAATATAGAAGAATTTGCTTCACATATTCTTGGGCAAGGGGAGGCCTTTCTAAGAACCCAGAAGCTACACACACAAGGCAGATGGATTTGACTTTATATACATGCTTAAATTCTCGAAAAGGTTTTTCCAGCAGTAAAATTCAACCACTTCATGAAAGTTCTGTACTGTGCTAATTAGGAGAGCCCAGCTTGCAAAGTAGGAAATCTCTGTGCAACACGAACTATTCTCTTACCTCCAGTGACAATGACATTGGCTTTTATACAGTAGCAGAAGGTGTTTGCTCCTCTCGGCATGGAAAACTCTCTGACAGGCCTGGGGACACAAACTTGATGTCAAACATGTTTTCCGGGATGAAGCTAATTCCAGTTTATAAATAGGTTTTGTTCAATAGGTTCATTTCTCAGTTGGTTACAACTCCATTTACCCACAGAAAATATTGTAAGTAATTATTAAATCCTCACTGACCCACACAATCCATTTACTCCATAAGGTGGTGATAATAGCACCATACTTTGTAGTATTTCTACTTAAGAAAAAATATCCAGGAGGTTAGGGGTTTGGGGGCTGGGTGAAGAAGGCGAAGGGATGGAGAAGAACACATTGAGAGTTACAAAACAGTCACAGGGATACAAAGTACAGCACAGGGAATACAGTCAATACTATTGCCATAACTCTGTATGGTGTCTGGTAGGTACTTGAAATACCAGGGGGAGGGGGGCAGAGATCACCTCGTAAAGTATATGATCATCTAACCACTATGCTGTACACCTGAAACTAAAACAAAATAATACTGACTGTAAACTGTAATTGAAAAATAAAAAATAAAAAGAGATCTAAAAGCACATCCAGTCCTTCACCTTGGAGGTATGGCTGTGCTGTTGCTAAGGATGGGCAGAGATATGTCATGTCTTAGTCCAGAAAGCACACTGGGTGGCTAAGTGAGTCCCCTGGTAGCCTGTATGCCAGGACACAGTGCACACTTCCTCTTCTCTCACCACCCACATCCAACCTGCTATCAAGTCTTGTTGATTTTTGCCTCGAAAATACACCTGAAATCTCACCACTTCTTCCCATTCCCACCACAATATCTTGGTTCAACCCTCCATCCCTCTTTTTTTTTTTTTTTTTTATCCTCACTCGAGGACATTTTTCCATTTTTTGTTCAGATAGAGTGGGAGGGAGAGAGAGGAAGAGAGAGAGAGAGAGAAACATCGATGTGAAAGGGACACATCGAGTGGCTGCCACCCGCACGACCAACCAGGGCCGGGGACAAACTGCAACCGAGGTACACGCCCCTAGTGGGAACCGAACCCGGGTCTCTCTGTACCGCAGGCCGACGCTCCAACCGCTGAGCCAAACCGGCCAGGGCAACCCTCCATCCCTCTTTATACTCTAATAAACTGCTAATTTCTCAGCTTCTGCAGTTGCCCATTCTTCCCTCCCCATTCCCATCTAAATTCCATTGTCAGGCCACAGCCGAGTGATCTGTGCGAAACATGAGTCAGATCACGTCTCTTCTCTCCAGCGGCTTCCCCAAGCTGGAGGACGAGCCCCGTCCCTTCACCTGGCCCACTTGGTGTAGGTGGTCCGTGGCCTTTCTGGGCTCACCCCAGGCGCTCCTCATACATTACAATCCAGCCACATTGCTCTCATCCGCCTCCTTGCTGGGTCCCTGAGCTTTGCCTCCTCCAGGGCTTCCGCAGAGACCAAGGATGTTCTCCCCCCAGATCCAAGGCTTGTTAGCAACTACCTTCCTACAGGTGTTACTTTCTCAGAAAACCTTTCCTGACCTCTTCCCTCCACCCCTACCAACTAAATAATCTCTTATATATTACGTTCTCTCCAGTACCATGTTACTTTCCCCCAAGGCATACAGCATTTATCACGGAGTCTCGGGATTGATGTTGGCCCGTGTTGTCCATTCCATAACAAAGTAAGCTGTAGACAGCACCGGACTGGGGCAAAGAAGGCTCCCAGCAAGTGTCTGTTTGGATACCATGAAGGGACACACACCTGGTTGACAACACCGCTTTCCAGAGTCATATAGAACAAAAATGTAGCAATTCTGAAAATTTCCCTCCGAATCTTCCCCTGGTACCCTTGATATGATAGCACTTTTGAAAAAGAAACAGTTTCCAACAATTTTCGCAAAATGAGGGTGGGAAACACTACTATCAAAAGACCCTGCGTGCCTGGCTGGTGTGGCTCAGTGGTTGAGCATTGACCCATATACCAAGAGGTCGCTGGTTCAATTCCCGGTCAGGGCACATGCCCAGGTTGTGGGCCCGATCCCCAGTGGGGGGCATGCAGGAGGCAGCCAATCGATGTTCTCTCTCATCGATGTTTCTCTCTCTCTCTCCCTCTCACTTCCTTGCTCTCTAAAATCAATAAAGAAAAAAAAAAAAAAAAGCCCTTGCCTGAATCACAGCATGCTCCATCCAGGTCTCCCTGCTGTGCTTACACATACTTGCAAGCTTGGAGCCGAGAGGGGAGCTGGGTCAGCAGATGGAAGGTGAAGAGGTGACTGTCCAAGGGCACGTGCTACATGACTGGGTTGTTTAGTGAACGTAAGATGATGCCCTGACACGGAGGCATCCCAGGGGCTCGTGTGCTTGCTAACAAGCAAGGCCAGTGAGCCAGCCATGTCCTTCTGTCTCTTCTCACTTTGGTCATGGGGGTAGTTGGTAAGACATTTTTATTGTCGCCTTGGAGATGTAAAGTAAGACATTTCAGGGTGCCTCAGGTAGAGGTATTTTTTAAAAGTGGTTCTCACTCTGGATTATCAGCTATTGTTGAACTGCACTGTGCCCATTCCCAAGGGAGGGTGCCGTAGAAAACTCTAGAAGATGAGTTGGCAAACTTTTTCTTTAAGGAAGTAGATAATAAATATTTTAGGCTTTGCCACACAGTCTCTGTTTCATAACTACTCAACTCTGCTGTTGTACAAAAACAGCCATAAATAATACATAAATGAGAAGTCACGGCTGTGTTCCATACCATTTTATGAGCAATGAAACTTGAATTTCATATCATTTTCATGGGTCATGATATATTATTTTCAACCAGTTAAACTTGTATGAACTATTCTTATTTAGCGCATGTTATAAAAACCCATAGCCCCTGAACTTGCGCCCCCCAACCCCCCCCCAACCCCCGGCTTTTCTGACTCCTATTTTAGATGCGGGAACACAAAGCCCATAGCAGTATGGATCTATAATAGCTCCACCTGTTCTCCTCGGTATTCACATTCTTTTTTTAGATGGTTTTCAGTATCTTCATTAAGGAAACAAAAAGAGACTTACATGTGTTGAGCACATTGTGCCAGACATTGTCAGGCACTTCATGCGAGTTAACTTAGGTCACTTTTATAAGATTATAAGGTAGGTATATTCGTTCCCATTTAAAGATAGAAACATTGAAGAAGTGCTAGTGGTAAAAGTCACAAGGCCAGTGGATGCTAGGACAGAAACCAGTTCTGTCTAGCTTCACAGCAACTCTGCTGAGAGGCACTGTGCACTCTCCAAAGAAATAATCTGCCTCTGAGTTGGGTGACTGATACAAAGTAATGCCAAGTAGTTATTTGCAAATTTCTTGGAACTTACAAGCTGTGGAAGGGTGAACCTTCCAACATATGTCTCACAATAGGCCAACATGCTTCCGTGGCATAATTAATTGCAGGTGTTCATCTCCTGGCTGATACAAAACTGAGAAATAGTCACATAAAATGCTATCCAGAATAATAATCATTTTTGAAACGGAAATTTTTTTGAGAGGAGTTTTTCCCCCAGCTTTTCTGGGATCTGTGCTGGCTCCCATTTTAACAGCTGGCCAATTATGAACTGGTATAAATGCAGTTTCATCTGGTTCAGCTCAAGACTCATTATAGGAAATTGCAGGAAGAGGAGTTTGTTGAATCTGGGGCTGCAGTGGACCCGACTCTCCTCCTGTTGAGGAGACTGACACTCCAATAGCGGTGTGGTTCAGGAAATCGTGATTGCACTGTATCACTTGAGAACTCTCTTTAGCTTCCAGATTTAAAAGAAGAGTGGCTCAAGGGAGCAACTGAAAAGCCCAGCCAGAATCTCACTGAATAGATCAATAATCACCATTTGCTGAAGCTGTCTGAGTATTTTTATTTCACAGTTGGCTGACTCCCTTGAGCTGAATGTATCATCAACCAAATTCCAGGAGATAGAGTAAAATACCAGGAGGCACAAAATTGGGCTCAGAGACAAACTCCTGACTATTGCAAAATGGATGCTTTTCAGAGAAAAGCAGAAAGTACTGGCTCATTGGAAAAATAAAACCTTCTGGATAATCTCAGTGTTTACAATCGCTAGGTAGCAAATCTGTGGAACACTATGGAGAGTAGGGATTTAAATTCTCCTCAATACTATTACATAAATGAAAAATGCATAGCATTTTGCAGGAAACATAAACACAAGGATACATTAAACCCACCAGAATGGTTGCCTGTAGGGCTGTGTGTGTGTATACACGAGACAATGGAATGGGATACAAGGATTAAAAGGAGTAAAAGAAGAGGAAGGTATTTTCCTTGACAAAAGAAGATGTTCAATCTGAGTGAGGTCAAAAAGATTGCTATCTCACTTAAAACCTAACGCAAGAATTCACCACTTGATTAGCAGATCCCAATGCTCAGAAAGGGTCTATTGGCTCTATTGTAACTTGTTCCCAAAGGAAAAGATTAGTGCCTTTCCTCTCTTCCAGTATCGGACTATTTATTATTATTGTTGTTGTTATTATTATTATTATGGATTTTGACAGCATGTGGAAATCAAAGTAATCTTTAAAAATCCATGCTTCATGAAAGAGCTTAAATGTCTATGAGCAAAGACTAAAACTCAATTGTTACAGCATATTACAGTTTTCAAAGCGCCTCTGCCCATCTAAGCTTATTTGAGCAATGCAAATCCCATGAGTTATGAAAGTTGGTATTATTCCCACTCATGAATGAGGTCATTGTGTGTATGTATACACGTTAATTCCAATAAGTTAAGTAACATGCCCAAGACCACTTGGTCAATAAATAAGTGGTAGAAGTGACTCATTTGCTCCCTCATGAGCTTCTTGCTTCACTTACATTTTCTCTATCTTAGAAGCACAGCCATGCAAACAGCCCTCTGGACCAGAAGCCTGGCAGTCATGCGTTGCTCTAATACTTCCCTGAGATATTTGCATCCTTTGCTCTTCTCCTCTCAGACCTCAGCTCAAAAGCTACCTCCTTAGAGCATCGCTCGTGACTATCCAATCAGAACCACTGCCTCCCATCACTCTCGACCCTGTAACACTCACTGCTTCATTTCCATCACATACTAGCCCAAACTTGTAGTGTGCATTTGATTATTACATGTCTCTTCCACTGGATTATGAGCTCAGGAGAAGAGAAAGTTAGTCTCTTTTATATTCCTTGAATCACTTCTTGGAACAGATTTTGGTCTATAATAGGCACTAAACAAATATTGTTGAGAATGAAAAGATGAAACTTAGATTCCTCTCTTTCCTTCGTTGCTCTCATCTAGTCGGTGACCAAGGTTTGTACATTATAAAATAACCTGTTTTCTCTCCATTCTCACTGATTACGTTCAAGCTTTCATCATTTACTTTCTACACTGTCACTGTGTCTTCCCAAGGGGTCTCCCTCTTTCAACTTGCCTTTTCCCTTCTTTAGTCCCTGCCTGGCTGCTCGGATGATCTGTCAACACACATACTTGATCACTGTCCTTTCTTTTTTTTTTTTATCCTCACCCGAGGACATTTTTCCATCCTTTGTACAGACAGAGTGGGAGGGAGAGAGAGGAAGAGAGAGAGAGGGAAACATCGATGTGAAGGGACACATCGAGTGGCTGCCACCCACACGACCAACCAGGGCCGGGGACAAACTGCAACCGAGGTACGTGCCCTTAGTGGGAACCGAACCCGGGTCTCTCCAGACCGCAGGCGGATGCTCTACCCGCTGAGCCAAACCAGCCAGGGCGATCACTGTCCTTTCTAAAGCTTTCAGTGCTTCCTGTAGCTTTCAGGCTAACGTTTCCACGCTTCATCGTGGCATGCAGATCTCTTCATGTTTGCTGTGTCCAGCCCCATTTCCCCAACCTTCCCCCTCTCCGTGCTCCAATCACATTGAACCACTTACGGTTCCTAGAACTCATCATCTTCTTTTTTCCCTTTTATACCTTTATAAACGCCATTTGTTTAATGAGGTTATTTATCCACTCCACTCACACTCAACTGCTTTTTTCTTCCTGACTCAGTATGCACGGCACGTTCTTTAGAAAGCTTCCCAATTTTTCTCCCCCTACAATCCTACATTACAATGTGCTGAGAACTCTCCCCTGCTCCCATCAACCATCTGATCTGTATCATGACACTTAACACCCTCTCTGAAAATCTGTTTTCTCTCTCTTTAGACAAAAGATCAAGGACCTACCCCCCCTTTTTTTGCTCCCCATTTTCTAAGACAAGAGGCTTTCCACACTGGACCCCAGTCCTGTCAGGATAGCCTTATTTATTTTTAAATTCCCAGCACCAAGGACAGTGCCTCAAACATATGAATGAATCAATAAGTATTTTCTAAACAAATGAATATTCAAACTGCTGCTCTACAGCTTCTTTTGAAGTCTTCCCTGTAGTTTTGTTCAAATTATAGGGCAATCAGAAAGAGTGTTGGATATATTAAATAACTCTGAACAAGCTTAGTCTCTTGGAAAGACATGTCCTTAAATGTAATTAAAATGCAGTGAATACAAAGACTGAGGCATATTAAGGGTATCTAACCCAGTTAGGGAAGAGGTGTTGGGGAAAGGCGGAAAACTCCCTAGAATTGGCTTCATCTAATCCTTAAACGATTATGGGGTAAGTTATACCTCAATGAAAATAGAGTTTAAAATAAAAACCTTCCCCACACCCCTAAAGAAGGTTGGAGGAAGAGAAGAACAGGGAGCGTATTTCAGCAGCGAACATGTATAAAGTCCCAGTGTGGGATACCCAGGGAGTGAAAAAAAGTTCAGAGAAATCAGAACTTAAGTACAAGGCAGTGAAGAGCATGAGGACGATGAGGGGAGAAGTCCCCAAAGGCAGATTATGGAAGTGCTGTGGAAGGGACAGAGAAATGTGAAAGGTTTTGAGATGGCTGGATATCTTCTTCCTAAGAGTACTCTGGAAGATTAATAAACAATAGTTTTGGCAGGAATAAAATTGAGGCAAGAGACTAGTTGGAGTTAAGAGCCTAGGAAAATAGAGATAAAGATAAAGATTCAACAAGAGTTTATAAGGTTGAACAGACAAACTAAATGCTTGATGGTTTGTGGGGGTTGAGGGAAAGGAAGGAATTATGTGGGGTTGCCAGATTTCTGTTTAGGGTGAGTTGATGGATCATGGTGCCACCAAAAAAAATTAAAAATGCTATAAAAGGTGTGGATTAATAGGTGGGAAAGTTAAGTCCAGTTATGCACAGATGAGTTGGAAGGGTTATGACATAGATATACAAGAGGAGATGGTGAGCAGGTATATGTATATGCAAAGTTCATGATAGCTTGGGTTTCATCAGCATATAAGTATTATTATGTTGGAGAAGAGGAACATTATCCAAGACTTGCATAGAAAGTGAGAATTAACATTGGCTAAGTACAGAATTCTAAAGAACAACACCATTTAAGAGCAGATACAAAAAGAAGAATCACAAGGAAAAAGAATAAATAGAAAGACACCAGGAGAAAACCCTGGCTTCCCCAAAGCCAAGAGAGTAGAATTTCAGAGTGGGTGAGATCAGTAATTTTGAATGCTCTGAGGCTATCTGATGTAAGTGTCCATTGATTTGACCATGCGGACATTGACCAACTTGAGAGTCCTTTCTAGAGAGCCAGAGGGGGAGAGACTATCTACGGGAGGGTTACAGAGGGAATTGATAATGTCCAGGGAGTGGAGATAGTGAATCCACAGTACTATTTTTGGAAGAGGTGTAGTATAATAGTTCAAAGGAGATTGGAATGTAGGTTAAGAAACACATTACTCAAATCAGAACAAACTTGAGCCTTGTGGGTTGAAAATGAGAAGGTGGGAGAAACTGCGATAGGAAATCCTAGAGAAGGAGTTAAGTGTAAGGTCACCAACGGAGGATTTGAAACCTCAACTTGTGAAACGGAAAGAAGAGACTTGCACATGGGTGTAGATACAGAAAGTTCTGAAAGACCAGAGGTGTTGGGGAATCGCTCCTGAATCCTTAGAGTTTGGAGTCGTGTAGGAGGACAGGGCATCAGTGGATAGTGAGAGGAGCTGAAGTAGGGGAATGGAGAGGGAGTAGATCAAAGGTGTGTAAAAGGATTGAAAGGCTGAGCGTAAGGGCTCTGCTGAGCAGAAGGGCTGGGATTTTGCTGATTGATGCAGTGGGCAGACAGGAATATAAGGCAATGAAGAATGTTGGTGAGATACGAACTCAAATGATTTACCTGGGTCCAGGTGGCGAGGGGGGGAGAAGGTCAAGGAGAGAGCTGATGGAGAGAAGGTATCAGAAGCCTCAGCGAGGTCAGCAAGAAGGTGCAGTGGGGGTTAGAACATTCAAGGGCTGATAAGGTCAGACGCGAAGGTCAGACAGAGAGGGATAATGGAGTTCCGGAGAAAAGTTCTAGGTACCGGAAGTTAGGACCTGTCAATATCATTCAGACTAACTGGTAATGCCAGATTGGTAATAGGCAACTACACACAGCCATGTCAAGGTACCTTTAAGAAGGAAGAAATAAGCCTCTTCATTTCTCCAAAAGCTGACTCGGCATGTTTATTGTTGCTGCTGCAACTTTTCTTCTTTAATGAAATCACTAACAAATTTATTTACATGTCCCCCATATAAAACTTCTTGTTTTCATCTCTATAGACCTACTAGAGGACAAGAATTTATTACTCCCTTTTCTGAACCCCTATTATGCCTAGAATCCGACACCACTCAACTGGCCTTCAGCACGCTCAGCTTTGCAATGAGAATTATCCTATGCTGTGGTGGATGGTAAGCGGGGGTGGGGAGTGTCCAGTGGTTTATCATATTTGCTATTTGCTATTATATATATTATATATATAATTGTGAGCTTACACAATTTACTTTTTAGTGATGGCAGTGTTTAACAATAAGTTGACCAAATTCCTGAAATCTTAGTAATCGACTCTTACGAGCTGATACGAGCTGGCTCCAGAGGACCGGTGATTTTATGTTTGTATTTTTTGTCTCCCACTTAGCTGTTAAACATGAGAAAACAGGGGTCATGACTTAAACATATTTGTATTGTCCACAGTGCTTAACATATAGTGACTCAGTGAATATTTGTTGAATGATTGATACACTTTTGGGTTAAGGGCTGAACTACGTGACCTGTATAGTTCTCTGGTTGACATACTGACTGTCGGAATTACCCTCGTGAGTGCCCTGGAGGTATCTGTGCTGCTAACAGTATGGTTGTACATTTGTGTATCTTGGAAATGAAAACCCCTTTTCTGGTTGTTGAAGTACAATATATATCTTCAATAGGATCACAAGAGCATATTATATTTGCACATACTTTCACAACATTTCTTTATGGTTGTAAATGAATTTCAACATAGTATACAATCAAATTAGAAACAAAGTCACATTTATTTCTTAAATGTTCAAAAATGCAGTCCTTTAAAATGCCATCGTGTCGTCACTAGCAGTTATTATGTTACAGAAGCTATTGTTTATGCCACAGAAATGGTATCTGTGGACTCAGAGCTAGTGTTAAGAAACGAATCTGTTTTTAAAGTGCTGTGAAAAGTTTGTAGTACATCTCTCAGTGCCATATGTTACACACTAAGATAAACATTTTCATCTTTATCTAAATAAGGGAAAATATGTGTCCATTGCGGTTAGGACCGAGTGATGACTTCCAAACTCCTTAAGGCCAAACTGGAAGTCTCAATGCATTTTTCAGGGAAGGCTTTATTGAGGTATAATTTATATACAATAAAATTCACAAAATGTAAGTATGCAATTCAGTTGGTTTTAGCAAACTTACAGAGTTGTATAACAACCACTGCGATAAGTTTGGGAACATTTTCATCGCCCCAGAGTATTCCCTTAGCCCACTTGGGACCCCTGCTGCCACCACCTCGTCTTGGCATCCACCGATCTACCTCCTGTTTCTACGAACTCGCCTTTTCTGGACATTTTATATAAATGGGATCATCTAACACGCAGTCTTTGGTGTCTGGCTTCTGTCACTTAGCATAAGGTCTTTGAGGTTTATCCACATTGGAACCTATATCTGAATGAATTTTTTTAAAACGGAAACTCCAAATACAGTAACCGTTTTATAGTTACTATATATTAACATACTATTACTGCATTAACATAACCATTAACATAGAGTTGCTGTACGTGCATAGTGATTAAGAAGTTATCCACAGTCACCTGTCTCCAGGAAAGCCACCGTGTGTGCCTCACGTGACGATTGTCCCGCACGTCCTCTCGGGCTCTGCTTAGCCAGCTGACGTGCAAGAATGATCTTTAAAGTACACGGATTTTAAAACTATGTCGTTTCACCAATAGGACTGTATTTGGGAAGTGCAGTTATGGATACACCTGCATTGATTTATTCCAATCGATTATAGCAACAATCAACCAACGAGCAAAATTGCTGCCAGGAGCACCCGTCATGTTAAGATTCGCACAAATAAGTTCAATTTCCTCCCGCAAATCGAATCTTGTCAAACAAATGGAATAATGAACAACTGGTTTTTCTGGAAAACAATTTGATGGCGCCAAGGCTGCCGGCTTATCAATGATAGGAAGTCTGACGCGCATGCGCACTCACCCTCTCAGGAGCACCCCCGCTGGGTTCTCTTCTCCCCCCACCCCCAGCCTGCCCTTCGCCTTTCTCTCTCCTAAGCTCCAAGGGCCATTCTTTTGCCTCTGGAACTTGTCTCCTGAGCCTATGCAGCCCAGCTGGCTCCCTTCTACTACCTCTGTAACTTGCCAGAAAATCGTTCTCTTATACTTTGAAATAAATAAAAATAAAAAGCCTGAAAGTCACAGAATATTCATGTATATAAACTATTGTACTCACGAATTATCCTCAAGTCTTTTCAAGGATTCCAAAACCAACGAGTGGACACTGTCTAAGGAGCAGGATCCAAAGCAATTCAGGGTTGAAATATATTTGATTTTCATAACCCAGTCATTATGTAGCTTCCTTTTAACACTGGAAATGTAAAGAAAAAAAATAAAGAGGGATTATGTTAGACACACAGACACATCATGTTGAGTGTCTGTTTGTCATTTCAACTTTTCTTTAATCAAATTGCCACTCTGAACAGGGGTAAAGCCTGCATATATAATACCACCCTATGCATTATACCACTTTTAACTGTTTAGCTAAATTTTCATGACCTAATTTCTTTAAAATGAAAAGATAAAAGATTATCAACACATTTTGAGGTATAGATTCAGAATTTAAAAAATAATATAGAAGAATCTCAGTCCAATATCGGTATTATCTCCTTTACTGAAAAATATTCTGGTCATCCAAATGAAAACTGTGTTTCATAGCTTACATGAGTCCATTCATTTTTATATTTTCTAGTATTATAAATACTGATCATTTAAATGAATCATTCCCCTATTGTTGGACACTAGATTTTTTACTATTAGAAATAACACAGTGACAGATACATCTGTCAACACTCGGGGACCCCAGGTCCCAATGCGTGAATGTTTATTAGGACTCTTGATGCATCTGCCCGAGTGTTTTCCACAAAGGGACCCAGCTCATAACTTCACCACCCGCAGGGTGTGAGGATGCCCATCTCTCAGCATCGTCCTCATTTTCAGTCTTTTTCAATTTTATAAGTGAGAAATTATATCCAATTTTAAGTGGTTTTTCTTTGATCAATACAGAAGACACATTTAATACAAAGTTTGTTTTTCTGCTAATAAAAGAAATATATGCCTTACTCTAAAATCTTCAGAGATACTATAGTTATAAAGAAGACAATAAAAATCACTTGTGACCTTATCAGTTGGAGACGATCGTTGCTGGCATTTTTGCCCGATAAGCACTTGGAAATGTTTCTTGACTATTTGTATTGTGTGTGAATTACCTGTTAATGATCTTTGCCCACTTTTCTCTGGGGGAATTATTATTTCTTTAACTGAATTCTAATACTTATGAAAGAGTATTAAACTATTGTCTGTCATATTGGTTATAAATATTTATTCCAGTTTATTTACTTTAAAAATGTTATCTTTTGCCCTGGCCAGTTTGGCTCAATGGTTGAGCATCAGCCTGAGGACCAGAGAGTCCAAGGTTCAGTTCCCGCGAGGGGCACGTATCACAAAAAAAAAAAAAAGTTATCTTTTGGTGCCCAGAGGTTTCATTTTGTGTAGATTCAAATCTATGAAACTTTTTCTTTGAACATTATATCTGCTTTTGTTTAGAATCTTTTTTCATATTTAAATGTTAGCAAATAGTTGCATTTATCTTCTATCGTTTCTCATAATTTAATTTTAACTCTTTAATTTATTTAAGTATCTATAGATTTTTAACTGCCAAAAGCACTTTAGAATAAGAATTTTAGTTGCTAATTTTCCCGTCTGTTTTCCCTTCGCATTGGAAGTTCCTGAGGTAACAGGCATTTCTTGTTCAGTTTTATGTCTCAAATCATTACCACGGGGTCTGACACACTGTTTTTCCTCTATAAATACTCGAATGATGTCTATATGAAAACAGTTCATTGTTTTTACTATATAAATACTTGAGCAATGTCTATACTAAAACAACTGGACTACCCATGCAATACACTTGCCTATGAAAGTCCTTAGAGTCTAGGACCTGGCTTTGTAACTTTTTCTTGGTTTTTGCCTGCTTTAACCCGAAGTCGTCACTATGCACCGTGAATTTGTTCACAAAACCGCCGTCGTCCCCCAGGAGGATGTCATCCCGGCAGAGCTGGTCGGACAGGGGCACGACACACACACAGAGGAGACAGTGGTCCATCGGCTTTATGACGAAATAGTTTTCCTGGAAGCAGAAGACCACTGTCAACAAGTGAGCACGGTGCTCTAAATACCTAAACATTAAATTTAAATATTGTCCTTACTGTTTGATAAAAGTTTTGCTTCTGATATTTCTTATTTTAGATCTTTTAACAGTGTTAAAGGAGCTTGAAAAAAAACAAAAAACAAACACAGTTAACCAAGTAAAATTCATGAACACTCCCTGCAAGCCCGAGGTTGCGTTTTAGGCTGATTTGTGGAGAAAAGAGTGAGGAGCCACCCTCTGGCTCAGTAGGGATGAGATTTTGGGGTGCCATCATGTGACTGTCCCTTTGGGGTGCCATCATGTGACTGTCCCTTTTTGGATTTGTAAGGTGCTATTAACAGGAAGCATAAAAAGGTTCAGGTGTCAAAAGACAATCGGCATAAACTTGGAAAACAGGAAAATCAAGTATCCAAGTCCCAATTAATTCACAAAGAGTTATCAGGAGAAACATATCCTAACACCCAAGTTTATCCAGAAATATCAGCCAGCGATTGTGAAGCTGACGGAGCTGCGGTCCTGGGCTCCTGACACTCAGTCCCCACCTGAGGCAGAAAAAAACACATATTTCAATTTTTTAATCTGTTGTGTTCCCTTTAGAATGAGTGAGTTGAACATATTTAGAGATTCATTCCATCACTCAACAAATACCTATGACACGCCAAGAACTGTTATAGGCACTGGCCATACAGTGATAAACAAGACAAGTTCCAGCCTTTGTAGAGCTACCATTGTAGTGCGGGAGGCAGATGAATGAAACAGATCAGTACACAGCGTGGGAAGTGCAGGTAAGTCAATAAACCACAGTGCTGTATTGAAGAGAGACTGAAGAGACCTCTGCAGGTCCAATGGACGGGGAAGGTGACCTTTGAGCTGAGACCTGACTCAGAGGAGGTTAGGAGGAAGGAGAGATTAATGATTATTTATATATATATATATATATATCTCGAGGGCAAAGGCTTTGGAGATTTTTTTCTGGACCAGGCAGGAGGTGACGAGGGTGTCATGTACAATGATATTTTGCCTTCAGCAAGAGGAAGGAACAGAGAAAGCAAATAGCAAGTAGGGGTGTGTTTCTAGTTAACGGTGCAGGGGAGAGGGCTGGAATTTGACAAGGAACAAGCCTCACAGATTCAGTTTTCTCAGCACAACAGGGGCGAGCTCAGCTGGGAGAAGGGAGGAGAGGGCCTGAGAAGAACAGAGGCATCTGGGGTACTTGCCAGCAACGGGAAGTGGGCAGGCGAGGGCAGGAAAGAGATGCATAGAAGCCACTGAGCCCTCAGATGAGTCTGCAGACCCCGAATCTGGGGTGATGCCAACCAGTGTGGCTCTGCGGTTTTCTCCAGCAGTGCTCAGCCGTGAAGGGCCCGAGAAGGGCCATCGCATCTGCCCAGGACAAGAGTCTTGAAGGAGAAACACTTAAGAGAATGAGGGGTGAGGATGACTTCAACCAGCTGATCCGCTCAGGAGCACGGAGGAGAAGGAAAAGAAGGAAGAGGGAGGTGCTGAGGAGTGGAAGAAAAACAAGAGGGAAGCCCTAGCCAGTTCCTCAGTGGTTAGAGCTTCAGCTTGTGGACCAAAGGGTCTCGGGTTTGATTCCTGGTCAAGAGCGCAACCTGGTTGCAGGTTCTATCAGGCCTGGGTGGTGCGGGAGGCAATGAATCAATGTGAGCGCTCTCTCTCTCTCTCTCTCTTTCTCTCCCTCCCTTCTTTCCACTCTCTCTTAAAATCAGTGGGAAAACATACTTGGGAAAACAAGAGAGAACTGGAAGGACACGAGGTTGCCATGAAGCTGCAGGACAGAGGAGAGGGACACCTCCTATAATAAAGCACATTAACAACCACCTGCCTTCTTGGAAGTCATTCTGGTGTCCCTAGCTGGCTACAACACTGTGGACAAGCATGAGAAGTTCGCTTTTCCACCAAGACTAGGGACAAGTATAGCACGAAGGGAGCTTAAAGTATTTCTTTTTTAATAAAATATTTTTTCTTTATTGATTTTAGAGAGATCAAGGGAAAGGGAGAAAGAGATAGAAACATCAATTGGCTGCCTCCTGCATGCTCCCCACTGGGAATCGGGCCCACAACCTGGGCATGTGCCCTGACTGGGAATCGAACCAGTGACCTCCTGGTGCATGGGTCGACGCTCAACCAGTGAGCCACACCAGCCGGACTTAAAGTATTTCTTAATCCTCCATGTTTTTCCAGTCAGCTAGCTTCCCAAGGGCACCATTTTAGATCCTTGCCATTCATGGTTCTTGTGACTCTATTCTTTTCTGTATCAATATATTATCCATTATATTTCTTCATGAGATCCTTCAAGACCGAATTTTGTTTGAGAGCAGGGAGTGTGTTCATTACTTCCATATGTCTGCAAATGCTCAATACTGTGAACTGGTTAAGTGGTAAGCTCTCAGCCACTGAAGGGGTTAACATTAACATCTGCCCCCCTAGATTTTTTGCCAGAACTAGGCATTTGATTTGAGTAATTTTCTTACCAAACGAAGCTGGGCTAGAGAGAAAAGCTTGAATAAATGAGCATAGGCAAAAAGCTAATACTTGGATGCAGAGCAGGCTATAAAAGGAAGGAAGGAATTAGCCCCTTGCTATTAAACAAACAAACAAACAAACACACACAATATACCCAAGTTAAATAGACACAAAGTGGAAACCTATTAATAGCAATATTAATGCCGAACTTGATTATTTAGTTAAAAGTCCCCCTTTGACATGTAAGGAAAGTGATATTGCTCACTTCCTACCAGCATGGACAAGACGATCTCATTTCTGTAAGTATTTCTCTGGATACAGTACCTGGCTGCTCCCTTGAGCTTTATAATCCCAGACTATAATGGTCCTTTCTGTGGTGGCAACGATTCGTTTCAACTGTGACAGGTAATCGCAGCCTGTAATCCAGGAGGTGTCCTGATAGAAAAGCACAGAATCGGAGGGCGGCATACACTATGTTTTGTCCTGTCCTGTAGTGATGGTTACTAAACAACGTTAGTTCCACGGAAAGCCCCATTTTGCCCCTCATTTGCAGAGGGGCCTCCCAATGTCTGTCCTGTGATGTCGTGGGAGAGGCTCTCACTGTTTTCCCTCTCACCCTGGCCCTGAGATTCTGGGTGCTGTCGGCAGGGGGTCGGTGGAGTGAGTGCCTGTCACAGGTCTGGAGGCACATGGCAGCTGTGCCCTGTTCACCTAGGTGACTACCTTCTTCACAGGGACACACGGGGAGACTAGATTGGTCCCCGTCTCGGCCCTGTAGCCATGCTTACCGTTTTTAGCTAGAAACGACCTCAGTGATACTGGTCAATGATCAAGTTGAGACCAAAGAGTTGGTCTGTGTCTTGCCTGAAGTCACCAAGTTGGCACAGGGAGGATCAGAAATACCCAGGACAGCATGCAACTGAGCAAAAAACCAGCTCCCCTTGGTGGGATCCGGGAACTGCTGGGTGTGTTTCAGGCCTGCCCTTGCACCTTCTGTAAAACACACTGGGAATCCTAACAGTTTCAGAAACAGAGGCCCAGAGGCCTAGAGAGAAAGCAGACCCCGCGCCCGAGGGCCTGGCGCCCTCCGTGGTGGTTCAGCGCACCGGGTGCAGCAGGCAGGAGGACCGGCACCACCTCCGGGTCTCACAAAGGCGTGGCGGGACTCTGGGGGCGAGCACTGTAGCTTTGTGTCTGCTTCTGGGTCACTTTTACAGTCAGCAGTGTGGACTGCATCAATTCCAACCCTGCACTCAGAGTGGTACGCGGTTTTCAAGTTTAAAATAAAATGCTTGAAAACTCTTCCTACTGGCTACGTCCTTGTCGTTGTTCTCACAATCTGGGCTGTGCCCACGTTGTACATTCCTGAGTAGTGGGTGCTCCGAAGAGCTTAGGTGACGCTTTCGATGGAAGCTTCCCGGAGGGATCAGTGTTCAAGTACGTCTCTGCCGTCAGCGGAGCTCCACAAAGCAAGACCGGGGTACCCCTGGCTTCTGCTCAAGGTTTGGTTTTGGTCAGTGGACCTACATTTACAATCTGTGGGAGTTTCTTATTCTCAGAGCATTTCTGAGATTGTGATTAGTTACCGAGGAAACATCATCAGCGCCCTGACTTTGACATCATTAGGATTTTGTAAAATGCACTTACTGTGACATTGGTGCTGGTCTGGATTCTCATCTATAGACAGAGGGAGAGAAAAATGAAACCTAGTTGGCTCTATAATTAAAGGTGAAAATGCTGACTTGTAAACAGCACAATATTCCCTGGCTTGCTTTATTTACTTATTAAAAAAAAATTTTTTTTTTAATCCTCACCCGAGGACATTTTTCCATTTTCTGTTCAGATAGAGTAGGAGGGGGAGAGAGAGAGAGAGAGAGAGAAACAACCACGTGAAAGGGACACATTGAGTGGTTGCCACCTGCACGGCCAACCAGGGCCGAGGACAAACCACAACCGAGGTACTTGCCCTTAGCAGGAACCGAACCCAGGTCTCTCTGGACTGCAGGCTGATGCTCTAACCGCTGAGCAAACCGGCCAGGGCTATGCCCTGGTTTTAATCTCCCCTGTCAGTTCCTCTCCCGCCAGCCTCCTCCCTGTTTCTCCCTCTCTGAAGGTTCTAGCTCTGTGGAATATGCCCTACCTGCTTCGGCCAAGGTTTGTCGTTAAGCCTGGTGACTGTGCTCTCAGAGTCTTACACTTGACTAGTTCTTTCTATTTTGCCAACTGCCTCACGTTCTTTAGTTATTCAGAGCAAATAAAAAATTGGGACTGCAAAATAATACAGCAATGGCAAGAGTAATGAAAAGAATGCTACGTGGGTTGATGTAAATATAGATTGATGCAGAAGAAAACATTGCTTTGTTTGACATTTATCTCTCAAGTTATTGAGAGACTGAAGAACACTCTGTACTAAAACAGTTGAGGATCATAGATTTGTTCCATACAGAGCTAGAATGTACACAAGCAGTCTCTTATACCCTTAAGGCATGTTAATTAATTGTTTAGTTGAAGTATATTAGTGACCTGTTTTTAAAAAAAAATAAATTTATTGCCCTGGCCGGTTTGGCTCAGCGGTTAGAGCGTTGGCCTGCGGTCTGGAGAGACCCGGGTTTGGTTCCCTCTAAGGGCATGTACCTCGGTTGCAGTTTGTCCCCGACCCTGGTTGGTGGTGCGGGTGGCAGCCACTCGATGTGTCCCTTTCACATCGATGTTTCTCTCTCTCTCTCTCTCCCTCCTGCTCTATCTGAACAAAGAATGAAAAAGTGTCCTCGGGTAAGGATAAAAAAATAAAAATAAATAAATAAATTTATTTATTTTTAGAGAGAGAGGAAAGGAGAGGGAGAGAGAGATAGAAGCATCAATGAGAGAGAACACTGATTGGCTGCGTCCTGCATGCCCCCCCACTGGGGATTGGGCCCACAGCCTGGGCATCAAATCGATGACCTCTTGGAGCATGAGTTGGCGCTCAACCCATGCACCATACCAGCCGGGTGACCTGGTTTCTTTTCAATGCTCAAATATGTAGGAAGTGGCTGCCCAGAAAAAATGGATTATGTGAAAAGGGAAAAAGTGAGTCAGGGCGATCACTGAAACTGTTAGCTGTGGTCATCGCAATGTGTCTTTCACTTCCTGCCAGGGACTTATTCTAGATGGACACATTTCTAAGGAAATTGGTGAGCAGAAAACAGAACACCTAAGGTTTCTCCTACTCAGTTTCTCTAACTGCATCCTCAGGGGAAGTCTCTAAAGTTCTCTTATCTTCTTTAACAGTTTATCTTCTGAATTTTTAAAATCTAGCCTTTTTGGCAGGAATTTTTATTAATGACGTTTAAACTCGAGCTTACCAAGCCCTCTGGAGAGCACCAAGAAAATCCTTAAATGTATTTATTTGACTTCAGATAGAGCCTAAATTATGGATTAAGCTGTGGTAAAATGTTTTGCATTATCGGCAACCTTTTAATAAATGATTCCTGTGACTTAACCTACCAAATTACTATTCTCATAGAATGTGTCATCGCGCCTGTAAGGCATGCCGCATTTAAAATGCTATATTTACTCCTGGTGTATCAAATCTGAGAGGGATTGTTTAAGCAATGTTTTCCCTCCAATTACAGTATCTTCTAGGACACAGATGTGTCTGTGTGCATGTGAGTGGACATGTGTCACCTGTAAGCATGAGTGAGTGTGAGTGATACACACATTTCTGCAAATATGACGCCACCTCACTTACTCCACATAACCCTGGACTATTTCACCACGAAGCTCATTATTTAACTTCTCACATTTTTATTTAGACATCATATTAGTTCTATTTTTGAGGCAATAAAGGTAAAAAATGAGAAGCAAAATAATGCACTGAAAAAAGAGATCAGGAGAGACGTTCTCATTTCGTTTTCATATCGTTGGTTCGTAAGCCTGGTTGCCAACGTTCACCAAATGCTCACGATCATGCGAACTGAGCACTTCTTGTGTATGAGCTTATTGAATCAGCACCACTGCCGAGGAAGGGAAGTTGTCTGGTTCTGAATGTGGAGGAACCAGAACATGGAGATAAACAGGTAACCTGCACAGCTGGGCGGGGAGCCAGGTCCCACCCCCCACTCAGAATCTCTCCTGCAGGGCCTCTGGGTGCAGGAGGCCCCTCCTCACCAAATCCAGTTGCCTGTAATAAAGATCACTGAAGGGCTGACAGTTATTGTTGACATTTTAATCATATGATGATTATTTTAACATATTTTACTTGTATACAGCTTGCCTCTAGTTGGAAATAAACTAGTAATTGGAATTATTTTTTGATATTTAACACCAAACATTCACCTTGTATTTTCATAGTGAAATGCTATATATACTATGTCTCCATTATTTCATATTTTAAACATAGAAGTCCAAAACTTATCAATTTAGAAAGGAGTGACAGCAATCAGGGCAAGACGTTTCGCTTCTACAGGGATTGACTGTTGATAAAGTGATTCCTCATCATCATCTCTCATTTGACCTTCACTGAGTCCTCTGGGGGGAAAGAGCACTGGTCCCACTGTCTTCATTTTACAGATGTAAAAAATAATGCCCTGGCCAGTGTGGCTCAGTGGTTAGAGTGTCGGCCCTTGGACGAAAGAGTCTCGGGTTTGATTCCGGTCAAGGGCTCGTACCTCCGTTGCGGTTGGTCCCTGGCCCTGGTTGGGGCCATGCGGGAGGCAAACAGTCGATGTGTCCCTCTCACATCAATGTTTCTCTCTCTTTCCTTCCACCCTATCTGAAGATAAATAGAAAAATATCCTTGGGTAAGGATGAAAAAAAAGAGATCTGAAAAATATATTGGCTCCTTAAGTTCCCTACTTAACATCATAGCTAATAAAAGGGCTGGAATTTGATCCTCACTTTTACTCTAAGGATTTTTTTTTTTTTTTTACCTTTCATTATTTGGTAGAACTATGACAAAATCACTGGGCTTGTGACTTTTTCTGAGAAATCATCCAAGGTCATCCTTTAATTATGCCGATGCCACATGGTTCGTGTGGTACACCAGGAACAGTGCTAAATGCAGTTAAATTTCAAGGAAGGAAGGCAGGGAGGGAAGAGGAGAGGAAGGAAGGGGGAGGGCAGGAGGAGTCCGAGACTTGAAAGTACCTGGTTATTGAAGACGGTTATTAATCCTCTTTGAGAAGCTGCTATTAGCAAATCCAGCTGAGGGATCTTGACAATGCATTTAATCACATCCCGTCTCCTGCTACCTGTTAACGGCATGATATTCAGTTCAACTCTCAGCAGTAAAGATCCTAAAAGTCATTCGTTAGGTGAGAAAGAAAGAAAGAAAGAAAGAAAGAAAGAAAGAAAGAAAGAAAGAAAGAAAGAAAGAAAGAAAGAAAAGCAATCAACTATTTAAGAGAAAACACTGTCCCCATGAAGGTGCAAATTGGTACTTGGGGTGTGTGTGAACGAGTCTTACTCTTTTTGTGTGTAACACACAGGTATACCTATGGTACGAAAACAGATACATAGTGCTGTGGGGTGGGGGAAGGGGGCTGGGAGGGGGTTTTGGGTGAAAGGGGCCCACAATTAGGAAAAATGTCTAAAGGGCTCCTTAGGGGACCAATAATGGAAAAAAGACTGAGAACATATTCTTAATGCAAGACACCACCAACCTATCTGCTTCTAGCCCTTCTCCACTGTAGACGACATTCAACACAGAAGCCAGAATCAACATTGAAAGTATAACTCAGATCCTGCCTGTCCCTCTATCTGCAGCCCCCTTGAAGCTTCTCAAGTCTTTAGCGTGGCCACAAGGCCCTAGACATGTGTCCCCACACTCACTGATGTCCCCCCCCCCCACCTGAAGCATATGGTTGACTCTAACTCCAGGTCTTTACTGCCTTCCCAGCGTGTCTTCCCCGACGACCTATTTAAAATCCCGCACCATGTCCCCATCTCCAGACCAACTTCTTCCACAACCTGCTTACTTCATTTATTTTTTCTGTATCACTTAATACCATCTGACCTACCATATATTGCTTGTTTAATGTTTTTCATTGGCTATCTCTCCCCATTAGAATGTGAATTTCATGAGTTCAGGGATTTACACTTATTTGCTCACTGCTGTGTCCTCGGCACTTAGAGAGCTACCTGGCCCACGTGTTGACTTTTAACACATGTTTGTTGAATGAATAAATAAACTACAGAACTCAACTGCCATTTAGAAAGATGTTTTCAAAGTTCTAATGTAGGATGCCAGCAACACGGGTCCCCTGCTTCCTGCCAGCTCAGTGGTGGTGGCAGCAGCAGGGGCAGCCCCCTGGCTCTGTTCTGTGCGAAGAGTCCCCGTGGCTAGAGTTTGGGCTCTGGTGAGGCCCATGGTTGGGCTGAGAAAGGCTTGGAGGCAAAGGGTGGGCTTGAGTCACAAAGAACTGAGATAAATTCAGGTGCTTTTGAAAGGAAGAGCAGATTTGACCTGGACTAAGGCTCTTCATTTCAGAATTCGGGATGAAATGTGAGAGAACAGGGCAGATCAAGCTTGGACCTCTCTCTCCCTGGAGGGAGACAGGAAGGAAAACCCACAGGGTCAGCAGTTGAGAGGGATGGGAGTTGTTGGGTCCCAGGCTCCCACTGAAAAATAACTTCCCTGCAAACTGGAGACTTTCCAACATGCGGGAACACCCCTCTGTGATGGGCCTAAACACAGTTTCACATGTAGGGTCAAACCTCCACGAGACCGTCAAGGATGGGAGTGTGGAAAGGAGATCTAAGTAGTGAAAACTTGAGAATTCAAATGTAAGGATACTGTAAAAGAAATGTGATTCCATTTGGAACGTGCATTCATAAGGCATCATTGGGGAGCTTGAACTTGAGACCTGTTCCTCCTCAGTAAAATGTGATCCCTGCCTTCACATTCCCTGTTCAGTGTTCGTTAGAGCAACGACAACATTTCAAACTCAACTGCAGGCACAGTTTCTTCTGATAGTGCATACGAAACTGTCACTTATAAGGTAAGTGAAATGAAAGGTGAGTCCATGGGAATGTTATATTCCCAATATTTGTTTTTGAGAAAGTATGAAAACATATTAATTTGGAAGGACAATTGACAATTTCACCTGAAATTACAACTCGCTGTTTTCTAGAGATGAGGAAAACCAAATTTTCTTCATCCATGTGGGAAATAAGCGAATCGTCTTCAGAGGAGTAGTATCCAAAGATCTAAAATCCCAAACACATATACACATGAACGGTGTTTCAGAAATCATTGCAAAGTAACACATTGGATGTTGGTTGGATTTAAAGTCTTGGATTAATGGTCAACACCTTGGTTTGTAAATGTCAGGGGGTCTCACACAAAGAGAAGGCAGTCTAATACATCCAAACACTGTGTGCTGATGGTGCATGAACTTTAAGCAGTCTGAGTTTCCTTTGTGATGGATGGACCAGGCTGGTGTCCCTGCTCAGACTGATAGTTCTGTTAGGAGCTGGTACTTGGCTGGAAATCATATCAGCCTTTATCAGACAGGGTCCCAGTTAAGACCCTTGACATTGAATTTGGCCACTGTCAAATGACTTTTCCTATCCATTTCCCATAAATCTTTTTGGGCAAGATTTTTATCCCTTTTAGGAAGAGTTTTAGAATTTAAGAGGCTATACAGCTTAAGACAGATGTTCAATTAATTGTCTTATGAGTAAGCAGACATAAAATTCTCATAAATTAACGATAGTATTTCTCATAAACTTGAGACTGGTTGGTACTTGTTAATGAATAGACAGAATGAACTGCGGAGATTTTCTGAAACAATGGTATTAACACGAGTCACTGGGAAGCCTGGGAAGGTGCAGATTCTGATTAGGAAGGCCTGGGGTGGGACCTGGGAGTCTGCATTTCTAACAAGCTCCCAGGAGGGAACCACACTTTGGGAATAAAGAACCTTCTGACAAAATGACTCAACTGAAAATAAATCAAAACCAGCTATACATCAGTTTGTTTTAATAACATTTACTCTGACTCTTGATGATTTCACATTATGTTAACATACGTCCCTTCAGTTGCTTCACACATCACTACCTCCTCCTCTACAACACCCAGCTCGCAAACCTCACAACATATAACAAATGCCCCAAACATGTTCCACAATTAAACTTCATTTGGTGGGAAGGTCAGGATTCTCCAGCAAAAGCAGCACTCAATAAAACCTTACATTTACCATCTGTCCAGAAATTGCCGCTCACTTTCCATGAGTACAACACTTCTGGATTTAGTATCTAATTCCTCGAAAGGATTGGGAAAAGAAAAAGAAGGGTACTTCCAACAAATCTGTGCTGGCCTGGACAGGAACCTTTTGTCACGCAGGGTCCTCGTCATCACTCACGGATGCATCATCCAGTTAATCATCAAGTGTTGATGTGCACCTTAACACTGTGTCGTGTGAACCCACAACATGGCCTGAGGGCAAAGGGCATGCACTGTGCAATCAGATGTCCACTGTCTGAGTTCAGGCTCTACAACTAATTGGTCCTCAGAACTTGGACAAATATCTTCACCTCCCGAAGTTGCAGTTTCTTTATCAGTAGAGTAAAAGGACAAACTTCTGAGTTTTTAAAATGATTTTTCCATGAGATAATGCACGGCAAATACTTTGCGCTGTGGCGGCAGTCAGGTGGGCATCGGGACAAGCTGATGGTGTGTGGAACCACACCGGGAAAGGTTTGTATGACTTCCCCAGCCAATCAGAACTAAGAGGGAAATGAGCCCCTTGCTCCTCCTAACCCATCAGGTCCCTATGGCTTTCACCTCCTTTCTTACCCAGTTTAGAGTCAGGGCCTGTCACCTCAATCACAGATTTCCACAGCCCTCTGTTCCTTTACACCACTGCACCGGCCTGGAAAGAACCCCCCTGCTGGTAAAGACTGCCTGCGTCCTTGACCCACACCTCTGGCTGATCAGCCCCAGAGAGAACTTCCCAGCCCCGTGGACGTGGCAGCAATCATTCAAGAGCTCCAACCTCCTGGGGCCCTGGCCACTGGCCATCACTCTATGCTTCCCTAAGTGACTGCATCCATTGTCCACAGAAACAACGCCAAACCTTCGCTCTCGTGGAACATGGGATTCCACCTTTTTGTCACGCTCAGCCACTGACGACACCTCCGACTTCAGATGATGGCAGAAGCCATCAGACAGTTTCCCCAGCTCATCTTGGGATTCATCCTTCCTTCCTTCCTTCCTTCCCTTTTAAAGGCAGATGGGTTTCGCCTTTCCCAGACCAATGCTTCCACCTGGTTTCTGCACCCCATCCCCTTCCATCTCTTCAGAGCTTGTGTCCTTTTCCCCTCAGTATCTTCTACGTCTCCCTTTCTGCTGACCTTTGCCTTCAGCATAGTCAAACCTCTCCTCTTAAAAACCAGAACACAGCAAACCTCCCACGGCAGTCACAGAAAATGAGCCTTGGTCTGTCTCGATATAGTTCTCTTTCTCCAAGCCTTGCTCCTCCTTCCGTTGCTACTGAATCTGAATCCCTCTCATGGCTGCACTTGGTTTTTGTTGGTTGTGAGAGCAGACACAGTCTTCTTGAGTTTTAACACTGTCTCCCCTGTGTTCGCTTTTCTGTGGCTACTGAAATGAATTCCCACAAACACAGTGACTTAAAATAACATCCATTTTACTAGCTCACCACTTTTGTAGGTGAGAAGTCCAAATTAAGTCTCGGGCTAAAATCAAGCGATGTGTTGTTTACTGAACACTTGGGGAAAAAATGGCTTCCAAATTCAGTCAGGTTGTTAGCCCAAGTTCCCTGTTTCCTTGCTGGCTGTCAGCTGGGGCTGCCTTTTGCTCCTAGAGACCTCCCGTCGGTCCTAGTACATGGGCCTTACCACTCGTCACTGGCAATGGTGCTGCAAATCCTCACCACATTTGGAACCTCACTTCCTCCTTCCTCTGCTGAATTTAAGGACTTGTGATTAGACTGGGCCCACCCACATAACCCAGGATATCTCTCTACTTTCAGGTCAGCTGATTAGACCTTAATTACATCTGCAAAAGTGCCTTCTCAGCAGTACCTAAATTGGTGCTTGATTGAATACCCAGGAGACAGGAATCTTGGCAGGGTGAACCTTTAAAATTCTGCCTGTCACGGCTTCATTTTATAAATGCAATTTAGTACAATTTCAATGACTTGAGCAAAATACAACCAAAGACTGACTGATGTTAGCAGCCAATTAAACCTCACGTGGTGAGTTTCAGAAAAGATGGAGTGACGACTGTTTCTGTTTCTCAAGGATGGGGGGACTCCATACCACATGGGTTGCCCCTAATTGAGAGCAATGCTCTTGATATGTCTATAGACTCTACATGTCCAAGAAGCAGTTTATAGACCATTCAACTCGATATTTAATTTTGGTGTAATTTTGATGGAGACAGCGATGTGGTATCTGTTAAGCATTGAGAACAAGAGTGGGAAGAAATCCAGAATCACTATTGGGAGATTTTGACTTGGGCCCGGGTCCAGTTCCAGTTCTACTACTGCCTGCTAGTCACAAGACCTCAGTCATCGTCCTTCATTTCTCTGTGTCTAAGTTTTCCCCGTCTGTAAAGTAAGGATATTCAGTGATAACCCAAACCATATGTCTTGGTGTAAGCACTGAATGGGGAAATGCACCATTAGATTACTTAGCAATTAGGAAGATTAGGATTTACTTAGATTGCACCAGGTACCAGGCAGGGACTCAGTTGACATTGACATTTGAGTAAATATAATTCCTAATTTTGCAACAGACAGTATAGGAAATAGAGCTCAGATGTCCTCTTAGCCAGCTTAAGACTGTCCACCGGGCCCTGGCCAGTGTGATTCAGTTGGTTGAGCATCATTTTGTGCACTGAAAGGTCATCGGTTTGATTCTCACTCAGGGTACGTGCCCAGGTTAGGGTTTCGTCCGGGGTCGGGGTGCATATGGGAGGCAACCAATCAATGCTTCTCCCTCACATCAATGTTTCTCTGTCTCTCTCTCTCTCTCAAAAAAAAAAAAAAATCAATAAAAACATTAGAAAAAAGAGACTGTCCACTGGGCACTCTGCTGCCTGTCCAGGCAACCCATCAGCCATGCAATTTGTCATACATACATTTTATAGTCACAGCTACATGTCGGTAGTTGCCATCCTATAGGACATCTGCTCTATGGATATGATAAATTTTGCTGCTTTTACTTATAACAACATAATATTATGATGCTTACCAGAAACAACTTCTAAAGGACACTAAAAACATCAAATTGCTAACATTTCTTAAGGAAAAATTTAAGGGATACTACACCAGATAAACTCCTTCATAAGAGACAACTAAAGTTTTACATTGAAAGAAAGTGTTTCAATCAAAGAAATGGTTTTAAACATTTCGTGATGGAGCACACAGCCTCAAGGATCTCAAATTTCTCTTTCAACAGTTCATTGCAGTCTAGTGATTGTACTTGTGACGTGCTTGGAGCATTTTATGACTAACAGTGACGCATTAGAGTATCAGTTCTTTTCTTTTAACTGTGTTATTTAAAGAGCTGGCTCCATGCTTAAAGTGATTCATTTTTTATCTACACTTATCTTTGGATTATGTGAGGAACACGTAGTCAATGGAACACTGGGAGAAAATGAAAAGCAGATAGAAGAGAACCAAAACCTATATGGAACGTACTTTTTATTCTACCCTGGAGCACTCTTGTAAGGTTTTTGAAGTTCACAAATAGAATTTTAGGTTATAATAATTCACTTGTAATGCACTGTGGGGAGCACATAGTTATAGGCATCCCTTACGGTGTTGGATGCCAAAGAGGCCTTCTTTGAACTAATTTGAGTGTTTTCATGAATTGCCTACTGGAAACATAGACTAACATGGTCTTGTAGCAAAAGTATATTATAACTGTACCAGAATTTCCCACTAACTAGCTTTATAAATTTAAGACCATCACATTTCTATAGATCCTTTATTTCTAGTGTTTCTCATTATAAATTAAAGGGGCAGATCTCGATGATGTATTCATTGAGAGCTAAGTTTCGTTATTTTACAAATGTCAGTTTTCCCAAGCTCACCTGTATCTGAAACCGAGGAAGAGATAGTGCGCATGTCATGCCATCGTTACCGTGAAGATTTACATTGAGAGTCGGCTTGCACCGTGTGCTAGCTTCAAAAGAGCAAACCTAACTCTTATTACCTGCCTTCTAACGGCTGATCAGGAGCAGCTAATTCATCCTGAGATGCAGTTACTCTTCCAGCACTGAATTTCCTTTTTATGATTTACTGATGACAAATCTGAAGCCCAGGAAGGTGAGGTCCCACGACTTGAAATAGAAATGCCTCTTAGGAGCATTGGCACAGAGAGTTTGTAAGGAAACTTTTTAAAAAAATTTAAATGTGTGTTGAGAGCTTTTCTGACTATCCCCCTCTGGGCCGCTTTGCTGTTCGTGACATGAGACAGACAGTTGCTGTGGGTGTCGTCAAAGCAGTGGACAAGAAGGCGGCTGGAGCTGGGAGAGTCACCAAGTCTGCTCAGAAAGCTCAGAAGGCTAAATGAATATTATCCCCAATGCCTGCCACCCCAGTCTTAATCAGTGGTGGGCGAACGGTCTCAGAACTGTTTGTCTCAAGTGGCCATTTAAGTTTAATAGTAAAAGACTGGTTAATGATTACAATGCACGGTAAGACCTTCTGAAGGAAAGGAGAATGTTTTGTGGACCACTTGTTTTTGTGTGTGTGTGTGTTGCAGTTTCTAAGTTATTAGTTTTTAAAATCAGTACTTTTTAATGGAAACAACTTGACCAAAAATCTGTCACAGAATTTTGAGACCCATTAAAACAAAGTTTAATGAGGAAAAAAAAACCCCGCAAATGATTCTTCAAATACATGCAGAGTGTCAGACATTCAGCCTAAGTTTTTCTATAAAACTTGCATATGATTTATAGGAACCCAAGAAATGTCATGAAAGAAAGAAAGACAGAAAGAGAGAAAGAAAGAAAGAAAGAAAGAAAGAAAGAAAGAAAGAAAGAAAGAAAGAAAGAAAGAAAGAAAGAAAGAGAAGGACAAGGAAAAGTAGTCAGCTTGGCAATCAGAATGATCTTTGCTGCATGGACCTGGTACTCCAGTAACCCCTTTCTAGTTCTATCTTTATCTGGATTAGATGTTTTCATATACGTTGTGCTTTCATATTTTTCACTTTTGATGGTATAATCAAGTAAAGATCTGAGTGAAAATCATAGTTTTAATTTTCACATCTTGCAAAAATGAACGTGCTTTAGAAATATGCTCCCCAGTAGAATCCTCATGCTACAGTGTAGGTGTCCAGGGCTTTGTGAGAATTCACCAGCAGTTTATGAGAACAGCTTTCAATTTCTACAAGCAGCCTGAAATATTTATAAGAATTATCAAGAAGACATAGGATGTATTAAAATTCAATTACTGTTGTGTCAGGGTTTCTATTAGTTATATCTGCATTAATTTCAAAAATCTATTTCATTGGAATTCTATTAAATGTATAAGCTAATTTGGGGACAGGTAGGATCTTTGCAAATTGAGTCTCTCAGTTATTCTCCAGATTGTCTCTCAATCCTTCAGTCCAGTTTCATAGCCTTGTATGTTCCTTAAAAGATTGATGTCGCCCTGGCCAGTTTGGCTCAGCGGTTAGAGCGTTGGCCTGCGGTCTGGAGAGACAAGGGTTCGGTTCCCGCTAAGGGCACGTACCTCAGTTGCAGTTTGTCCCCGGCCCTGGTCGGTTGTGTGGGTGGCAGCCACTCGATGTGTCCCTTCACGTCGATGTTTCTCTCTCTCTCTCTCTCTGTTCCTCTCTCTCCCCCCCCCACTCTACCTGAACAACAAAATGGAAAAATGTCCTCGGGTGAGGAAAAAAAAAAAAGATTGATGTCATATTTTTTATTTTATTTGTTGCTCTTGTGAGTGGAATCTTTTTTTTCCTGTTACTTGTGTGTGTGTGTGTGTGTGTGTGTGTGTGTGCGTGTGCGCACAGGGGGTATTGATTATTGTTTGTGAAAGTTATTGATTGTTGCATGTTTATCTTCTTTGAATTCTCTCCTTAGTCTGCCATGAAATTCTGAATATTCTTGGTAGACAACTACAAATAATGATAAGTTTGCATTTTAATGGTTTATTACATATCACTTCCTTTCCTTTTTCTGTTTTTGTTTGCTTGCTTTGTTTACAACCTTCAATAAAATGTTGAAGGGTAGTGGTGCTAACAGACATCCCTTTTTAAAAAAAAGAATAACTTATTGGTTTTTAGAGAAAGGAGGAGGGAGAGAGAAGCATCAATGTGAGACACAAACATGGATCAACTGCCTCCTGCACACCTCATGCACACCAAGGATCGAGCCCGCCACTGGGGCATGTGCCCTCACCAAAATTGAACTGCCAACCTTTGGGTGCACGGGACAACGCCCAACCAACTGAGCCACACTGGCCATGGTTTATTTGTATATTATTTTAAGATCAAAAGTCAGCAGACTTTTTCTGAAAAGGGTCAAGTAGTAAATATTTTAGGCTTGCAGGACATTTAGTCTTTGTTACAACTATTCAATTTGCTGTTATGGCGCAGAAGCAACCGTAGGCAACACATAATGAGTGAGCACTACTGCTGTGTTCCAATAAACTGTTACAGATCAAATGGCTGTGGCCTGGCCAGGTAGCTCAACTGCTTAGAGTGGCATCCCGATAAGCCAAGGTTGTGGGTTCGATCCCCAGTCATGGCACATGCAAGAATCAACCAATGAATGTATAAGCAAGTGAAACAACAAATCGATGTTTCTCTCTCTAAAATTCAGTCAACCAAGCAGTAAGCCAAACAAATGGCTATCTAGATTTAGCCCGTGGACTTCAGTTTGTTGTTCTCTGACTAAGGTTATCAAATTATTTTTTCTTCCCTAACTTGTTAAATATGTTATTGGGTTTCTAGTATGAATCATCCTTACTTTTCTGAGTAAATACTACTTAGAAATGACTTTGTAATGCATTGCTGGATTCAACTTGTTAAAATTTTATTTCAAAGTTTAGCATTTATATTCATAAGTAATATTGGCTTATAATTCCCTGACATTTTATCTTCATTCAATTCAGTGTTATTTTAGCCTTTTAAAATGGATTGGGTAGCTTTTCAGCTTTCCTAGGTTGTAGAAAAAATGTAAAGGCTTAATAGAAGCTCTTTTAGTTTGCAATTGTTTTATAGAATTATTTTTTATTTGTTTGCTTTTGGGAATTTGGGCTATCTTTCTTATTAGTTTCTAATTTTGTTATGTTGGAATTTATTGAAATATTCTTTTTAATCTTACACACGGTGAATCTTGTGATGGTCCTTATATGTAGTTGAGATGTATTTGTTCTGTATCTTGGGTCCAAAGTTCTCTTTATACATATCTACCAACTGACTAAATGTTATAGTCAAATCTCTTAAATCCTTACTTTTTCTTTTGTCTACTATACTACTGATTTTTTAAGAAAGAGCCTGAGAATTTTAAAAATCATTTTAATTACTATGTATGCATGTATGCAAGTTTTTAATCATAAGCTACTACAAATCCTTTTAGAATAAGAATCTCATTTATAAATAAATCTACAGTCTGGTCTTCTGTGTGTTTAAACAAAGGTCAGAGGCATTTTCTCTCCATTTCCATAGTCCACTTAACTACCAAACATGCTTCTGCGTGTTCTTCCAAGAACACCAGGGTGATAGCTAAGGAATCGGTTCTGTGATAGTCAGAAAATGACTCAGAAAATGGAAGAGGCGGTCACTATCACCTTTTCTTCTCTTATATTGAGAATTTGATACACAAATAAGTGTATACATTGACACTATTGAAAAGGAATATTTCATTTAGAATGCAAAGAAGATCATTAAAATCTTAGCTGTTGTTAATAGTATGTAAAGTTCTTCCAAAGGGCAACTTGCACTAGAAGTATTTAAGAGTTACTCAATAATAATGCAATTAAATATCCATCTGCTTTACCCACTTTTAGTTATGGGCAATGCCCCCTCTGTACAGGTGTAGACATTTAAACCTACCACCACACTCTATGTTTACCCCCTATGGGAGTAACACTTTGATTTAATTATTTATTCTAAACAAAGAAAAAGAATACGTGCATTTCATACTATAAACATGAAGAATGACTACCTCACACCAGTCTGGAGGCACATCAGGGTTGTTGCAGAGTTTCCTGTAAAAGCATTTCACATCATGATTCTTCACTTCTGGACCAAACAGTTCCTGCACTGCTGCATAAAACTTCTCGTAATCAATCATATCTGCATTGTAACAAAGTGCAAGCACAGTCATCAAACCCCAAGGACTACATTGCGTTTTGTAGCTGCCTCTTCTATTCACTAATCTATTTCATCATTTCAGCCTACAAAAACCAGGTTCTTTTGCATTGTAAAGTTTTTTCCCCCCCATTGGAAATATAACTAGGGACTTAGCTAAAAGGTTACTTAGAAAATATTTTACTTTGGTGTTTAATACCTCGTCCATAGCTTTTGTTGCAACTATTTTAGGAGTTTTGTTCAGGAATACAAAGATAAGAAAGTGAGACACTTCTTTTTACTGTGAAAAGTTTTATCAATCAGGAGTCTTTGCTCGAGTTCAGCTTGAGTTAGCAAAAAACAATTCTTGATTGGTTCTTTGACATTGTAAGCACACAAACACACCATTTCTTGAATATTGATTTTGCCAAATTTGATGATTCACTGGGGTATGACTATTGAGTCTGAGGACAAGAAAGACTTAGACACAAAAATGTCCTGAATATCTGCTATGTGTCAGAACTGAGCTAGATGCTGACATTCTAGTGCGAGAAACAAAATTAACAGGGAAACAATCAAATATTTACAGACTGTGACACGAAGACCACTGCCAATAGGCAGTAGATTAGTGGCTAATCTGCGTTAAGTTGAGAAGGGCATGAGGGAACTTTCTGGGATGCTAGAAATGGTCTTTGTCTTGATCTGTTTGGTAGATACAGGTTTGTTGACCAATGTCCAAATTTATTGAGCTATATACTTCCGATTAGTGCATTTTATGGGCTTCACTGTATGCATGTCATACCTTAGTAACAAGGTAAAACTCATTACTTAGAGCATGAGACACGTGCTAGGAAGGAAACCAGTAGGGACCTGTGACATGCAGTGGGGAGTGCTTAAGAGAGTGGTGGTGGGTGGAGGTGGCCTCAGGCACGCCCTGCCCGAAAACATGGGGGGAATTAAGCCAAGACCTGAGAAGCAGGAAGGATTCAGCCTTGTGTAAAGTGAGA
The DNA here is from genome assembly GCF_014108415.1 of Molossus molossus. NCBI lineage: Eukaryota > Metazoa > Chordata > Mammalia > Chiroptera > Molossidae > Molossus > Molossus molossus. The sequence continues at coordinate 9,800,190 of NW_023425359.1, read as the reverse complement.
CAGGAGCATTTAGGCAGGGGCTGACGAACACAGCGACGCAAGACTGGCGAGAGCCTGGCATATTCTGGGAGGTCAGTGAGTGTGGGGTAAGGTGGGGACCCCAGATCGCGCTGTGAGGTTAGATCAGAGGAGGAGGACAGGGCTTGAGTCAGAAGTTTGAATTTTGTTTTTTCTTTTGTTTTGTTTTTTTATCCTCACCCGAGGACATTTTTCCACTTTTTGTTCAGATAGAGCAGGAGGGAGAGAGAGGAAGAGAGAGAGAGAGAAACATCGATGTGAAGGGACACATCGAGTGGCTGCCACCCACACGACCAACCAGGGCCGGGGACAAACTGCAACCGAAGTACGTGCCCTTAGCGGGAACCGAACCCGGGTCTCTCCGGACCGCAGGCCGACGCTCCAATTGCTGAGCCAAACCGGCCAGGGCAGAAGTTTGCATTTTATTTGGAGCATGATGATAAGCTATCTCTTCAGTGTTTTTTGCAGGAAAATGATATGAGTTGATTTAAAATTTTTTGAAAGCACAGTGGCTGCTGTGAGAGATGAGTGGAAGCCCCCCCTTCAGGGGCTGGTGTATTATTGGGGTTCCCGACCATGCAGGCTTAGGCCAGGGTAGTCCAGCGGGTGATCATACATACTGGTTGCCATGGAAAGTCTCATCCACACCTAGTTCCTCAATTTAATTACTAATAACAACCCCTTTCACTCCCCAAAGTGCCCTCAACTGGATGTGAGTGGGACAGGCACCCAGGAGATGGTGCTGAGATGGCGAGAAGTGGCTGGAAGTAGAGTCGCAAAGACTTGCTAGGGGCTTGGGAGTTGCTGCAGCAGGACAGCTGAGTGAAGGAAGGCGGGGATCTAGGGCAACTGTTCACGTCCAGGGGGGACCTTCTCCCTCTCTTCCACGGGGACAGGTGGCAATGTCTGCAGTCATTTTTGATCGTTACAACTAGGGCTGGGATGCTACTGGCATCTAGGGTGTACAGGGCAGAGATGCTGCTAAACATCCTGCAATGTACAGGACAGCCCCTCCACATACACATACACACATATGCATATGCATGTGCACACACATACACACATGCATGTGCGTGTGTTCACACACACACACACATTCATACATACATAGAACAAAGAATTATCCAGCCCAAATGTCAGTAGTCCAAGGCTGAGAAACCCTGTTCTAGAATAACACTCAGGTAATTTATCTAGTAGTACTTAGTCTTTATCAAATCTATATTCTCTATAAAATGTGTACTATAGTATAATATTATATAAAATTGATACCTATAATATATATTCTTTCTCTCTGTGTGTATATGTACATATATTAAAAGGAACATATATGTGTACACACACACACACACACAAATACTACAAAGGAAGAAAAAAATTCAATATGGCTTTGTGATTGCAAGCTTTTAAATGAAAGCAAGTTTCGCCTGTTCATTCAGCCCACGTTGTAGGAGTACAGTACTTCCTGGACACCAGACTCTGGGCTAGCCCTGGGCTACAGAGCCTTCGCCGCATGCCCGGCTCGATGAGGGGGAAGGAGCAGGGCGCACACATGATGGCGATCTCAGCAGGTGAATTCCCCGAAGTGGCAGGACAGTGCCCTGAGTGCTAAAGATGACTTTGCTTGGGGAAAGATTGGACGTTTTAAGTGGAGATGACATTTAATTCAGGTCTTGAAAGAGAAGCAATAGTTTACTGGTACAGAAAGAGGAGGAAAGGCACCCCACATGGGGGCAATGATGTGCAAAGTCAGTCTATAAAAGCAGAAATTCCTGGAGATGCCGAAAAGTTCATGTCAGGGAAGAAGATGCTTGATGGGAAGTTCCAGGAACCGAGGCCAGAAAGGGAGGTTGAGGCACGACTGAATAGCCCTGGATGCCAAGTTAATGTGTATGGATTTTAGAGGTGAACTGATAAGCCAGGAAAATGGCTATTTAAAAATCTTTTAAAGGAAACACTCTCAGCAGAAACATAGAGGAAGGATATAACTTTTGGCAAGGAGACCATTCTATTGAGAGGCTGTTGTAATAACCCAAGTGAAAAACCATGCAATAGTCAAAAGCTTTACCAAGGTACCTGGCTTAGGAGACCATGCAGATGGCATCTGGGCTCTAAGACTGAGAGAAAAGACAGGCAAAGCTCAAGGAAAGAGAAGCAAAGAAAGAATGAGAAAGAGAAAAAGAAAAGACTGGTACGATGAGAGACACAGAGGGAGGAAGTTTCTGGAAGCCAGGGTAGTTAACTGTCAATGCAGTGAAACAGCCAGTAAGCTGGAAAATGAAAAGAATTTATTGGATTTGGCAGCCATATTAGATGATCAAATACCCCGGGAAAAGCACTTCAGAGAACTCATGAGGAACGCCAGACCTGAGTAGATTGAAAATCAAGTGGTGGTGCCTTGGAGAAACCTGGGAGAAGCAAAGGAAAGATATACTGTAATAGCTTAAAGGGAAGAGGAAGTTAAGGTGGGGATGGTTGGAGGTATTTTTAGTTCGAGAGGACAAAGCCAGTGAAAACAGAGATTTTGACGTTGCAGCAAAGTGATACCCTTGGAGGGGAATAGGGTGGCAGAAAGGGCGGGTGGTGCTTTGGGAGGGAAGGGAGTTTGAGAGAATTCTTGTCTTTTAGTCTTGTTTTCTCTCGACATTGGAAGCTTGGCTGAGAGGAGCTGGTATCCCATAGAGGATGCAGGAAAAGTGGTAAGGTTAGGAAAATCCACTACAGGGAGAGGTAAAACAAACGGACTGGGAAGGTGGAAGTTTTGTTGAGTAGTTTAGAAAACCCAGCCAAGTTCACAACCACCTTAGTCTGAGTCTTAGCTCTAACACCTGGAAGTTGAGTGCCTTGGACAGATGAATGATCTGTATCTCTCATTTCTTAACAAATAAAATTGGGATAATGGCAATAATAGTAATATTTGTCTATTAGAATTTTCACGAGAATCAATTACATTATATTTACTAAAGTGACTTATAAATTTGTAAGTACTATTCAAATAATATTAGTTTGGGCTTGAACACCTGAAGTCAACAGCTCAAAATCATTCCAGCCTAGAGACACAGGGAGAGGCCCAGAGGAAAGTCTCTATGCTCTCATGACACCTTTAAGTAAAGAGATGGCAGGTAGGCCCTGGCCAGGTAGCTCAGTTGGTTAGAGCATCATCCAGATACGCCAAGATTGCAGGTTCAATCTCCCGTCAAGACACATACAAGAATCAACCAACGACTACGTAAATAAGTAAAACAACAAATTGATATTTCTCTCTCTCTCTCTCTCTCTCTCTCTCTCTCTCTCTCTCCACTCTAAAATCAATAAATAAAAATTAAAAAAAAAAAATGTTAAGGTGATGGCAGGGTGGCTTACATGTACTACCGAGTCCCAGATCAACCAGTGAGCCATCAGATGGTAGACCCTGCAGGAGAACCCTTAGCTGTCATTTCAACCCCCTAACTTTACACTTGAGACAATTAAGGTTCAGACAATTAAGGTTCAGACAAGTGAAAAAAAAAACGATAAGAAACAGATTGAGGAACCTCGGAGGAAAGGGGTGGGGTGTGGAGTTGGGGCAGGAAGAGATAAACCAAATAATTTGTATGCATATAAGCATAACCGATGGACACAGTCAATAGTGTGGTGAAGGGCAGGGGGAGTGAGGAGGAGGGGGTCAATGGAAAAACAGAGGGACATCTGTAATACTGTCAGCAATAAAGATAAACTAAGGAAACACAAACAACAAACAAAATCTTCCCCCAGACGACTTCACTATTTAGGGACTAAGTCAGGAGGACTCAGGCCCCCTTTTAAATAGTGTCTTTGCTCTCAAGCCACATTACCTCTCTCTGGTGGCTTAAAGCATTTCCCATTTCTAATCAACAGACTCGACTGGATCACGGATCTCACCTTCTTTCTGGACAAACAAGCCTGCTCTTTCATCTCTTTTCTGGGCCGCTGTGCGTTCAACCAGTTTTTCAAACCCATTTAGGGCTACCTTGAAATTGCTTATCTGAAGTGCGGTGTTGACATGCTTTTCCTCCATGGAGTCCATTGGAACACAGGGAAACCTTTCCTTTGTACAGAGAAAAATAATGCAAATATGCCAGCTTGGAAAACCTCCCAACTCTTACATTGCCTTCCTGCTGTCTCAGTTGCCCTCGGTCTCATTCCTTTGCTCTTAAAATCCCATTCCGTGGGAAGGAAGAGTACGAGTGGCCATTAGGGTGTTGGCTGGGAGGAACCTGACTGAGGTCTAATGTGTGTCACATGGGCAAACATTTCAGTAAAATTCTGACCTCACAATGTTACCAGTGGCCTTCACAGGTAGCCGTTGCATCATAATATCTCTGTCACATCCTCCTCCCTTGATAAGGGGGGCATTGAGTTTGTTTTCCCACAAATTGTATGTGTGGGGGTATGTGTGCATGTGTGCGTGCGTGTGTGTGTACATTCCATCGAGGGAAGAAGAATGACTAAAGACCAAGAAGGGAAACTGGGCATGACTTTCTCTCCCCTCTATCTACTCTCAAATCTTTTGCCTTCTTCCTCAAGATGCCGTGGAGAGTGACAGTCACATCCATTCTTACAGCTGTAGTGGCGATGAAAGCATGAATTTCTCGAGAGGAAAGTGTTATTTCAGCATCTGTCATTTCTATCACAAATGAAGGTAGTTTTTAGAGGCCATAAAGACTATAAGTGCCTCTTATTCCTTTAGGCGTTGTTCTTCAATTAAAATAGCAGTGAGCCAGGAATGGGGAAGGGTGAGTTCTTCACGGGGTCATTGGTTGAATGAGAAGAGGATTTTCTGCACACCTCCTTCCCTGTCTTTGTAATCTTCAATACTCCAATACCATTTAGGCCAATTGCTATTGAATAGAGTTTTTTAATCTTCAACATTTCATGGGAAGGAGAGGTTGTCTAGGGGTAAAATCGCATGGTTTAGGTGAAATAGATGAAGTCCATCTTTAAAAACATCTGCAAGACCTTGCATTCGGAGGTGAAGCAGATGGCACCTCCAGAAGATGCTGGGCACCTCCAGTTCTAGTAATCTCTAGGTGTCCACCTCTGATGACTCTCAGGAGAGTGACATAAGATTTTTATACAGGAAATAATACCCTAACTTTTTTTTTCTTCTCTTTTCCCTCTAAAGCTTTCAAGGTACTGAATGGTGACATCTGAAGAACCACTTTTCCTATAGTTCTAATGCACACATTCTTTTGTTTATCCAGCCAATAGTCGTTGAGTACCTGCTTCATGCTATTTCAGGCGCTGAGGATACAGCAGTGAACAAAATAGCTTCTCAAACTACAATCTAATAGAAAAGACAAACACATAAGCAAATCATATGTTAGAAAGTGATATGTGCTACGAAGAAAAGGAGTACGGTGTATGTTGGAGGATAAATAAAAGTAAAGGGGTCAGGCCCTGGCCGGTTTGGCTCAGTGGTTGGAGCGTCGGCCTGTGGCACAGAGAGACCCGGGTTCGGTTCCCGCTAAGGGCATGTACCTCGGTTGCAGTTTGTCCCCGGCCCTGGTTGGTCGTGCAGGTGGCAGCCACTAGATGTGTCCCTTCACATCGATGTTTCTCTCTCTCTCTTCCTCTCTCCCTCCCGCTCTATCTGAACAAAAAATGGAAAAAATGTCCTCGGGTGAGGATAAAAAATAAAAAAAAAAAGTAAAGGGGTCAGGAGCGTAGAGCAGGCCTTACTGATAGACCCTTGGGCACCAACCACGGGAAAGGGAGGTGACAAGCCATGCATGTAAATGGGGGAAGGGTTCCAAGGAACAGAAAGCCTGAAATCCTGAGATCAAAGTGTGCTTTTCACATCTAAGAAACAGCAGAGAGGCTGTGTGAATGGGGTGACATCGGCGGGCGAGGTAGCGTTGTAAGGACTTTGGCTTTCACCCTGAATAAAATGGGGAGTTTTGAGTAGAAGAACTTACATTTGAAAGGGACTACTCCAGCTACTTTGGGGAGAATAAACTGATGGAGAGAAGGGGTAGAAGCAAGGAAACCAATTAGGTGGCAGTTTCAATAATCTGAGTAGGAGAGGATAGTGGTTCAGATCCAGGTCCTAGTGATGGAGGTAGGGCTCGGGGGTGAGTCTGCATGAAGGTGAATGAAGGTGAAAAGATTTGCTTCTGGATTAGACGGGAGTGTGAGAACAAGAGATGTAGGGAGAACTACGATTCTGGCCTCAGAAAACTGAAAAGGTTTAGTTGTCATTTACTTTGGGGAAGAAAGTTGGTGGCAGGAGATTTGGGGGACAAATAAGAATTCATTATGGGAGCTGTTAAGTTGGAGATGTCTATTAGGTAAGGAGTTGTAGATGATGTAAAAAATAACCAGATGTAAGAATGCTTGAGAATCATCACCATTTTGATGATACTTAAAGTCCTCAGACTGGATGAGAGTACCTGGGATCAACGTGGATGAGCAGGAAAGAAAGCTGAGGATGGAACACTGATGATGCCAGCGTTCAGGGACAGTGACCCAGGAGCACGAGTGACAGAGACTAAGAGGCATGACCAGTGGGGTAAGAGGAGCCAGGAGAGACTTGCATCTCAGAAGCCAAGAGAAGAGAGGGATATAAAAAGAAAGGAGGCATTGGAAACATCATTGCATTTATTCATTAAGAAATTGAATAAGAAGAAAAAAGAAGGAGCAGGGACATACAGACTGAAAAGAAATTTAAGGATGCACCAACCAATCATTGTGTGTAAACTTTATTTAGATCCTGACTCAACCAAACTGAAAAATAATTACAACGTCTGTGAGACAATTGGAAAAACACCAACTAGATATTTGGTGATATTGAGAAATTACTATTATTTTAGATGTATTCTAATTTATGTTACATTGCTATTAGTGGGATATTCTATTTTAGATCTACATACCAAAATATTTACAGATAAGCATTCAAATACAAAGGAGGGGTAAGCTGTGCCAAATAGTGCTGCTAAGGTACATACAATGATGACTGAAAATTAAGCACTGGACTGTGGATTGTGGTGATCTTGAAAAAACTACCTTAGTGGCACAGTGGATTCAAGAGAGAGTGGGAGGAGGGACGGTGGAGACAGTAGGTATAAATACATATTATGGCACCAGCTTTTGGGAACATCTTAAAAGTGTAGGCTGTCACTATTCATAGCTATTATGGCTATTTATAGAGCAACAAGATGCATTTGTACTATTTTCTCAATTGCAAAAATGACCTAACCACAAATTTAAAGAACATTAAAAGCAATCACCAATGTTCCTGCCATTCTTACAAAACTATTGATTTTCCAAAACCGCCTTCTAGGCCCAGGTCACATACTTTCATAATTGAAAGCACTTTCAACAGAACTGTGCACATTATTTAAACATCAGTGTTCTGTTTCTAAAGCTGTACCCCTGATTCTAATACCCTTTATGACTTTAATTTTTCTTTTCCTTCTATTTTTCTCAATCATATATTTTATTAATTACTTTTTACATATAAATGATTGTAAAAAGTGATGGCTATAAAAATTCAGAAGCAAGCCCACTCCTAGCTGTAGAAGGAAAAGAAGTAGAATTACCCCTGTTAGAGAAGGGTCTAGGAAAGAAAGAACCGGAATGGCTACTTTATAACTACGATGGCTTCCACCTATGAGTCCTCTTATTGCCGTGTGTGGAAGGCTGTGGGCAAGGCCATGACACAGGCCTGTGGTTAGGTCCTCAGCTGGTCTGTGACATGGCCCAGGCACTGCCACCTGCTAGAAATTCTATCAGGAGAATACCTAGCTCCACGTTTTCTGCTTCTGAGCTCACCACGGCCAACTCCAGCTCTCAGGATCAGTAGGTCAGTGAAGAACGTCTCTGGGGTGACATGAGGAATCTCAGTCGATGCATGTGACAGGGCACAGAGATGGGACAGGGTTTTCATTGGGCAGGGCACTGGCCGACTGGGTACTGGTAAGCACCTGGGCCATGCTCATGCAGGCATTTTCAGGGTAAAAACATGGTCCAAGAGCAGAAGGCATCTTGATGACGCTCCTCCACGTGTCCCTCCAGCCACATCCCCGCAGCCAGGGCTGATGGATGCCTTCCCTCGCCAGGGCCCAGCTGGCACACTGCTGCCTGAATTTGCCATCGTTTGGGGAATGCCCTTGTCTTCTCTTCTATATTCTATGTCTTTCTTTTCCAGAGTTTATTCCCTCAGTTTGGTGACTCACATCCAGAAATAGTACCTGGAAGATAAATTTTTGATACCTTGCATGTCTGAAAATATCCCTAATCTCCTCTTGCAATTTGATTGATATTTGGTTGGGTGTAGAGTTCTATGTTGGAAATTGCTTTCTTTCGATATTTGGAAGGTCTTTTTACTTCTAGGGTTGCTGTTATAAGAAGTCTATTTTAATCAACTTCGGTTGCTGATTATAAGCTATTATTATTCCCAATCCTTTGAACATGATTTGTCTTCATCCTCCCCAACTACCATCACCCAGTCAGGAAGCCTGTAAATGCTCTTTTTGTCCCCAGTGTAACAACATTCACTATAATGGACATCAATGTAGAAATTATATATATAATAACTTTATGGACCATTTCCTTTTAGAAAGTGACTGTTTATTCTTCCCTAAGTCCTTGCTCACCCAAACTCTGCTTTTAAGAGCAAGGTTATAAATGAGATTTCATTTTTAGGCAAATGTATGTGTTTGGGGGAGGGGAACGTGGACAGGTACACAGTTCACACCAAGCTGATTGCTGCATCTCCCACATCTGATGTCCGAGGGGCTGTGGGCACAGGAAGGAGCAACATTCAGAACCTGAAGGCGTGCCAGCTTCCCTTTTCTTCTTAAGTTCAGTTACATTCACTATATTACATTTTCTAGGCAGGAAAAGATGCAGATATGTTTGGCCAGATTTCCTGCAAGGGCTCTTCTTTCTGCTTCTCAACGGGAACCAAGGTTAGGGAGGCCAGGGGAGAATGGATCCTTGCCCTTGGATGACCACTCCATTCGGGTTGACTTAGCCTCTCAGGTGACATGTATGTGATGCAGAAGGCTAGGGGTCATCCACGATCCAAGCAAGAACAGCAGATAACACCAGTCTCCATTCTCACTCACCACCCTCTCGTATTTTGCAAAGGACTTTCTTGGATTAAGTGACTGTGATGGTTTAATGCTCGAGTGTAGGCGGATACTGAAATAGACCCATTTTCCCTTGGGTGAGGCCTCACACTACCATGGGCTTGAAGAATCTCCCCATTCCCAAGGCCAGTGCTGCATAGCCCGTGGCAGAGGATGTGTAGAAACACGGGGAAACCAGTTCTGCATGTATCAGCCCATTCTCTTCTTCAAGCTACTTAAGGCGGGTTCCGTAAGAGGTTGAGGAGACCCTTAGAGGACACTTCCTTAAAGAGAATTTCCAGGGTAGTCAAGGCATCAGGACTTTTCACCACTTCTTTCCACCCAATGGGGACCGAAGGGGAAAGACTAGGCTGGTCGGTTCTCCACAACAGACCACGTCCAGAATTTGGTGGAGCAGAGGTGCATGCACAGTTCCAGAGAGCCAGATGCTGGTCTCCGAGTAGAGAAGTCAAACGGGGTCATCTAGGGAGGAAGGAACACAACTGGGGAAGACTGCCTGTAAGGCAGGGGACCCTAACCAGGGTCTGAGAGGAGACCCCAGCAGCCAGCTGACAAAAGCATTCATTCCCCCTCTCAAGGGCATTTGGGGGAAAAGATCTTCAGTGACTTCAGGTCCTCTGAAGAACCCACAAGTCACCCTAGAAGAGAAAAGCACAGCATTTAAAATCTGTACAATCAGAGAGCACCAACATCAGGTGACAACTTCACCAATCAAGGAAGACTTTTCTTTGAAATCCTGGAGGGGCCCAGAGCAGCATCTGAAGGAAATGAGAGAAGCTAAACTTATTATCCCCTCCACACCTACCCTCACCGAAGTTTTCCAGGTATGAAGCAGATTCTACTTTAGAGGTGGACAAGTGAGTTTTCCAGGAGTTTTAGTGTTTCAGTATTACAATATTCTGGACTTTATATTAACTGCAAGTGAACAGAAAGGCTTTGATGCCTAACAAAATGTCATCCAAGGGCAGTAAAGAACGGGTGGAAAGAAGACATTTGAAATGAGCAGTGGGAGAGAGAGTAAAGTAACTTTTTGCTTGCACCAGACTGAGTCCGGCTTGCTCAAGAAACTGGTTCTATCAGTTTACTTCTGCTCTGAGAAGTGAGATGCAGGTACAACTTACAATTTACATTCAATATTAGTTTGTATTAGTTTTAGGTGTACAGCATAGTGGTTGGTCAATCCTATATTTTACAAAATGTTCCCCCCATTATTTCCAGTACCCACCTGGCATCATACATAGTTATTACAGTATTATTGACTAGATTCTCTATGCTGTACTTTGCATCCCCGTGATTATTCTGTAACTACCAATTTGTCCTTCTCAATCTCTTCATCTTTTATACCCAGTCCCCCAACCTCTCTCCCTTCTGGCAACCATCAGTCTATTCTTTATGTCTATGAGTCAGTCGTTTCAATTTCATTAATTTTGTTCTTTAGATTCCACATGTAAGTGAAATCATATGGTATTTTACCATTTGTGATAGCATGGCTGGACATAGAGGATATTATGCTAAGTGAAATAAGTCAGAGAAAGACAAATGTATGCACTTTTTTATTTCGGTAAAATATACATAATGTAAAATTTACCATTATATACCATTTTAAGTGTACAGTTCAGTAACTTTAAGTATATTAACAATAGTGTGTAACCATTATGGCAATTTATTTCCAGAAATTTTGCATCACCCCAAACTGAAGCTCTGTAACTAATAACCACTAAGTCCCCATTCCTCCTTCCTCCCAGCTCTTGGTAACTGCTATTCTGCTTTTTGTCTGTATGGATTTGCCTATTCTAAGTCCCATATTAAGTGGAATTATACACTATTTGCCCTTTTGTGTCTGGCTTATTTCACGTAGTATGTTTCCAAGGTTCATCAATGTTGTAGCATGTATTAGAATCTCATTCTTTCTATGACTGAATAATATTCCATTGTATGTATATACCACAATTTGTTTATCCATTTGTTTTTTGATGGATGTGTGTGTGTGTGTGTGTGTGTGTGTGTATTACATCTTTTGGCTATTGTGAATAGTGCTGCTATGAATATTGATTTACAAATATTTGCTTGAGTCCCTGCTTTCAATTTTTTTGGGGGTATACCTAGGTGCAGAATTGCTGGATAATATAAAAATTCTATGCTTAACTCTTTGAGGAACTGCTAAGCTGTTTTCCACAGTGGAAACATTTTACATTCCCAGAATTTTACATTTAAATCCCCACCAGCAATATACTAGGGTTCTAATTTATCCACCAACACCTATTTTCTGTTTTATTTTAATTTTTTGATAAACGCCATCCTAGTAAGTACAAAGTAGTATTTGACTGTGTTTTTGATTTGCGTTTCCCTAATGACTAATGGTATTGAACAACTTTCATTTACTTAGTAGCCATTGCATGTCTTTATAAAAATGTTTCAGTTCTTTACCCATTTTTGAATTGGCTTGTTTGTGTTGATGAGTTGTAGAAGTTCTTTATATAGTCTGGATATTAATCTATTACCAGATATGATTTGTAAATATTTTCTCCCATTTTATGAGCTGTCTTTCACTGTCTTGATAGTGTTTTTTTTTTTTAATCCTCACCTGAGGATATTTTCTTCCATTGATTTCTAGATAAAGTGGAAGGGAGGGACAAAGAGAGAGAGAGAGAAACACAGATGTGAGAGAGACATATCAATTTGTTGCCTCCCACACAACCCCGACTGTGTCTGGGATCAAAACTGCAACCCAGGTATATGCCCTTTACTGGGTATCAAATCCACAACCCTTCAGTCCACAGGCCCATGCTCTAACCACTGAGCCAGGGTAATGATAGTGTTTTTTGATGCACAAAAGTTTTTAATTTTAATGAAGCCCAATTTATTTGTTTTTTTCTTTTATTGCCTATGTTTTTGGTGTCACATCCAAGAAATCATTGCCAAACCCAATGTCATGAAGATATTTTTCTCCTATGTTTTCTTCTAAGAGTTCTATAGTTCTAGTTTTTAAGTTTAGCTCTCTGATCTTTTTTGAGTTAATTTTTGCATGTGATGTAAGATAAGGGTCCAACGTCATTCCTTTGCATGTGGATGTACAGTTTCTCTTTCACTATTTGTCCTCTCCCCATTGAATGGTCTTGGCATCCTATTGAAAATCAACTGCACACATGTGAAGGCTTCTATCTTGACTCTATTGTTTTCCATTGGTCTATATATCTGTCCTTAGGCCAGTATTGCAACTTGCTTTTAGGTTGTAGTATTTTGCCATTGTCCTATAAATACACTGAGAATAAATAAAATATATTTTGACAAAATATATTTGTGATAACACTGCCTATTTCTGTCAAGTATAATAAGTATCCTTAACAGTATTGTAAAAATGACAATATCAAAATTCTTATACATTTGCCAAAAACATCGCATTCCTCATTTCCTTGACTGCTAGTATTACTCTTGCATGGTGGTTTCCTGGCTTCACTCTCACAGAGTAAAAGCCAGAATCCTCTTATTAAAATGGCCAAGGGCCTGCATGATATGACCAATCACTAGTCACCCACCTCTCTGCCCTCATTAATTCTTATTCTGCTCCAGCTACATTGAATTCCTTGTTTTGTTTTTTTTTTTTTCAACATGCCAAGCACAGTCCCACCCCCAGTATAGGTACCCTGTGCCTGCGGTGAGGTTTTTCATAACCATCCAGTTCAAAATAACAATCTCATCTGCTCTCCCAACACCACAAGAATCTAAGCTTTATGAGGGCAGGAACTCAGCACCAAAGAATAAATGAATGAATGAATATTTTAGGAAAAAATATAGTGAGTTCTTTATTCATCCATTCAACTAATATTAAATGAGAACTTATTGTAGACTAGACACTATGTTAGGAACACAGTGGACATTAAACATACGGAACTTGTTAAATGGTTGCATAAATCTAAAATATAAAACTAAATGAGTTTTTAAAAGAGGTGGGTAAGTCTCATAAATGACAAATCCTAGTTGGAAAGATTAAAATCAAAGTTTTAGGGCAGAGCTCATTGCTCCTCACCTATCGCTCCATGCACCAGGGTAGAGAGCTTGAAGATTAGACTCTATCTCCAGAGAATTTGGAATGGGGTTCACTGAAGCTTGTCATTCTTCTTAATTTTTTTTTCTTTTTTGATTTTATAGAGAGAGGAAGGGAGAGAGAGATAGAAACATTGATGAGAGAGAACATGGATTGGCCACCTCCTGCATGCCCCCCACTGGGGACGTGGCCCATAACCTGACCGGGAATTGAACCGGCAACCTCTTGGTGCTTGGGTCGATGCTCAACCACTGAGCCACACTGGCCTGGCTGAAGCTTGTCATTCTTTACTGGTCTGTTAAATAGAGGTGCCAGGGGTAAACGTCTTCATGGAAGGCACTTCCTTTGCCCTTCTACAAACTGTGCAAGTCACCAGTGCCCAGGACAGCCAGCAGGTCTGGCTCAGGCCTGTGGTCCTCCTGTGGGGCCTTGTTAGGGTCTGATAGTGCAGAGACTCAGGCGTTGCCCTTGCAGTGTGATCTCCTCCACAATCTATATTTGATTTGTACTCTATTTTCATTACTACTGGGGAAACGGCCAACTAGAAAATGCATGCTGTTCTAAATATAGCACCTACCTCTCTATAGCTGCTAGATTGAGGCTGAAGCTTCGAGGGCACCACCCAGGCAGCCACCGCCAGCGTGGGAGGCGGCAGTCCTCACTAACAGGATATATCTGCTGCTACTTCGGGACCCAGCAGGAAGGACATTGGCAGCCTGGGGGCCAACCTGGGGGCCAGCCTGGGGCTTCCATCACGTGTGACATGGGAGTGGCGTTGTAAGCTAGCCTCCTGGGAAGGCGAGCAGCCCAGGGTGGAGACCTCATCCCACTCTCTCCTTAGCACAGGGTAGGCAGCAGATGTTTATGAATGAATGAAAGCATAAGTGAGCGAGTCAATGGGCATGATGCTTCCAAGCTGGGTGAGGGGAGACAGGGTGAGAAGCCATTGCGGTTGACTTGCCTCCCTGCTGCTTTAGCCTCCCGGAAGCACGCTGGCAGGGTTGGAGGGGACCTGGCGACAGGAGGGGCAGAAAAGACTGGACCAGAGCAAGGGGCTACCAGGGAGCGCCAGGAGACGCGGCCATCAGGGCGCGCGGGAGGGGGAAGGGGGACGTGGCGGGGACGCGCCCGCGGGGGCGTGGCTACGAAGGCGCCGAGAGGCGGGACGCATCCGCGGGGGCGTGGCTATGAAGGCGCCGAGAGGCGGGACGCATCCGCGGGGCGTGGCCACGGGGGCGCGCGGGCGGAAGAGGCGGTCTAGCGAGCACAATGGCCAGAGCAGGCGGCGGCTCCCGCGTGCCAGTCAGTGCGGATCGCGCCGCGGGCCACGCGGAACGCTGAGCGCCTCCGTCCGCCGAGCGTGCCGGCGCCGGGCCATGTTCTCGGGGAACCGCAGCGGCGGCCAGGGCTTCTGGGAGGGCGGCGCGTCTGCGGGCGCCGAGGGACCGGAGCCGGCGGGGCGGCTGAGCCCCGCACCGCTCTTCAGCCCGAGCACCTACGAGCGCCTGGCGCTGCTGCTCGGCTCCATCGGGCTGCTGGGCGTGGGCAACAACCTGCTGGTGCTCGTCCTCTACTACAAGTTCCAGCAGCTCCGCACCCCCACCCACCTCTTCCTGGTCAACATCAGCCTCAGCGACCTGCTGGTGTCCCTCTTCGGGGTCAACTTTACCTTCGTGTCCTGCCTGCGGAACGGCTGGGTCTGGGGCAGCGTGGGCTGCGTGTGGGACGGGTTTAGCAGCAGCCTGTTCGGTGAGTTGGGCTGGGAGGAGAAAGCACCCTCCTCTCCTCTACAAACTTTCCCCTCCCTGCATTGCCACCGTGTCTGTGACCCTCCTGCCACCCAGCCCACCTCGCCCCGGACCCCGACCTGCTTGGCGTCCCTCCCTCCAGCCTCCAGCCCTCCTGCCCCACGCTGTCCTCGACTCCTTCCCCGTGGCCGCCCAGCTCCCCGCGCCGACCCTGCACCCCACCTCATCAGCAGCTCCAAGTCCTCATAGCTCTGTCCAGTCGCCTCATTTCTGTCTGCACCTCCTCGTATAATTAATTCAACAGGGCACGAAACGACAGCCTTTACGCTTTGAGGAAAGAAACGAGGGACTTTAGAGTCAGAGATTCAAGAATAAAAGTGATGAACTCGTGGGAATTGGAGAGGGTGATGAGATTTAATTCATACACTGTTTGTTTCCTAAAATGAGAAGGTAGAAACCGTACAGAGCACCAATGTGTAATTAAAAAATATTTGTGCATCAGTCATTTTTAACATTGGACTGCTTCCTAGGAAGTGAGCTTTTTCAGTCAGGTCCTCAGGGTGCAGACTGGCATGTGCCCTGTAAGCAATTTTGACTCTATTTTCCTCCTTGTAGGTTCCAACGCACCAAAATCTAGGGTGAGATTGATTACAAGTGACTCAGAGAATCCCAATTCAGATGAACAGAATATTAGCTGTGCAGCCAGTCGATATTATTAAAGTAGAACTTGATTATTAATTGAAGACTTGTTTCAAAAGTACTCCTAATCCTTGCGGAAGATTTAAATCTCACTGGGACTTGACATTTTGAAGGGTGATCCACTCAGCATATCACTGAAGATGTGATTTTCTAAGCTTGGGAAAGGATCTTTTCTGAGTGTTCTGGTAATGATTTGAAATAGAAATATGTATTTCTCAGGTGTTAAGGTTTCTTTTTTTTAAAAAAAATCCTCAAATCTATTTCTACTTTATTACTGTTTTATCTTGGCAGGTTTTTCTTTTTAATGGAAAATTCATTCTCAAGGTTATTGGGAAAACTGAAAAATGAAAGAATAGTTAAGAAAAAGTGTTTAAAAATGAGAAAATACTTGCATTGTCACACAGCAAAATATATTGCAGATCAGTAGCAACTAAAATGTCATGATGCTGGCAGAAGAATTAAGAACCAAATCTATGCATAAATGAGGATTTGATAAGTTAGAAAGATGACATTTCAAATTAGTTGGAGGAAAGTCAAAATAATTAAAGATGTGGCTTTTGAACAATTAACTCACTTGGAATAAAGTAATCTCACACTGCATACAAAGATAAACACAAGATGGATTAAAAACTTTAATATATAAAGTTTTAAAAATTGAAAAACTGAAAAGAATTTTTTAAAAGGAAAGCAGATGATAGATTTGAGTACCTAGAAATAAAAGTTTCAGCAGGACGAGAGACAGTTAAAGGCAAATGACAGATTGGGATAAAGTACTCAGAATACATGCATAACCGAGTCCTAATGTCTGGTACACGCACAGACTCTATTGAGCAGTGAGTAAGCCAACCAATCCAGTGGGAGACCAAGCAAATTATATGATGGATTATCCAGAGGAGAAATACAAGTGGCTAGTAAATATGAAAAAAATACTCAAGCTCAGAGGGAATCAGAGAAAATGAAAGAAAAGCAATGAAATACATTTTTTTTTTTTTCATAAGCTACATTGTATCTGTCAGGCTGGGAAAATTGTGCTGGAAAAAATGAGGGAAAATATTGGTTCTCTTGAGCTCTGTTAGTAAGAATGCAATTTAATACAATATGAGGAGGGTTTTTTTTTTTTATTGCTTAGCTCAATTAAAAATGCATAAATTCTTCATCCTAGAAATTTTATGGAGGTTTCTACTCCAGGAAAATATTAGTATACATTGATAAAGACAGATCCACTGTTTGTAGCATAGTTTCGATCCGTTTTGAATTTCTATCTATCTATCTATCTACCTACCTACCTACCTACCTACCTACCTACCTAACGAGAGAAGTAAGGGTCCAAGTTCATTTTTTTGCATGTGGATGTCCAGGTTTTCCAGCACCATTTATTGAGAAAACTGACCTTTAACCATTGAGTCTTGGCACCCTTGTCAGAAATCAATTGACTAGATATGTGAGCATTTATTTCTAGGTTCTGTATTCTATTCTGTTGATCTTTGTACATCCATCCTTATGACAGTACCACACTATTTTGTTTACTGTAGTTTTGTAGTAAGTTTTGATAAGAGGAAGTGTGAGTCCTCTTTGTTCTTTTTCAAGATTGTTTTGGCTTGTATATAGGTTTTCTTTTCTTTTTTTTTTTTATCCTCACCCGAGGACATTTTTCCATCTTTTGTTCAGGTAGAGTGGGAGGGAGAGAGAGGAACAGAGAGAGAGAGAAACATCGACGTGAAAGGAACACATCGAGTGGCTGCCACCCGCATGACCGACCAGGGCTGGGGACAAACTGCAACTGAGGTACGCGCCCTTAGCGGGAACCGAACCCGGGTCTCTCTGGACCACAGGCCGACGCTCTAACCGCTGAGCCAAACCGGCCAGGGCTATAGGTTTTATTAGATGTCCATTATCAGGTTAAGGAGTTCCCTTCTCTTCCTAGTTTGCTGAGAGTTTTTATAATAAGAATTTTGTCAAAAGCATTTCCTGCGTCTATTGAGGTGATCTCATGGTGCATTGCACTTGGCTTTGAATGTTAAACCAATACTGAATTCTTGGGATAAAACCACTTAGTTATGATGTATTATCCTTTCTATACGTTGTTGGAATCTGTCTGTCAAAGCTTGAGTAAGAATTTTTACTCCTATGTTCATGAGAGATATTGGTGTTAATTTTCTTTTAATGTCCTTTTCTGTTTGGTTATCAAGTAATGCTGGAGCTACAAATGCAGATCGTTCATTCCTCTTAGGTTTTCTGGAAGAGTTTGTGTAGAATTAGCGTTACTTTATTATTTTCTAATTTCCTAAAATGGAAGCGTAGATAGATTTTAGGTTGTTCTTTTCTAAGATAAGCAGTTAATGTCATAAACCGCACTTCAACTACTGCTTTGGTTGCATCCCACACATTTTGATGTTATATTTTAAGTTGTGTTCAATTTCAAATAGTTTCATTTTCCCTTGAGATTTCTTCTTTGACCCCTCTAGCAGCATTTTCTTTAATTTTCGAGTGTTTGGAGGTTGTCCTGTCATTTTTCATTGATTTGTAATTTAGTTCCATTATAATCAGAGAATACACTTCTGTTGTAAATTTATTAAGATTTGTTTTATGGGCACAGGTTCAGTGGTACTAAAAGTTCTGATTTCCTTCTGCCACTGCCCTACCACAAGATGCTCCAGATGTTCTGCCGAGGACTTTGGTTGCATTCAGGGGGACAGACAGGAGGGAGAAAGCTCTCGAACACCCAAACCAGCTTCATGTTCTGTCCTCATCCCTGTGGGTACCCCTTGGGTCCACCCAACCCACTGCCCTGGAATGCCCTAGTCTCCGCAAGTCCCACTGCCAGGCTGGGCAAAGATGCCATGTTTTTTGAGAACAAAATCTTTGTAGCACTACCAGATTTTCTTCTTCACCAACCTCCTATTTTGACAAAGTGAAATATTTGTTATGTTTCATTTTATGATATTCTGAAGGAAACAGTCCTAGAAATCATGGTTTCATTTATAATTTCTTTAGTGATTCTGTTACTCTAATTTGACCTGTCCCTCCCCAGTAATCATTAATTGGAGAATTTCACCTGTATAAAGAGCTGAAACTTTGAGTAGGCTATAAGTATATGTAGGTGGTGGGTTAGAGGGCCGTATGATCACACTCTTTATATTCATTTTAAATACCTGCCAGGCCATGTTTTAGGCTGAGCTAAGCTTTTATTTATATATATATATATTTGTTGTTGTTAGAGAGAGACGGGAAAGGAGAGGGAGAGAGAGAGATAGAAGCATTGATGAGAGAGAACATCGGAGAGAGAACATCGATTGGCCACCTCCTGCATGCTCCCCACTGGGGATCAGGCCCATATCCTGGGCTTGTGTCCTGACCGGGAATCGAACTGGTGACCTCTTGGTGCATGGGTCGATGCTCAACCACTGAGCCACAGTCACCCGACTAGGCTGGGCTAAGCTTTAAAAAGAGTGATTCAAGCCAAGCCTAAAGTGTCATCAGCAATGCTCCTTGGGATAAGCAATGGGTGTTTGGTCATAGACATTAAAGTTCTTATTTCCAAGAAGTGCTTTTTCTATGCTAGGAAATTCTATTTCTATCCCAACCCTGTGCCTGGGAGTTTGGAAACAGAGGTTTATTGAGTTATTTATTATGATCAGCTTTCAGTCTCTTACTCAGCTCTTTCCTTCGAGTCTCCTTATCTCTGCCGTCCCTTTTTTCTCTTTATCATCCCTACTCAGATCCCATCCCAATCAGAAGGCATATTGTTCTAAGGCTACTAGAAACGTTCACCGCTTGGTATTTTCCCTGATGACTGCCTTATTTCTCTAGGCATTTAGTTTGTGTTTTCAACCATGGCTATCTCTGTGAATCAGAGGTAAAGACTCTAGGGTAAGGGGTGAAGACTTGTTTGAACCTTGGGAGACAAGTCAAGTAGCAGGGTTAGAGTGGCGCTGAAAACATTCTTAGCAAAGATCAAGAATGTCTTTGCCTGGAGTCCGTTGTAAGAATTGTGCTTCTAGATTAGAGTTGAAGATGGCGAAAGGGAGGGTGCTTTCCCTTTGTTATCCCTGAGCAAGAACTAATTAACTATGAAGCATGGAAGGGGAGGAAATTAAAAATGCGGAAGTGGCTGCTAGCTCCGGAGGCTCTGGAGAGGCTGCTCTGCCACGGGGAAGACCCCTGGCCTGATGGTGGGAGAGTGCGTCCTACTCTTGACCTGTGGCTAACTCACTGTGTGCACTTTCCTCCACTTAGTCCCTTCAGCCATCATATCATCTCTACGATGGGATACTTGAGCTAAATCATCTTCAAGGTTGTCTCGTCCTACTTGCTGTGTATTGAGGGCTCCTTTGCTTGTAGGGTAGAAGGTGCCTGGTGTTAGCATTTTTGGCTAACATTCTCTTTTCTTACTCCCATCCTCAGCTCTGTCCCCTTCTTATTCAAGAATAAGTACACACTGTGCTTATACTTCTTCAGAGACCCCCATGGGAAGAAGTAGAATAAGTAAGGAAGAAGGCAGAATAAGTGAGACATACTGACATATATGAGGGGGTCAGACAACTACTTCGTTCTGTGCTCAATTCCTGGTTTCTTAGGGCATGTTGAAAACAGGTGGAGTCCCTGATACTCCTGAGGCAGAGGCTTCGACTAGACAGGACAGTTCAGATGGCCATGTGAGTAGAAACTGACCAGTCAGCTCAGTGAACTACTCAATTTAAGTTCTGATTGAATGCCTTGTTTTACAGATGTCTAAGATAATTAGTCATCTTAGCCAAGGTAGGGTCTAGATTTTAGTAAGTTTACTGTTGGGGAATCTTAAGAGCTTATAGTGTTGTCACCCTTACTGTGCAGGGATGAATGATAGCAAAGCCCCTAGCATGTGTCGTTTGTTGGCCTAAAGATTTCCAGGTGAATGTACCTTTCGCCCTCCGGGCTGCCTCACCTCTGGCCACACCAAGTGCCACACAGGTATTCTACTCGTGGAACATAACCAGTGTCATGTCTGCAGTTAACAGGAGGGCTTTTCTTCGCTACCACTTCCTACCCTGCCAACAACAAGAACAACAAACAACATGTTAATATAGACAGAGGATATTTAGACCTTTATCTCAGGAGACAAAGATTGAGGATCACAGAACCAGAGTCTGGCAAAATGCAAGTCACCCTATTCAAATAGAAGTAGGTGTTTTTATATTAAATTATTTTAACATGTAAACCCAGGAATCTTCCTTTTTAACTTACACCTAAAAAACACACACATGCATATGTACATTCATATGAAGATTTGTTATAAATACATTTTCCCTTCAATAGACCTATTCTTTTGAGCACTGAAATATTTTTTAAAATGCCAGTTATTTTACTGAATCAATGCTTTTGTAATAATCTGGTTAATTTAGTTGAAATAGTCTCATGTTTCTACCACAAGATCCTTAAGGGTGGGTGGGGTGTGGAAAAGTCTTTGATCCAGCTGTCCTAGAATCACCCACAGACTGTACTGGGCCCGGGATATTCCTCATCACGACAATGTGCCCATCATATACAGTCTGTTTCCGTAAATACAGTGGAGCCACACATTTCTTATCTAAGTGCATAGTCATGTATAGTTTTATTCAAATACTAGTTTTGTTTTTTTTAAATATGTTTTTATTGAGTGTTTTAGAGAGAGAGGAAGGGAGAGAGAGAGAGATAGAAACATTGATGTGAGAGATATACATCGGTCGGCTGCCTCTTGCATGCCCCCTACTGGGGATCAAGGCCACAACCCCGGTATGTGCCCTGACCGGAACAGTGCCGGACCTCAGTCCATGGGATGACGCTCAATCCACTGAGCCACACTGGCTGGGCAATGCTAGTTTTCTTAAAAGCAGAGTTATAGAATTGTGTTATATTGATTCTTTATTTTGTGGGACATTGTTATATCCATTCTCCATTGAATTGCCTGATTTGAGGGAATCTGTCTCTATTGTTCATGTCCAAGAAATGAGAAAATATGTGAGAAATATTAAAAAATAATGACTAGCTTTAGTAGAGACTTGTGTCTTAATAACAAGTCAGGCTCTAGTGGACTGTAATTACTGTTGCATGAAATCCCTTTTAATATTGTTTACAATGGTATTTTTTGAATTTTCTTCTTTCACAGAAGAGTTCCAGTCACAAATGCACATATTGTGATGCATTTGGACAGTTACTTCTAAGATGTGATGCAGAAATGAAAACTACACATTCGTTTTAGTATGCTCAGATGTGATTAGATGCACTTAGATGTTTTTATGCTACTGACCTATAAGAAAAAAACAAACAAACAACTAAAAAGGGTAGCAGTACTGCTAGGACCTGCAGCCTTGATACTTCTGCGATGACCTGGGACCTCACAAGGAGAGATTTTGTTACAGCGTATTCACACCTCCTCTGAGCCCTCAGCCTAGATTCATACACATTTCCTTCACTGCCAGTCATCACCAGACACTGGCTCCCAGGATGGCAGACAGTCTCCCAACAGAGTTTGATGTGGTTATTATAGGGACAGGTTTGCCCGAATCCATCCTTGCCGCTGCATGTTCAAGAAGTGGTCAGAGAGTTCTACATATTGATTCAAGAAGTTACTATGGAGGAAACTGGGCTAGCTTCACCTTTTCAGGATTGCTCTCCTGGTTGGAGGAGTGTCAGCAAAACAGTGACACTGGGGACAAAAGTACTGCTGCTTGGGAAGGCCTGATCCACGAAACAGAAGCAGCCATCACTCTTCGTAGGAAGGATGAGACCGTTCAACACACAGAAGTGTTCTGCTATGCCAGTCAGGGTATGGATGACAATGTTGAAGAGATTGATGCTTTGCACAAGAATCCTTCCTTGGTAGCGTCTGGTACCCTCACTGAACCTCTGGATTCTGCATGCCTATCTGAAGAAATGCACTCATACGTTACTACCCACGAAATGCCTGCCAAGGACACTCCAAAAAACGATGGGGCCATTTTACTAGAAGTAACTGATGTAGAGGGAACTCCGGCCAAAGAAAAATCTTGTGGAGATAAAACTTGTATGCACACAGTTTCAGACGGAGATAAAGGTGAAAACAAACCCACAGAAGAGGACAACACTGAGCAACCAAGGAGAAGAAGGATCACTTACTCTCAAATAGTTAAAGAAGGCCGGAAGTTTAATATTGACTTGGTATCAAAGCTGCTGTATGCTCAAGGCTCGCTCATTGAGCTTTTAATCAAATCCGGTGTGAGTCGTTACGCTGAATTTAAAAACGTCACTAGGATTCTCGCATTTCGAGACGGGAAAGTAGAGCAGGTGCCTTGTTCCAGAGCAGATGTCTTTAACAGCAAAGACCTCACCATGGTGGAAAAGAGGATGCTAATGAAGTTTCTCACATTTTGTCTAGACTATGAACAACATCCTGATGAATACCAAGATTTCATACAGTGTTCCTTTGCAGACTACTTAAAAACTAAAAAATTAACCCCCAACCTCCAACACTTTGTGTTACACTCAATTGCAATGACAGAGTCATCCTGTACCACAGTAGACGGCCTTGAAGCAACAAAGCACTTCCTTCGGTGTCTTGGACGGTTTGGCAACACTCCATTTTTGTTTCCCTTGTACGGCCAAGGAGAAATTCCCCAGTGCTTCTGCAGGATGTGTGCAGTTTTTGGTGGAATCTATTGTCTTCGCCATCAAGTGCAATGCCTTGTAGTTGACAAAGAGTCTGGGCGTTGTAAAGCGTTTATAGATCACTTGGGTCAAAGAGTAAAGGCTGAGCATTTTATCGTGGAGGACAGCTACCTTGCTGAGGAAGCGTGCTCAGGTGTGCAGTACAGGCAGATCTCCAGGGCAGTGCTCATCACAGATCAGTCTGTACTAAAGACAGATTCCGACCAGCAGATTTCCATCTTGGTAGTGCCTCCAGCAGAACCACACACGTGTGCTGTTCGTGTCACTGAATTATCTTCTTCAACCATGACATGCATGAAAGACACCTATCTGGTACATCTCACCTGTTCGTCTTCTAAAACAGCAAGAGAAGACTTAGAACCAGTGGTGAAGACATTATTCACCCCATATGCTGAAACAGAAATAGACAAGGAAGACCTTACAAAGCCAAGACTCTTGTGGGCTCTTTATTTTAATATGAGAGATTCCTCAGGGATCAGCAGGAGCTCGTACAATGGCTTACCTTCCAATGTTTATGTCTGCTCTGGGCCTGACTGTGGGCTGGGAAATGAGCACGCAGTCAAGCAAGCTGAGACCCTTTTCCAGGAGATCTTTCCAGGAGAAGAATTCTGCCCCCCAGCTCCAAACCCAGAAGACATTATCTTGGGTGGCGATGATAAGCAACCAGAAGCTCCTGGAAACAATATAGCAATGGCCAAACAAGGATCCTCCGAAGGAAGCAAAAACCTAGAAAGCCCAGGGAAGCACCTTCAAAATTAGCAAAAAAGGAAACTGGAAATGCTACTTTGGGCCTTCGTCCTAGCACCAGAATATTCTCATTTCAAGGACAGTTTCCTATATGAGTAACTAGTAGTGGTTATATAAGTACTATGCAGGTGTTCACTTTAATTCTGTTTGAGCCATTCAGTCATTGGATATCTTTGTCAGCTTATCAGTAACTGACCTATTAGTTATTGGACTATTTTTGTTTGTTTCAGAATGTATTCCATGATCCAGGATCTTAAACCGGGTTAGCTTTATTTTAGCATTGGGTGTATATGTGAGGGTTCCATGTTAGCAACTGTGCTTAAAGGAAGGTAATATTGTACCAGCTAATGACCTTCAGATGTTATTCTTGTCTACAAAGACAGTGTCTAAAGAATATTTTACTTTGCAGCTATTATAGTTGCTACCACCTGAATAAAACACACACACTGTAGGTTATGTGGGTCTTTTGTATAATATAAATATATGCATACATGACAGCAATAGCACTTAATGCAAGTGCCAATATAAAATACATTTGTCTAATCAGAATATTAGCTTTGCATGATTCTTTATTTGTGAAGGTCTGATGTTTACAATAGGTCTTCCTGTTGAATTTTCCTACTATACCCTTGTAACCCAGGAGGCGATGTCACCATCACAATCTTCTACATTAGAAAAAGTGCCAGAGAGTTCAGCTACTTGCTGAAGAGCTCATTCGTGGGAGGTTCATTCAAGTAAAATCTAGGGAACGAGATTCGTTCCAATTTGATATTTCAGGAAATTTCTGTAGAGCCCTGCTTTGGCACCTAGAAGAAAAGAATTTCTAACCAGTAACTCAGGCGAAAAGAAAAAATAAACTGTAAAAGAGACATCAGAATGACTGTTCTGCAATTCCTAAGGAGACAGGTGAGTCCATTTCAGCCGGGGCTTGACACGCAGAGCTTCCTCAGTGAGGGTGACCATTCCCCTCCTTGGCTCGATGACTGCAATTAGCAGCACCACCTGCAACTGGCAGGAGTGAACGGCAGGATTTACCACGTCCCCTCGGTTGTGTCCCAGCACAGATAGTGACTAACCACCTTCATTATAGCTTCTGCCTCTTGGTTATTATCTATCTAGACCCTAGATTCTAGAGAATAGAAATACCTGTTTTTTCTAGAAGCACAAAGCTGTAAAGCTGTTGTGAGCCCAGTGGTGAAAGCCTGTCATCCCATTTGCATTCCTCAGTCAGAAGGGATCTGGGAGGGGCGAGCCCTTCTAGAAGCTTCTGTTCTGGAATGAGCCCTTGCTGTGTGCTTACCACGCTCTCATGACCACGTCTCCACCGTGAGAGGCAGGTGGCCCCGAATACACCTTTAAAGAGAAGATAAAGACTTAATGAAAAAGGATTTAAGATGATAAATGAAATGGAGGTGAAGGCAATCCAGACCTATTGAAAAACATGTCAATTTCAACGTGAACATTATTCATAAGAATTTGAGAAAAGGAACAGGGAGAAGTTGCAGAAGACGGCAGAGTCGAACATAGTGGAAACAGGAAAGACGTTAAACCAGGCCAAAGCGAGGGTGATTCTAAAAACTAACAAAATAAATATTTCACTTTCTATGTGAATATAAAATAAATCAGAAATGATAAAATTTATAACCAATACAAATCCTTGAAAGTGTAGGGAATATAACCTCGTATACTTTTCTGATGAGTTGGAGTTATTGGTGTAGTTTTTCAAATGTTCAG
This sequence comes from Molossus molossus, assembly GCF_014108415.1. Lineage (NCBI taxonomy): Eukaryota > Metazoa > Chordata > Mammalia > Chiroptera > Molossidae > Molossus > Molossus molossus. The sequence continues at coordinate 9,774,427 of NW_023425359.1, read as the reverse complement.
TGAATAATGTCTATGTGTCATGAAATGATTTGGTAATGTCTGAGGCAAATATGGCCTCGCTACTAAAAGTCAAACATTTTGAAAAGGGTCTCATTCTGAACAGATGCAAAATAATACACAACAAATAAAATGCAGGCATACCTCACTTTATCACACTTCACTTCATGGCACTGTGTAGATGATGTGTATTTTAACAAACTGAAAGTAAGCCCTGGCCGGTTTGGCTCAGCAGTTAGATTTTCGGCCTGTAGACCAAAGAGTCGTGTGTTTGATTCTGGTCAAGGGCACGTACCCCGGTTGCAGTTCATTCCTGGCCCTGGTTGGGTAGTGCAGGAGGCAACCAGTTGATATGTCTCTCTCACATTGATGTTTCTCTCTCTTTCTCTCTCTCTCCCCCTCTCTTCCTCCTTCCCTCCCTCCCCCACTCCCTCCTACTCTATCTAAAGATAAATGGAAAAATATCCTGGGGTGAGGATTAAAAAACCAAAAAAACCAAAACCAAATTGAAAGTAAAACCCTCCACCAGCAAAAAGATTCTGACTTGCATTTTTTAGCAATGAAGTATTTTTGTAGGCATAATGCTGTGCACACTTGATAGACTACAGTATAGTATAAACATAACTTTTTTATGCACTGGGAAACCCAAAAATTCAAGTAACTTCACTTTATTGCCATATTCACTTTACTGTATATAACTGAATCCACAGTATTTCTGAGGTATGCCTGGAATTAGTTACTATGAGTCAGGATTCTAAGGTCAGTGTTCAACAGAGTAAAATAGTGAGAAATTCAAACTGTTAACTACAGATATTTTTAAAAATCTGAGTAACATCATCTTTAATTATTTCTGATAATAATTTTGTTGGTTTCTCACAGTGTGATAATTACTTAAAAATCAAGAACTAACATTATTCATATTGGGGAAATATTTAGGAAACCTCTCTCAAGCAGAAATCAAACAATCTTGATACCGTTTTTATTTACATATGGTTGAAGGAGCGTGTTGTAATAAAACTTTATTGAGCATTCACAAAATGAGAAAGACAAGGAAAGAAAGCAGCACTATAACATGGCTGCATAACCAGGGAAACCTGTAATGTGTGAACATACAATAAAAGACTTAGCTCGGGAAGTTTCAGGATACACAATCTAAAAATTAATCTCATTTCTAGATTCCAACAGTGATAAGCTAAAATTTTTGAAGTGTTTGGATATTAATATATACAAGCTGTTTAAAGAAGGTTATACAGCTCCATTGGGATAAATGAAGAGAGATGCCTACATAGAAGCAGGTTGAAGGAACTGCATCCTAGTGTGATGGAATAGAAGGAAATACAAGCCTGAAAACCAAAATTGGAATCCTCCCCTCTCTACTTACCAGTTGTATAGTCCTGGGAAAATTACTCCTAGATCCCATCTCATCATCTGCAAAATAGAAATAATACTTTGCAGAATTATTCTGAGGATTAAATTAATGTACTCAGAATGTCCAAAGGAATGGCAATAGGTGACATTCGTATGTAGATTTATGACATTGCCACTGAACATGCCAAGTGGATGCTTTAGATAATTTGACAGAATTGTAATAAATTATTTAGGAAAATATGCAAGCAAAGATAATGTCTTTTTAACATATAGGAGTCTTATACATTAAATTCTTAAAAAGGTGCTAGTAAGCAACCTTTCTAAATATACTCTGTACTGACTAGGAAGAGTAAGACTAATAAGCCAATTGGAAGGGAATGAGTACATAATAACTGCTGGGGGACAGGTTAGATGGTTTCTAAAAAAGAAATTAGATCCAAATGATCTAATAACAATTCCAAATGAATTAAAATGTTAAATATGAAGGTAAAAATAAAAACTACGATTCTCAACCCAATAATGGTACAAAGGAAACTTTGTAGCAATGAAAATCATTATTGACAGGTAGATGAGATTAACTAAAAGAAAAATGAAAATCTAAATAGGAAAAAGATGGAATAAAAGACGGGATTTTAAAAAGCTACTTGCATTATATATGGATCCAGTACTTAATATATTTTAAAAGGGAAGTACAAATCCATAATGTTTTCTACTCTTTACTAGCAAATTTATTAAAAGGATCGGTACAAATGTGAAAATGCAAATAAAAGTAAATTCTTTGAATAATATTCAAATTTCCTATTAAAAATGCTAACTGAAAAAACCTTCGCCTAGTTCATGCTAGTAGCAAAAAAGTATTTCAGCTGCAAGTTCCTCATACCAGTAGCATTGTTATGTTAGTAGTTTTTAAAAAGGAACTATTTAGAAAAATATAATAAGAGCTCTATAACCAATCTATCTTTTGGTAGATCTAACTCACTTTGAGAGGCATACATCCAGGACAATAAAAGTAAAAAATTACTTGTATAACGATATTTCTAGAAAGTCCATTAATTCGAGTTTTTGTGTTTTGTTTTTTTTTTAACACCAATAAATAAAATTTTGTGTACTGCTCTCAAAAACTGTTATATAGTCATTAAATAATATTCATATGTGTAAAATTATATGGAAAAATGTTTCAATGAGACTCAAAGTGTTAGAGCATAAATTATATTTATTGATTATATGTACATTGAAAAGAATCAGAAGAAAAACATAGTTGGAATTTAACATTAAGAGTTTTTTTTTCTGTAAAATACTGATATGTGCAATGAAAATAAAAGATTAATGGTATAATCTGAATTGCTGAGAAATTATTGATTCCTTGGAAACTTCTAAAATTCTTTAAATTAAAAAATATATATATATTTAAAATGTTAAATATAAAAGTTAATCTCCAAAAATGTTGCTATAAAGTTTTATAGCTCTTGGTGGGAAACATTCTTGGTCAGAATGGATTTTGAATTATTTTGTATATTTTCTCAGTTAACCAGTGTTAAGAAATAAGAAGGTATATTGTGATGACACTTTAAAAAATTTTTTAATGGAAACCTCAGAGCCAAAAGTGGAAAAACTAGAAGTAATATTAATGCATTCCAGGACACCAGCATGAAGATGTTGCATAATAGTTAGAGTATGTTCCCAAATCCAACAATACCCTTCATTTGGGGTCTTGGAGGCCCAGGAAGTGATGGTTGGAGTTAGATTCCTAGAAGTGGCCAAGCCTGGGTCTGAGGAGTGTTTTCAGGGAGACTTGTGCTGAAGACAGATCTCAGGGCACTGAGGATGCTAGATGACCTTTCTTGTCAGCCCGAGAGACCCAAATCAAGGTGATTTAGTTCTAGAAATATCAGTTGAACATCACCTCTGGTTATCAATTGGCACTATTCTAGGGATTACAAGTAAAAAAAAGAATAAGACAGGTCCTCTGTTCCTGAGAACCATTCTCTTGGAGGAAATTCATACCTTTTACCTTAATGAGAACTAAGATGTTCTTCATCCATCATACTCCCCATTATAACTATCATCACCTTCCTCCAAAGAAAAGAAAAACAAAAGAACCTGGTCTATGATAGCATTCCTTTAAAGGGGTGCCTGACATTTTATTAGGCAGCTGGAAACAAGTAGCTTAAAAATTAAATGGTAGATTGGTCAATGAAGTCTGTGTCAGCTAACATTCAGTTAATTAAGAAGTTTCTGGCATTAACCAGAATTTTCTCTCTTGGCTGGGAAAGAAGTGAAGAGAATGTAAGGGCCTCAGAAGAGAGCTAGGGAACAGGAAGTGTGAAGAAACTGAAGGAAAGAAGGTCATAAGCAAGTTTCAAGACCAAGAAATCTGATTCAGATTACTTGGCAGGACAAATGGAAATCATGCTCTTCTTGCATTGAAGTAATTGCTTCCTTTTTGAGGATTTAAGATTTTTTAATTTTAGTATTTTTACCTTTATTATAATGAGGTATTGTTTCTAGTATCTCCCTTATCCTTTTAACCAACAACCAAACGTATTCATTCACATTTCAACAGCAGGGGACACAATACCTCCAGCCTTCTGTAAGGCTTGAGCAAAGAAGCCGAGTGATTCAATTGAAAGAATTTGACTCCAACATGAATATTATGACAGCTGTTCTGCTACAACATGTGTAGGAACACTGCCTTTTCTCCTGACAACTACATTTTTTTATGTGAACCTCAGAACAACTCTGTAAGGTAAGAAAGGGCCGGTATTTGTATCCATTTTACAGCTAGGACTTGCAGGAATTAGGTGTCTTGCCTGTAAGCATTCTGATCTGTTAATTAGAATTGAAATGTAACCTTTCTGCTTCGCCTTCATTACATAGAAGAATGCATGTCACGTAAATCACTATTTTAAAAGTGGTGGCTTCAAGCATTTTGGAGTACATTTCTTTTTCAACCAATAAAAAAGATCATCTATAAATTAAAATTTGTGTAATTAAAGTGGGTGGACTTAGGTTGGAAGAGGGAGAAGGCAGTTGATTATTTAAGCTCACACCTGAAATCAAAGCAAATTTTCTTTCTCTTTAAAAGTTTTTCTTAATTGATTTTAGAGAGAAAGGAAGGGAGAAGGAGAGAAACATCGATGAGAGATAGCATTGATTGGCCTCCTCCTGCACACCCCTCAGAATAAGGCCCACAACCTGGGCATGTGCCCTCACTGGGAATCAAACCGGCAACCTCTTGGTCAACGCTCAACCACTGAGCCATACCGGCCAGGAAAAGCAAATTTTCTTGATCCTGGTGTTTTATGTCAGGAACTTCATTTCTTTCTATATGAGATCTTTATTAATTCCTGCTGATGTCCTATAATTTTGGCATTTGCTTGTTGCTAAATATATATTTAACCCTTAATACACTCTGAACAATGGATATGAGTAAATGGATTCACAGTGAAGAAGGAAGGGCTTTGGATTCAGAGGTGCAGGGTAGACAAGATGTAGGAAGATAAATACCTGTTTGTAGTTCACTCGGAAGGAAATGTATCTTTAGACATTTTATAGTTTTAAAGAAATAGGAATCTCTGGGGACATTAGTGTAGTAGGTTTATGCCAATTTTTTTTTATAGGTCATGTAATTAAAAGGCCTTGAGCACCTCATTTCTGTTTGAGACTTTTTATTATTTTACTTATTCATCCCCATTCTTAAAAATAACAGAAATATTACTATTCCAGTATAGGGAAATATTATTTTTACATCATTATAAGTTAATTTTATTATATATGTGTTTATAGTTCAAGTTTTAAAATTTTAGCATTTTTATTGCCCATTATAAAGAAGATATTTGGGGGAAAGTATTGCCAAGGAAGATCAGGGAATCTTGTTTTTAGGCAATTAATTTAGTTGCTAATTTCCTAAAATGGTTTAAATGAAGTGATAGAGAAATGAGCTATATGTCCTCCTGTTCTTTGCCCCATTTTATGACCACATAGTATCCTTTGTAATGTTGCTGAAACATAAATATCAACCAGTGGTTATTGAACAGCAAAAACGAAGAGAACAACCCTGGAAGTAGTTGGCCGCGAGGTTGTGATCTTACACAAAGCCCGTGGGCGGCAGCTCTGTCCCCGGCTGCCCTGCCCCCCAGGCAGCCCCCGCGCCTCTTCTCTTCCCTGCCATCCCTTCCCCTTCCTCTCGCTCCAGGTTCCAACCCGAGCCACAGCGCCCGGGCAATCTCTGGGAAAATGTATCAACCACAGCCCTGCGTCCTCATATTATTGGTCCACGTGGTTTTAGAATAAGCCTATGTGAGTCAATAAAACTGCTTAAAAATAGGGAACATTTCAATAATCTGTAAGTCGTACCGTCTGATGACTAATTTTCTTCCATCAAGGCAGCGGTTCTCAAACCAGGGTGATGTGGCCCTTCTGGGGACATCTGACAGTGTCTGGAGACATTGTTGGTTGTCAGGACTGCCAGGGGGAGGGTGGGTTCTAGACACCCTACGATGACCAGGACGGCTCTCTGCCCCAAGAAAGAATGGTCCAGCTCCAAATGTCAGTAGTGCCGAGTTTGCGAAACTGCATTAAAGTAAAAGTTTTGAATGTTTATAATGAATCTGCTTTCCTTTTTTTTATGCTCCCCATTTAAAAAACAATCTTTTTTCCTTTATTGATATTAGAGAGACAGAGAGGAAGGGAGAGGGAGAATGAGAGAGAACATTGATTGGCCGCCTCCTGCATGTCCCCCACTGGGGATCAGGCCCACAACCTGGGCATGTGCCCTGACCGGGAATCGAACCGGCGACTTGGTGCATGGGTCGATGCCCAACCACTGAGCCACACCAGCTGGGCTCACCTTTTTTCCTTAATGTCTTCCGACTCCCTAAGGTCTTCTTGAACAGGTCTCTGTTGGTAGGAGCCACTGCGGCTGCTCCGTGTTCCCCACTCCCCGCCTCCCTCCCTCTCTGATCAGCAGGGCTTCCTCCTGAAGGTGATGCTGAAGCAAAACAAAGTTTAGAGAATTGGGGAATATTTTTCATTGTCAGATATAGATGAGAGATTTGGTCGTTTTTAAAAAAATCAGGCATCTCATCCAGAAACTGCAAAGCAGTTGTAGAAATGAAAGGATAATACCTTGTTTTGTTTTTGTTTGTGCTTTTTATAATATCCCCTTATTAAGTTTTAGAGGATGTTTTTCTATACCCTGCAAACAACTACCTCAGAATCAATGCAAGATATTTTAACATGCTGCTTTTTGGAGGGGTGCTGTTCACTACAGACCATGGGCAAATTAATCAAATTCCATGTATGTAATAACATCCTGGGTTCCAGAGAAGCCAATACAAGACTAAATAAACCGTCCATCATTGAACTGTATTCTCACAGCATATCCTTGTATAGATCTCTTCCTACCCAACATACAGGAGTTCATCTAGGGTTGTACTGTCCAGTTTCTCATGTGAAATGTAGTTAGTCCAGCCCTGGCCCGTTTGGCTCAGTGGTTGGAGCACCGGCCTGTGGACCAGAGAGTCCGGGTTTGGTTCTCGCTAGGGGCACGTACCAAAAAAAAAAAAAATGTAGCTAGTCTACATTACATGTAGGTATGAAATACACACCCTATTTTGGAGACTTAGTATGATGGAAATAATATAAAATATCTCACTAATAATTTTATGTTTATTCCAAGTTGAAGTGATAATATTTTAAATATGTTGGGTTAAAGAAAATGTTACTAATGGTATCTGTTTCTTTATAATTTTAAAAATGTGGCCACTAGAAAAATGTCACGTGTATGGCTCACGTTATATTCCTACTGGATAGCTCCGCTCTGGGGTGCCCGAGGAAGCCGGGAGTTGCTGGCATGGCAAATGCTGGGTAAATTTTCAAGTGGACTTCTCCATTATCCTCAGGCCCACCCCTTTATAGAAGCCCTCGGTGCTCTCCCCTCTCTCGGACCTCCTGTGGCACCGAGGTTTGGGTCTCGTTTGGCATTTCAAAAACAAATTTCGTATTTTGGTTCATGTTTTTATGTTGCCTTTTCCCCTTTACGCCAGGGACCGTGTCTGTGCTTCCCCAGCACCAAGCTCGGCAGGGCACGTCAGAGCCCCTTATGCACTGAAGGGGCTCACGCACCCCGGGGCAGACACAGCCGCGAAGCTGTGATGTGTCATCTCATTTACCAGAATGTGCCTACGTTTCGTGTGCACCCCGGCTTCTCTCTGCTCTCCAGGATATGAGGAAATTCCCTAGGAAGTGACAATAGTCTTCACTCCCCGCCCCTTTCACGATGAAACTGCCCCGCCCCCCAACAGGCTTCCCACTAAGGTTCCGGAGTCTTGGGGTCAGCCTGGGCCAGGCTGCTTAGATTTGTAACGGCTCCCTTTCAGACAACATCACCTTTTCTGAGTTGCTGCCTGTGGTTCTATAAAACGAGACATTATGATAGCTTTGGGGAGTATAAGAACCAGCAAAAGACAGGGGAATAGGTGGAGAGGAGTAAAATATTATGAAAGTCCGATATAAACTAGACAAGGTCCCTTCCTAGAGCCGGAGCCTTGTGTGACACAGCCTTTGGTGTCCCGTGGAATAGTGTTTTGTGAAGTGTTGACACAAGTGAACGGTCCGGTTCACTTTCTCTCACGTGGGGCCGATGGCAGAATCTGAGCACGGCCTCTGGACAGCGGGCGGAGAAGCCAGGAGAGGTTTAGGGCCCAGAATGACGCTGCTGGAAGTTTCCCTGACATTTTTCACGTCAAGGGACTTGGAATGTGGAAAATATAACAGGATTTGATGTAGAAAGAACTGTAAAGAACAAAAGATTGCAAACGTAAAAGGCGTGGTAGCACCGGTTTTGGGGTGTGTTCTGTGTGCCCGCCTGGGTGACCCTCCCTGAACGTCCACACGTGCACACTGGGCTCTGCTGGGGCGACTCTGTCTTCTTTAAATATGCAGAATTCTTACATAGGATGGAGGATGCCTAATCTAAGAATAAATGAACAGAGTGCAGGTATGCAAAACAATGTAACACGAAGAAAACCACGGACACCCTATGATGCATCTGAAAATCTTCTCGTTGAAGGGAATCACTCCACGGAACACTAAGGTCTGTAAATAGTTTCCAACCCTGTGCTGCTGGCTGGACAGGGACGCGGAGGTTGTGATGGGAACTGTGGCTGTGCTGTCCATCACTCTTCGGAACCTGAAGTAATCCACAGAGAAGTGACCTTCTGTTCAAACTGGTCACGTGGGCATTTGTGGAATCCTGTAGAGTAATAACTATCCATGTCCACTGTCTCGTTGTGAGCTGTCCCGTCCACCGTCCTCCCCTAACCAGCAGGGACACAAATATGGAGAGTTTCTAACGAGGCTCTATCCCAAGTTAGGGCACCCCTTCCCCTTGGTTATGGTGTGTGAGTTAAGTTAGGACACCCCTTCCCCTTGGTTACGGTGTATGAGTTAAGTTAGGACACCCCTTCCCCTTGGTTATGGTGTAGAGTTAAGTTAGGACACCCCTTCCCCTTGGTTACGGTGCATGAGTTAAGTTAGGGCACCCCTTCCCCTTGGTTACGGTGTGTGAGTTAAGTTAGGACACCCCTTCCCCTTGGTTATGGTGCATGAGTTAAGTTAGGGCACCCCTTCCCCTTGGTTACGGTGTGTGAGTTAAGTTAGGACACCCCTTCCCCTTGGTTACGGTGCATGAGTTAAGTTAGGGCACCCCTTCCCCTTGGTTACGGTGTGTGAGTTAAGTTAGGACACCCCTTCCCCTTGGTTACGGTGCATGAGTTAAGTTAGGACACCCCTTCCCCTTGGTTACGGTGCGTGAGTTAAGTTAGGACACCCCTTCCCCTTGGTTACGGTGCGTGAGTTAAGTTAGGACACCCCTTCCCCTTGGTTACGGTGCGTGAGTTAAGTTAGGACACCCCTTCCCCTTGGTTACGGTGCGTGAGTTAAGTTAGGACACCCCTTCCCCTTGGTTACGGTGCGTGAGTTAAGTTAGGACACCCCTTCCCCTTGGTTACGGTGCGTGAGTTAAGTTAGGGCACCCCTTCCCCTTGGTTACGGTGCGTGAGTTAAGGTAGGACACCCCTTCCCCTTGGTTACGGTGTATGAGTTAAGTTAGGACACCCCTTCCCCTTGGTTATGGTGTATGAGTTAAGTTAGGACACCCCTTCCCCTTGGTTACGGTGCATGAGTTAAGTTAGGACACCCCTTCCCCTTGGTTATGGTGCGTGAGTTAAGTTAGGGCACCCCTTCCCCTTGGTTACGGTGTGTGAGTTAAGTTAGGACACCCCTTCCCCTTGGTTACGGTGCATGAGTTAAGTTAGGGCACCCCTTCCCCTTGGTTACGGTGTGTGAGTTAAGTTAGGACACCCCTTCCCCTTGGTTATGGTGCACGAGTTAAGCAATTAACTGGACAAAAACACCTAACACTGTTAAATCACAGGCAAAGCAAAGGCAAACAGTCTAAACTGTTATCTGCCCAAATGGAACTGTAGGAAGGAAGACGAGGAGCCAGGTATGAAGCCAGAAAAGGCAGAAACTGAGGGCCTCTGATGGTAAAAACACCTACGGTACCAGGAGAGACTGTTATGATTTCCAAGCTACTGTGCAGATGCCACGGTAGCCCAGGAGGAGGGGACACACACGGCCAAGTCCCCTGTGCTCTACTACCTGTCACAGCTAACCGCCCCTGTCTCCACTATAAAGGATCACCAGATTCACGGGGGGACGCACTCCCCTTCCACTATGTATGAAGCACCAGTGGAGGGGACACGAGACAGAGCCCTGAACCAGCAGCACAAACATCTTGAGCCGTGAGAGCACCCAGACACTGCCCGAGGACCGGCTCGTTCCATCACCTTCTTCCGAGGAGTCTCTGGCCCTTTGGTTACGGGAGCTCCCGGTTCTCAGGGCACAGCGAGCATTTGGTGGCTCGTGTCCACATGGCAGTCAAAAACCGACCACAGTTTAAGCTACTTTCCTGAATCATAATTTTTTTTTAACCCATGGAAAGAGTTTTAACTCTTGTGCTGTGCTGGATTTCCTACGGAAGCGAGTCTCTGTGCAGTAAACATGAAGAACATGAAACTTGGTTCTGAATAACGAAAAAATTGTATTTGCTAAAGGGAGGGAAGCAGATAGGATAGAAGGAATCCTAGAACTAAGTTTCTGCCTTTGTAGACATGTGGTAAATGCCTGAATATGTGCACTCAAAACCAACCATCATTTGGTGTTTTGAAGCACTGCTGTTATGGATCAAATGGAAAGTGCTCATCCAATGGCTGAGAAATATTATTCAAATAAAGATGGCCATCCTAATTTTTCTTTAAATTCTTCAGCTTAAAAAAATAGTTGAGTTTAAAAAATGACCTTTCTTGATATCAAAGGTAGACACAGTCACAGACCATATGTAGTAGGTAGCAAATGGACTGGACATGCTTTCTGGAGAGCCTGCTTCACTAATGTAAAGTTTTTGATAATTGCCAAGCGGGAGTTAGAAATGAGTATAGCGCCCTGGCCAGTTTGGCTCAGCGCTTAGAGCGTCGGCCTGCGGTCCGGAGAGACCCGGGTTCGGTTCCCGCTAAGGGCACGTACTTCGGTTGCAGTTTGTCCCCGCCTGGTTGGTCGTGCGGGTGGCAGCCACGCGATGTGTCCCTTCACGTCGATGTTTCTCTCTCTCTCTCCCTTCCTCTCTCTCCCTCCCACTCTATCTGTACAAAAAATGGAAAAATATCCTCGGGTGAGGATAAAAAAAAAAAGAAATGAGTACAGCATAGCACGGACTGTGGAAGCAGGCTGTTTGACCTGAATTGTGGCTCTGTTATTCACTAGCTTGTGATGTCAGTGTTACTTACTCATTTTTTGCTTCCGTTTCTCATCTGTAAAATGGGGATGATAATATCTACATGTCTCACAGAGCTCTGAGGATTAAATAAAATAACGCAGGGAAACTGCTTAGAATGTTGCCTGACACACGTAGGAACTCTGTTAGTGGGCTGAAATTACCATTGCTCATTAAGTAAAAAGGGATGGGAAAGCTTACTCAACAAATAAACAGTGTCAAGATTTCAAAGAAGTGGTAACTCGCCTAAGGGAACAAGCTTTTTCAAACATATTAAATGGACTTCTTTCCTTTGATGTTGTTCAAATATGAGTGGAGGTCGCTAATTAGTAAAGAAGTGTCTTTATTAACCAACTTCAAACAGTTTTGTTTCCATTGCTATATGTGGACGAAAGTAATTAAACTGCATCTTTAGATATTTTCCAGAAGTCAATACATGCTTTCGAATGAAAAAAATTAGAATTTTCATTGGAAAAAATGTATACCCACTTAGTTTGGAAGATTTTACTGCATGGTCTGTAAGATATTACCTGCCACCAGGTGGGTTTTTACAGTTGCCCCATTTTCTAGGTGGAGAATTTGAAACACAAACTATAAAGTGGTTTGTTCAAAACCACCTAGAGCCCTGGCCGGTTTGGCTCAGTGGTTAGAGTGTCGGCCTGCGGTCTAGAGAGACCCCGGTTCGGTTTCCGCTAAGAGCACGTACCTCGGTTGCAGTTTGGCCCTGGTTGGTTCGTGCTGGTGGCAGCCACTCGATGTGTCCCTTTCTCGTCGATGTTTCTCTCTCTCTCTCTTCCTCTCTCTCCCTCTCCCTCCCACTCTATCTGAACAAAAACCAAAAAATCGTCCTCGGGTGAGGATTAAAAAAAAAAATCATCTAGAAAGTCCACAAATGAAATACATTATCTCCTAATCATCTTCGCTCCCAGATTTATTTCTCTCCCTTTCCTTTCAAAGTCAATGCAACACCATCCATTCACTTAGCGAAGCAAGTAATACAATATTTCATTTGACTCTTCTTTATTTATTCCCACATCCAACAAAGATTCACGGCGCGAAATTTATTGGCTCCTTCTCGTCTCTCCTTTCCAATGTCACTGCATTCATTCCAGTTCTCATCAGCATACTTGTATTTTTCCAGTAGGTTTTTCAATAACTAGATTTCTCTCCCCACAATTTTTCTTCCATAATGCAACCAGAGGGAGCTTTTCATAAGGAAATCTGCAAAAGTAAAACCAAAGGAAAATAAAATTCTCCAGAATCGTGGAGACATAAGACAACAAAAACATTTTAATGCTTCTTCAGAGCCCTTGTGATACATTTCAAAATCCTTGCTTGGCTTTTAAGGGTCTTCCTGAGAGAGTCCCTAGTCTTTTACTTCTCAATTACTAGAACTTTCTGCTTCTACCATATTGCATTATTTACAGGAATCCACACGGTACAAGCTCTCCATGTGTTTACAGAAGCGGTTCCCTCTTTCTAGAATAGAATTGAATGTCCTCCCCCCACACCCCCTTATTTGCCTGGTTCAAGTGTACTTAATGGTTAAGACTCAGGTGGTACCTGATTCCCAAAGAAAGTCTTTTCCTGTACTATTCTTCCCCAACTGTCAGCCTGGGAGTTTCTCCTTATACCCCTTTCCCTGGAATGGGAGCTCCTTGAAGGCCTGGACATGGTCATATTAACTTTTTAATCTAACACATAGGAATGAACTGATCTAGAATATGGTCCAAGCAATACCTATTCTAAGCATCTGTTCTGTTCGGTGTGAACTTGCTTACTGGGAGTCCAGACCACTGACTACTCAGTGTAGACATCTGCTGGCCAATGGGGGAAATGACTTTGTTCTGGAGCATTTGTACATATTATCACTAGAAAAAATGACCTCTGCTCATTTTTGTGCCTTTGCCAACTGTCTTCCACTATACTCAACTATTCAATAATAACAATACTTTTTGTGTTACTGTTTTAGTAAATACATTCATATTCTCATTTCATACACAGATAGTATTTGGTACAATGATTCCTATTTTACTGATGAGAAAATTGAGGTTCAGAGATGTTAATTAATTTTCCTCTATTATAGAATGCATCTCATTGTGTCATAATTATTTATCTCTCTGCTTATAATTCATCTCTTTTTCTATTGCCTAGCACAGTACCTGGTATGCTGTACGTGCATGGTATGTATTTGTTGATAAACGTAAATGAATGCATAATCGTCAAGTTACATCACAAAGAACTTCACTCAAACTGATACCTGCAGTTAACACTTGAATACCTCTTTTCACTTCTATGTTTTGTACACACCATATCCTTGGCCTTGAAATATCCTGACTTTTGTCAACTTGATAAACTTCCTCTCCTGCATTAATTCTAGTAAACATTGCCTTCTCTAAAACCCTTCCCCAGGTAGAGGTAAGTACTTCTCCATTGCATTCTCCAGCTTCCCAGACACAGCTTCAGTTTAGCACATTCCTGTAATCATTTGTTTACGTGTCTGTCTTCTTCAACTGTGAGATCTTTGTCAGCATTTCGGGCGGAGAGAACAGGGGCCAGCTTCGAATCTGGCTGGCGGTTTGAGACATGGTGTATATCCCAATGTAAGCAGTGCAGTGAGGTTAAGCAACTTTGATAATGGGCCAGTAAGTTTACCTTTTATAGACTGCTATCTAGTATCAGAGTATGCCTGCTGCCAGGGGCACACGAACTCTTCTTAATGGCCGTGCAGGGGTAGGTTTACTCCGAGAACCAATTTCTAAATTCTCAACTCCCTTTGGTATTCTCTCTTAGATGTAGGCGGCCTGCTACCCAGGCACCCTCTGCCTCCATCGCCCCTCTCCCACTTCACACAGAGGGGTAAACTCATCACCCTTTCCAAACCAAATCTACTGTGGAGTATTACCAGTGGGGGTGGGGTGGTTGGAAGGAAATTCCAGGATGGCAAACAAGGGAACAATTTAAAATACCGATGAAGATCTTGTCGTAAATGACCTCTCAGGTGGTTTTCAATTATTTGCTTTTAATAAAATTGAGTTGCTAATTGGTAGATCATTAAAAAAGTTTTGGGTTTTTTGTTTTTTTTTACAACAAACACTAATTTTGGCATGTAGTTTAGGAGAGTTCACGTAATTGATTAAATAAGAAATATTCTTATAGTTAGTAAGAATTGAATATAGACAAACTTCTTCCATTATCTCTAGATTTATATGTGATCAAGAAATCTCTCTTTAACTTTATAAATAGGAAAGATAGGAGGAGAATTTATCCTGTGTTATTCTAGCACAGGTAATGGTAACACATGGATATATATATCCTTTGAGGTGAGGGAAATCTATATTGATTATTTCAATAGATGTATTTATAAGTAAATTTTTACTCTTATGTTTAACAAAATATTTTTATCAATTTTATACTACTAGAAATTTTAATGATACATTATCTATAAGACAATTTAAAAAGTCATTTAGAGACTTTCTGTCCAGGAAATTAAAATTGTCAATTTCTAAATAGTGTATATTTTTGTTCCAGAAAAGAATAAGGCAAAAAACTTGAAATCTTACAGCCATACCAATATATTACAATGGGTTAAAAATTTTAGGGGAAAAATGGACTTCAAGCAAGTGTAAGTTTAAATGATTGATCATGTATGTACACACACCAATACAGACATATATGGAATTATTAACATTTATAAATCATTAGATATAATTAAAAGAGTAAAGTAATTGTTTTATTCTAAAATGTTTATATTTACATTAAAAAACTCTTTAAACTTGCCCTAGCCAGTTTAGCTTAGCTGTTGGAGTGTCAGCCCGCGGACCAGAGAGACCCGGGTTTGGTTCCCACTAAGGGCATGTACCTCTGTGGCTGGTTGTCCCCGGCCCCGGTTGGGGTCATGTGGGTGTGGCAATCCTCTCCAGAGTATTAAGGGAAATGAGTGCACCACATACAACAGAAAATTAGACATCAATGAAAATGTACATGTAATGTGATTGCCAGTCTATTCATCCTCATCCTCCAGGGATGTGTTCCTGGAATCAATTAGAATATAGCAAATACTGTGGACTTACGACTAAAATTCATTAGTCAGCAAAGTGTTGTTGAGGGGAGAAACAAAAGGCTGATCTGTATTATGCAAGGAAGGGTTGTGGTTTAGTTCAGTTCAAATGGGTCATTCTGGAAAACTAAGGCAGTCTGAGTAGCCTGTTATTATGTGCCATACAGTCAGGGAGGGCCTGGGAGATACCAGGTTTGTTCTGCCTGGTCTGCAACTCACTGCCCATGGCCCCAGATATTGGCAATTGAATTCAGGCACTTGAAGCTCACTGTGCTTGCTAGGACACAGCCATGGTTGAATACTGAGATTAAAAATACCGATCTCTTCAACCTAAATAATAGAAGGAGAAATTCACTGACTCCTGCATCCTGACTTATCACAGAGCCAGGGTTGTTCACACTTCAACTCTGAGCACAGCGAGGCTCCTCCCGACCCTGTCAGTACCATGGACCCCTTCACGCCCTCTCCCACCTCACCTCTGCCATCACTATTTTACTTGTTTGGGTTTTCTGAATTATTTTTTTTTATCAAGGTAACATTGGTTAATAACATATACATTTCAGCTGTGCAATTTGTAATTCTGTATCTGCATCCTTGACTGTGTGCTCACCACCAAAAGTTTAATTTCCATTCACTACCATATGTTTGACCCATTTTTTCCTATCCTCAGCCCCTTTCTCCTCTGGTAGCTACTGTTCTGCTCTCTGCATCTATGTTTATTTTTTGTTTTGTCTGTTACTTTTACAAATTTTCTATTTCACATATGAATGAAATCATATGGCTTTTGTTTTATTCTGTCTGACTCATTTCACTTAGCACATACTCTTATGATCTATCCATGTTGTCACAAATGGCAATATTTTATCTTTTTTATGGCTGCGTAGTATTCCATTGTTATATGTACCACATCTTCTTTATTCACTTATTCATTGATAGACACTTAGGTTGTTTTCATGTCTTGGCTATTGTAAATAATGCTTCAGTAAAGATAAGAATTCATATATCTTTTCAGATTAGTGTTTGAAGCCTACAACTCTACTGTTTATTTAGTATTTCTAATAGTTTTTTGGTGGAGCCAGTGGTTCTCAACCTTCCTAATGCCGCAACCCTTCAATACAGTTCCTCATGTTGTGGTGACCCCAACCATAAAATTATTTTTGTTGGTACTTCATAACTGTAATTTTGCTACTGTTATGTCTTAGGCGACCCCTGTGAAAGGGTCGTTCAACCCACAAAGGGGTCGCGACCCACAGATTGAGAACCACTACTTTAGAATTTTCTATAAATGAAATTACTGTATGTCCTCCTAAATAATGACAGTTTTACTTTTTTCTTTCCAATTTGGATGCTTTTATTTTTTATTCTTGCCTAGTCATTCTGGCTAGGATTTCCACTACTATGTTGAATGAGAATGGAGAGAGTGGGAAGCCGTGTCTTGTTCCTGATCGCAGAGAAAAAACTTTTAGCTTTTCACCATTATGATGTTAGTTGTGGATTTTTCATATATGGCCCTTATGTTGAGGTACTTTCCTTCTATACCCATTTTATTGAGAGTTTTTATCATAAATTAATGTTGTAGTCTGTCAAATGCTTTTTCTGCATCTATTGAGATGGTCATATGATCTTTAGCCTTTATTTTGTGAATGTGGTGTGTTTCTTGGGCTGATTTGCAGATGTTGACCCATCCTTGTGCCCTGACATTAATCCCACTTGATTGTGGTGTATGATCCTTCTAATGTATTGTTGTGTTCAATTTACTAATATTTTGTTTAGGATTTTTCATCTGTGTTCATTAGAAATATTGGCCTGGACTTTTCTTTTTTGCATTGTGCTTGCCTGGTTTTGGAATCAGGGTAATGCTGGGCTCATAGAATGAGTTAGGAAGCATTTTATCCTCTTCAGTTTTTTGGAAGAGTTTGAGAAGGACAGATATTAAATCCTCTTTGAATGTTTGGTAGGATTCATCCGTGAAACCATCAGGTCCTGGACTTCTGGTGTGGGGGAGGGTTTTAATTACTCTTTCAATTTCCTTACTAGTGATTTATCTGTTCAGGATTCTTAATTCTTCATGGCTCGGTCTAGAAAGGTTATATAATTCTAAGAATTTGTCCATTTCTTTTAGGTTGTTCAATTTGGTGGCAAAGAGCCTTTCATAATACTCTTTCATAACCCTTTGCATTTCTGCGATATCTGTTGCAACTTCCCCACTTTTATTTGAGTCTTCTCTCCTTTTTTCCTTAGTGAGTCTTGTTAAAGGGTGTCAATTTCATTTGTCTTTTCAAAAAACCAGCTCTTTGTCTCATTTATCTTTTCTAATTTCTTTTTAGTTTCTATTTTACTTATTTCCACTCTGATATCTATAACTTTGAGCTTCTTTTTTATCATTCCTTTAGGTGTAATGTTAAATTGTTTACTTGGGATTTTTTGTTGTGTTTTGAAGTAGGCCTGTATTGCCATAAACTTCACTCTTTGTATGTCTTTTGCTGTATACCAAAGATTTTGGTATGTAGTATTTTTACTTTTGTTTATATGTATCTTTTGATTTTTTTCTTTTAATGCTTCATGTTCCCAATAGTTATGCAGTAACATATTATTTCCCACATATTTTTAATTTTTTCAGTTTTGTTCTTATAGCTGATTTCTAGTTTCATGTCATTATAGTCAGAAAAGATGCTTGATTTTATTTTAATCTTCTTAAACTTATTGAAATTTGTTTCATGTTCCAACATATGGTCTATCCTTGAGAATGTTTCATGTGCACTTGAGAAAAATACATTTTTTTACTTTGTAATGGAAAGTTCTGATGATATCTATTAAATTCATCTACTGTAGAGTGCCATTTAAGGCTAGTGTTCCTTCTTGATTTTTTGTCTAGATTATCTATCCACTGGTGTTAAGGGTGTTAAAATTTCTTACTGTTATTCTGTTTTTCTCTTTTTTTCCCTTTAGGTCTGTTAATAATTCCTTTGTGTATTTTGGTTCTCTTAAGTTAGATGCATATATATTAACAAATATTATGTTTTCTTGATGGTTTTGTTCCCTTTACTGTTATAAAATGTTCATCTTTGCTTGGCTGTTGTGGCTCAGTGGTTGAGCATCGACCCATGCACCAAGAGGTTGCCAGTTCAATTCCCAGTCAGGGCACATGCGCAGGTGGTGGGCCCGATCCCCAGTGGGGGCATGCAGGAGGCGACCAGTGGATGTCTCTGCCTTTCTTTCTCTCTCTCTTCCCATTCTCTCTCTCTAAAATCAATAAAGAAAAAAATTACCTTCATGTTATAAAAAATAATGTTCATTTTTGTCTCTTATTCCTTTTTTTGTCTGGAAGTCTATTTTGTCTGATATACTTATGGTTACACCTGCTTTTCTCTAGATGCCATTTGCTTGGAGTATCATCTTCCACCCCCTCACTTTGAGCCTGTGTCTGTCTCTGTAGCTGAGATGGATGTCCCAAAGACAGCATGTACTTGGGTCTTGTTTTTCATTCCATCTAGCTTATTGGATTACTGAATTTAGTTTATTTACATTTAGGGTGATTATTGATATAAGATGACTTACTCTTGCCATTCTATCTTTTGTCTTCCAATTTCTCTGTATCTCCATTGTTTCTTTTTCCTTGTGTTTCTGTCTGCAATTTCGTTCAGTATTTTTCTCCATTTCCTCTTTTTTATGTTGTATATCTCAGTGCTGCATTATCGTTTTGTGGTTACCATGAGATTTGTATTAAATGTTTCATAGATAAAATAGTCCTTTCACTTCTGATAGCATCTTATCTTCATTGTCCTATACAAGTTGCACTTCCCCTCCTGTGCTTGTGTTTGATGTCACAAATTATTCCTTTTTGTGCTCTATGTGCATTAGCGAGTAGCTATAGTTATTTTTAGTGTTGTTTGCCTTTAACCTTTATGTTATAATTAAATGTTTAACACCCTATTCTGAAATAGATTTGCAGTTTTCTGCTTTTGTCTGTCACCTTACTTAAAGTTTTGCAAACCTCTGTCTTTTTGTTTCAGGTAATGCTGGTCTTTTGGTTATGAATTTCCTCGGCTTTTGTTTGACTGATGAGCGTTTTTTCTCTTTCATCTCCAAAGGACAACTTCCCTGGATATCTTATTCCTTGGTCAGCAGTTTCCATTTTTCAATATTTTGGCTATTTCATTCTGTTCTTTCCTGGCTTGTAGTGTTTCTGCTGAGAAATCTGATGATAATCTGTTGGGGTTTTCTTTGTAGATTACTATCTTCTTTTTTCCTGGCTGCCTTGAGAATTCTTTCCTTATCATTAACTTTTTGTTTGTATCATTAAACTTTTGACAGTTTTAATATAATGTGTCTTGGAGACGGTGTTTTACGCTGAGATAATTGGGTGTTTTCTTAGCGCCTTGTACTTGAATATCCAGCTCATTCCCTAGGGATGGAAAATTCTTCCCAATTACTTCTTCGAATAGGCTAGCTATTCCCTGCTTCATCTGTTTTCCTTCTGGGATACCCATTGTCCTTCTTGTCCTTTCTAAAGGAGTCATTTCTCATAGGATTTTTTTTTTTAATTAAAAAAAAAACAACTTGGTTCTTTCTCCTCTTCTACCTGAATCATTTTTCAATTTCTGTCTTTGAGCTCATGAATTTTCTCTTCCATATGATCTTCTCTATTTCCAATGTTTTCTAGTGAGTTCTTCATCTCATTTACTGATTGCTTTAGCTCCAGAATTTCTATTTGGTTCTTTTTTATAGCTTAAATCTCTTTGACAAAGTACCCCTTTTGTTCCTTAATTTATGGCTGAGCTCTGCGTTTTTGTGTATCTCATTGAATTTCTTCATCACTGCTGTTTTGAATTCTCTGCCATTTAGACCACAGTCTTCCATGATTCTGCGTTTAGTTTCTGGAGAATTGTCATTTTCTTTCTGTGTTACCATGTTACCTTGGTGGTTCATCGTACTTGATGGGCTGTTCCTCCTCTGGTGCATTTGAAGTAGTGAACACTTTTCTTACTTAGGTATCATTTTGATTTTAGTAATTCAGCAGTTTGATTAGACATTTTTTATTAAATAATTAATTAATTTAATTACTTTTGTTACAGATGTTCCTCCTTCCCTCCCCCATACCCTCCTCCCCACTCCCGTCCCTCCTCCATCTTCACAGTATTGTTGTCTGTGTCCATCGGTTACGCACATAAGTTCTTCGGTTTATCTCTTCCCACCCTTCCACCCTGCCTTCCCTCTGAGGTTTGTCAGTCTGTACTCTACTTCATGTGATTAGACATTTTTCTTTTGTATTCCAGTAGATGGTGATAGAGTGCAAGTTTTTTTTTTTTTAATTAAAAAGAATTTTCAATTGCAGTTACATTCAATATTATTCTATATTCGTTTCAGATATACAGCATAGTGGTTAGAAAATCTTGTACTTTATAGAGTGGTTCTCTTCCCCCCAATGTTTCAAGTATCCACCTGGCCCCATACATACTTACCATGATATTATTGACTATATTCCCTATGCTGCAATCTACTCTGTGATTGTTCCGTGACAACTCATTGGTACTTCTTATTTTCTTCACCTTTTTCACCCAGCCTTTCAACCTCCCTCACCTCTGTCAACTGTCAGTCTGTTCTTTGTGCCTCCAGGGTCACTGTGGGGAGTGTCATTGTGGTTGTAGGTGTTACTGCCTGGGTGACTGGGGTGGTGGGTGTCCCTACTGTGTCTGGGACACCTGGTTCTAGAGGCACCGCTACCATGTGGGAGGATGTGGTGGGTGGGTGAGAGCCAGCCAACTTCTGTAATGCTTCCTGGTTCCCTGTGACCGCTGGTACTGCGGAAGGCAACAGATGTGTGTCTGTAGCTGCCACCCCATCTCAGCTGTGATTCAGGGAGGGAGCTGGATCCTCTGATGAGGATGCTGCTGCTGCCCTTCTGACCCTCCACCAGAGGGTGTGAGGGCCTCATCCTGACTCCATCACTACTGCATTGGGGCTTGGGCTCAGCCAGTAACTGTGTCTGCGGCTCCGTCCCTGTCCTTCCCCCCCACCCCCTTGCCTCCCCACGCATTCCAGTTTGCTCACCTTCAGATGTCCCAGTGTGTGGATCTCTCAGGCATCCTAGTGTGTTGAGCATCCTAGTGTGTTGAACCCATGTGTTGGGTTATACATGTCTGACTAGCTGCAGACTCATGGGCAGTACCATGGAGCTGTCTCACTCTGCCACGATGCTCCAGCTTTAAATTGTTATCTCTTGTACACACTGTACTGTAAGCTCCAGGAGACACTTATTTCACTCACTTGACACCTATTTTCTAGCACGACTGGCATGTAGAGAAGCAATAAATATTTAACGAATAATGAGATGAATGAAAGTTAATGTTGTTCCAGCGTATGGCTTTACCCATAAGAACTCGCTTATTTATCTGTAGTACACCGAGAGCTGCTCACCTACAACACTGCGCTTGTTCGCAGAATGTTCCTTGGCTTTGAAGGGCTACATTGCATTCAGGGAAAAATGATCAAAGTTAAAGGCCAAACCACGTTTTAAAATTTAAACTTTATAATAAAATATTATTATATTTATTATGAATGTTTGTAAACGAAATAAAACCAACAGTATTTTGTTAGTCAATTTACGTCACTATCTTTAGATTTTTAGAGTTTCTTCTAGGAATATATTCAGTTAAAGAAAGTATAATATCGCCCTGGCCGGTTTGGCTCAGCGGTTAGAGCGTCGACCTGTGGTCCGGAGAGACCCGGGTTCAGTTCCCGCTAAGGGCACGTACCTCGGTTGCAGTTTGTCCCCGGCCCTGGTTGGTCATGCGGGTGGCAGCCACTCGATATGTCCCTTCATGTCGATGTTTCTCTCTCTCTCTCCCTTCCTCTCTCTCCCTCCCACTCTATCTGTACAAAAAATGGAAAAATGTCCTCGGGTGAGGATAAAAAAAAAAAAAGTATAATATCTGTTGTTAGGTAGAAATTTAATAAGGTAAAAACAGATTCTTTTTTCTGAAGACAACACATTTAACTTGAAATTTTCCTTGTCCCCAGAATTAAATACAATGTGAATGTAAGTTAATTTGCTGTTACACCACTACTTTCTGAAGCATCTCCTCATATTTCAAAACCCAATCTTCTTCCAGTCACTATGTCCTTACTGAGCATTCACTCGTTTATTCAATGAGCATTTATTGATAGCCACATTTATCAGACACTGGGGATAATACCGTCTTCTTCTCCCCCCTCAAAAAACCATCGTGGTCTAAATGAATATTAACTATGATCTGTCAATTGCTTTCTGAGTCTAGGATTTCTCAATTTCACACTTTCGTAATTATAAAATTAACAAATATTGTATAATGTGAAGAGATTTTCAATTTCACATGAACAAAAATAAAACTATAGTCCAAAGAGAACTGCATGAATTCTCAAAGTTACAGAGCCATTTAGTGGGGAGCTGGGACTCATTCCCAGGCCTCTTGAAAACCTACCCTTCACATCCCTACACTACTTCTCACGAGAGCAGTCTTTTTTTCATTCTCCATTAGAATCACTTTTCTACAACCTGTTTTGACCCATTCATCTAACAGATACTTATGCTAATATGTTTTAGGAAACTCACAATTCCATTTTCTCCCTTATATCTGCTCATACACCTTGTAATTTTTAATCTCTATCGATGTATTTACTCTACTCATCACACAGGTTAGGAATCTCCACAGTTTTCTTTTTTAAATTATTTTTCAATTACAGTGAACATATGATACTATATCAGTGTCAGGTGTACAACGTAGTGATTAGACATTTATGTATCTTACACAAAGCGATCACCCTGGTAAGTCTAGCACGTGTCTGACACCATACATAGTTATCACAATATTATAGACTCTTCCGCCTGCTGGCTCTCTGTAATCCTTCACTCCTCTCGGTCCCTCAACTCTTCACATTCAATAACCTGATGAATTCTCTTGATAGTAATTGCTAAGTGTCTCTACATTTTGACTTCACTGAGCAGTGAAGGTACCCACTTCAGACCCCATCATGTCTGGCCTGGACTGTTGCGATGGCCTGCAAGCTGGTCCCCACGCAGTGGAAAGTTTCCAGTTCTATATCACCGCTAGGATGGGTTCTTGCAGAGGCAAATGGAAGAGGTGTAAAGGAGAACATAACCATTTTCACTTTCATGCTTAAAAAACATGATGGAGTAACATACTTGTAATATACCATGTTGTACAGGAAAAAGTAAAAAAAAAAAAAGAAGAAGAAGAACAAAAAAAACAAACAAATAAAAAAACCTTACCAAGAGATTAAGTCACCCTGGCCAGGTAGCTCAGTTGGTTAGAGCATCATCTTAATACACTGAGGTTGCAGGTTTAATCTCCTGTCAGGCACATATAGGAATCAACCAATGAATGCATAAATAAGTGGAAAACAAATCCTTGCCACCTCAAAATCAATAAAATTAAAAAGAAGAGAAAGGAACAGTCTTTCTCAGTATGGCTTTATTTGTGCTTCCTAACCTTCTCCTCCAAGCCCTGGCATCTGAATTCTCATCATTTTTAGACCCTTTAACAGCCTGGATGCTCTGGTGCATTATTCTTCATTCTTCCTGGGATGTGCTTCTCCTGCCTTGTTCGCAAAGGCTCCCTGTCCTGTGAGTCCCACAAGACGTCGTATCAGAACTGTCGCACTTACGCCTTGTGCAGTGTTTCGGCTGTTCACACATCTGCATTGCCTCTGGACGGGTCGAGTTCTGCGTCTCTGTCATCACCGAATCTCCTGCGTGAGCACGGGGCCTGGCACACGTGGGTACTTAATAGGAGCTTGTTGAGTGAATAAAGCGCTCTGGGAGAGGCTGAGAAAGAAACACATAACACTGTGAACGTGTACTTATTGCAAGTGGAGGTATAACTGAAGGCGTGGGAGCACAGACTTCACTCCCTCGTCAGCAGCGCTGTCGGTGAAGTTCGCAGGTTGCCATCTGCTAGCAGGCAGGGCAGGCCTCCTGCACGATTTGATCATTACTCTGGTCATTTCCCACTGCGGAAGCCACTTTGACTTTATTTCCAATAGCTGAGTGGGACGTGGCTGTCAGGAGGAAACGCCGTGAGAGACACTGGCGTTAATGACCCCCCTCGACAGGCTCCAGACTTTCTCTTCGCAGGAAATTTACCTCGATAGCGGCATCATTGGGGCGGGCTGAGTTTAGGGCCTTCATGTTTGTCCTGCTGCGACCCACATGCCATTTGCTATTTCACATGTTCTTTTATGGGTGAATATATTTCCAGTCCAATTTCCCGGGGACGGTGAGGCTTGATTGGTCTTCGCTATTTCAGTATTTGGAGCACGTCGTTGGTTCCGGACACTGTCAGGTGTCCCCAGGGGAGGGCGAAGCCCTCTGTGATGTCCGTCTCCTGTGCCATGCTACACTATCGCACTTTCTCTTCCTGCAGGGATTGTTTCCATGACCACCCTGACGGTGCTGGCCTATGAACGTTATATCCGCGTGGTCCACGCCAGAGTGATCAATTTCTCCTGGGCCTGGAGGGCCATTACCTACATCTGGCTGTATTCGCTGGCGTGGTCAGGAGCCCCTCTCCTGGGCTGGAACAGGTACATCCTGGATGTACACGGACTAGGCTGCACTGTGGACTGGAAATCGAAGGACGCCAACGATTCCTCCTTTGTGCTTTTCTTATTTCTTGGCCGACTGGTGGTGCCCGTGGGCATCATGGCTCATTGCTATGGCCACATTCTGTATTCCATTCGAATGGTGAGTTGAAGACTCCGAATGCCCCTCCCCCAAACTGTGTCCAGGGCAGAACGTTTGGCATGGGATCAAAGAGAATTAAACTCTTCCTAAATGATCAGTGGGTGCCCACAGATGAGCAGCTCTTCCCATTTGATAGAATTTTGCACTGTGAGTCACTCTATGGAAAGGTCAATGAGGAGTAACATTTCTTCTCTCTGTGCCACCCATCTAAACCAGGGGATTCTGGACAGAAAAAATCAACAGCAACCAAAACAAAACAAAACCTTTGTTCTCCAGTACACCCACAGTTTAAGAGCACTGACAAAGGGAATTCCATACTTCCCATCATTTTACTCACTCAAAGGTCACATAAACCCGCTAGAGAATAGCGTAGGGATTTTGTCGGGACATCACTTTCAAGTCCCAAAGAACAGGATCTGACCACACGCAGATTTCCTGTGGGGTGCCCGTGGAGTGACGTCTGAAGTAACACAGTGTGGGGCACCCTCCACGGCCCAGCGTCTCACGTCAACCACGTGTTTTCCTCACCCACTCAGTGCTTCTCCTTCCCGTTTCCTCTTTCATCAAAATTCTCCTGTGTCTTGCTCACTCTGCCAAACCCTCTAGCTTTCACCTGTTTTTAAATCAAACTCAGCCACAGGTATCACTTTAAATCATGACCCACTGCCCTCCATTTCCATGTTCCAGTTTTCTTCTCACACATCTATTCTGTAAAAAAAAAAAAAAATCCTTGCATCAGTGCAACTCTGTTTTCTCTGTGGTGTAATTAAACTAGAAGGGGAGCCAGAGGGAAACCTCGCCATGTTCTCAGGTCCACACACAGATGTCATCTCAACAGTGTCTAGAAGTCTTGGGATGGCAAGATGATCCACTCTCTCCACACAATCGCTACTTATTACAAGTTCTCAATTCTCATTTTAATCTCTTGCCTTACTACTATCCCTGTGACCGAATTCTTATCCAACAACCATGCTTCTTATTTATTGGGAAAAATAGAGTCATTATAAAAATTCCTCACCCTGCCTGGTGTGGCTCCATGGTTAGAATGTTGGCTCATGCACTGAAGGGTCAGGGGTTCTATTCCTGGTCAAGGGCAGGTACCTGGGTTGCAGATTTGATCTCCGCATGTGGGTGGCCACCAATTGATGTGTCTCTCATATAGATGTTTCTCTCTCTCTCTCTCTCCTCTTCTTCTCCTGTCCTCCCTTTCACTCTCTAAAAATCAAAAGAAACAATATCCTCTGGTGAAGATGAACAACAACAACAACAAGAAAAAGAAGAAATTCCTCAACTCCCTTTATGTGAACCTGTATGTTTGCACTCATTCTTAGACCCCTCTCTTCAATTACAGGGTGAAGGGAGAAGTCTCAGGACCAAAATGATCCTCAGTTCTGGCTTTTGCCCCCCCCCCCTCCATTCTTTTGCCCCAGGGACCTCTCTTAAGTAATAATTTTCTTTTTCACTTACATCTTCTCTCTCTCCTGTACTACTGGCTCTTTACTTTAGCATATAACTATGTTAATTTAATACAAAAGCAAAATATATTCTGAACTACCTCTAGTTACCACTGTATTTTTCTCCCCCCTTGCTGCTAACTCAAAGAACCATTGGTGGCTTTTGGTGCGACATCATCACTCAACAAGAATTTATTTGACCAATGTTTACTAACCATTTCAAGTGTATCAATTACTTACGGTTGTGTACTGAATACTTGTGTCCCCTCAAATTCGTATATGGCAGACTTTACCCCCAATGTGATAGTGTAGGAGATGAGGACATTGGGAGTTAATTAGTGTTGGATGAAGTCACGAGAGTAGGGTTGTTGTGATGGTATTAGTGCCCTTTTAAGAGGAAGTGGGATCAGAACTCACTCTCTCCGCACATGTCAGAACACGAAGAGAAGGTGGCCATCTCCAAGCCAAGAAAAGAGGCCTCAGAATGAAACCTACCTTGCTGGTACCTTAATCTTAGACTCTCCAACCTCCAGATGTGTGGAAAATAAATTTCAGCCTTCAGTCTATGGTATATTGTTATAGGAACACAAGCTAAGACATTTTCTAAACTCTGATGATACAATGAATAAGCCATAGTCCTTGTCTCAAAGAGTTTATAGTTTAGTAAATTCACCTAGTATTTATTCATCAGTCTTTTGCAAATTGGCACCTCCTTCCTCTACCACACTGTCGTGTACATCAGCTCTCATTAAGGTCACTAGTGATCTCCCAAAGGTTACAGCCAATGGACACATTTCTATTTCCATTGGTTTTCTGGCATCTGTGGTATTTGAGGCTTCTAGCATTGGTGGAAGCTTCCCCTTAATTGTGTTTTCCCCTCCCACTGTTTCTAGGACATGGTTCTCTCCTACCTTTGTTGCTGACGGTCTGGCCCATCTTCTCAAGGCTCTTTCAAGGGCTTCTTTTCTGTGGGCCTCCCCAGCATTCCATGCTTAGCTCTCACCTCATGCTCCACACTGGCCTTGGACAATCTCCTATACTGCCAGGATGTCTCCTCCTAGCAATAGCTTGGTGACTTTGAAATCTGTTTCTGATCCAGGTTGTTCTTCTGACCTCTATCAGATTCCCACAGTCAATTGCCTATTAAACACTTCCACTTGGGTAGTCCACAGACTAGGAAAATTCAACATGTGTGTGCCCTGGCCGGTTTGGCTCAGCGGTTGGAGCGTCAGCCTGCGGTACAGAGAGACCCGGGTTCGGTTCCCGCTAAGGGCACGTACCTCAGTTGCAGTTTGTCCCCGGCCCTGATTGGTCATGCGGGTGGCAGCCACTCGATGTGTCCCTTCACATCGATGTTTCTCTCTCTCTTCCTCTCTCTCCCTCCCGCTCTATCTGAACAAAAAATGGAAAAATGTCCTCGGTTGAGGATTAAAAAAAAAAAGAAAAGAAAATTCAACGTGTGTGAAGATGAACTGGTCATCTTTCCCTCCAAATCTGCTACTCATCCGTTCCCTTTCTCAGTTAATGGTCATCATTTCTAGCTACCCAGAAATTAGAGAATGATCTTTGTTCTTCATCCTTGTTTTCCCCCATAGCTAATTATCAATTTTCATCTATTCAATCTCAAATATTTTTCCATGTATCACTTTTCCTCTCTCCTATTTCCACAGACACAATTCCAAAGGACCTTAGTTATTCTTCCTTTTTTCTTGCTTTCCTCTAGTCCATTTCCTTCATATTGCCACCAGAGTAATTGTTCTCAAATACAGATGTTCTCATGTCACTGTCTACCTTACATCCTTTAGCGGTTCCATTGCCTTTATGATTAAGGACAAAGTCCCTGAGTGTGACTACCAGGTCCTGCATGGCCATCTCTAGTTTGCCTGTCCAACATCATTTCTTGACACACCCTCCCTTTTGCCACCTAAGGGTTCAGCCAACTGCAGCATTTGTCGTTCTTAGAACCTGACATGTGTTCTTTTACCTCTTTGCCTTAACACTTTTCTTTTGCCTGGAACATTCTTCTGTCTCTCCTCCTTCCTTGGCGAACAAACACCTCCTCACCTCAGAAGACTAAGCGCAGGATCTTCTTGCTCGAACCCATCTCTGAATTGATCACCCATCCTATATATGTATTCCCGTAGCCCTCCCTGCTCACCTCGCCCATGGCATGTATCACTTACCAAAGCAGTCTGTGTGCTTGTCCCCCTCACCAAATAGTGAATTAATTCCTCAAGAGTAGAGAACCAGTCTTATTTAGTCACCTATAGCTGGAACAGTATGTGCATGTCATAGATCATCAGTGACCATTTTTGGAGTGAGAAGCAGACAGAGGGTATAGGAAGGGGAAGTGGTGAAGGTGTGCAGATAGCCTGTCTGGTAACTTGGGTTTTCTGTGGTAGGCAGACTTAAAGTCTCTGGGGAGGCCTAGAGCCCGGTAACCAAATTTGCAGACAGTTCCTAATCGTAATCTAAGGGGAGTCATCTGGGTCTTGCGAAGGTTTTGGTTAATAGGCAATAGACCTTTGCTCAATTTCTGTTTTGGAGTGATGGTCTATGTAATGTTTAGGAAAATTATATGTGAGAAAAGGTGAAAAGTATGTGTGTATAGGTTATGATTGTTTATGTGATAAAAATAATTTTTAGATCCCACAAAGGAGAGGAAAAACCCAAAGAGAAATTATCTTTTGTATCTGTGTCCAGTCCCTCTACTCTAAAAGAAAGAAAGAAAGAAAGAAAAAAAGAAAGAAAAGACATTTTAATTATCCATGTTATCTTCTATTATTTGTCCATATGAATATATGATTGTAATAAGAATCTAGTTTCTTAAATATAATTTTAGATAGTATCAATAATTGAGATATATTTTTAAGTACTATAAGTACATGTTCTAACTTATTTGGAAAACTTTCCTTAATTTTCAAAATAATGCTAGAAATAAAAGAACCCTTAGAGTTTGTTGGAATGCAACAAATTTCCCAGTTTAAAATTACATACTAAATATCAACATATGCCAGGTACCCTTTTAAAAAGCAACATTTAAGGCATTTGTATTTTTGTAGCAGAATGAGCTTAGTATAGTCAGAGATGACCATTTTACTTAAGAACATATTTTGGTGTACGGGAATATTTTCCCCTTCACCTTAATAACACATGTATAATAATAATAGGAGGAACTTCTAAAGAACATTTTATCTGAGGAATTTTGTCAAAGAACTTTTGAACGTAAGCCGTTACTCCTTACTAGGTCTGATGGAACAAACTAGGAGCAGATGTGCTGGTTTGAAAGGAGCGGGGCCTAGGTTTTCCGAGCGCTCTTCCCTACAACCAAACGCCCACCGAAACCAATCGCAGGTTCCTCACCAAATCCCACTTCACGGTCCTTAGCTGCGACCTGGGAGGCCCAGTGGTTCCCGCGAGAGTTCACTTGGGAAATCAGTTGCCATCAAGCCCAGCTGCAGGGTACCCGTGCAGAACCCGGACTCGCGTGTTCGCTGCCTGCTCTGAGAATCTGATGCTTACGCCTCCGTGAGGGTTTCCAGGACTGTGGAGAAGTTGTCTTCCATGTTTCAAGTCCTTTAGGTGGTCTGTTAGTGACTGGACAATTCACTTTATACTTCTTTAAGTAGCCCTGGCTGGTTTGGCTCAGCGGCTAGAGCATTAGCCTGCAGTCTGGAGAGACCCACAGTTGGCTCCCACTAAGGGCACGTGCATCATTTGCAGTTTTAGAAAACATTTTTAAAAAACCATTAAAAGATCTCAGAGACTATATAGTTCATCGTGCTACACTAAAGATGAGGAGACTGGGGCTCTGAGAGAGGAAGGGCTGGGCCCCAATGCAGGTCCTGGGTCAGAACTCAGCCTCCCAAGGTCCTGTTCAGTTCTCTTTCTATTAAGGTGGGGCCAAGAACGGAGTCTGAATATCGATGATAAAAACAACAAAGAAAAATTGTTCTTTTCTTTTTAATTCTCTTTCTTTCTTTCTTTCTTTCTTTCTTTCTTTCTTTCTTTCTTTCTTTCTTTCTCTTTCTTTCTTTCTTTCTTTCTTTCTTTCTTTCTTTCTTTCTTTCTTTCTTTTTCTTTCTTTCTTTCTTCAGCTTCGTTGTGTTGAAGATCTTCAGACAATTCAAGTGATCAAGATTTTACGATACGAAAAGAAAGTGGCCAAAATGTGCTTTGTTATGATATTCAGCTTTCTGAGTTTTTGGATGCCCTATATTGTGATCTGTTTCCTGGTGGTTCATGGACACCTGGTCACTCCTACCATGTCTGTTGTCTCCTATCTTTTTGCTAAATCAAGCACTGTATATAACCCACTCATTTATATCTTCATGATCAGAAAGGTAAGCTTTGTAATCAACTGATTGTTTCACCCTGGGGTGGGGTTGTTGAAATACATAATACGTTTTCTGAAATAATTCAGAGCAGCTTCCATGGAAAAAACCTAAATCAAAAGTTTTACAGGCAAGTAAAGGCTTCAGGAAGAAACGTAGGATATTCCCAACAAAAATGATAATTCTGCCATTGGAGGTTCATGCTTGTTAGGTAAAATCCTATTCAAATTAATTCATCAGGACACATTTTATGTCTAGTGCTAACAACAGCCACAGCAGAAGTTAATAATACAGGCATACCTGGGAGAAATTGTGGCTCTGGTTTCAGAACACAGCAAATAAAGCGAGTGTGTACATTTAAAATTTGTACTGTACTATGCAGGTTAAACCTATTATCATTTAAAAAAAAAAAACTGCATGAAATAGGCACTGGTGGTTTTCTTTATTTTATTTATGGATTATTAAAGATGTTCAGAGAAGTTCAATAGCTTGCCTGATCTAGGAAGTGTTGATGGCTGGGTTTGAACTTTGTTTGCATGAATCCCAAAAGCCCATACTCGTAACTCCTCACTTTGAGGTCATGGGCACTGTTCATGATTGGTTGGGTCATGTTATGCCATGGCCAATATGCAGCTAAGGTGAATTTGCTCAAGAAACTTCCTCTAGATCTGCTGGGAAATCTATGATCAGTTTCTGTATACACCATTGTCGTTTTGACTAAATGGCTCTCAGTCATGACTATGAGGGCCCTCATTAGGACTGACAAGAAGCTGAGCCTCTAAGTTACAAAGTGTAAAGATCAGAGAATTTAAACGTTATGAAAAATGGTTAAATTACAATATTAGAAGTTTTAAGTAACAGGTCATATTAATAACAGGCAAAATAACTACTCTGACTTCTAATACTTGAAGAGTTTGGAAGAAGGGGGCACTTCTATATTAACTTCATAATACTCACTGCCAAGTCTTCCCTTCTTTTTGGTTTACCCTCTCCATGAATTTCTTTCCTATGGCTTCAATCTCCTTACGTGGATGGTCTTCCTCCCCCTTTCCCGTTGCCTTCTATTGGTCCGTTTCCTTGAAGCCAACGATTTTTAACTTGGGAGTGTTTTAGAACCTAACAGGAGAGCCATTGGAACCCCTGAAACTGTTTGTAAAACTTTTTGAAAGTTTTTATATGTGAATTTTTCTAGTGAGCTGGATTGTAACTTTCATTTTCTGAAGGAGTAAAGACCTCCGTGTTTTAAAGACTACCACCTCAACAGGAGAATACATTTAGCTGCTTTAACTAACAGTACTTCTGTGCCCTTTCACTGGGCAATGGGCTATAAGTCAGTGCTTTGAAAACTTTCGCATGCACACACCACACCCGGAGACCTTGTACAGAATGCGTATTCTGATTTAGTACGCTTGAGTGCCCAGGTTCTGCCTTTCTAGCAAGCTCCCATAAGGCCCTGATGTTTCTGGTTGCCGGGAGTACACTGTGAACAGGAAGTCTAAGAGACATAATAAACAAACAAAGATGGTCCTTATCCTCAAGGATCTCAGCATTTATGTGGGAAATACTTTTTTGGGCATACATATTCTATTTAACACTTATAATACGGTGTCTTTAGCACTTAACCCGACACACACCAAACAATACATTGGTGAATCAGAAAAGTTACAAACTGCCCTGGCCGGTGTGCTCAGTGGTTAGAGCGCCGGCCTGCAGACCAGAGAGACCCGGGTTCGGTTCCCGCTAAGGGCACGTACCTCTGTTGCAGTTTGTCCCTGGCCCTGGTTGGGTCGTGTGGGTGGCAGCCACTCGATGTGTCCCTTTCACATCAACGTTTCTCTCTCTCTCTCTTCCTCCCACTGTATCTGAACAAAAAATGGAAAAATGTCCTTGGGTGAGGATTAAAAAAAAAAAAAGAAAAGTTACAAACAAATAAATATTTTAAAGTGTGTATAAATTACATGTTAACTTGTATATAAATGGGCTTTAAAGAAGATAGATATCAATGTAGCTATTATACTTTTTATTGATATTTCCTGATCTGGGAAAGTCCATGTATTACTCCAAGCAAAGGGGATAAGAATTAAATTAACTTTTTATTTACATCTTCTATTGGTCATGATAGACTGACTATTGTAACAAAAACCCCAACATGTCAGCGGATGAACAAGGAAAAGCTTGCTCATTGCTCATTCAGATCCAAGTTCACAGTTCATTGTGGAGAAGACGGGATCTGTTCCATTCAGTCACTTAGGAGTGTGGGTTGTGACCAACTTCACACCTTGACCTCCAAGGGTCTTATAGACAGGGAAGAGCAAGAAGGAGCCCCTGAAAGGGGCTCAGAAATTGTGTTGTACCCAGGACAGAGAGAAGAAAAGTGGTGTTGGTAGACACTAGCACTCTCTGTTGTAGTGTTTTTGCTCCAGCTGATTCATAATCTTGATAGAAAAAGTTTTTCATCTGATGAAAGGAACATTAGTGAGTCCATCATACTCTCTGCTTTCTCTGCCAGGAACGGCCTTGTCCATCTGTGCTACCCACCGTATCCCCAGATTGTAGCACATGACTGTCACCTAGAGAGCACAGTGCTCACTGAAGATTTGTGGGGTGAATTTTTTTTCAAAATCTCTTAAAGAAACAAATCTAGCTTCCCTCATAGATGGTTCACGCAACTTGAATCTGTGGAGATTATAGGTATTGAAACATTCCTATGTGGTCTAGTTAAGAAGAATTATAATTAAAAGACAAAGCTGCAGGGTTGCCTAGGTAGATCTGAGTATGACCACCTAACTCCACACCCCTATCAGGTCATAAATAGGAGAGAGCCACCCAAATTAAATAATTTTTTCTCTTTTTCTTTTCTCTCTTCTCTTTCTCTTCTCTTTCTCTCTCTCTCTCTCTCTCTCTCTCTCTCTCTTTCTCTCTCTCTCTCTCTCTCTCTCTCTCCTTCCTTCCTTCCTTCCTTCCTTCCTTCCTTCCTTCCTTCCTTCCTTCCTTCCTTCCTTCCTTCTTTCTTTCTTTCTTTCTTTCTTTCTTTCTTTCTTTCTTTCTTTCTTGTGGTACGTGCCCCTAGTGGGAACCGAACCCGGGACTCTTTGGTCCGCAGGGCAATGCTCCAACCACTGAGCCAAACTGGCCAGGGCTAAATGAATTTTCTTGAATGTTAATCCAGATTAGGGGCCACATTTTCTTGTATTCAACTTTATTTTCTCTCTGCCCAGTTTCGAAGATCCCTTTTGCAACTGCTGTGTTTCCGACTGCTGAGGTGTCAGAGGCCAGCCACAGACCTACCCACAGCGGGGAGCGAGCTGCAGATCAGACCCATTGTCATGTCTCAGAAAGACGGTGACAGGCCAAAGAAAAGAGTGACTTTTAACTCTTCTTCCATCATTTTTATCATCACCAGCGATGAATCACTATCAGTTGATGACAGTGACAAACCTAAGGCTGATGTGATCCAAGTACGACCTTTATGAGAATAGATGTGAACGGTAAGGCAAGATGGGAACGTCAATGGAACCCTACTTTGAGACTCCTATTGTGAGGACTGTTTTGGGATCCCCATTCTCTGTAATATCAACCAAACTTTTGTGGCCTGGAAGAAAATTTGAATTGCTCATATGCTCTCTGGCCTCTGGGGGCAATCAAACTGGACCATTTCTTTTCATTCAATGGGTCCTTTACATAGTGAGAAACCATGTGGGTACACGATAGGCATCTGGCACCGTCAGCTTCTAACAGGTGGGAAACTTGCATTTTAAATAGAGTTTTTAAATTACTATTTTCCAAGGCACATAGCACAGTCTTCTCAAAAAATACATAGCTGTGAAAATAACTTTATCTCATACACAGGTGTGAAATAGCAAGAAGATCTTGAATTTTCTTCCTGTAGTGTTGGGTTGTATTCAGACTCATGTCAAATGTTTGACCAATCAGCCCTGGCTGGTTTGGCTCAATGGTTAGAGCGATGGCCTGTGGACTGAAGGGTCATGGGTTTGAATCCTGGTCAGGGGCATGTACCTGGGTTGTAGGTTCGATCCCTGACATGCTTGGGGTCATGTGGGAGGCAACCAATAGACGTGTCTCTCTCACATCAATGTTTCTCACTTTCTCCTCCTCTCTCCCTCCCTTCCACTCTCTCTGAGAAATCAATGGAAAAGTATCCTCTGGTGAGGATTAACAGAAAAAAAATACATATATATATCTTCAATCAAATGTATCAGAGACAGTTCTAGGATGAAAAGAGAATCAAACCCCTAACTTTATCTAAAACAAAAGACTTTCTACATGATAAAGAGGAGCTTCAGACAAGTGTGCTGCTCAGTAAGCTCTGAAAGATGTTACCAAACAGCAAGAGGTGGGGTGGGGGTGGGGTGGGGCTGGTGGGGCAGGGTTGGGGGTCTGGGTGAAAAAGCTCTCCCAAAGGATTCAGCAAGGGAAAAAAGCTTATAGACACCGACAACAGCATGGTGATTACTAGAAGGAAAAGGGGGTTGGGGGAGGTAGGAGAGGGTAAAGGAGGAATAAATGGTGACGGAAGGACACTTGACTTGAGGTGTTGAACACACAATACAATATACAGATGATATATTAGAGAATTGTACCCCTGAAACCTATATAATTTTATTAAGCAATGTGACCCCAATACATTCAATATTTTTTTTAAAGCAATGCAGCCCAGAAAATAGGGTGGTGAATTTTAAGGTGATCATGGCGTGTAGGCAATCATACATGAGCAGAGCATGTACGTTGTCAAGATTGTGTTGATGCCAGATAGATATTTCCATCTATCATTTCAGACATGAACACAACAGGATCATCTCTCCTTTTCATAATTTTGCACAATTTTGCCAAGAGTGCTAGATTTTTAAAAAAGGAGTTTTAACAAAACAAATTTACATTGGAAGGGGGATGAAAGTAAGTGTAGAACTGTACTCATAAATGTATTATTTAATTTTTATTGCTCTTCAATCCACTGGATAATTAATAGAGGCCATTTTTCCATGAGTCATTGTTTGGACTACATATGGATTATTAAACCTCAAGCATTTCTTTGACAATTAGAAGAGTAACACTGAACCATTTTATTTTATTGCCTAATATTTATTTCTTAGATCACTGTCCTACCAGTGTTGCATTTTCATAAGGAATTGTGTTTGAAAGACTTCTGAATGATTCAGTTGGCCTATCGAAGAGGCAAGAACCAAAGAAAACATTTTCACTGAACAAACTTTTAAAAGTCAGTTTATTTCTGGTTTGCCTCAGCACGTAGTTCAAAAATAAGTTAGTAAGTTGTTTCTAAAAGTCTGAAATGGAATAAAATATGGCTTCCTGTTTATACAAATACCATCTCTCTTTGCTTCCTTTCTATTCTCTTGTATATGTAGATATTTGATTTATAAATACAGCCCTTGTGTCCTTCACTTAGCTTGGCATTAATAGACTTTCCTAGCCTTCAAAGACTGGGAAATAATATGGACTCATTGCGAACTCTCTAGAAAGCCCCCAAAGTCCTCATTTACTGTTCTACTTCCATCAGGTGAAACTGAGCCCTGGGCTTAGATAAGTTGTATCCAGGTGATGAAAAGTGCCACTAACATGTTAGGTAAATTGTAATATTTATTCCCAGGTGTTAAGTCAATCCCATTGTGATCTCTGTTTTGTCCTGTTGCAAGGTGTCAGTGAGACGCAGAGCCGAATTGTAAGGAGCACTTTATTACACCGAGGGGGTGGGGGGGCTGGGAGGATCTCCCAAATCCCAGCAACCTGCCTTCTTTGTTGCCTGCTTTTAAAGGCACAAACTACAGAAAAAAACTACATTCTCTTGGTGCCGCTTTTGGCATCGTTAAGGGGGGCTGATACAGAGAAGGGGAGAGAGGAGCTTGTTAGAGGTCAGGGCAACTATTAATCTCTTTTTTCTCATGGTTCCTCTGAGTTTCCCAAGGCCATCATTAACCCCTTATCTTCAGAGTTTTCTTTGGGTTTCGCAAGACCTTATGTTTACAAGAAAGAGTCTGCCAGGGGGACTTCCGGTCAAGATGGCGGCGTAGGTAAACGCGGTATCGCATCCTCCCACAACCACATCAAAGTTACAACTAAACTACAGAACAACCATCATTCAAAACCGCCTGAAATCAAGCTGAATGGAAGTCGTACAACTACGGAACTAAGGAAAAAAAAAAAAAGCAGCTACATTCAGACCGGTAGGAGGGGCGGTGGCGCGAGGGGGGGCGGCCGCACAGCGGCCGGAGCGCGCAGCGGCGAGACGGGCTGGTCCCACACCCAAGCGTGGTGGATAAAAATCAGGAGGATCCCGCGGCTGGGAAGGTCCTTCCTGAGGACTGAGGGGTCCCCGTCCCACACCAGGTGCCCCGCTCAGGGTTCCAGTGCCAGGAAGAGAATCCCCATAACTTCTGGCTGGAAAAACCAGCGGGAACTGAGGCTCAGGGAGGCTGAGGCGGCTGGAGCCCCAGGCAGCTCCTTAAAGGGCCCGCGCACGGACTTATCGGACTCTCTCCCTCTAAGCTCAGAGGGGAGGCAGCTCGAGGGGCACCAGAGACACACAGGGAAGAACTGAGCTGTTTGGCACTGGAGCGAGAGCTGGACAGGGGGCTTCCTCGGGGACAAACGTGCTGTCAGAGGCCTTTGTTCCTTTGGTGAGCCCTTCCCGGGGGCGGCAGACAGAAGCCATATCTGGGACTCCAGCAACCTGGCTCACACTGGTAGCCCCGCCCTGTTGACTCCCTGCGGCCCCGCCCCACCCCACCCAACTTTCAAGCTGTTGCCACTTGCTTAACAATAGGATTGGCCGGTCTTGGATCCTGCTTCAGGTTTTTCCTAAATTCTTTCAAACGAGCAGCACTGGGTCTCAGCAAGCCCCATACCTCTCATTAAGTAATACACAGAAACAAACACAGGGAGGCAGCCAAAATGAGGATACAAAGAAACAGGTCCCAAATGAAAGAACAGAACAAAACCCCAATAAAAGAACTAAGCGAAAGGGAGATAAGCAACCTAACAGATACTGAGTTCAAAATACTGCTTATAAGGATGCTCAATGAACTTAGCGAGAACCTCAGTGAACTTAGGGAGGGCATCAAGAGCATAAAAAAGTACCAGTTAGAAATCATGGATACACAGTTAGAATTAAAGGAGGCATTAACTGAAATAAAGAATAATTTACACAGCTTCAATAATAGAGTATGTAGATCCAAGGAGCAAACCATCGATTTGGAATATAAGGAAGCAAAAAATCCCCAATCAGAAGAGCAAAAAGAAAGAAGAATCCAAAAAAATGAGGATAGAGTAAGG
The DNA here is from genome assembly GCF_014108415.1 of Molossus molossus. Taxonomy (NCBI): domain Eukaryota; kingdom Metazoa; phylum Chordata; class Mammalia; order Chiroptera; family Molossidae; genus Molossus; species Molossus molossus. The sequence continues at coordinate 9,736,329 of NW_023425359.1, read as the reverse complement.
AGCCTCTGGGATAACTTCAAGCGTGCCAACATTCGCATCTTGGGGGTGCCCGAAGGAGAAGAGAGAGAACAAGAAATCGAAAACCTGTTTGAAACAATAATGGCAGAAAACTTTCCTAACTTGGTGAAGGAAACAGACATACAAGTCCAGGAAGCACAGAGAGTCCCAAACAAGATGAACCCCAAGAGGCCCACACCAAGACACATCATCATCAAAATGCAAAAGGTTCAAGACAAAGAGAGAATATTAAAAGCAGCAAGAGAAAGGCAGCTAGTTACCTACAAGGGAGTACCCATTAGGCTGTCAGCTGATTTCTCAAAAGAAACTTTGCAGGCCAGAAGGGAGTGGCAAGAAATATTCAGAGTGATGAAAACCAAGAACCTACAACCAAAATTACTCTATCCTGCAAAGCTGTCATTTAGAATCGATGGACATACAAAAACTTTCCCAGACAAGAAAAAGTTAAAGGAGTTCATCACTACCAAACCGTTATTATATGAAATGATGAAGGGTCTTTTTGAAGAAACAGATAAAATGTATGAACAAACAAAATGGCAATGAATACATATCTATCAACAATGGAATCTACAACCAAAATGAACAGGAAGAACAGAAACATTCTCATAGATACACAGAACATTTTATTGGTTGCCAGTTGGGAAGGGGGTTGGGGTAATGGGTGAAACAGGTGAAGGGATTAAGAAGCACAAACTCATTGCTAGACTGACAAACCTCAAAGGGAAAGGGGTTGGGGGTGTGGGAAGAAATAAACCAAAGAACTTATGTGCATAACCAATGGACACAGACAATAGTGTGGGAAAAGGTGGGAGGGGGGCGGGAGTGGGCAGGAGGGGGTCAATGGGGGAAAAATGTGGAACATCTGTAATACATTTTACATCCAACAATAAAGATTTGGAAAAAAAAAAAAAAAAAAAAGAAAGAGTCTGCCAGGGTGTGTAGGTGCAGTAACTGAGGGTCCTTTAAAGAAGTGTGGTCAGTGTCTTCCTCGATGCCTCTGCAGCCTTACTTTTTGGGAAGTGAAAGAGGTCTTGGTCAGTGCACTTCATATTTAGAAGGACGTGACGTAAGCATAGTGTTGTGGGGAAGCTGCTTCTGCAGCTTGAAGTGGTGACATCTAAAAAAATGTCTCAGTGAACACACAGACATTCTACAGTGGATTTAATTCTAAGCTGACAAACATCTTCGATCAGTGAATTAAATATGACTGTGGGAAACGTGGTTTTGATCCTTAGATTTGGTTGTAGAGAAGTCAAGTGTATTTGCTACTTCAGGACCTTCTGTCACCCGCTAATGGCCCTGGAGATTTGTCCTAGAGACTACTCCACGGGGTTTGAAGTGAAACATGTCCTGTGTTCCGGAAATCAGTGACCCAGTCCCATGGTCTTCTCAAGTAGTCCAGGGGTGTCGGCGACATGAAGCGCACAAGCAGGTAGGTGCTACCAATGGCTATCAGTGTTCCAAAGAAAAAGAATCCTTTTTTTATCACCTGTAAACACAGCAAGAACTCACTTATTATTTGTCCAGAGGTTAAATCTTGAAATAGATTTTATTCTTAAATGACCAAAGAGTATACAACTTCCTCACTGTTCTTTAACCCACAACAGCAATTTCATTTCATGACCATTAGCGGTCTTGCAATGGCTGGTAGGGCCAAGAATTTGGGTGTTCCCTTTCTCCCTTTCTCGCTTCTTTCTCTCTGTCCAGAAACACCGGAACCCATGTGTTCTGAGTAAGGAATTCCTAGCAGTCAACCTTTGTACAGCCATTAAATAAAAACAACCCACAGTTTAGAGAAAGAGCCGTGTCCTCTGCCTGGATAAAGCACCGTGTGAAACAACTCCCTGCTCAGACCCTGCACGAAGCGTCCGAGAGAAGGTGGTGATCGTGCTACAAAATATACAAACATTGATCATTATGTCGTGCACTTGAAACTAATATAATGTTATATGTCCATCATACCTTACTAATTTAAAAAAAAAAAAAAGATGTTGAAGATTCTGTTTACCATTGCAGCTCCTCCTCTAGTCATTTTCACAGGCATTTGCTACCTTCCGGCTCCCTTGAAAGACTTGCCTTTCCCACTCTGGCCACGTGGGGGCCTTCCTTAGCTCCCAGGTGCCTTGGCCCACTCCCCTTCTCCTCCAGGGGCAGTGTGTGCCTTTCCACTGCAACTGTCCCCTCCTCTCACTAGTCCCCGCGCCAAGTGAAGGGCAGGGACTATTTCTTATTCATCACCACGCCCAGCTTAGTCTCTACACTAAAAAAAAACCAAAAACAATTGGTTGAATGAATGAAGTTGTAAACTTTCCAAAGTGGAGGATGAGGAATCCGAATGTCCATTTACTGGCTTCTCTAGGTCAGCTGCATGTGGTATAGCATTGCATTGGAATTCGATTGTTTTCTAAGTGATTCATTTTGATGCAGTTCTACGAATTAAATTCACGAGTATTGCTTGAAGCAAAAGTCGATTGCTTAAAAAAAAAGCGAAACGCCACTTAGTTAAAATAAAGTAAAAAGTGTAGAGTTAGCACCCATTTCTTTCTTTGATCATCTTCTCTTCCAAGGCTCACTCTCCCTGCCTCTAATTTTGTTCAGTAAGCATGTTGCCTTCTGTGTGTCCAGGACATTTTTTTTATTTGGCAGACAAGCACTTCATGTCTGTCGCATCATTTCTGAACTTGTCTGACATACACATAAGCAAAACAGTATGAATCTCAGCACACCAGATGGAGAAAACAAAAAACAAAAAAAACACGAGTCTGTCCCAACCTTTTTTTGCCAATGCCAGCGCCGCACCGCCTCATGGTATCTTATTCTAGAAAACGTGACCTGTAAGAAGATTTAAAGAGCACTCTGTGTATTCTTCAATGGCCCAACAGAAGATTAAAGCGAGGAAAAGTCTTAAACTCAGACCTTACCATGGTGTACAGGGGGATAAAGGTAGATGGCATGACAGCATGAAGAAACCTCACCAGATGCTTTTGGAAGATGAACCATCTCGAATTGACATGTGCTCGCATCTGCAATAATGCAAGAGTTTTAAAGAACACCTCGAATAAAGTACCTTCATGTCTTTACCACAACTTATTAATACTCTTTATTCTTATTCATCGCAAAGCCAGACACAAAGTAGTCAGATAAATTCTTATTTCCCAATCTCTTTTAGGAATTCTCAACAGTATAGGATGTTACCTTGAAAAGCTAGAGTAATTATACTAAACATGTTAGAAAACTCTATTTTGTTTAGAGGTCAGTATGGGAACTCGGTTGCAGTTTGTTTAATTGGATCTGCACCAAATCTGTGAACCCAATGATTTGAATAATTTCTGTGGCTTCCCCATTGGTTTGGAATATTGTTTAATCATATATCTGATTAAACCTACTCTATATTCAAGACAATTATTGGGCTGTAGCTGTCTTGCTTCTAAAGACACAGGGAAGATACATTAATGAGCCTTTTAGTATTTTATAGAACTTCCCCACATAAAAAACCACTCTGCTCAAGTTGAGGTCCACTTTATTACTTTCTGTCTTAAGAAAAGACGGAAAACAGCTACTCTGTCTTCTTTAAATTTATCTTGTAAATTTTTTTCATTGGATTACTTTAAAACTAGAACCACAACAATTTATTGTGAGCTTATCATGTGACTGGCTCAAAATGGAATTATGTTTTTTTTTTTTTTTCAGATTATTCATCTTCTGACCACAAATTGCTTTGGTGTTCCTTTTTTTGTTTTCAGTGTGCAATACCCCAAAGGATATTCAAAGCTACTCTAAGGGTGCGGTTGTAATGTTAAGAGTGGAAAGGCCATTTCTTAGACTTTTCATCATATTAACACATTGAAGTTATATTTTCATTAAAATAGCATATTACTAGCTCTAGTAAACGTCATTTTTGTTACCTCCTATATGCCACTGAAGTGTAGATGGAGATGATGTGTTGGGTCACTGTCACCGTCTCCATGGTCACAATCCACCTCTGTGCAAGGAAAGCTGTGTGTGTATATGTGGGTGTTCTTTTGTACCCATTCTTAAAGACCTTTGTCATCAACGTTTGTTAGGTGTCAGTGAATGATCTCATGGAACGGAGCCAGAGCCTCCCCTCACCTCTATGTAGTTGTACATGGACAGGTCTGAAATCGCGTGGTCATCTGGAATTCTAAATCTTGAGAATTCGGGAAGACACATACCTGGAAGCCAAGTTAAATAATACATCTTTTCCAAGACAGTCTATAAAAATGAGCTGGACTCTACATAGGTAAAATGAAGTAGTATATGCTCTACCCTTTTAAAACTATGGGTAACCAGGCTGTCTGACCAACAATCTATGAATACTGAGCGATAACACGTAATTGTTTCTTACTGTGATTAAATAAAACATGACAGTATAAGGTATACTGATTAGTGAATCATTATTTTTCTTCTTCTACAAATGAAAAGCAGTTCACACAGTGACTGTACATGATCCTCTCCCGTCCTGCTTAGTATTCGCTGTTCTATATGTTCCCCTGGCTCCCCCATGGACAGTGCTTCACTGCACCCAAGACACCTTATTGGCTTAATCACCAGCTCCCTCATCTCCCAGAAGCAGCCCCATGTTAATTCATGTTTGAAATCTTAACCTGGTATATGGTAAATACTGAATAAAGATATGATAAATTAATGGCTGATTAATATAACTTCCACATGGCCCAACAACTCTAGTTATTAAGGAAGCCATTTCTAAAGTCAGAGAACCTGGGTGCAAGTCCTGGTTTTACCACTTCCCAGTTACATGACTTTGGGCAACTTACTAAACTGTCTCTTGGCTTAAATTTCTTCAGTTGTAAAATAGGGACAAGAATAGTACCTGTGCTGCATGTTTCTCAGTGAGGACCAAATGAGATAATGCATTAAAAGAACATCTAGGTGCCTGGCCGGTGTGGCTCAGTGGTTGAGCGTCAACCTATGCACTAAGAGGTTGCCGGTTTGATTCCCGGTCAGTGCACATGACCAGGATGTGGGCCCGATCCCCAGTGGGGGGCAAGCAGGAGGTGGTCAATTGATGTTCTCTCTCATTGATGTTTCTCTCTCTTTCCCTCTCTCTAAAATCAATGGAGAAAAAAATAAAAAAAAACAACAGAAAACATCAAGGTACCCAACACATATGAGATGTTCAGTGATGTTAGTTATGATAATTACTGTCATATTATTATTACTTTATCTATGTTCTCTAGTAACCAAAGCCAGTATCGACAGTACGTTCTGATCTATGAACCCCCCATCCAGACGCAGTCACCACAGTGCCGGTGACTTCCTACAATGCTTTCACAAGTGTTCATTGTGAACTTACTTTGCACAAGCCTTTTTTTTTTTTAAAGCTTTACACAAATGATTTCATTTCTACAACTCTCTGAAGTTAGTATTATCATGTCTTCTTTATAAATGGAAAAAACCCTGAGACTGTAGAAAGATGACGCGACTTGCGCAAGGTCACGCAGCTGATTAGTCACGACTGGAATCCGAGGAGGTTTAAAGCTGGTTCTGGGAGTCCGTCCCTTAGAACAGTTTTAAATTCTGGAGACTTTGAGAACACATGATGCGGAGAAGCGGTGCCAGTTCTTCAGTTGTTAGGCTATTGTTTGCGATTTCTTTTAGAGATAAAAATTATGTACATCTAATTTCATTTCAGAATTACAAATAGAAACGTTAAACTTTCATATTTGTAAAATTAACATTTTGGCGGAATCGATTTTAATCAAAAGGCAAATGGAAGTATCTGATTGAGACCTTTGATCAGGCAAAAAGCAAGAAAACACTGGTGCTCCTGACTGTGTTTCTAAGGGCAGCTTCTGGTGTAGGCAGGTGATATCCTGGTTGAACAGGAGACAAAGGAGCACTTCCCTCTGGTCTGGGAACTTTCCTCTTTGTGTGGATCACCACATAGATCTCTATGTACCAACCTGGGAAGAATTATGTTGCTCTCTCTGGGTGCTCCTTGTCTGATATGGGCAACGACAGTGGCAGAGTCTATTAACAGAAACGTGTATAATCCTGAACAGGAACTATGCAGATGGGGTTTGTGATCATCCAGGATCAGACATAGGTCCACAATTAATCAGCAGGGCTAGTCCATTCCATTTAAGAATTTTTACTTACTAAGGTCATTACTGAATTTATCCATTAACTCATCAAACACCAAGCAGTCTTCAAAGCCCTGAAATAAGAAGAAAAAAAAAAGAGAGGGTGTGGGGGGAATAAGCTAGAAATAATAAAAGCTTCTTAGCAATTTTGAATAGACCTTCCACTGGTCGTTCATAGCATGTTTACCCTCAACCAGCAACAACAGCTAGATAGTCACACCTGGCACTAAATGATGATTTAAAAGACCATCAACTGTCTGCTTGATGGTTTTGTCTTTGCCCAATTCATTTATATATATATATATATATATATATATATATATGAATATATATTCTATAATATTTGGAATTTGATCAAAATTTTAAATTACTCTTGTAATTTGGATTCCATTGCTTCTTCAAGAAGAAGAATAATTACATTGTTCTTCCATGAGTATTAGAATTATATTGAAACTACCCAGGTCTTTAAGATTCATATTTAGGCAATTTAATGATAGAATAGAACTCTCATATTAATTTAGTTCCTGTGAACCATGAGTAAAGCAACTTTCCAGTATTAAGAACTCTACAAAATTAGTAAGGTGTTGTGCTAAATACAGCAGGGAAGAAGGACAGAAACCTATGTTTCCTGCTTCCTAGAAATTCAAACTGTAGTTGTAGAGGCAATATGAAATATGTAAAAAACTAAAGTAATTTTTATATTAAATATAGAGATTACATCTGCAGCAAATAAATTTACTTGTCAGTTATATAGACTGTGAATTTAGATGTGAGAGAGATCATATAGGGCTGAGATAATAATACTTTTGAATTCTCTACTTAACTCATTTGCTCTCTAAGAATCTCTATGAGGTAGGTACTGTTAAAATCCCAATTTTACAGATAAGGAAATAAAGATAAATTAGTTGTGCAAACGCATATTTTAACAAGTTGTGGAGTCAGAATTTGAACCCAGGCCTCTCCTGGAGCCTGGGCATTTATCCACTAACATTGGTGTGTTCTAATGGAGTACTATGCAGCTATAAGAAAGAAAGAGCTCTTATCCTTTGAGATGACATGGAGAGACCTGGAAAGTACCATCCTAAGCGAAACAAGCCAAACAGAGAAAGACAAGTATCATATGATCTCACTTATTTGTGGAATATAATGAACATAACAGTCTGAGGAATGGGGTAGTCCCAGAGACGTGGAAGTAGGGTACAGACTGACAATCCCCAGAAGAGAGGGTGGGGGAGAGATAAACCACAGAACTTATGTGCATATATGCATGACCAATGGACATGGACAGCAAAGCTGGGGACAGGGCGGGGAGGGACGGGGAGGAGGGTGTCAATGGGAGAAACATCTATAACAAAAATGAATAAATAAATAAATAAAAATATTGGTGTGTTCTTATGTTTTCATAAAACAGAATGTTTATCACTGCTTTGTAGAAAATAAAATTGATTAGATTCACAACCTATTTATACTTGGGATATATCCCAATAACCAAAACAATAAAAGACTATGATTACAAAGCTCTTAGTTGTCAAACACACACACGTGATATTTGAACACTATTTCTTTTCTGAAATATTTTTTCTAGCCAGATGATAAAATTTTCATGACAACAGTAGTATTCAATATCTAATCTGTTTCAAAGTTTTATTTAACCCCATCAATTGTGTTTTTCATTCCTTGGGGGGGGGGGTGAAGAAAAAAAAAGATAATTTGAGATCTTGTCTTGCTTTGAACCTAACATTTATATAATTTATATACTATATATTATATATTTATATAATAATCTCTGGAAAATATTTTAAAAATTGTTTTGTATCGCTGATAGTCAAGTCTCCAAATTTTAAGCTAGCAATACATTTTCTAACTGCACAGATAATATGCTTTTTTTTTTCTACATTAAATTACTGGATCAATAATTCAAGACTTGACTATAGTTACTGATGAATCTAGTTCAACAGCTGGTATGATTGTTGAATTGATTGTGTTCTCAGAGATTCTGTGGGGATAGTTTTAGACATGTTTTGTTTTCATTTAAGATGTTTGGGTTGGGATTCAGCTGGGGCAAAGAACTTACCGCATTCATTCCTTGCCCAAAAAAGGGCACTATGGCGTGGGCTGCGTCGCCCAATAGCACGCAGCGTGACTTAAAGTGAAAAGGAGAACACTTCACAGAGATCATGGGCTGGGCAGGCAACAGGAAGAAATCTCGTGTCAGGGCTCGCCTTCGGAGAAAAATAATCGAAGTGTAAAGACGTTAAATTGGGTACGAAATATTCTGTAATTCTTTCACATTTACTGGCTTTTTTATTACCAGAGGACTTCATTGACAAATGCACCAGAATGGCAGGGAGAAAACAGGAAAGGGAGAAACTGAAGTTCCTTCTGATCCCCAAGTTTCTCCATTGTCCCAATCACCGTCTTGATTTGCAACAATATTAATCATATTTTATTATTTTTGTTGTTGTTGTTCAGATAGAGTGGGAGGGAGAGAGAAAGAGAAACATCGATGTGAAAGGGACACATCGAGTGGTTGCCAACCGCACGACCCAACCAGGGCCGGGGACAAACTGCAACCGAGGTACGTGCCCTTAGCGGGAACCGAACCCGGGTCTCTCTGGACCGCAGGCTGATGCTCTAACCGCTGAGCCAAACCAGCCAGGGCTTAATCATATTTTAAAAGAACACATTTGGCTGCATTTCAGTGATTTAAAATACGCATGTGTTACGTGCCATGCCAGTTTCATGTACGTGGATCATGCAATTTTCAGTGATGCTGGTGCGTGTAGGTTTGCACAGAAACATCGAGATGCTGCTGTGTGTTTGATGAAGCCAAAACAAACCAAAATAAAAGTTTATGTGAATTTATATGTATTTGAAAGTAGACGGCTATAATCAAGCTAGTGTTTGAAAAGCATCTGCAGAGGTTCTATGGAAGCCGTTAAGTGGAGAAACAGTATGTAATCTGGATCGTAAATCTGGTTGGAAAGGCAAGAAATAGCCATGGGACATAAGGGTTATATTTTGGTGTCCAGACAGATTTCCACCACGGTTGGAGAAGGAGAGATAAAAATAGACAATTAGTCAGCAGGAAAGGACGAAAATGGGCTGGCAGTGGGCTGTCCATTTTACATAGTCAGCTCATTAAATTTTCACAACTGCCCTAAAAAATAGGTGTCCTGATGCCCATTTTAAAGATGAAAAGCCTGAGACTGGGGGATGTAAGGGACAGAGCAGTATTAAAATCTTCTGTTTCTGCAGCCTTGTGCTGTCTCCATGACGACATGACTGGAGGGAGAAAGTGAACTGGCGTTCAGGAGGGAAGGACAGTGTGGGCAGAGGCACGGAGTGAGACCAGATGACAAAGGCTCACATGGAGGGTGATGTTGACATGGGCCCGAGGAGCCGTGGGTTCTAAGCCAGACAGCTAATACAGTTAGCTGTTAATCTTGGGGAACTTAATTTGCGCCAGGCTCTGTGATGAATTATTTATAGGCACGGTGTCCTTTAGCCTTCACAGTAACCATTTACCTTAGGGTCTGAGGCCAGGAGAGCTCACACAGCTAGTAAGTGGTAGACCTGAACTTGTGCCACCGATTTGCTCATCCAGCTGGGGCCTGAAAGCTTGCACAGGATATAGAAAGGCCCAGGGACCTCGGTGACGTCTTTACCAGAGAAACTGGCCCTGGCCTGGGGTTGTTCAACTAACTGCTCACATCACAGTGTCCACTTCATGTCTAGGTCACTGTGCGACTGGACATGTTTAAGCAGATATGAAATTACAGTCGGCCCTCTTTTATCAGGTTAATCAGTTTCAGACTCTCCCAAGATAAATGAATTTCCGCGAAGTAGGATTCTTTATTTACATAGGTGCATAACCCTCACTTGATTTTTGAGTAAGTCAAATCAATGGAGCAAAAGGCATGATTGCACATCTTGAAACTCACTCTCCCATTAGAGGCACGGAGTCCGGAAAGTACTTGTAGAAGAAATCCAGCACATCTCTGCTCGTTAGGAGTTTCTCAAACTCTTCGAAGGGCATGAACAACGTACACGTGAAAGATTTGTTCTGTGAGGAAAAGAACAGCGTGAGAGCGAGCAGGGGGCCCGTGACATGAGCACAAAGGTGGAGCCCTAAGTCACAGGGTTCTTGCTGTGGTCTCCGGGTGCCTGGGAGGAATGTCCAAGCAGATAGAAAGCACCCTCCCTCTTTTCCCAGACCCCCAAAGGACAGCTCCCCCAAGTCTCACGGCTACCCCCTAGCTTCTCAGTTTTTAGGAGAATTCTAGACATTTTTCACCAAGTAAACACTACACCTTCGATTCCTAATAGGTTGGTTGGATTTACTTTCTCCTTTTTTGCTCTATTGTTCGTTTTATGGCAGTATTACTAGGCATTGGCCCCCGGAACTGATAACAAGAGAAAGAAAAAGACCAGCCAGAGAAGCAGATAGCTCTATCTGTCTGTATTACCTCATCATCATAATAACAAAAACAAAATAACAATAACAGTGATGCATATTTTTAATATATTTATATATCTGAATAGTGCCGAGTCTAATGAAAGAACAGCCCTACTATTTTTTGATAATGGATATCCCAGTGTTTTATAAATCTTAAAGGTGGAAAGTACTTCCTAATATACAACCCAAGTCTCTTTGGCTTTATTTGGGGAACATTTCTTCCCGCACTGTCTTGGGAAAGATGACAGGCCCCATGATGCATGACCCCCAATAATCATCCATGTATGTTAAATCTTCCCGATGTAAATGACAGGAACGACTTCAGGGGTTTCCTCAGAAGTCCCCAAAGTTTCAAAGATGTAATCACTAAGTAGACTAAAGGATGATTAGATTAATTAGGTATACACATACTAAGTGCAAAAGTAAATAACGGATGGCATTAATTACAGATGCAGGATTACAGTTGATAAGAGGTTCTATTCTACCTTGTTAGGAAGTGCGATCATCATGAAGGTATTTCTAGGCCAAATGTGCAGATAATTAGGTTCCATGGCAAACTGCAGAAAAAATATGTTTGATTAGCATATTAATGCAACATATTTATAAATCGGACTCTGCTTATTTTATAATAATTTCCACAGCCATTCAAATCAGTGTTGTAGTCATGGTGTTATGCACATCTTTGCTACATGAAGTAGAAGCAGTCTTAGAAAATACTTAGAAAATACCTAAATAATCTTAGGTGAGGTTATTTTTGTTTTTAATAGAACCATTGCCTTTTATTAAAAATGTACTTGATCACTTGACTTCAGTGCCCTATTCCGTATACCACTAGGGTGGGTGTTTGATACACTAGGTATAACTGAAGATTTGAGAACAGGCTACAAGACTTTCACTCTCTCTTCTTCTCTTTATTTCCACACACACACACTCATGAACACACATACATAAGATATATATATATATATATATATATATATATATACACACTACATATGTATGGATATACATATATGTGTGTGCACTATTTTTATACTTTATTTTCACCTTATTTGTATGGATGAAAATTACATGGGCAAAACCAAATTTTACAAACAAGCCTCTTATCACTTGTTTCCCACAACATAAACAGTAAAGAGATCTGGTCTTTTTAGTGACCCGTCTACAGTGCAATAGCAGCCTGAGTATGTGTTTATTAGATCAATGGACCCAAGACCCAACTGACCCAAACCCTTATGGTTCCCAGGAATATTTTATGTATACAAGAGTATACAACTAATTTTCCAGCTATTTCGGGTTTGCATTGCTTTTTATAACTGCTTAGAAAGCACGTATCTTGTGTATCTTGTACATAGTAAGAACACCGGAAGCACACAGTAGTCTCCTAGCTACCATTTGCCTACCTTGTCAGAGTTATTTGTGGGTTAGGAGAAGAGAATATGCCTTCCTGGCTTTTTAATCCCCAGAGCCCCAAAGAAAGCCCAACACATAGACATAGAAACGAATAAATGCATAACTCTTTGACCTCAAAGACCTTACAGTGCGGTTGAATAGGCAACACGTAACCATGTGGGAAGTCAAATAACTTCCCTTTAACACCAGTTCAAGTGGTAGAGAGGCAGTAGGTGATTTGGTGCTCATTTAGAAGTATAGGAAGTAAAAGCCAGGCAGGTAACACGTTTGTGGGGGTGGGAGTGGTTAAAACAAGGGATTCGTGGATTATATTGAAGGGCACTGGCTTCTGGGTGAACTTGCCAGGCAAAGTGAGGCTGCACAGGTGAGCAGTGTTTGAGACAGGTAGCCAGGAGGCCAGCCAGGGGAGGCAAATGTCCCTGCTTTTCCCTCTTGCTATCTTTTGACCACTTCTACAACCTTTCAGAGCTCCAAAGCTAAGAAAGAGCAGATACATGACAGCTGACCAATTTATCATTTAATGCAACAGCGAAGGTTTAAATTGCTGCTTCAAAACAGTTTGGTAGATAACATATGCCTCCCATCTTCACCGCTGGCATAGATAATGGTTTATACGTTGTTTTGAGATAGCCAAAATGATACCAAGAACATTTTGGTGTTCATACATATTGCATGATGTTGCAAAACAACCCTTTAAGTTTTCAGCTTTTTATTACCAGTTCATGCAATCAATAGACATTCTTATCCAACAGCAGTTCAAAGGTCAGTCTTATAGTAATCACCATTGGTCCTCTCACCACAAGTCCCTCCAAACATAAACTCTAAGCCAAAGCAGTTTGCTCACTGTGGAAAAACAGCTGTAAGATGAGCTTCCCATTCATTTCCCCAAAGCATCCCTTTCATATTCACCCAATACTGCCACTCACCCGATTTCTCATCCCCACTTCAATAATCAGAGATGCAGTGAGAGTATCTGTTACATTAAAAAGGAAAGAAGAAAGGAAGGAAGGAAGGAAGGAAGGAAGGAAGGAAGGAAGGAAGGAAGGAAGGAAGGAAGGAGGAGGGAGGGAGGGAGGGAGGGAGGGAGGGAGGGAGGGAGGGAGGGAAGGAAGGGAGGGAAAAAAACAAAGAATAGTTTTCACTAGATTGTTTTTGGGCCAAGTCAAAATATTCCCATGTCAGGGTCACACTGCTATGTCAAAATGGTGGTTTTTGTAAACCACTAATTGTTACTCTGATATATGGATGCCTAGAAAATAAACAGTATCAAATTTACACTAGGAGACATGATTCCATGCAAGTTTGGGACGATTTTTGAACAGAAACCTAATATCCTGATGTTCAGGATTATCAGATCCTGGGCCATGGGAATAGGATCTGCCTGAAAATCACAGAATCAGTATTGAAGAATTAGTAACACATTTTTTACCAGGAAGAAAAAATAGAAAGACAATAAGCCCTGGCCAATTTGGCTCAGAGGTTAGACATCGGCCCGGAGACCAGAGAGTCCTGGGTCCACTTCCTGCTAAGGGCATGTACCTCGGTTGAGGTTTGTCCCCAGCCCCGGTTGGGGTCATGTGGGTGGCGACCAGTCGATATGTCTCTCTCACATCGATGTTTCTCTCTCTCTCTTCCCCCCTCCCTCCCTCCCACTCTATCTGAAGATAAATGCAAAAAAAAGTCCTCAGGTGAGGATAAAAAAAAAGACAATAAAATCTTAAAATATGGATTTGACTGATGGATACAGTGTGGTATGTCACTGGTATAAAATACCACTATACCAAATTGACTAGCTATTTTACAGATATCTGAATTTCAGATAGATAGATTAAATCAGTACCTTAAAAAAAAAAAGATGTTTTATATGCAAATCAAGTATTTTACTAAAGCTGTTTATTTATCCTTATTTATAAACCAAGATCTTTATTCCTTTCTTTGGGATTTTAGTTTTTCTTAATAAGTTCCTACATTTATTTGCTTATGACAATATAAAATATACATATCACATACAGTTTAATATGGGAACAAGGAAATAAGGAAACTTTTTGGAGAACATACTCACCAATGATACATCTGACAAGGGGTTAATATCCAAAATTTATAAGGAGCTTATAAAACTCAACACTGAAAAACCAAATACTCCAATTAAAAAATGGACAAAATGCCCAGCTGGTGTGGTTCAGTGGACTGAGAGTTTTCCCATGGACTGAGAGGTCCTGGTTCTATTTCTGGTCAGGGCACATACCCGGGTTTTGGGCTCGATCCCCAGTAAGGGGCGTGCAGGAGGTAGCTGTTTGATGTTTCTCACATTGATGTTTCTATCTCTCTCTCTCTAAAAAATCAATAAAACATATTTTTAAAAAAATGAGCAAAGGACCTGAGTAGACACTTTTCCAAAGAGGGCATATAGATTGCCAATAGACATATGAAAAGTTGCTCAGCATCAGAGAAATGCAAATTAAAACCACAATGAGATATCACCTCACACATCTGTCAGAATGACTATCATCAATGAGTCAACAAACAACAAGTGTTGTCAAGGATGTGGAGAAAAGGGAACCGTCATGCACTGTTGGTGGAAATGCAGACTGGTGCAGCCACTGTGGAAAGCTGTATGGACATACCTCAAAAAGTCAAAAATAAAACTGCCTCATGATTCCACTTCTGGGAATTTACCTGAAGAAGCCCGAAACACTGATTTGAAAGACTATGTGCACCCCTATGTTTATTGCAGCATTATTTACAATAGCCAAATTTGGAAGCAGCCCAAGTGTCCATCAGTAGATGAGTGGATAGAAAAGCTGTGGTTCATTTGCACAATGGAATACTACTTGGCCAAAAAAAGAAGAAGGAAATCTTACCCTTTCAACAGCATAAATAGACCTGGAGAGTATTATGTGAAGTGAAATAAGCCAGTTAGAGACAGACAAGTACCATATGATTTCACTTATATGGGGAATCTAATGAACAAAATAAACGAACAAACAAAGTGGAGACAGACTCATGGACACAGAGAACAGACTGACAGCTGTCAAAGGGGAGGGGGTTAGGGGCTGGGTGAGAAGGATAAAGGGATTAAGCAAGAAAACAAAGAAAGACTCAATGACAGAGACAACAATATGGTGATTGCCAGAGGGAAGGAGAGTGGGGTAGTTAGAAGAAGGTACAGGGGGGATCAATGGTGATGGAAGGTGGCTTGACTTGGGGTGGCGAACACACAATACAACATGCAGATGATGTATTATGGAATTGTACACCTGAAATCTGTATCATTTTATTAACCAATGTCACCCCAATAAATTTAAAATATGAAAAATAAAAGAGAAGGAAATCATAGAAAGAGGAAAAGAAATGGATGTTTTATATGCAAACAAAGTGTTTAACTAATGCTATTTACTGATCCTTACTTATAAGCCAAGTTCCTTATTCCTTTCTTTGGGATTTTAGTTTCCCTTAATAAGTTCCGACATTTACTTGCTTATGACAATGTAAAATACACATCTCACATATTTGCCTCAGGCCACACATATGGTTTAACATGGAACGAGGGAATAAGGAAACTCTTTGGAAATCTCTTTGCAACACCTTGCTGTTCGCTTTATTTAACAACAATTATTGATTTAAGCATGAGAACAAGACCTCTGGACTGTCCGTGTACGGAACTGATTCCCAACCCATTTTCTTCTCTCAAGAGAAAACAGAAAAATGACATTATTATGTAAGACAAGTTCCCTGAGTGTTTTAGTAAGGTAGCTGTATTTCCTCTTTCTTTACTACGTAGGCAAGTATATCAAAAGGTAAGGAAGAGAGAGTGGTATTATTAAAGAGATACCTATAGCCCAAATTATTACTGATGACAAAGTACTTGTTCACCACTATAGCCCAAATTATTACTGATGACAAAGTACTTGTTCCACACCTCAAAACTGACTAAGACCCGCGACCAAGAACAGCTGCACCAAAAGATGCTTCTACACCAACATGAGGTGGGTGTGCGGGGGGGTGGGGGGAGGAAAGGAAGGGACTTACCTCCCCATTCTTAGGGGGAATGGTCAGCTCCATATAGCCATGAGGAATGTACTGCTGACTGTAATCGAAGCGGGGTTTCTTCATGAGGTGAGTTCTGACAGTTGAATAGGCTCCATCACATCCTACAATGAGGTCATAAGTGACATCTTTGGGAACACTGTCAGATCTGAAAAATAAAATGAACCACCCAAAAATAAAAAATAAAAAAGGTCTAGTGGTGAAAAGCAGGTCTCAGTGGGGTTTACTCACTTTTACAAATCTGACCACAAGCTTTGAGATGATAGCTATAAAAAGATGATAACACTCATCCCTATCACGGGTTTTCTTCTGAGAATGAGATTAACACACAACCATATGACTAATAACGACTAACAACCATACGATTAATAACGACATGTTGTGAGGTCATGGAAGTATGTCCAAGATTTGAGTTCCCTGCATGAAACAGGAGACTCTTGAAGAGAAGGCAAAGTGTTCTAAGTGGAGGGAATGTATGAACCACCACAGGGATGTGGCCAGGGCACTTTAGCAGCAATGTCTAGTTGGAGCAGAAGGTAACAAAAGATAAGCTTAAGAAAAGAATACAGTGTGGGGAGAAGAAGATAATTTTAAATGTAAGACAAAAGATTTAAAAATATTATCCTGCCAAAAGGGAAAAAGGTATTTTTTTCTATTGGGGAGATGATGTATGAAAAGTGGCAACTTAAGAAAGCTCACTCACAGGGGACATATTGAAGTGGAGGCAGAAGGTAGAGGAGAAGAGAGATGGGAACAAGGTGACCACAATAGCCTACCTGTGCAGGTATGACTGCCCAGTACTGTAGTGCTCAGGACGAAGGAGATATGGACTCTGAGGCCAGTGGAAAAATGAGGAGAAAATAGGGAAAGGGGCACGTGATTATGATTCTAATTATCTGGGCAACAGAACTAGAGAAGTCAGGATGGGACATGCTTGGAGACAAGCAGATGATCAAGGTTTCAGATGTGTTTGAGGTCATGGCGAGAGGGATGGATGAAAATGTTTCATGAGAAAATGACATTGATTAGGATTGAATTTAGGACTGAGAATGAAGGTACTGGCCCGGGCTGGAGAGGCTCATTGTTGAGATTTGAGTTTACACGTGGTTGTTGAACAAACTGGGAATCTATGACTTATTATAAGAGTGGGACTTGAGGCTGGAACTTCAGAGGAAATAGAGTCAGCTAAGGAGAGGAGGACAAATACATCCAGAAAGAGGGGAGAGGAAGCAGGGCTGGGAGAGTCATCTGTTTCTAGGGAGGACAGAGGGTGAAGCAGTGTGGTTGAATCTAGAACCTAGTTGAATTACCCTTTTAGTAACCATTTAACTCTTTCAAAAGAGCCAAAGGACAAAGTTTACAGCTACAATTCTCCACTTTTGCCTCTGAAGTCAACAGGCTGATGGGTGATTACCCAATTACTGTGATCATTCCTTCCTCAGGATTACATTTCAACAGCTTGTGGCCAAAGTACACCTTCACGTTGGGATATTTCTCAACAGCTAAGGAAACAAGGAGAGAAAACAAATACAAATAAAATTCTAATTCTCATTTCACTTAATCAAACTAAAATAGTAATTATTTTCAGATGTTCGTATGATAGAGTTATTTATTCTTATCCATGTAAAAAATGTTTAAAGGGATACTTTTATTGGGTAAGTGTTCCAGGATGATTTGATAATAAAAGACATAAATAAAAATCAACTACTCTCATCTTAAAAAGAAAAATCCAACTAACCCCATTATGCAAATTTTTACATTGCTAAGATTATTGGCACTCTGAAAAGGAAACAGGTATTACAATTTTCAAATAGATTCGGAGACATGGAAGTAGGGAACAGACTGACAAACCTCAGAGGGAAGGGGGGTTGGGGGTTGGGAAGAAATAAACCAAAGAACTTTTATGCATATGTACATGGCCAATGGACACAGACAACAGTGCAGTGAAGGCAGGCACGTGGGAGCGGGGAGGAGGGTCAATGGGGGTAAAAAGGAGGAACATCTGTAATAGTTTCAACAATAAAGGTCATTTTTTTAAAAAGTTGCCTGTAATTTAAGGCTCTATTTGTGATTGAAAATATTCAGCCAAACTCTTCCTCATATGCCTGCCATGAGCCGTCTAGACTTCTAATTCAAGTTGTAACAAACATGGACGACTGACACCAATTCTTTGTATAATCACATACTGGAACACTTAGGGGGAAATGAGTAAACAGATGGGAAATGTCTCAATAACCAGAATTAGGTGGTTTCAGTGTTTTTATTTTTATTTTTTGCCTGCTAGCCATCTATAAAATGTAGTGATTTTCATGTTCTTGTCATAGGAGTAAAATATGATTTTTGTCCCTACGAATTCTCAAGGATAGGAAAGCCATCATTACAGGTTACTTATTGTTTTTAAAGCTATAAGTCAGGATGTAGGGATTAGTTTAAAACCATTTATCTTATAAATGGGGTAATGAAGGCCCTGGAAGGGAAAGGAAGATGCCTGAGATCACAGAACATCTGCCGGAGCTTCTGACTTTCAACTCGAATTCTCTTCTGCCTCAGATTTTGGATTCTTTTATTCCATTTTGATTGAGTTTGATTGGGGGTTTGAAGACTTTAAGATTCTTCTTGACCTTCACACTGCCTGCATCATACAAAGCAACATTTATATCCAGGACTGGCTACATAATCTGTGGGAACCAGTACAAAATGAAAATACTAGGCCTGTTTTTGAACTTAAAATAAATGGAATCATAGTTAAAAAAAAAAAAAAAGATTCTTGAGTGTGGGGCTGGAAGTTTTAGGATATTGAAATCTGAATGACCTTAAGCCAAAGACTTATTTGTGTCTAAGAAATCTTTTGGCAAATAACTTTGGAGAAATCAAAATTTACCTGAACCACCAAGGTTACCTTTTACAAACGCAAAATGCATTTGTGGGATCAACTTTATTATATTCTTTTCTTAAATGTACTCTAATACATCCCGAAGAATTTTCCATAGAACAGTAGTCCTGGGATGTGCTCCCTAAAAGAAACCAAACTTTTCTGTGGTCAAATTTTTAGAGAAATGCTAACACTGACCATCCTGGCTGTGCTCGCCAGGTCTCTGGCCATCTGTGGCTCCTGAGTGTTTGAAATGTGGGGTTGGTTCAAATGGAGATGTGTTGTATACACTGGACTTTTACAACTTAGTACAAAAACAAAACAAAACAGCCCTGGCTGTTTGGGCTCAGTGGTTAGAATGTTGACCCATGGATCAGAGGGTCGAAGGTTTGATTCCAGTCAAGGGCACGTACCTTGGTTGACATCCTATCCCCAGCCCTGGTTGGGGTCATGCGGGAGGCAACCAATCAGTAGGTCTCTCTTACATCAATGTTTCTCTCTCTCCCTCCCTTCCACTTATCTGAAAATCAATGGAAAAAATGTCCTCGGGTGAGGATTAAAATCAAAACAAAACAAAAAAATAAGAGAATGAAAATGTCTTATAAATAACTGTCATGTGGACTGCACATTAAAATGATAACATTTGGAATATATTAGGTTGAAATACATTGCTAAGTTCACCTGTTTCTTTTTAGTTTATTTTTTAAATGTGGTCAATTAAAAATTACACATGTGCCCATCATCTGAGTCTATATCTTGGACAGCACTGCCCTAGAAGATCTGCAATGCAGACCAGTAGAATAAAGGCCCTGAGAAGTACTGTAAGAAGAAAACTTAAAACTTGTTTGATGCAGCACTTATCAAACTCAATTGACCATTCATGTCCTTTTCCTCTTTGTCTTGCTCAGCAGTTCCTAACATCTCCCGGAATAGTGAACTGTGAAAGAAACCCTCATGGAATGCTGATGCAGGAAAATGCTTTAGTTAGAATGTCTCAGAGGGGAAGCTGCTCAGTCAGGAAGAAGTGAGCATGTGAATTAACTGACTGTGTGGAATGGGCAGCTCGTCCGTTTGATCTGTGTAAAGGAATAAAGAACTTTACATTGCAAAGTGTAGGAGTCAAGAGGCTGGGCGTGCATCTTACTACGGTGTCTATAGGGTTTATGGACATGCGTACTGTGCAGCACGGTTCAGTGACGAGCAGTGCGGGGCCTTCTGGTCTATGCACCAAGGTTGGATCTTCCTCTGTAGGCTGGCTCCTTAGTATTAGCAGATGTTTCATAAATCATATCGGAGGCAGTGACAGTAGTAGTTAAAAGCATGGACTTTGGGATAAACAGACTCAAGTTTAAGTCCAGATTCTACCGCTTATTAACTGCATGACCTGTTACCCTGTGGAGTCCTCTGAGCCTCCTTCACCATCCATACAACTATGATCAAGTTCATTCCCATCTCATAGTTGTAGGGAGGGTTATACAAATCAAAGATATGAAGCACTTAACATAGTGTCTGGTGCCTCAATGGATGTTTATATCTTGGACAGCACTGCCCTAGAAGATCTGCAATGCAAATCTGAAATGATAGTTATTTATCGTTTTCATCTTGATAAATTCAGAGGATACTATAAAAAGATGGTCCTGGGTCACCTATACTACATTTTTAAAAGGTGTTTTTAGGTTTATTTATTTTCTTAAGATCAACATGAATCTATCTAGCCACCTAGCCCTACCCCACCCATCTGCCCATAAAAAAGACAAACTTATCAATGTAGGTAAAGAAATTAAATTAAGAATACTAAGACCTATGTCTTAAGTCCCAGATGAATCAACTAGAATGACTTTCTTCATCACTCCTCCTCCCAGTTTGAGGCAATTCAATTCGAAAGACATATTGCGAACTGGCATGGAGCCTTTGCCTCCCAAAAAGCAGAGACTGCTTGACTGTATCAAGACAGACTGCTTTGGGAGGCACGAGAAACACTGAAGAGGCACGCTTTGCAGGGAGTGAATGCGGTACAAATGCGGAAGAGGAGAGAAAACCACTATGATCAAGGGGTACAGGGATCTGATTGGATTGATTAGCTAAGCTACAGATTTAATTGCCAATCCAAGGTTTCCGCCATTAATTTACAGGCCTTTTTAGCTACTCAAACGAGAAAACTTAGGGTTATATTTTACGCCATCCTCTTTCTCAACCTCCAGTGCCCTCTAACTATTGGGTCTCCATGTACAATGAATACAAATACAGGGGATCTACTCCCATTGCTATAGCTCTAGTCTAGGACCTCGTTTCTGCACACAGGCGTTATCCTAATATCCTGAAGACAGCAGCCCTCTGTTAGTGTCTGTTTCTGAAATGCAAATCTAAGTGTGTTACTTTGCAAATCATTAGAGCATAACTGTTGTTCCACTAGACTGCATTATTCATCCAATGCTTACAAGACAACAGGAATTCAGTGCACGTTGAACAAATGATTTTCATTTAGATCATTGAAAATGTAAAAAAGAGATGCCAGAGAATGTATCACTACTGATTTTCAAGGTCTCGGTACTGTACATAGTCCTGCTCTTAATAGCTCATAAAAAGAAATAGTAAACAAATCCTAATAAATCATGTGACAAGATTAGCATCATGTGCTATACTCAGAATGAAAACTGGTAAAAAAAAAAGCATTGGACTTACCAGTTAATAGATCCTTGTTTAGATTTTCTCTGCTTATAGAAAGAATATACTGCAAGAAAAATATAGTAGATACTGTTTGTTTCTGGAGAATGGACAAATATAATTCTATGCTACTCACTCAGAAATAGGAAAAATGTATTACTTAGCAGAAGTTTACAAGCTCGGTTTTATGATCATTTAGCTAAGTAGCCTTTTTAAAAAATAAACACTCTAACCAAATACATGTAATGTGATGCTTATGTTTAAACTTAGGCTTCTTCAAAGTTTGATACTATACAAACCAAACGCTTCTCTTGTAGGAAAATATTATTTTCACTAAGATAGTTTTGTTTTAACAACAAATCGTAAAGTTCATATTTTTGTCTTAGGTCTCCAAATGGAGCTGTTTAGAAAAACTTCAGAGAAGACAACATCACTAGAATAAATGTATTATTTTCCAAAGAGATTACTTTGAAGGCCTCAAGTTTAATGTGAATGTGTGTGTGTGTGTGTGTGTGTGTGTGTGGTGGTGGTGGTGGTAGCGGTGGTTGTGGACAGAAGGGGGATGGTAGGAGTGGACCAACCCTCCCTGCGATACAGTAGTTTGTGACTTTGTAGGACAATCCAGTGGGGTTCACTGCTTCTGAGGTATGGCAGGCACAGTACATAGGGCCCACCATATTTTTAGGGGTACATTAAAATGTTTTAATTTTAGTTTATTTTAATATCAGAACAAAAATAAGTGTAATGAATATAGATTAGATCAATATTCATACCATGTATTCATCCAAATCTTATTTTTACTATTTATTGTTTTACAGAGAAGGAGGCCCACGAAGGCTAGAGTGCCTACCTAGAGCCCATGAAAAACATAACACAGCCTTGCAATTCAGCGTGAATCGATTGCTTTAAATTTTAACCACAGAATTTTCCATACTATGGCATATTGCATTTAACACAAATATACTGATTTATAAATCTTCACCTCACCCAAATGCAGACATTTAAAATTAACAGCTAAATCTATAGTTGGAATAAAAATAACGTGGTCATGCTACAGAGGCAATGACTGTGGAAGAGTTTCCTGCGTCGTGGTTATGAATGGAAATGAGCAGGGACCTACTAATTCTTTCTCCCACTTCTGTTTTGCAGTCTTCTATGTCATTAATAACCTCATGTCAATGGAAACCACACTTGTTATTCTAAGTATATCAGGCAACATTCTAACTATAAAGGCTCATTTACATGGGGGAAATATTCTTTCCATATCAATAATCAGGCTTGATTAATATCTGGGAATCAATAGACACATGGGTCCTGGAGACAGACACAGAAGGGTCCCTGTTTGGTCTACTCTGTATCTTTGGGTAGTATTTTTTCATAATCAAAAGTCAGAGTCACTCCCATCAGTCTTTAATTTCTAAAAGGTTGATCTTTTGAAGAATAAATATAAATAAGAGCTATAAAGTGGCTCTTATAACCAAAATAATAATAATGATGATAATCATCATCATCATCTAAAGGAAGCTGAATTATCTCCATTGGAAATTTCTAAGACAATAGTTACAGTGTTGCCTTTTTCAAATATATTAGGAAAAAATGTTCACATTCTAGGTACTGAATGCCTTCAGATGGGAACACTCCTAGTAGGGGAGAGCCATGATTTTGGGCTTGGGAGTTTAGAAGTAAAAATTGGAGCCCTGCCGATGTGGCTCAGTGGTTGAGCATTGACCCAGGCACCAGGAGGTCATCAGTTTGATCCCGTCAGGGCACACACCCAGGTTGTGGCGCAGATCCCCAGTGGGGGCCATGCAGGAGGTGGCCCATCCATGTTCTCTCTCATCCATGTTTCTATCTCTCTCTCCCTGTCCCTTCCTCTCTCTCTAAAAATCAATAGAGAAAAAAAAAATTTTTTTTAATTGGGGAGCTCTGATTTACTCTGTATATTAGGGAATATTTTGATAATTCCCAGGGCAATTTGGGAGAGAAATGAGAGAAACCAGCAAGACAGGAAGAACCTGGACACTGCAGGGGAAAAAACCAGCTGGAAGAGGAAGGCTCAGAGAAGGGGTTCATGCATTTTAGAGGTTTAACTGTGCACATTAGGGATTTCAAAGTTGTTAGCTGTGTGCAGGGTGGGCCCTCCAGGATCCACAGACTTCAGCATATTCATGTGTCTTCTCAGTGAGTGTCATTTGCAGAAATTGGTGGGAGGGGTAAACCTCATGTCTGGATCATCACAGTACACCGCCGATACTAGACGAGAGGGAGTAGACACCTAGAGGCAGCAGAGGCCAATAGAAAGTAGGCTCCCTGGGGATCCATAGAAATCCAGGGGTCATGGGTGGGGGGGACTTAGATTTCCACAGGACGGAATTAAGCAGTTCAAAGCAATCTTAAAGAATAAGGAGGCCCCCATGTTTGATTTAGATATCAAAGTAATGATGCAAACCAAAGAAAGAGGGGTGGCTATAAATTTAGCATTAACTCAATTCATTTTTTAAAAATATATTTTATTTTATTTTTTAGGGAGAGAGAGATAGAAACATTGATGAGAGAGAACATAGATTGGCCGCCTCCTGCATGCCCCACACTGAGGATTTGGCCCACAATCTGGGCATGTGCCCCGACTAGGAATCAAACTGGCGACCTCTTGGTGCATGGGTCGATGCTCAACCACTGAGCCGCACCAGCTGGGCCGCATGAACTCAATTCTTAAGAATTGAGAAATGGCAGGATTGGTGGGCGAAGAGTCATTTCCTCCTCCTTCTAATGTAATGAAGGCCCCCAAATGGAAACCCCCAGTGACACTGTCACCCTGTTGGAAAATCATTGATGATGAACCTTCTTCTCTCTGTCCCTCTCTGGTGGTACCGGTAGGGAAGCCAATTTTAGTCTCAGGTCTAAGTCACTTCTAGCTTTTCTGATAATCTGAGCCATATCTCACTCCTTGGTCTGTTTGTACTGTATTGATTCACTCTTTGCTGAGGGGATGGGTATGATGGATTGGCCTCCCTCAGCACATTCTACGTTCATCCAAGAAGAGGGTGGGATGATTATTATGAGTCACTCTCAATGTAGGAAAAGATGTAGCGTAACTAAGTAGTACTGCCCAGCTCTCCTGTGAGGGCCTCTTACACCACGCTCTGCTGGCTCTGTCTCAGAGGTAACCTGCCTCATGTTTCCTCTGACCTGACCTCAGGTGACCATGCAGCCTCGCTCTTCGTCTGTAAAGCAAGGTGGTTGGATTCGGTGAATCCAAGTTTGCTGATCACTGTCAGATTCTGTTAGGAGAAAATGATTTACATGTTTCCTCCTCCAATACACACGTGGCACTCAAACCTTTATATTTTTTAGAAATCTGGTCTCACCCAACTTGCCTCCGTTGATAGACCCTCACTGGATTGGGAAAGCGCTATCTCACTGCTGATTTAAGATCTCAACACATCGTCTACCTCAAGTCTCACTTTCTCTGTGAAGACTTCTCCGAAAACCAAAGCCCTCCTCCCTCTGAACCACAAGCTGAGCGTTCCTGCCATCACTGAGCTGAGTTCCTTTCACATTGAACCTGATTGCTGTCTATCCTTACCTGGTCGCAAGCTCTATCCCTAGGCAGCAACTGGCTCAGGACGTGGCACACAGGAGGACAATTATTATTTACAGAAACAAAACATTTTGTAATGAAGGGATCAAAATGTTGCCACCCTGCTTTTTGGGGTACTGATTTCAAGGTATTTTTTAAGAAACAAAAGACTCAGAAAGAAACTTTGACCCTCCCTGCCTTTTCTACCCACGAGATTCAGACAGAGAAACCTGCTTCAGGAAGGAGATCTTAGGACGTCACTTTAGCCTAGTTTGAATTGAATGTGCTAAACAGGAGGCTCCAGTAGGTGCCTGTCGCTGGATGGATGCCTCTGTCCCATTGTTCCTGATCCCCCAGCAAGGATCTGTGTGCCACCTGCGTTCCCCTCTTCAACTACCTGTAGATCGCCCACTCTCACTTCTGAAATCTAATACCCCACTCCCTAGTCCCTCTCTCCATTGTTCAAAACTGTCTTATATACCCAATGCTGCCTCAGTGTCTTTGGGGATTTTCATGGATTTATTATGGCTATGTGAATTTCCCACGCTCATGTATCAAACTTTGATTTTCTCCCGTTGATAGGTCTCGGTTGATTTGGTTCTTGGTTCAGCCAGAAGAATTTAGAAGGTGGAAGGAAAAGTATTAATAGTTTTTTAGCTCCACAGTTAGCACAGCTTATACTTGACTTGCACGTGTAACATTTACTTGCCTATTAAGAAGGCACGATTCTTTTCTTTCCTGTAACACCAAGCTCAATTTGGGGCCAATTAAAAAGCATGTATTAATTATCTGACAAGGTTTATCTGACTGTGAATGGTCAGTGGGCCTTCTTCCCTTTCATTTCCCTGCCAAGCTCATGAATGAAGACTGTATCTATGTTTTTATATGCAGGTTATTATTTCTAAAAAGTCATTAAATAGAAATTTTTTATTCTTCCCTGACACTTCTTCCTCCAAAGCCCTTAGCTGTTGGAATGTTTTGCTTTTGACCCACTTTTTAAACAAATTTTAATTGTGGTAAAATACATATGATATAAAATTTATCATCTTAACCATTTTAAAATATACAGTTTATTAAGTACATTCACAATGTTGTACAACCATCACCATTATCCATCCACAGAACTCTTCATCTTATAAAATGGAAACCCTGTCCCCATTAAACAACTCCCCATCCCACCTTCCCCCAGCCCCTGGCAACCACCCTTCTGCTTGCTGTCTCTGTGAATTTACTCCTCTAGGTAACTCATATGAGTGGAATCATATAGTATTTGTCCTCTCGTGACTGGCTTATTTTACTTAGAATAAAGTCCTCAAGGTTCATCCATGTGGCAGCATGTGTCCCTTCCTTTTAAGGGCTGAGTAGTATTCCACTGTATGTTGTATAGAAAACCTACACTTCTACTTCTGGTGTCTCTTACCTTGACATGACTACCACCAGTTGGATGTTCTATACTTTAACCCGATTCTGATACTAACTGCCTGGAGATAGCATCAGATCCTACAGGTTAATGGCTCAGTCCCAGAAGACTGCCCCATCTGACTTCAGATGCCTATCCCAAGTCCAGGTTGTCACCTTTTCTCCTGACTGCCTATAAATTAGAGGTTCTCCAGAACCCCTTTTCAGGTTCAATTGATTTGCTAGGATGGCTCACAGAACTCAGGAAAACAGTTCACTGTTTGCCAGTTTATTACGAAAAGATATGATAAAGGATACGATGCCGATGAGCATCCAGATAGAAGAACTTTGTAGGGCAAGGCATGTGTGGCAAGGGGTGCAGAGCTTCCGCGCACTCTCCAGAGTACCACGCTCCCAGCGTGTGCTCATGCTCACCAACCTGGAAGCTCTCTGAACCCTGTATTTTGGGATTTTCTGGAGGTTTCCTCACATAGACATGATCGATCATTTGCTCCATTTCCAGAACCTCTCTCCTCTTTGTAGAATTGGGGGTAGAGCTAAAATTCCAAGCTTCTAATCATGACTTGGTCTTTCAGGTTGCCCACCTAGAGTCACCTCGTTAGAACAAAAGACACTCATAATACCCAGGAAATGTCAAGGGATTTAGGTACTCTGGGTCAGGAGCTGGGGTCAAAGACCAAACATTAGAACAAAAGATGTTCCTGGTGCTCTTATCACTTAGGAAACGATAAGGTTTTAGAAGTACTGTGCCAGGGGCCAGGGGCAAAGACCGAGGTGTATATATTCTATTATCTCACATATACACACACCAAATTTTATTTATCGGTCCCTCCATCAATGGACATTTGGGTTGCTTCCACCTTGGACTATTGAAATGCTACTATGAACATGGGTATTCAAATATCTGTTTTTGGTTCTTTTGGATAAATACCAAGAAGTGAAGTTGCTTGATCATATGGTGATCCTATTTTTTGAGTGTTTGAAGAACTGCCACACTGTTTTCCATAGTGGCTGTACCATTTTATGTTTCCACCAACAATGCATCAGGATTTGTTCCCCTTTCTCCACATCCTCGCCAACACATTATTTTCTGTTTTTGTTTTTGTTTCTGATAGTAGCATCATAATTGATGCGAGCTACTTCACCCACTTTATCATCACAAGGTCCATGAAGACCTTGTCCTATGAGCAAATGACTTTATCTCTTGCTACCTACCCAAAATGTGGCCCACGGACCAGAAGCATGGACACCGCCTGGGTGTTTTGGGGTTGCAGAACCCCAGCTTCCATTCCAGCCATACAGAATCAGACTCCACATTTGAACGAGATCCCAGGTGAGTCTGACAATCAGTGTTATACCTGCAGGCTCAGATCTCTAGAGGAACAGAGACTCAGAAGAATATGATCCTCACTTGGGTTCTGCGCTTAAAATGAGGTGTTGCTGGGGAAAGCAAGTTAAAGTTTTCTTGTTGATAGATGTTTGTACCTTTGTTCTCTCAAAGAAACAAACTTAGAAGGTGTAACTAGATAAAATACATACTTTGCCCAACTCTGTATGTTACTGTGTAAAAGAAAAGAGGAAAACAAAAAGCAAGATACTGGATTTTCTTTGATAAACACTACATCACATTCTGGACTCTGATGTTTTAGAAATTATACAACACTGAAAGCATTTCAGATTCATTCTAAAAATTCCATTATAATTAAATTTTGGGTGAGAGAGTCAGAGAAGACAACATCATCATAAAACCCTTTAAAGTTGTTCTTGCATATTATGCTTGATAATAAATACATGGTGATTGTCTCTGTGTGAATGAAAGAAGATGGGAGGGAAGGGTTTCCAGTATGAGCAAAGTGTAGAGGCAAGAACAAGCTACCAGTGATGATAGTAATAACTACTGAATGTTTAGTAGGGACGAGGCCCTATTTATTTTCAGCACCTCTTGTGAATTAACTTGTTAACTAGTTTATGTTACTGAATTCTAGACTGAGGCAGGAAATGTCAAAGACAGGTCCAAGTGGCAGGATATAGACTTTGGACTTACCTATAACCAAACAAGTATCTCCAGCATCAACCTACCTGTGACTTTGTCCCATAGGGAATTGCAGACTTTTTTCCTGAAAAAGAGTGAATCATTCTTGCTCTCATGGGAATACCTTGAGATACAATCTGAAATAAACCCAGAAATACCAACTTCAATTTTTGTGACACGGCATTATGCAAATGAGCTAGTGATTACTTTTAAGGTGTGATGTTGAAATATTTTCAAAAAAATTAAAAAATAATGTAAAGGACCATGGAAACGTAGTATGGTGGAAACTTGATGGGAACTGTGTTCCTGCAAATTTAGTTTTTTTCTTGAACCTTTAGATTTGGAACTAATTTAAAGTTTATTGGGTCCAAATCAAATAGTACACTTGAGGAATGTGTTTCATTGTTGGAGAGAGTAAATGATTTTTCTCGTGGAGAGTAAAACCCAGGACTCCTAAATCTAGTGCAGTTTTCCTACACAAGACCTAAGAAAAGTGTAGACATGCAAATGAAACTTATGTTGACTTCTCATTTCCAAGACCCATTGTCAGCAAAAGTCCTATTGAGAAAAATACATTATTTCTGTCCACATGTTTAATCTGCATGATAGACAGTGAGAAGTTCAGCCACATGAAGACCATGCAAAGAAAATCTACTACAGGCCCACAATCCTTATCCAAAACCTTGGGGCCCACTGGTTTCAGAATTCAGAAGTGTTTGAATTTTTGAGTTGTAGTTGAGCGCACACGTGGATATCATATAGCTCCCAGCAGCCTGGGGCACCGCCTTATACTGAAAAAATATTTTTGTAGTAAAACAATCACACCAAATAAAAAAGGTTTTAAGGCTATAGAAAGCCTCACATCAGGTCAAACCTTTTGCTGAACGGGTGATGAAAAGCTTTCTATTTTCAGAGCTTTTTGGAATATAGAATTGTGGGTAGGAGACTGTGGACCTATATAGTCGGAAGAACGGAGTTTGCCTGCCTCCTGTCATCCTAATAGCATCTCGGATCTCAGTTTCTGCAGGCAGAGACCTACCGTCTGGTTGAGAGCCTGCATCAGCAGTAATCATCAGGTGGGGTTGCAGGATCTCCCTGCCCCACGTCACGCGTTATGCTCTGAGTCCCCTGGGCACCTCAAACATCAAGTGTTCACCCTCTTGCCAATTTTAGAAGTTTGAAAGCCTTTGTAGAATGAGTCTGCATGCAGAGGTTCTTAGCATTCAAGAGTGCTTTGACCCAGGATGAAATCAAGATCATACAGTTGTTGGAAAACGGCAGGTGTTATCTTCTATGAGGAACATGCATTAACAAGATACCTGATCTTCTAGGCCAATGGCTTTCAAGGCCTGCCGTCCTCTGTGAGAAAGGGCCAAGTTAATGCTTCTTCCACGTGCCGATTTAGCCACTCGGATATCTAAAACATCGGAAGTAGACTCCACGTTACACTCGTCTCCTCATATCCCAGGACAGGATGGGCGTGTGACGTCTGAACAACTGGTGGGATCAGCACCAAATGAAAAGATCTTGGTACTTCTTTTAAAGAAAACCCCACCCTGGCCGGTTTGGCTCAGCGGTTAGATCATCGGCCTGTGGTCCGGAGAGACCCGGGTTCGGTTCCCGCTAAGGGCATGTACCTCGGTTGCAGTTTGTCCCCGGCCCTGGTTGGGTCATGTGGGTGGCAGCCACTCGATGTGTCCCTTTCACATCGATGTTTCTCTCTCTCTCTCTCTTCCTCTCACTCTATCTCAACAAAATGTTGAATAATGTCCTCTGGTGAGGATTAAAAAAATTTTTTTTTAAATAAAGAAAATACCAATAATAGTAAACTTGTACTAAACGAATTTAGATAGTTCTAACAGTTCCCCTTTAAAAAAAATAGCTTTTGAAAATCTAAAGAGAAAGAGGTCACAGAATGAAAACCATATCTCACAGTTGTCGGTATTGTCTTACCTTCCCTAGCTTCATACACATCAACTTGGAAATTCCTCTTTGCAAGGAAGCATGCATTCAGTGATCCAACCTAGGAATCAAAGCAGTTTTTTTCATATTTTTATCTGATTCCACCAGTACAGAGAATTTTTACTGTTGTGCATGGCTTGGTTATCACAGTGATTTAGTCACTACTAGAAAGCACCATTTGCAAAAATAATGGGATAATTCAAGATTAAATGCTGTAGTTTTAGAGACAGGCTTTTTTTTGTTTTTGTTTTACTTTTTTATAGTGAGATATAACTTTCATACAGAAAGATCACAGAGCATGTGTACAGTTTACAGAATAATTGGGAAGCAAACACCCATATAACTATCACTCTGGTCAAAAAGTAAAACATTGCCACCCCCTAAAGCTGTCCCTACCTCCTCCACAATTACAAACCCCACCCTTTCACCAAAAGGTAAACATTATGCTGACTTGTGATAACCCATCCCTGCTTCTTTAACGTTTTACCACTTAGATATATATCCCTAGGCAAAATAGGTTAGTTCTACTTGTTTTTGAATCACATAATTAGAATCACACGTGTGTATTTTTTTTTTTTTTTGCATCTTGCCTCTTTAACACAACAATATGCTTATGAGATTCATCCACATGGTTGCACGTAAACTCTAGATCATCCATGTTTATTACTGTATGATTCATCATTGTATGAAATCTCACAGATGACTTAGCTACTCTACTGTTGAAGGATGTTTGAGTTTTTCCTGGTTGAGGAATATTATTAACCATGCTGCAAAGAACATTTTTGTACGCAAATTCTAGTACACATGTGCATGATTTTGTCTGGAGTGTTATACTTGGAAGTGGAATCCCTGTTCAAAGGCTTGTTTCTTTATCTTTATTGTGCCATGTATTTCAACATTTTGTACTAATGTGTTTTCCCACCAGCAGCTCTGGGAGCTCATCTTTGCCAGCATTTGATGTTTTCAAACTTTTAAACGTTGTGATTGGAGGGTAGGATGGGGAGGAGTGTGTTTTAATTTGTACATGACTGATAACTAGAGTGTGAACACTTTTTCACATATTGATTGACTATTTGGAACTCCTCACTTGTAAACTGCCTATAAAGTCTCTTGCCTATTTTCTACTGGGTTGTCTGCCCCTATCCCCCATATATCTTTTGAGTTATTCATAGATTTGAGTACAAAGTCTTTTCCACTTTCAATTTCTTTTTTCTTTATTGGTCTTAAAGAGAGAGGAAGTGAGAGGGAGAGAGAGATAGAAACATCGATGAGAGAGAACATCGATGGGCTGCCTCCCACATGCACTAGGGATAGGGCCCACATCCGGGCATGTGTCCTGACCGGGAATCGAACCGGTGACCTCCTTGTGCGTGGGTCCATGCTCAACCACTGAGTCACACCGGCCAGATGAGTCTTTTCCATTTTTAAATGTTGCCAATATCTTCTCATGTGTGGCTTGCTTTTTAAACTTGATTGTATTTTTTAAGGATGAGAAGCTCTCTATTTCAGTGTAGTCACATTTTTCAATATTTTACATTATTGTTAATGCATTTGGTGTCTGTTTAAGAAGTCTTTCCCTACTCTGTGATTCTGAAGAATTTTTCGGTCTGTTGTCCTCGCAAAGCTTCACAGTGTTGCTTCCTGATAGCTGTATGTAGATTGAGGGGTTTATCTGCTGCTTCATCTTAAATTTGGTAAGATCATCCATATTCAATGATCACACCTGAATTTTCAGCAGTATTCAATCAGTGCTGTTAGCCAGCCTCTCTTCTTGATCTCTTTTTGAGCTCATGCATATGAATGTTTAATTAACGTAGCTTCTTGAATGTCTCAAAACACCTTGGAATCAACAGACTGAAACTGAAATGTGTGATTCTTGCTCTCCATCTTGTCAGCCCTGTGCAGTATTCCTCATGTCAGTGATGATACCCCTTCCTTCCTGTTGCTTAAACTGGAAACCCAAGAGTCACCTTTGGCACCTTGCCCCCCCGCCCCCCATGTTTAATCCACTGGAAGTTCTGCCAATCCTACCCTATACTGTTTCCCCATCTACCCATCTCTCTTCATGTTCACATTCTGCTTCTAGCTATCATAATCATTATACTTGACTAATGCCAAGTTTTCTGTCTATTCTACCAGCATTCACCTGGCCTTTTGCCAATTGGTTCTCCATTTAGATAATGGTGAAATAGGTCATTTGAACTGACCCTTCTGCCAACAGTAAAAGAAAACTCAGGGAGATGAACCTGGCATTGGGAGCCATGCCTAGCGGCAGCTACTGTTTGCACAGCAGCCTGAGAATTTCAGCAGAATTTTGGTAGACTCATGAAGCGACAAGGACATAATCTGGAATTCAGGACACCCATCTAACTTCCTGCTCAGGAGGGTCTAATTAACCTTCAGGCTTTGGATCAGGATTCTAGCCATGTACATCCTAGGAGAAGGGTAAACTGGAAATAAACCCATGGTCAAAGGGTTTAAAGTCTGTCTAGGACTCGTCTCCAGTCCCGATCGGATTGCGTTCATCTGGGACTGCTGGTAACGACAGCCACCTCACAGAAGCAAATGCAATCCGGCTACAGGAAACCACCACCATAAGCCTCTCATTTTCTTAAGTACACATATATCGTTATTCTTCAGCTGAGTATATGTTTGTTTTCATTGATTTTTAGAAAGGAAGACAGAGAGAGAGACATTGACATGAGAGAGAAACATCGACTGGTTGCCTCCCATATTTGCCTCACTCCAAGATTCAACCCTAAACCCAATAGGTACTCTGACCGGGAATCAAACCTGCAACCTTCGGGTGTATGTACAGGACAATGCTCCAATCAACTGAGCCACCCGGCCAGGGCATTATCATATATTTTAAAATATATTCTTAATAATTTCTTAAGTGTATACATCTAATCATGTGACCCTTCTGCCCCAGCCTTCCCAGCCATCTTTCATTGCTGTGTTCTCACCATGCCTTCTCCCACCGGAGGATGTAGCGTGTGTTATTTCTGTGGCCAAGAATCTTCTTCCCGTTCTGCTTTACCTAGTGAGCACCCACGCAGCATGGCCCACCGCTCAGCTGCGCTTCCTCGAGGAAGTGTTGCATTGGCCACTCTACCCACTCAACCGTCTTAGCTCTCACAGTACCATGGACTGTCCCTTTGGGAAGCCTTAAGAGTTGAATTGTGACCTCAAAATTTATATGCTGAAGTCCTAACCCCCGTACCCCAGAGCGTGACCTTATTGGAAGATAGAATTATTACAGAGATAATTAAGCTGAAATGAGGTCATTAGGGTGGGGCCCAATCCAGTTTGGGGGATTTGGACACAAAGATCTGAATCGAGGGAAGCCAGTGTGGAGAGACACCAGGAGAAAAGGACTATCTGTAAGCCAAGGAGAGAGGCTTGAACCCCCTCACAGCCCTCAGAAGAAACCAACCCAGCTGACCCCTTGATTTCAGACTTCAGCACTCCAGCACTGTGAGACCAGAAGTATCTGGTCTTGAAGCCACTTGACTTGTGGTACTTTGTTAAGGCAGCCCTAGGAACTAATACAAAGAGCTTGGTAATCTAAAGGTTACCAAGATAAATCCTTATGCCTAGTAACACCTAATT
Source organism: Molossus molossus (assembly GCF_014108415.1). Lineage (NCBI taxonomy): Eukaryota > Metazoa > Chordata > Mammalia > Chiroptera > Molossidae > Molossus > Molossus molossus. The sequence continues at coordinate 9,702,126 of NW_023425359.1, read as the reverse complement.
TCATTAAGAAGAGACAAACAGCCCTGGCTGGTTAGAGTGCTGACCTGCAAACGAGTGACTCAAGAGTTCGATCCGGTCAAGGGCATGTACTTCAGTCTGCCCTGGGCCTGGCCCTGGCTGAGGTCGTTCGGAAGGCAACCAATCGATGTGTCCCTCTCACATCAATGTTTCTCTCTCTCTCCATCTCTCCCACTCTGTCTGAAAATAAGTAGAAAAAAATAATATCCTTGGGTGAGGATTAAAAAATAATAACAATAAAAAAGAAGAGACAAACATATAAACCAATCGATGCTTAGCACACCACTTACAAAGGCCCACTTTTTACATAAACATGTTATAGATTCCCCACATTTTCTGGATTTCTACTGTGGGTTGGTTAAAAAAAGGAGTCACATAATTTTATTCCATAGATCCAAAGTTTGGGGTGCATATAGGGAGACCTTTCTTTGCAAAATAATTCTGGGCCCAGAGGTAGAAATCAATGCGGAAAAAAAGGAGGTGGGATTAATTTTGCCTTGAAGGATGAGACAGACCGTATTTTTCAAAGATGGTCATGACAATATCTCCCATCCTACATGTTCTTCTGCAATGTGACCTTGACACTCCATCACGCAGTGAAGTTTATTTCTCCAGTTTCTTGAATCCAGCAGGGACTGCGGCAGCCTTCATCAATGAGATGCAGTACAAGTGATACTCGAGTTGTTTCCAGGCATAATCCGTAGCTGGCCTGGAATCTTCTGCGTCCTGCCTTTGGGAGCCAGTGATCATGTAAGAAGAGCAGCTCTCTGCAGGCCGCCACGTGCGAGAAGCCCAAGTCACTGGCAGTTGCTTGAAGAGCTTGAGCTGAGCTCTTTGCCCACCAACTGCCCGCTGTCAGAGACGCGTCTTGGATGTCCAGTGGGTGTTGGAGTGGGTGCCGAGATTCAACTGTATTCAATTTGTTCCAGATCATGAGCTGCTCTCGATCAAAAGGCTGGAAGTGTGGCTGAATAACATCACAGAAGATACAGTTGAGGATGGAGACCACAAATGTGTAGTGGAACCAAGATGTGAAGTTTATTATATTTTTTTTCCTGCAGTACTAAGCAGCCAGGCAGGATGGAAAACAAAGGAGATGAAGATACTGGGTGAATGAACTGCTGGTTAGCAACAACTAAGTTAAAGTGTATAGAAGAAAGACAGAGGGGGGGGTGATAAACAGGGGCAAGCATAAGGTCCCCGTGAAGAACAAATGTAGCAGAAGCAACTGAATGAGAGAGCTAGTAAGTTAGGAGGTTTTTCACCAGAGAGTCCCAGGTCTGACACTATAGTGTTCTGCAGGATGACAAGGTCCAAGTCCAAGAAATGGTCATGGGACTTGGAGGCTACAGTGGAGGTGGAAGAGATTGGAAGCACAGAGTTCAAGGGGCCAATTGGATGGGCCAACAATGTGATCTTGGATAGTCCCTTAGGATGATGGCAGGGTTGGGGTATAGAAAAAAGTTATGTGTAGGTGCTGAAGCCTTCAATACTGAAAGGAGGTGGCCCAGAGGTTCCCTGACGCTAACAGTGAATGGGGCAGAAGGTGGTACAAGGTGGTACAAGTAGATGGCACCAGCCTCAAAGGGTTTGCACATAAAGTGGAGAATTAAGGGCAACTGGAGGTTGAATGTAGAGCGAGGACACCATGGCCCCTCCCATCTTGAGGTACCTGGGCTACGAGAGAAGGCTGCAAGGCAGGTGTTGTTCCCAGGTTGAAGCTAAGGCCAGGAGTTGGGGGGGCAAGTATAAGGTCCCCATGGAGAACAAATGTAGCCTTATGGTTCAGGGCTTACATCTCCTCTTACCGTTCAGTGATACTGCGACCACCTAACTTTCTTCATGTTATTCAGTTTCTGTAGACTAGTGATGATGATTTTTAAAAGTTAGTCCCAGCCTGGCTGGTGTGGCTTAGTGGTTGAGCATCAACCTATGCACCAAAAGGTTGCTGGTTCAATTCCCAGTCAGGGCACATGCCCAGGTTGTGGGCCAAATCCCCAGTGGGGGGCATGCAGGAGGTGGCCAATCGATGTTCTCTCTCATCAGTGTTTCTATCTCTCTCTCCCTCTCCTTTCCTCTCTGTAAAATCAATAAAGAAAAACAATTTTTAAATAAATAAATAAAAAATAATAAAATAATAAAGTTAGTCCCTATTTAAACCATTAAGTGTGTTGTAAGTCTTCAAATTTAATTGTTTCAAAACAATTCATATATTTAATACTCTGGAAAGTCAAGTATTAAACCAAGAAAATCATGTTCAATTATTTTGTTAAAATACATATACCAGTGTTGGGGGTAGTGTATGAAAAGGCAGAGCTCAGAGGATTTTTAGGGCAGTGTAAATACTCTGTATGATACCATAATGAGCATAGATGCCTTTGTACTGTCCAAACCCATAGAATGCACACCCCCAAGAGTGAACCCCACTGTAGTCTACGGACTTTGGGTGATAATGATGCGTCTGTGCAGGTTCATTCGCTTTAACAGATGTGCCAGTCTAGTGGGGGAGGTTAATAATGGGGCAGGGAATGTATAGGAAATCTCTGTACTTTTCTCTGAACCTTAAACTGCTCTAAAAAAAAAAAAAAAAAGAAAGTTTTAACAGACAAATCAACCAACCATTTCTTCCCTGTGTGTAGCTACTACTGAAATCATGAACACATTACTTGTTAACATTTGGTGCATTTGAACAGACCATTACAAGTTGCTTCCCTTTTCATTCCTCAGTCTGAAGTGACTTCATTTCCATCCCTGTCATCATTTCTCAACGGCAATGAAGCTGCCTCAGCTTACAGTACAATTTGGTGCCCGGCATAGAAAACCGTGTATCTCCCATTCTTCTTATCACTTTCGTTGCCCCTTCCTAGAGGGTCTCTGGAGTCACCAATTACAGCTCTTTTGATTTCTTCATGGTTGATTTCCTTCTGTTAAATACCAACATCTTAATTCCCTTCCTGCCTTCCTGGCTTTCTTCCAATGTATAAAAAATCTCCCGTTTAGCTTCCTTGTCCTTGCATGAATATCTAGCGAGGTCAGTAACAGTGATACACTTGTATCAAGGAAAAGAAAACCTATAAGCCTACAGTGAAGTTCATGCAATGAAATCAATTTCTTTCAAAGGTTGAACTGCTCACCAGCATTAAGAGGGAAAACATACAAAAGGGATTAAAGGCTAAACAAAGTAAGTCTCACTGAGCACCAAGGGAGAAGAGAAAGGTTTGTGGAACTCCTCTCTTTCACAGCGTCATAATCACAGCTCCTTTTCTGGGGTGGAAAGCAGGAGAGGGAAGGAGACCAATCAGGAGACCAGCAGGGTTGGGACAGTTGGAGAGACTGGAGGAAGTGATTTAGAAACAGGCCTTTCTTACTGGGAAGTAGACCAGGCAGAAATGTGGGCAGGACATGCAGTCATAGTCTGAACCAATGATCAGTGACACCCTGCTGTAGGGACGTGATCTAAGAGTAGAGAGACTGGAATTCAGAAACAAGAAGTCTATTTATGCATTTCCTGGGAATTCAACATACAGATGAAAATCTCAGTGAATAGGCCCAGTTCCAAGCCAATAGTGGGCCAGTTGTCTATTTTCATGGGTTTCTTATGTTCCTTGTCTTTGACCAAAATTGATACCAGGATCTGGGGCGAGGGAGGTTGACTTGAGTGGAGATTTTGATTCAATCCTTTTCAAGTTGGCAGGTACTGATTCCTACAGATATGTGTTTGTCAATCAAACGTATAAATGGTTCCTCATGGAAGAAGGGAAAGAAGGGGCCTCGGATGGCATGAATACAAAGGGGTGAATATGATCTTGGTTCATGAAACTACCAAGAGCTACAGAGGATTCGGGCCACTAGGATCTCTTACGCATTGTTTGCAATGATCTCATCAAGTTGAACATTCATTCACACATCTGATAAACCTCTTTAAGAACTATATCCAAGAGATACCCCAGAAGACACGTGCCAGAATATTCCGAGTGGCACTTTCCATACCTAAAACAGATAAACAAAAATACTGGAAACAGCCCAAATAGTCATCACAGAATAATGGACAAATCAATTATGGTATAGTCATATAATATAATGCAACAATATAAATATATTAGTAATGCTATAAGTAAAAAGAATAAGTCCCAAATAATTTCATACTACATGATTCTCTTCTAAAATAAAGACAACTAAAAGAAATCCACAATATATGCACATACATAATTTAAAAGTATTTATGTATTAATAATGTATATATGTGTATATGCTACATTTACACATAAAACATTTTAATATATATATATATATTTTTTTTTTTTTCAAGGGAATGATGAACCCCGGATTCAGGGCAATACTTGTAACAGATGAGAGAGAAGCACAGAGGTGAGTATAAATCTTTGGCAATGTTGTAATTCACATACTGAGTGTTGAGTTCAAAGTTTCTGCTTCTGCCTATTATCATTAATGAACAAACAAGCAAAAAAAAAAAAAAAGTAAAAATGTCTTCTCCAAAACAGGTCATAATAATGTGTCCTGAAACAAAGATTATAATTCCAGTTCTGTGTAAGTGAGGTTGAAATAAAACTAAAAGAAAAAAATATATATCGGTAGATGTTATAGACATTAAACTAGGATCAGCAGCATGGCTAATAAAGCACATTCTACACTATTTCCTCTTCTCGCTTTCTGTAGAATGTGCTTAATTGAGAATAACTGTCAGTACCTTCTTTAGTTGTTACACTGGCCAAAAAAAAAAAAAAAAGAAGAAGCCTACTGAAACTACTAAGACAGGAAGATATAAAAGGAAAGGAAAATGTGTGTAGACCACTCTGAACCGCCAGGGCTCTCGCTGGAAGCCCAGCTGGTTCCTTTGGGGAGACAGTGAAGAGGCTCCTGAGAAATGAAGGCCTTGGGGTTAGACTCTGGGGAGCTGGAGAAACTTTCATGATGCCAGTTCTTGGAGTTAAGCCCGGAAAGAGACAGGACAGTTCCATGAAGGGCCTGGGCAACTAGGAAAAGTCCCTCCATTTGTTTAAAAGCACCAGAAGTCCAGAATGATTTCATCATAAAATAATGTGTAAAGTTGTAGTTTTCTGAACAATTAGTCCAGCCTATTTTACTGGTGCATAAGCAGAGCTCCGAGGAGATTCTTTGGTTACCCAATTATGGATTCACCCACTTTTCTGTTCTTCCATTAACCCACTTTCTTTTCCTGTCTCCTCTTACTTCCTTCTTCTACAAGTCATGTGCTTGGCCCCACCCTGCCCATGATATCCATGCCTCAGTCACCAATGAAAGATCTTATTTGAAAACCTTTTTAAATAAAAATGATGAGATCAGCTGCCTAGGTGCTCAGCTGGTGTGGTTTTATATGAGAGGATTCCTAACTTTCTGTGGTTCCCGTGGGATCTCTCCAGCAATGATTGTTCCCCTGAGCTGTGATCATGAGGAGACCCTGACTTTAAAGTGTAAGTGCTGACCCTAAAGGGGAGGGGCATCAGGACGATATGCATTTTACACTTCTTGATTGTAATGTGTTTGACATTAACCTGACAGTGTAATGGTAAACAAGTGTCAACTTGTCAATTACTTTTGACTTAATGAAGCATATGAAACTCTTCCTAAGAATTGATCTGAGTTTGTCACCAAATGACTTATTTATTTATTTAATCCTCACCCAAGGACATTTTTCTATTTTCTGTTGAGATAGAGTGGGGGAGAGAGAGAGGAAGAGAGACAGAGAGAGAGAAATGTCGATGTGAAAGGGACACATCGAGTGGCTGCCTCCTGCACGACCCAACCAGGACTGGGGACAAACTACAACCGAGGTACGCGCCTTAGCAGGAACCGAACTCGGGTCTCTGTGGACCTCAGGCCGACACTCTAACCGCTGAGCCAAACTGGCCAGGGCTGTCACCAAATGACTTTTAAAAAGCCTATTTATACCTCCTACTCATAGAATTATAGTTTGGTCTCAAGAATGTGATCTTTGGACATATCATCAATGTAATGAGAACTAGATTGTTAACTGCACTTACTATGAAATAAGAACATAAAAATCTCTTCATCCTTAATTAGCAAATATTACATGTGCTAGAATTGCTTATGGTATGCCAAATATTGTTTTATTATTTAAAGCTTACTCTGGACTCTGACTTGTAGCATCTGGATTCGGTCTCTAAGGCCAAGCAGTTGTCTTGATTTTTCTTTCCTTTGAAGACGATACAAAAAATGTCCCACAGGCTTGCCATGGGGTTGTTGGGAAAACCGGTTTATGACTTTTTCTCTATCCTCAGCCCTTCTCAGCACCATCTCTGACTTTTTTTTTTTAGTTTTATCCTCACCTGAGGACATTTTTTCATTTTTCTGTTCAGATGGAGTGGGAGAGAGAGAGAGAGAGAAACATCGACGTGAAAGGAACACATCGAGTGGCTGCCACCCGCTCGACCAACCAGGGCCGGGGACAAACTGCAACCGGGCTACGTGCCCTTAGCGGGAGCCAAACCCGGGTCTCTCTGGACCGCAGGCCGACGCTCTAACCGCTGAGCCAAACCGGCCAGGGCCCATCTCTGACTTTTGACTAGGTGACTTACAGACATCTCCGTCTCAGCATATCTCAATTTGTCCCCATCCTTCAACCTTCAAAAGCTTCTCCTTTCATGTTCCACATCTCAGAGGAAGCCATCTCGTCCGTATTTCACCCAACCAGGATACACGGAGAACATCTACCGCCCCTCTCTACCCACCAATACACATGTAATTAGGCAACAGGTGCTATTGGTTGTTATTTTTTAGTCTTTCTCAACATAGATCTCCTACCCATACCCTCCTTGCACGGGGCCCTCATTACCCTTTATCTGGACTACTGCAACAGTTTCCAACAACATTCTTCCTTCAGTCTCTGCCTATTCAAGTCAAACCCTACGAGAACTAGGTATCTTCTAAAACAAAAATTAGAAGATGTATTTTCTGTCTTAAAGTCCTTTATTGGCTCCTCATAAGTCTTCAGAAAGAAGTCTCAAATTTTCAACATGGCATAAAAAATTCTTACGTGTGTGTGTGTGTGTGTGTGTGTGTGTGTGCATGTTTGTTTTTAATTTCTTTCATTAACATCTTCTAGTTTTCAATATACAGGTCTTTCACCTTTTAGTTAAATTCACCCTTATGCATTTTATTCTTTTTGGTGCAATTGTAAATGAGATTGTTTTCTTAATTTTTTTTTCTGATTATTATTAGTGTATAGAAATGCAACCAACTTTTGCATATTGATTTTGTATCCTGAAACTACTGAATTTGTTTATTAGTTCTAATAGTTTTTTGATGAAATCTACAGGGTTTTTATCTATAATATAAGTTTACCTGCAAATAGTGACATTTTAGTTCTTCCAGTCCAAAAGACTTACTGGCCTTTGCTTCTGTAATTCCATGAATGTGTATGTGCTTTGACATTTCTCACAATGAATTAAATTATTTATTTACATTACTTTCTGACTTCCCTATCAGGCTGCGAGTTCTCACAGAGTAATGTTATTTGCATAATTTCTATTTTATCAATCTATTTCTGGTACAAACCACAATACCTGATACTTAGTAAGAACTCAGTGCTTTTTAACCAAAACTTAAAAAATATAGATAAACAGAAAGAAAACAGTAATCTCCCACTATCTTACCACCAAAGAGAACCAGTGTTAATATTTTCTTTCTATATAAGATACATGATATGTCTTTTAAAAAGGGTCATAGGCTATATATTTTATGATTGCTTTTTTAAAGTGAATAGTATGTGAATCTATTTCCATGCCAGAAAATATTTTAAATCAAAACATTTAATCATTGCACTACATTTCATTGTATGCAGTGCCTTTATATTTGGAGATTTAAGTTTTAAATTTTTACGATTATAAACAGTTGTATGCTGTACCCTCATGTCTTCTGATAAAATTACTGTAATGAAATGGTCCACCACAGGGCAAGTTCTAGTGAAAGGGGCCAAACTTGCAGAAACCACTACGATCCACACTCTGTGCCCCTTGACTCTGGGGCCTTAGTACCGAGGAGGCATGAGAAAGGAGAGAGAAGAGAGAAAAAGAGAGTCTGAAATGACTTGGGCAGAGGATTTTCACATCTTAGGGTGACGGAGGAGTTTAGCTGCAAAGCACAGGGAAGATGGAAAGTGAGTGGGGCAAGATTATTTTTAGAAAGTTTTGAATATACTCCAGATTTAGTTTTTATTGAGAGACCACATTGAAGACCCTAACAGCTTCGAATGTCTCTTAGGTTGAAGGACGATTGTTTCTCTAGATGCAATGTCACGCTGAGACTGACTTCAAGGGAAACATAGCTGGTGCTGCTTTCTGTAATACCCCCATATTTTTAATATTGTCTGTCTCCTTATTTTCACATTCTCTTACAGGAAAAAAAAAAAGTAGCAATTTAGATGACCATCAACAGTGTGTGACTGTGGGTGTTTTCTCTTTGAGTGAACAAATTCATAAACAGGTGATGGATAGATACGTCTGAACAGATGGACAAACCATCTGGGAGTACTGGGGGATAAAGCAAAGGGAAGAAAAACACATTCTTCGCAGGCAGTTAACAAAGCTCTGAGCTGTTTGAAGTTATGGTTCTCTTCCAGACACTGATCATGAGGTAGTCAATGAAGTCATCTCTGAGAGGGATGGGTTCTCTGTATGATGTTGGTGAGAGCAAGATGCACAAGGCACCTTACGAGTCCATCAGGGTAGTAAAAAAGAAATCTCAAAATGTTAGTTAATAATGTGAGAGAAATACAGATAGATAAGCAAGGCAGCCAAAAGAAGATGTGTTTGATGAGAATAATTGGAGCGCAAGCAAAACCACAAAAGAGACTGAGTAAAGCTAATTGAATGAGATCAGAACTTGTTCCAGCCTCTGAGCAGATTCGGAATGACTTCTACACCCACAAAGCGATCCCTCTACGTCTGCATGGAGGAGGCGCTAGACATCAGGGCGGTAAGGAGGGGTTTTCGTATTTGGGGGGGTTTGGTGCCTGGGGTGTAGAAAACAAGAGCGAAGTGAATAGAGTTTTACTTTAACATGAATAAAATTTTAAAAATAATAAAGGCTAATAGTCATTAAGTTCTTCACAGGGCTTATCTCGTTAATATTTACATAAAATAAAAGTTATTTACTTGAACCAAACTATATCTAGACCTTGACCCAAGATTAGAGTTTGTAGACATTTAAGTTTGTACGTGTCGGGACTCACTTTGGGGAAAATAAAAGTTCTGGGTGACATTTGATTTCTGCTTTTATAAAGACTAGATGTATCTGTGAGTGAGGAAGCATGACAAAAAAGCAGTACAATTTTAGAGTTAAAAGAGCTAGTGACCTAGTTTTAGCCCAAGAAGAAGAAACTGAGACCCAGAGCGAGGAAGTTTTTCTGGGCTTTTAGCTGATTGCTGAGCCTCCTATGCTTGGTCCCCGCACTGGCTAATCTCTCTATCCCATTAGGCTGAGTGAGGAGCGAGTCTTGAAGTATAAAGATCCTAAGGAGACAAGGACTTCTGTGACTATTCTGAGTGTCTAAGTCTATGACAGAATCTAACATCTATACTGCTGCTAGAGCAAACTCTCAGGTCAAGGTCAAGTTCCTTCAAAGGCCATCAGCAGAGGCCACGAACTTGACTTGAAAACCAGGGGCAGGGCACGGTTATCAACAATCGGTCATAAAATGCATGAATTGTCTCACCCGATGTTTTGAACAACTTTAACCTTTAAGTACCTTTTAACAGAGAATTTTGACGGGCCAAAAAGAGGAAGAATGAGTCACAAAACACTGTAGTGGGGTTGCTGGTCAGTAGAGGAGACAGAAAAAAATGCTTTAATGACACCCTAAAACACACCATTAGAGTGTGTGCTAGAACAGTGGGCACACCTACAACAGCAGGCGACAGCTGAACCTGGCATGCTCCCTAGACATTTTAGCTAAAGTTGTAGGCTTCAACCAAAAAACGAGGGCTCAAGTAGCTGAAGCTGTCACTGAATGAGTGTTTTTGTCTCCGATCATTTCCATCATATCTTTAAAAGTTGAAAATAGCCACCAAGGACCTGAGTATGGACAGAGCTGAAGGATACAGGGATGGGTTGGATGATAGCCTTGCTTTTGACTCCTCTGGCTTGTCACTTGGTAAAGAAAAGAAGCACATCACTTGAACACACTTGTATGGCCGTCTTTCCCCGCTAGACTGACTTGTTAGAATTGGAAAGCTATACCAACCCCTTCCAGCCAGAAAAGTAAAGATGGTTTTTCAAATCCTTTTTCAAGTTAGTCCTTCAAAGGGCTACATTCCTTATGGCACCATTCTGGTGACAAACATTGTCTTGTTTCTAATCCTCATAACTTCTAAGAATGTGATTCCCAGCTTTGTTCTGAAAGCAAACTCATGCACACAAAATATTTTAGCGTGTTTGCTTGTATAAGGCACTGGGATAACCTTTAGAAAAGAGAAGGGAGCAGAACCCAAAGATAAGACAATCGTTAGACTCATGAAGTTAAAATCCTTCTATGGGAAATAAACTATGCATATCAATAATTTTAATAGAAGGCAGCCCATGATAAAAGCAAACAAAGCCCTGTGGACATTTACAGGAGGGAAGAGCGTGGTACAGGCTGACCCTCCAGCTTCCAGGAGGTAATACCGTTGGCAGGGGAAGGGTCAGGGAGCTACACGAAGAGGGAAAAAATCCATACAGTGATTTTTCTAAATATTCAGATTAACATTCTTGAAATATTGGTTTGACATCTTTTTCTAGTCTTTCATAGTTAAACTTTCACCATTTTATGATTATGGCTTACAGTTCCTTTAGTTTTTTTCAGTAAGACTTCTTTCAAGGATCTGTTCATTTCTTCTGACCTCCTTGACATGTCTTCAAAGAACATAAGTAAAATGGTTTATCACAGGGTCAGATGGTCACTACATGCTTTGGGTAATTTCCCTAGGTAAGGCTACCACTGGAAAAAATAAGGGATATCTTTGTATTCTTTGGACATCTTAGTAAAGGTTCTCAACTCTGTTGCATTTTTCCCCCCCTAGGACCCTGGGAGAGCCTTTAATGTGTTAGACAATGTAAAGTCCCAGGATATGGCCTGTGGGGAGGAAGGAGATGGGAAGGGTAAAAAAAAAAAAAATACACAAGGAAGACGATGGGCAAGAAAGTAATTTTGTCTTCTATGTGTTGAACTTAACCTTCTTGAATTGCTCTAGTTAATCAATACTTTTCTTAATACCTTTAATTTTCAAACTTTCATTTGTTATGACATTTTCTTCACCCTCATATTCTTAGGAAGAGTTTTTTTCATTTCCCTTTTTTATTAATCCATTAAATACTAACTAAATAATAACACTAAATGTTAGGCATGGTTCCAGCCACTAGGATATATTAGTAAATAAGAGTTTATAGATGGAAAAAATAAAATAAAAATAGTTTATATCCTAGTTGGAGTAGATATTTAATATATAGGCAAAAACACAAGAATAAATACGTGTAATTTCAGATTCTTACAGGTAATATAAAAACCATAAACAGGAAAAGGGTGAGGTCAGGCAGGTGGACAGGTCAGTTCATGTAGGGCTTTTGGTAAAGAGTTTGGATTTTATTTTATTTTTATAATGGAAACCACTGGAAGTTTCTAAGAGAAGAGTGATGATCATCAGACACATATTTTAAAAGGATGATTCTGGCTCCTGTGTGGAGAATGGACTGTCTGTGGATAAGAACAGAGCTAGGAGACCACTTGGGAAGTGGATGAAGGAATGTTGCAGGATGAGGGTGGTAACCATGGCGAAACTGAGGTATTTTGGATGTACAGTCACCAAGGCTTACTGGTAGAGCAATAGAGGAATGGGGGTTGAACGAAATGAAAAAGGGAACCAAACATCATTCCCAGACATGGGCCTGCGCAATAAGGTGGATAGTTCCTTTGCAGGACTTTTGGTTGTTTCTTAACACATGTATTCATTGATCTCCCATTTTCTAGCACATGTATGTGTGTCCAGATAATGGAGAGTTCAAGCGCATTTCAGTGAGAAATCCATGGATGACGCCCATATTTGCATGCCCTCCCTAACCATATATCCAATCAAGTATTTGTTGCCTCCCCTTGGCTTTCTAAGAGACATCTCTGCTGCAACCCTGTCCAAGTCTTAGACAAACACAGCAGCCTCCTAACTGCTCTATCCTGGCTTATAATTTTCCCAGTCTTTCTCCACCTAACAGCCTGAGAAATGTTTTAAAATCACAGCTAAAACCCTGCCTAAAATCCTCCAATGGCTTTCCATTGCGCCTGGAATAAAATCCAATCACCTTGCGTCGCCCTCTGAGATCTGAGGAGATGCAGCCATGTCAGTTTCTCCAGCCTCAGCGGCTGCTCTTCCCCAGCCTCGTTCTTTCTGCCTTTCTGTCTGCTCCCTGAATGTGCCAGGTCATCATCACTTCAGGGTTTCTCTGCTTGCTGTTCCCTCTGCCTCAAATGCTTTTCCTGTAGCCCTTCACCTGGTGGCTTCTTTCTCATTGTTCAGGTCTCTTGTCATCTACCCCCATCTCGGAGAGGTTGTCCCGACCATACGCTAACCAGATACTGGCTAAGATACTCCCCAGAAGTACCTTGCTGCATTCCTTGTGTAGTGCTCTCACTGAAATTCTCTATTTCACCCCTGAATCTGCAGTATCTAAAGCAATGTTGGCACAGAGCAGGCGCTCAGTAAGATTTTGTGTAAACACGAATTCTCCTTTTATGCAAAATTTTGATAGAAAAGAATTGAACCGAAACCCAGCATGAAGAAATGACTACATACATCACATGCATTGACCAACATGGCACGTAATGGCATTCCTCAGCATTTTGAAATTTAGAACCATACGTGTTTGAGGAACTGTCATAGTCTTTTGAGGGAAAGACAATAAGGAAGGCAGAACCAAAGACAACTTAGCATACACTATATGAACATAGGTGTAACATTAGACCTGCTAACCTATGTAGATAGATGAGCTGGGCCCTCGATAAACTTTTGTTGAGTAAATAAATAAATGAATAAATAGCTATGAGCTAACTGCCTACAAATGGTTAGCCCGAAGAGGACAACAGAATCGTTAAATTTTAACTAATGGGGATATTTTGCTGAGAGGGGAGAAATCCAGTTACTTGAGACAGTGCCATGTTACACAGAACTGGCTTTGGTAACACCGTGACTGCAGAGAAACCCCTCTTACATCTTGCCTGTTACAGGTAGGGCATGTCCCCTCGAGGTCACCTCACCTGCTCAGTGGGGGGGGCCCACTCTAGTGCCTGAGGTATTCCATTAGACCAGCCGAATAAGTCAGGGACCGAAGAGGTATCATTTCCAACGACACAAATAACTAGCGAATGCCCAGCGTGATAATCTTGCACTAGCTTCGTGTTTCTTGACCCTTTTATTCTTGTTAGACAGAATAAACTGAGTTAAGCAAAGTGAGGCTTAGGTTTTATTAAAATGACTATTTACACTAATTTAAAGACAAAACAAAAAACAGTCAACCTGGGGATCAATACAGTCAATTATCTTTATTTTCTTTTTTTAAAAAATGCTAAATCAAAATGACAAGCAAAAACAGATGCCTTTGTATTTAATGGAAATCACATCTCTAGAAGAAAGCAAATGAAAACTAATACATATTTAAAATATGTATATTTAATAATTAGAAAAGTTTTCAGAAGAAAACAAATAATTTGTACAAGTGATTAATAACAATCATTAAGAGTAATGATGGTTAATATAATACCACTAATAGGAATAATATCCAAATAGATGCTTACCAAGCCGCCACCAATGACAGCGATTTTTTTCCTTTGAATGTCAGATGAATCCATGACCGCTGAAGTGTTTTCTGTAAACCTTGTAGGTCCTGGCACAGAGAAAAACCGTGTCTTCCACACACAGGTTTCTCCCAGTCTTTATACTGCCTGGAGCCCAGCCACAGTGTTTGAATAGGACTAATTCCCCTTGAACTGGGAGGTAGCATTTAACCCCTTAGTAGCCCAATGCACAATCAGCTCTGCTTCGAGAAAAAAAGGAAATTCATTACATTTACCAAATTTTGAAAACCCCAGCCAAGTGGAGACACGCCCTATCTTAAGTGCAGACATAAAAATTTGTGAAGCACAGTCTTGGGGCGTTTCTTCTTTTTCTACCGCATGGGTTTTCTTAGTTTCATTTTCATTCATTATTAACCATGAATGAAACTTCCCTTGTCTGAGGTCCCAAAGCATTTTAAACTTCTCTTAGAGAGTGAGATGGTATGACTTCATAATTGAATCATGAATTATTTTTGTCATTAAGATCCATCAGGAATTTCACCTAAAGGGTCCTCACAGATTGTCTACCAGGGTTGCCTACTCTTAATATTCTTCCAGCAAGTCTTTCACTTGTGTGTCTGACCATACTTCCTTTTCTTTTTTTCTTTTTGCATCGGATGCTGAAAACTTTAGAATCTAACTTGTGCATTGTCACTAGGGAGATGATTAATAATATGCTTCTTGTAAACTCCGTCCTGGCTTCATATTATCCCTCCACTTCTTTGTCTTCTTTAAACTTATTTTAAATATATGTATGTATATATATTTGAACATGATGTGGCGTTGAATACAGTAAGGACATAAAAGATGACGTTTCTTCACTTCCTAGTGAGAGCAGGGAGAATTCAGAACCGCTTTCCCCTGGTTAAGAGCTGGAGTTGAACAACACTCAATAGTGACCCCTTGTGGATAAGGATGGAGTTTCTAGGAAACTTCGTTAGGTATTTTATTTATTCATTCACAAGTACATATAAAATTCAAGACACAAAAGGGTATGCACTGAATAGTCATTCTTATAACCCTGTTCCTTGGCCACCTGTTTTGCCTGCCCGCAGACACCGCTATTCTGGTGCTGGTTACCCTTCTACAAGCATCTCTCCCTCCCCCATCCCTCTTTCTCTTCCTTTCCATATATAGTAGCACATTTGATACACTTTTCACTTTTTTTTTTTTTTCATTTTGAGGCAGGAGAGTAAGAAACTAGGGAAATTCCTTGACAAGTGGAATAAGGGGAAACTGAGATAAAACAACTGAACAAGGTCAAACAATTTGGGCAATTTTCAGCCGGCTAATGAATCACAAGGTTTTATCTTCCTTAACCAAGAACACTCAGGTGCAAATGGTTTACACATTCCAGACTGTCCCAGGCAGACTGGTCTGGGTCCCAGTCCCACTTCAGTAATGGTCTTTAAAGATAGATCTAACCAGAAAATAACTCTGACCCCTCTATACATACATTTTGATGAATCAACATATTGAAGGACACACCTGAAAAGCTAATGACTATTCTGTTAAGACCCTCCCCTGAGACATCTGGGATTCAGGCCAGCCAAAGAAAGATAAAAAGCCTCAGGATGAAGGACCATGGCTGGCTCTCCCTAGAGCATGCCCACACTTTGTATCTCTGCTGTCTTTCTCCTAAACTCTAAGGGACCCCACGAGACTTTCAACTAGGGAGCAATAGGCAGCGGCAGCCCATCCCACGCTCACCCCATGAAACAATCTCTAAGGCCTCTTCTTTCTCTCTTCTGTTGCTTCTTCTCCCGTAAGCCTTTTCTTTGTTTCACTGTCTTCAGCTTGAATAAACAGACTCTCAAAAATCACCTGGACTTGCATTGTGAAATCTTTCCTGTATGAAATCAAGATCCCACACACTACAGGGGAGCCCAAGGCAGCCCACTCCAGGCCCAGACCCAGTCTGGTAACAATTTTACAACAAGCAGCTTAAGAATTCTTCAGTATCAATATATAGAGAACAGTCTCATTCATTTTTTTTTTTTTTTAAATTATGGTCTGTAACACAAAAAAAGTGAAGTACATAAAACACAAATGTCCATTCCTCTTTTGTAGAGGTAACTGTCATCCTGACTTTATGTTTCCTTGCTTTTAGTTATAATTTTACTGACAAACAGGCATCTGTAAAAAAAACATCAGTTTAGTTTTGCCTCTTTTTAAGCTTTACTCTAAATGAATTTGTGCTTTTTCTTCTTCTTATTTTATTTTTTACAACTTGCTTCTTTTTCTAATTATGCTTCTTAAGATTCATCTGTGTTGTTGCATGTAACTGGGGGTCATTCATTTTCATTGTTGTATATTATTTACATTCTACTGTTGATGGACATTTGGGTGTTTCCAATTTTTGAAATATTATGAATGATGCTGCCTCAGTGACCACTCTTGTATATATACTGTAGTGCACATTATGTTTGAGTATCTTTAAAATTTGTATGCTGTCAATGCATATTTTCAACCTTCCTAAATAAACCAAAGTTGTGTTCTAAAGTATTGTACTTCTACTTGACACAGGGAATTTCTAGTTTTGCAGGTCTGAGGCGTTTGTACTATATCTCATTATCATTTTAATTTGTGTTCTTTGTTAATGAGGCTGAACACCTTTTCACCTCTTTATCCAAAACTTGCTTTTCTTCTTTTGTATACAAGTGTTTATTTTTCTTTGGGTAGTTTCTCTTTTTCTAATGACATTCAATATAATTTATTCTTTCCATATGTTGCAAATACATTATATTCTTGTAAGTATGTTTTGGTCACATATATGTTATTTTTTTGCTTTCTTAGTTGTGTCTTTTTATAAAAAGATATTCTTAATTTTAACATACTTGAATTTATCCATTTTTCCTTTGTGGGTAGTACTTTTCATATAAGGTTTTATAATTTTTTTATAAACATGCTATCATAAAGATATTCTATATTGTTCTCTAAAAGATTTATAATTTACCCTTTATTTTTAAGCCTATAATCCACATAGAGTTAATTTTTATGTATGTTATGACATTGTTTTATTTTATTTTTCAAATGAATACCCAATTTTCCACAGTAGAACAAAAAGACATCCCTTTGCCCCCTACTGCCTGTGTCCTAGGTCCAGCATCCGCATATGTGTGGGTTTGGTTCTAGCTTTCTGTTCTACTCCATCTATTCTGACTTGCCTATACCAGTGCCAAGTGCACGGCCAAATCACCATGGCTTTGAAATAAGTCCTGGCAGCTTGAGTGATTTTCTTGAATGTTTTTAGTGCTTTGCATTCCTCTCTAGGTTTTAGAATCACTTTGTTAATTCCACCAAGGGTGGGGAAAAAGCTTTGTTGGGATTTTTAACTGGGATTGCTTTGAAGTTATGAATATTTCTGGAAAGAATAGCACATTTAGAATATTGAGTTTTTTTAATCCATAAAAATAGTTTCTTTGTCCATTTGTTTAGGTCTTCCCCAAGGTCTCTCGAAGTTTTGTACCCTCTCTTTTAGATTTATTTCTAGGTTATGAATATTTTTATTTTATTGTAAATGGCATTTTTAATTCCACTTTTTGCTATTGATGGTATGTAGAAATAGAATTTATTTTTGATTGTTGAGTTTATATCTAGCAAATCACAAAAACTTCTTACTAATTCTAATCATCTTGAGATTCTTTTGGTAGTTGTTTTTTTTCCCACCCTAACGATAATGATAGTTATTTGTTCTTTCTTTCCTGTTGATTGAATGATTCCCCTGCCATGCTGGCTAGTACTCCCAGTACAGTGTAGAATAGAAACGTATTTAAGTTCCAAATAAATGGGATTCCTAGTCAACCAACTGGTACTGATTTCTAGAAAATTTTCATTGTGGTCAGAGAACACACTCTCTGTATCTTCAGTCATTTGAAATTGAGACTTGCTTGATGGTCAGCAAAAGATAAATTCACTTAAGTGCTTTGTGTGCGCCTAAAAAACTGTGTATTCTGCAGTTATAGTGTGCATTTTCCTATCCATGTCTGTTAGGTCAAAGCTTTTGTATTCTTACTGACTTTGGTCTGCTTCTTTTGTCAATTACTGAAAGAGGTGTGCACAACAACCCATACTGTGATTGGCATTTATTTTCTCAGATTAAAATTGCTATGTGTTACTGCCAAAATAAAGCTTTTATTATTATAAAGCAACCTCTTTATCTCAAGGAATGATTTTTGCCTTGAAGCTTAATTGTCTGATATCAATATTACCTTTCTATATTTAATTAGGATTTATGTATTACCTATATTTTCCAACCATTCGATTTCACTGTCTTGTGCCTTTATGTTTTATTTATTTATTTTTGTTAATCCTTGCTTTAGGATATTTTTTTTTTCATTGAGTTTTTTTAGAGAGAGTGGAAGAGAGGAAGGGAGGGGGATAGAGAGAGAGAGAGAGAGAAACATTGACGTGAGGGAGACACATCCATTGGTTACTTCCTGTACGTGCCCTGACCAGGGCAGGAAATGAACCTGCAACTGAGAAATGTTCACTTGACCAGGAATGGAACCCATGACCCTGCAGTGCTAGGTCACTGCTCCAACCACTGAGCCACACTGGCCAGGGTTTGTGCCCGTGTGTTTTCAATGTAGCCTTTTATCACCCGAGGATATTTTTTCATTTTTTTTTGTACAGATAGAGTGGGAGGGAGAGAGAGGAAGGGAGAGAGAGAGCGAAACATCGATGTGAAGGGACACATCGAGTGGCTGCCACCCGCACGACCAACCAGGGCCGGGGACAAACTGCAACCGAAGTATGTGCCCTTAGCGGGAACCGAACCCGGGTCTCTCCAGACCGCAGGCCGACGCTCTAACCGCTGAGCCAAACTGGCCAGGGGTTCAATGTAGCCTTTTAAAACAGCATTCAGTTGAATATTTTAAAAGTCCAAGAGAAGCATACTGCACAGTGTGCTTTACTTTGTAGGAGACACTAAATATTTCTACTTCTGCCTATATGTATTTATAAGTTTGACAAATCAGCATCAGTAGCAGAGATTGATGCTCTGCTTTCGTCATTCTCACACTGTTGACATGGACAGAATATGGTCTCACTTTGTTCTGTGAACTCAGCTTGCTCAATAAATGTTTATTCATTTCACAGGCCCTTTGCACTTGCAGCCCTCTGCCTGGACAGTCTCCCAACTTCGCTCTCAGACTTTAGGTCTCAGTCAAATACTTCATCCTTAGTTTGATCACTCTATAAAAAGATGTACCTATCCAATCATTCTCTATGTTCCTGCTTATTGTGTTTTGTGTTTTGTTGTCATTGCTAGTTGATTTTTGGAAAGGAGGGAGAGAGAGAAAGCAAAATATCAATGTGAGACAGAGAATTCAACTGGTTGCCTCCCACATGACCCCAACCAGGGCCGGGGATTGAACCTGCAACCCAGATATGTGCCCTTGACCGGGAATCAGACCCGCGACCCTTCTGTCTGAGGGCTGACGCTCTGAGCACTGAGCCAGACTGGCCAAGGTCTGTTTACTTTTTTTTATTGCGCTTACCATTATATAAAATCTACTATTATTATGAAACCTGGTTTATTTATTTACTTATTTGATGAACAAATAAATGTTAGTGCAAGTGAAGGGGAGAAAAGTGACTGATTCGATATCATTTTGAGGTAGAATGGCTGGGATTTGCTGGTAAATTGGGCAGAGTGTATGCGTGTGTTGGGGAATAGGAGCAGAATTCAGGAATCAAAAACCCCCAGGCTTCTAGCTTGAGTAACTGGTGGTACCATATGCTGCGTGTGAAATACTGGTATGAGGGTGGTAATTGAGATATACCCTTGGGATATATTAAGCTTGAGATATGTGTACTGAGTTAGAGAATTAAAATGTAAATACTAAGTATATAGTTGGATATATGAATTTGGAACATAGAGGAGAAGTCAAGGCTGGAAGAATAAGTTTGGGGTCATCAGTACCTCAGCACAGAAATGGTATTGAAAACTATGTGAGAGAGGCTTGACCTAGAACACGTCTGAGAAAGAATATTTCAACACCATTTACATAAAAATTTTATAAGTATAAAATGCCTGTATATACTTTATAAGAATACACTTGAATAAACTGATACAAAACAAGCATGTTATAATAGTTTCCTAAGGGTCTGAAAGGAGAAGAGGTGTAGGGGAATAAATAGAAAAGGAAATAAATATTTAAATGAAATAAGAATGGACCTTTTACTCTATCCATATGCCATAAAGGTAAGATTCTGGTTAACTCAAACCTGAGGTTCACTAAAAAGGTTTTCTTTTTTTTTTTTTTAAAATATGTTTCTATTCATTTGTTAGAGAGACACAAACATCCATGTGAGAGAGAAACATCAGTTGCCTCCTGCACACCCCTTACTGGGGATCGAGCCTAAAACCGGGATATGGGCCATGACTGGGAATGGAACCGGGACCTCTCAGTCCATGGGCTGACGCTCGACCCACTGAGCAACACTGGCCAGGCGAAGTTGTTTTGTTTTTCAAAAGAAGATGAAGGAAAAATCAGCCAGAGCGAGCCCTGTGGAACTTCCTTATTCACAAGTGAGGACCTGGAGAAGAGCGTCAACACACAGCCAAACAAAAGAAGGGAGGAGAGAGCTCAGAATGCAAAGGTCCAGAAAGAGATACTGCCAAGGGGAAGAGGGGTCAGTTGCATCAATGCGGCCAAAAACAAGTGTCTGTTGAATTTGCAAGTTAGAGGTAATTGGTGAGTTTGAAGAGTGGTATCGGTGGAGTCAGGTAGTGAAGGCAGATTGCAGCAAGTTGGAGGAAAAGGAGAGGTGAAGTGAAGGTGGGGAGCATGTATGTCCTGGAAATGGGGAGGCAGTTGAAGTGCAAAATCATGGAACTTTTGTTTCATTTTGTTTTTAAGCGTAGGAGATAACACAGCAGAGTTACAGTATTACTATGGCCCAATAAAGAGAAATAAACTGATGATGGATGAAAAAGGGTGGAAAAATAAAGGGGCAATGTCCTTGAGAACGTATGGAATCCAGCATATTAGAAAATTTTATTTATTTTTGGGGGTGAATGGAGAGTTGGCCAGCTTTCTTGTGGCTGTTAATTTGGGTGTTTTTTAAAAAAAGTTATTGTACATACACGTAGTTTTAAGGGTCAAAAAGTTCTACAAGACATTCAACATAAGCAGTAATTGCTCTGTCTACTTCTCTGTCACTTTTTTTATCTTCAGATAGAGCGGGAGAGGGAGAGAGAGGGAAAGAGAGAGAAACATCAACGTGAGAGGAACACATGTCGACTGGTTGCCTCCTGCATGACCTGACCACGGCTGGGGACGAACCGCAACCAAGGTACATGCCCTTGTCCTGGATAGGACCCGCCAGTCATTGGTCTGTGGGCCTATGAGCTAACCACTAAGCAAGACCGTCCAGGGCTAGATATTTTATATTCTTAAAAAAATATCTCCTAGAAGCTGTGATTGGCTTCAGTCTGCGATGGTTGCTCTCTATGCCAAGTGCAAGCTCTCATATCCTCACCTAGAGGATCTTCCACATCTATTGCCTATGTTGGAGACCCTATTTTCTGAAGTCCGCGCCTTCCTCTTTCTAGGTTTACTCCTTAGTTTGGGTGGAGACATTTCAACAGGGTGTATTTTGTTTATAAGCGGTAGATAAGAAGCGGTTCGTCCCCAACCGTGGTCAGGTCATGCAGGAGGCAACCAGTCGACATGTGTTCCTCTCACGTTGATGTTTCTCTCTCTTTCCCTCTCTCTCCCTCTCCCACTCTATCTGAAGATAAATGGAAAAAATATCCTCAGGTGAGGATTAAAAAAAAAAAAAAGAATTTAAAATATCTAAATCTTTGAATGAATTTATAAGAGATTTAGATAATTGGGGGAAAGTTTGGGGGTTGAATTTATGGTATTTTTGATAGTTCAGCCAAGAAAAAAGAAAATTATTAAATTAAGAAATAAAAATAGTTTTATTTTGCAGGAAAGGGAAAAATATTAAATGTGGCCAATGATCTTGCCCATGTGAATATATCTTGATCCTATCCTTGCATTTGATTCGGATGGGTATAGAATATTAAGTTGGAAATAATTTTCAACAACAGTCTGAACACATCAATCAACTGTTCTCAAGTCTCCAACATTGCTGTTGAGAAGTCATAAAACTTCCTAATCTTTTGTGTGTGACATCTATTTTTCTGTCTGGAATCTCTTCTCTTTTCTCTCGGAGTTCTAACATGTCTTCATGACATGAATTGTTCTGGCCCATGTTCCCATTTTTCTGGCACTTTGTGGGCTTTGTTAAATTAATTAAATAAAGAGGCCCTTGGACTAAAGTGGCTCTAATGTTTTGGTGGTCTAGTAAGCAAAACAAAGCCAACCTCAATGCTTCAAGGTTAAGATATGGAAGCCTAAGACAGCACATCATAAACACTCAGTGAGGCTTGAAGCCACAGCCAATCAAACCATGTTTCTTCTTTGCTCCCTAACTCCTGACTGCACAGTGCTCCTAACCACTTCCTGTTTGTCAAGCCAATTTGAATCCATTTTTGCTCAGACACGCTTAAAATTTTTTTACTGTGCCTCAGTTTATCTTTTAACAGCTTTTACTCTGGAAACTCATATGTGCTAGTTCTAAGATACTCTCTTAAATTTATTTGTTGGGTGGTTTCTTCCACTTTTTTTTTTCCAACATTAGTCAGATAGTGGACTTACTGGACTGTTTCTCTAATTTTATTAACTTATCTCTTCTATTTTCCTTCTTTTTGAATATTTGCTCTACTTTCTGGGAGACTTTCACAGCATATTCCAAATTTTCTCCTGTTTCTCCTATGAAATCTCCTAGTAATCTCCCAGGCTGGGAGGTATACTAAATTAGAATCTTCAAAGTCTTTAGAATAAACAGAATATTTTGACTGATAAGACTGGGGCAGATAGGTGTGGAGGGCAGCAGAGGAGGGTCCTGGGGGGATAAATGGTGATGGATAAATATTTGATTCGTGTGGTGAACACACAATACAGTGTACAGATGACGTGTTATAGAATTGTGCACCTGAAACCTGTATAATTTTGTTAACCAGTGTCACTCCAGTAAATGCATTTTTAAAAAGAATTTAAACTTATCCCCAATTTTGTCAGCAGGTGAGATTTAGACAGAGGAAAGAGAAAGCCATTGCATTTCTCCTTTGGCCCTCATGGCAGGACATCAAGTCCCACGAGAACAGAAAGCGAAGTCAAAAAGAGACACATGAATGAACCACACAAAAATCAACAAGAAGAAAGCAGGTCAATACTGTTATCAAAGTTCAAGGTAGAAAACTGCAAAACCCTCTAAGAAAAAAACAAGTGTTATTTTACATAGATAAAAGGTTGCTTCTTGAAATGAAGATGTCTACTGTCAACCATTGATTGAGAAACATTTATATTACAGTTTTATTATCAAGTAATGATTATTAAAAATGATTCATGAAGACAATGTAGGTGATACAAACAAACTTTATTGAATTAACACTTCATGAAATGGACAACCTTCTTCTGGAGAACTGCC
The DNA here is from genome assembly GCF_014108415.1 of Molossus molossus. Lineage (NCBI taxonomy): Eukaryota > Metazoa > Chordata > Mammalia > Chiroptera > Molossidae > Molossus > Molossus molossus. Next base: position 9,678,743 of record NW_023425359.1, on the reverse strand, counting down.
AAATGGGGGATGAAGAAAGAAAGCTTGTATAGGATAAAGAGTAAAGAACAAGGAAGAAATAGCAAATATCTGATTGGCTGGGGCAATGTAGTCAACCTTGCTCATCGTGAGAAGGCCAGTATTGGCTTGGAGTTTGGAGATGGGCCAATCGGGTATATTGCATTTCTGGTCAAGTCCACTCACAAGGACACAAAAGTTATCTAAGTTTCAGTGTGCTGATGTGCCACCCTGGGCAAGAGCAGTTTCATCTTGGGCTTAGGCATTTATTTTAATACTAATTATTTCATTATTAAGAAGTTACATTACACTTTCATTATTAAATAATGAAAATAAATTAACTAAGCCTATGTTTGCTAAATTTCAATCACTTGTATAGCCCTACCACAATATACTCAATGTATTGGTTCAAATGAATATATATTTCATTTAATTTTTTTTCTTTATTGATTTTTAGAGAGAGGAAGGGAGAGGGAGAGAGACAGAAACATCAGTGAGAGAGAAGATCGATTGGCCGCCTCCTGCATGTCCCCCATTGGAGATCGGGCCCACAGCCTGGGCACGTGCCCTGACTGGGAATCGAACTGGCAACCTCTTGGTGCATGGGTCAATGCCCAACCACTGAGCCACAATAGCCGGGCTACATTTTATTTAAATAAAAAATGGAACTTTATATTGCTTTTGCAAATGAAAAATCATTTTAATTGGTAAATAGAAGGGGGGCATACAAATAAAGACCAAATTGTAGCTGAATTCTATATCTGTAGAAGAACTCTAGCCAAAGATTTTTCCCTCTCTTTTTGTAAAAGGATATTAGCAGGTGTTAGAGAGGTGTGAAATATACACTTGCACCAAAACAATGTTTTCTTACTAACCAGGAGAGAATGGAAGATAACTGAAGGTGGGATAATAGTCAACATTTACTATTGCATTCCTGGGCCACCTACAGTCATCCACGAACCAATTCCGGGTTATACTGCACCCTTGTAGACACCCTGAATTACATTTCAAGTCAGAAAGTTGAAAAAACAAACAAAAAATCAAAGCAAACCAGGAAGAAATTAATCATAAAAAAGCACGTTTTCGAACAAAAAGAAAGAAATGTTGGTATATGAAGCCATAATTGGATATCTAGAAAATGCAAATGGTTAAGGGAAGATACAAAATGAACTGGTCTCCTCCTCTGACCAACCAGTAATGGCTGCCTTTTCTCTACTTTAAAAAAAAAGGCTCACCAAAAGTTACAGAAAATTAAAAGGGTGAGAAACATAAGTCCAAGAGGGCTTCAGCAACCACTTGCAACTTTTAAAAAATTAATTTATACATTCTGTAAAACCAGTATGCAATATTCCCAGGAATGAAGAAGAACAGCAAAAAAGGCAAGATGACTCACTGATCTTGGAGACACAGAGAGACCTGGGCTGGACAGGTATCAAACCAGAGTGCTAACCACATAAGAGGCAACCAGTAATGTAAGTATTTTATATATTCAAAATTTAAAAATACATCAAAGGAAAATAAAAGCAAAATGTAAAACTGAAAACACTACATCAAAATTTAGCATAATCATGTGGAGAAAAGGGATTATTTTAAGTTCTTTTGAAAACAGTAATCTGACTATATTTTTGATAGATATGCTCTAAATATAACAAGTACTGTATATCAATGAGCATAAACCATAGTGTGGAGAAGTCAGGGAGGGGTGGGAGTGAGGAGGAGAGGGTTAGTGGGGGAAAAGGGTAGATATCTGTAATACTTTCAACAATAAAGATAAATTTTTTTAAAAGTACTGTTTATCAGTAGGTGATTATTAAATGGGATGAAAATAGCCATTTCTAGAAAGCCTATCAATTTGGATTTTTTTTATTTTTAAAAATGTTTTTATTGATTTTAGAGAGAGAGGAAGGGAGAGGTAGAAAGAGAGAGAAACAGAAACATCTATGGACTGCCTCCTGCATGCCCCCTACTGGGGATCAAGCCCAAAACCTGGGAATGTGCCCTGACTGGGAATTGAACTGGTGACCTCTTGGTGCCTGGGACTACACCCAACCTACTGAGACACACTGGCCAGGGCCAATTTGGATTTTAAAAAGTTAACCTGTGTGGTAGAAAGAGATGCATTCAAAATAAAAATTAAACAACATTGTCTAAAATAAAATGAGAAACATACATCAGGCAAAAATAATCAATATATATACTGACATAGAAATATCAATAAAAAAAATCTAAAATAATAAGCCACAATAGGAATAAATAAGGATGATACCCAATTGAAGGAGGGAAATGACCTTATAAAGTAATCACAAACTTATGCTCATTGAAGCATTGTGTGTAATAGCAAAATATATCCTTCATTAAGAAACTGGATAAATAACATGTTTTATATTTATGTGACAGAATACTGTTATGTTAAAAACATCATGGCTAGATTTAAATAACATAGTCATAGAACAGTAAAACTTTAAAGTAAAATTTTCTTTTCATTTTTTATTAATTTATTTTTGTTACAGATGTTTCTTCTTTTTCCCCCAATGACACCCTCCTTCCGATCCCCCCACCCCGTAATGTGAAATTTTCAAACCATTGTTTGCACACTAACATGCAAAACAAAAACTACACAGGTGAGCTAAAAGGATATCTATCTAAATAATCAGAGTTGCTGGAAGAAGGGGAAGAAAATGCCACCCCATTATTAGTAATTTGTTATTTATTTTATAAATGGTATCAAGCAAATACCTCAGAATTTTAGCATTTCCTAGTAAATGATAGCAATTGTTAGTAAATGTTTGTGTAGTTTCTGTCAAACCTGTGATAACACTAGTACTATTAGCTTCACATCAGATTTTAATGTAGGCATTGTTTGCCTTTTATTGGTGGAAAGTGTAAACATATGAGATAGGTGGTTCATTGTTTTCTATTTTTAATTCTTTCTCTTTATTCTGAACTTCTAACTTCTAAATAATCCTTGGTTTCACTTTTCCATCAAATGTTTTAGGAATTTCTGACCCATTTGTTGACAAAGGGAGGAAATACTGAGATATAAAGGTGGGTTTTCTGAAACATTTTGATTGTAGTTCACTATTATGCTCTATCTTTAAATTTTCATATTTTAAATACATATGAGTCAATTCATAAGCCACAAATAACTTAAACAGTGTTATCAAGAGCTTTGACAGAGACCAACTGTTAAAAGCTCGGTTGGATGGACTTTTGATTTCTGGACATCATCCAGTGGTTCTGCTTCTTGATCAACTGTCATCTCGTTTCAAGCAACAGAAAGAAGGGACAGAAACTGTCATCTCGTTCCAAGCAACAGAAAGAAGGAACAGAAAGTGATGCAGGTACAATTTTATCAGTTCCTGCATTTTACCACCTGTTACATTAAAACAATATGCCTTTAATTTTGAAATGTATATATTATCAGTGCAAAACACGTGGAAAACATAAAAGCAAGTAGTAAAAATTCCCAAATCACTTTTAAATATGAACATCCACACTACATTTAAAAAGAGAGTTCCGACAGCACACATTAAAGAACAGAAAGGAAATTGTAGAGACTTCAAAATGACGAGTTAGAAGAAACCAGTAGTTATCTTAAGTTGTTGCATCATGGATAATTATTATTTCATTCTCCATACTTTGCTGGGCTTTCCAAAATTTCTACATAGAAGATGTAATCTGGAAGAAATGAAAAATAATTCCACTACAAAGAACATGTAATGAGCGATTACATGATAAATGAGTGAATCAATAAACATTTCTTTCTAGGATATTCCCCCAACCAAACAGTAACTGATGATTCGTTAGCTAATACCCTCCCTCTCCAGCATCCACTAGCAGAAATCACCCTTGTTGAAAGAATAACCTGAACTTCCTTTCCCATAATTCCCTTCAAACTAGTTTCCCATGAATCCGAGGGCTTCAAATAGTTGCTGTGCAAGGAAGTTAAGCCCGCCCCCTCATTCCTTACTGGCTATTCACTATTGGTTCCGCCCAGCGCGATCCGTTTCCTGCTGTTGATTGGATAAGAGCGGTCCTGTGGGCTGGACGGGTAATGACAGCCGGTTCGAAGGCGTGGCCACCGCCGCTCACAAATTCTACCCAGGCTCCCGCGGCACCATGTCTCAGGCACTCCGGCTCCTCGCGCGCTCGCGTCGCCTGGTGCGAGTTCCACCGTCAGCCTCAGCCTCGGCTCCCGGCCTAGGTGGCGCGGCCTCCCTCCCATTCCGGCCCCCGAACGCCGCTCGAATGGTGAGCGCGGGCTCCCGTCCCCCGGCCTCCTCGCGGTGACCTTCAGCCCTCCGGTGGCCGGCCCGGGCGCCCGCGGGCGGGTGGGAAGGATTCCCCGGGGGTCCCCGCGGAGTCCGGCCCCGGGCTGCGTGCCCGCGCGGCGGGGCGGCCTTCTCGGCTCGGGGCACCTCCTCCAGAGCGAGGAAGGAGCCTCCGCCCGGGTGAGCGCTGGGGCAGGGACGGCCGCCGGCGGCCGGGGTCCCGCTCCTGCTCTCCCGGGCCGCCCCGCGGGCGGGCTGGGCCTCTGCATTTTGGGGTGGCCGGCGTCGGCCGCTGGCTGCTGCGCTCCTGCGGGTGCGGAGGCCCCCGGCCGGGCTTGCCGTCCCCGGGACACAATCCGGTGGAAGAGAGTGTGGCTGGCCCGACGCTGGCCGGTACTAACTCTAGTCGCCTCTGAACTTGGGCTTCTAGGCTCACCACGCTGCCTGAGCCGCTTTGAGGTCCAGGTGGGGTTGAAGGTTCTTAGGAATTTCAAAGATTTTACTTCTCATGAAACTGCCTACTTAGTTCGTTAGGCTGCGGATGGTGCACCCCACTTCATTTCTGAAAAACCCTGAAATCTGTGAACGAGGGTAGAGTACCCTGAAGCCTGTTGGATAGGACCTGACTATAGCTGAATCAGTACTTTGTGTGTGTGTGTGGTAAGGGCCCCTAGCGGGAACCGAACCGGGACTCTCTGGTCCCCAGCATACGCTCAACCGCTAAGCCAAACTGGCCAGGGCTGTACTTTTTATTCAGAAAGATCACTCAGGAGCTGAAAGACCCCCAAGTTCAAGATGACACGCTGACTTAAATAGGTCTCTTTACTCTTTAGATCGTCACCTTCGGTAATTCAGGCTTTAAGCATTAAATACATGTGTACACATGTATGTTGTTAGGAAAGTTTGGGAAATAAATGATGGTTTAGGAAGAGGTACAGTTCTGCACTGTTCACTGTACTGTCCTTGGTACAGTCAAAGAGACGTGATTTCAAACCATACTCTGCTACCCAAGGTTGGTACTTTGGACAGGTTGTCTGTGTGCCTCTGTTTCTGCATGTAAAATGAAAATAATAACAGCTGCTCAGCAAGACTGTACCCGTGAATGTACTTTACTGGGTTTGGCACATAGTGAGGGCTCATAAAATACTGTAAATGCTTCCGTAAGCGGTATTTCAAAGTTCAAGACATTGAACTATAAACCACAAAATCAGGGATGTTTTATATCCTGGAACTGAACTCCCTAATCTAATAATTTTAGTGTATTTTAAAACTTTTTAAAAGTTACTTTTTATTTATTTAGCGTTTTTTTAAAAAGGGAATGGGAGACTTAAGAACTGAACCTACCCAGTTGGTCCAAATTAAAAAATGGCATGCCTTGCTTTTAGGATTTTAATGTTAGCTAACATCAGGTGAGGATAGATTTTTTTTTCATCATTCTAAATACATGTTTGCTTTCTAATCTTTTCAGCTCCAAAATCTCTGTGTTGATTTTATTAGAAGTTTTTGTTGCTGGTATTGAGAAATTCATATAACCCTAGATGCCTTTTATCTAAAAGAACACATAGAGTTCATCCAATAGGAAGAAAACATGTTTATTGAATGTCTGCTGTGTATTGGGCCCTGGGAATAAGATAGTTGCCATGTGCATGGAGTTTAAGAGACTGCTGGATCTGGTTTGCTAATGTTTTGTTGAGGATTTTAGCATATATGTTCATCAGGGATATTGTCCTATAATTTTCCTTCTTTGTCTGGTTTTGGAATTAGGATAATGCTGGCCTCATAAAATTATCTTGGAAGTCTTCCCTCCTCCTGGAGTTTTTTTGAATAGTTTGAAAAGGATAGGTGTTAGTTTCTTCTTTGAATGTTTGGTAAAATTTGCCTGTGAAGCCATCTAGTCCGGGACTTTTTGTTTGTTGGGAGTTTGTTGATTACTGCTTAGATTTCATTAGTTGTAATTGATCTGTTCACATTTTCTATTTCTTCTCGATTCTGTTTTGGAAGATTGTATGTTTCTAGGAATTTATCCATTTCTTTCATATCATCCGATTTGTTGGCATGTATGGCATATAGTTTTTCATAATATTTTCTTATCCTTTGTATTTTTGTGGTGCCATTTGTTACTTCTCTTATATTTCTGGTATTATTTATTGAAGTCATTCTTTTTTTCTTGATAAGTCTGGTTAAAGGTTTAGCAATCTCTAGCAGTCTTGTTTATCTTTTCAAAGAACCAGCTCTTGATTTCATTGATCTTTTGTATTGTTTTTTTTTTTTTAAGACTCTATTTTATTTATTTCTGCTCTGATCTTTATTTTCTTTCTTTCACTTCGGCTTTGTTTGTTGTTCTTCTGGTTTAAGTGTAAGGTTAGATTGTTTATTTGATATATTTTTGTTGTTGTTTCTTGAGGTAGGCTTGCATTGCTTTGAATTTCCCTCTTAGGACTATTTTTGCTGTGTCCCTTAGATTTGGGGTTGTTGTGTTTTCATTTTCATTTGTCTCAAGATATTTTTTGATGTTTTTCTTTGATCTCATTGTCAACTCATTCATTGTTTAGTAACATGTTATTTAGCATCCATGTGTTTGTGTGTTTTTCAGGTTTTGTGTGTGTGTGTGTGTGTGTGTGTGTGTGTATGTGTGTAATTGATTTCTAATTTCATACCATTGTGGTTGGAGAAGATACTTGAGATAATTTCAGTCTTCTTGAATTTATTGAGACTTGTTTGTGTTCTATCCTGGAAAATGGTTTATGTGCACTTGCAAAGAATGCATATTCTGCTGCTTTGGGATGAAATGCTCTGAAAATATCGATTCTATTCATCTGGCCTAGTGTGTCATTTAAGTCTGCTCTTTCCTTGTTGATTTTCTGTCTGGAAAATCTGTCCATTGATGTCAAGGGGTGGTAAAATCCCTTAGTATGACTGTGTTAGTGTTGATCGCTCCCTTTATGTCTAGATTTACTTTATATATTTAGGTGCTCCTGTGTTGTACATAAATGTTTACAAAGGTTATATCCTCTCATTGGAGTGATCCTTTTATCATTATGCAGTGTCCTTCTTTTTCTCTTACTATATAGTCTTTTATTAAAAGTCTGTTTTGTTGCATATAAGTATTGCTACCCCTGATTTTTTTTTGTTCGTTTCCATTTACCTGAAAAATCTTTTTTCATCTTTTTACTTTTAGTCTGTATCTTTCATTCTTCAGTTGATCTCTTGTAGACAGCATGTATGTAGGTCTTATTTTCTTATCCATTTAGCTACCCTATGTCTTTTGATTGGAGCATTTAATATATTTACATTTAAAGTGATTATTGATAGGTATGTATTTATGGCCATTTTATTTTTTTTATAACTATGTTTCTCTTTTATTTTCTTTCTAATTCTTAAAGAAGCCCCTTTAACATTTCTTGCGATATTGATTTGGTGGTAATGAATTCCTTTAGCTTTTTCATGTCTGGGAGGCCTTTTATTTCTCCTTCAATTTTAAATGATAGCCTTGCTGGGTAGAGTAGTCTTGATTGTAGGTCCTTGCTTTTCATTACTTTAAATATTCCATTGCCAATCCTTTGTGGCTGAAAAGTTTCTGTTGAGAAATCAATTGACAGTCTTTTAAAAAATTTTTTTCTTCATTGATTTTAGAGAGAGAGGAAGGGAAAGGGAGAGAGATAGAAATATCAATGAGAGAGAACATCGATTGTCTGCCTCCTGCATGCCGCACACTGGGGATTGGGCCCACAACGTGGTCATGTGCCCTGACTGGGAATGAACTGGCGACCTGTTGGTGCATGGGTTGATGCTCAACCACTGAGCCACATCGGCTGGGTTCATTGACAGTCTTATGGGAGCTGCCTTGTAGGTAACTATTTCTTGCTGCTTTTAAGATTCTCTGTGTTTTTAACCATTGCCATTTTAATTATGATGTGTCTTGGTGTGGGCCTCTTTGAGTTCATCTTGTTTGGGACTCTCTGTACTTCCTGGACTTGTGTGTCTTTTTCCAACCCCAGGTTAGGAAAGTTTTCAGTCATTTCTTTAAATAGGCTCCCTCTTCTCCTGGTACCACTATGATACAAATGTTGTTATGCTTTATGTTGTCACAGAGGTCCCTTAGACTATCATCATTCTTTTTTCCTGCTCTGATTGTTTCCTGCTCTGTTTTCTGCTACTTTGTCTTTCAAATTGCTGATTTAGTCCTCTGCTTCATCTAATCTCCCGTTGAGTCCTTCTAGTGTATTCTTTATTTCAGATGTTGTGTTCATTTTTTATTTTTTTTAAAAATGTTTTCTAAGTTTCTTCAGAATTCTTATAACCATTGTTTGAACTCTGTATCTGGTACATTGTTTGCCGACATTGCATTTAGTTCTTTATCTGTGAGAATTTCTCCTCTTCTTTCATTTGGGGCATGTTTCTTTGTCACCCCATTTTGATTTCATCTCTATTTGTTTCTGTGTTAGGTAGATCTGCTATGTCTCCCAGTCTTGGTCGGGTGGCCTTAGGTAGTAGGTATACTGTTCAGCTAAATGGCGCAGTTTCTCTGCTCACCTGAGTCAGATGCTCCAGGAATGTCCCTTGTGCAGGTTATGTGAGCCCTCCTATTGTAGTTGATTCTTAATTACTGTTGGCTTGTTCATAGGTATGGTTGACCCTCAGGCTGCCTGACTATGAGGATTGTTTCCGACCACAATGTACAAGCTGTTGTGCAGGGAATGACCCACAAAGTGGAATTCGCCTCAGCAGGGTCTGGTGTCTGCTGAGATCTCTCTTTGGATGTGCCGCTTGTGAAGCTTATTGGGTTGTGCTCTGGTGTGGTCTGAAGCTCACCATCCTGTGTGTTGGTTCTGGGGCCTCTTGGGAGGCACTCTGGTGCAGATCAGTGTCACGCTCTGCCTGTGACCAGCCCTGGGCTACCTGTTTGGAGCTACACAGTCATCCACCATTTGTGGCTGCCTCTGCTGGGCCTGCATGTGCTTGGGAGGGGCCAAGCTGTGCACCAAGACTGGTTTCCGTAGCTTTCCTTATATTCCCAGAGAGATTCATAATCTTGAAAAGTTAAGAACTGAGCCCAGGGCAGGTCAGCAAAATGTCCAAAGCACCCTGAGGTGCACCTTCACCTGCCAGCTGCCTGCTGGCTCCGTCGCTGAAAGAGCCGTTGATGGTGTGCAAGTTCCTGAGTCCCTTGGTGGGGGCAAGTGGTGTTCACCAGACTGACACAGATTCACACTTGGCACAAGTGCTGGGTATGAGGCCACTCAGCAAATTTTCCAGAGTACACCAAGGCCAGCTGCCACCTGCCTGGGGCGTGTAACCTTTGTGGTGGAGCGGGGTGGGGGGGGGGTGGTCTCAGGGAGTTATCAGGGTGATGCCTGTTATTTAGGTGACAAAGTGATTGGTGTTTTATGATGAAAACTTAATTTTGAACACAAAAAGCAATAGTGTGAATTTTAGGAGTGGAACCTGATTGCACAAATGACTTATGGAAGTCAATCTCCCTTCCTTGTTGCTGGCATCTTGTGGCACATAACGAGGTGATGGAGAGGAGGAAGAACCATGTGTCCAGTGCCGCTGCTGTCACTGCTAGTGCTGGACCAAGTAACTTTTAACATGCAAGGCTATTTTCTTAGGATATCCAAAACAAGGATCTCAGTGCAAAGTAGTTTTGTTTGTGCATTTGAGGTGTAGAACCCAGGTGCTTTTGGCCTACAGAGTAGGAGGCATATTTGTATACAGTAGTGTCAGTGTAACCAACCTCTATTAGAAAACTCCAAGTACATCTTTAGCTCCTTTTATTCTACAGTGTAGGGGTACAACTCAAGGGCTTGTTGTGGCCTTATCTGGAATTACTGCTCTGTTTCTTCGTTTATGGAAGTGGTGATAAAAAACAAATCCAAACAGCTTTAGAAATCTGACAGTCCAGGGTTTTAACATTTCAGGCTGTCTCCCTTGCTGTCTGGATGATCTGCTAAGATCATTTAATTGCTCCAAGCCTCAGTGTCTCCTTCTCTAAGGCAAGGGTGGTACAGTAAAATCTCCTAGGATGGTTGTGAAAGTCGGATAAGGTAATTACTGAAAAGTGTTTGCTGCTTAGCACAGTAAACGCCAAAGTATGATTATTTTTATTAGCTTCTATTTACTGGCTTAGGCCAGTCCTCTGCAGACTTTTAGGCATAGAAAAATAGTGTATAACCTCACTGGTTTTACTCCTATATTGCTACCTGCGTACAATGATATTTGTCTTTTTATGCAGCCTAAAAGTCTTTATAGCATATAAAGGGTTTTGTAAATCTTTCTAGTCCTAGAGGATAAGTATAAATTAAATTTTTCCTTTTCAGAAGACTATTTACTAAAACAACATTACTTGGTAGGGATTTTTAAATCTTTTGAATCCTCTGACCATGCTTATTTCATAATTAATGCTAGATGAACATTAATTAAAGCTCTGAGTATCTCTTTGAAATTTCCTTAATATAAAGTATCATGTGTAAATTCCAAATATCCAGTGTTTTACAGTAAATTTTTTGGGATTATAAAATATTTTCTGAGCAGTTATTGTTTTTTGTTGTTGTTGTTTGTTTGTTTTTTATTAGTATAAATTGATATACTTGGTAGAATCCTAGGTCCTCCATAAAAGGGACTTTGGGTCATAGGTTCTTATTCTGAGTGGTGGATTGGCTTTAAGATATAAACTCCATAAAATTATATGTAAGATTTTATATATATGCATTTTTGTTAATTTTTCTAAAGAGGATCCATAGCTTTCATCATATTTCCAAAGGGTCCCATCACCCTGAAAAGTTTAAGAACTAACCTAGTCCCTATCCTTTGGTCCGTACATTTTCTTTAAATTATAGATGAGAAAAACTGACATGCTGAAGGTGAAGCACAGTCTGGATTACGTGGCTTGCACTAAGCTATCATGCATGGGATCTGTGGACCATGTTGAGCTCTGTTTAAATATACAATATTTTCAAATTTTAAAGTATCTTTCTAAGACCATTTTCTAAAGTTTCCAGTAAAGTACATTGAATTGGCCCTGGCCAGTTTGGCTCAGCGGTTAGAGCGTCGGCCTGCTTTCCGGAGAGACCCGGGTTCGGTTCCCGCTAAGGGCACGTACTTCGGTTGCAGTTTGTCCCCGACCCTGGTTGGTTGTGTGGGTGGCAGCCACTCGATGTGTCCCTTCATGTCGATGTTTCTCACTCTCTCTCCCTTCCTCTCTATCCCTCCCATTCTATCTGTACAAACAATGGAAAAATATCCTCGGGTGAGGATAAAAAAAAATAAATAAATAAAGTACATTGAATTGGCCAAAGCTTGACCAATGATAGGCATGCTCCTGAACTGGAAAAGATTATTTCTACTTCAAAAGCTTTTTTTGGGTGTTTATTATCTGTGTAGTATGTGAATTCTGTAATGCCTTTAATATCTATATTAATAAATGTGCGCGACAACAATTTCTCAAGGAAAGAGCTGGAAGAGGAGAGTAGAATGAGAGTAAAAGTGGAATATTTTGTCTTTACAGTACTTACCTAGGTTACTTTCCCTTACAGTTGATATGATATAACTGCTGTTGATACTTGATTTATTTTCAAGCCATAACGGTGTCTTCTCTCTATCTTTAGGCTAGCCAAAATTCCTTTCGGATAGAGTATGATACCTTTGGTGAACTCAAGGTCCCAAATGATAAGTATTACGGCGCCCAGACTGTGAGATCTACAATGAACTTTAAGATCGGAGGCGTGACGGAGCGCATGCCGGTAAGTGGGCTTGTGGAAGCGTTGGCTTATTTGGGGTGCATTTGGCTTTGTTCAAATGAGTCCCTTTATTTTATAATAAAATTGTATAGAGTTAAAATGTAGTTATTAGAGACCTTTGCGAGGAACAGATATTTCTATCTTTAAAATGTCAAAGAACTTTTGAATACTATTAATTTGAGTTGTGACTTGGAATATTTTGGATTTTTATTTGATGGAACTAAGTAATTTGTTTCTATTTTTGTTGAGATTGTTCAGATTTTTACTTGGATTTTATAGTTTGTAAGCATTTTTAATTTCAGTACTTAAATTTTATTTATTTATTTTACCAATTAACACTGAGTTTTTAAAAACTGATTTAAAAGAGACCAAGTTTTCTTTAATATTATACTTTCTGTCAATCTTGGTGTCAGTTTCCAGAAGAGTATACACAAATACCTAAAAATCTTACTCTTTACCATGTCTGACATCTAGGAGATATTATGTGTATTTATTCAATGTCACATGAATGATTTAATGGTCAGAACACTTTCTCTCATATTTCATTAAAGCTAAGATGACATCAGTTAGAAGATGCACCGATATGTACCACTAAGAAAGAAAAGAGCTGCCAGTTGAAGTGACATGTCATTGATTGTGAGGTGCACCGTGATTGCAAAGTTCAAGTGTGAAAAGAATTAAGTATATTACATACCCTACTGGAGCCCAGCTGGAGTATGGAAGATAGTCACTGCAGGGTAGTCCAGTAGCTGGAAATATCCAGGCTTCCCCTGCTGAGATAATGTTTAACAGTTACCTTCTAAGTTTACTTTTTATTTTATAATATTTTAGCTCATTCTTAAGCCTTCGAGACTGGATCTCGACAGGTTTCATACAATTTCACAACAGGCAGTTGAATCTGCTTAGAAGAAAATCTTTGTTATTGCCACCTACAGCCAGCTTGGTGAGGTCAGGTGACACGGTTCACTGACAGATGGTAGCAACTGATCCTAAAATATTCTCAGATAGTTCACTCCTGGGATTAACGAGGTCAGTCCTGACCCTCATGGGTAGGAGTAAGCACGGCTCGTGTTTTGACTTTCCTGCGTCGGCCAGCAAGGGGTGCAATTCTGGGGTGCAGGGCCGCTGCTCCAGAGACAGGGCAGCTGTTTGGACCACACGGCTGAGGAGGTTGGGCCCGGGCGATCAGTTTTGTCACATTTGCCTTCATCTGGATTAATTTCCTGAACTTTATTAAATATGAAGCAGACTGTGTGTGTGCCTTGAGTTAAGCGATGTGATTAAACCCAACCCTTTGTACCTGAAGTCCAGAGGAAAACATTTAAAATGATTATGAACTTCTAGTGGGAGTAAATTAACAATAATGAGACCCTTCTTTTCTCTCCAGTGATATATTTCACCAGTTTATTTTGATGGTGTTCAGTGAACTCTCGGCTGTGACCTTTTTTCCTTTGTACGAATCCACAAACCCAGGGTCAGTCACTCCAGTCAGATGGCCAGAGCTCGCTGGCATTCGCTTATGACTTTGGCAGTGGGTTAACCCACCAAATTCCTACAGAAATTTAAATTCCGTTTGTTTTGATCGTCACGGTTTTTAAATTTCTAATCTATGTGCCTTTTGTCTTCATTTTCTTTAGGTAAAACACGTTTTACTTTATTTTCTAAAAATTCAAAATAAAAATATTCTGTTTTTATTTTGTTTTCTCTTTGGCCTACATTTAATGTGCCTTACTCCTTACTTTCTTTCTGTTTGTCGACTCTCACGTCCCCTTGAGGATTGTGGCATCTCTTCTATAAATCCATCACTGTCTTCCTCCCTTCTTCCCTCCTGCTCTTCCCCTGGCCTGATACGGGGGCTGTACCAGTCTGTGTTATTCCTCTGCACGAGAACACGTGCTTTTCTAAGCTTGGGAAGGTGACTTGCAGTAGAAAGGAAAATGATCTGCAAGCTAAAAGGGTGTGAAATATAGTGATATGTATGAGAAGCCATCATCTTAAGGAACTCTGGGTTTAAAAAATTCTAAGAGAAATTTCCAGTGACTTAGTGAGTGTCAAGCCTTCACCAATTAAATATAATGTTTTTTGGATTGAGACGCATTTAATTACTGCTTATTTCTTACTAATTAACAGTCAGGTATGTTTTATTTATTTACTTTATTGAGGCACAATTGACACAACATTATATTAGTTTTAGGTGTACAACATAGTGACTCAATATTTGTATTCATTGCAGGATGATCAGGATAAGTCTAGTTGACTTTTGTCACCATACATAATTACAATTTTTTTTCTTTTTCTTTTTGTGATGAGGACTTTTAATATCTTAGCAAGTTTCAGATATGCAACATAGTATTATTAACTATAGTCACCATGCTATACATTAAATCCCGTTGACTTATTTATTGTATAACTGGAATGTTGTACCCTTTGACCGTCTTCACTCACGTTATCCATCCGCTGTCCCTGGCAGTCATCAATCTGTTTTCTGTATCTATGAGCTTGGTTTTTTGTATGCTTCTTAGATTCCCCATGTCATTGAGATTGTACAATGTTTGTCTTTCTCCCTCTGACTCATTTCAGAGGTCTTGCATGTTGCAAATGGCAAGATTCTATTTTTTTTTTTTTATGTCTGAGTAGTATTCCTTCTTTATCCATTCATTCACCATTGGACACTTAGGTGTTTCCAAATCTTGGTTATTGTAAATAATGCTGCAGTTCACATGGGGGTGCATATATATTCTTTCAGATAAATACCCAGAAGTGGAATTGTTGCATCATATGGTAGTTCTATTTTTAATTTCTGAGAAGCCCTCCCCATACTGTTTTTCATAATGGCTACACTAATTTATATTTCCATCAAGAATGCACAAGGCTTCCCTTAATTTATATTCCCACCAACAGTGTACAAGGGTTCCCTTTTCTCCACCTCCTCACCCACACTTGTTATTTCTTATCTTTTTGACAAGAGCCATTCTGACAGGTGTGAGGTCGTATCTCACTGTGGTTTTGATTTGCATTTTCCTGATGATTGGTGTTAAGTACCTTTTCCTGTGTCTGTTGACCAACTAAATATGTCTTCTTTGGAAAAATGTCTATTCAGATCATTTGCCTGTTTTTTAGTCAGATTTTTTGTTTTTGCTATTGAGTTGTATGACTTCTTTATATATATTGGATATTAACCCCTTATTAGATATATGACTGGCAAATATTTTTTCCATTCGGTAGTTTGTCTTTTTATTTTGTTGATGATTTACTTTTCCCATGTGGAAGCTTTTTAGTTTGACGTAGTTTCATTGCTTATTTTTGCTTTTGTTGCCTCTGCTTTTAGAGGTAGATCCAAGATAATCATTGCCAAGACTGATGTCGAGGAGCCCACTGCCTGTGTTGTTTTTGAGTATTATGGTTTCAGGTTTTACACTCAAGTCTAATCCATTTTCACTTCATTTTTGTGTAGGTTGTAATCTTTTGTATGTGGCTGTCCAGTTATTCCAATACCATTTTGCTACTTTAATTTTATTATTTTATTTTATTTGCTATTTAAATTTTTATTTTATTTGATATTTTAAATTTTTTTAAGAGAAGGAAAGGAAAAATTATAATGTAGATTGGGATCCAGCAAGGGAAAATCATTGATTGCTGGTGATATGATTGAGCGCTGTTTGTCTTTTCATATATGAAATAAACACAGATATATTATAAGGTATTACCAAAAGTAGGATGAATGGTACATTGTACATGTGTGAGACATACACACACATATGTGAAGAGTCAGTGCATCTGCTTTTCTTTGGTTCCTAAAAAAATAGATATATGATGATTCTTGGTTCATTATTTACTGATTTGTAATCTTTCTCTATATCCTGAACATTTTAGGGTCTTGGTGTTACTTCGGTTACTGTTTTATATACAACTTTTGCACCTGCATAACATTATAATCTTAAATTTTCATACTTAACCAAAATTGCAAATTTGAGGTATTTTTCTGATTACTTTTAGATCCCAGTTATTAAAGCTTTTGGCATCTTGAAGCGAGCAGCTGCGGAAGTAAACCAGGATTATGGTCTTGATCCAAAGATTGCTAATGCAATAATGAAGGCTGCAGACGAGGTAGGAGGTGACCGTGTGTTTGCCTAAGGGCATCCCACCGTGCCATCCACTGGGCATAAGCTCTGGCAGGAGGGATGGGCACTGTAAATGTTTGAGCTAATGAATCTCAAGGTAGCATTATTGTTTGGTGAGGATATAAATTTGGTGCTTAATATACTGTGGCAAAATTTGTGGATGATTGTATACCTTTTAGTTTTTATTCTTTTGACTTTTCCTTTAATTTGTGTAGTTTCAAGAACCCTTTGTGAAGAGACACTTTATATTTTATATGTAAATGATTCACTTAAAAACTGGTTATTTGATAATACTATGTATTGAGGAAGTAATTTCACTAATCCTCTATAACATAATCTGAAGGAAGCAAAGATAACAGTTTAAAAACACTATGCATAATGCTGTTCATTGCAGTATCATTTATAATAACAAAAAATTATGAAGTATTCAACCATAACAGCTGCTTAAATAAGTTATATTGTGATGCTGTAGAAAATTAGCTTTTTAAAGAATGTCATAGAACAAAGCCTGCCATATAAGAAGTAGTGGGGGTAGAGGTAGCAAAATGTATGTATTTTATGACCCTAATTTTGTTTAGAAAAAACGAACAGAACGTGTTTCATATGTACACACACTCGCATCGCGTGGCGTGGAAGCTGGAAGGAGAGGCCAGACGCAGGCAGGCATCCTTCCGGGGCGGGACTAGGGTGACGAGTATGCTGCTTTTCAGTTCCCACAGTGTTCTACACTGACCACCTATTAGTGTTGGATAACTAGGAAAAAAGTGTTCAAGTGAACCAATTGTTTAAGGAAAAATAGATTTCTAAAGTGCATGCTGATTTTTTTTTTTAAGGTAAAATCATTCCAGAAGAAGTGAAGCACCCACCCTCTTAGAAAGCTGTAGTCCAAAAACTAGCATATTAACTGAAAGTATCAAACTGTGACAAAAATAGGAACAAATCTGGACTCTCTGCTCTTGGCAATTGCTACTCATTGGACATCTGTGCGCTGAAGTAGCTATTAGTGTCCTCAGGTTCCAGTCACCAGTTCACTATGGTGACTCCAGCCGGAACATCTGTTGGATATGCCTGCTGATCACCAACACTAAATGTATCTAAAGACTTAGCAATTTGCCAGCTTTAATGGGTGGCCCTATCTGCATATTAGTAGAGGAGGCAGTTGGAGAAATAGAAGAAAGCTAGGTTTGATTCAGCTTAGTTGATTCCCAATAGTTTGTCTTTCCCTGTTTGGAGAAGCCGTGGTTGAAACAAGCGATGCTGCGGAATTGTAGCCTTGGTGGACAACCACACCTGTGTGGCGCCATCAGCAGGCCATTTAGCCTGGGAAAAAAGTGAATATCTTTAAAAGAGGACTCTAAATATATGCCCACTTAATCATAGCTGGTTAACATAGCTAAATGAATAGTGCCTTATTTTTAAAATTCCTTTTTAAACTTTTTGCTCTGCAGGTAGCTGAAGGTAAATTAAATGATCATTTTCCTCTCGTGGTGTGGCAGACTGGGTCAGGAACCCAGACAAATATGAATGTAAATGAAGTCATTAGCAACAGAGCAATTGAAATGCTGGGAGGTGAACTCGGCAGCAAGAAACCTGTGCATCCCAATGATCATGTTAATAAAAGCCAGGTCGGTATTTTATCTCGTTTTTCCTTTGTTTTAAATTGAAAAGAATACCTGAGATTTGTCTTATCAAACAGATGTTGACTTTTTGACAAGGAGGTTCATTCTGCTTATATTCTTTAATGGAAAGGACTTCTTAGATGTTCTTATTTCTTTCAGGAATCTTGGGTCTAATGTCTTAAACTTCATAAAATTACTTTTAGGGAAAAATTACTGTTAGGATAGCTGTATTTAGTGTGTATATATATTTTTATTGTTTTGGTTTCTTTTTTACACTCTTCGTTTTGAAATAATTTAAATTTATAAAAGGATTACAAAGATCCTTCAAAGAGTTTCTGTATACCCTTTACCCAGCTTCCCTTAATCTTAAACATTTTATATAAACCTGACACATTTACCACTCTAAAAAATTAACGGTGGTACAATGCTCTTAACTAAGCAGACGGTGTAAGGACTTCTCTAGTTTTCTACTGATGTCCTTTTTGTCTTCAGGATCCCACCCAGACTACACTGCATTAGTCATAGTTTCCCCTTAGTCTCCTCCACTTTATGACAGCATGACTTTTGCCACTTTTCAAAGTAGTGGTCAGGCATTTAGTCCCTCCGTTTTGCATTGTGTGATGTTTTCTCGTGATTAGACTGAGACTGTGGATTTGGGGATGACTGTTAGAGAAGTGGGGCTCTTCTCATTGATTCATATCAGGGGTGCATGATAGCCACGTGCCTCGGTCCTGGTGATGCTCACTGGGGTCACTGGTTGGGATGGAGTCTGCAGGTTTCTCCTCCTTCCTTTCTCTGCTAGGAGTGGTCACTAAGTCCTGCCTGCGCTCCAGATGCTGCACTAAGCTTCACTCCCTAAAGGAAGGGATGTCAAGAAGGTTTTGCACATGAGTTAAAATCACAACTAATAGAGAACTGTGAGGCTATGCAAATCTCCTTTCTCCTTAAACTTTTTTTTTTTTAAATCCTCACCCGAGGACATTTTTTGATATTTTGTTCAGATAGAGTAGGAGGGACAGAGAGAGAGAGAAACATTGACGTGAAAGGGACACATCGAGTGGTCGCCACCCACATGACCTAACCAGGGCCGGGGACAAATTGCAACTGAGGTACGCGCCCTTAGCGAGAACCGAACTCGGGTCTCTCCAGACCACAGGCCAACACTCTTAACTGCTGAGCCAAACCGGCCAGGGCACTCTCCTTAAACTTTTGTTCATGAATTTTAGCATTCATCACTGGCTCTTGCTAGGGCAATTACTGCGGTGGTATTTTAGTAGTGATTTCCTATGCCTCTCCTTCCTTGTACATTTATTAATTAAAATCTGCTGTATAGATTTGTCCTCTCCTTTCTCCCCACATTTATTTATTTGTTCAGTCATAATTGTATATCGGTATGGATTCATGAACATTTATTTTATTCTTCGTTATAATCAAATGCTTTTTATCCCCAATACTTTTGTTATTTCTATTGTTGCTCAGATTGTTCCAGCTTTGAGAGCCCTCTCTATTGGCTCTTCTGTACTTTGGACATGCCACCATCCTTTGAAAACAAACAAACCCCACTTTCTAGTGCTGAAAGATGTTACCAGCTCACCATCTTGTATTTTCCCTGCCCCAGTCCCATAAGCACACATTTTCCATGGAACTCTTAGAGGGTCTTATTGGTATAGGATGTGTAGAATTTAAGATCTGGATATTATGTGTAATTTAATATAGTATTTTTAAGTATTAAGGGGGAAGTTTTTTTCACATAAATGCATTGTGTGAAGGATTTTTTTCAAGCCCAGTGCTTGCTTTTACGTATGAATTTATCTTTTGCATCTACTGAAATCTGAAGTCTGCTTCAGAGTGACGCAGTGCGTGTGGTCAGGTGGAGGGATGAGGTGGGTCATGGATGAAGCAGGTTCACTGTGTGCTGATAATTACTGAGTTTAGGTGAAAGCTACATGCGTGTTCATTATATCATTCATCCTACTCTTGTAAGCAATTTGATATTTTCCATAATAAAAAGTTAAAAAATAAATAATGAATCTGCCTTTTCGAGCAGTGTCATAGTTGAGAAGTATAGAGTTACAGTTGAGGACAGAGCACAGGATTTTGACTTCCTGGTCAGGTCCCAGTTCTGCCAGTTCTAAATATTTTGGCAAGTCACATAATTTTTTTCCACAGCTTGACTCCTCTTTTTAAAGTGATGATCTACCTCAGAATTTTCCTTGAGTTTCATTAGGGAATAAATGTTTATGAGAGGCTGAACGCACAATGTAACCATGAGATGGTGCTGCTACCCTTCCATGCACTTGCTAACTGCGCTTCACCATTCCGTGCTGCCAGTTGTCGGCAGGCAGATATACAATGGATAACGGAGCCATTGTAGGTGGCGGATAATGCAGCCCCAAGAACATTCCGTGAAGGCAAGCAGGTTGCCGATTTCATCCTCACTGGCCTCAGACTCGCCACACATAAGTGTAATTGAGTACTAAAAGTATGCTAGGTTTTGAGTAGTCATTTAATGAGATTTCTAATTGAGACATGCAAATTAGTTTTTTGTTGCCTCTGACTTAACATTTTCCATTTCTTTTGAAAACTGTCCCACAGAGCTCCAATGACACTTTCCCCACGGCCATGCACATTGCTGCCGCTATGGAAGTGCACGAAGTGCTGCTGCCGGGGCTGCAGAAGCTGCACGACGCTCTGCAGGCGAAATCCAAAGACTTCGCCCAGATCATCAAGATTGGGCGCACGCACACCCAGGATGCTGTCCCGCTCACTCTTGGGCAGGTATAGGGGTGTGATTGGATTTGGTTCAGTTAGGGGTTGATACGAATGGCCAGCATATTACCCACTAAATCACACCGGTTTAAAGGCCAGACCTGTGCTAGCTCAGGTCAGTGTCAGAGATTCTGCATTACCCGCCTAGTCTTTGTTGACATCCACTGAGGGGAAGGGCAGAGCCTGCTGGCTATGAGCCAGACTCCAAGTCAGTCTGCTCAGGTTCAGACCTTAGCTTTGCTGTGTACAAGTTTTTGGACCTTAGGAAAATTATTTAGCCTTTCTGTGCCTCAGTTTTCTGAGTTGGAAAATGAGAACATAATATCTCTAACAGAATAGTTGTGAGGTTCAAATAAGCTGATGAATGTAGAGTGCTTGAAACCAAGCCTGACCATAGCAAGCACATACTGGTGTTAGCTATCATCACCATCCTCTTCATCCTCCCTTTATGTCTTACTCTAAATTAGTAGATTCTTTAAATGCTGATATTAAAGTGCTTAAAAAAAGGCACAATCTTACTCTAACATTGTTTTGGCTGCATTCATTTGAAAGAGGTAATATTCTCTTTCCCAAAATACCAGAAAATATTTGTATGTTTCTTTTATCAGTACTTTAAAGGATGTCTAATAGTATGTATCACAAAGGAAATCTTAGGAAGTAAAAGGAACAGCTTTTGTCTTAGTAAGCTCCAGTTTGTATATAATACAAATTATATATCAAGAAATGGTTATATATGCACAGTATCAAATGATAGTTTTGTAGAAATTGAGGTGAGGTTGAGTTTGACTGCTGCTGACTTCCTACCACTTATAGTCTTGTTCCGAAGATAGCAAACCCTGAAAAAAGCTTCATTATGTAGCTTAATTTTATCACTAAGGAATGAGGAAAACTTGAAATGATTAATTGAAATACAGATCATCTGACTACACTGAGCGCACCAAATGAAGTTACCTTTTAAAACTGTGTTTGTTTTTCTTTGCATCATTGGTTCTTAGTACCATGTTTAATTTCTAAGGAGATGTAGTGTCGTTGGAACTTTTCAGTATCCCTCTGGCTTCCAGAATTTTTCTTATTTGTGTGTGTGTCACATGTTGGAAAACCATTATGCTAAAGTCCCCTTGGTCTATGACATACCCTCCTATGTAATATGATTTAACCTATTAGGACAGACTGTTGTGTTTTTCAATTTGACTTTATCTTATCGGAAGCATTTATACTTGCTTTTATTAGAATTGTCTTTTTAGCTTGTACAGTTTTGTTCCCCAATAAAAATAAATTTATCGAGTGAATGCAGCTGGTGTATGTATAGGCACTGTTAGATCAGATAGATCAGGTCTACCTGAAAGGAGTTATATCTTTTTTAATATTTTTATTTTTATTTTAGAGAGAGGTAGAAACATCTGTGAGAGAGAAACGTGAATCAGCTGCCTCCTAGGCGCCCCCTGCTGGGGATGGAGCTCACAACCCAGGCACGTGCCCTGACCCGGAATCAAGACCTCTCGGTGCATGGCACGATGCCTAACCAACTGAGCCACACTGGCCAGGGCAGGAGTTATATCTTTTTAAATGTTTTCTTTAGAGCAATATGCGGTTCTAATAAAGTAATAAAAAGTATCATGTTTTTTCAGTGTTTTCAGACAGGAAAAAAGATAGATTTAATGTAACACCATTTCCTGGCTTGTTCAGTTGAGTTCCAGTTCATGCCTTTTGTCCCTGAATAATTCTTAATGGATGAGGGAGGCCTTTGCTGTGTTCAAAACACACTGAATTCTGTGGTTACCTTATTTAAAGTAAGTCATATTGTAGGAACCAGTGTGACGATAATAGTAGAATTAAAACATCGCCATATTCCCTATCAGGGTTTTGAACTGAAATTGTATGGAGAATATTTCTTTGTTTATATTTTTCTTAGAGAATTCAGTGGTTTTTTTTTTTCTTTCTCGAAGTTATCTAGGATACACCAAAATATAAGAAATAACTTGTAAATAAACCAATAATTTAATGTAATTAAGTTGTTTTTTATTTTTTATTAATTAATTTATCTTTGTTACAAATGTTTCTCCTTTTCACCCCATTGACACCCTCCTCTATCCCGCAACCCCCCCTCACAGCATTGTTGTCTGTGTCCATTGGTTATGCATATACGCATATAAGTTCTTTGGTTTATCTCTCCCCTCCCCCCTGCCCAAAAGTTTGTTTTCTATGTTGTTTTTCTTTGTTTTCTATTAAGACTAGATTTTAAACAGACTGCAAATTATCAGTGGCATTGTCTTAACCTCATAGGTTTATAAAACCTTATTTTTTCCAATACTTTGTTCATCATATAAATTAAAATAGTATACATACCTCTTGAGTAACTTATAATTTAGTGCCTGAGACATATTTAAGAAAACTTCTATTTAATACAGTTAGAGTAACTTGTAAGTCATTCGGAAATGATATATTCTCACTTTAACTTTTTTCTCTGTTCAGGAGTTTAGTGGTTATGTTCAACAACTGAAATACGCCATGATGAGAGTAAAAGCTGCCATGCCAAGAATCTATGAGCTCGCGGCTGGAGGCACCGCTGTCGGTACTGGTTTAAATACTAGAATCGGCTTTGCCGAAAAGGTTGCTGCAAAAGTGGCCACGCTCACAGGTCAGTGATAATGTGAATTATTGCTCATTTCAATATACTAGTCTATATATCTTCTGGGTGTTTCTGCTTTAAATTTTTGCAAATTTAAAGTTAGAAATAATATTTTGCCATCAAATATGTTTTATTTTAGGAGTATTTTTTCTACTTTATACTATTGTGTTTAGAAAATATACTGGATATGCTCTTTATCTTCATGAATTTGCTAAGACTTGTTTTGTGGTCTAACACATGGGCTGTCCTGGAAAATGTTCCATGTCCACTTGAGAAGAATGTGAACTATGCTGTTGTTGGATAGAGTGTTCTGGGTGTGTCTGTAAGATCTGTTAGATAAATAGCGTTCAAATCTGTTGTTCTGTATTGATTCTGTCTGGATGATCTGTATTCATTGTTGAAAGTTGGATTTTAAAGTCCTCAACTATTATTGTAGTATTGTTTGTTTCTCCTTTTAGATCTGTTAGTTTTTGCTTTATATACTTAGGTACTCTAATCTTGGGTGCATAAACATTTATCTTTGTTACAAATGTTTCTCCTTTTCACCCCATTGACACCCTCCTCTATCCCGCAACCCCCCCTCACAGCATTGTTGTCTGTGTCCATTGGTTATGCATATACGCATATAAGTTCTATCTTCTTGATATATTGACCCTATATCATTATATAATGACCTTCTTTGTCTCTTTTCACCATTGTTGGTTAAAATCTATTTTGTCTGATATAAATATAGCTATCTCTGCTTTTTTGTTGGTTTGTTTACCATTTGCTTGAAATGTCTTTTTCCATCTCTTCACTCTTGGTCTATATGTGTCTTTAAGGGTAAAGTCGGTCTCTTACAGATAGCATATTATTGGCTCTTGTTATTATTATTTTTGTTGTTTTTGTTTTTAATCCTTTCAGACATGGTGTGTTTTTTAATTGGAGAACTAATCTAAACTAATCCATTTGGATTAAAAATAATTATTGATAGGTAAGGACTTACTATTGCCATTTGTTAATTGTTTTATGTTATTTTGTAGGTTCACCGTTCTTGGTTTCTTACCCTACTGCCTTTTTGTATGTTTTGCTGTCTTTTGGTATCAGTATACCTTGACTTCATTGTGTTCTTTTGTATAATTATTATTGAATTTTCCCCTGTTACCATAAAGCTTACATAAAGTATTTTAAACTGGTAACAACTAACTTCAGTAGAATTTTAAACTTTACATTTTTACTTTTTATTCCCCTCACATTTTAGGTGATTGTTATTATAATTTACATGTTTTTTTATATTGTTTAATAACAGATTATTGTAGTTATGCTTATTTTTACTACTTTTTAAAAAACTTTTAGAGTTGTAAATGAATCACTATTACCATATTGTAGACTCTAACAATGACTATGTATTTACCATTACCAGTGAAATTTACACTGCCTTTTTATGTTTTTATGATGTTAATTAGTGTTCTTTTACTTCCCTTCAAAGAACTCCCTTTAGCCTTTTAATTAGTGTTCTTTTACTTCCCTGCAAAGAACTCCCTTTAACCTTTCTTGTAAGGCAGGTCTGGTGGTAATGATGTCCCTCAGTTTTTGTTCTGGGAAAGTCTTTATCTCTCCTTCATTTCTGGACAGCTTCACCAGGTATACAATTCTTGGCTGACAATTATTTTCTTTCAGTATTTTGAATGTGTCATTCCATTCTCTCCAGGCCTGAAAAGTTTCTGTTGAGAAATCTGCTGCTGATAGTTGTATGGGAGTTACCTTTTATGTGATATCTGTGTTTTGCTTCTCTTAAAATTTTTTCTTTGTCTTTGACTTTTAATAATTTCATCATAATTAGTCTTGTTGTAGCCCTGTTCGGATTCAACCTATTTGGGATTCTTTGCATCATGTGGATCTGAATGTTCATTTCTCCCCCAAGGTTCAGGAAGGTCTCAGTCATTATTGTTTTAAGTATACTTCTGTCTCTCTTTTTCTTCTCCTTCTAGAATTCTCTTAATGCAAATATTGTTTCTTTTCATTGTGTGCCATAATTCCTGTAGGCTTTCTTTCTTCACTCTTTTTTTTTTTTTTTCTTTGTGTTCCTTGACTAGGCAATTTACAATGTCCTATCCTTCAGGCTGCTGATTCTTTTTCTTCTGCATAGTTAGCTGCTTTTGAAACTGTCTGTTGAATTCTTCAGTTATATTTTTTAACTCTAGGATTTCTAGGTTTTGTAGGGCTTTTTTTTTGGTAGCTGCTATTTCCTTGTTGAATGTGTTTTATTTTTGCATTGCTTCCTAATTTTGTTTAGTTGTCTGTGTTTTCTTGTAGTTCACCAAAATTCCTTAAGAGAATGATTCTGAATTCTTTTTCTGACAGTTCATGATCTTCATTTTTTTAGTGTCAGCTATTGGAACTTTATTAGTTTCTCTTGGTGGTATCATATTTACCTGACTTTTTGTGAACCTCGATTCCTTACATTGATATTTGCACATTTGAGTCATTGGGCTCCTCTTCTAGACTTTATAGGTTTGCTTTGTCGGAGACAGTTCTTAACCAGTCAGCTCAGTTTGAGTTTCAGGGTGTGTTTGCTGGTAATATTCATGGGCAGGTGGGGCCTGCTATTACGGTCTATTTTGGGGTGAGGCAACTATTTGAGCTGTGGGGCAGGATGAGATGCGCCATTGGCTGAGAACTGTTAGGTAGGATGGCTGGCTTGGTTTCCTATCCAAGTGAGGTTGTGGATGGGCTTTGTGCTTGTCTGGATTCTCTGGTCAGGTTCACTGGATGGTTGGGACTGGGCACTATTTTCAGTAATAGATGGGGCTATGAAGTAGCTTCCCTGCAAAGTGGGAGAAGCAGCTCTAAAGCCAGTAAAGCTTTCTCTGTTGTCCTAATTTAAGCCATCCACAAGTTTCTTGACCAAACAGGGCCACTGGCTTTGCACCAGGTGATCAGTTCAGCCCAGCCATCTCTTGGCTTGAATGCCCCTGAGCTGCCCTGCTTTCCGGAGTTGTCACCAGCCCTTCTGGTCACTGCAGTTGGAAGATACTCTTTACTGCAGGAAGAGACTTTGCTCCTTGCCTGGGCGTGGGCAAACCAGGCTGCCAAGATCATGCTGGGTGTCCCAGGCCCCTTCCCCTTCTTCATTACAGTCAGATTCCCAGTGGCTGTGCCCTGCAGATTCTCCTGCAGTCCCCATAGTGGGAGATCAGAGTAGGGGCTCCTGCAAAGTGACCTACAATGCTGGGGGTCAGGTGGGGCTAGCTGTCCTCCTGGCTTCACTTTTCCCACTGGAGGAACCAGAGGCTCATGGGAGATCTCTGCATGGTGCTGCTCTGGCTTGGGGAGGGGCAGTGTGGTCAATGTTGTAGTTGCTTCTCTTACCCTTCTGATGCCATCTTGTTCTCTGTGGTGCAGGGGGTGCTTTAGCCTCACCCTGTGTTCCAGGATTCTCTCTGGTGTCTTGTTCTTGAATAGCTTGTTGTTGTTCTTGTGAGGGTGAGCAAAGTTAGGAGCAACTTATGCCACCATCTTGGTGATGTCACTCTCTCCAGCATGCAACTAAAATTTGTCCATGCTAGCTTTGTTACTCTCTGGTGGTATTCCATTATTTCTCTTTAAAGGTGTTTATTTTTATTTTTTTATTGATTTTCTTAGAGAAGAAGGGAGAGAGAGATAGAAATGTTGATGTGAGAGAGAAACCTTGATTGGCTGCCTTTTGCATGCCTCCCTCTGGGGATTGAGCCCACAGCCCGAGCATGTGTCCCGACCGGGTCTTGAGCCTGGACCTCTCAGTCCATGTGATGATGCTCAATCTACTAAGCCACATGGCCAGGCTCTTTAAAGGTGTTTTATATACTTATTTTCAAAACAGGCAGAATCAACTGATGGTCGAGGGATTCATTTGAATAATAAATATGTTGTAGAGATTGACAGACTTAATTTCTTTTTTTCCTATGGCATGCTGTGATATTTCTTTGAACTTAGAACCTTTTGAATTGTCTTTTCTTTAGTAGAGTACTATACTCTCCCTAATGATAATTAGAGCCAAGTTATCATGTCCAGAAAACTCTTATTAAGAGGCAGATGTTAACAGAAGGTCAGGGTAGAGATAATTATACAGTGCTCATTATGCTGTAACGTCAGCGAGATAACCAGAGACGCACAGCCAATTGTAAAGGAGCACTTTATTCACCTGCGGGCTGCGGGGGATAGTCTCCCAAATCGCAGCCCCGAGCCTCCTTTGTTCCTTGCCGATACAGGCACAAACTACCAAAAAAACTACATTCTCAAAAAACTACATACACTTGGCGCCACTTTTTTTTTGGTGCCAGGGCTGATCAAGTTATTACAGAGGTGAGGGAGTAATTTGTTGCAGGGGACGAGATGAGCTTGTTACAGAGATCAGGGCAGTGATTAATCTCTTTCTCTTTTATGGTGCCTCCAAGGCCAT
Organism: Molossus molossus; assembly: GCF_014108415.1. NCBI lineage: Eukaryota > Metazoa > Chordata > Mammalia > Chiroptera > Molossidae > Molossus > Molossus molossus. Next base: position 9,651,178 of record NW_023425359.1, on the reverse strand, counting down.
CATTAACCCCTTATCTTTATGGTTCCTCTGGGTGTCAGTCTCAGGGTTTTTTTTAGAAAACTGCTCAAGTGTTTACCTGCAGGAATAACTGGTCAGAATGGAGTTTGATTTTAAGTTGAGTAGCCCAGCTCAATTATGGCTTAGCAGCAGAAAATCGCTTTTTAATCAAGAAAAACTATTGTAATATGTAGATCTTTAAAACTTTGAACACGGGAGAGACTGAGATGGTCTAAGTCATTTTGGCTCCCTAATCTGTCAGGATTTGTGGGCCCTGGTGAGAGGAGAAGAGCGCAGCCCGAGGTGGAGGGAACACTGAGCAGGGAAGTGTGGAGCAGAGCAGAGTGACGAGCAGAGTGACATCGCTTTGCTCTCCGCCCGCAGGCAGGCCTCGGGCAGTGATTGCAGCAGGTGGGTGGTCTTGTCCCTTTCGGAATAGGTAGGACTTGTTTCTTCATCTTGCAGTGTGCTAGTGTCACTGATTCTTTCCTACTCTTACAGGACTTTGTGAAGATATGCAGACAAAACTTTAGTCTTAATCATTTTTTTCTGACGTAAAATTTTTTTTTGTTTTTGTTTTTCATACACTGAACTTTCTGTTTAGCTTGCTGATGTTCGAAAATCATTTCATTTTACCTGTTAACTCGTTGGTTATTATTGTCTTCTTCTGCAGGCCTACCTTTCGTTACAGCTCCGAATAAATTCGAAGCTTTGGCTGCTCACGATGCTCTGGTTGAACTCAGCGGAGCCATGAACACAACCGCCTGCAGTCTGATGAAGATAGCGAACGATATCCGCTTCCTGGGTTCTGGTCCTCGCTCAGGTCTGGGAGAACTGATTTTGCCTGAAAATGAGCCAGGAAGCAGTATCATGCCAGGTAATCCCAGCGCGGTAGGTTAGAGCTGGTTCTTGACACACCCGGCGTCCTCATCTACAGGGCAAGGCTCCTTTGCTTTGGCTCCCGTGATGCCAAAGGAGGGTGGAGGCATGTGCGGCACCCTTGTTTCAGATTGTCTTTTTGGGCCATCTTTTTTTTTAATCCTCACCCGAGGATATTTTTCCATTTATCTTCAGATAGAGTTGGGGGGGGGAGAGAGAGAGAGAGAAACATCAATGTGAGAGAGACACATCTATTGGTTGTCTCCCGCACGACCCTGACCAGGGCCGGGGACCAAACCACAGCCAAGGTGCGTGCCCTTGACCAGAATCGAACCTGCGACTCTTTGGTCCAAGGAACGATGCTCTAACTGCTGAGCCAAACCGGCCAGGGCTTTTTTGGGCCATCTTTGATCAGGGCTTCAGGGAACCTCACCCAGCAATGCAGGAGAAAAGACTTTTTAGTTAGCGGCATGCATTTTGAGGACACACTGGAAAAGGCATACTAATTCTGTCTTTCACAAGCCAAAGCCAAGACAGTTTTAGAAAAGACCAGTAAAGTGATCAGCCTGGGTTGAATAAAAATGTATTATACCAAAAGCCTCTTATTTCATATTTTGCTTTGGGGATGTGACACAGTCACTGGGTTCCAGCAAGTCATTTGACAGGCTCGCATCAGTGATGTCCGTTGAATCCATGGAGAAGTGTGGGCAGCGCTGTTAGAGGACTGTAGCTGGGCGCACAGTGACATTTCAGGAGCGGCAGCGAGCTGACTTCAGACTGGAGGAGGGTCTTGGCGGACAGGTGACCTGAAGGTGAAGGCAGAGAACATGTGCTGACACTGGGACAGCAGTACATCAGGCGGCAGAGCCAGTTCATGGGGGCCTCCGTAGGTCGGACTGAAACTGACAAAGTGACTTTTGATAGTGAAAAAGAAAGACCTGACTGCACACGTAGAATTGGAAGAGCTCTGATTGTAAAGCATTTCATGTCGAAAAATGACGTGAGTTCAGCGGTTGCAAATTCAGAGCAATTGCCTACAAAGGAGAAATGCAGACTTACAGAAAAGGAAATACTCTTCCCAGTGCATTGCTTTGTATTGTTCAGGGGAATCTGGGCGCTCGGTTCAAAACTCGAGTTTGTCAGGAGTGTTAACCAGAGTTGCGGGGTTCTGGAGATTCATATGATGAGTAGGAAAATTGCAGTTAATACCATCATCTCCTGAGAAGCCTCCCGAGTGTGGAAGAGGTCCCTCTTTTGTAAGAGTGTCCATGGCAGCCTGCATTTCTCTGTCCACCCCTCACCTGTTGTGGTTCCGGCCGCTCTCTCTAGCCTCCAGGCTCTGCGAGGTGAGGGTCGCACCTTTCTTACTTACTGTCGTATGTTCAGAATGACAGCCAGGAAGATGGAGAGACCTATATTTAATGTGTAGTTGCAGGTACTCATTGCACAGTAGTTATTAGCTATTGAATGATCCACAGTTTGCGGCTACCCATCTCCTTTTCTTTGGCTGGTGGGCGTGGGGTTTTGCCTTATCATGTGCTTACTTTATGTAATGAAGTAAGATTTCCTTCTATCCTGATTATTTGATGTAAAACCTCATCTTCACGGATACTTGAAGCCATGAGTGTGTTTGATGTGGCGTCTTCCCTGGTGGTTTCTTGAAGGCAAGGTGAACCCTACGCAGTGCGAGGCGATGACCATGGTGGCCGCCCAGGTCATGGGGAACCACGTTGCTGTCACCGTTGGGGGCAGCAATGGACATTTCGAGTTGAATGTTTTCAAGCCAATGATGGTAAGCTTTCCATTTGATTTTTAATGCTTTTGACAGAGGGCTAATTGTCTTGGCTTTTGTTTTTCCTAAAGGTTTTTATAGATCTCACATCGGGTATTTGATAATGTAATTGGTAGTTGGAAGTCAAGTATATATTAATGTTAGAAGATTAATCCTGCATATTCAGTTAGGTGACTTTTAGCTCAAGTAATTTGATGGTTTACTTTTTTTTAATTGGAAAAAAAATCTAGAAGGTAGGGTACAGGTTTCTCCCTTGTTCTCACCAGTGGGGATACCAGTGGCTAGAAACACATTTACATTTTCTCAGCGAAAAGAACAAGTGAGTAAATGCCCAGCCTCAGCCTGTCCCCTCATGCTGCTGTCTTCCTCCTCTCAAAGTCGGTCTTCCAGGAGGACCCCTCCCTGTCGCTCACGCTGCACTTGCCGCTGGGTTGTTCCGCCGTCTGGGACCTGGCTCTGGGACCTCCTGGGTCGGGACCTCCTGGGTCGGGACCTCCTGGGTCTGGACAGGCGGCGGTTCTCGCTGGCCCCGGGCCTGGCTCTGCCCGTCTCGAACTCTCTTCGCCCTGCTCTCTGCAGCGTTTTCTCTCCACGCTCCTCCCTCCCTCAGGCTTTCTTTCACCATCTTCCCTCTTCCACACCCTTGCAAACGTCCTGTGTCCACTAAAACGTCTTCCTTCCTCTTTATGAAGCTGGAGCAAGAAGGCCTCCGCTCTCGTCCGTTTCCGCAGCTTCAGAAAACGGAGCTGTCATCATGCGAATTCTTTAATGTGTAAATGTTCCGTCGGAAATCTGGTGTAAAGTCTGATTTTAATTGGATGAGAATGCAAAAATGAAGTATATTCATTGGGTGTCTCCGTCACATACTTACTGAGTACTAGTGTGTGTCAGGCACTGTGCTGGTCGCTAGTGACAGCACCGCGGGGAAGGAGGTCGCTTTTGCCCCAAGGAGTGTGCATTGTGGTGGGAACCGGGAGAGGGCAGGCCGAGCAGGGCCCCGAGCAGCTTTCCCGTCAGGCTGCATCCCAGCGGTGAACGCCAGCTGCTGGCAGACAGTGCATGGCAATGAATGTCTGCTAACCTCTGTTGTCTCTGATAGCAAATAAATCAAGATCATCAGCATTGCTTTGTACAGTCATTAGTGCCAAATGAATGAATCGTGAAGTTCTGTGACCTCTACTGGAGTCCGTTGTTGAGAGGACAGCTCTCAGGGCCTGGGGTTTTAGAGCACAGGATGAGGATTGGATATTTATCCTAATACATGCTGGAATCTTACCCAAAAGAGCAAAACTGCTGAAACAGACTAATGGATCTTATGCAGTTTTTACATATTGTGTGAAAGGAAAGGTGATTTTAAAGTGACTGGAATATTTTTTTTGTTTAATATGAGAACCATGGAGATGGTTTGGAACCGGGAAGCCCTGACTTCCCTGGTTTCCTCCACGTGCTGCACTGCTGACCCCCGCGTCTGTGCCCCCTTCCCAGGGAAGAGCCCTCCCCCGTCTGGCTGTGCGGGCCTGGTCCAGATGGGACTTCACCTGGTCCTGCACCTGGGATTCATTCTCTTCCTCTAGGCTCTCTGACATCTCACACCTGTGTTTCATAACGCCACAGGCTATCTTGTATTTGTTATTTATATTTGTTATTTATTCCTTTTTTAGATTTCTGTGCCCTCCAGTGTGTATTTCTTTTATAGTTATTGTCTTGGATATGGTGCCTAAGAGTTGTAGGAGTGCTGTATGTGTATTGAATTATATATTCTTTTATGAATCAGTATGTAATACTGTAGGTTATTGGACAAAAGAAGTTAGGCTTAATACGCCTGTCTCCTCGTCTTAGATTAAGAACGTGCTGCACTCAGCCAGGCTGCTGGGGGACGCGGCCGTCTCCTTCACCGAGAACTGCGTGGTGGGGATCCAGGCCAACAGGGACCGGATCGACAAGCTGATGAACGAGTCTCTGATGCTGGTCACCGCGCTCAACCCTCACATAGGTAAGGCTTTGCGGAAGAACGTGTCATTAAACACAAAGTTAAACTGAAAACATTTAAGAGGCTACTGGATGGATCGTGTTTATAGGCAACAATTTCCTTTTGGACACTGTTTAAAAAGTAAAATCTTATAAAATATTTGAAATTGTGTTGTTAAGACACTATATAACGGGTGGTGTCATATTCTTTCAAAAACTTGATTGATTTTTCTTTACTTTATTTGAAAATGTGGTAAATTCAGAAGTAGTAGTTCAGACTTATTTTAATCTTAATGGAATTCAGGTGCTTTGTATCCTGAGCCACTGGGAAGAAGTGTCTTCCTTGGTGGTGTCACTAGGTGGCACTGGCTGACTAGCAACGGGGAGCGAATTCATTTTTCCCATCTTCTCTAGATGCTCAGCTACACTTTGTTTTGTTCTGTTCAATTAAAAAATGTGAAGTTACCAAGAAAAAGAAAAAGGGTTATTTATTGATTATAGGGAAGGAGGGAAAATGCAAATGTTTTGTCTAAAACCACGGCTTTTGTGTTGCAAGCCTTTTCCAGAACTGTAAATATTTCATTACGTAGATTCAGACTTACGGGCTTGGGCTGCAGACCCAGCGCGGTGCCCCCCGGCAGTTCCCTGTGTGACTGGGGTTCTGAGGGGTCTCCTACCGCATGTGATGACGTGTTAACAGCCTCTCCCCCCTTCCACTGCTGAGCTGAGATGAACATAGCCTTTGATTTGCCGTTTTAGAACAGGTTAGGATGCAGTCATGTGGCATGAGATGGTCAGAGCTTTAAACATTCTTCTATAGTCCTGAGCTTTCAGGGCTGATTTCATACTCTTGGCATCACATCAATCTTCAGTGTTAGTCTTATAAGTCTAGTGCTCATCTGACGGCTTCGGGTAGCTCTGGGCCAGGATGAGACGTGTCCTTTGCTGCACAACTGAGATTGGTGACGACATTTTGACCCTTTTAAAATTACGTACCTCAGCTGCCACTGGTGAGATGCCCAGGGGGACTCAGGCTCGCGTGAGAAATGTTTTATTGCGTCTATACCGCAGAACGTGTTGCCATAACATTTCAGTTAGAGGTGCTCCTGCAGCGAAACGACTGATGAGTCTTCCCTGGAATCTGTTCACTGCGAGGTGAAGGCCATGCCAGGGTAAGCGGGCAGGTCACACCTCACGGTGGCAGAGCCCAGCCTTACGCCCGCTCTTTGTGGGTGTGTAACAGGCCAGCTGGGACTTGAAGAGAGCCGAGTGGTCAGCACCCTGCTCAGACTTTCCCGTCAGCACTCACACAACGGGACGGAATAGCTGAGCTCGCCCCCTCACGTGTAGTGTGAGAATTCTTTGTCTGATCACTCGGATCTGTAAATGCCCTTCCAGCATGTGTAGCCTCCCAGATTCAGGGACCTAATGAGCTGAGGCCTAATTTGTGTGAGTGGGCAGTGACTGCGCACTGACGTGCATCTGACTGGGTTGGTGGCCAGCCGTCTCTGCAGGCTTCTCTGCCCCTGATCTTCTTTCCCTCCTTTATTGGTTTCATTTTTATTTTTTCTGTTCTTTCTTAATTTTCCCCTCTGACTTTTAAAAATTATGTTAAGTCAGCACAATTTGTAGAACTGTCCTGCCCCTACCTTTATTAATTTTAAAAGTAGGTGACTCTGCAGTAAGCAGTAGACCCGAGATCTTCTGTACAACGTATGTTTATGCTACGAGTCCCCCACCGATTCCTTGCAGTCTGGGCAGAGGCAGGTGCGGGTGCGGCGCAGAGAGGAGCTGTTGGAAGTGGCCGTGACAGCGCCCCCTCGAGGCCTGGCGGCCCTCGCTGTCCGCTCACAGTGCCGGCCCGCAGCCTCAGCCTCGAGCCTGATGCCCTTAAGGACAGTGCTTCTGGTTAAGCATGTTTGAAACAGCACATTCGTACTCCTCGGATGTGTATTTGTATGTATTGGTGCTTTCTTGTGGGTTTTGTTTTTTGTTTTTTTTGTTTTTTGTATTCCCCTCTGTAAAATATCTGAGTGGGCAGTTTCAATTTAGGAACAAATCTGTTGGAGAAAGTGAGTATATTTAAATCTGTATTACTAAGAAAAGTAAAGATTTTACTCTATGTAATAAATGACAACCATTAGGATAGTCACTGTTAGAAATGACAACTAAGATAATTACTATTAAATATATATATTTTTAATTAATTAGTTTTTTAAAATATGTTTTTATTGATTTTTTTAGAGAGAGAGGAAAGGAGAGAGAGATGGAAACATCTATCAGCTGCCTCCTGCACGCCCCCTTCTGGGGACCGAGTCCAAAACCCAGGCACGTGTCCCGACCGGAAATCGCACAGGGACCTCCCAGTCCATGGGAGGGCGCTCAATCCACTGAGCCACACCGGCTGGGCTGTTAAATGTTTTTAAGATAAAAAAGATTACGAAAGGGATCGGTAGCATCAATGTCAAGTAAATTATGATTACCTTTGGCTGTAGAAAGCCAACTTTCAGTACTGACGCCTGTGTCGCCTTTCCGGTTTCCCTGCAGGATATGACAAGGCGGCGAAGATCGCGAAGACAGCGCACAAAAACGGGTCGACCCTGAAGGCGACTGCGATTGAGCTCGGCTTTCTCACGGCCGAGCAGTTTGATGAGTGGGTGAAGCCGAAGGACATGCTGGGTCCAAAGTGATTTCAGTGACTTTATAATAAAAATATGCCATATAAAATTTAAAAATGAAACAGACTCTTTATATTTTTTAAACAAAAATGGGTAAATGTGGATGGAAACTGCTACTGAACTTGTCTGTCTGTAGCAGAGCTTTTGGGACAGTATATACAACTCCAGGATGTGCAAGGTCCGAAATGAGTTTAAAAAGTGTAAAATAATGTATAAAATCAAAAAGAAAGCAGACTCTTTTACGTTGGCTTGTGTATTATAGTTGAATCTGATTTTTGTGTGTGTTTTATCACTCCATATGTTTTATAAAAGAGCCGTATCAATTTTTAAAGAGTTTTAAATTTTTTTGGTTACTGGTGTTTTAAAGATATTCCCCTTGTAGTGAAAATCTACTTGTTATCTCATTCCCAAATCTTGCCTTCAGACATCTTTTATTTTCTTGTCATTTGAGAACATAAACTGACCAAGCATTTGTCCTTCTCAGTGGGGATGTGATTGTGCGTGTGTGTGTGCGTGCACACGTGTCCATATATATATGATAGATTTTATAATGTATTCTATGTGCTAATTACCCCCCTCCTGACTTTACTTGCATTATCATGGAAAGACTGGAAAGACCGAGTCAAGAATTGTAGGACGTGGGTTAGAAAGGACAAGGGGAGCCGGCCTGAAGCTTGGAAAGGAAGCAGTGATCCCATGGAGGGGAGTCCTGCTCATCTCTGTGCCAGGGCCAGGATTATTCAGCAGGAATTTATTCGAAACAACCTAGGGGATTTTTTTCTTTATTGACTTTTTTTAGAGAGAGGAGAGGAGAGAGAGAGAGAAACATCGATGAGAGAGAACATTGATTGGCCGCCTCCTGCATGCCTCCCACTGGGGACCCGGCCCACAACCTGGGCATGTGCCCTGACCAGGAATCGAACTGGCGACTTCTTGGTGCATGGGTCGACGCTCAACCAGTGAGCCACACCGGCTGGGCCAACCTAGGGGATTTTGAATTAGCATTTGTAGGGACATCCAGACTAGGCTTATCCAAACCTGAAGTTAAAGGCTTTCTTTGAAATGAAGCCAAGCTGATTATGTTGGAAGTTGGAACATAGAGACACGCCTCAATGATGCTGTGGGTTCTGACCACTGTGTAAAGCCAGTGTTGCAATAAAGTGAGTTGTAATCTTTTTGTTGGGGGGGGAGGGGCTTGCCTTCAGTTTGTGAGATAACACCCGTGAAGCACAATGCCTGTGCTGTGTTATTTTTGTCCTAGACAGCAATTCCCACCAACTGAAGCATCTCGAGCATCAGTCTCTGTCAAGAAGGAAAAAAACCAACAGGATTCTTACCCCTTATTCTTGGAAAATCAGTCACAGTAACACTGATTTATATATATATATTTATTGGGAAAAAAAAGTATAAAATCAATTCAATTGCTTATCAGTGCCTGGCCGTTCACCGCCAGGCTGGTGGCTGCTCCGCAGTTGTGGAACTTGGCGTTGGCTGTGCTGCCCGAGTGGCCATCCTCAATCTAAACGTGTCATCCGAGGGCTCAACAGACACAGAACTGTTTACGTAGGAGAGATCGCGCTCCCAGCCCCAACCGTCTGCACCGCTGCCGCTCTCCCCGCTCTTCTGAGCCTCACTGAACCCTGCGCGCTGACGCCCCCTCGGTACTGTTAGTGAGGCGAACCCTTCACCAGGCAATGGTAAGTAGCGTTTTAGAATTTCCCGTGGGAGGGTTGTATGAGTGTCACCTTAAGTGTTTGTACACGGAGGGCAGTTTTATCCCCCAGGGGACACTGGCAGTGTGGAGACATACCGGGTTATGACCACTGGGGTAGGAGTGCAACTAGCATCTAGTGGGTGGAGCCAGAGATGCCGCAGGACGAGCTGTCATGCCCCTGGCGGCCCAAGCGTCTCCAGTCCAAGATGTCAATGATGCCGAGACAGAGACCTAAACCCCAGGAGCATCTCTGGAGATGCTCACCGTTCATCAGGCTTTTCTGCTTGTGCACGTGTGTGTCCTGGAGCTGCAGAGACTCTTCATGGGAAGTAGGAGGTGTCAGATGTGAGCATGAACAGGAAAGTGTTCAGGAAACATTAACCAATCACAGCACTCATGCCTTGGAATGGCAGTTCCAGCAACGTGTCCAAAGTTTTGCGATTGATAAGCATGATGAAGGCCAAGGTTTTGCACAAGTGTCAGGTAAATACATTTAGGATGGAGACAGGAGCAATCTGTTGGTCCCTGTGATAAACATGCAGAATGACAAGGGGCCTTCTTGAGCAAACAAATTTCAGAGGACGAAAGTCGTGTCCAGAACTACCCCCAACTTGACACACAGAAGCAGCAGGAAGGTCACAGCGAGCCCTGGGCCAAAATTACTCACTAAACAGTTTAGTTTGGTTGATGGAAAAAGTATATATACTTCTATATAGTCACAAAAAATGTATGAGACTTTTATGCTCAAATATTTTAAAGATCATGCTCTTGAATATGTTATATCTCTTCTTCACTGTCCTTTTGGTCTGCAGCTATGGCAGCAAGAAATCTTGGAGAGACAAATTTTGTATGTTACAAAAGCTTATGAAGATAAGAATAATTTAATTAATTAGATGGACCCTTTAGTAACCAGCTTTTGAGCAACTGGCCTACAGCTGCTTCTACTTGCAACCGGGTGAGGAGAAAGACTGCCACTCACTGTCCCCCCTGTGTGAGGTCAAGAAGCAGAGCGCTGCTGGCGAGGGTGTGGAGAAAGGGGACTCCAGCACCCTGCTGGTGGGATGCAGCCTGGTGCAGCCACTGTGGAAAACACTATGGTGTTTCCTTAAAAAATTAAAAATGGAACTGCCATTTGACCTAGTGATCCCACTTCTAGGAATATACCCTAAGAATCCCAAAACAACCAGAAAGAATATATGCACCCCCATGTTCATAGCAGTGCTGTTTACAATCGCTAAGATCTGGAAACAGCCCAAGGGTCCATCAGTAGATGAATGGATAAAAAAGCTGTGGTACATATACACAATGGAATACTATGCAGCTGTAAGAAAGAAAGATCTTTTACCCTTTGAGATGACATGAAGGGACCTGGGGAGTGTTATGCTAAGTGAAACAAGCCAGTTAGAGAGAGAAGTTCCACATGATCTCATTTGTGGAATGAAATGAACAAAATAGATCCAGAGACATGGAAGTAGGGAACAGACTGACAAATTTCAGAGAGAAGAGATGGGGTGGGGTGGGAAGAGATAAACCAAAGAACTTATATGCATATATGCATAACCAATGGCCACAGACAACAGAGCAGTGAAGGCAGGGGGTGGAGCGGGTGTGGGGATGAGGGAATCAATGGGGAGGAAAAGGAGGGACATCTGTAATACTTTCAACAATAAAGATAAATTTTTAAAAGAAGAGCATTGAAACCATAGACACCTGTGTGAAGCCAGGCAGATGAGGCAGATGAGTTGTGTTGGTATCTTCTGATCATTCTGGGGACACCTGCGGACCTCCTCACCCTGCTCTTCAGGGCTTTCCCCACAGACACCTAGGAGTACCCAGCCACACCAGGACGCTAAGGTGAGTACCAAAGGAGCTCATTCAACTCTGTCTGCTGTCTCAGCATTGAACATATCCATTCATAAGCCAGTGGAGCCAGAGAAGGAGGAGCCCTCTGCTCCCAGGAGTAAGCAGTAGGAGAGAATGAAATGTGTTTATTGTCTCAAACATTGCACTCTTAAAGTAAACTGCCTTTTTAAGAACCTGTGGTTCGTTGTGCTTAACTATGCCTCAGTCAGGTGAGAAAGGAATTTAGAGTAGTGTTCTCAATGAGAGTTACACATTTTCTTTTTTCACATTTTCTTTTTTCTTTTTCTTTTATTGATTTTAGAGAGAGAGGAAGGGAGAGGGAGAGGGAGAGAGAGAGAAACATCGATGAAAGAGAACATGGATTGGCTGCCTCCTGCATGCCCCCTACTGGGGATCAGGTCCACAACCTGGGCATGTGTCCTGGCTGGGAATCAAACCATCAACCTCTTGGTGCATGGGTAGACGCTCAACCACTGAGCCACACCAGCAGGACAGAAAGCTACACATTTTCATCAATAACTCTGGGCTATGCATTATGTTAAGACATTGAAAGAGGTGAGATTTAAAGCTGTAAGAGAATGGCTCAGGAAGAGGCAGAAGGAATAGGAGAGGTAACCACTATTTAACGACACCGGTTCCTGGCTGATGTCAAACGACATGCATTGTAGCTTCATTTTTTGTATGCACTCAAGAAAATTTGCAAGCAGAAACAAATGAAATTTATTGAGTTGAATATTGGACCTAAATAAAAGGGCCACGCATGCCGCACAGAATGAAATGTAAATGCACTTTCTGCAGCTGCCCGTCTGAAACTCATCTTTCAGCACTGTCTCTTTAAGTATTAACTAGTGAAATAGATGTTGAGGCTTCTTTGGCAGATTTGCGTCTTTTGCTTTTCACCTAGACAGTGCTACCCACCGGGTACACATAGGTGTTGAAAATAGTTTGAGCAAGTTGTGTGTTCATTCTTAACTTCCTTAATAAATCAAAGAACTTAATTTTTTAAATTAAAAAATGCATGCTTTGGGTTTATTTCTTCTATAAAGGCTTATTTAAAAAAATTTAAAACAGCCACCAAATCATGACATAAATACTTGTAGATTTTTGCTCTACAATAAACATCAATGCCATTGCAGCAAGAGTGCACAAATATATACCACATGCTTTTTTATGGCAAGGTTAGCCACTCTGTTTTCCACACGTTCTTATTGTAAGCCTGTATTAATTTCCTATAGCTGCTGTAACAAATGACCACAACTGCAGTGGCTTACAACCACACAAAGTTATTCTATAATTCTGGAGGCCAAAAGTTGAAATTCATCTCGGGGCCAGTTCCTTCTGGAGGCTCTGGGATAGGACCTCTTGCAAGATCAGGATCCTGCAGACATCTGGTCAACCCATTTTCATCAACCGATCACTACATAACTTTGTTTTATACACATTGTTGATTCATTAACAGTGAACATGCCGACAGTACTATAACTCATGCCTGAACGAAGGTCACAACACGTGGACTTTCTCTGCAAGGCACAGGGAAGCCTTGTCGTGGGGAGGAACTCTAGGGAGCACTCCAGCACTGTGCTTGGGGCCACTGGGCCGCACAAAGTCACCAACAAAAGGCACAAAATGAGAAAAATGTGGCACTAACTAGATCATGAAAAGGACACGCATTTACCAAATGAGATCTGAGACAAAAAGGCAGAGCCCACATGTTTGACATCAGCCAGGAACGGGTGTCAAGCAACCGAACTTTTCCCTCACTCTGCGGGTGCCCACAAATGACTGAAAAACACTCTGGGTATTGATTTTGGGGTTACAAATACATTTTAGTGAGTAGTTGAAATAGCAAAAATGGAATTCATAGATAGTGAAGATTGCAAAACTCTTTCCCAGAGAGATTGGACAAAGTTATATGAGCAACAGTTGTATGAGGGTAGTCTCCGCAAACCATGAGCTTTGTCATTTCAAATAGTTGCTGAACTATAAGGTTTTATGTTTGTTTGTTTGTTTATTTATTTAAAGGCACCTCATTGTTTTAATTTGAACTTTTTATTACCACTGTAGTTGATTTTTATGCATCTACTGGTCACCTATTTTCTATAAATTTTGTTCCTAAATTTTGTTCATTTTTCTTCGGGGTTTTATATCAGTTTGAGTAAACTTTGTATATACATAGTTTATGGGCTGTTTGACATATTTAATGTCAATATTTTCTCCCAGTTTTTTTGTTGTTGTTATTGTTGTTTTTGGTGGCTTTTGTTTGTTTTGTTTTTTTATTTTGACCTTATAGTTGAATTTGCAGAATGCTTGGCATGCAGGGATTTTGCAGGAGAAATATTTGTCTCTTTGTTTAAGGTCAACAGCATAATGCCCTTGAGGTTCATCCATGTCATCACACATGGCAAGATTTCATTCTTTTTTATGGCTGGTTTATATATAAATCAAAGAGACTCACAGAACTTCAAATCCACATTGTATTATAGACTGAATTGCCGAGGTAACCACCATCAGAATCCCATGGATCAAGCCAGATTGGTTTATCACATCACACAGGACCCAGGCAAGAGCACGGGGTGATGGGAAAGGCTTGTTTAAATAAAACTTGTATGTTCTTGCAATTGTCAAACCAACCAGGAAGAATAAAAGCAATAGTCACCTTCTCACAACGGTAGTGAAAGATGAGTTAATTTTAATTAAGCTATTCCAAATATACTTCATAGTTGTTACAAGGTGAGAAGTACTTTGCAAGCAAGTAACTCAGTAGGGAATTATTTCTTTGTGCGCTTTTTAAAATCACTGATGCATTAATCAAGAAAACTATCCGTGTAACTTGTGAACTTTGGGGCTCTGTAGTTATATATGGCTCTATTTAGTTTATAAATAGACACCCAAAACAAAAATATAAGTTTAGACCTATAGAATGTAGTCATCTTTTTTGGGCGAGAGGGGGCATTTAAAATTACCATATTTTTCTGTACAAAGATCATCTTAAATGAAATAAGATGGATTTTCATTGTTCTGGGATTAGATAATAATAAACTAACTTGTGATTTTTAATGACCTTTTGGTCATGTTTATAGTTATAATTATTTAGATTCAATTTATTTAGGATATTTCCTGGCATCCTTTTCTATTAAAGTCTAAGAATACTGCTTCAAGCATCAAATTATGGCATGTCTTGCCAAAATGTAATTTTGGTTATAATATTTATCTTGTATATCAAATTATAGATATATTTGAACAAAAAGCAGCTGTAACAGTGATTCTAACCATAGCTGGGGGTGGGGAGGGGAAGCCCGTTAGGGTATTTTGGGGGACTTTAATGGATATCAATGTCTTGTTCCAGTCCTCATGAATTAAATCAGAATTTCTGAGGAAGGGGCCCAGGCATTGGGTTTTTGTGTTTGTTTATTTTAATCCTCACCCAAGGACATTTTTTGTTCAGATAGAGTGGGAGAGAAAGAGGTAGAAAGAAACATCGATGTGAAAGGGACACATCAAGCGGCTGCCACCCACATGACCAACCAGGGCTGGGGACAAACTGCAACCGAGGTACATGCCCTTGGCGGGAACCGAACCTGGGTCTCTCTGGACTGCAGGCTGACACTCTAACCGCTGAGCCGAACCGGCCAGGGCAGCATTGGTATTTTTATAAAAAAAACTTCCCAGGTGATTTTTATGTGTAGCCAGAATGGGTCTTAAAGCACTTGGATTATTATGGGAAAACATTTTGCTACTATTTTATTTTAATGACCAAACATTTTCCAAAAAGGACTTTTTCTGTATTACCCTTGTGATGAGAATACTAAAATTATAGTTTCTTGTTATATTTCCACCAAATAAAATACCCCCCCCCAGCCAAACACACACACACTTTGCATGTATTGTCTGTTGGTTTTATGACTTTAACTTAAGCAATATTTGATTTTACATTTTCATAATTGTTAGATCTAATTTTATTGATATGATTCACTATCCCTTTTAATACTTCCCAATCATACATGATCATGCATTTCAGAAAATTACCCTAACTTTGTAGGAACAAAAACTAAAACACAGTAACTATATCAGAGAATATAATTCTCCTGGGCATAGCATAGTAGTAGTTAAACCTGAGCTGAAAACCAGGCTATTTGCATCCAGGTTGCTTTAGTTAAACCATGGAACTTTCCCATCTCTCAATTTTTTGGACAGGATAATTGGATTAAAATAGGCCCATCAAACTTCAGTTCACCTTTTTTTCCCCCCCAGCTATTTGACCAGCATCCTTGTGACTCAGTGACTACCCACTATTTTTATTTCACTTTATTAACTATTTTGAACTATTTTAGACTTACAGAAAAGCTGGGAAAATAGCACAAAAAGTTCCTTTAAATCATTCACCCTGCTTCCCCTAATGTTACCATCGAAGATAACCACAGTGCAGTGATCACGAACAGGAAGTTCACTGCAGCACTGTGAACTAAACTACAGGTTTCTTTCCCCAAATTTCCTACAATCCTTTCTCTGTTCCAGGAATGTAGCTGGTGTTCCACTTGCCTTTGGTTCTCCTTCATCTCTTCCAGTTTGCGACGGTTTCTCAGCCCTTGGTTATTTATTATGAGCTTGACACTTTTGAAGTGTGACTCAATTTGGATCCCTGTATTTTCTCATAGTTGGAGTAATGTTATGCATTTTGGACAAGAATGGCACAGAAATGTGGTGATGTTCTTCTCAGTGCATATAGCGAGAGGTTCATTAAGTCTGTCTTCTCACCAGTGATGTTGACCTTGATCACGTCACTAAGCTGTGCTTTCCAGCCTTCTCCACGGCAAAGTTACCATCTCCCCCTTGGTGGCTAACAAATATCCTGGGGAGACATTTTAAAGTAGGAAAATCTTATTTCTCCTCAAAATGTCACCTACTAATTTCTGTATAAATGGGTGGATCTTGTCTGCAACACATATCATCGTGGTATTTGGTTAATGGTGATTCTTAAGGTTTTGTCTCCTTTTACATTTATTCATTGGAATTCTGGAAGAGCTGTTTCTTCTCTGAATTTATGTGCTGATCTTATTCATTTAGAACAGTAAGGGATTATAAATATTTTATTCTCTGTGTTAAACTCCAATACTATCATCATTTATTTTGTAATTCAATTTGCTCTAAATTTGGCCATTTCGGTTGGCCCAGTGTTCTTTTGACAAGCCTTCATGTTTTCTTGAGTGTTTTCTTACTTTTCTGGCACTGACACTTCAAGCAAATATGGACAGCTTCCCAGGGATGAGTTCTGCGCCTGCAACAGCTTTTACAGTATTTGACTCTACATCTTACTGAGGATAAGATATTATGAAATTAATCATACCTTGAACACAGTATTTTTATTTTTCTCTTTTACCTTTATTGTTGAAAGTGTTATGGATGTTCCCCATTTTTCCCCCATTGACCCTCCTCCTCCCTGATCCCACCACCCTCCTTCCTTCCCCACACTATTGTCTGTGTCCATTGGTTGTTCACATATGCATAGAAGTTCTTTGGTTTATCTCTTTCCATTTCCCCATCCCCCTTCCTTCTGAGTGAACACAATATTTTTTAAATTAATCTTACAGAGAGGAGGGGGAGGGATGGGGGGGAGAGAGAGAGAAATATCAATTTGTTACTCCACTCATTGGTTGATTCTTGTGTGTGCCCCAACCTGAGATCGAACCCACAACCTTGGCGTATGGGGACAACTCTTACAAAATGAGCTACCTGGCCAGGGAGAGTATGGTTGGTATTTCTTAGAGGTGGAATCCAAAAGGGATAGACATCAATTTCCGCAGGTCCCCCAAGCCAGCTGTCTCTGAAGGGTAGAACTCAGAGGGCCAGTGTGCACAGAGAAGCACAGGAGAAGGAGGACAGAAGAGAGAGGGAGTGGGGGCAGCAGGGACAGGATCCATGAAGGTGTTGGTGGCACTGAAAACGGCACCAGGTGTTAGACCAGTGGGGTCAGATTGGACCTGGGTTCAGCAACCTCGGTCCTTGAGTTCTGGCTAGGAAAGAATTCAGACCCACGACTCAGACCAGAAGAGGACATTTATTTAGAGAATCACAGAAAAAGAAGACGTAATTTGTAGAAGAAATGGGCTTAGGAAACAAGTTATAGAGGTAAAGGAAGGGCCCTTGGAGGTAAAGGAAGTGAGGAAGGTCAAGGTGTGGCCTCCGGGGGGCGGGAGGGTGCAGGCATGCTCCTGGGAGGAATCATGTGCTGGGTTCTTGTCCTAGGGGTTTTAAGGGTGGAGATTTTAGGGGTGGTCCCAGGGAAAGTTTTCAACAGAACATTCATCAGCTATCCAGGTGTGTCCTTTCAGGGTCGGGGTCTCCACTGATTGACTGGCTGACACCAGGACAAGGGGTCATTATTCAGTGAGCTGGTCCTGGCGTCAGCGGCGGCATTGCTTGTCTGGTTTTGCTGCCTTTCTGGGCTTGGAGCTGAAATACAACTGAGGCCTAGATGCTATCTCTAGGGAGGGAAGGTCAGGGGGGTCTAAACCGAATGACCAGCCATATGCTACGGGGGGAAAGGTCACCCTGGGGATGAGGTCCTACTTTACAGTTGTCCGTTGCTAGGCACGGGGGCTTTCCACCCTGGTGACCTTCGGTACCTGGCCCATGGTCCTTGCTCTGCTCAAGTCTGTCTAACTGCCCATCACAAAGGGAGGAAGAAGCAGGGAAGAAAAGGGAGGGAAAGGAAGGAAAATCTGGAAGCTAACAGTGCTGAGAGCTCTTGCCTTTAGTTACTGAGCTGGTTCCGAGCTCTGTGCTACTTGGTGACTTCTTGGCATAGGTCAGAGTCCTCAGGTGACCTTTGTTCCCTTACCATTTTCACCCACAATCCCAACTGTCATTGCCTTGGAAAGTTATTCATCTGTTTCCAAATGTGGTTCCCACAGAAAGAAGTCTTTGGGATCTGAACACTGTCGTGTGTCTTAGCCACCGACTATTTTCTTACGGAGAATAATTGGGCCAATCGAGGGTATGAATCCCGGAAGAAACTATGTATTTTAATGAGAAAACTTGGTTGGTAAATGTTAAGCTTTTTATGAGTAATCATGATGATTCTTTAAGTAATTATAATTTGTTCTGTAGTCTGTCACACCTGTTTTGATTTGTGGCTTTTATCAGTGAATAAAGTTATTTAGTTGTCCTTATTCTTAGGAAGAGATTTACAGCATTGAAATATTTCAAATGCCGATGATGTTAAATTTCTTGAGTATTTTCCCTTTCCAGCACCTGATGAGTCATTGGACTATCATTCTGTCCCAAGAACATTCTGGTGACACCAGCCTTAGTCACAGAAACCGTTACTGTGGCAAGGAGTGGGGAGCAGGATATGGGAAGAAATCTACACAATAATAAAAATCTGGTTTAATCTTAAAGTTGAATTATTACCCACAATTCCAAAGCAAATTTATTTTCAAGTAGATTTCCAAACCCAGCAATGCTCAGCCGCCCTGTTCTCATGTCATCCTCAGATGCATCAAGTCTTGGCTTTGAGGAATATGCAGTTTAGATGTTACAGCTTGATCATTCAATTTTCTTTTCACCAGCAGGATGAATGGGGTTTGGGAGGATTATCCTACAGGAAGACTAAGTCTGGTCATTGAATGTAAGCCCTGATGTGTGCTTATACAACAGAAGCATGAGACTGGAAAACATCTAAAGCTCATCTGGTTCATTTCCTTATTGAAGTGTGACACTCATAGCAACAAGGCTCCCTGAGGAAAGTTTCATGGGAAGGAGATGGATGGGCACCAGGTATTGGTAGATTAGGAAGTCATTTGCATTAGTAAATCATTGCATGCTGCTGAAAAATCCAAACAGAAGAGCTGTTTACGAACATGAAAAATAGCTCAAATAGTTCCCTAAGAATTAAAAGAGACTGCTTCCCCAGTTATGTTACAACACATCAAAATATAACACAATATTGTAACTTTAGCTTCTCAATGGGAAAGTGAATTTCAAGTGGATAACATCAAGGAGAATTGACTTTGTTTTTCATAGCATTTTAGAGCTGGGGTGGTTAAGGATTTGATAATGACCTAGGAAGATGACCTGAATGGTGAATGCCATAAACCTATCTCCTTTAATAACAAACAAATTCAAACTCAAAGAAATATGAAGAATAGTTACGCTGTTTAACAAACATTCCGACAGCAACGTGTTTAACACTTACTATGCCTTTGGCTCTTCATTAGGCCTAAGGTTAAAATAAGACAGTCTTAACTTAAAAAATAAAGACTTTCTCAGGGTGTTATGGGAGATACACACAGTGATGGGAAAATATCTCTAGCAAATATCTTGGCACATATGGAGCATGAGGGCAGAGGGGAGCTGGACAGGGGATGGCCATCAGCTGAAGGTTAGGGTCTGCCATCATTTTCTTTAACTTCACTGCAAAAAAAAAAAAAAGATTAAAGAACCCTAATATAACTATAAACTTGGGGCGATGATGATGTATCAATGCAATTCATCAATTATAGCAAATGTTCTGCTCTGGTCGGAGACGTTGATAATGGGTGAGGCTGTGCATGTGTGAGGACAAGGGACATTAGGGACATCTCTGTATTTCCTCTCAATTTTGCTGTGAACTTAAAACTCTTCTGAAAAGTAAAGTCTATTTAAAAAAGATTAAATAGCAAAATACCTACTATAATTTCTGTTCTTTTACTTCCCTCCAAATAATTAACTCACTTTTAGTTCATTAAAAACTGTTATTATTATGTAAAAATTACTAATATATGCATATGTTTGACACATAACATTTTGATTCATGGGCACATGAAGCAGCCTGAGAAGTAAATCATATGCCTTTAGTTTTATTTTATAACCAAGAAATATATTTGAAACTAAACCTCACTTTTTATTTCTGACCTCCATCTGTATGTTGGTGGGAAGGAGGAGGTGTATGTAAGTTATATTTTACTTTCTCTATAAAATAGAAGGTCCACCTTCTCACCCCCATATCTACAGATTGGCTGGGGCAGATGTCTAGGTGAATATTACTTTGACCTTTGAAATAATCTCACTTTTTATTGTAATATTTTAGTTTAAGTGGATTAAGATGTATGGGCTCTATTCTTCAGGAACTGACTTACTTAGAACTTTCTATTTCATCTTAACACTTTAAATTAATAAAGAACATTAGAAACAAAATAAGTTTTCATAGAAGCTCTATAAAAATTACTGTTAGTCTTGTAGAGAGATTGAAAAAGAACCCAAAACACAGGATAGCTAGAAAACATTGGCTATTTAATCCAGTTAAACAGCGATGCAATCAATTCTGGCAATCAGTTGTAATTGCCTTTCAAGAAATTGACTGAACCTCCCAATTGCTTCAACCTCTTGTAGATATAACAATGAAATATAAGATGAGGCTTTCTACCTGATTATCTTATGTACTTCTCTACATTCTTTTTTGTGTGTGAATTGACTGTTTAATGAGCAACTATTATTTTTACTTGGTTCTGACTATTAGTCAGTTAACAGTTACTCTTTGACTAGCAATCAAAGTTGGAAGGAGGAAAATGATCTTACTGGTTAGTGATTTAACATTATAAGAAGTTTTTCAGTGCTAGAAAAATATCCTATCAAAAATATCTTACTCAGAATGGTACACAATTTAAAACATATGAATTTTATTGCTGGAATCTTCCATTTCGTAATTTTGGACCTCAGGTGGCTAGAGGCTGAACCCATGGAAAGCGAAACTGTGGATGAGGGGGGCCCACTGTGACAGGGAAACTCAGGGCAGGGGAGAGAAAAGACGTGGGAACTCTTTGCATTTTCTGGAAACTTAAAACTGCTCTAAAAAGTCTCTGAATTAGCCCTGGCCAGTGGGACTTGGTGTTGGGTGGAGTCCTGTGTACTGCTGGGATTCCTGGTCAGGGCACATGCCCAGGTTGTGGGTTTGGTCCCCTGTCGGGGGCAGGCAGGAGGCAGCCAATCGATGTCTCTCTCCCTTTCCTTTCCTCTCTCTCTAAAATCAATAAAAACATATTTTAAAATATAGTTTATTCATATTTTAAAATATAGTCTCTCTACATATAATATTAGAGAAGCTAAATAAAGATATATATATGTACCTATATAAATTTAGCATCTCTAAAATTGGATGCATCTTACAATTAATGGTATTTTTAACAGCAATCTTTCTTTCTCTTAGTGGTACATAAATTTATGATACCTTGAAAGTCAATAAAATACCATGGCTACTTCTTTGTTGTCTCTTTTTTTTATTATTATTTTTTTATTTTTAGAGAGAGAGGAAGGGAGAGGGAAAGAGAGATAGAAACATCGATGAGAGAGAACACTGACTGGCCACCTCCTGCATGCCCCCCACTGGGGACCTGGCCCACAACCTGGGCATGTGCCCTACGGGGAATCGAACTGGCAACCTCTTGGTGCAGGGGTTGACGCTCAACCACTGAGCCACACCAGCCAGGTTCTTTGCCGTCTCTTGAAAGAGGACTTTCTTTCCCAACTTACGTAGAACTATTCAGAGGTCCAGGAGACCAGGGCCCTGGTCTTGTCTCTGTCATTAACGAGGTGTTGATTTTAGCTGTGCCATTAATATTTCTGATCCCTGGTTTCATCACCTGTAAATAGGCAGGAGCTAAAAGATCCTCCAGGTTCCTGCTAGCTCAACATTTGAATCTAGGCCACTTGGTAGAACAGGGCAGGGAAGGTGCCAGGGTAATACAAACACAATTACATTGCGCTCTGTCCTCTCCCTGGGAAGCTCCTGGGCTGTCTCCAAAGGGAAAGTGCTGCCTAGTGACTCCTAGCCAGGCTCAGTGAGGAAGCAGCAGCAGCATCGCAGGACTCAGGGTATGCGATCATACATTTTATGTACTCGGCACCAGCTTGGACTTTCATATGAATAGAAAGGGAAGACCTGTTACTTTTTGAAAATAAAATGCTTCAGATTTGATTTGCCTCCGAATTACACTTAGAAGTAAGGGGGAACTACCTCAGTCTCTAAGATGGCCTCCAACTCTCCCTCTGCCTATTCACCCCCATGCCTCGCCAACACCTTCTACTCCCCTCACACCAGAGCCTCAGGGATTGTCCCCGTGGCCCCTGCTCCGAGCATCTCCCCAAGGCTGCAGTTTCTGCACACAAGTCCATACCCTGCAGACTACCTTTGCCACCCAGCGCCAGGTTGGAACGTGAGCTCCATCCGTTCAGACCTCTGCAAGCATGTGAATGTACTCCACACCTCATCGAACACCCCGGCCCGCAGGCCTCCCGCACAGATCCTTATAAAGCCACGGATTTTGTTTCCTGGGTTGTGCTTTGTGAGCAGGTGAACAAACCCAGAAAGACTGCTGATCTTTCCTACTTGCCTGCATGAACATGCCATTAATAAAATAATTACATTGTTTGTTAATGATAACCATGTGTTTTGTTATGATGGTGAATTACTCTTCCAACAAATTAACTTCACAAGGGTTTTAGTCTAGCCTTTAGTCTTGCCTTATTCTATTAATTAAATGGCCAGAGGTATCTCTGCAAATCAACCATTTCACCCACCACTGAAAGCTAACAGCTGTCTATATGACACAGAACTGTTGATTACTTCATTGAGAATCTGTCTCCTGCCAGTTCTGGGCAGAAACGAAGATGAGTAACCTAATGAATAGACATCAGAAGGGGAAATTTAGGGCAAATTAACTTAAATCATTTCTGTTCTGCAGAATTGCCCACGTATGGTGTGACTGAAAAATGAATACATGATTTTAAATACTAGAGACAGAAGGCCTACTGTTTGCTGTCTTATTAGCACTTGAAAATAGATACATTGATCTGCCTTTTTCTTCAGCTTGTTATCATTTACTATGGATCTCATGCTTATTGGTATCTTGGTTTGGGGAGGATAATAGATATTAAGGAAAACCATTATTATTTCTGTTTTCGGACCTCAGACCCTCCCGTCTCTTGACTGTGTAGGCTGAATAAAAATAAAGGATCACTCACTTCCTTCCCTCTTCCTTGTCTGTCACCTGGTCCATATCAATGATTACTGTCCTAGATTTAGATAATTATAGAGATTGTGATGCACATGACATGATATTTATGAGTTCCAAATTTGATTTGAACGACCAAAATTGATTTAATAACAGCACTCTATAAATAAGCTGAGCACCGGTTAGCAAACTGGCTCCCAGATTGTTTCCCTGATTGGTCCTGACATGCTCATTCTTGAGTACAATACAAAGAAATGACCTTTGAGCATGGTGGCACGAGGAAGGACACTTTTATTCCTCTTCCCAAGTTCCCATATAAATCACCAGCACAACATACAGATATATCTTGGAAGCAGCCGAAAACTAGAGATTAGTATCATCTATATCCTACATATTTTGGTTTGGAGGAAAGCCATCATGATTGCCGATTTTTGAGAAGTCAGAGTTGGAGAAAATGAACAAGAAATCCTAGAAGAATTCCTCTGACAAGCTGTCAAGTTCAAGAGCTAGAGGAAAGCACGCCCTGAGGCTGTAACTCCCTCTTGCCTTTTCCCACCCATAGGACCTGGTTTCCATGAATAAACTCATAGGCTCCACATTCATTCTTTTTTCATAGGACCCAGAAAGTAGAGAACTAGGTACAGCCAAAGTTTGCTCTTACGCTCGTAAGATTATGAGGGAAAGAATGGCAGGGGACTTCTCCCTAGTGACCTGACAATAGTCCACGATTGATGTTCCCACTCCAGGCCACAAGCTGATAGACCATGAAGATGGTTTTTATCTGTAGACTTTTCTATAAAAGGTGTAGACCAGGACAGAACCCAAAGTCTTCATCTGAATTCTTGCTTGACTCAAAACTTCCCCCATGAGATGAGAAAACTGAAAGATTGTAGGAGCTACGAAAATATACCACAGTTCCCACAAAATGCATCACTCAAACATAATTAGAACGACTGTCTTTTTCTGAAATAGATTCTTCTGCTTGGTGAGAAGAAACATTTAACCCCTAACAGAATCATGAGTCCATTGTATGATTTTATGATGAGTCTTGTGAAGACAATTTCAGGACAGGAAAGGTTACATAGAGATGAAAAACATAAACACTGAAAAACAAGACAGTTAGGTGAGAACAAAGTGATAGTAAAAGTAAAATACTAGCTTATTAATTATAAACAAAAGGGGGAAGAAATAAATTGGTCTTCCATCCCTGATGTGACAATTAGAGAAAATGACAGAATCCTGAGAGGAAAATAGTTTTTCAAAGAAAGATAGGAAGGAATAAAGGAAAGAAGGAAGAAAGGAAGGAAAGGGGAAAATTAGTAGCCCCTCCCTCAGAGATTCAGCCTTTCCCAGGTGAGACAAAGAAATGCAAATTGAGGCTCATTAACAACCAGCATCTGTTCCTCTGGAAATCAATTATGCAGAACACCAGGGCTACATTCCAAGGCCCTGAGTAATTGAGACTACTAGTCGCCAGGCAAAAAGCCAGAGGATAACTGAACCTTTCCTGGGCTTGCAAATCTACCCAGGAAAGTAAGACTTGACAGTGGTGTTTAACATGGGCCCACCCAGGCTCATCCAAACCCAGTAGAGGGAGCCACAAACAGCAGAACACCAACACCCACAGGGAAAATTTGGCAGGCTCCAAAACCCACTGAGATAGCCAAAATGGTGAAACAAAGAAACAAATTCCAAATGAAAGAACAAGAGAACTCTATCAAAGATGAGATCAATGAAATGCAGTTAAGCAAATTATCAAAGGTAGAGTTCAGAGCCATGATCTTGAGGAAGCTCAACAGCATGAGTAAGGACATCAGCACCATGAGTAAAGATATAGAAATATTGAAAACCAACCAAGTGGAAATGAAGAATGACATAGCAGAAATTAAGACCACATTGGAAGGACTAACCAGCAGAGTAGAGGAAGCTAAGGACCAGATCAGTGAATTAGATGACAGGGTAGAAATAATCAACTAATCAGAAAACCAAAAGGAAAAAACAATTAAAAAACAGGAAGATAGCTTAACAGAACTGTGGGACAACTGGAAATGTAATAACATTCTCATCATAGGAGTCCCCAAAGAGGAAGAAAATGGGCAAGGGTTAAAGAATATATTTGAAGAAATAGTGACAGAAAACTTGTCTAACTTGGTGAAGGAAGAAGGCATTCAAGTTCAAGAATCACAGAGAGCTCCAAATAAGATGAACCCAAACAGGCCCATAACAAGACACATAATAATTAAAACGCCAAAAATTAAAGGCAAAGAGAGAATCCTAAAGGCAGCAAGAGATAAGCAACAGGTTACCTACAAAGGAAACCCCATAAGGCTCTCAGCTGACTTCTCAACAGAAACACTACAGGCCAGAAGGGAATGGCATGAAGTAATCAAGGTCATGAAAAATAAGGATCTGAATCCAAGACTACTCTACGGAGCAAGGCTACCATTCAAAATAGAAGGTCAAATAAAGAGCTTTCCAGACAAAAAAAATGGCTAAGGGAATATATTAACACCAAACCAGCACTGCAATATATGCTAAAAGGACTGCTGTAATTAGTAGAAGAAATATGAAGAAAAATATAACCACACTAAACAAAAATGGCAATAAATAAGTACCTATCAATTACACCTTAAATGTGAATGGTTTGAATGTTCCGATAAAAAGACACAGAGTAGCTGACTGAATAAAAAAGCATGATTCACATATATGTTGCTTACAAGAGACCCACCTCACAACAAAAGACTCACATAGGTTGAAAGTGAAGGAATGGAAAAATTCTTTCAAGCAAATGGAAAGGAAAAAAAGCTGGGGTAGCAATACTCATATCTGATAAAGTAGATTTCAAAATGAAGGCCATAACTAGAGACAAAGAAGGCCACTACATAATATTGAAAGGATCTATCCAACAGGAAGATATAACCTTGTAAACATATATGTGCCCAATATAGAAGCACTAACACATATTAAAAATCTTCTGGAGGACTTCCAAGGAGAAATCAACAGCAATACAATCATAGCAGGGTACTTCAACACCTGCTGACATCACTGGATAGGTAATCTAGACAAAAAATTAATAAGAAAACACAGTTTCTAAATGAAGCACTAGATCAAATGGATTTCATAGATATCTACAGAGAATTACACTCCAAAACTGCATAATTCACATTCTTCTCAAGTGCACATGGGACATTCTCAAAGATAGACCACATGTTAGGGCACAAACTAAGTCTCTACAAGTTCAAGAATATTGAAATCATATCAAGCATCTTCTCAGATCACAATGGCATGCAACCAGAAATCAATTGCAACAAGAACATGCAAAGACATTTGAACACATGGAGGATAAATAGCATGATATTGAACAATGAATGGGTTACCATGGATATCAAGGAAGAAATTAAAAACTTCCTGGGAACCAATGAAAATGAACACACAACAACATAAATCTATGGGATGCAGCAAAAGCAGTTCTGAGAGGGAAGTTCATAGCACTACAGGCCTACCTCAAGAAACAAGAAAAATTTCTAATAGACTATCTAACCTCACAACTTAAAGAACTAGAAAGCAAACAAAAAGAAAACCCCAGAACAAGTAGAAGGAAGGGAATAGTAAAGATCAGAGCAGAAATAAATGACATGGAGACCAAAAAAATAATTCAAAAGATCAATGAAAGAAAGAGCTGGTTCTTTGAAAAGGTAAACAAGATTGATGGACCCTTAGCTAGACTCACCAAGAAACAAAGAGAGAAAACCCAAACACGCAAAATCAGAAATGAGAGAGGAGAAATAATAACTGACACCATAGAAATACAAAGGATTGTTAACAAATATTATGAACAATTATACAACAAATTCGACAATCTAAGGGAAATGGACAAATTTCTAGAAACACAAAGGCCTTGCATGGCACGTGACCCTGGCATGATCTAGAACTTGCTGCCTCTCTCATTTCATCTCCTGCCCCTTGCTGACTGGGTTCCAGACACACTGGCCTCTTTGCTGGTCCTTGAACACTGCAAACACACCCCCGAAACCCACCTCAAGGTCTTTGCACCTGTGAGCTCTCTCCGTTTGTCCTTTTAGTTCAAGTCATATTTGTGAAATTGGAACTGGAAACCATATATATAATTTCACCTCGCCACCAAGCCAGGGCACCCTGTCTTCTGTCTCACCTATCTTGGTTTATTATCTCCAAAGCACTTGATATCATTTTTCTCATCTGTCTCTCACCTGCTCCCCCAATAGTATAATGCTATCAGAGAGGGAGTTTGTTGTTTTAATTTTCTGTAGCATCAAGAGCTCGGTCTCTCTCTCTCTCTCTCTCTCTCTCTCTCTCTCTCTCTCTCTCTTTCTCACCACTAGATCTAAAATAGCAAAGATTTCAGTTATCAGTCATTTACTATCAAAAAAGAAAGCTGGAATTAATCTGGTTATGTTTTCTTCCATTTAAACTGCTCACTCAGGGAGCCAGCCCTGTTTTCTAACCCTGGTTTGGCACTGACCCCAGGATGCTGTAGATATAATTAAATACATAAATCTTGTGTTTTTTGAAATCACCAACTCAAGTTCTTACTGTAAATTTTAACGGAAAGGAACTTTGGGGAATACTAAGAATATATTGGTGTTGGCTAGAAAATAGTATTTGAAGCATAGATGTGGGAGGCCAGATCCTTCGATAGGGCACACCCAGCCCCCAGGTAGTGTCCAGATTCTCTGTTCATAGAGAAAAATCTCAGGCTACCACCTCTTCGCCCCGGCCTTCCCATGAGAACCCCAAGACCTGGAGGAAAGTTAGGTGGCCCTGTAATGGGTTAAATTGAAATAGACTCATTCTCTGGCACTGGAAAAGAATTACTTTTTCAACAAGCAGTAAAAAAGAGTCCCTTACACTTGTCTGGAATTTATACTTTACGAAGTGCTTTTAAAAATACCATGTCGTTGAATTTCATAACAATTTGGCAAGAAAGAAATTATATCTCTATTTTGCTGGTGACTAATAAGAGCTATTATCTACTTCACACACTTCTTGCCAGGCCCCATGCTAAGCTCTCATTTAGTCCTCACAGGAATCTCTGACGTGTGGGCTATTATTATCCTGGTAATACACAGATTGAAAGTTAGGACCCGAAAAATTAAGGAATTCGTCTATGGTCAGGCAACCCGGAAATGGAGGAGTGGAGATCTGAGCGCCCTGTTTGACCGCCATGTTCTTGCTGAGTCACACTGTTCTAACTCTGTGATCTTGATGTCATTTTGGCCAATAATTTCAAAATTATTTATGTACTATTGCACTACCATGTGCATTAAAAGATATACAAAATAGAAACTCAAAATGAGAATATAAAAATAAATGCAAACGGAAGTTCTCATTGTTTTTCTGCGCACCCTAATACACTACCTTGTACACCTCATAAAGTTCATCTTGATTAGTCCCTGTAGGGACTGTGCGGATGAGGACACCGAAGCCGACTGTGTCTTGGAAACTTGTCCACGATCACATGATCAGTAGAAGATTCAGTAGAGTCCTCCGCTCTCCTCTCCTGACCTCAGGTTCCTGTCCTGATCATCTCTCTGTCCCCTGGCCTAATTCTGACCATGCATTGTCCCTGTGCTCATGGGGTAACATCTCCCCAGCCTCTCTGAAGAGTAAGATTGTAGTTCTCTGGCTATTGTCATTGTTTGAGTGAATAAGCCCCAAATCCACTTCAAGCCAATGTCTGTCAACAGAGAACATCCCCAGCTTTCAATGGGTAAGGGCCAACCTCTCCCTTCAGTGGGGGGTGCCAGTTGAACATGGTTCAACAGAGATGAACTTATTTACCTTGGGGGGTAGAGTTTGTATTTGACTGTACTATAATTTGGGGTCTGAGCACCGCCCCCCAACTTAGTATTCAATACTTTGAGTGCTTTGGCTAACTCCCAGTGATTCTGTGCGTTTGCTTGAATATGAACGATGCAAGCTACTGCTCTAGCTATTTGCACATTCAAAACAACGTCCTGGGCTGACACTGCAGGTGTCCTCAGCACATCGGGTTCGCTTTGCGGGGCCCTCTGTGCAACGTGGCCGGACAGAGGGGGTCAGCCCCAGGCGTGGTTGACAGGCCCTTGGAAACCTGGCGTCCTTTCTTTTCCAGGAGGAAGGATGAGCCTGAACAAGCTGTGACTTGTCATCACGTGTTCTCAAGAGTTCACTAGGGACTGCTGCACCCACACAGGGGTGGGAGAGGAGGTTCTGGGGGTCAGGACTCTGGGAAGCCCCTGAGGGGAGCAATGGCTTTATCAAGCTTCTCACTCCAAGAACTCTGAACCTTTACCTCTGAGAGTCATTTAAGAGCTTCCCAGCTCTAGCCATTTAATTTTTAAGAACAGTTTACTCTTACCAAATATGGTACAAGGCAGAAAATAACAAAAATAATATCATTCTTTTTTTACTTTTTGTTTGCCTCAAAGAGTGGTTTATCGGGACGAGGAAGTCGGTACATCTGCAAATCATTTGATTTGATCTCCCTTATTCAGCAAACGTGTGTTTGTTTCCGCCACAGGCCAAGCACGATGCTGTGTGCTGGAGGGGAAGCAGGGGACAGGCGAGGCCCCTGTCCTGCAGCAGCTGGTGGCCTGGGAAAGGAGGGGAGGCGTGCACGTGGTAAGCTGTGTTACAGGGTAACACGTGGGGTGTCCTGGGGGTGGCCCGGGTGACACGGAGTGGAGGTTCACACAAAGCACAGTATTTGTTGAAGTCCCCTTATCTCACTCGTTTCTTGCTGCTGGGATTTCAGGTGGGCTCGATGCTTCCAGCCCAGGGAGTGACAAGTGCCAGCGGGTGCTCTGGGAGAAGGCTGAGGTCTCTGGATAACTAGACTGGTGTCCGCCCAATCTGCATACCGCCCTTCCGAAGACATTTTTATGTCCCCGCTGAAAAACATGTGAGGGGTGCTTCGGTCACAGGCCCCTTAGTCTACAGTAATGACAATGACTAGACCCTTGCTTGGCTTCAAGAGCTTGCTGAGGGGAGCTGAAGAGGAGGCCTTCAAGAGGGGCTGAACTTTGTGGCCCAGGGAGGAAATTAAAAACATTTTTTAAATTGTATTGATTTATTTTATTAATTTTTAAATTAAGTGTATTGGGGTGACATTGGTTAATCAGATTACATGGGTTTCAAGTGTACGCTTCTATGATACATCATCCGTATATTGCATTGTGTGCCCACCACACAAAGTCAGATCTTTTGTCATCATTTATTTGTCCCCCTTTACCCTTTACTGCCCCTCCTCCCCTTCTCTCTGGTGCTGCCATGCTGTTGTCCATGTCTAGGGAATTTCAATTGTTTTCCTTTAGAGCATCTCACTTGAGTCATCTACAGTTCTTTCTCACTGACCCTTGGGAAATATGATTTGCCAAGTTTTAGCTCATTCTGTGTCCTTAAACCACACGAGTGATAACAAACACAAAATCTACATGTCTGTTATCTAATCCATCGAATCCCTAACTACCTATCTAACCCAGCACCACTCTCCCTGTTCCTCATTTCCTTCCAAGGGCGCTCCTGACCTGTGCTATCTTTACGTCCTTCTGTGCTGTGGTCGCCTCCCCGCTGAGGTGTAACTGCCCCCAGCAAGGCCTGGTCTGGCTCGTCCACTGTGTCCCTAGGTCACGGAACACTGCCTCGCCAATACTGTTGGTTGAATGAATGAGCAAATGAAAACACACAGATGACTATCTTACTCTGTGAATATCTTGCACAGAGGCCAATACTTTTAACTTCTTACCAAGAAGTAGCTGAGATATTTAAGGAAACCAAAGGTTCCCTTCCACAAACCAGAGCTTCTACATTTGCGATTCTTCATTCACTTGAAGACATTAATTTTCATGTCCGTAAAGTCATGTAGACCCTTCACTAGAGTTGTCTGAGTGACTCTGGATTCATAGAATGACTGTCACACATTCCAGATGTCAAGGCTTCCCCAGAGTGTCCATTTATCCACATGATGGGGGTTCTGAACACTAGGGTCCCAGGTTTTAAGTATGCATTTTTTTTTTTTAGCCGAAAAACAAAGGCTCCCTCATGCTACTTCAGGGCATGGTGAGTGTATGGAGGAGGGGCTGTAATAACATATACACAGGGGTGCAGGGAAATCTGGACGCCAGGCCTTAGGAAAATGGTGGTTTTAGACGGGAGACGATTCAACAGCCCAAAATGGCAGATCCGCTCAGGTAATCTAGCTACCTGCCCCATGCTGGTTTTTCCTTCTTACCTCTACTGACTCTCAGTGAGAGATAGTGGTAAAACAGGAATATTGAGTAGGTGTCTTCTGTCTACCTTACAGCATCTGCTTACTCACTGTTTCTGCTACGCATCACGTTCTCCTGCACAGGCCATCATGACCCCTCCCCCAGCCTCTCTTGACATCAGGACTTTGAATGGTGCTTACCCATGAAAAGAAAAGGCTCAATTCTTCCTGTTGAAAATAAGGACAGAGATTTCCCTCCCCTCCTTTTTTTTAATCCTCACCCGAGGACATTTTTTCTTTTTGTTGTTGTTGTTGTTCAGATAGACTGGGAGGGAGAGAGAGGTAGAGAGAGAGAGAGAAACATCGATGTGAAAGGGACACATCGAGTGGCTGCCACCCGCACAACCAACCAGGGTCGGGGACAAACGGCAACCAAGGTACGCTCCCCTAGCAGGAACCGAACCCGGGTCTCTCTGGACCACAGGCCGATGCTCTAATGGCTGAGCCAAACTGGCCAGGGCTTTTTCTTTGAGCATTTACTTTAGAAAGCTTCTAATTGGAAGAACTTTTTCTTCTCTGAAATGTATGTAAATCCCTTTAAGAGTAAACAGGACTGGTATCAGCGTTGTGACCAGCACTATCTTTTCTTCAGGACTGGCACCATCTCCGGAGAATGTGGACCTCGGAGGAGCTGGGCCCTTTCTCCTGTGCCCGTGGGAACATAGAAGCCCAAGGTCAGTGAGTTTCTTGCTGAACTGTCTCCTGGCATAAAGATATGAGAAGCTTGCTTTCCCTTTGGATAAAGCCAATTATCTAACACAGATGGCCTCCCAACTACCAGGAAAAGTCAGGATGATGTATGAGTGGCAAATGGTGCTGTCCAGTCCTCATGGGGACTAGTTACTGTTTATCTTGGGAACATGGATAGAATAGGTTGTAGCTGCTTGGCTATATAAAGGGTGAGGTTTCGACCAGCCAGTGTGGCTCAGTGGTTGAGTGTCAACCCATGTACTAAGAGGTCACTGGTTCAATTCCCGGTCAGGGCACATGCCCAGGTTGTGGGCCTGATCCCCAGTGGAGGGCATGCAGGAGGCAACCAATCAATGTTCTCTCTCATCGATGTTTCTATCTCTTCCTCCCTCTCCTTTCCTCTCTCTATAAAGTCAATAAAGAAAAATAAATAAATAAACAAATAAAGGGTGAGGTTTCTTTCTGGGTTTTCAGTCTTTGAATGGACTGTGAATGGACAGTCTCTGAAGGACTGTGGTGAGCATCCCATTCTGGTCTAATGTGCATCAATAACTAAGGTGCGTTCTTTCTCTGTTATCTTTGTGCACAGAATTTCTGGGCTGGGAGGTTTTGTTTTTACTTACATTTCCCCAACCCCTTTCACTTTTATCTCCTGTGGTTACCTGCCTGATTTTTCCTTTCCTTGCCAAAATCCTTGGAGAAAGACTATTTTTCATTAGCTCGCCTCATGGGGCAAGGTGGTCAATCTGAGAACTGGCTGCCAGGGGGTCAAGTGTCCAGTCTTGGTCCAATCTGTGAGCCAGGGGTAGCTAGGGGTAAAGCTGGCTCCTCCGTCCTATGCACTGAGCTGAGGTCTGCTCCAGGATGGGGACCGTGTTTGGGGTGGCTTCTCTTAGTGGCTGTGTACCAGCAAATTGTTTTTAACATGTACATATGCCTACTTATTTATCACCTGCAATTATTATTATTATTATTTTTTAACCTCATGGAGGATTTTTTTGCATTTACCTTCAGACAGAGTGGGAGGGAGAGAGGGAGGAAGAAAGAGAGAGAAACATCCATGTGAGAGAGACACATCGAGTGGTTGCCACCCACACGACCCCAACCGGGGCCGGGGACAAACTGCAACCAAGGTACATGCCCTTAGTAGGAACCGAACCCTGGACTCTCTGGTCTGCAGGCCGACGCTCTAACTGCTAAGCCAAACCGGCCAGGGCTCACCTGCAACTCTTCAATTGGCAATTAGCATTTGAAACTCAGACAAGCTACCCAGTTTCTCACAGAGCGAGAAATCCAACTTGGCGCTGGAATACCAAGGTACAGTCAGAAACTTGGGGAGTCATCTGGTGACTTACGGCACTAAGGAGACCACGGGAATGGGGAGCTAAACACAAGCCTACAAGGTATCCACTGTTCTGGTGTAACAGTAACATTTTCACAGGAAGGGAGACACAGTATAATATTCACAAGGAAAGAAGATATACCAATTAAGGTAAGAAAAGAATGAAAAGTGGGGGGAAGCCTCTAATAATATATGGGGACAAAATGGAGGACATGAGACCCAAGAGAGAAGCAATTTTCACCCTTTTTCATCTCGTGGTGTACATACACTCGTTATTAAAATTCTGCGGCACACCAAACAATATCTTTTTTGCTGATCTGACAACAAAACTAGGTGTAATTTGATTCATTCACATCGGGCGGCTATTGTGTTGGCTGTTGTCATTTTTTTATTTGACAGTCTAAGGGAAAAGAGGTCAGTGCCCCTGACGAAATAGTAAGGTATCGCATATTTTTAAAATCCTTGTGGCACACAGGTTAAAAATCGCTGCAGACGAGAACTGAGCGGAGCAAAGGGAAGCGCAGTTCCTAAGTTTTAGATGCTGTGATGTGAGGTCAGGGCCGCTGTCTGGGTCAAACCACCCACAGCGATTTTAAGGACTCTGGGTACTTAGCACAAACATATTTTAAGAGCTTACATAGAGTCATGTTTCTCCGGTGAGAAAATCCTGTGATGGTTTCCTGTGAGGAGGGCACAGCACAGGCGTGTTCGGCTGCCCTGGGCTCTGTGCCGTCCTCTCTCTGGATAATCCACGCAGTGTGTCTTCAGGACGGAGGTTTGCTGGTTGTCCGCACAGCTGGGAAATCACCCCTCTTGGACGACGAAGATGCCTGATTCCCTCTTCAAAATTCGTTTTCTCTTCCTCTGCTGCAACTTTTCACCGTGCAGCTAGCCAGGCGTAAGGCCGTGCATCCAGAAAGTGCAATGCCTCCAGGCTTGCCAGACAGCCATTTCCCAGAGGCCATATGAGTTTTTACTTCATCCCTATGAAGAAAATGGTGCAGAAAAGAAACAAACACATACTGAGACTTCCTCTGCTCCCACCCTGTGCGAGGCGCTGCATGTGAAACCCTCGACAACACACGCGCGACACTTCTGTGATGTAGAAACCGTTCGGCGAGGATTGGCTGACAGCCAAAGGGACTGCCATCTGCCAAGGGCTGCTCTGTGTGAAGTCCTGGGACTTGGATTCGAATCTAGCTCTTTGTAGTCTAGCTAGTTAGCACCATTAGCCTCCAATGAGGCCTGAGCTACAAACAGGGCTAAGAAGATGCGAAATGTACAGAGGAATGCAGGTGAACCACCCCTTTGCCATGTAGGTGGGGTGATACCAACCTGACAGGCACCTTCCCTTGCCCTTAGCTCTAAGTTTGTTTCTGTATTGAAGACATTCTTTTTTGAATGTTTTTTTACTCTCTCCTTAATGCAATCTTCCTTCCCTCATTCCTCCCTCTGTTCCTCCCTCCCCTCCCTTCCCCCTTCCTTCCTTCCTTTGTTTTTTTAACCTCTGTAGCCTTTTCTACCATTAAAGCAAATTAGTGCGATTTATTGCTCTAGTGAAAGGTGGTAAGTACAGCCCAAGTCCATAGAATAAGAGAAGAAGGTGACTGGGGACAATCCTCCCAGACAGGATCTACAGCAGGAGACAGATTCAGGGCAGGTGATTTCAGGCTTAGAAGGTTCCCCGGATCCCAGAACCTCTCGCTCAGAAGTACAGTACACCCCCAAACTGAGGGCAGCAGGAGCCAGCCAGGCGCAGCTGAGGTTCCTCTGCCACGGCCGGGTTTCCACACGCCCCCCTGTGCCCTCACCCCCGTGGGGAAGGACGCAGAAAGGAACGTTATGGACGGGGATCGAGCTTAGTGGTTAGATATGAAATCGTTTTTACATGAGAAACCCAGTTCCCTCCTGCTGGCGAGTCGCAAGCAGCCGCGCTGAGACCAGGGCCATGCACGGGGCAGAAGGCCGCTGAGACTAGGGGCCGTGCATGGGGGAGGAGGCCGCCGAGACCAGGGGCCGTGCACGGGGAAGGAGGTCATGCTGAGACTAGGGGCCGTGCACGGGGGAGGAGGCCGCTGAGACCCGGGGCCGTGCACCGGGCAGGAGGCCGCTGAGACCCGGGGCCGTGCACCGGGCAGGAGGCCGCCGAGACCAGGGGCCGTGCACGGGGCAGGAGGCCGCCAAGACCAGGGGCCATGTACCGGGAGGAGGCCATGCTGAGACCAGGGGCCGTGCACGGGGGAGGAGGCCGCCCAGACCATGGGCGGTGCACGGGGGAGGAGGTCGTGCTGAGACCAGGGGCCGTGCACGGGGGAGGAGGCCGCCCAGACCATGGGCCGTGCACGGGGGAGGAGGTCGTGCTGAGACCAGGGGCCGTGCACGGGGCAGGAGGCCGTGCTGAGACCAGGGGCCGTGCACGGGGCAGGAGGCCGCCGAGACCAGGGGCCGTGCACGGGGCAGGAGGCCGCCGAGACCAGGGGCCGTGCACGGGGGAGGAGGCAGTGCTGAGACCAGGGGCCGTGCACGGGGCAGGAGGCCGCCGAGACCAGGGGCCGTGCACGGGGCAGGAGGCCGCCGAGACCAGGGGCCGAGCACGGGGCAGGAGGCCGCCGAGACCAGGGGCCGAGCACGGGGGAGGAGGCCACGTTTGCAGCTCACACCTTGTCTGTATTGGTTCACTTTGGAACCCATTCTTTTCAACTGTTAATAATGGCTCCTCTCGAAATGCCAAGAGATGATCTGGGAGGGATTGCATGTCATACCCAGTAGCTCACGTCCGAGAGACCCCAGGACCAGAGCAGACTGATGTGACGGTGCCATGATCCCAAGTACGTCTGGAGGAGCGGCAGGCCCAGAGAGACCCTGCAGTGCAGAAACCTAATTCAAAAACTAAAAAATGAACAGCTGGGCCTAAGGTGCTTGGGTAAGGCTGGGCTTGGCCATGGCGAGTGGGCCAGGAAGTGCACTCAGGGGCACAGGCAAGACAGTTGCCCCCGCCGCGTCCCAGCTCACCAGGGGGTTGTTGGGTAGTGCAGGCTTCAGGCTCACACAGACCTGAGGCTGGGCCTCCTGGTCACTTACTCCCTGGTGCCTCTGGGCAAGCTCGTGCTCAGCGGTCCAGCATCAGCTTAGGGGATTTAGGATGATGCGAGGACTGAACCAAAGGGTGTTTATCCAATGCCCAGCACGGTGCCTATCACAGGTATTGATGCCTTCTGAGCACTGGGAGACTTCGTATGTGGTATCTCACTAATGCTCACAATCACATGATTATAATGCTGTATCTACTTTTACAAGAGAAAAAAAGCCAAACTAATGTTCAGAGAGGAAATGTAACTTGCCCAAGGTGCTTTGGTTAGCAAATGGATTTGAAGATCAGTTTTCCTGACTTCAAAGATGCTATAATTAGGTATGTTCTATTCTTTAAGTGGGTGTTTGGAAATGCAGGGCTTCTTGCCATGTATCTTTTATAGCAGTACAGGTGTGACTGGACGAACCCGTAGATCGGATCAGACGCCCTTCCGCCCTGGCTTCCAAGGCTTGTGTGGAGCTTCGGACTTGCATGCAATTTCAAGCAGTTATTTCCATGGTCAGTTTGGAACACTGTTTCCCAATTTTCTGAATAAGGGATACATTTCTAACCTTTCAAATAAGGTCTTCCAGCCATCTGTCATCCAAAATATCTTCTCATAACGGGGTAGTCCCAGAGACGTGGAAGTGGGGTACAGACTGACAGTCCCCAGAAGAGGGGGTGGGGGGAGAGATAAACCACATATGCATGTGTGCATGACCAATGGACATGGACAACAAAGCTGGGGACAGGGTGGGGAGGGAGTGGGAGGGGGGTATCAGTGTGGGGGAAAAGGAGAAACATCTGTAACAAAAATAAATTAATTAATTTAAAAAAATCTCCTCAAGCAAATATACATTTTATATTCAATACAAATATTTATTATGCACCTTGATGCGCTTGCCCTTGCTCTAGGCTCTAGAGAGGCAGGGAAGAGGAACACGGTTCGTTCTGTCAAGCTCGCATTTTAACGAAGGCAAAGATACACACACACTTATAAAACCATCTGAATGGAGCACTGACGTTATCCTGCTGAGTGGAGGGGTAGAGCGGTCAGGGTGTATTTCTTAGAGGAGATGATACCTAAGCTCACTTTCGCAGTTCACCTACCTCGGTGGGGGTGGGTGGGCACATTAGTTACTGCTGTAATGAATAACCCCCCACCAAATAATTTCAGTTGCCCAATACAATCGTGTACGGCCCAATGCAGGCATCCCTGCTGCTGCTGCTGCTGCTGATGATGATGGTGCTCAGTCGCTGAAGTCATTTGGGGATCAAGTTTGATGGAGGCTCTGTCATCACACAACCTCTGATGTCTCATCAACATCTAGAAAGAGAAAAGACGGGGTATGCAGGGCACATCTGCATCTTACCCACTTTAATATACACCGCTCCTATTAATTCTGCTTTGATGAAACTGGTCACATGGCCAACCGTGAGGACGGGGTCTATGTTTTGCTCACTGCTGTGCTCCCTGGAACAGGAGCAGTCCCTAACACATACTAAGTGCACAACCAATACTTGTTAGATTTATCTGTGATTGACTGAATCTTTGTACCATTAGCACAGCTCTTAGCACACGGTGCCATTCGATATATATTTGCAGAAATGGAGTAGTTTCCCATGCTCCTCTTTCCCTACCTACATTAAACATGGCCAAAGGGTAGTGGAAAACCTGACATCAGAAAATATGGACTTCTTAGTTATAAACCTAAGAGCTATGGCAATTGTATTAAAAAGCATAAAATACAAAGGAATGCATTTAATCAAAGAAGTGAAAGACCTGTACTCTGAAAACTGAAACATCGAAGAAAGAAATGGGAGAAGGTACAAAGAAATGGGAGGATATATTTTGCTTATGAATTGGAGTGATTAATATTGTTAAAGTGTCCTTAATACCTAAAGCAATATACATAGTTAATGCAATTCCTATTAAAATACCAATGGCATTCTTCTCAGAGTTAAAATAACTAATCCTAAAATTTATATGGGACCAGAAAAGACTTGGTATAGCCAAAGAAATTTTGAAAGAGAACAAAGTGGGAGGTATCACAATCCCTGATCTGATACTATACTTTATTTGCAGGGACTGTCCAAAGAAAGAAACCAATCTGCCTTTGGCTCTTACTATTGTTCGAAAAGAAATACCGTAATACGATCTGTGAATGCGGTATCTCAAAGGTTCTATTATAGGCAATTCTATTTTCATAGTGAGCAGGGAATGCAAAATATTCTGAAAGTGTTCCTTATTCTCTCTCTTTCTTATGAGATTTCAAATAGATGAAGCTGGAATTATTACTGGCTACTTCAGTTGGGTGCATTATGTTTTGATGGGAAAAATTCATCCATGTCATCTCTGCATAGAATGTGTCAGTTTTACAAAGTGAGACCTTGTTGCCACTCAGAGCATAGCATTGAATTATGTCGCTGTTGGGCATCACCTGAGGGGGGTAATTACTTTTTCCAGAACCCAATTATCTTACTGCATTGAAAAGTATTTTACTTTAGCAATTAGATGTTTTAAATTGTGGGGGTAAAAATTCTATTATCTATAAGAAACCTCTATTTTCTGGAGATAAACCATGGGAAAGGAAGTTAACTGGAGAAACATATAGAACAGAATATTTCCAAGTTTATACCATTGACGATAATAAAAGTTCAGTTTCAGGGGGAAAAAAGCCAAATTTAAAAACAATAACATAACTAAACCTCAAGACATGCCCTGGCCGGTTTGGATCAGTGGTTAGTGTATCAGCCCATGGACCACAGAGTCACGGGTTTGATTCAGGTCAAGGGCACGTACCTCAGTTGAGGTTCGATCCCCAGCCCTGGTTGGGGTCATGAGAGAGGAAGCCAATCAATGTGTCTTTTTCACATCGATGTTTCTCTCTCTATGTCTCTCCTTCTCTCTTACCCATTCTATTTGAAAACCAATGGAAAAATATCCTCCAGTGAGGACAAAAAAAAAAAAAAAAAAAAAGACAAACCCCCAAACCCTGGAACATAGTTGATGTGAAAAAATAACAGTATTGGTAGTGGAGATTCCATGAAGATAAAAATCTGTATCACAGAAACGGAAGGCAGTTGATTATACCAAAGGGATAATCCCTGGAGGGAGGCAGGGAGGGAGGGAGGGCAGAATCCATTGTCTTTCCTCAAGAGTACATTAAAGGACCAGTACTTTTCCATTTCCCTCCTACCATAGGGAAAGCTTTTAAATGACACTATATATATATATATATATATAATCCTCATTCGAGGACATTTTTGCATGTATCTTCAGATAGAGTGGGAGGGAGAGGGGGAGAAGAGAGAGAGATAAACATCGGTGTGAGAGAGACACATCAAGTGGTTGCCAGCCACACGACCCCAACTGGGACCGGGGACAAACCGTAACCAAGGTACATGCCCTTAGTGGGAACTGAACCCAGGACTCTCTGGTCCATGGGCTGATGCTCCAACCGCTGAGCCAAACTGATCAGGGCTGACACTGTATTTTTAAAATACCTGTTCTGTTTTCTGTGATTGAGTTCATATTTGTGTGTATATATATATGTATGTATATAAAAACATACTTTTGGTAAATACTACTATCTAATATATATAAAGCTATTTATATTTTATCTATCATATCTATTCTATCTATCTATTTATCTATCTATCTATCTAATCTATCATCTATCTGTCTGTCTTCCACCTATCCTAATCATCCAGAATAAAACCTCTGATCAAGATAACTACATTTTACATTAAAATCTCTCCATTTCTAGTTCTAGTCTATGCTGGACTCTAGAGTCGTAAAGCATAAAAATCACTTCAAAAGTAAAAAACTATTAGGAGTCCTTTCTTCTTTTCAATACATAACATTTCAAAGCACCTCAACTAGTCAAAAGGCAAAGCGGTCATTGCTACATTGGAGGGTGCCAGGAACAACCACAGGTAGGCAAGACACACACACACACACACACACTCTTGGCCTTCTTAGACTTCATCATAGACTGAAAAGTCAGAAACCCAGCGTGTGATCCAATCACTTACAGAGCTGCATTCAGGAAAATCAGCTTCTCAGCAGGCGCCTGGGGGACCCAGGCGGGTCATTATGCACCCACAGAACTGCATCCTCTACCTACAAGCTCAGCAGAGTACCCGGGACTGATTTGCTCAGTAGTGTCGAAATGAGGACATTCCTCCCTCTTTTTCATGCTTTCACTTTACCTTGAGGACAACAGGCCTGCCTGGCTTTCCTCTGAAGGAGCTGTGGGTGGACCCAGGGGTCGGGTGGGGGGCAGTGCCCTCGGGGTTCAGCTCTTCAGCACCCTGCGCTCCAGGCTTGAAGGGACCAGCGTGGTCACAGCCCAGTGTCCTTCCCATGGACCACTAACCCCACTGCGGGGATGCCCAGGTTGTGGGAGGCCATCATGCCCACAATACATGGACTGAACTTATCCAAAGTGTTCCTCAAACCACCGACTGACGGAGGGGACTTGTGGAGAGAGGTGGTAACTAAGCTAAGAAAGCGTATCCCATTTCCAAAGGGAATAGTGTCACAGGTTGAGAGGACTCGGTCTCTCCGACCCCCACAGGGACATGGCTCCTCTCGGGCACCCCCAGCAGGCCCCTCGTTCAGGTGCCAGGTCCTGGGCGTCGACACCGCGGTCTCAGTCGTTGTTCGGTGGCCTGGAGGAGCTTTGGCAGCCACTGCTCCTGGCTCAGGCGTGGAGCATATGTTCGGCAGAGTCTGACTCACTTTCTGATCATGTTGACATCCTGAGCTGTCTGCTCAGATCCGAAATATCGCACATCCTGCCGTGGTGTCCAGGCGGGCCTGCGGCTCCTGCTGGTTCTGCTCTGCCGGCCGGACTCACCTGCTTCCACACCCGAACCTCCTCCGCGTCGCGGCTGCAGCGTGGCTGCAGGCACACCGACTTGCCCCGTGAAGGGGGAGCCTTGTGGTTCTGCTTCTGGTCGCTGTGCTGCAGTTTCACCCGAAACTCGGATCTGGATTCAAATCCCAGCTCCACTACCTACATGGGTGACCCTGAGCCGTCCTCTGGGCTCTCAGCCTCAATGTGCTCATCAGTACAGTGAGGATAATGACATACCGCCCACTGGACATGATTATTGTGATGGATGGAGTAGATCAGGTACCTAATTCCCCTTCAAGGAAGTTGCATGACTAGAATGTAAGAAATACTAGTTATTACAATTGGCTGACCTGTCTCCAAAGCCCCTTTCTATGCGCTGGGTGGTAGGTAGCTATGTTTCTGCTGATTTATTCAGCAGCTACAGCTGAATTCATTCCACTTGACATAGAATTTTCTACCTGAACAGGATGCTGCAAGTAGGATTTAAACCAGGGAGCTGGCGGAGTGGAAAGGGTGGGGCTTTGGACATTGAGAACTCAGATATTTCAGGCAGCAAATCTGGTAACCCTTATTATGCGGTGGAAAAACATTTGGTCAGATTGTCACCTGCTGTTCTTTGGGATACAGACCATGTGCCGTGGCAGCTTTGCTATTAGAATATGTAGTAGGAAAATTTCAGAACTCTGGCGTGTGGTTATAGATTCTTTCCCACGAGGAAGAGGTCTATACTCAGACTACAGTCCACCAGTCTATAAGCAAAGATGGGAGAGGCATTCTTTACCTGTGGCCTGCACTCTGAATTGATGGAGATGCCTATATTTTGGATACATGCAGAATTTTTTTAAAAAAAATTTTAAAAATAAAATTTTTTTAAAAACCTAGACGGGCGAGCTTTCTCATACACAGTCTCTCAAGATGTCTTCAGACAAATGCCAATCAAC
The DNA here is from genome assembly GCF_014108415.1 of Molossus molossus. Taxonomy (NCBI): domain Eukaryota; kingdom Metazoa; phylum Chordata; class Mammalia; order Chiroptera; family Molossidae; genus Molossus; species Molossus molossus. Next base: position 9,609,105 of record NW_023425359.1, on the reverse strand, counting down.
TGAGATCATATTACGCTTCCTCTCTCCCATTGATGTCCATTGTTCTAAATGACCTTAAGGTATTGACCGTTAGGCTGTGGAACAGAGGGCTGGGAAAGGCCAGTCCTCTGGTAAAGGAAAGGGATCTGCAGGGTGAGTACCATGTCCAGATGGAATGTTAGCCTGTAGTCATTCCCGTGGCATTAACTGGCCAAGAGCAAATAGATGGGAAGTCCAAATTTTTGAGGGAACTACATTGCCAAAGGCTAATAAGAGCTTGTGATTGTTAAACCTCTAAGTTCATTCCTGTACCCCAAATTTGAAGCAATAGAAGTGGGCCAAACAAATCTGTCGCTCCAAAGGGAAGTCACCCTCCACTGTACTCACTTCATATGTGGTCTTGGATGACAGTGGCCAGGAAAGGGGTTCCCAGGGAGCAGAACACGAGGACGCTGGGTTGGGCACCCCTAGAAGTATCCACATGAGAGAACACAGAGGTTTTCTAAATAGAAGTTACTCTTGCCCTTATCCTGCTATTTTTTCACCATTAAATACTGTCTCTCAGTTTATGGGTCCCTAGACGATGAGGTGCCCCATCTAGATCTGATGAAGGGGCTGCACCCAGAGACTGAAGATCTGAATGAGGAAGTCATCTCGACTCTGAGTGCGGTGTCATCAAGCACATCCTACTTTGACAAGAAGGGTGTGAATGTCTGGTGGCAAAGGAGTCGACGGTGACAGAGATGATTGTCTCCCCAGTAGCCCTTCTTCCTTATGACTCACTAAAGAAACTCTAATTTTGTTTGAGTTTGTGCCCACTTACCAATCACCTCCTCAGACTTCCTTACAGCAAGGAATGGCCACGTGACGCCCCCTGCCCAGTGACATCCGAGCAAACATCGATGACCAGGCCCTCAGAGCTTTTGCTTTTCGATAAACAAGGGTAGAGCCAGCTAGCACTAGCTATTTGCCCTTCATCCTTCTTTTATTTTATTTATGTTTTGGGCAAATTGAAGACTCAATGCCTGGAGGTGAGGTTGTTGAGAGAGAAGCCATCTGCTAAGGTCAGTGGAGCAGAGAATCAGAAGGACGCTGGCTCCTGATATTTTCCTCCAGTAGCTGCACCAGCTCTGACTCACTGACAATGTCCAGATTTCTTGTTATGTGAAAAAGGAAGGAAGGAAGGAAGGAAGGAAGGAAGGAAGGAAGGAAGGAAGGAAGGAAGGAAGGAAGGGAGGAAGGAAGGAGGAAAGAAGGAAGAAGGAAGGAAGGAAGACAGGAAGGGAGGAAGGAAGGAAGGAAGGAAGGAAGACAGGAAGGGAGGAAGGAAGGAAAACAGGAAAGAAGGAAGAGAGGGAGGGAGGAAGGAAGAAGGAAGGGAGGGAGGGAGGGAGGGAGGAAGGAAGGAAGGAAGGAAGGAAGGAAGGAAGGAAGGAAGGAAGGAAGGAAGGAAGGAAGGAAGGAAGGAAGGGCAAGAAAGAAAGAAACCCTTATTTTTTTAATCCCATGAAGTTGAGTTTTTGTGTAAATATATGTATATGGCCGCAACTTATTAAACTGTGGCTTTCTTGCCAAGTGAAATCAGAGGTCATGGGAAAGAGAGGAAGGTCAATGTTCTTCATGTTGGGAAGTCTGTAAACAGTAACTGGAGTGATAGAAATGGCAATGAGGCTTTGTTCAAGGGACGTAGGACATCTGTTCATCTTATTCAATGTGGTCAGGATGAAGAGGAAATAACTTATAATTCAGCAAAATGCCAATGCCAATTAAATACTGAGAAAACCCTCTGGTCATATATAAGGGTTTTGAGACTATGGAAAACATGTTTGAAGGGGAAATATATATATATATAAATGCAGATAATATAGACATAGAAATGGAGTAAATAATTTCTAGGGATCTTTTTGATCCTTGAGAAAACTTTTATATTGAAGATATCTCATAATATTCCTATCATTGCTGTGAGGAAAAAATAAGACAGAGTTCTAATTCTTTTAGCAATGTTTCTGCAACACACACACACACACACACACACACACACACACACACACGAAGAAAGGAAGCTAAACCTAAAACCAAAAGACCACTATCTAGGATTTTTTAAAGTTATGAATGTATTTGTCTATAGGCAGAAGAAAATGTAATGTCAATGACTTGTCAAATAGGAATTTTGCACATAAAGACCATCAAAGTAGCTGTTACTGTGAGTTCAATGACCCGGCAGTGACAAGGCCAGCAACCTAGTGATTCATTTGCCTTTTTATCCACTTCTTGGCACCAGCAAACATTCGAGGCTAGAAGAAGAGCGCAGGGCAAGGGGTGAGCAGGCTGCAACTATTCTATTTTATTAAGAAACCAAAAGCCCTCCTGAGATCTCCCTCCGTGACTTCTGCTAAGGGCCCTCTGGCCGGGATTGCTAGCTGCTTATGCAGTGTTCTCCCACGTCTCTCAATAACAGACCCCAACTTTATTTGGGGTGTCACTGTGCTCAGCTAAAAGACCATGTTTCCAGCTTCTCTTGCAGCTAGGAGATGTCAAGAAGATGACAGGGAAGTTGTTGGATGGGGTTTTCAGGAAAGTTCCTTAGTTGCTGGCTGGCACATGGCTTTCTTGTCCTCTCTCTTCTCCCCACTCCAGCCCCGAGTCCTGCCTGTAATGTGACATCATGGCTGCAGCCCCAGCAGACTTCTTCACTCAGTCATAGGCAGTGGTCCACCGCCACAGTGGTCCCTTTCACCATGTTTTGGCAGAACACAGCGAAGAAGAGATGGTTCCGGCTGGGGGCCACATCCCAAACTGCTCTAAACATCACTGTTCTGCCACACACCTATCAGATGTAGAAACAAATTAACTTCCAGCTCTGAGAATAGTTAATCCAGATGAAGCTATTTTCTGACAGCCTCATTCTTAAACTTTGCCAAAGACCAGGGGCAAACCCTCAACGGTTTCTAAGGGGAAGAATGTATGTGAAGGAGATAATTTTGGACTTAGCCTTGTTTATAGGTACAGGTTAACTGGAGCCCAAATTTGTGAGCTTAAACTCAGTGGGAATAAATGACCCAGTAAGTGGTTAATTTTGGCCCAATGTATATACTGTGGCTGGGGTTGGGGCAGAACCCCCACTGTGTATATCATGGTTTTCCCTTAGAGAGTAGTTAGTATCTGAGCAAAGCTGAACAATTTGCCAGGGTGACCACCGAGTGACAGGTCTTGACTGAGGTGCTTTTATTTACTAGTCAGCATACTTCATCCGTCTTCATTTTTGTTTGTTTTTATTATTATTTTTTAAATGTATCTTTCTTGTTGAAAACATTACAGGTGTCCCTCATGTTAATTGTCTTTTGGAAGGCCCCTGGGTCTGGACATTATGTTGACCTGAGAGTCGGCTCTGCCCGGGACCTTCGCTGTCTCTTTGGGGCATCTCTCAGTGGCATGTCACCTGGTCGCTGCCACTCCTGTATCTGTGGAATTGTTTCAACCTGTGGAACCCCCCTTCCCACTCGTGGAATAATGGTTCCTTCTTCCCATGTTGTCTCAGCTGGAGAATCACTCAGCAGCTTCTGCGGATATTTGTGAAGCTTCGGAGCCTAGTGAGAACCAAATTGTCTGTTGTTGCCCCGATACTGCCAACTCCAAGCACATTCCCCCCTCCCCCTTTCTCTGCAGGAACGGGTACAGCTCCTTTCTCCTTGGAACCACTCTGCTGTGTTTAGAAGCCTCCCCTTACTGCTTTTATCCATTTTTTCTCTCTAAAACTTGTAGTCTCCTTTTAGCACAGGCAAGCCCTGCTTGAAGTTCATTGTTATCCTTGAAGTATGTAAAAACTGTCAGTCTTTGGGCAAACTACAGTGCACTCAAGGCTATCCATTCACCATTGGCTCCTTAACCCTGAACAGCAAAATAGAATTTGGGCAGCAGATCTAGCTCTTTCCACCTAAGCTCGGCATTAATAATTTAAAGTGAAATCCTCCCTAGTGTCTTTAGCATGTCTGGAATGCAGCTGTCTTGAAATTTAAGCATAACATTTATTTTTTTTCTGCCCGAGAATGCCTAAGAAACCTGTATGTGGAGAGATTCTCTTTATCATAAAGTTAAATCATTACCTCAGCTACAACTGCTTAGAAAAAGGGTGCCTTCTGGTTCAAGGTCAAGCTATGGAGACTGGCACCCTCTGTACACTGTCACCTTGCTGGGGCTTTTGCACTGCTTTTCAAAGCTCTAGTGCATGACGCTCCGTCTCCATAGAAACAGCAGCTCACTGTGGGCAAAGTAGCCATAAGCCCATGTGAAGCACTAAGGTGCAAAAATCCCATATGGCTGTGCCTCAGGCCTCGAGCCACATGTCTTGGTAACAACCTAAATAAATGCAGAGTTGTAAGAAACATCTATGTGACTCAGGATAACTCTAAGTCGCCAGGGTCAAAGCTGTGTGCTTACTGGAGTCCACACCTAAATCTCATGCCCCGACCTCAGCTAAAAACTCACAAGGTTTTTTTGTCTGGTTCTCAGATTTCTGCCACACAATAGATGTTGTACACAGTGCCCCCCACCCCTGCCATCCAAATATTAAACCAATTGAGAAAAAAGAAAAAAAAAGAGGCATGCTATAGACTGTTCATGTTCCTCCCAAACCTGTATGTTGAAACCTACTCCCCAGTGTGACAGTTAGCAGGTGGAGCCTTCGGGAGGTGATTAGGTCATGAGGGTGGGGCCCTTATGGGTGGGATTAGTGCCCTTGTAAAAGGGACCACAGAGAGCTTCTCGCCCCTTCTACCAAGTGAGGACACACGCTGAAGATGGCCACCTGTGAGCCAGGACGCGGCTCTCACCAGACTGCATTTGCTGACACCTTGATGTTGAACTTCAACCTTCCAACTGCCAGAAATACAGCCCTGTTATTATTTTCTGATAAGCTACCCAGTCTCGGGTATTTAGTTAGAGCAAATGGGAAACATATCCATTTTGTTATGGATAAAGGTATCACTTATAATACGACGTATGTTTGTGATACATGTTTTCTAATATCTGTAGGCCATGCTGGCCCATGGCAGCTCCCATCTGAACCCGAAAGGCAGACTCTGCCACCATATGGCAGGGCAAAGGGCACATTCTGGGGTCAGCAAGCAGCTAGAACCAAAGGACAAAGAAAGAGGAAGGGGCTGGCACACATGTCTACTTTATGTCCCAAAGTCACCAATGAGGTTAAATTATTTCTCCTTTTCTGGGGAGGAATGTATGTTACGTCAAATGAATGCTTCCATAGGGAAGGAGACAATAGGCTTAGAGGAGACATACAATGTGTCCAGGATCACAGCATTAAGTATTATTAATACTGGAATTTAAACCTGGCTGAGCAACTAACCCCAAAGCCACTGCACCCTGAAGCCTCCAAGAAATAGCTAACCTCTTCCTCATGTGTCCACCTCTGTTTCTTAGACACTCTGCTCTTACTACCTCTATTATGACACTTTGCTGCAATTGCTCACAGCATGGCTGACTTCCCTACTTGGCAGAAACTGACTTCTAATCTTGTAATCTCCAGATCCTGGTATAGTGCATGACACATGGTAGAAACTTAATACACGCTTCTTGAGGCCAACTGAATGGAACCGCTGTCTTTAGAAAGAACTGATTGTTCTTGTTCTGCTTACAATTGCTGCATAACAAATTGACCCCTAAAGAAGGAACTTAAAATGACCATTTACTTTCCTTATGATGCCGTGGCTTAATAATTCTGGAAGAGTTTGGCTAGGTTAGTCTTGCTAGGTCTCTCGTGTAGTTGTAGTCAGATGTCGGCTACAGCTGTGTGGTGGTTTGATGGGGCCAGCTGTCCAAGATGGCACTCAGCGGGCTGGCAGTGGTGCTGGCTGTGAGGTGCATGGGAGCTCAGCTATGAGCTCAACTATGAACCTGCCTCCTTTCCAGCGGTGCACTCAGAGTAATCAGGTTTCATCCACGGTGGCTGATTTCCCCCATGCTAGTGTTCTGGTAGAAGCAGGTGGAAAATGTAAGACCTTTCCTGACCTTGCCCTGGAGGTCATACAGTCCAGGAGTCACTCCTGCTGCATTTTGTTGGTACAATTTAGTTACTAAGGCCATTCCAGATTCAAAATAAGAATAGACAGGCCCTGCCCTGGCCAGTTTGGCTCAGCAGTAGAGCGTTGGCCTGCAGACCAATGAGTTGCAGGTTCAGTTCTGGCCAAGGGCATGTACCTCGGTTGTGGTTCATCCCTGGCCCTGGTTGGGGTCATGTGGGAGACAACCAGTCGATGTGTCCCTCTCATGTTGATGTTTCTCTCTCTCTCCCGTTCTCACCCTCTCTTTCCCTCCCACTCTATCTGAAGATAAATAGAAAAATATCCTCAGGTGAGGATTAAAAATAATAATAATAAATAGGCCCTTCCTCTTGATGGGAGGAATGTCAATGAATTTGTGGACAAGTTTGAAACTGCCACGTGACCTTTCACATTCATGTTATGCCTTTCTCTCTCCCCTTACCTCTTCATTGGCATTCCATGATTTAGTTCCTTTGTTGTCTATTCCTTACTAAACTGATAAATTAACTAATTTTAAACTAACTCAGTGAACTCTGACAAATATATTGTTTGCTAAAAAAAAAGATATTTTCATGTTCAGGAGGGCTTTCAGAACTGAAAAGAATTGCTTGAATAGCATGATTTTCCAGAACAATGCTTTGTGAAGAGTAAGTTTTTGAGAAGACAAGGCATTCGGTGGGTATGGGATCACACAGCATCTGTAACTAACTATGTATAGGTGGATCAAAATATGGGGATAAAGTCCTAGGATAGCAAGTGCAATAACTTAATCAAGGTAATTTATTAGTTACTTTAGTATAGTGACTGCCAACCAAGGAAGGTATTGATTATAAAAAACAATGTGTGAATTTCCCCAAAATACACATTTCAAACTTGAAAATTATAGACTGTGTGTAGGTACTTTTCCTAGGAGAGAACTATGGGGCAGGGCCATGTAATAGAACGCCATGATGCTCTAAGTTCCTCTACGGATTCATTTAGGTTGTTGGGTAATCAGAAGCAGAGGGCCCTAAGGCTGAGATCATATTCAGTGAAAACAGCAAGATGCTTTTTTTTCTTTTCTTTTTTGGAGAGTGGATAAAGCAATTCATATTTTAATAAAAATGTGCCTGTAGATTTTCCACTTACGGCAACATATCAGACTAAATACTTGAAAAAAATATTCTTATAGAAAACCAAGAAAAGTATATAAAACATGTTTTAAGAAAAAATTTTATTGTTGAGGAAAGATTTTTATTGAAATTTTGTGTGTGTGTCTATATAGACATATATATAAAAATCATAACTCTATAGCTCTGAAACTTTTGTAATTGCTATATTGAATGTAATACCAATGAGATCAACAGTATCCCAGCCCTGGCCAGTTTGGCTCAGCGGTTAGAGCATCGGCCTGCGGTCCTGAGAGACCCGGGTTCGGTTCCCGCTAAGGGCACGTACCTCGGTTGCAGTTTGTCCCTGGCCCTGGTTGGTCGTGAGGGTGGCAGCCACTCGATGTGTCCCTTCACGTCGATGTTTCTCTCTCTCTCTCTGTTCCTCTCTCTCCCTCCCACTCTACCTGAACAAAAAATGGAGGGATGTCCTCCGGTGAGGATAAAAAAAAAAAAAAAAATTAAAAAAACAAACAAACAGTATCCCAGATGCCTGTCTTATGCCTCTTTCGAGCTGTTATTGTCTCCAAAGTTCAGCACTATTCTGATTTCCGTAACTGTAGGTTAGTCTTATCTCTGCTTGAACTTCATATACAGAGAATGTTGTGATATGAAATCTATTGCATGTGGATCTTTTTGTCCAACGTTCTTTGTGACTTCATCCATGTTGTTAAGTATAATGGTAGTTTATTTATTTTCACTAATGTGAAATGTTGTAATAAATTAATATGTTCCCAATTATTTATTTATACTACTCTTTATTTTTGTTAATCCTCACCTGAGGATTGATTTTTAGATAGAGTGGCAGGGAAGGAATGGGAGAGAGAGAGAGAAAAGCATTGATGTGAGAGAGACACATGGATTGGTTGCCTCCTGCACAACCCTGACCTGGGCCAGGGATTGAACCTGCAACCCAGGTATGCGCCCTTGACCTGGAATTGAACCCATGACCCCTTGGTCCTTGGGCTGAGGCTGTTGAGACAAACCAGTCAGGGCTATTTATACTACATTTGATAGCAATTTAGCTTGCTTTAATTTGAGGATAGGGGTTTCCAACTGGAGGGAATTTTGTGCCCCCAGGGACATTTGGCAATGTCAGAACATTTTTGGTTGATACCACTGGGGGAATGGTACTGGCATTGGGGGATTAGTGTCCAAAGATGCTGCTAACCATCTTCAAAGCCCATAAAAGTCCCCACAACAAAGAATTACCCAGTCCAATATGTCAATAGTGCTGAGGTAGGGAAACCCTGGTTTAGGATTATTAAAGGAATACAAGCACAAACTCTGCTGCGTGTGCCCTTTGGCAAATTTATGTGTACATTCCTCTTGGGTAAATACTTAGAAGTGGAATTCTTGGGCAATAGAGTCGGCACATATTCAGCTTCAGCACATCTGACTAAGCAGTTTTCCAATGGATCTCACCAGTTTCCATCCCAGCCACCAGTGAAGGAGCCACATTGCTCTATGTCTGCGACATGCTTTTCCCAGTCCTTTTACATTTTGGTCATTCTGGTGGTGGTGTAGTCATATCTCTTTGTGCTTTTTAAAATTTCAGTTTCTATGATGACTAGCAATTGTAATCACTTTTTCATGAGGTTACTGGCCATTTAAATATTCATTTTTGTGAAGTACCTGTTTAAGCATCTCACCCAATTTTCTGCAGGGTCGTTTGCTCTTTGCTTACTCATTTGTAGTTCTTCATACATTTTGTGCTTGCATCCAGACCCAGGACACCTCTTGGGACCACACAGTGCCCATGTGGAATTGCCCTCTTTTAGGGTGAAATTTTCACCACTGGAGATGGGAGCTGACCAATTAATCTTTTCTCTTTTTATCTCACATTGGACAAACATCCTGAAAGCATGTTATATGTTTATTCAGCTATTCCCGTTGAATTGAGCAACCTGGTTTTTATATCAGAGGCCATTTCTTATCAGAATGGTTCATTCTTAAAATCCAAGATTAAAAGCATTTTCCCAAGACTTTCTTAGAGTGGTCTTCCCCTCAAAGTCAGCTTACCCCCTGTTTTTGAATTTCTCCAAAGAGCATAAATATTTTTTTATGAACAGCCCACATTTTTTACTTCTAAATTCCACCCCTCAACAGGTAACTCTGGGTGTACACTTGCCATATTTACAGGACTGTGCTAAGCCCTTTATATGCATATCAGCAAACACACACACATGCGTGCGCGCACACACACACTAATTAACCATTATTAGCTCTATTTTACAGATGAGAAGATTGCACACAGCAGTTTAGCAACTTAATCAAGAGTACATTGCTAACATATGCTGCAACAGAACATCAGCCCCAGATCTTTTTTTGGTTCAAAAACCATTTGATTAATTGCAATCACTGCTTCACTTTGATTGTGGTTCTAAATCCAAACGTAATAAATATGCTGCTGATAGTGCGTGACAATGTGTCAAGTGTATGAGAATGGCCACTGTGTTGTTTCTTAAGACTTCTCAGTGTTTTCATATTGATGATGATGAGGAGGGGGAGGATAAGGATGAGGATGATGACAATGAATCACTCAGTCTGGCTTTCCTTATAAAATAAAATGTAGGGAGATCATTGGGAAAACATGTCATTTACCTCGAGAGGAACAGATGGCTGAAGCTTATAAGAAGCTAGGCAAACACAGTTAGGAAACCGGAGCCTGTTCCCAAGCATACAGCAGACTAATAAAAGAAAACAAACATTTACTAACCAATGTTGAATGAGATAAGAAAAAGAACCACAGCCATAATAATAGGACTTCAAGCAAGCCAGGAAGAGCATCTTGCCCCTATAACAGCATGGTTAGCTTCCCATTTGCCCAGCCTGAGAATTTTTTATCTCCACTTTAATAATGTAACTCAGTGAAGGCAGAGATTGGAGAGAAAGAACCATGGGCTTTGGGGTTGCACACAGTTGGGTTTAATACCAGGACTTTGCCACTTTCCAACTTTGGGGAAGCTGCTTGATCTCGTGGGCTTCATTTTTTCATCTGTAAAATGAGACTGAACAAACCTGCTTTTCTGGGATTTTGTGAAGGTCCGTGTCTGGGATTGGTTCCTTGGCAAACATTAATTTGCATGCAAGGGTCTCATTGGGCTGTTCTCGAGATCATCGCTGAGGGAGTGAAGAAAGTAAGCCTGGGCTGAGCCAGAAGCTGACCTGCTCTGCAGTCACACAAACTGCAGCTGGTCCTGCAGGAACTCTGGAGCTGGGGTGACCCTCCAGAACTGTCCTGTCTGAAGGACCAGACACTGGATCTGGGTTGTTTCCAGGGAGGGTATATGAACTGGGCTGAATGGTTCTTTTTAGCTTCAGCAGATTCTCTGAGCGCGGATACTCTCAAGGGCTGGAATGAGTGCTTCATCTGTGAAGGGGGCCCGGGTAGTGCCTCACAGTATCCACTAGAGTAGGTTCAGCCACAACCTTATGATTCAGTAAATGCTCCTTACCTAACTCCTCTTCCAAGGTGCACCTTTTCTTAAGACACTGCATAGCTGCCACCATTGGGGCCCACCCTAGGGCTCCTCTGTCTCCCTGGTCCCCATTTCAACTTCCTTTCTTGATATTCAGTTCCTGAGGTTACAGAATGAATGTCTTTTTTTTTCCCCTCACCCAAGGATATTTTTCCATTTTTTGTTCGGATAGAGTGGGAGGGAGAGAGAGGGAGAGAGGGAGAGAGAGAGAGAGAGAGAGAGAGAGAGAGAGAGAGAGAGAAAGAGAAACATCAATGTGAAAGGGACACATTGAGTGGCTGCCACCTGCACGACCAACCAGGCCAGGGACAAACTGCAACCAAGGTACGTGCCCTTAGCAGGAACCGAACCCGGGTCTCTCTGGACCACAGGCCAATGCTCTAACTGCTGAGCCAAACTGGCCAGGGCAGTTCAGAGATTCTTTATGAAAGAATTCTAAGAGCTACCAGCTTCTCAAGCTGTTCACCTTAAGGGTTTCTGCACTTCTGTGCTCATCTCTGCTTTAACCCAGATATTAGAGCTTAATCTCCAAATGTGAATCTAGCACAAATTAGCACAAAAAACTGCCAATAGCCAGGCGCTAACCAGATGATCAGGCGGAGTCAACAAACAAGCCCATTGAAAGTATCTGCATGGAGGTCAGGCCTTTCTCCAGAACAGGGTCAGAAGAATGAATGACCTAGTTGGGAACAACACGCTGCCAGATGGCACTCCCCACACAGCTGCAGGGCCATGGAGTCTTATTGTACATTATGTGGCACCTTCTAAAGCATCAGCACCGCCTTTGACTAATGACAGCTAATATTTATTGAGTCCTAGCTATGGATCACATGCCAGGCTAAGTGTTCCATGTGGGTTTTCTCATTTAACCCTCACTGCAGCCGTGTGAAGTCCCATGAGGAGGGCAGTGTTATTCTCTCCATTTTGTAACTGAGGAAACTGAGGCTTAGACATAATTTACTTGTCTATGGTCATTGTGATTTGTATTTAAGCAGATTGACTCTTTGCTCCACAGGCCAATGCTCTAACCGCTGAGCCAAACCGGCTCTAAGCAGATTGACTCTTAACATCTGTGCAGGAACTATGTCCGAAGGCATTGGGAGAGGTGTGGGATCCTGAACTTGCTCCCTCAGACCCACGGGTGACCCTTTGTGTCAAGGAGGAGCCCTGGTATATAGTGGGTTGAATGGTGTTTCCAACAAACACAGCTAACTGAAACTTCGCATTCTGAAGTAGTTATATGTAGTTAAGGATCCCAAGCAGAAATCAGCCTGGATTTAGGGTGGGTCCCAAATGCAATGACTAGTGTCATTAGAAGATGAGGAGAGAACACAGAGACACACATAAGGAAAAGCCACGCAATGACAGAGGCAGAGATTGATGTGGCCACAGCCACGGAATGCCTGGGGCCACCAGAAGCCGGAAGAAGTAAGGGAGGGTCCTTTCCTAAACCATGTTCTTCCCCGACATAATCTTGGTGCCAGGCATTTCATCCACCACTTTTGTCAGGTCCAGCACCCAGACACACTCACTCAGCTCCTTCAATGTGGCTTTTCTCCTACAAACCTCTTAAATAAAATACAATCTGAAATGACTTCAGTTTCGAAAATACTTGATTTGTTCTTGCCATCTCTTCACCTGCTCAGCCAGCACTTTCAGCACAAAGGACAGCGGCGGAAGTTATTGCAAGCATCTGGATTGGCCTGAATCTACCGCTTTTCAATGGGCTGTAATGTCTAGGTCCTAGCGAGAACCTGAGTCAGAAACAGGCAATCACATCGATGGCCTAAAAAAAAAAAAGCTGAAGGCTATGAAATGCAGGACTTCTTACAAGACAAATAACGCCCACAAGACTGGTCTTTTTAAAACCTTTTGCAAGAAAAGACTGTGACCAACACCTCTTTGTTTTGGAGGCAGGAAAACTAAAACAATATAAAAGTAGATTTCTCCCCTTAAAACTCTTTGCTGCTCAGCAGTCCCACAACTAGATCTAGACAGGATCACATTCATTCACTTGAGAAATCCTGCTTATATGTGCATGGCTGAACTAAAAGCTACAGGAAACGGAAATTTTAAAAAGAGGTTAATTATCTTTCCCAGGGTCACCTAGCCAATAAATAAAGTAGCTGGATTCAAACTCAACTCAGGCAGATTCCAGAGTGTGTGTTCTTAATCCATATTATACATCACCACTTCATACCATAATTTGGAGAATGGATCCAGTGGATGCAAGAATGAAGGCAATGAGCCCTGGCTGGTTTGGCTCAGAGTATTGGTCCGTGGACCAAAGAGTCACAGGTTTGATTCTGGTCAAGGGCACGTACCTCCATTGCAGTTTGTCTCTGGCCCTGGTCGGGGTCGTGCAGGAGGCAACCAGATGATGTCTCTCTCTCTCACATCTCTCCTCCCCGTCTCCTTCCTCCCTCTCTATCTAAAGATAAATACCAAAATGTCCTTGGGTGAGGATTAAAAACCAAAAAGAATGAAGACAATGAGACCAGTTAAGAGACTGTTGTAATTTTCCAGACAAGAGACAATACACACATGAATTAGGGTGGGAGTAACATGGTGGAGAGAGCAGGTTGCAATATTGAAGAGGTAGAAGTTAGATATGAGGGTTGATTTGCAAGAGAGCAAGTGTTGAGACATATGACTTTCAGGTTTGCATTTGGTAAGTGAGTCAATAATGGTGTGATTGACTTAGAGGGGGGCACAGGAGGAGAAGAGGTCATGGTTCGGGTTTGGATATGCCAAATGTATGAGACAGTTGTCTGAATGGCATGCACATTGGTTCCAATTTTTACATCTCCCTGGATTTGCTTGGCCCTTCCTGCTTGCCAAGCACTTGGCCACTTGCTTAGTGGAAAACCCATACTGCTGAAACCATGACAATCGACACTGCTGACAGCATCAAGTGCTCCTGGAGACAGCCAGGCTCTGACAGCCTCTACTGTGCAGCTCTGGCCCCAAACCCGGCCCAAATGGATCCAGAGATGCTGGCTTCTCCCACCACTCTGGATGCAGACGAAGTACTACATTGGGAGGCTGGGTTCCCCAGTGACTCCCAGAGCCTGGAAGTATGGTGAGTAAAATTTCCATCTGGTGAAATTTGACTAATAAGAGACAAAAGATGAAGAGAGTCAGCGGATACCTCATTCTCCCCTCTTTTCCTCAATGGACTGCTCCACAGCACAGTGGGTTCAGCATCCTATCTGGAGACCTCTCGTGTGAACAAGCAAAAGACCAGAGTTTTCTCAGAGTCTGTAGCAACTTGACTGTGTACTACTTTGTACTTGTCTTCTCTCTTTTTCTTTCCCCCTCACTTTTGACTTCCTGGGTTGTGCCTCCTACCTAGATAAAGCATTAACTTGTAAGCTTTGCCTTTGGCTCTATTTTCCTGTTGAGCTCGGTTATAACAATTGTTATGAGGACGAGGTCCGGAAGGTAGACACTCAGCATGGGGCTTTGACAATCTCTTGCCTCCTGGAGTAAGTGTGACAGTAAAACCTCTGTGGTATGTGGCACATAAATTCTAAAGCTCTTACCTGCCTTAATTTGGGACAAGGTACAGGTGGAAGAAAAGGGGAAGAGACCAAGCAGATACTGTGCTAGAATGCTACAGGGCAAGACAATTATGGGTTGTACTATAAATATTTTTGAGAGGACTTCAGATCTCACCAAAAATATAAAAATTTCAGGGTAGTTAATTGCCAACTTAAGGAATACCGTGAACCTTACAGACCCTCGTAGTGGCTTTAAACATGACTGTCCTCCGCAGCCTTGGGGCATGCAATGCTGAAATGTCAGGTCCAGGATCTGACTAGAAGTGTGGCTGAGTTTCCTGTCTCATTTATTAATGATCAATTATTAATTAATTAATGGCATTGATATAATAATAAACATTTTATTCCACTTCCTCATGTATTAGTTTATATATAGACACTAATATATATTAATATCCAAATAATAGATATATATCCATTATTTTATTATTCTTTTAGTGCTTACTTCGACATTATACCATGTGCACTTAATTTGTCATAGGCCAATAAAAATGATTATTTTTTACCACCTAACCAACAATGTTAGAACTTGAGAATATTATAACCCCCATTCAACATTTTGTTACTCTTGGCAGGCATTTTAATTTCAGATATATTTTAAATCTCACAAAATAGTGTGTGTTTTTTTAAGTCAATATTTATTTTTATACACATATTTACCCTTTTTAGTGCTCTTCATTTGTTCTTTCATTTCCATCTTTCCTGGAAACATATATATATATTTTTTTTCTGGAAATGCCTTTAATATTTTTAATGGATATTTTTAGTGGTTAAAGAATTCTAAGTTGGCAGTTAGGATTTTTAGCACCTTAAAAGTATCATTTTCCTACCTCCTACCTCCCATCATTTCTGTTGAGAATTTAGTTGTAATTAAAAAAAAATTTTTTTTCCTTTATTGATTTTGCAGAGCGGGGAAATGAGAGGGAGAGAAAGAGAGAAACATCCATGAGAGAGAACATTGATTGGCCGCCTCCTGCGTGCCCCCCACTGGGGATTTGGCCCACAACCTGGGCATGTGCCCTGACCAGGAATCAAACCAGTGACCTCTTGGTGCAGGGTCGACGCTCAACCACTGAGCCAAACTGGCCAGACTTAGTTGTCATTTTAAAGTAATGTGTCATTTTTCTTTTGTGGATTTAAAATTTTTTCTTCTTCTTTGGCACTAAAAAGTTTTACTCTTATGTGCCTATATCGTACTTGATTTATTCAGCTTGTGGTTTGCAGTGTTTCTTTAATATCACCTTTTTCTCTCTAGAGCATTTCTTAACATTTCTTACAAGGCAAGTCTACTGATGAAAAATTTCTGCAGTTATTGTTTATATGAGACAGTCTTTATTTTTCTCTCACCTTAAAGAATAATTTTGCTGTATATAGAATTCTAGGTTAGTGATTGATCTGTGGGTTGAAGTCTGATTAATTTTGGAAGATTCTCATTTTTTTTTCCTGTAAATATTGCTTCAACTTCTTTCTTTTATTTGTACACTGCAGCTCTTCATTTTACCCCACAATATCTTTCACTCTTTTCTGTATTTCCTATTTATTTTTAATCTCAGTACTTCTTTTTAATCATTTCCTTTTAATGTATCTTTCATTTCATGAATCCCATTGTCTGCTGTGTCAAACTGCTGCTAACAAGTCCACTTGATTCTTAAATTCAGTTACCATATTTTTCTGTTATATAATTTAAATTTATTAAAAATTTTTTCTTCATTGATTCTAGAGAGAGGAAGGGAGAGAGAGATAGAAACATGGATGAAAGAGAACATCGACTGGTCACCTCCTGCATGCCCCCCACTGGGTATCGGGCCCACACCCTGGGCATGTGCCCTGACTGGGAATTGAACTGGCGACCTCCTGGTACATGGTTTGATGCTCAACCACTGAGCTACATAGGCCTGGCTATATAATTTAAATTTTAAGTAAATTACAACTCTGGTGAAGATCTCTATCTTTTAATCAATTTTGTCCATTTTTGACTTTATGTTCTTGAACAGGCTCATGGTAGTTACTTTGTAATCCTTGATTGCCAACTTACTATCTTGACCACATTTGGGTCTATTTATTGTCTTTTTTCCTCTCTTGGCTTACTAACATATGTTTCTATGTCTTGGCATAATTATTAAATTTTTAATGGAAAGGTAGACATGGTATATTAAACATTGAGAGTCTCCAGTTAATATTTTCCAGAGAAGATTTATGTTTCCTCTGCTGGGATTATAGAAAAGAAGATTGTAACTTCAGTCCAATCAGAGACGGTGCTGAATCAAATCTATGTTTTCTTGTTGGCTCTGTCCTCCAGCTGTGAACCTTTGCTTTGGAAAAGCTCAAATTATTGGCCCCTTGGCTTACAACAAGAATTGACGTATGCCCTCAGTTATAAAGTATGTACCAAACGTCAGCTTACCTTTCTGCAGATTTTCACTTTCTCCAGAATTTTGGCTCCTTTAATCCTTTCTCCTTTGGCTACTGTACCATGAAGTTAAACAAGTATTTTAAATTTTTTATTGAATTATTTTAGTCATTTTCATAGAGACTGTTGGTCTGCTGCATGCTACTCTTCCACCTGGCAATAGACATTTGAGTCAGCTTTACTTGAAGTGAAAAATGTTGACCTGGGACATCTTGAAGGAGACCTCTGATTTTCCTAAGGAGCAGAGAGCAAGGAGATACTTTAACTTAGCAGAATGTTGAAACACTTGACTTAAAAAGATAGAAAACCAATCCCAGATTGAGTTCATAGAAAACTGTTATGAATGGAAAGAGAATAAAATAGGTAAAGCATGGGATACTAAAATAAGTTAAAATTTTATCACACAAAATGAATGACAGACTGTAAAAGGTATAATGCCCTATTCTTTTTTTTTTTTTTGCCTTTATTATGAAAGGCCCTTAAGTAAATATATTCATATATATATGCTTTGGAAGATACCACAAGATAATGTGTAAAGGATTAGGTAGTAAATCCTAAGGACCCGATCTTAGTGAATTCTATGGGACTTTGGAGATAGCACTAGAATGTTCCTCTGAAGAAGAGATAAGACTCAACCTGGAGCCCCCTTCTGTGAGAGAGCTCATCAAGGGGTCCTGTTTCTCCATAGATAACTCCTCCTAGAGGTATGTATCTTGTAAAAACATTGAATGGTGAATGATACAAAGGAAAAACTTTGTAACGATAATATTTCTAGTACTCTGTAGTTCTCCCAATTTTTCGAATTACATGGAAGGCTATCTCTGCTTGTTGCTTATGAAAACTTGGGTTTGTGGTTACACACAGGGCTGGATTGTGGGTCTCGTGCAATGCCTTGCATTAGACGCAGTGGAACTTCCCCTAAGTGGAAAGAAGTGGATTGTTTGTTTCTTGCTTTTGTTCCATTCCACTGCCACTTATTCAACTGATGGAAACATTCTTGCCTGGTTTCTTGTATAAGGAGAAAACTACAGCTCTTGGCTTGAGGTTACTGTCTGGATGTAACACCATTGCCCAGAGAAAAGAATGTTCAGCTTTGAGCTATGGAAGTCTACAAATACATGAGAGACCTCCTGGAGAGCAAAGAAAGACTCAGAATGATTGAGGTCCCTTTGTGATTTTTAACCATTTTTGTTGTTGCTGAATGTCTAAAGCTAAAAGGTACTTAGAAACAATCTGCATATATAAAATTCATTACCAGCTGTTACGTGGTGCATCAAATACATCATTTCCATCGATTTGGTTGGTGATTTATGGTAATTAGTTTCTGAGAAATCTGCAGAGAAAAATGTGACAGAAACCCATTCCTAATCTAAGAAAAAGAACTCAATAGTTTTATCCTGTGCAAGTTTCTTCCTGAAACTAGACAACAGGATAAATATTTAAATTTTTTTACAAGTTGACTTAAGCTCTATGTATCTTATTTAAAATGGATTTTGTAATAATTTCTTTCCAAATATTTAGTCCTCAATAGAATAATAAAAAAAAGGCAATTACTGTTTTAGGAGTCATCTAAACTCCTATTTATTTAACAAATAAAGATACTAGGCCCAAAGCAGTTAAATGGCTTAACAAAAGATACATAGCTGGCTCGGCCGCTGTGGCTCACTGGTTGAACATTGACCCATGCACCAAGAGGTCGCCGGTTCAATTCCTGGCCAGGGCAGATGCCCAGGTTGTGCACCTGATCCTCAGCTGGGGGCATGCAGGAGGCGGCCAATTAATGTTCTCTCTCATCGATGTTTCTCTCTCTCTCTCCCTCTCCCTTCCTCTCTCTCTAAAATCAATAAAGAAAAAAAATTTAAAAAGAAAGATAATAGCTGATTTGTGATTGATGGGAGGTTAGAAACAAAAGGGAGAGCACTCCCAGTATTGTTCTATCGCATCAAATGGCCTGTCACAGGCCTCTCACAGGACAGCTGCATAAATCTCCACCTCTTACATAGCCGATTGTTTTCCCCTTATCTTATAAAATCTATTTTATTAGAAGAATTCCTGAAATGACTTTTTTTTAAAATGTAAGTTTCTGAATATGTAATTCACTCTTAGTTCACAGTGAAAAAAGTATAAACTGCTATCCTGTGGACATCATCGATGCTGCTTTGTCACTCAGCCACCCAATTCACCTCTCCGTGGCCAGCCTGTGTCACCGGATTCCTGTGGAGCCTTGCAAATAGATTTTACGTATATGCAAGAAAATAAACTTTATATTCTTTATACCTCCTTGTTATGGTAGCAGCTTTTACTGTGGCAACAGACAACTCCAAAATGTCCGTGGCTTTTGGGTCTGAGGTCAACTGTGGCTCTGCTGGGTCCAGCTGGACATGGCTGGATTTGAGCCAGGGCTGTCCCACAGGTCTCGTTCCAGGCCCTCGCAGAGGCCACAGCGGCTACCTGCACTTGCTCTTCTTGTGACAGACGGCAGGAACTCGAGAGGGTCTCGCAAAGGTATATGAAGCCTCCAAATTCTTTGCTCGCAAATGATGCTCTTTATTTCTCACGCCATTGGTTAAAGCAAGCCACATGGCCCAAGAGTCAGCAGGGTGGAGAAGCTTATTCTTCCCACAGGGTGGTAGAAGGAGTGAATATATATTATTTTTATCCTCACCTGAGGACATTTTTCGATATTTTGTTCAGATAGAGTGGGGGGGGGGAGAGAGAGAGAAACATCGACGTGAAAGGGACACATCGAGTGGCTGCCACCCACACTACCCAACCAGGGCCGGGGACAAACTGCAACCGAGGTACGTGCCCTTAGTGGGAACCGAACCCGGGTCTCTCTAGACCGCAGGCCAATGCTCTAACCACTGAGTCAAATCGGCCAGGGCAGAAGAAGTGGATATTTAATGGTTAATGATGCTGTTAACCTAATGTGGGCTTACTATATCCTCTGTATTTTTACTTAGTATAGCTTGGACAGATTTCATATCAGTATGTAAACATTTTTTATTTTTTCATTTTCAGGTTTTATACTCACATAGTCTTCCATTTATGGACATCCATAATTTAATTCACTGGCTCTCTACTGATGAACATTTTGTTATTTCCAGCATTTGTGCAAGTCCTGTCTGCTAGGTAAATTCCTTGAAGATGACTTGTTGACCTCAAAGATAGATATTTAATTTTGGTAAATATTAATATTGGTAAATCTTGCAAATTTCTCCTCCATAGACAGGTGTCTCCATACATATCCCCACCAGCAAAAAAATGAAAGAACACATTTTACTGATTTTTTGCTAACTCACTATGTTGCCAAGCTTTGGAACCTTCTTCAATCTGGTGGACGAAAACAACTCAGTGTTTTTTGTTGTTTTGTTTCAATAACAGCTATGTTGGGATATTATTTACTTACCATAAAATTGTGAAAAACAAATAGCTCCCAGGTATGTCAAGGCCTGATAACCAAGCGTCACTACGAGACCCACAGAGGTGGAGGGGTAGGGAGCATCCCCCCCCCCATACTGACTGAGGGTCAGTGGTCAGTGATTTTGCTGTTCTCTCAACCATGCTAGCAATGCGATTTTCAGTCCAGGCTTTTGAGAGCTTTTGTTTCAGATCTAAAGATCTCTTATTCTATTCCCCCAGAGTACTGAAAGGAGGTACTTTTCATTCACACCAGCTCTCAATGCCAATGGGCATTAGTCAATTCTAGATCCCTAACGGGCTCTGTAGATTACTAATGACTCCGACTGACCTTGATAACGCGCTAGGGAAATGAATCAGGCAGTGGTATTATGACATAATTAAATTCAACTCATGAGCAAGGTAAGAGGACCACGCATTTTAAGGAAGTTTTCTTGGAGAACTTACTGCTGTCTCTTCAAATCTGCCCCTCGGACTAGCTACTGCTCTCCATCTGTCCAGCCTGCCTCACCTCTTAACAGAAAGTGGTCCTTTATGATATCCCATCCTCCTTTTCGGTGACAGACACAGCTTTTCCCAAACATGAACCTAGGGGCCCCCGGGTGGCATGGCAGAGAAACAAAAATAAGAATATGCTGTCGAATTTAAATGTGGCTAAGCTTGGCGTTTCCACTCAAGACTGATCTGAGTGGAATTGTGCTTGTATTTATTGAATTACTTCCTGCTCAGGAGGTCAGAGAACTTTCTAAGCGGGGCTGTGAATCATCTCTGCATCACTTAGGAGTGGTGCCAAGTTCAGAGGCGTTCCCTGGCACACGTGTCGGCAGAGAGCCCTCGCCATTTGCAGCGACTCTATTCTTCTAACCAGCTGTGTTAGAGGACAATGTTTTCTGTGGGTATGGTTAGGGCTATTTTATCAGACACTGAGGAATGAGAGGCGGTGACCTCGCTTTGCTCGCACGGCAGTCTCGGGGGGTAGTTTTTATTATCCCACCTATTTCAGACGAGGGGACGGACACAGCAGAAGAGAGCTGTGCATTCCAGGCTGAGCCCAAGGCTCGAATTCCCTTTTGCACTCACATCCGCCCTGGTGGAGGCTGTACGAGGGGCCTGCGCTCAGCATACAAGGCAGTGAACTTGACTTTCCTGGCCTAAGAGCCATCTTGTAGTCCCTCTAAGGTTTTGGAAAATATGTTTCCATCCCTTCACCTTTTTTGAGACAGGGGCTATTTCTCACTGTTCTACCCAAGGCCAGCGGAGGTGGGCTTTTTGTTACAAGAGGCTAAGCCCGACAGAAGTCCCTGTTAAATGTCAACTTTCCAGGAATCCCTTGTGGATGGCATTTCTGGGCCACTGCACTTTTTAAAAATGGATCCAAGACTAGAATGTTCACTTTGGACAGTCTATGCCTTCTGCTGCTACATACGCACGGTGAGGAATGGGAGGGAAAGGAATATAGAAGCGACTTAGACCAAAGTAGAGAAAACAAAACTAAGTGTGCCTGGAAATTGATGGCCACATCATGTCAACTTCATTGCTGAGGTGACCCATCAGAGTTGGAAGGAAACTTAACCATCATCCAGTCAAATCCTCCCCTTCTTTTTCAGATGGAAAAACTGAGCTGTAAGGAGCTGCAGTGATTTGCCCAAAGTTATACAATTCAAGTCTCCTAATTTCTAATGTAATGCCCTTTCCTTGGGACTACCATTACCACAAGACTGTGAAATAGCAGGTGGTTTATAATTTTTCTATTTTTAATCTGCTATATGATGCATTTTATATACATAACGTTTAATTTTCTACCTTGGAATTTTTTTTGAGTAAGAAATATACCCGTTATATTTTAAGCCACTGAGATTCTGGGTTTGTCTGTTATCACAGTATAGCTTGCCTGTCCTAAGTAACATATGTATCTATTGAGATGATCATACTTTATTTTCTCTCTTAATGCATTTAGTGGTACGTTGTCACAGTAAAAGATCTTCTGATGTTGAGCTATTCTTGAGATAAGCCTTAGATTATGATGTAGCATAAGACATAAAGAATTTTATATATACTGCATTTAATAAGCTATTATTTTAGTTCTTAACTCCAGGATCACAAGTGATATTGGTTGATCGTGTGTTTTTCTTGTTCTGTTCTTGGCTCAGTTTTGACATTAGATTCCTAGATTCCCATGATGGTTCACTTTTCTTCTTTTTCTATTATTTCCCGAGGCAGGGAATAACCAGCCATGGCAGTCTTTCTGCTGATTCCTCCGGTGTTTTCTCCTTTTCTTTACACATGGACCAAAAACAAAAGCAAAACCCCCTTTTTTTTTTTTCCAATCAAGGACTAGGCAGAGTCTGGATTGAGAGCTACGGGCCTGGGGAGTCGGCGAGGATCAGAAGAGGGGCCTTGGCCCGCTGCTCCGGGAGGTTTGACTCCGGGGTGGCCATGAGCTGTACTGAGAAACTTGGGAAAACCTTGCTTTCTGAATGTCTAGTTCATGGGCTCTATTACTCAAAGGTAAATAACATTGATTTTCATCCCTTGAAAAGTTACCCCTGGAATTGCTGATGATAAGAAAGAAAAGTAATTCGTTCTAAGACTCAGTGTTTAAGGAGACGTGGAAATGCCCTGTGTCAAGTAGATTAAAAGTGTCAGAAGAGGTGGGTGAATTACTTAAGAGGAAAACTTGGCTCAAAGAGAAATGGAACCCCGCTCTCTTGAGAACCCACAAGCTGCTGATGGGCTGCTCCATGTAAGACAACTGACCCAGCCGGTGTGGCTCAGTGGCTGAGGATCGATCCATGCACCAAGAGGTCGCTGGTTGGATTCCCGGGCAGGGCACATGCCCAGGTTGTGGGCTCGATCCCCAGTGAGGGGCACGCAGGAGGCGGCCAATCGATGTTCTCTCTCTTCGATGTTTCCATCTCTCTCCCTCTCTCTCTAAAATCAATTAAGAAAAAAAAAAAAGAGAACTGTGTGGTAAAGACCAACCTCATGACAAAGGTAATAAATATTTCTGGGGTCCAGCTTTTCTCACAGTTACACATCAACAACCAGTCCACCCCGTTCTCTACCCAGGATCCAGAGCTGAGTCCTCTCTCCTGCTTGAGGTCTTTTCTGGTGCCACAGAAGCCCCAGATGAACTCAACAGAAGAACGTATCATTGGTATCAGTCATCTGTCATTTTTATTATTTCACGTCAATCTTGTCTCAATTTAGATTTAAAATCATTTTAAGTATTCGTAGAAAAATGGCAGCATTCAGCTTTCAAAGCACTGCCTTCTATATCATCTCATCTTGGAGTAAAAAATCATGAATGGGCAGTAACCTTTGGGGTCACCTAGACCAGCCCCCTCAATGTAACAACAATCTCTTTAATAACCTTTCAGACCAGGGTCATTTAGCACAGCCTTAGACACCTCCAGGGACATGCAAGTCACCTTCTCATCACAGTCATTCTGAAAAACCCTAATTGCAAAACACTACATCCTTGTACTGAGCTGAAATCTGTCTGCCCAAAACTTCTACCTATTAAATTTAAATTTGTCTGGAGCTTGAAAGATTATGTTTGATTCTTTTTCCACATGAGAGTCATTTAACATTTTAAGATAATTATCACAAATCACCCAAGCCTTTTCTTTCATGGTCAAAAAAATCTCTTTGTCCCGGTTGTCACAGTAGCTTTGAGCAGCTTTATCATCCTGACTGCTCTCCTCGAGGCTCATTGTCAGCCCTTCCACGACACCTAAGTGCCTGGCACTGTCCTTGGATAGGACGCAAGAAGTAGTGAAAACAGGACAAAATCTCTGAGCTCAAGGATCTTAAATAGCAGATCATAAAGGAAGGAAGGGTTGGGTCATGTCCTTGGTAGGTGGCACCCAGAACATTCTAGATGTGTCTGCACAGAGCAGTGCTATGATGCGCCCAGTTTCTATACTTTCATCCCTTTGCTCTATACTTCTTCTTTTTTTCTTTATTAATTATAGAGAGAGAGGAAGGGAGAGGGAGAGAGAGAGATAGAAACATCGATGAGAGAGAACATCAACTGGCCGCCTCCTGCATGCCCCCCACTGGGGATCAGGCCCACAACCTGGGCATGTGCCCTGACTGGGAATCGAACCGGCGACCTCTTGGTGCACAGGTCGATGCTCAACCACTGAGCCACACTGGCTGGGCTGGTCTATATTTCTTTTTTTTTTTTTTTATCCTCACCCGAGGACATTTTTCGATATTTTGTTCAGATAGAGTGAGAGGGAGAGAGAGAGAGAGAAACATCGATGTGAAAGTGACACATCGAGTGGTTGCCACCCCCACAACCCAACCAGGGCCGGGGACAAACTGCAACCGAGGTACGCGCCCCTGGCGGGAACCGAACCCGGGTCTCTCAGGACCGCAGGCCGACGCTCTAACCGCTGAACCAAACCGGCCAGGGCTGGTCTATATTTCTTTATCACTGTATTTCTAGCAATGCTATTTGAGATTACATGACCTATTTTTGGCAGAGCTGTTCTTTTTTTTTTTTTTTTTGAACAATATTGAGTTACCTTTCAATTACAAATAAAAGAAAACAAATGTCTCTTTTATTTGAACTGATGCTCGGTCATATTTTATTCATCCTGTACTTAGTGCTCACTCAACTTTCTCATCTAGATATAAGGCTAAACTGTCATCCTTGCTAGATTTCATCTTACTTGGTTCAGTCTGTCTTTCTCTCCTGCCTTCATCTCTTTAGGTCCCACTGCCGTTATACAGTGTGTTAGCTATTTCTCATGGCTTCGTGCCATTTATCAATTTGAGAAGCCGGCTCTTTGTGCACAAGCTGTTAGAACAGGGAGATTCTAAGGTCAGAACTCTGCCTCTTCCCTCTGCAATTCTCCTTTCTGGTGTGTCCTGGTCAGTTAATTGGTGCTCTTCTTTCCTGACCTTATTCAGTCTGCTATGAATCCAATTTGAGCTCCGTCTTACCACCACATTTATAAAGCTTTCACAGAAAAAAACTGTCAGGTGTCTCGCTGAACAATACGTATTGACTTCACGTAGCCCTCATTGGCAGTCTAGAGACCGTGCTCACAGACGAAATGAGGCTAGTCTGCATGACGTGTGGTGGGCTGACCCTCATTGGCTTCTTGGGATCAGTACTTTTCTCTTTAAGTTTACAAAACTCATTCTCTTTTTGATTGCTTGAAGCCCAAGCTTCCCAGCATAGAATGGAGGTTCTTCCCAGTCTGGCCCCCATTTCCACCAAAGCCATTCCTTCTCTTGGAAACCAGCCATACCAAATGCTTTGCTGCTCATCAGCCATTGGACTTCATTCATGTTTCTGCGATTCAGCACGTTATTCCAGCCCCCGGAAATGCTGCTGGGCTGTCCCTCCTCCTGTCCATCTGGAGGGTCCTTATCAGCTGTAAAGACCCTGATAAAACGTCCTTGACTCTCATCTCTGTGCTTTGCTAACACCTCGCATTCACGTGCACTGAACACAGGACTCTCGTGATTTACCCGTCTCTTCTGCCACACTTGGTTTGGGGAAGGGTCCATTCATGATCAGAAACTAGCTCGATGCCTGGTATGTTATACAGACGGAATAAACATGTATTGAACTGTTTTGTAGAACTTTCTTTCCCATGGGCAGGCTCTGGGTGCCAATTCAGTTTGTGCATCTGTCTTATCCCTCCCCCCCCCCCTTTTTCACAAATGGGTTCTATTCTGCTGCCATCTTACTTCTACAATGCTTTTCAAGTTCCTGAAAATTTCACTTCCAAACTCTCTCAGTGCCAATGATGGGACCTGCTCAGACTCTGAAAATGAACTCTTTAAAAACAGTCAAGTGCCCTTTGACTATTTCTCCCTTATCCCAAGTCTCAGCTGCCTCTTAAAGGCACACTGCATAATGTGGGAATCATCGTATTTGGATCTAAAGACGGGCTGAAATTCTGGCTCCAACTCCGTCGAGCTCTGTGAACCCGAGAAAATAAGTTTAGTTCATTGATACTCAGCTTCTTCATTTGTTACTGAAGGGTTATTTCTTCCACTTTTACTATTTTATTATTCTAATCATGTTTTCTCTCATTTCCAAACTGAAGATGGTTCACAGCTAAGAATTTAGAAACCAAGTGGGAAATGACTGGGTGTTTTCCCACCTTCCCAGGTCATGACTGAACTGATGCTTGTCCCGCTGCTAGGTCCCTGCTCCATCTACCTTGACACCAGTCCTGCCGCCTGATGGAAGGTCCCCATACGACCTGTGGCTGCCATGCTTGCCCCCTGTGGGAGCACAGCCTTTATCTCCCAATGCCATTCTGATTCTGTCGTCCGGTGTCCAGGCGCTCGGTACACCGTACACTGCCCGTGGGACGGACTGTTTTCAAGGCCTGTAGCTACAGTTTTCCCTGCGATCTGGCCAGCCAAACCACTGCTTCTCCTGATACGGTCCATGTGATTGCCTTTCCAAAGACTTCCTTTGCCTTGGAATAAAAAGATTTGCACAGTAAAGCAAGATGAAGCAGGTGACAGGCGTTTTGTTTTAGAGGTCAGGAGGCTAAGAACAGGCAAGTCACTGCCCAGTGTGACCTTGGTGGGAAGCAGTGGCGTCGGGGCTAAGACTCAGGTGCTTTGGTGCTTTCTCCAGCCCGGGTCCACCAGCCGTAAGAACAGGAGCGTCTCCACGCCGCTCACGTTCCTTCCCAACATTACACAGCGTCTCACTCATAATGGGCTCAACCGATTTTCCAATTTATTGAAAGGTGTATAACACTTAAAAACTGTGTCGGTCTGGAAATAATCCGAATTTTAACATTTCCACAGAAGGGAGAGAAGAACAAACACCAAATGAGGAGACTTTTTTTATTTTACTTTTTTCTTTTTCAGCCCTCTGACATTGATGTGGAAGTTCCAATTAGTAGAAAAATGGTCAGAAAATGGAGAAAAGGATGGTAAAAGTGGAGAATAATTCATTAATGAGGCATTGCCCTATAAATAATTGAGAAGTGCCTACAAGGAAGAAGGTATTTCTTAAAAATCTGTCATTTGGGGTATCTCAAACCACTTTTTTCCCCCTTATATCAATCTCAAGTCAATTATCTCAGAAAATGCCAACATAGTATTGTGAACAGTGTAATTCCTTTAACATTGTTCTCCTCTTTGTACTTGTCCCTGTATCGCTTACAATTCTTTCACACAATAAAAGCCTCAAATTAATAAAATGCTTTCTCTTTGAAATTCAAAATGCTTTCTCCATGTTACCATTTAATTAATTCTCAAAGCATTCCTCTGCGAAGTGGGCGTGTGGTGGGAAAAGAAATTATTCTTCCCCTTTATGACACAGAGGAAGCAGATTTGAAGAGTGGATCATTTCCATCCCCAGTGAAACCTGACGCTAATTCAGTCACGTTCAAAGTTGTTTGAGTTATTCTGGGCTACCCAGTCTTTCAAACAGAATCATGTTTATGGATTTATTTACTCAAGAAATCAGCAAATAATTATAGTGCCGACTCGATGTCAGATCCTGTTCTAGACCCCTGGGGATACAGCAGTGAACAGAGGAGAAAAAAATCCCTGAGCTCGCAGAACTTAATTTCTTCTAGGGGAGACAGACAATAAACATAGCCAATAAATAAGTTGTTTGCTATATTAGAAGGTGATAAATGTTCTGATAAGCAAATTACTCAGAGGAAGTAAAGAAGAATGGGAGTAGAGGGAGGGTACATCATTTTAAATGAGGTATATAGAGAAGATTGCATTGAGAGGGTGCCATTTGAGTAAAGAAGAAAGAAAGGAAGCGAAATCAGAAGGAAGAGCATTTAAGGCAGGGGGATTAGCCAGTGCAAACGTCCTGTGGTGGCAGCATGCCTGGGATGTTTAAAGAATTAAGTAGGGCAGTGTGACTGGAACAGAGAGAGCACAAACTGAGGTCAGAAGAGGTAACATGGTGTCAGACGATGAGGGCCTCCTAGGCACTTTGCAGATGTCATTTACTTTGAGTGACATGGGTGTCTCTAGAACATTTTTAATAATTTTATTTTTCAGTTACTGTTTACATTCAATATTATTATTATTCTCACCTGAGGATATATATTTTTTTGCATTTATCTTCAGATGGAGCAGGAGGGAGAAAGGGGGGAAGACAGAGAGAAACATCAATGTGCGAGAGATACATTGACTGGTTTCTACCCACACGACCCCAACCAGGGCTGGGGACAAACTGCAACTGAGGTACATGCCCTTAGCGGGAACTGAACCCGGAACTCTCTGGTCCACGGGCCGTGGTTCTAACTGCTGAGCCAAACAGCCAGGACTCGATATTATTTTGTATTAGTTTCAGCTGTACAGCATAGTGATTAGACAGTCATATACTTTACAAAGTGATCTCCCTGATACTTCCAGTACCCACCTGCCACTATACATATTTTTACAATATTATTGACTCTATTCCCTACGCTGTACTTTACATCTCTGTGATTATTTTGTAACTATCATTCATACTTCTTAATCCCATCACCTTTTTCACCCAGTCCCCCAGACCCTTCCCTCTGGCAATGATCACAGTCTGTTCTCTGTATCTATGAGTCTGTTTCTATCTTGTTTGTTCATCTATTTCATTTAGATTCCACATCTAAGTGAAATCATATGGTATTTGATTTTGGAGGATTTTAAGTAGAAAAGTGACATGACTTACTTTTAAAGTGATCACTGGCTGCGGTGTTGAGAACAGACACAGACGGGAATAGACGGAAGCAGAGAAGCCAATCACAAGGCCATTGCCTTCATCCGGGACAGACTGTGGCTCACACCAGGATGGAAGCAGAGAAGGTGGTGAGAAGTGACCAGATTCTGAATATATTTTGTAGGTGGAGCCAATAGCATCAGTTGATTGGATTAGATGTGAGTTGGAGAAAAACAAAGGAATTTTATCTTGTGAACTAGAATGGAAACTCCTTGAGGGCAACAGTCACCTATTATATTTCTTACGTTCTTTATAGAAATAAAGGAATGGTTCGTGCACACGCACACATACACATACAATAACTATGTGTTGAGTGAAAGGAGAGAAAAGCAAATTATATCAGTAGCTCATAATTTGGGGTTCCTAAATCCTTAATGGCTTGCAAAAATGAACACTACCGTTATGGGTTAAATTGTGTCCCTCCCAAAAAAGATTATGTTGGAGACCTAACTCCTAGTACTCAAAGTGTGACCTTAATTGAAGGTAGGTTCTTTACAGAGGTAAATGAGCAGAAATGACATCATTATATCCAATTTGACGCCCAGATCCAGCATAGCTGGTGTCCTTACACAAAAAGGAAATTTGGACACAGAGACAGACATGGAAGATAATATGAAGACACAGGCAGAGGTGGCCATACATGCCGAGGAGAGGCCTGGACTCTTCCTATAGAACCCTCAGAATGGTCCATCCTACTCACTCCTGGTTCTAGCCTCCAGACCTGGGAGACAGTAAATTTCTGTTGTTGAAGCCACTCAGTTTGTGATACATTTTTACAAGAGTACCAGCAAACCAACACAATTCGTTTCAATATTTCAAAAATAGAAGTGAAATTCTTTTTTCCGGTGATAAGACCGCTGAAACTAACAACAATACAGCTGAAATGTCATTGTTTGGATGGAATTATATTTTTCTGGTGAAGTAACAGGGTTTTTAACTGCTACTCAGAAGTTCTGTCTGGCATGGGAAATGAATGTATTATTACATTTACCATTTCATTTGTTTGACAAAAGTATCATAAAATGTAGTGTCCGCAAGAAAAATGATAAAAATTATTTTGAATGATGATAGCTGAGAATCACATATTTACACGTTTTGGGGGGAAAAAAGAAACAAAAACATCGCACTTTATCTGTGCTGCTTTTGCTGTTCACAGTGTAAAGGGTCCCATTGCATAGGAGGAATGCACAAAAGGGAACAGATACAAATCTTGTGTTCTAAGATCCAGATGGCTTTTGAGAGATGATCTAGTCTAATTCAGTGTATATATGAAAAAACGTTATCCCAGGAAGAACATTAAGGTGATAGACATAACTTTGTTTCAATACACAGTAGCACAAATTATGAGGCTTCCTAACAGCAGTAGAAGAAAGAGTGAAATGTGCTATTCCTTGAATCTTTCCCTTTGTATCTGCCTGGCCATAGTGAGCGACATAAGCAATGTTGAGTCATAACTGTCTGGAGAGAAAGGTGTGAGAGTTAGGTATGTGGAGGGACAAAAGCTGGGATATAAGATGAGACAGAGAATAGGATGAGACATAGCTGCGTAGGAGACCCCTGGATATTTCAAAACTCATATTGTTGCTAGGAGGCCTTTTTTGCATAATTTTTTCATAGGGCTTTAGAGTCACACAGAGGTGTGTTCAAATCCAGGCTCTGATATTTAGAAGGTATATGAACACAATCAAGTTTCCTAACTTGACATTGCTTTCTTTACATACCTTGTGGAGTAAATTTTGTCCGAAATGGTGACAATATGTAGAATGTGTTTAGAGGTAGTAGGAATCCAATAAAGGGTGGTCTTATTCCTTGTCATTTACCTAATGGGTTTCCGAGTATCCTGCCTCTGTCCTATACTAGAACACTTTTCCTCATCATTTCACATGCAGATAACCTATCAGTCCTTGACAAGCTCAGTGTGAATGTCAACCTCTTTCTTTCAGTCAGCTCACATGCTTCCTATCATTCAGTTTTGCACTTTTACATAGTTATTGGTTGCAAGGTTTTATTTCCCTACCTTGGATTTCTTGTGGACTAGTGGGACGCACCAGGAACGTCTAGATTTGAGCTCCACCAGCCACTCGGGCAGGGAGGCAGAACT
Organism: Molossus molossus; assembly: GCF_014108415.1. NCBI lineage: Eukaryota > Metazoa > Chordata > Mammalia > Chiroptera > Molossidae > Molossus > Molossus molossus. Next base: position 9,578,233 of record NW_023425359.1, on the reverse strand, counting down.
GCTCTGAGTACAATGGAATAGGGTATTATAACTACGGGAGCTTACACCATCGTGAGGGAGGCTGGGAGTTATTTTCCAGAAGGGGGAACTGAAAGATCTGAGAAAAGTCACTACAAGACCCCTCCGCCCCACGAGGCCAAGGAGTGGGTGAGCAAGTTGAAGCTTACAGTCAGGTGCTAGAGGGGCCCCTGATGAACAGCTGGTAGAGAAGCCATGCAGCTGTCGTCTCTGCATGGTGCTGCCTCTTTGGGTCCACCTTCCAGTTCTCCTGTTGCTCAACAGGGCTGGGGATTCGGATAAAGATCTGCATGTGAAGTGGGAGAGAGCAAGAACATGCTAGAACCTGGTGGGATTCTGTCTCACCACAGCAAACTACAAAGACTTCAGAGAGAAATACATGCTGGTTCACTCTGTCTCCCCAGTCTGTACAAATTCCTTCTTTGGCCAAATCTACTCACTTGCACACAGGGAAGGGGATCCTGGGAAATGTAGTTCCAGCTATTCAAGTTGACAGAGTACAAACTACCACAGCTACTTACTGGTTATGTGGATTGTACCGGGCAGTTTACCTAACCTTTCTGGTCCTCTCCTTTCCTGTTGATATAGCGATGTAAAATAGGTAACATCGATAATAGGTAAAATGACAAGCACCTCTGCAGAGTTTTAGTAAGGATTAAATGACATGATGCAAACAATGTGTTACAAAAAATAAAAAATACTTTTCAGATTGTTATTAGAAACACCATCATTTAGTTAACTCACATATACAGTGGGCCAAAAACTGTACTATGCCTGGGATACACAGCTGTGAACTAAATAGACAGTCTCTCTGTTATTATGAAACTGAATCAAATACCAATTAGATATCAAGTAGAGATATGACAAGCAATTGACTGACTGGATTTCAGGGCATGGGTCTGGGTTAAAGGTATACATTTGAGAGTTATTAGTATTTAGGTATCATTTAAAAGTATGAGTCTGAATTAGCTCACTTAGAGAGTGCACATACATTGTGAAAAGAAGAGGCCTAAAGGTTGAGATCTGAGGCCCTCCCAAAATTTAGGGGTGAAAATGATCAAGAGGAACACACAATGAGGCCGAAAAAGAACAACCAGCAATGTAGAAGAAAAATAATAAATACTGGTGTCCTGGTAGCCAGATATAGGTTATCCAGAAGGTGAGAGGGATAAACTTGAACTTCTACTGAAAAGTTAATTCATATGACAATTGAGAAATGACCACTAGTTTAGCAACACGAAGGTCATTGACAGATGAACTGGGGTCAAGACCGGATGAGAAGAGAGGCAGTTTTTGGTGTAAAAGAAAGTTATTGGTTTGCACCAAGTAAAACAAGGCAGTGAGAAGTCGGAAGTGTATCAAAGAACATTTCATGAACATGTATATCTATACATAGATATAACATATCTATGTGATGGCTAGATGAATGGACGGGACCAATGGAACAGCGCATTTCTTTATGTGCCATGCATAAAAATATATGAAGTTGGTTTTATTCTATTTGTTTGCTTATTGATGACAACGATCTCTTAGTGCTGAGCTGGGGTAGGTCCCCTGAGGGTAGGAACCTTTATCTAGAGATGAAAAGAAGGCCCGCTTCCTTCAACAGTTTCTCTTTAAGAGGAAATGATCAAACTGAGTGAGCAGGCCCAGTTATTTTTTCCATTTTTCTCAGTCCAATTCACATCAACTTTCCGGGAGTAGACTGAACAAAGGGAAAGAAAGGGGAAGAGAGAGAGGTTTCAGCTGGAGCAAGAATGTGAAGGAAACATTCAGAGAAGTTGAAAAAAAAATGGCAATTTTGCTGAAAAAGATCATGTTCAGAGAGCACACTGGAAATATTTTGGGAACTGGGGAAGAGTGGGAGATGGATCAGACTAGGGTGTATATTTTAGTAATGTTTTCCCCCTAGTATTTAGAACAGAAGATAGGTGGAATAAATATTTGCTCCTTGAGTAAACCCTGGAAAAGCTGGGGTGGGGCTGGGAAATGCACAGGTCAGGGCTCCTGTTTTTCAGTGGAACAGATGTCCCACCCAGGGGTGGGTTCTCTTCCGTTTAGACCGAGTTAAGAAGGGGCTGGCTTGATTAACTTCTGTCTCTCTCTTCCTCATAGCCTAGGAAGGAAAACTTCAGATATTCATAGCTTCCCAACCCTGCCCCAAAGCCAGACACAAGCTTCTTTACTGTAAGTGGGACAAAACTGACGTTTCTCCTTCCTGTCCTTCTAATCCTTACGGAAGAATTAGTGACAGGAACCTGGAGAATACTTCTGGGGGATCAGCGCCCCAGGCCCCCTTGGGAAATTGCCGGAGGCTGGAGCAGGAGGGAGAAACCGGGCATTGGGGATGGTCCTTGGGCTTCACAAGTGGCAAGATTTTCACCTCCTGCTGGCAGCCAATAAATTCTTGTTCCATTTTTCCAACTTGGGAGGAAGCCTTGAAAGCCTCAGACAAAGGGGCTGGATGAGTCATTTGGTCCTGGCCATTTCTTCCTTCCGGGGGCGTCTCACTATCTGTCCACTCTGGTGATTTAAGTGTAACGGTAATAGGTCAACTGCTTCCCTCATAGTGTCAGCGGAGATCAGTTAGGCACGTGATGAATGAAGCCTGCTGGCTGCATGGGCTCCATCCATCCAAGCTCCCATGCATCTATCCATCCTCCCATCCACCCATCCACCCATCCACCCATCCATCCATCCATCCATCCATCCATCCATCCTCCCATGCATCCATCCATGCATCCGTCGCCCTTCCTCCCTTCCGGCTTACACTGGGCGTGCAGCTCGGATCTCCAGGCCCTGAGCGGCGCGTACCCCGGGCTGGTCTCCCCAGGGCCTGAGGGTGGGGCGGCCGGGAGGCCCGGCGGCCAGGGCGGTGTGGCCGCGCCGCGCGGAGCCCATCCTGGCCGCCACCTCCGGCCGCCCGCGCCCCACGTGACCGCCCTCCCCCTCCCCCTCCCCCTCCCCGTCGCGCGCACGGGCCGGGCGTCTCGGCTCCGCGCGCGCCCGGCGGGTCCCAGCGCCCGGGCGGAGAGCGGAGGCGGCGGCGAGCCAGCCGGGCTGCGGGAGCCGCCTGTGCGCGGCGGCGGCGAGGGTGGCGGTCGCCTGAGCGGCGGGAGCCGGGACGGCGCGGATTCCGCCTCCCCGAGGGTGATGAAGCTGCCCTGCTTCGCTGCCCCGCTCGCCGCCAGCTGACACCGCCTGCACGCGTGCCTGCCCGGAGGGAGACGCGGCGGGGCCGTGACCTTGGCTCCGGAGGTAAAGGGGGAGCCGGCGGGGAGCAGGCGCCACCCAGCGCTCCGGGCCCCCGCCCGCGCCCGGCCCTCGCCCTGCGGTCCCGGTGCCGAGACTGCCGCCCGGCTCGTGCGGCCGCGCCGCGGGCTCCGGCTCGCCTGCCATTTGTGCTGCCAGGCGCTGGGCTTGTTTTCTCCTGCCGGGCCGGTGGCTCCGAGGTCCCGGGCGGCTTCCCGGGGAGCGAGGCATTGCCTGCAGGTGGGTTTGAACTCCCACCGGTGCTCGCTGCCGGGATGGAGCCGGTGCCTCCTCGGCAGGATTTCGCAGCGCGCTCCCGTCCCGGAGCGCAGCGGGCAGAGAGCACGGAGCCGGGAAAGTCGCAGACGCCTCGCTGGCGGTGGGGGCCCGGGGTGGAGAGGACACACCTGTCCCGGGGAGGGCGCCGCGGACCCTGCGCCGGGGGAACTACAGACCCCCGGGGCCAGGGGTCTGCGCAGGGTGGCGCCTTTCGCCCTTTGGGGAACAGATTAAGTGGACCTGCAGGTGTTGGGAGAGAAAACTCTGTAGTATGGAATTGGGAACCGCGGAGATTTTTTTTTTGCAGGTGAGCACCAAACACTTTTTAAAATGAGAATCCAGAAAATCAATTCAATTGAAAGCCACAGCCAAATGACTACTTTAAATAAAAGACGGTCATTTCTTACAGTTCCCTGGGGGTACTGTGGGTATAAATTCAGTTAAACAACAATACAAAACTATTCACGTGCCACTCTGTGCAGCCAACCCCAACAGGTAAGCATGCTCCGTGTGGGTGTGTGCAGTGGACGGTGAGGATCAGTCAGGGGAGTGAGGCCCCCGGAGCACTGCCCTGCGGATCTCACTGGAGTCCCTCTAACCGTTTGCAGCGCAGACTGATAATCCCCGTGTCCCAGCTCGAACCCAGCGTGGGTGACATGGCCCAAGGGAATAATTACGGGCAGACCAGCAACGGCGTGGCGGATGAATCACCCAACATGCTGGTGTACAGAAAGGTAAGAAATGTCCTCACTTTCTTGGAAGAAGGGGAACTGGCTTTCTTGAAATGTTTCCTCAGATAAAAAGTAAATATTAACTTTCTGGCCCAGTGGATTTCCAAGTCACCAGTGACGGCACTTGAGCATGATCTGATGTTCTCAAGTGTGTAGAGAGACAGTCAACTCTGTTCTCATACTTCTCCTGGCTGATTGGACAGATTTTAATCTGTGCTCAGCAATAACAGAACATTTGAGCATCCCACATATTTTATTTGTTACACATAATTCTTTTATGATTTAGAAGCTTTGCCTTATACTATCCCTAAGCATTTGGGTTATAATGATAAATATAAATGTTTAACATTAGAAATGAAAATAGTCTGCTTTGCACTTCTGTGACCAGAGTGAATGTGTTTGAATGTATGGATGGTTTAATGGTTTTACTTCTAACTAAACGATTCTGGTTGTGTTTGTTTTTGTCTTAGCCTCAGTTATTTTTTACTTTGTGTTATTTTTATAATTTTGCTTGTGGGTATTTATGTTATAGTGCCATATGTCCAATAAATAAATCTTTATAACAGATTTCTTTTTTGCCACAAACGGATGACAGCTTTAGGCACTCCATAACAATGCTATCAGCAACACGCTTATAGATACTGAGCCACGAAAACAAAGATGTACTTGAATATTGTGCATGCTTCAGAGTGGTTGCTTAGGTAACTTCCCTCTAGTGATAATCAGCAATATTACTAAAATTAAGGAAGCAGTCTTTATTAAACTTTGGTTCCAGTCGCTTCTATTGTGTTTTTGCTGGGATTATTTTTTCTTTAGCATGTTATCTGTAATGCTTATTGGGCAAGATTTTAACCTGTTAACATTAGCAGTGGTTGAAAGGAAATCAAACCTGAAACCAAGAAAAATCTTAAAGATTTTGATTAGCACGAGCTCATTGAAAAGTCAGGATGAGTTTGCATTGATTGTTCAGCTAGAAGATTAGGACAAAATTAAACTTTCTTTATTTGTGGCCCAGGATCAGTCAAAGGTGATGATGAATATGTGTTTGAGGGAATATTGTTATTGTTTTCATGTGAAGAAGCATGAGCATGTTGACCCAATGCTAGCTGTTTTTTCTCTAGCCTTATGGACAATACTTATTGTGTACCTGTGAATAGTTTTGTGTGTCTGGGACAATAATGTATGATAGAAAAAAATAGAGATTAGTTGCCTATTTTAGCATGAAAGCATTTCAAATGGATAAAGCAAGAAAATAATCCACTTGAGCCTAAATTATTAAATTATTACTATTGTATTTCTGAATTGCTTGAAATAACTGGATATTTGCCCATTCTAGATAGAGTTAGTTCTGAGAAGAACTATTTGGGGGCAGTTGTGTATTTAAAAATAATTTATATTATTTTTATTGTTTAATGTGATTCCAAATTTTGTAATATGCAAAATATGAGAATTGATAGTTCTATCTTATAGGTGTGTGCCATGTGAAGAGTTGGATTTAGGGGGTGTAATTACAGTAGTTAGCTAGGTCAAACAGGTGCATTTTCTCTGTTTCCTCATAAAAGACTAGGGATGAATTGATCAGACAACTAAATTATCTTGATTAGAAATAAATTTAATATGACATCAATCCGTGTGTCTTATTAAGTCAATTAACATGAAACTAAATGACAAACAAGGCTAGGGGTTCTAGAAATAGTTATTGGATTATTTAGTGTATCTGAGCTTCATGTTGCTAATTTCGAATTTACTGTATAATTTTTATATCATCAAATTGCTTTCAGTGCTACTTGTAAATTTATAGACTACGATACTTCAGGAAGAGAATATAATGCCTCACTCTTTTAAGTGTTATCACTTAAAAGAATGAGGCATCATTTTGCCGGTTAAGTTTAGAACTGCTTGTAATACTTATTTTGACCTTTTATTAGCTCTGTTTAGGGTTAATGACACGTATAATTTATTTTTAGAAAAGATTTCCCTGATAAACAATTATTGGAAAAAATGACTTAGTTAAGTATAAATAAATACTAGATAATTTGTATAAAGAAACACAGTGTCCTTGGTTATCATTTGCTAGTTACCAAGTCAAATGGTCCATGTCTGTGTGCACATACAATAGGACATTGTGGATTTCATGTGACCATTTTGCCTCTTTTTTTGCACCTCATGTGGACTTTACATTTAATATCTTCTCAGTAGAGGCTACCTTTTAAGTTGGAGAGGGGGATGGGGAATAGATCCATTAGGATAGTTCAACTGCTCCACTTGAATAAAAGAATAAGCACTATGTTACCAATGCTTCTTAACCATGAAGTCCATCAAAGGTTTTGAAAAGAACTCCAGTCCCACAGTACATTGCTCAATAACAGCGGAGAGAATGGATAGAGAAATTGCTGTTTGACTGATTCATGCCCATTGCCCACCTCTGCTTCACTCTCGAAAGAGTTCTTGCAAGTGGCTTCTGAACTCCTCCCCACCTCCCAGCCACGTCTTGTTCACTGCCGGATTCTGATGACTTGCACACACTAAACATCTGTACACGCCGTTCCCATTTTACCCAGGTAGGCTGTCAGTGACACTTAGAGCATTCCTGTGAGTGACAGAAGACGCGAGTGCTCATCGAAATGGAATACACAGGGAAGAGCTGGGCTGTGCGAATTTCTTTTGTCCGTCTGATGTCTCTCTCCATTTTGCTCATCATACGGATTATGGGAATTCCTCCAAATAACAGGAAAATTCCAGGGATTTATTTATTTATTTGTTTGCATGAAGAATTCCATAGTGATGTTGTGGAAGAAAAGGTACAAGGGGTAGAGTTCACGACCCTCCAGGCAGAGTGGGTATCACCATAGTGAGTGGTATAGGCAATAGTGATGCTACCTCTCCGTCAGGGGTGGTACCTGCTCAGTCTCAGATGTTTGCCGGTAGCTTTTTTTGACTTAATATGAAGAATCTCAGTTGGTTTCATTGGATGTCGAAGGTACATGTAAAAAATCCACATTGGACAAAATATTTGCCTTACCAGTTTTTTATGTATCCTGCTACTGTTTTCCATAAGCCAGTGATTAAGTTAGAGTAGTTATGCCATTTTATGTACCTGAGAACACCTTACTTACAAGTTTATAAAATAGGAAGCTTGACCATTTGTATTCCTGGGGCTGCCTAGGTTCCCTTCAGACGGGCCTTGATGAGCGTGAGATGAGAAGTAATTAATTTCTTTAGGAAGAGGCCAACCAGCTCCAACTCGTCTTGGATTCAGACCAGGAACATTTATAGAAGTGACAATTCAGAACCATGGTTTGTTTTGGATTGTGGGTTCAAATACCACTCTCTTTCTTGGTCTGCTTTGGGCAAAACCCTCATCCTTTGGGGTGGCACTGGCTGTAAAGGACTTGGGTACAGGGAGACACGTTTCACATTTGACGTCTAGCCAACATGCTGCTCACTAGACAGTATACATCCCTTTTTATCCAGAGCCGACATCCCTGCGTTTGACAAACCAAGTATCTGGAGCACCAGAGGCCAGTATTTTACATTGGCTGGTGTGCTGGCTCCTTACTAGCGAGGACGCTCAAAATGACCAGTAGCTTCTGGTATTATTGCAGCCACTGTTTACACTCCAGCCGACAGAAAAGTAAATGGAAATGTTTTCCTCCCTCCCCGAGTTCGTGGAATGGACACGTTTTGGGGAATAGCAAACCTGTGAAGTCCACTGGGCCTCTCCCCTCACCTCCCCTTCCCCCACCCATTCTCTCCTGCATTTCCCTCTCCTCTCCTCTCGCTTCGTCTTCCAGCTAGCCACTCTCCTTCCATGTTTTTCTTCCTTTTTATTTTTCCTTCTCAAAACAGACTTCAGAGTGAAGATATGATTTTCCCTAAGAGTGGATACCGGCCATGTTTGAGGACCTGCTATGTGCAGTCACTCAGACAGGTGCCTTTAAACTTGGTGCCCTTTGTGCCAAAGGTCCAATATGTGGCCATATGTGACCAGTGGGCAAGGCTTGTCTTTAAGGTTAAGACGGCTCTGTCCTTAAAGAGCAACGTGGGACCACTGGCCTTTCTCACATGGAGGACTATGGGCCTCTCACCCCAAAGGGAAGACCGTGTCTGCTGATTGCCTTGACCCAGACGTTGTGTTTGAGGCTGTTCTGAACTCGGTCTGTTCTGTGAAAATAGACACACCCGCAAGAAAGGGAAGTAACTTGTTTCTTCTTGGGAAGAGATTGGATGGCAGACATTACTGGTCTGTTAGTGGTGTGTTAGCTGACATTTCCTACATGAATTCTGTGCATTTGTTTCTTCAGGATTATTCGGTCTGGTCAACCTTGAAGGTGTCAATAGTCCCCCATTAAACCCATTATAAAAAATAACCTTTGACATTTTGAACCTTAGTTCTTTTGATCTGTCTGGATTTAGGGTGTTAGTAGAGTGAAGGGCATTTACAAATGATGACAAGATGAAGTACCATCGGACAAGGAGGGGATGTTGGCAAATAGATCATCTGGAAGACCTGAACCACTAGCAATCAGATTTCTCAGTTAGGCGTGGGGAGGGGAGGCAGGCATTGGGAGGAGGAGAAATGTTTTACCCTTTCTGAAAATGTCCAAAATGGAGTGCCTCCTATTAATTAGATTATTTAAAAACACCTTTTTTGTGCCAATTAGGGTACTGGAAATACCAAGGGGAACACTATGTAAAGTATATGATTGGCCACTAAGCTGTTCACCTGAAACTAATACAAAATAAAATAAAAATAAACTGTAAAAAAAAAAAAGCACCTTTCTGGACCAAGGGGTGTTGGCCACTGTAAATACTGTAATATGGCTTGAATCTGTCTGAGTCAAGTGCCAACCTGTTTTTCCCTCATTGATACAAACACTGACATGTGTTTTGAGATAGAAGAGGAACACCATCTAAGGTATTTCCACTGACATTTGATGAGTAATCATTTAATGAATTTGGGGCAGTAATGAACTTGAGCTCAGAGCAGAAAAGCCTTCCATGGCTGAGCTGTTTGCTCACCAGTGGTTGCTGGTCAGTGCTGTTTGTGGGAAAGAGGAGGATCTGTGGCCGGAATTTTATTTCCTTCATCTTCACCTCCAACCTTCCCGAATCACATTGGTCAGAGGGAAGTGCGATGCACCAAAGAGAAGCGATCTAGGATTTCAGTGCCTTCTAATAGCCTCTGTGGTTCCACCGAATGATGGAAATCAGGGTATTTTTAGGCAGTGTGGGTGATGGAATGTGATCACTGCAGAGAAGATGGAACTGTTTTGGATTTGGACAGTTTAGTGACTTAATAAATGTTAAATCTCCTTGAAAACAGCATTTTGGCAAACAAGAACCACAAATAATTGGTCTTTGCTCCCTCTTTGCTAGCAGTGAAAAGCAGGCATTGAAATGTCAGGGTTGCCGACTTCTGTGTTACAAAATATCAATTTAATTATAAGATGATTGCAAATGATAAAGTGGGTACCCAGATCCTTAGGGGAAAAAAATCCTGCTTCTCTCTGCCACTTGGCCAAGGTAATATAAATATTTAGCTTATTCTCTTTAAAATTCCCTTTGTCCTGTGTCTCATTCACTGGGACACTGGGACTCTCATAGGCAGTCATGAACCCCATCCCAGCTCCATTAAAATTGCCTCCTTGTCTAAACTGGGGCCCATCTAGAGAGATAAGCTGTTATTATTATTATTTTTTTACCTTCTGTGAAACATAATTGAAAAAATGGCAGCTTTGCTATGTTGTCTGGGTTTTTAAGAATCAGTTGAGGTCTCTTCTGGTGTTTAGCAAGTTCAAGTTTTCTTGAGGGGTCAGTGTGCTGCCCTAAGGGGTCGGCGTGCTACTATGGGGGAGTGTGTGCACTGCGGTGAGCATCTTGGGTTTCAGTCCTGGTTCTGCTGCTGTTTGGCTGTGTGGCTGTGGGTTAGCATCTGACTTCTCACCCTTCAGACTCCTAACCTATAAAATGATGGAAAATAAAATGTTTCCTTCAGCCCTGGCCAGTTTGGCTCAGTATATAGTGTTGGACCATGGACCAAAGAGTCTTGAGTTTGATTCCTGGCCAAGGTATACAGATTCGATCCCCAGCCCCAGTTGGGGTTGTGCAGGAAGCAGCCAATCGATGTGTTTCTCTCACATGGATGTTTCTCTCTCTCTCTCTCTCTCTCTCTTTCTCTCCCTCCCTTTCACTCTGTCTAAAAATCAATGGAAAAATATCCTGGGGTGAGGACTAACAACAACGACGACGTTTCTTTCATAGAACTGTTCGATGATAAAACGAGAGCGCGTAGGCAGCGTTTCTTGTGTAGAACCTAACACATAGTAGATCCTCAATAAATACTTCAATAAATGCCCTAATTATAATAAACGTTATTATTAATGTTAATAAATGCTCTATTTATTATTGCTATTTTCCTGTTATTCTTTAACACCTTGTATGTGCCAAGGGTCCAGTATGTTAAAGATAATTAGATGAAGAGAAAAAGTTGAAGGCTTCACCTCCTTCAGTCATGTCTTCTTGGAAGGTGAGAAGGCAGATTCTGTAGGAGGCTTTGGTAACATCCTTTTATGGCACTTACGATGTCCTGTGTTGTATTATTTAGTCCTATGTAGCCAGCTTCTTCTTAATAAGCTTTTGGAGATGTTATCTTATATATCTTTGCAGCCTGCACAATTCTTTGGATGTTATGGGAACTAAATAAAGCCTTTGGATCCAGGAATTCCAGAGCTGGAAAGAAACTCAGAATGTATCTGTTTATTCATTTTGCACATTATGAAACTTAATATCAGAGAAGTAGCACAATTTGCCTAAAGAGACGCAGCTTGATTCCAGGTCTTTATTTGTCCTCCTGTGTTCTCTCTCTCTCTGTTTCTGTCTCCGTCTCTCTGTTCTACTCTCTCTTGACATAAATGCTGTAAGTCTTAGTGTTTGTAGTTCAGTGTCAGCAAGGATTGGCATTCTGGTTTCCTTACGGCACCCATGGACTATCCCAGTATGTCCGATCACCCACTGTAAATCGATCGTTAATTTGTTTTTTCCTTCAACTGTAGTTTAGCTTTTGGACGCCAAGGATAAGATTGGGAACTCGGTAAGGCCACCTCTGGGAGTCGTTCTGTTCTTGATTTGATCCTGTGCACATTGTAAGGCTGCAAGGAAATGAGAATGCGATGCTGTGTGCAGTGCTGTCCAACAGAACCTTCTGGTGTGATGGAAATATAGGCGTGCTAGGCAGGATGGTAGCCACTAGCCACACGGGGCAACCGAACACTCGACATGTGGCTGGTATTACTGTGGGCCTAACTTTTAAATGATATTTGATTTTTATTCGTTTAAGTTTAAGTTTCATAGTCCCATGTGTCCAGTGACTAACACATTTGAAAGCAGTGATTATAAAGACCTTTGGAAAAGCAGCCTGAAACCCAAGAGGAGAGAAAAGAATAAGCTACACTTAGCTTGACACTTGACACACAGGTGGCCTCAGCTACCTGTGGAGTATAATGAACAGAAAAAGCTGATGAACAGAACACACCCAGAGACATAGAGAGGAGTGTGGTTCAGAATGACAGACCTCAGAGGCGGGGGCCGGCGGAGGGATGAGATAAACCCAAAACTTACACGCATGTATGCGTAACCAATGGACTTAGACCATGCTTGCGGGGTGGGGGTGGGGGGGCGTCTGGGGGCAAAAAGGAGAAACATCTGTAACAACAATAAATACAGTAATTAATAAACAACAACACAGAAACGCCATTTTAAAGGAAGCCAGGGACCTCTGATAAGGAGGTGATAGCTAAATGACATCAACTATCTGCTCTATTCGTTTTTTTTCATCCTGTGGAAAGTGTCAGTGGTCTGAAGGGCGCCCTCCCTGAGGTCAGGAGGACAGGAGCCTCATACACTGTGAACACAGAGGGAAGGGCAGTCCCAGGGCCTCGGGGGACTGGCTGGGGGTCAGAGCTCTTGGAGGAAGGTCTGCCTGTGGCGTCTCAGAGATGCGTCTCGGCTGTCCCAGTTCCCAGAGACGGACGGAGAGCCAGCGGCTTCTGGGTAAAAGGGACTGAAAGGGGTTGGAATCCTTGTTGAGAACTTAAAAGTGGGGTATAAAGGAATCCGCTTCTTTTTAGCTCACTTCTCTTATGTCTCAGAGTGTTAAAAGGAAGGCAGAAAGCCCACAGGGACGGGGCAGCGATGGGGGGACAGGGCAGCGATCGGGGGATGGGGCAGCGATGGGGGGACGGGGCAGCGATGGGGGGACTGGGCAGCGATGGGGGGATGGGGCAGCGATCGGGGGATGGGGCAGCGATGGGGGGATGGGGCAGCGATCGGGGGACGGGGCCTCAGAGCCACAGGGCTGGAGGTGGATCTACTCCGCCCCGGCTAGCTGTGTGAGCTCGGGCAGGGTTCTTAGCTGCTCTTGGAGACTCTGCAGAACCACAGAGAAGATGATGAGCTGCAGGTGGAAATACCCGCTGAGAGGGACTGGCAGACAGTGCCTGTGGACTCTTCTTGGGACTTGTGAAATTTACCGAGACCCCCTGCGGAAGTCCACTTTGCAGGGGTCATCCTGACAAGTCCCCTGCTTGCCGAACATCCCCAGTGCTGGAGGTCACTCAGGCCAACTGACCTGATGTCCTGTTTGGTCACTGCTGGAAGATGTCAAGAACAATATACACCCAGATGACCTTTTTCATGACCACACAAAGCTTTTGAACGTCAGGAAAAATGGTTTATTAGAATGTGTTTCTCTAGTGCAGAAATCAGAGAAAAATTTTCACCTTTAATGTTTAAGATGATATATACCCAAGCATTTTTTTGAACTCCTCCTCAATATATTTATTGATGTTAGAGAGAGGAAGGGCGGGGGGTGGGGAGAGAAACATGGATGTGAGAGAGAAACATTGATTGGTTGCCTCTCGTATGTACCCCAACCAGGGACTGAACCCCGAAACCTAGGTGTGTGCCCTGACTGGAAATTGAACTTGGGACCTTTTGGTGCATAGAACGATGTTCCAACCAACTGAGCCACACGGGCCAGGCCCCCCAGGCATTTTGAAAACAATTACGTACTACATAGAGAGAACACATTATTCCTAAAATTTTCTCTTTTTGAACTTTTCTGCGTGCATTTCCTCTGGAAATTAATGTCTTTTGTCATTTGCTCTAACTTTTGCACTTAGTATTTTATGTTTTCACTTTTGGTTTCTTGTTAATTAGAATAGTTGCTGTTCATTGAGTACTTACCTTGTGTCAGGCCCTTTACGACTATTACATATTTCCCTTAAAATAGTGTTATAGGTTGGTTATTAGTATCCCATTTTTATAAGAAAGCTGAAACTCATGACTCACATCAACTGAGTGACTGCCCAGGATTGTTCAAGACTAGTGGCTGGGTTCGTGAACTCCATGAAGAAGGGGACACCTGTCTTTCATTGCTGTGTTCCCAGCACCTAGAAAAATGGCGCCTACTAGGTGTCCCTGAATAGTGACTGCAGAAATGTACAAGTGACTGAATGAATCAATGAATGAGCAGACAAATGAATGGGAGCTTGGTCCAAATACCCTGCTGTCGCCTCTTCACTGTGTTGCTTCCAGTTAAATTAATGAGCGGTTGGGACCCTCAGGATTTGATTCTGTTGGCTACATATCCTTGAGCCTTGCTCTGACCAAGCACTATGGTAGGCCCTGGGGGTAGATTTTTAGACCAGACAGATAGGGTCTGAGCCCTCTCTGAGCTTACTGCACAGGGAGAAAGACAGGTGTCAAGCAACTCATCATAGTGTGATTGATGCCACGAGAGGGGAAGAACTGAGTGATAGAAAAATTTATTTAGTTTTGGGTCATCTGGTTTCTAAAATAGATATTATGTTGAGCTGTATCTTCTATTTGCAATTCTGAGTGCCTAGCACAGTGCCCAAGGTCTTACAGCCTCTGACATTTGATAAGTGCTCAATAAATGAACCAAATTGAGATGAGCTAAAGTTGAAAATCCTCAGGGCTTTACTGAGACAGAATAGGCAAAGGTGTTGATCTCTCTTAGAAAACCAAATGTGCCCTGGGCAGTGTTGCTCAATGGTTAGAGCATCAGCTTGCCATCCAGAGAGACCTGGGTTCGGTTCCCACTAAGGGCACGTACCTTGGTTGTGGTTTGTCTCTGGCCCTGGTTGGGTCATGCGGGTGGCAACCACTCGATGTGTCCCATTCACGTCAATGTTTCTCTCTCTCTCTCTCCCCCTCCCACTCTATCTGAACAAAAAATGGAAAAATGTCCTCGGGTGAGGATAAAAAAAAAAAAGAAAGAAAACCAAATATGCCCTGCCGATGTGGCTCACTGGTTGAGCGTTGACCCATGCAAAAAGAGGTCGTCGGTTCGATTCCTGGTCAGGGCACATGCCCAGGTTGTGAGCCCAATTCCCAGTGGGGGGCATGCAGGAGGCGGCCAATCGATGTTTCCATCTCTCTCTCCCTCTCCCTTCCTTTTGCTCTAAAAGTCAACCAAGAAAAAAAATATTTAAAAAAAGGAAAACCAAATGTCTCTTTCCTCAGGCTCTCAGCCAGGCATCCCCGATTCTAGCAACTCGGGATTGAGGAGCCTGGGATGGAAGAACCTGTCGTTAGCCAGCAAGAAAGGGAAAGAGCTGCTCTTGTAATCAGAGAAAAGTACGTAAGGGTTTGCAGTCAGGCTCCTTGGTTAAAATTGACATAAAATGTGTGCACTTGAATCAAATTGTTTTGCCTCTTTCAGTCTCAGTTTCTTCATCTGTAAAATGGGGATAAGAATGATAGTGAGGATCACAGAGTAGTGCATGTGAAGCCTGGATACACGGGAACAGTCAGCATATGTTAACTACTACTAATAAAAGTCCAGAAAAAAGGAACTGGATTTCCCTGTAAACGGAAGTGGTGACATCTAAGGAGTGCTTCCTTTGAATTTTTTTTCTTACATATACTTTAGAATTTGCCACTCTTCATTGGTTCTCGCGAATTTTGTTTAAAACCGTTTCACACGCTCGTGTACAATGAGTAATACTTAGAAATGTTTAATTATGGCACAATTCAAACAAATACAAGAGAAGAGAAAATAGTATAAAGGACCTCATGTACCCATCACATAGGGTCAACAATTATTAACTGTGGGTAAATATTGTTTCATTTCTACTTCCCCGCTTCTGCTCTTCCAGGATGATTATTTTGAAGCAAATATCAAAAAATATATCGTTTAAGATATGACTGCTTTGTATGGATATAGGATTCTTTTATGGAAGATGAAGGTGAATGAAATGACAATTACTCTGTTATTTATCTTGGGTCCTTAAAATAATGATACATTATACCCCATGAGTTTTTAAATTTTTTTTTTCGTATTTGCTCAAATTGGTGTATCATTCTTTCTATTTGTTGTGGTGAAACACAGAACTGTAAAATTGACCATTTTAACTGTTTTTTAGCGGCCAGTGCAGTGACATACAGCACATATACATTGTGCAACTCTCTCCGCCATCTATTTTTAGAACTTGCTCATCTTCCTGAACTGAAACTGCACATCTATGAAACAGCTCCCCATTTTTCTCCCCCCAGCACCTGGCAACCAACACCCTACTTTCTGTCTCTATGGAGTTCACCACTCGAGGAACCTCCAATAAGTGGAATCATACAGGATTTGCCTTTTGGGACGGGCTTATTTCACTTAGCATAATGTCCTCAAGGCTCATCCGTATTATTGCATGTGTCAGAATTTCCTCCTTTTTAAAGGCTGAATAATATTCCATTGTATGTCTACCCATCCAGACATACAATGGACACTCGGGTTACTCATACCTTGGCTACTGTGAATAGTACTACTATGAACATGGGTGTACACATACCTGTTTGAGTCCCTGCTTTCAATTTCCAGAGTTGGAATTACTGGATCATATGATAATTGCATTTTTAATTATTTGAGGAAACTCCCTACCATTTCCATAGTAGCGGCACCATTTTACATTCCTACCAGCAGTACACAAGAGTTCCAATTTCTCTATACCCTCAGCAACAGCTGTTATTTTTGATAATAGTTATTCTAATAAATTCATGTCTCAAGTGGTTTTGATTTGCATTTCTCTAGTGATTGAGCATCTTTTCATGTACTTATTTGCATATCTTATTTGGAGAATCCATGACCTTTTTCTCCTCACCTGTGGATATGTGTTCATTGCTTTTAGAGAGAGATGAAGGGAGAGAGAGAGAAAGAAACATCTATGTGAGAGAGAAACATTGATCAGTTGCCTTCTGTACCCACCCTGACTGGGGATTGAACCCGCAACCTAGGTATATGCTCTGACCAGAAATTGAATCCACGACCTTTTGGTGTAGGGACAATGCTCCAACCAACTGAGCTAACCAGCCAGGGCAAGGATTCATAAGCTTTTAAAGGCATATGAAAGTTTTCTCAGGAATGGCTTTGACCTGTGGACTGTGTGACCAACGACATTTCTGTCTAACCAAAATTCTGTTGTTATTGTTTGGATTTCTGAGCTAGCTTTTTAATAGTGGGAGATCTTTAAAGTCCTTCTACCCTTAGCCTTCAGGTGTTTCCTTAGACTGAAATCTCAGGAACTGAATCTTTTGGGTGATGGTAGTAAGGAAGCTTATAATAAAAATTTAATATAATAGCACATTTAAACATAAATTCCATTTTATTTGTTTTGATTTTATAAAATAACTGCTTTTGGGGGTGTGGGGATTGGGCAGACAGTCCTGTATCTTAAAAGAATCTTGCGAATGCTTTAAAACTATCTCAGACTCTTAACATCAGAACATTCATTGTTTCTCTTTGACTTTCATTTAGTTTTCTCAACCTTGTATTCCCAATGTGCTTAAGTTTGGACAGTGTTGGTGAATACAGAGTGTTCACTCTATTCTGAATGTAAAAAGAGATTTATTTGATTATAACCAGGAAAGTTACTCTTCATTTACATTAATGTAGAAAGCTAATTTCAAATGACTCCCTCCTCTCCTCTTGAATCTTGGTTCTATGCATTCATTCATTCTTTTCCTAACATTTCTGTTGACTGACTTGAAGATGCCTTAGTCCTCAGACTAAGAGTGAGTCATTTGGGATGGAAGTTCTCGTGGCTTCAGTCGGAGGCAGTTGATCTGCCGGAAGTGGACTCCAGCTCCTCATCAACCAGCATTGTTCCAGCCTCCGCCTCACGTGCTGTTTTGTCTCTGAAAGTCTGTTAAATGAACTCGTTTGCTTCTGCCGCGTTGGCCTGCTTGACTTACAGCTCACTGTCACTTTATAAAACTGTGGCGGGCCTCTGTGCTGGATGTGTCTGTAACAACAGCACTCACTAGGCACGTGGCCACCACAGTGAAGCTCCCAGGCACGACCTGGTGATATATTCTGACCTAAGGGATGTAAACGGAAGAGGCATGGATAGGCTCTTGGAAGTGCCCTGAAGGGGCATATACTTTTTCTTTCCTCCTCTCTCTCTTGCTGGCTGGCGTGCAGTCATCTGGGCCAGGAGGGGGAAGCTGAGGGTCTGGATGGCAGAACCACGAGAGGAAGTAACCTGGGCCCTGACGATTACAGTCAGCATCCCGCCCCAACCTCTCTGCACCAAGTTTTATCTTAGAGAAAAGTCAACTTCTTTCTTTTTCTTTTAAAAAAGATTTTATTTTTTAGGGCGGTTTTAGGCTTACAACAAAATTGAGAGGGACGTGCAGAGATTTTCCATATACCTGCTAGTTTTACATAGCCTCCTGCGTTGCCAACATTATTCCCCGGAGTGGGACCCTACCGAGGAGGAACTCACACTGACACATCAGCGTCAGCTAAGTCCACAGTTCTTTAGGGTTTATTCTCGGTGTTGTGCAGCAGTTGGGTTTGGGCAAGTGTATAATGACATGTGTCCATCATTCTCTCATACATAGTATTTTCTCTGCCCTATACTTACACCTTTGAGATACTGTCCTCTGGGTTTTCTGTCGCAACTAAATCAAATTGTAACCAATTTAACATCTATATCCAATGCCTTTCATTTTTCATCTGTAAGATAGTAAGAGGGCTCAAATTTTATTTGAAATGTGTTCCTTATTATATTTTCAAAACTATTTGCTCTCTAGGAAGAAGTCTTGTTTCTTTTAAACAAGTTAGTTGAGAAATTCTGATTTGGATTATGCATGTAGTTCAATTTAATTTAACAAATGTTTACTGAACAATTCCTATGTACAAGGTAATTCATTAGACGTGGTAGGGGATAAAGGATCAGCGATGATAGTAATATATTCTTTATTGGCCCACTTTACAGAACCCAGATCAGAGGATCAACAGATTTATAAATAATTTCCAGCATATATACTCCTTTTAATTCTAGCATTTAAATATTTTTTCCTTTATTGATTTTAGAGAGAGAGAGAGATTGATGAGAGAGAACATCAATTGGCCACCTCCTGCATGCCCCCATTGGAGATCGAGCCCACAGCCTGGGCATGTGCCCTGACCAGGAATCGAACTGGTAACCCCTTGGTGCATGGGTCGATCCTCAACCACTGAGCCACACTGGCCGGGCTAATCCTAGCATTTAGCAGATTGAGCCAAGAGAAAGAATGGGCCACATGGTCAATGCTATTTCCCACGTGGCTTTCAGTGTGTGTGTAGTTGGTGTTGTTTGTGTTTGGCTGTTGTGTCATGGTGCCACAACATGTAATACTAAACAAAATTATGTATGAACCAATGGGGCTTCCATGTTGGACGGGCATTATTTCCTCATTTCTCAGTTGTCTGTAACTAATTCTTGCTACATAAATACAGTGTGTGTAACACCGTCCATCAAATGACTGTTCAGCTTCTCACTGATGAATTGGGTAGCCTACCAACTCAGGGCAGGAAACAGAATTCGTTTGAAACAGGAGTGGTCCGAGGAGAGGAAGCAGAGCAAATGAAGGATGGGCTACAGAACCCAGGAAAGGTGGGGTAGATGTTTTGAGAACCCACCTTAGGCCACGTCGATGTTCATAACCGTCCTAGGAGGTGAGTCCTCTTCCTCCATTCTCCAGATGAAGAAAACGAGGCCCAGAGAAGAAGAAGATGCTGCCTAAGATCACACAGATGGGAACGGTGGTGTCAGGACTCGAAATCAAGTCTGGTGGACTCTGAATCCTGTGCTTTTCAAACTAGACCAAGCGACTTCCCTACCGGACTGGAGTCTGAAGCCCATGTGTTGAAGGCGTTGGGCTCCCCTCCGTGGCTTGTGAACACAAGGGGGTCTCCAAGCTCCTGAGCCCCTTTCTTCTCACAGACAGCGGTGCTGGGAACAGCCCCTTCAGAGGGTTTCTGGGTCATAACTGATGATGATACACGTGCAAATGCTTCGCAAATGTTCAAACATTCGGCAAGCAATATGGTGTTCCGTCCTCAACACAAAGCTTCTAGCTCTGGACATCAAAATGATTATACATATCATTGTTTTTTAGGATGACAGCCTTAATAGTTAACCCAGTGACGAGTACAAAAAGAGAAGGAGGAGAGTTTCTGGATGAGGCAGAGCTGTTTGGCTCCAAAGCCAAGAGCATCTGTACGTTAAGAAAGCTGGAGGAGGCACCGTTGAGTCCAGCCACACGGGCTGGGGAAATGCACTGCAACCCCGAGCAGGTGCATCCCGTCGACTCCGGTCTCGGGGGCTTGGCAGAAGCAGCCAGGGTCTTGCCTGGATTTCTGTACCTGGGGACCGTCTTTCTCTTTGTCCCCACATCCCTCCTCCTCTTCCACACAGACTTTTTGTGACTACATGTTTGCAATGATGGAGACTGTGTGGTGGCAGCATGGTCTGGGATGTGGATTTTGTAGGATAGAGAGAGTCCCACGGTTATAAAAGTGGGACCCGATGCCCTGGCCAGTTTGGCTCAGCAGTTAGAGTATTAGCCTGCAGACCAAAGAGTCGCAGGTTTGACTCCGGCCAAGGGGACGTACCTAGGTAGCAGTTCAGTCCTTGGCTCTGGTTGGGGTCGTGCAGGAGGCAACCAATCAATGTGTCTCTCTCACATCGATGTTTCTCTCTCTGTCCTTCCCAGTCATTCTGAAGATAAATGGAAAACTATCCTCGGGTGAGGATTATAAATAAATACATACATACATGCGTACATACATCCATAAAGTGGGACTCCAGGAGGCGCAGTGCTGAATGAAGTCTCGCGGGGCCTCTGGGAAGTGAGGCTCTCTGGACGCATTTCCTCCCTCCGTCCTGCCAGGACACTGGCTTTGAAGTTCATCCGATGTGCCTTCAAATGCCTCAGCCCCTCTGCTGCTCTCCTCATTCTGGGGGCGTCAGGGTGACCTCGAAAAACTGGTCTGGGGAAGGATCTTGCTACTGGCATTAGGAGGGTACTTTTCTCTTTACAAAAAAAGGGGAGATGCTAGCCCTGGCCGGTTTGCTCAGCAGTTAGAGCATCGGCCTGCGGACCAATGAGTCACAGGTTCGATTTCGGTCAAGGGCAAGTACCTTGGTTGCGGTTCGTCCCTGGCCCTGGTTGGGGTCATGTGGGAGGCAACCAATCGATGTGTCTCTATCACATTGATGTTTCTCTCTCTCTCTCCCCTTCCCTCCCACTCTATCTGAAGATAAATGGAAAAATGTCCTCAGGCAAGGAAATAAAAAGGTGGGATGCTAAATAAAAATAAAAAGTGTAAAAACAAAAAAACAAAAAACCAGAGTCCCACTGCTCTGAGATAGCATAACAATATTTTGTTAGTTATTTCAGATACATATGTATAAATATAAATAAATAGCCCTGGCCAGTTTGGCTCAGCGGTTAGAACATCGGTCTGTGGTCCGGAGAGACCCGGGTTCGGTTCCCGCTAAGGGCACGTACTTCGGTTGCAGTTTGTCCCCGGCCCTGGTTGGTCGTGCGGGTGGCAGCCACTCAATGTGTCCCTTCACATCGATGTTTCTCTCTCTCTCCCTTCCTCTCTCTCCCTCCCACTCTATCTGTACAAAAAATGAAAAAAATATCCTCGGGTGAGGATAAAAATAATAATAATAATAATAATAATAATAAAATTTAAAAAAAAAAAAAAATAAAATAAATAGATAAACATAAGCCAGCTTAGACAGGCTCGGACATCTCTCCCCAAGCCCAGGTTCAGTGACGGCATGTTGCCAGATTGAACCCAGCCATTGTAGGAGTATTTATACCAGGGGAATGGGCAAATGCTTTAAATCGGGGCATCATCACCCTCTTTCTGCCAGAAAACTGATTGGTCAGCATGTACCAGCACATCACTCTTGTGCGCACGTGTGTGTGCGCGCGCGTGCATGCGTGTGTGTGCCCACACACACGCACTTCTTTTTTTAAAAAAAAACTTTTGAGCTTCCGAAGAACAGGATCTGGGCCTGATTTCTCTCTGTGTCCCTGTAAAACCTAACACATTGCCTGGCAGGTTATTCGGTGGGTGTTTAATAAACATCTGACAAATTAAGGACTATATGAAGGAAGGAAGGAAGGGTTAGATTTGTGGTCACAGTTTTCATAGCAGACAATACATTTGATGACCGATGTTTTATTAATAGTTAGGTCTGCAAACCAAGACAAAAATAGCTGTTTGGCAGTTTGCTGTGTAACTTGTTGAGTTAATAACAATCATACATGCTCCGGCTCCAGGAGCATTGAACAGCTGTGTCCACACAGAGCAGAAAGTACTGTGGACTGACCAGTGTCTCTGGTTCGGACTGCTCGTCAGTACTAGCTGGTTTGCTTAGATAGTCTGTTTGAGCCTTAATTTCTCAATGGGAAACATTCATGTGTTTATGCATAGGAGGTGGCACAGTGGACAGAAAGCTGATTTCCAAGCAGAGCTGAGTTTTTAGGATATGATTTGGGGTGCTGGAATAACTCCCCCCTCTTCCCTAGTAACTTGAGAGATGTTTCTCATCTCTCAACATTACAGACCCTCCCTTCCAAGTAGACCGTCTTTCGCTGTTTGCTGTGCTCTCTGATTTTGTTTCGTTTAGCCCTTCTTACTAGTTTGGAGATTGGAATGATCAATGTGCAGGAAATTAATTGCCCCGTGGTTATTATTTTTGATTGTTTGGGACATCCGGCTGGTAGAACCCAGCACCCTGCCTGCTGATTGTTAATGCCTCCTAATATGTCACAATTTAATAATGCTTTTGGAAATAAATGTTTGCTTTCTTTTGTATTTGCTTGTATATTACAGAGGATTTGTGGGACTCAACTAATGATTCTTGGAATGACTTTAGATACAGTGTTTCTCAACCTTCCTAATGCTGCGACCCTTTAATACAGTTCCTCATGTTGTGGTGACCCCCCAACCATAAAATTATTTTCGTTGCTACTTCATAGCTGTAATTTTGCTACCGTTATGTCTTAGGCGACCCCTTTGAAAAGGTCGTTCGACCCCCAAAGGGGATGCAAGCCACAGGTTGAGAACCGCTGCTTTAGAACTATTGGTAGGGCCTTTTGCCAAGACATGTCCATTTTTTATTATAATTTCCTCTTTTACAAAAAGTACAGAATGGTCATTGCATTCAAAGAAAACTGAAAATCCATGGGCTTTCATATACTGCTTTTTAAAAGCCACAGCATGGAAAGAGAATTTTGCCCGTCAAGTGGGTGCTGCTGTTTGGGAGGGGTGCCCAGTTATGCCCTCCTCACTCAGCGGGCCTGCCATGCATGAAAGAACGTTCTAGCTGGACTAGCCATTCAGCTGTAGCCTGAGTCCCACGAGGACAGGGGGTGTCCTCTCCTCAGAGTGCTCCGTACAGTGGGACTGGCCACGGGTGGGGTAGGAGTGTCACTGAGTTTTAAAGCATTCCGTCTAGAAGGATCTTTAGGACATAGTCAACCCTGTAATTGAGGATGAATCCTGCTCTTTCAACCATTGCCCTTATAATTTCTCTTTAAGGGGAAGAGATTTTTAACTCTTCAATGAACCATCATCTTCAAAATATCTAGAAGCTAAGCATTCTGAAAAGCTGTAATTCTTCCCATCCATCATTTGTTTATTCCAGGCAGAAATGTGATCTCTATCTGAACTGTTTTAGAGGAGAATAAAACGCTTTCAATCATGTATCTTTTTAAATTTATTTCACTAACTTCTTCCACAGATATTAAATTTCTGAATAAGGTCCTTTGTGGTTATGGCTTTTGTTTTGCTTGAACATTGTAGAACCAAACAGTGTTTATGAAACTATAATTTTATAATTGCTTTTTATGTAGAGCCTGCACAGAGAGTTATTAAAAGATGAGAAAACTAAGGTGCAAAATAAATAAAACATTTTGCACGAATAAATTAATCTAAAATTCAAAATGACCTTTTAGTCACCTGCTAATCGATTATACTTCTTATGCAAATACAATTGACCCTTGAACATCATGGCTTTGTGCAATTCCATTCATGTGTGGATTTCTAGAAAATACACAGCTGGCCCTTCAGATGCCTGGTCTTTGCAGCTACTGATTCAACCAACTGTGGATGTGGAGGACTGACATACAAATTCTTCCATGTTATTTTCATGTAGGGAAATTGAGATTTCACAAATTTTGGTATGAGGGGTGCTGGAAGCAACCCTCCTGCAGACACTGAGGGAGCATTGTAGTGAAATCTTTGGGGAGTCAGAAGTTATATAGGGATTTTGAACCATGTGGGGTAGGCCAATTGTTCCAGGGTCATTTGGAGTTTTGATATTCTTACAAAAATAAGAAAATGGAGTGCATTGCTTTAAGTAAGTGTTACGTTATCGAGATTTAAGGAGTCAAAGCATGACTACTAGGTGTAGTGAAAGATTGTCATAGTCTAGTGATTAAGCAGTGTTTACAGATTTACAAAGCTGTCCTGTGCTCGTTTTAGCCTTCCTGTGGGGGCAGGTGGCACACCTCAGGCTCAGCCAGGGTAATGGACAGGGACCCGGGGACCCAGGGTTTCCAACTCAGAGGGCATTCTCATTCTCCCAGGTGTCTCATAGCCCGGCCACCCCGAGATCAGCACACCTGTGGTCGTGGGCGCAAAGTGAAGTCTGGGATGGTCTGGAGGGGACACACCTTTACCACTAGATTGCCCAGGGTGAATTTTCCCAGGGGAAGAAACAGACTTTGTGAAGTTACCCTCACCCCAATCACCTCATCTCACCAACTCCGTGTTTTTCTAGCAAAACCAGTAGTCTAGCCTCTTGGGGCAGGTGTGAGGAAAGGCAGAGAGGAAGGTATTGTCGTAGTTGTTGACTTTACGGAGAACCTGGCTCTGCTTCTCTGTTGATCTGCTCAGGAGTCTCGCGAAACTTCATCTGCTGAGTTTCCTTTCGCAGAAACACCCTTCAGAACAAAGCAAAACCTGTGTTTGTTCCAGCCCAGCCCCGCCCCCAGGTGTGGGGTGAATCCGGACAGGGAGGGCACAGCCCAGGCCATCCTTGCTCCCTTCGGGAATGCAGCTCCCCTCCCCTTGCAGGAAGCAGTGCAACGGAGGCTGGAGGGGAGGTCGGGCTGTTCGATGAATTCCTGTTATCCTGTGGGGTTCAGAAGTTGAAATAGTCCGTTTTTCGTGCTCCCGTTAGTGTGTTTGCGGGGAGGGTTCAGAGGCTCTCTCTTGTGGGCACTACAACTCCGTCCTCAAGGGGGGCAGGCCGGCAATGCCAGCTTCGGGTCTACTTGCAGGTATGGAAGTGAGGGGTGTAAACCACAGCTCAGTTTCCAGAACAGTTTGCACAATTACCTTAGGTTTTCTCGAGAAGGGGGCTGCTCCACTGCTTTGGAGACTTCACAAGCAGAGTGTGGAGGGGCGGTGACAACTGTCTAATTCAGTCTCCCTCCCCAGCGAGGGCCAGAATGTCCTCCCCTCTGGGTGACCTCCCCCAGGAGTTCACATCCTCGGGAGGAGGTCCCGGCCAGACATCTCAAAGCACCATAAATCGGTTCCTTCCATTAACGTGAAATCCGTTATTCTGGCGCTGCCTCCCACGGTGCCGATTCGTGTTTCTGGGTTTACGTGCAGCCTGGACCCTCTTACAGAACAGCAGCCACTGATGCGACAGCCGCAGTCCTGGCTCCCGGAGCCTTCTCGTTCCAGGACCAGAGTTCCTATTTCCTTCAGCTCCGTCTCACGTGGTGAGCTTTGCAGATTCCTTTCCCTGCCTGTCAGCCTTCGCTGGGGAAACCCCACTTAACTCCGGTCCTTGCTCAGTTTCCTGCACTACCCCTCATATTCATACTGAAAACAAACTGCATGGTCCTCTTATAAATGTCGAAAAGCCAGCCCCGTAAACATGTCAGGACTGGAGGGGAGGCTGCGGGCGCAGTGGGAGGGAGGCAGGGTCAGCGGGAAAGGAACCCAGGAGCAACTTCAGAAACTCGACTGTCCTCGCGGTCCATTGGTGCGGACCTTCCCGGCCCGCGGCATTCCCCCTGCGGCTGCTCGACCCCTGCGTCTCATCATGTTTCTCCGTGACCCTGACCATCTTCCCTCTGTGCATCGCCTACATCTCCGCGCGGCGTGCGAATGAATGAATGAATGACCACTCTGTGACTCCCGAACTTCGGGTATCTGAAGAGAAGCTGTGCTGCTCATTTCGTTTCTCGGCAGAACTGCTGGGCAGGCTTCTAGCTGGCTGCTCAAATTGCCCTGAGCTCTTCCCACGAGCAGTTGTTTTCTTACATTTCTCCTGTTAGAAAGGCTATGGATCAAGCAAAGCTAATAAGTACAGGCAGAAATACAATAGCAAGAATGATGATTGCTAGGTTCCAGATCCAAAAATTAGTCTCACAGTGTGTAAAAGTGAGTAAGTAATAGTAAGGACAGTGATAAGAATATTAATGACCGCAGCATAGCAGTGACGACGTCTCTTCTTTACCACATGTGAAGCATTTGTGCGAAGCATTTACGTATGCTGTGTGGTTTCATCTTTTACCTATTACAGATTTGGAGAATTCAAGGAACATGCCAAAGCTAGGCTGCAGGTGACAGTGCCGGGTTCGAACCCAGGTTTTTCTTAAAGCCTGTTCTCTCAGCAGCTCTGTTACACTGCAGTTAATTCAGTGGATTCGCTGTAACGTTTCATTAGCATTCATTCACCCCCAAAATGAAGTTATGAGGTTTTGCAGTCTTACTGATGACTTTGAGTTCAATAAGCAAAATCACAATGGGTGCGTTTCAGACCCAGGATAATACCCTCTTTCTTCATTGACACTTTTTCTCTAATTTTTAATTGAAAGGATCTGCAGTTGGCAACGAATAGTATTGATATTTATAATGCCTCTTTAGTTGTTTTTTCTCTGCTGGAGAAAACATTTTTAAAAAAATGAAAGGAGCCCTGGCCAGTTTGGCTCAGTGGTTAGAGCGTCGGCCTGCGGTCCTGAGAGACCCGGGTTCGGTTCCTGCTAAGGGCGCGTACCTCGGTTGCAGTTTGTCCCTGGCCCTGGTTGGTTGTGTGGGTGGCAGCCACTCGATGTGTCCCTTCACATCGATGTTTTTCTCTCTCTCTCCCTTCCTCTCTCTCCCTCCCACTCTATCTGTACAAAAAAATGGAAAAATATCCTTGGGTGAGGATAAAAAAAAAAAATGAAAGGAAAAATCTATAAAGGAAGAACACATTTATTCATTTTTTTATCCTCACCCGAGGACATTTTTTGATATTTTGTTCAGATAGAGTAGGAGGGAGGGAGGAGGAGAGAGAGAGAGAGAGAGAGAAACGTGAAAGGGACACATCGAGTGGCTGCCACCTGCACGACCCAACCAGGGCCGGGGACAAACTGCAACCGAGGTACGTGCCCTTAGCAGGAACCGAACCCGGGTCTCTCTGGACCACAGGCCGACGCTCTAACCGCTGAGCCAAACTGGCCAGGGCAGGAAGAACACATTTAATATGGGAGTCATGTAGAAGCCAAATGAGTCAAAGACGAAACGTGAACCAATGAAACAATGTTTGCATGTGAATAGAAACCGGGTTTTATTTTGCTCTGCAGTGTGGACGAGCGTGCCTGTAGATTCTAGAGTGAAATACAGTTTCTGTGAGAAAATCCGACCTTGGGAATGGCTGACTAGAGCAGAGGACAGTGGGATTTCCACCACCAGTCTTCTGGACACCGTAGTTGTTTTTACATGGTTGCTTTCAACAGCTTTTTCTTTTCCCAACCCTCTCACGCTTTTCAAGCTCTACCTGGTGATTGATTATTTCAACCCCAAACACTGGCTTTATATTTAAATCTAATCAATTAAATTCTATTAAATTCACTTCAGCGTTCTGTCCTATTTGGTTTTTATTTGACAGAGTGCATGGTATAGTCCCTTTCTCTCTCAGGGGTCTGACAAGAGACTTAAAACTGGTCACAACAGAACCCTGAGGCCTTGCTTTCATTAGAGAGGTGTCACCAAGTTCTCAATGACTTATGAAGCAGCATTTTCTGGTGTACAATGGAGAAATCTGATGTTAAGACATCGTGTATCTTTTGTGTGTGTACTTCATTTATCAGGAACACAGAAGGACTTTGATAAATGTTTTCCAAAAATTTCCATAAGTTTCTAGAGCTAAAGAACATTTCTTTTATCTAGTACCAAGGACAGCATCACATTGTCGTGCAATCAGGAACCCATAGGAACCTGCTGTTTAAGTGGTTATCGATGATGCTTAGCTACTTTATGCTCAGATGGAACGGTGTTAAAGGGAGCAGATAGTGGGCTGATGTCACCAAGCCCCGTGTGGAGGATTAGCTCCTCACTGCATTATCACAACAGTTAAGTTTCCTGCGAACAATTTTGTGTGGCTGATGCTGGAAGGGGACAGGTCTTCCACCATTAATGATGGGCATCCCATTCACCCAAGCAGCTGTAATTGGGTCCTGAAGCCTTTGGGCATCTAAAACCCCTTAGGTAACCAAGGGAAGTTTGCACACTTTCTCATCTTCATGGACAGGATGCCCTTCTTCCTTCCCAAGCACGCTTTTCTCTCTTTTCTAATGACATCACCTTTGCATCCTGTCAAGGTCAATTTGGAAATGGTCCTGTGATTCCCTTGCTTCTACTGATTGCATTTGTAACTCACTAGTGGCCTGTGGGCATGGAAGGTTTTGATGTAGATACAGGTTGCAGTCAACCCTCGAGAACATGAGGGGATAAAAGACAGCCCCAAAGTTGACCAGTGAGTAGTGGTCATTTTAGACATTTCAGGTCACAAAATATTGGGGATACAATGAACCATGTAGTTCAATACTCTTATTTTACATATAAGGAGACAAAACTTCCTAGA
The DNA here is from genome assembly GCF_014108415.1 of Molossus molossus. Lineage (NCBI taxonomy): Eukaryota > Metazoa > Chordata > Mammalia > Chiroptera > Molossidae > Molossus > Molossus molossus. The sequence goes on along the minus strand of NW_023425359.1, from coordinate 9,549,717 downwards.
TGCGGAGTGATTAACCCAAGGTTGCTAGCTAGATGCCAAGCCAAGGCCCTGAGCACAGCCATCCACCACCTTTCAGCTGTTAACATGAATAGATTGTTGTGAAAAGTTAGGGTAGGCTCTTTTATTTATTTTTAATAGCCTGTAAGTGAATCCACCGTTAGCCAAACATACACTTTAGATTTTGTTGTGGCAGTCCTGACTTCATAAAGATTTTCAAATGAGTCATTAAATGCAATATCAAATTTAACACAGACACAAATGGTAATCTATTATACAAATAAGTCTCCAAATGCAAATATATTTTTTTTAGCCATATGTCCTTATTTCTGCTTTGAAAAATGTGATCCCTTTAGCTTTACAGTCTGTGCTATAATGTGATAATTATACCCTAAGAAACCTTCGATCAAAAACCTGAATTATGAAAATAATTATTCATGGGAAAAGGATATTAAAGAATCTCAGATCCTTAATACGGAGTTATTTTCCCTGTAGTAATTCCAATAATAATGACTGTAAAAATACCTGTAAATGTCTAGGCATGAAAGCTAAACACATCTAAGCACATTTATTTGTGACTACTTCTAAGTTGTGCTCGAGGGTAGTGGCCTTTCTATCCTCACCCCAATAATACTGTGGTTTTCCTCTTTCTTATCTTGTTCACCTCGAATGACACTGCCTCTCAGATGTGTTATTATAGGGGTACAGTCCACGATCCTGCAAGCTCCATCATTACCATAATGACTAACGTAATGGAATTCGTAACAATTGATGTCGGTCTACTTGGTTTCCTTACGAAGATGGATGCTGAACTGTTCTCCTCTGTCCTGTTGTGTATTATTTAACAAGGAATTCCGCAACAAATGTTCTTACTCTTCAGGATGTTTTATTCACCTCCTTTGTCCTTGTAATACAAACACACCCATAGCAAGAAGATGAGTCTTACGAAGTTTATTTATGATGTGTAGTCCTGTAATCTATTGCATTTCCCCTCAAACGCGAGGATGTTCAGGGGTCGTACCTGTGGCCTGCCTTGGACAGTGTAAGGGATGACCTGGCAGGTGTGCAGAGGCCTAACTGGATCCCATGGCTTGTTCCTACTTTTCCTACTATTATTTTGCTTCCCTGGGAATTCCTAATTATTAAAATTTAATGTATCTCTGTAATTGGCCTTATATTTTTTAAAAAATTGAAGCATGATATGAATAATTCAGACAAACTTCAAATACATATTTTTAAAGAACATGATGAAAACCAAAATACATATGTGGACAGCTTGGTAGGGCTGCCATGGGCGGACGTGGAGAAACACTCACAGCGAAATGAAAGAGGACAGTGGCACTCGCTGCGATTCTGCGCATCCAGGAAAGCGATGTACAAACGAGGAAGAAGCTGGAGGTTCCCAAGCAGACTGCGCCTTCTCCAGACTTTCTGGGGGGCCCCGAGAAGGAAGCAGACGGAAAGTGTTGTTGCTTTGCTCCTCTCTCGGGAGTTGATGCGAGAGCACCGTGGAGGGACTGACTCCCTCCTTCCCGCAGTCGCCTCCAGTCATCAGTGAGATGAAGATGAGGCTCCTGGAGGCCCCTCGGTCTGGGTCCAGATCTTCAGGGGAAACTGAGGTTGCCGGTGCTTTGAGCAGTTTTATAGCTTTTCCAAGGTAGCTGATAGCTCTTGGGGAGGCTGAGCTTGGCTGGGGGCGGTGCTTTATCAGTGCATCCTTGTTACTCTGTACTTAGGTATTTAACAGCACGACATCTGGAGTAGAGGGTACAGGGAACATTGTTAGGAAATAAATAAAGCAATGGTGGCCCTGGCTGGGTAGCTCAGTTGGTTAGAGTGTCGTCCTGATGTACCAGGGTTGTGGGTTTGATCCCTGGTCAGGGCACATACAAGAATCAACTAATGAACACAGGAATAAGTGGAATAGCCCAGCCAGTGTGGCTCAATTGGTTGAGCGCCGTCCCATGCACCCAGAGGTCGCTGGTTTGATTCTCAGTCAGGGCACATGCCTGGGTTGTGGTCTTGATCCCCAGTAGGGGGCATGCAGGAGGCGGCCAATTAATGTTTCTCTCTCACTGTTATTTCTATCTCCCTCTCTTTTCCTCTCTCTCTTGAAAATCAATTTAAAGAGTAATGGTTATTTCAAGTCATCCTATTTGCCTTGAGAAATGAGAAATTTACATTTTTCCTGTGATGATCAACTTATATATATTCTCATTCTCTCCTTTTTTCTCTCCCTCTTCTTCCTCTCCTTCTCCCTCTCCCTCCCTCCCTCTCTCTCTTTCTCACTCAATGCCTGTGCTAATTTAAGGGAAAAAGACACTAATAGCTTGTGAGCGGGATATTATCCTACAACACAAGAGACACGCACACTAACTATCAAATCCAGAATCTGTGCGGGGTGCTGCGGAGCCTGCAAGTGGTCTCTGTGAAGGTTGACAGCGACCCGAATGCAGGTGAGCCTCTTGCCGGCAGACACCTGTTCTCTTCCTAGAGCAGCGAAGTGAGTGCGAGGAAGGGTTCCGTGGAAGCAGGTGCACGTGTGCACCTGTCTGCAGTGGCTTATGCGTACATGAAAGATGCCTTGATGCTGTTCAATCCTTTAATTGTCTCCTATTTCCAACCCTCGTACTAACAATATGATGACCCTCTATTCCTGTCCCATGGTCGTTGTGCAGTTTTGTGTGTACAGATTTGTGTGAGTCACTGGGGAGACATACTGTGGGCTTCAATCAGCAGAGTAGTACTTATTGTATGAATTCTTTTCCTTTTCAGCCAGTTTTATTGACACATGATTGACATATAACACTGTATATGTTTAAGGTGTACAGCATAAGGATTTGGTATATGTATACTTTGCAAAATGATTACTACATTACGTTTACATCACGTTCATCGCCTCATAATTACAAACTTTTCTTCCTGTGATAAGAACTTTTAAGATCTGCTCTCTTAGCAACTTCCAAATATAAATTGCAGCATTGTTAACTTTCCCACATTGTACATTATATCCCCAGAATTTCTTATAATTAGAAGTTTATATCTTTTGATCACCTTTATCCAGTTCTCCCACCAGCCTCTCCATCACCTCCCCCAACCACAAATCTGATCTCTGCTTCTATGAGTTTTCCTTTCAGATTTCATACATAAGTGAGGTCACACAGTGTTTGTCTTTCTGACCCACTTCAACTAGAACACCCCCTCAAGGTTCATATATGTGATCACAAATGGTAGGGCTTTTTTTTTAATCTCTATAACTGAACACCATTCAAACACACACGCGCACACACACACACACACTCACACTCTCGCACAGACATCTTCTCCATCCATCATCCATCTGCGCATAGACACTCAGGCTGCCTTCATGTCCTGGGCACTGGAAACAATGCCACAATGAACATGTGGGTGCAGACGTCCCCTTGGGATAGTGATCCTGTTTCCTTTAGACACAAACCCCCAAGTGGAACCGCTGGACCACATGGCAGCTCCATCTCTCATTCTCGGAGGAAACTCCAGACTATTCTCCACAGTGACCACATCAACCCACATTTCCACCAACAGTGCACAAGCTCTTTCACCCCAACATCCTCACCACACCTGCCATCTCCCACCACCTGATGACATCCATTCCAGCAGGTGTGAGGTGACGCCTCGCTGAGGCTGGATCTACAGCTTCCTAATCATCAGCGAAGCCAAGAACCCTGCCTTGCACCTGGTGGCCACCTGAATATCTTCTCTGGAAAAATGCCGTCAATACTGTGTGGCTTCTCTGCAACCAGTAGGCACGAGGATCCCCTGCTGGTTAAGATCACAGTGATCACTTACTAAATTAGTTATAAAGGGCTACATCCCCCCTCACATCTGCTTTCACCCTGGTGTGCTTCCTGGCATTGTAGGGAGTAGAAATGCTACCTTGGTAGGGAAGTGTGTCGCATTGAGATAGAGAAAACATTTGTCGTGTAAATGATTTTTTCTTAGCTCCTAGAATCCTTCTAATCTCCTTAGAATCAGGTTATTGATGGGACGTGGACTTTACAGTATACAATGCAGAATAATTTCAGATATGTTTACCAGTCTTTTTCCCATATCAGAGTTACCTTGTTTATGAACTCTGATCAGTTTTTAATTCCTCTTTATTGAACATGTCACTGTAGCTTTAAAAAATATAGCCAGCCCTGGCCAGTTTTGCTCAGTGGTTAGAGCATTGGCCTGTGGACCAAAGGGTCAGGGGTTCAATTCCTGGCCAAGGGCACTTACCTTAGTTGCAGGTTCTATCCTCAGCCCCGGTTGGGGTCGTGTGGGAGGCAACCGATAGATGTGTCTCTCTTACATTGATGTCTCTCTCTCTCTCCCCCTGCTTCTCTATCTAAAAAAAAAAAAAAAAAAAAAAAATGGATAGAAAATATTCTTGGGTGAGGATTAACAAAAATAAAATAAAATAAAATAAAATAAAATAAAATAAAATAAAATAAAATAAAAATATAGCCATAGCTTTAAAGTAGAATGTGATGTGCTATAGGAGAAATAAAACTGCCCTGTGATCACAGGAAAAAATGATTAATTATGAAATAAGAATAAAATATACTTCATAAAGAAAGAGCTTTTGAGCTAAGCCTTTAAATAGGCCATATTTTGATCTAGACATATATGATAGAAGGGATTCTAGTCAGGGAAAAATAGCCCAAGAAAATGAACAGGTGGGGGGAAGAGTCATGGGAACTTGGTGGCCAACAGTAGAGGTTGACACCAGGAACTGTGATCAGATGGTAATGATCATTATAACAGAATTTAGCCAGAATTTAACAGAAACTGCTGCTCTGTTGAAGAGTTTTTAATTTGGAATGACTGTGATTTAGGAGAATTTTTTTTTTTTTTTAATCCTCACCCGAGGACATTTTTCCATTTTTTGTTCAGGTAGAGTGGGAGGGAGAGAGAGGAACAGAGAGAGAGAGAGAAACATCAACGTGAAAGGAACACATCGAGTGGCTGCCACCCGCACGACCAACCAGGGCCGGGGACAAACTGCAACCGAGGTACGCGCCCTTAGTGGGAACCGAACCCGGGTCTCTCAGGACCGCAGGCCGACGCTCTAACCGCTGAACCAAACTGGCCAGGGCTAGGAGAATTTTTGAAGCAATTGAAGAGTACGGTGAGAAGGCAGGAGGTTTAATGATGAGGCCCTCCTGTAATCCCCTGAGGGCAATCAGTGCACACATTATAGCATTTGCAGAGAAAATGGGAACATGGGTATGGGTTACACATGACATCTAGAATCAGTGTGCTTAGAAAACAACTGGAGAAGCTACAATATAAGGGGGAAAAAGTGTTCTGGGTTTCTTCTTCCATATCCTTTTTTTCATTTCAAATGGTCTCCAAAGCAATGCATTCTTCTATGTTCAAACTATTAACTATAATAGTCTACCTATTCTAAGTGAATAAGTTGGTGATAAGTAGCTAGAGCATTAGTTTAAATTTAAAGCTTGTTTATTTCATATTGAGCCATTAAGTCAGTGTGGAAAAGAAAGTCATTATTCTCATTATCATCATCATCACCAACAAGATTGTGCTCATCACCTACCACCATTCATCATTTCACTTATTGTTCATAACTCTTTGAGCACTCTTATTGTACTCATTTTGCACATGAGTACTCATTTATGAGGCCTAGAGAGATGAAATAGCTTGCTTAAGGCCATATAGGTAGTAAATGGGAAAGGGGGGGCTTGGGCTCAGGCAGCCTGGGCTTTAAAGTATTACAGTGTTTGCCTTCGTCTCTTTGCTGCAGGGGTCTGTCAAGAATAGTTTGTTATATTAGCATGAACTTCTGGAGTCTGCTCAAATTAGTTGGGCATGTTATGACTGTTGTATTGAAATTTGGATTCTGTTTCAAGATAGTTGCAAGGAGTCGGAACCTCAGGGTATCAGGACCTTGGACAGCTCCCAGGCCTGTTTTCTATGAATAATTGCTTCTCTTTGGCATTTTCATTTGCCTTCCCCCCCCCCCAACTGGTCTTCACCCCGTATTTCATTCACCCTTTGGACTCCCTCATAACATTAAATGGCACTGACTGCCTCTCCTGATTTTCTAATTTCAATTTTGTGAGATTGGAAACTGATTGCCTAGTTTATCTCTTCATACTTGGGCATAGGTTTGTTGCCAAGTAATTAGTCCTCTGGCTGTCCTGAGTGAGGGCCCAGTTTTTATTCTTATAACGGGACCTAAGGGGAAGGAGAAGATTGTGGCATTAAACCTGATCCCCCAGGTCTGTCCTTCCGCAAGGGTGGTGGGTGAGGCAGGGTCGGGCAGGTGCTCTTTTTGGTTTAGAGGGGGTAGATGATGTGTTTTGCAAATGCATGGCTATTTAAGTGAAAGAAATTACCACAGCATCTGTTTGTATTTAAAATAATATGCATTAGCCAAACCTGGCTTATTCACTGACACTTAATATAGCCACAGAGACATATCAAGATATTTTATCACAGAATCAGGTGCTTTAGTTTTAAACTTTTCAAAATAAAATATCAGAGTAGTCCACAATGTGTACTACATGAGAATAAATGTGGTATTTAAATTATTAAATTCATCAAAATCCCTTGGCTTTTACTTGCTTCTTTGATAAGATTTACATATCATTTTCTTGCTGTCATAAGAATTTAGAAATTATTTTATTTCCCAGCCCTACCAAATTGATTTTGATCTTTCAGAGTATTCTAAGACCATAGCATACAAATTTTAAGTCTGTGCAATATTTGTGATTCTATTATTTTGTTCTTCCTGTGGGAATTCATGAGTTATAATACCTTTATCTTATATTTTATAGAGTATTTTGCTAGAAGAAAGGGAAACTATTGACAATATGACCATATAGCACTGATACTTAACTACTTCATGATGTAATAGCATTGCATCTTTAGTAGTAATCATTTTGGTAGTACCATTTAATGCCATTAGGGCCTTAACGTTTTCTGTGGTTGGAACTTAAAGAATGTTTGAGGGGTTGCTTGGCATCAAGGCTCAGTTCACCCATTAAGGGAAATGCTTGCAGCTGATCATTAAAATCAGGTGGCAGATAGTAGTTAACTATTTTACTTGAATTTATGCAAGTAAGGTATTCAAACATCAGATTTTTTATTATCATTTTTATGTGAAAAAAAAAGCAACTGGCAGATAGAGTGCTATCTATATTGACTCAAACAACTTCTGGAATCAGTTATGTGGTGAATTCAGAGTCAACCAATATCTTACAACACCTGAAGCTATCCAGTAGTGGTAGTGGATGTGTGTGATATGTGGAGAAATGAAATAATCCTCGACCGTCTCTGAACAATTATTTTGAAAGATTTAGTCACTCCGAGTTCCTTAGCTGTACACCTGCTATGTGCTCCCTCCTGCGGGAAGCTATCAATGAGTGAGATATGTAGAGGTGGCAAGAGAAAGGCAGACCCGAGAGTGAGGGTGTAGAGGACAGAGACACTGCCCTCGGGTGGCATCATCTGGGCAGCTCCATAGAGGGGGGTTGAATGAATTGGGTTTAAGTAGGTGAAATGGGAGGCAGGCTTAGTCCAGTAGAAAAAACAGAGCAGGTTGTGGAGGTGGGAGAACAGCATAGGGCTTATGATGGAGCAGAGGGTTTTCAAGGGTGTGTGGCTTGTCAGAGAAGGAGTAGACTGGAGCCAGCTTGCAGCGACTGGGACTTTATTCCACCAACAACAGCAAGAATCATACACTTTCAATCAGGGACACATTTTTGAGCTGAGTTAAGAAATCTAATGTGGCTACTCTGTGTGGAATATACTAGGGAAAATTACTTAGGATTATGGTTATTGGTTCTAGGCACACTTTATTCTTTAGTATTGGTAGTGAATATGTGATACATGTAGTAATTCATGTTATTTTGTATCTATGACAATATTCTATGGTTTGAGGTAACGATTTTAGGAAGAAAAGTTTGAAAGAGTCTGAAGGGAAGTAGTTAAAATGTAGCTATGTGATTCTGAATCACAATGGCCATTTTGCATTATGCCTTTGGAAAGGGAATCTGACGTGTCCACCCTACTTCATGTTTGTGGAAGGGCTCAGAGGCACAGTAGTTGGCTGCAGTAAAAAGGAGACTGAGTTCAAGTTCAGCTGAGGGCTCTGAATTGCTTAGAAGCAGAAAGCTACGGGCACAAAAAGACTACTCATGCTTACCAGGTTTTTAATACAGAGACAAATCCATTTTTTGGGAACTGGGAGGGGCAACAATGTTTAAAGTTGAGATTGCAAAAAGTCACTCTACTGTTTGGTGACAATTTGATCCAAAGAATTTCTCCCTGTGGTGATGCAATTTAAGGAGAAATTTATTATCACTGTCTCCCCAATCCTCCCAGCTCAATTTTGGACCTAGGGCTTAGATTTGGAGAATAATAAATTGATACCAGGTTTAAATGTTTATAAAATTTGCATAAAATTCCCTTTTCCAGATCTAGACTCCCTGCAGTAAGTGGAGGTCAACATGTCTCCCTGTCCTCCACTGTGAGCTGGTGTTAATTAATAAGAGTGGGTTTGGCATGGCTGGTGTGGCTCAGTGGTTGAGCACTGACCTTTGCGCCAAGAGGCCGCTGGTTCAATTCCTGGTCAGGACACATGCCCAGGTTGTGGGCCAAATCCCCAGTGGGGGGCATGCAGGAGGCTGCCAATCAATGTTCTCTCTCATCGATGTTTCTATCTCTCTCTTCCTCTCTCTCTAAAATCAGTAAAGAAAAAAAATTAATAACAGTGGATTTGGTTGTTTCCTCTCTCTATTGAAGTGATGTAATATTGATTATATTATTCAGATAATTGTCCAGTCCAATCTCTGTTTTTGTTTGTGTTGTGGACACAGCTGCTCTTTAATGTTATATATGCATTATGGAAAAAAAAAGGCTTGTCCCCACACCCACACCCACACCCACACCCACACCCACACCCACACCCGCACCCACACCCGCACCCGCACCCACACCCGCACCCGCACCCACACCCGCACCCGCACCCCCTGCAAGTCCTGCCTCAGTGCAGTGCTCACCACCCTCTGCTCTACTGGTAGGTTCACCTCTGTCTCCAATGGTCTCTGAGTTTGTTCAGAAAAGAGAACTATCTCTTCTTTCTGTAACAGCCCCTAACGCAGAACCTGGAATTACTGTGCCGTCAATAAATGTTCATTGAATAAATACAATAAATTAAATTAATGGATTGAGGTTATGTAAATAACTATCACCCTTTTTAAAATGTCAAACACTTTGTTGGTTTAACCACTGTGATCGAAGAGCCAATCACTTGTGAAAGGAAGAACAAAGGCCCACCATTTGTTTAAATTATGGAAATGTTGAAGTTGCTTGTCTGTACATTCAGCTCTTATTCAGTAGGTTCCGTGTTAAGTCACTGGGGAACGACACACTGTCTTCAGTTACTACAATGCGGTAAGAGCTTGCAGCTGATGAATGCACAGAGGTTTGTCCCGAGGGTGAACGTCCATTCGTATGGTACTGAGGAGCCAGAAGCTCCTGCAGAAGGCGATGCTGAGTTTTGAAAGCACCTAGGCGTTCGTTACCTGAGGAACATAGGGAAGGGTGCTTAAGATTCAGGGTGAGCACCTCCAAGGGCACAGCTGTGGTCAGCACGGTGCTTAAGTGAACGGCAAGTCGTTCAGCACGGCTGCGGGAGTAGTTCGCTTCTTTTGGACAGAAACTAAATCAAATTAAATTAAAACAGAAACTGAATTATAAATTATTTTCTTAAAGTGAAAGGAGATATGCTTATATGCTGTCTCATTCTTTTCATCTATCCTAATTGAACATGACACTTTCTTTCTCCCACCCAATAGTACTGTGTGATCCTCATGGACACTCGGACAACACAGAAAAAAATAAAACACTATCGCTGATCCCTCCATTTAGAGACACTATTGACATTAATATTTTGGTGTATTTTCTTATAGTTTTTTCCAAGTATCAACATTGAACAGATACCATTAACAATAATATTTTCGTGTGATCTTGTATTTTTTTTTTTATGTCAGTATTTTATATCTACATTTTGTGGATGTAAAACATGAAAACATCAAAGTCAAGTAATAAATCACCATTAAATGGCTTTTATTTTAGGAAGGGAGAAGAAAGGTAACACTCGTGGAAAACCTACCAGCTTTTTCATATTAAATATTCTCGGTCAACAAGTTCAAGTTGCCAGAGGGGCTCAGACTACAGTCTCTGGAGAACAGGAGCCTGTGGGGTGCTGTCATGCCTGCACGGGTTCCTGCCATGGCATTGGTTGGTCACTTCGTCATCCGAACAATCTGATGAGTCATTTGAAAAAACTCACAGATGAACCTAATGCCTTACTTGAGTAATTTATGGGTCAGTGACCTTCATTTGGTCATCTGCTTCTACTTCTGTGTTAAAGTCAAATGCCATGTATTTAAAAAAAAAATTAATCCTATGCAGCCTTCAATGCAGATGACTGAATAACCAAATAGTTACTGCTTTATAATTATTTAAAAATAATACAAATCTTGATTATTTCTGCTTTTAAAACAGCAGTCCACTACTGAAAACCTTCACAATAGAAGCACTCAAATGTTGGCAAGTATGTATGTGCATGTAAGACTACTTCCCAGTGCTGTCAAATGTCAGGTCTGACTTTTTAAGGTGGAGAGCTCTTTGAGGCCATTCACTTGATACATTCCATTCAAGTCTTATTTCATACTTAAACATGAAATACTATAGATGTGTATAATTTTAGCATCAAAACTGGGATCCTTCCATTTGTGTTTGATATTTGGAGTCTAACATTGACTTAATTTTAACCTATTGTCCTATATATGTTTTTATTTGTCCTGTTCTATCAGAATTATCACTCTTTGGTTCTGAAGTCGTGGTGGCAGGGGATGTGTCTGTAGCACATAGACAAATACATGTACAAGGAACACGCATGTCCAAACGCTGAACTGAGAAGGAGAAGTGGGTCTGAGCATCGGGATGGCAGGAGGTGTTTTTCACATGAGCACACAGGAAGGAATTCGGTTTACGGAGGCCAGCCAAGGCCTTGAAAGGGAATCTCTGCAGGACGGGGGTGGCATTTGACTCGATGTTTACTGCCAGATACTATCTGGCAAAGGATATGACGACATTATTGTCCTTGTAAGGCATATTCAGAACCTAGAAATACAACAACTGCAACAAGAAGCAGAAGCCTGAAACCTTGACAGTGCAAGAAGGTACATCTATAATGTCAACAACTGAGATGTTTATTCCGCGGTATTTCATAAAGGGTGCACACTCTGCTGTGTGAATAGCGCTGATCGTGTCTCTCCCCAAACCCGTCATCGGAATCCTGCGTGGTGGGGAGTGTGGTCCTCGGTGTGGTGGGCTCTCAGGTCCAGGGGTGGCTTCAGCCGAAGGGTCGATAGCAGCTTCCCTCAGGCACACGGAGAGACGTAACAGGTGGTCTCTCCCCACGTTCGGCTCCAGATCATAGGAACAAGTTGCTTTCTAGAGGCTAAGTGCATTCCTGTTCTGGAGCTGACTTGTGTCACTTTGCAATAGACAACTGTTAAATTCTCAGGAAGTTTCTGCGTTGGTTATTAAACACAGCCATTATTGAGTAGTAAATAATATAAACCTACAATGCCATAAATTATAGCAAAAGTAGGTAATAAATACTCAAAACTCACCACTTTCTAGTTGTTTTCCTACATTGCATTATCATCTGTGCCCCTCAGGTTATGTACGTCCTGTAAATAAACTCATCTCTTCTCACCTCTGGATTCCATGTCACAATTGGAAGCTTGAACTCAGTCACGTTGAAGTATTTACACTGTGGAATTCTGCAAACTGTTGGAATAAATCAGTTGTTTTGTTGACTGTCTAGACTTCAGAAAGTGCTGGGAAAACGTTAACAATTCAGATGTAAATTTAAAAGTACACCGTGTCTGTCGCTGTCCCATTGCGATGTGACAGCAACACAACCAGAAGCAGGGAGAGAGTGTCCTCCAGATGTTTGAAAACTGTTTCCCGAGTCCACAAAAGGAAGTTGCTCACCCCACTGATAAAAAACTAAAGGCCCTGGCCGGTTTGGCTCAGCGGTTGGAGCGTCGGCCTGCGGTACAGAGAGACCCGGGTTCGGTTCCCGCTAAGGGCACATACCTCGGTTGCAGTTTGTCCCCGGCCCTGGTTGGTCGTGTGGGTGGCAGCCACTCGATGTGTCCCTTTACATTGATGTTTCTCTCTCTCTCTCTCTTCCTTCTCTCCCTCCCACTCTATCTGTACAAAAAATGGAAAAATGTCCTCTGTGAGGATAAAAAACAAAACAAAAAAAACTAAAGGAAGAACATTCAGCTTCACTGTTTTACTTTTGTCTTACATTGTTGACATGTTAAGCAGCATTTATGCCACATACAAAATTATAATAACTTTGTTAGGAAGGGACTTATGGGTTGGAGTGTGACACCGCTTGTTAAATTATGGTTGAAATGTGCCCACAATTGGCTATGATGCAAGAATTGGGCAGAGTTCAGTGAAAGCATCCTGTGAGTATCAGTCGGCTGGAGGAAGTATTGTGGCCCTGGCCCATTTGGCTCAGTGGATAGAGCGTCAACCTGCGGACCAAGGAGTTGCAGGTTTGATTCCAGTCAAGGGCACATACCTTGGTTTTGGTTTGGTCCCCGGCCCTGGTCCAATCGATGTGTCTCTCTCACATCGATGTTTCTCTCTTCCTCCCCTCCCCTGCTCACCTACACTCTCTCTGAAAATAAATGGAAAACTATCCTCAGGTAAGGATTGAAAAAAAAAAAAGTATTGTATATTTTATTTTTGGTAAGTGGCGTGGTATACATTCTTTATGTCAGTGTAATTTATTGTAAGTATATGTCTGTTGAACACACATCTTGATGTTATGCACACACGTATTTTTCGGGGGGCCGGTTGGTGATGTTACTGGCACAGCACTGCCGACCCGCAAACCAGCCGCACCCACCTCCCTGTCCACCTGGAAAGTGTGGGGGCTGTCGTGGATATTGGGATTGTGAGTCTGTGGAAAAGCCCTTTCTCCTCCTTCCTCTTGATAATTACAAGTCTATTTCTTGGACTTAAGGCTTCCTGTCTAAAATGTTAACATTCCCGAGAGACATGAGACACTCGTCCTTGTTAGTCACTTACGCGTGGATGCTTGGGTTTGTTGTCTTGCTCCGTGGATTAGCGAGCCAGGGATATTGTTGATAGAGAGCTTGATCCACTTCGTTATTTTATCCAAGGCCAGCAAGGAATTCAGAACTCGAGTTACTTATGAATACTGGTCACAGGAGAGTTTTGTGTCTCTTTGGCTTAGTGGTCTCAAATTGGTTGTCTGCTTCTTTTCTCGGGGTTTTTTCTAGTTAGCTGGTCCTGTGTGACCTTCCGCAACTCGGGAGCAGGGCAGTCAGGCAGGTGGGCACTGCTGAAGCGTGTGGTAGCTGCAGTGAGCAGGGAGGAGTCACGTTAGATAACACGTTCCAGTCTCCGGTCCCACGAGGAAGTCGCTCGCTGTTGGTTATTGATGTACTTTTTATCCATTAAGGTTTTGAAGTTTCTCTTATCCTGTAATTTCAAGGCAATCCGGTCTAGCTATTCTCAGACATCAGACAGTTATCGAGAGCACTCTGCCAGGGGAAATGCAGGACTCGAAGGGCCCGCTGTAAGCTCGTTACTGCAAAAACAGTAGATGAAGTCAAAACATGCAAGTTCCCCTGGTAAAGGAAATAAAGCGGTTGATTGTGAGACTGACCACTATTCAATTTAACATAATTCCGCGTGAGGCTTCATTTTACTCTCAGGTGGAACCTTAGCTACTGTCAAGTAGTCTGGATTCCTGGCCACGCCCCAGCCCCTGCATCTGCATCTGGAAAAGTGGTCCTGCCATTTCTGCCCTGGTTTGGATGAAAAGTCTGGAAGCTCTTCTGGAGCCTGTCCCCTTTCTCCCGCTGAATTCAACCCGTCCAGTTCCCTGGCTCTGCCTTTAACCTGTGTGGTGACGCCCACACCACTTCCACAGTTACCACTGTCATCTCTCTTGCTGCCTGCTGTCTGCTGCTTCTCTGCACGACAGCCAGGGATCAGCCACGCGTGCAGCCCGCTTGTGCCGCCGAGGACAGAACCCTCTTGCACTCCGGGTCCCTGCCGGCCTGCAGAGCTCCCGGGAGCCTGGGCCTGGCCCCTGTTCTGACCACTTCTCCCGGCAATTTTCCTGCAAAGGCCTCTTCGCGGGCCCTTCGCTACAGCTGCACTGTCTCTGGATGGGGGTAGAAAATCTCCAGGCTCATCCTGCCGCAGGCAACTGCACCTGCTGCTCTCCTGTCTGAAATTCCCGTTCCCCAGGCATTCATGGGACTCGCTGGTCCTCTCACCTCGAACATCCACTTTCCCAAGCCCTCTCTTTGGGCCGGCCAGGCCCCCCTCTCCTGAAGGCCTCCTTGTGTTTTTGCTCTTCTTTCGTTTGCTTTATCAGATACCACATCACAGGTGGTTTTCAGTGCGTCTTGTCTGCTTCTCAGTGAGGACTTCCCTGACCACCCAATTTGAGAATGTTCTACTTGTCTCTTTCCCTGACATTCCTCATGTGCCCTGTATCTAATCTTATTCATGGCATACGTTACCTTCTGACCTTAGATGTAACTTGTGTATGTGCTATTGTTCCTATTCTCTCTCCCTCTCTAGGGTGTAAGCTCCGTGGGGGTAGGTACCTTTGTCTGTGTCATTCATCTTGGCAGCCCCAGTGCCTAGGATGACTCACAGTAGGTGCTCAGGAAATAGTTTCTGAATGACTAATGGTTAGGGATGCACATTTGTTGAGTGATTGGAGAAAGAAAGGAAAACCTCTCCGTGGTTAGTCATCTAGGGATATCTTAATGCCCTCATTAAACATCCTTTGTGAATGATACTTTAAGAAAGACCTGATTGCCCTGGCTGGTTTGGCTCAGCGGTTGGAGCGTCGGCCTGCGGTACGGAGAGACCCGGGTTCGGTTCCCGCTAAAGGCACGTACCTTGGTTGCAGTTTGTTCCCGGCCCTGGTTGGTCGTGCGGGTGGCAGCCACTCAATGTGTCCCTTCACATTGATGTTTCTCTCTCTCTTCCTCTCTCTCCCTCCCGCTCTATCTGAACAAAAAATGGAAAAATGTCCTCGGGTGAGGATAAAAAAAAAAAAAAAGAAAGACCTGATTGTGGTGAAGTTCACTTATTGAAACCTTCGATTTTTCAAAGTATCCGATATTCACCTACTTGTTGAGAAGAGAGGCTCCGAGCAGCCTCCAGTTAGTTGCTGCTCCCATGTATCTGCTCCTCTTAGTTATTCCGGGGTTTTACCTTCCATTTGGGGGACGTAGTTTATGATAGTCAGTTCTGCTATAATACTCATTTGAAATAAAAAATGTGTTCCAACACAGCTGATGTATCAGGGAGCAATTTGTACATAATGCAGATTTCACGTTTGTTTGTATGTGATTTCATCTGCGAATCAGTGGAGAACACTGCACCGAGCTGAACTGAGCCGTGCTGAGATACTGGAATGCACATTTCTCTCGCCTTGACCATCTGCCTCACAGTTCAGGCCTGTGTTGTGAGCCACACCCCCTTCATCTGGTGTCACAACTGCAGTTTCAGACGACCCTCTTCCCACCGGCTCACGGTAATGTACACAGGGTGGCCCTCAGCTTGTCCACTTCCATTCGCCGGCATCGGATTTTCTCCGCAACGAGGATTATCTATTTCTTAAGAAATGAACTTGAGAAAAACTGCAGTTATTTTCATTAGGTTTGTGTCTTTGTTTTTCATGTGTCACAGATGAAGCTCTTGAGTGTTGTGTCCCTACCTATGTCTTTCCCCCACAAACTCTGTGATTTTTATTGCACAGTTTTTCCTGGTGCATAATTTTTAGGAATATCTAAGTTATATTATAGCAGAACTAGCTGTTTTCAAACGGGACCAGCAAAATATCTAATCATAAGTAACGCCTTATAATTGTGTTACGCTTTGCAACCCATAGCTTCCATTTTTATCTCATTAAAATTTTTTTCATAACTATTCTTCAAGGGAGATAATCAAAAGTAGAGGATCAGCCCTGGCTGGTTTGCTCAGTGGTTAGAGCGTTGGCCCGCGGACTGGAGAGACCTGGGTTCGGTTCCCGCTAAGGGCACATACCTTGGTAGCGGTTCGTCCCCAGCCCCGGGTGGGGTCGTGTGGGTGGCAGCCACTCGATGTATCTCTCTCACGTTGATGTTTCTCTCTCTCTCTTCCTCCCTCTCTTCCTCCTGCTCTATCTGAAGATGAATGCAAAAATGTCCTCTGGTGAGGATTAAAAAAAAACAAAGTAGAGGATCAAAAGCTAAAAGAAGGTAGGAACCTTGTTGAGGGTCAAAACGTAGTTACGTCAGCACTGCAGGCAAAGCCGAGCCTTTGTCCCCCAGACCAGTTCTGCCGCACCCGCTCCGAAGACCCAGACGACAGGTGCCAGCTCATTCCTTTGGTCACTGCCTTGCACAATGTATCTGTACTTCTCTGTGGGAAGAGTATTTCTGACAGCCAAATGAACACCTGTGATTGGGCAGGGAATTTAAAGAAGTCACTCACTCAAGTATCTTAGATTCAGGGTCTTTAGATTGCAGGTAACAACAGGTTGAATAGGACAGAGGAGAGTCCGAATTGGGCGAGGGAAGCATTTAAAGGCTGGGGCGACGATTCACTCCCCAGGGGCTCCTGTGAGCTCCTTACCATCTACCCTCCCGGGGTTTTATAATGCCGTGCTCTCGTCCTGGACTTGGGTAACCTTCTTGACTCCAGTGGTAAAAAGGACATATCCTGGCTTCCTGTGTTGTATGGCTCTTTCTTTCAACACACAAACACACACACACACAAACACATACTGCTTCTTCATCCAGGTCTTAATTTACACCATTTCCTAAGATAAACATACTGAATGGAAAATGATCGACTTGAGTAAATTAGAGATGGGTTTGCTACCAGGAGTCAATTTCTCAAGTTCTTGACTTTTTTTCATAAAGAGAAGAATGATCTCAAGCATTGGTTGCTTGTTCTCATTAAAATGAAAGTTAGTCCTTTGAGAAGTATCTACCTTTTAGCCAGACACCAGGAAGAAGACAGCCTATGGTCTGACTTGGAAATATGCTTTATTAACTCAATGGAATTATCCACAAGACAGCATTACTGCCCTGTTTGGGCTGACACATCTCTTATGTTGCTCTGGAAGGGGAACATATTTTCGTGAGTAGCATCCATTGTGGTGTTATAACCCCACTCACTAAAGTTCTTAAGGATACTTGTGCCAACATGGCAAATGGATTCTTTTACATTAAGGTAATAAGAATCTGAGCACTGCAAAGTGAGCTTTTAAGTGGAGGCAACCTTGGTGGTCATGAACCGGTGCTATTTAAATTCCCACGTTAAGTGCAATGTTGAAATATGAGATTAATTCTAACACTTGCGTTTTGCTTTGACACCTGCGCTAGATAATCAAATGTCACAATATGCATTCTTTTCCTCAGTCTTCATTGAACCAGTGTTCCTTTATAGGAAAAGACACTGTAAAGCATAACATTATAACACAGACCTTTGGTATTGTACAGACTTGACCACATACAACATTCTAGTAATGCTTTAAAGGATGAGTTGTCTGAATCATCCGTATCCAGTGGTGAATGTCAGGTGCCTACAATTTTAATGCCAGATTCCATAGCACTTGCATAATTTCTTTTGATAATGAACTTTCTTTACTACATCTACAATGTGACCAGGGTTGATTGAATGATTTCTGTTCTATGTGGACACTTAGTGTTGTTTCTTCTGGTCATTTTCTATTGAATGCTTGCATACCTTGACCGTTCCAGGAGAGGTTGTTGAAAGATAAGCAAATGAAGTAAAATGGACAGCATTTGAGTCCCTTGTTTGTCCACGTCCTCACCCAGTGATGCCCCTGTGACAGGTGATGATTGCCCTCGGTGTAGAAAGGCCGATGGAGGGGGAGGGGACGAAGGAGACCTGCTGTCCTAAGAACTACTCCTGCAATTTAAATAATTCCAAACATTTTTAGTTAAAAATCTGCATTCTCTAGCTTTCCCTTAACAAATCCCCCTTTCTCTGCCTTGCTGAAGGACTCTTTCTGTCTGTGTGCGTGAAGTCCAGAGGACACACACACAGTGGACTCGCTGTAAGTAGCTGTGCTGTAACCAATGAACAGGCCTGGAGAGCGTGTTGTACAAAGCAGCTCTGAGTCATGGTCAGATCGGCTGGATTAAGGATGTTTGCATCCAGGCCATGGTAGGAATTGTAGAGAATGCCTAACAGCTGTGTAGCCCAAGACTGCAGAAGTGCGTACACAGCTGAGCACAGTCCTGTACCGGTCTCTCAGGAAACAGACCACCTGATAAAAGACAGCTCGCTCTGTCCCTCTGTCCAGCTTGTTGCTGTCATCACATACAGCAGATGTCTACTTCACCCAGGGGCTTAGTATGTCTTAGTATAAAAACACAAAGTTGCTTTGTGTGTGTCCCCAGTTTTCTTAGCAATTGGCAAGTTAAACAAAACTGAAATATAATATAGCCAAGTTGTAAGCTGATATTTTTGGGTTCTATTGTAAATACCAGAATGATACCACAGCTACTTTTATCCTCAAAGGACCCTAAGGGGTTTGACTGGGAGGCCGGGCTGGCCTTGCCTCTCCTTCCTGGTCACTCCGCCCTGGGCTGCAGGCTGGAGAAAGCATCCCGTGCCTCCTCACTCCTCCTCATCTCCCTGGCAACCGCAATAGCCCTGTGTCTAGTGGCATCATTGTCTGAAGCAGTCCTTGAAAAAGAATGAAGATCACCGTGTTCTACATTATCCTCATCTCCCATAGGTAAGGACGTGTGCACCTGTGTGTACACTTTTAGCATGATATCCTAACAGTGAAATCAGTTGTTGGAATCAGGTGAAGAGCTGAGTATAAACACACGGCTGAAATACTCATTGAACCCATTTCTTATATCTGTACCCTGAGGCCAAGGGGAAGTATGGCTTTTGTCAAGGACACCCACTGAATGCTGGGAGCATTGCATCAGCCCATCTTCCGGGAAGACATCCCATTCATTCAGTAATTCATGCAAGAATATTGATTGGGCGTTGATGTGGGTCAGACCGTGCAGGTCCTGGGAGACACAGTAGAGACACGACACAAGCAAGGATCCTGCTTCCGTGGAATTTCTGTTCCAGTCTAGAGGCATTCATGTCCTGAGATAACTCATGACTCTGCCTAGCAAAAGACTTGCCGTAGACTGGGTGCTGAATGACCCGTACTCCCTGCTCATCTTCTTTCCTAGGTTTTGATTTACTAAAGGACACCGATGTCTTTCAGTGGGTTTGAATGAATAACTAAAGCTCTTTTAGCAATTTGTTGAGATCTTTTGGTGATTTAATAGAAATTTATTTGAAAAGCCTCTTTTCTGCCTTTGCTCAGTAGGAAGTACCAAGATAATTGATGCACTCAAAATAGGCTGATGTTTATTTTTATACCATGTGCATTTGTTTATCTCCCTTGGCAGTTGGTTACACTGAATTTCCATTAGAATCTTCTTCGGTGTAGCATTATTAATAGGTCAATGAATTCGATAAATTTTTTTTATTACCACTTTTAATTTCATTGGGGTAGAGGAGAGAGTGCACTTCTAGGGCCCACTCGTGGTATTTTGGATGTTCTCGCGATCCTCTCTAAGTGACTCATTCAGTAAATTGCAAATAGAGATTGGATAGGAACAAGAACATTTTCTATGGTCGCATTTATAACAAAGCTGAAAAAATAATATCTAAACCGTGAGAAACACAATAGAATCTTTCAGTAAAAACCTATTCAAGCAAAACACCACACTCAACAGGTGAACAAATACTGATTTGCTTGCCAAGAGCTTTGATTTTATTTTTGCAGCCTCTCTCCCTCACAAAGCACCTCATTACCTGTTGTTAATGTGCTATGAAAGGGACGATGTGATTTAATACCTGCTTTGCCAGTTACACGCTTCTGTTTCAAAGTAGGAGTCCAGACGTGTGTGGGGGAGGGGATCATGTCTTCTCGTAGTTCCTTGGAAAATATATTACTCTATCTTCTCATTTCTCTGATCTGAATTCCATGCTCTGAGACCCACAAACCATTTTCGACCTCATTTACTTACACAGGTTAGTTACAATGACCTTAGGGAAGTCATTTCATCTTTTTATGTGTTTTTCCTTTTCTAAAAAAGAGGGTAGAGAGGATCAAGTTTGTCAGGAGACCTTTGAAGTCCATCCAGTCATAAGGTTGTTTTAGCTTTTTATGACTGTCTCAGGGGAACATGTCGACCCCAACTTCTGTGCCGCATCCTCTAGTATATGGACATCCCAGGAGAGCAGGAGGAGCCCCGTGGCCCCGTCCCCCCCCCCGGGAGAGCAGGAGGAGCCCCGTGGCCCCGTCCCCCCGGGAGAGCGGGAGGAGCGCAGTGGCCCCGTCCCCCCCCCCCCCCCCCCGGGAGAGCAGGAGGAGCGCCGTGGCCCCGTCCCCCCGGGAGAGCGGGAGGAGCGCCGTGGCCCCGTCCCCCCGGGAGAGCGGGAGGAGCGCCGTGGCCCTGTCCCCCCCCCCCCGGGAGAGCGGGAGGAGCGCCGTGGCCCCGTCCCCCCGGGAGAGCGGGAGGAGCGCCGTGGCCCCGTCCCCCCGGGAGAGCGGGAGGAGCGCCGTGGCCCCGTCCCCCCGGGAGAGCGGGAGGAGCGCAGTGGCCCCGTCCCCCCCCCCCCCCCCGGGAGAGCAGGAGGAGCGCCGTGGCCCCGTCCTCCCGGGAGAGCAGGGCGCTCACTGAGCTGGAACGTGATCTATCCCAAGATGGAAAATGAGGTGCGGCTGAGCATGAGTTTATAGTAACTCCTATGTCTTTAGTTACATGGTCTTTTAAAAAAGTTAATACATTAGCAACAATGGGTTATTGGGGGTAGACATGCTGGAAAAATATATGCACTTGTAAATTATGTCATGAAAACTTGGAAAGGGAAATTTGCCAGTCAAATCAGTTAAAAACTCATAAGAGAATCTACCAGAGAAAACATGAAATACCTTCAGAGAAATTAGGCTATTGTACTAATTATAAACAGAAAGCCTGGAAATTTAAAAACCTTGAAGTGATATAACAGATGAGGTTTATTGTAAAATTTGGTTGTTAGATGATGGAACAACTCTTTTCTTGACAGATCTAGAGCATTACAACAGATTATAATTACTACAATCATTGTGTTTTAATTCACAAATTACCTAAATATAGGTGATAACCAGGCGTGTAGTTGAGGCAGTAAATCTTTGACACTACATCCCCAAGACCTCATCAAACCTTACATATCTTCAAATATGCAGTTTTCTTAGACTTTGCTTCGTTATTATCAAGCAGGCACACTATCCCTTTAATGTTCTCTGCTGTCTTTCAAAAGGAAATAAGTGTATGTTTAAACTAACTGCATATTTAGCGGTAAGTCTACAACCCAGAGCTTTGTTAAGACAGGAAATCTGGATGGTCAATTCTTCTCTCCACACACCTCGCTCCCAGCCCCACCCCCACCCCCACCCAGCTGAGGGATTTGCTTTTATACCCAGCTTGAAGCACCCAGAATTCAAATTCCTTCCTCAGCCATGTTACAAACTTTTAACCACCAGGCACCTCCTGGACCACTTAGAAGTAGCTAAAACAACAACTCCAGTCCACTGAGAACTTTTTCTGCATGTACTTCAAGATGGATCTAGGATGTGATGCTTATCATCACTTGCAGGTGATGGCCTTCGCTGGGCCTGTGGCTCTCCTGGGTCCATGAAACACCTGACTCATCTCTCTGCCTCCGCACTGGCCTCTGCAGCCTTTTCTCCACTCCACAGTCAGAGTGTTCCCATTAAAATGCAAATTCACCAAATGGCTGAGGAATGAAAATTTCTCTTTTTTTAAAAAAAATGTATTTTTATTGATTTTTAGAGGGAGAGAAAGGGAGAGGGAGAGAGAGATAGAAACATCGGTGAGAGAGAATATCGATTGGCTGCCTCCTGCACGCCCCCCACTGGGGATTTGGCCCACAACCTGGGCATGTGCCCTGACCAGGAATTGAACTGAAGACCTCTTGATGCATGGGTCGACGCTTAACCAGTGAGCCACACCGGCCGAGCTTAAAGATGTATTGCAAATAATGAATGAAGTGTAAGGGATCGAATGCAAAATGTTACCATTTTCAAATGACCATCAATAGTCTGTTACAACCACAAAATAAAACCTGACCTGCTTTCATTCCTCCTGGGGAAACTACTCTTCTCACACCTAGGAAGGACTGTTGTCCAACCACTTGACCCTAAATCTGAGCAAGCCTTGATCTCACTACCGATTTGTAGGAGAAAGAGGAGCATTTTAAGTGAAACCACAGGCATGCAATCAACAAAATCTAGACAGTGGAGAACTACACAGGACAGACAACCCAGTTTCTTCAACAGCAACAGAAACAAATGCAAGAAAAAACAAAAACAGAGAGCCTGGAGACCTTATGGATGAAAAGAGGCGTAAGATATAGCAGTGGGTGGCAAAGTGTAGATGTTATTTGGATCTCTATTCAAACATGCAAGCTAAAAAAATGATAAGTTTAGCAAGAAACTATGACCACTCACTGGACACAGCTGATGATATTAACAAAGCAGTATTCATTTTTCAAGCATGAATCAGAAGTGTGATGGGAAATATTTGATAATTGGATCTCCAAAAATAAAAGCCCTGATTTTAGTTAGTGTCTGTTAATTTTCATGGTATTCCATGTTGAACCCCCATTTCCCCACCCACGGCCAATTTCAGGTTATCAACTTCAAGTCGGGGCTCCTTGAGCGGGAAGACAAGCACACACTGGTGTTTGCAGGCCGAGCCGATATGAGCTGTTTCAGCCGCCCTAGGGGTGATAATTATATTGTAGTGATGTTAAAGAAAAGGTGTCTGTATTTTAGAGATCCCTACTAGAATGTTTATGGCTTAAATGGCATGATGTCTGATGTTTTCTTCAAAATTATCTGGGGTGGGGTAAGGTAGGGAGTAAAATGAAACAGTATTTTAGACCAAGTCATAGATATACTGACGTTTCTTGGACATTTTCCTCTACTTCATGCGTTTTTAATTTTATAAATAGAAAAGATTTTAAAAAGCAGTTCATTTTTTTCTACTGAAAATCTTCCAGGACGTCGTATCTGAGTAGAAGCCAAAGTCCTGCCTTTGACCTAAAAGAATTACCTATATCCGATCCTCTCCCTTCACGTTGCTCCCCCCACCCTGGCCTCTTTCTTGGTCTTTCAATGTGTTAGGTCTTCTCGCTCCTCAGGGCCTTTGCACTGGCTGCTGTCTCTGTCCAGACTGCTTTACCCAAGACGATCGCAGAGATCACTTCTTCGCTTCTGTCAAGACTTTGCTTTGAGACCATCTTTCTAATAAGGAGCCCATTCAATGATCCCTTCTGCCCCAGCCCAGCTCCTGATGCCCAGCTCTTACCATCTTCTCACATATCTTATTATTTACATATTTAAATCAATGTAAACTTTACATATTTGTGTACGTAGAACAGTGCCTAAAATGTAATGATCACTCAAAACAATTTTTTATGGAATGAATAAATGAATGGAGGTAACATCTTCTCCTTTGCTTGACACTTCTGATATATTACCCCTACTGACTACACCATTTAAAATATAATTTGGGAAGACTGGAAACACTTTTTGATATAGATAAAAAATAATGCAAATTATGCTAGATTCTCTTTAAAATGTCAGTAGGAGCTTGTTTCTAACTGGAAATGCAGAGGTAGAAACCTTTTTTTTTTTTTTTTAATGCTCACCCGAGGACATTTTTCCATTTTTTGTTCAGGTAGAGTGGGAGGGAGAGCGAGGAACAGAGAGAGAGAGAGAAACATCGATGTGAAAGGAACACGTCGAGTGGCTGCCACCCGCACAACCGACCAGGGCCGGGGACAAACTGCAACCGAGGTACGCGCCCTTAGCGGGAACCGAACCCGGGTCTCTCAGGACCGCAGGGCGACGCTCTAACCGCTGAACCGAACTGGCCAGGGCCAGAGGTAGAAACCTTTAAAGAGATTATAATATCACAAGTATCTTAAAGATAACATCAGTAAGCTTGAAGAGGAAAGAATGACAATTAGATTAATTTACTTTCAAAATGTCTTGGCTATTATTTTAAGGAGTTCACATTTTTTAGCTGGGAGGTTGTTTCTTTTGGATTCTAACATATTTGCTTAAATCAGAATGCCCCCCCCCCGCCTTATCCTGAAGCATATACTTAGACAACTAGCCATGCCTCTTTCTCTACCAGTTCATGTGAGTAGGTTAAACTGCATCCTTTCTACCCATCACCCCAATGTTCAGGGGAGCACCCCGTGAGAACTTCAAGAAAGAACAAAACTCCTTACTTTTGGACTTTCAAGCAAACGCCGACAGTCCTAAATGAACTTAATGTCATGGCCTAAGCAGAAAGTTCGAGAACTTGTTTGACATTTTGTTCCACCTATGTAGAGAGGGTGCATGGGCCTAAATGCTGTAGTAAGGTGTCTTGCCCTTGCATTATTTTTCGTTTACACAGCTCTTTTTGCTGACGTGAACACCATGAGCTCTTCCAGTGACCAAGCACCAGAGTGCTCCAGTGAGCAGTGTGAGAACCATGGTTGGTTCTCTGTTTAAATTGCAGCCAAGTTGCTCCCTGAGGGCATGTTGTCATTCTGTTGCACAAAAGTCAGTGGGTGCTTGGGCCTTGGCATTTGGAATGACTAAAAGGAAAGGCTTAGAAAGTAAGCATATGAAGAGATGTTCAACATCCCGTGTCATTAGGGAGATGCAAATGAAAACAACGAGATACCATTGCTCACCTAGTAGAGTGACCAAAATCCGAAACACAGCACCAAATGGGTTGAAAACTCTGTCCATACAAAAAGTTGTGCACAGGTATGTATAGCAGCTTTATTTATAACTTGGAGGCAACCAGAGTGTCCTTCTGTAGGAGCATGGATAAACTGTGGTACATCCAGACAAGGGAACATTACTCAGCACTAAAAAGGAATGAGCTCTGAAGCCATAGAAAGACACGGAGGAACCTTAAATGCATATTTGCAGTGAAAGAAGTCAATCTGAGAAGACTACGTACTGTATGATTGCAACCCCGTGACATTCCGGGAAAGGTAAAGTTATGGAGACAGGAGAAATCAGTGTTGCCGGGCGTTCAGGGAGGGAGTCATGAACAGGTGGAGCAAACTACTCTGTATGATACCACAGTGGCAGATACATGTCATATGTGTTTGTGAGGACCCACAGAATGTACACCACCAAGAGTGAACCCTAATGTAAGCTATGGACTCAGGTGATAATGACGTGTCAGTGTAGGTTCTTCCACTGTGACAGATAGGCAGAGGGATAAGGGAATTCTCTGCTTTTAGCTCAGTTTTGTGTTAACCTAAGGCTGCTGTATAGTCCTGGCCAGTTTTACTCAGTGGTTAGAGCAACGGCCTGAGGACTGAAGGGACGCAGGTTCAATTCTCGGTCAAGGGCGCGTACCTGGGTTGTAGGTTCATCCCCAGCCCTGGTTGGGGCACATGCAGGACACAATCAATGTGTCTCTTTCACATCGATGTTTCTTTCTCTCCCCCTCTTTCTAAAAATCAATGGAAAAAATATCCTCTGGTGAGGATTAACAACAGCAACAACAGAAATAAATACGTAAATAAAGAAATACATAAATAACGACTGTAGAAAATAAAGTCCATTCAAACAGAAATAAAGGTCTCATAAAGCTGGGAGGAGAGGACCTAGGTGATGCCTTACTGTGTGATTAGTTACAGAATCAAATGAGAGGCTCCCTCATCATGCTAATATGTCATCATCATGGGTTGTTATCTTTCGATTTGCAATTATGAGCATCAGTAGATTTCAGGAATGAAACTGAAGCTGTATTTTGAAATTTAGAGTGGATTAGGTCTCATAATCTTTTCTGTTTCCTGCAAAGAGATGCTGGATGTGTAGTGATACTTGCTTCAAATCATTTCCGAAATATTCCTGTTGCCATAGCAGCCAAAGCTGATGATGGAATTTATATACAAAGCTCTCAGAAAAGAGATTTGCAAAAAAGTCTTTGGATAGTTGGCTTTTTCATAGCTCACCTCCAGATTTTTCTTTGCTTGTAAGTTTTTGCATTTATTCTAGCAGCTAAGATAGTAGTATTTTCTGAGCTAAAAATATGTACCCATCATTTAAGTGACACCGTGGCAGGGCCATTGTGGTAACTGGACAGAATAATTTCCAGGTGTTCCTGGAAAATAGGGAAACTATTAACAAACCTAGGTGTGCCAGTGGTTAGAAAGGGAAGCTCAGGAGTCTTTAGAACTATATTAGGTCAGGTTAGTTGTCCCTTATTTCCTTTTATTTTGTACTCACCTGAGCATATGTTTATTGGTTTTAGAGAGAGAGGAAGGGAGAGAGAGAAGCATTAATGGGAGAGAGAAACATCAACTGGCTGCCTCCTGTACATGCCAGTACTGGGGATCCAACTCAAAACCTAGGTATGTGCCCCGATCAGGAGTGAAAGCAGCCAACTTGTGGTGTATGGGACAACACTCCAACCAACTGAACCACCTGACCAGGACATCTCTTTAAACATATTATAATTCTTGGGGACCGGTCCTATATTTAAACTGGTACACAGTAGAATTAAATTAAAGTGGGGTGAGACATACTCTTCATATGTGCAGAGGTCACCTGCTGGCTCCGGAGTCCCCTGAAGATGAAATTTTGCTGCCTTTCCTTTATCTCCTGGGTTATGTGATGGCAAACGTCCCCAGACTTGGGTACAGCTCAGTTGACCTTATTATATTTGTTTTTGTATTTTCTAAAAGATAATCCTAAGGTCACCAAAATACAGGGTGGGGCAAATGTAGGTGTATAGTTGTTCATATGGAAAATAATACAAAAATACAACTGTAAGTCTACTTTGGCCCCAACCTGTATTGTGAAAGAATTGAAAACAATGGGACCCTGAACTCTCCATGACTGTGTGATTTTCATAGATTAGATGATGAGAATCCTGGAGACTTCGAAGGAGCTTGGCTAGTACCAACATTGCTTCCTGTTGGCTGGTGCTGCCCAAGTGTGTGCTTCATGTTTGACGTGCATGGAAAGGAATGAGCCTCACTTGGGGAGAATTCTTTGTGACATGCTTCGTCTGGTCTACTTCGAAGGCTCCAGAACTTTCTTTAAAGATGGGTTTTGGTTTCCACTTAGGCTAAGATTGTCTTTAATAATGCACAAGGGTTTGGATGACTGTGCTGAGTGGTGCTTTGAAGGCACAGTAGAAAATTCCATCAGGAAATGCATGGAAAAACCTGACTTAGAGGAGTGTCATAGGGAATGTGTCCCTGAAGTGGTGACGTTTAAGCTGGGCCCAAAAGGACTAGGAGGTGTCAATCAAGCACTACTTGGACTCATTGATCTTTTTTTTTTTTTATCCTCACCCGAGGATATTTTTCCATTTTTTGTACAGATAGAGTGGGAGGGAGAGAGAGGAAGGGAGAGAGAGAGAGAGACATCGATGTGAAGGGACACATCGAGTGGCTGCCACCCACACGACCAACCAGGGCCGGGGACAAACTGCAACCGAGGTACGTGCCCTTAGCGGGAACCGAACCCGGGTCTCTCTGGACCGCAGGTCAACGCTTTAACCGCTGAGCCAAACTGGCCAGGGCTGGACTCATTGATCTTATTTCAATTTTCAAACAGTTTGTCAATTCCCTCATCGGGATCTTCACCCAGGCCACTTGGCATGGAATGCTGATCCTCTCCTAGTGGGTAATTAATTTTTTTTGTGATTAGACATTTAATATCAGCCTTTCCTAGTGATCCATAATCAGGAGGTGAAATTGTTTTTATCATCTGGATTTGAATAATTTCGAATTGATTTTGTGATTGCTCTTCTGTGTCCCAGTGGACGCTGTCTAACCCACTTCTCCTTTGAGGGGAACAGATTAATGCACTGGTAGCAGATTTAATGGGGAATGAATGAGTCTTGACTTGAAAATTTTTCTGTGCTGCTAGAGTTCCCTTTAATAAATGATTTTGGTGGTTTTCTGATTGACCTTTTCCAAAAACTATTAATATTTTGCTTTGCCATTTACAGTGATAGCACACTCGTGTTTCAATGTTTGGTTTCGGTCTAGTGCTAATTAAACTTTGTGATGTATTTGAGTTGTTCCTTCACCATTTCATTGAGCACCTTCAGACTGCAGTAGGTGCCACTTGCGACACTCTGATTTTGCTTTCTTTGACACTCTTCCTTAAAAAAGATTGCCATTACTTGTGCACTTCTCTGTCGGAATGAGGACATATTCGAAATGATTCAACTCTTTAAATCAACTAGTTCTTGAAGTCCCGATTACTGGGGGACTTGAAGATTTATGCAGTCGAGCTATTTATAGCTCACTACTGTAATTGTTTCCATGTCAGGAATTCAGCCATGCCTTTTACAGACCCACGGCCGCTGAAGCTTTAGCGTGTAGTTCTTCCCAGTATTGGCCAATTAATACTGTTGGAGTTTCACCTGGAGGTAATGTCCCTGGTGCCAGGGTTACTGTTGTTTGCTAATGAATTCTTAAATTTCTGAAGTGAGGTTTTTAGGACGTTGGAATTTGTTCCTGATTTTTTTCCCTCTCTCCCAAGAGTGCTGAATAATCACAGCTAGATTTAAGAAAGCTGGTTGGTTATATATTTATTTACCTCATTACAGTAATTCACATCTACTCCCTACATTGGTAGGGCATCGTTGTATCATCTCTGAATTTAATCCACTCACTTGACTCACTTTAATTCAGTCTAAAGTGGTGCTGCTATCCTCTGAGGATTATTTCTCATAGTTTATCTCTCCTGTCCATCCCTCTTCTACAAATTAATTTCATAGCATCCATTGAGCACATTCCATGGGCCAGACACTGACAGGTTCTGAGGAAGCAGCAGTCAATTAGAGACGCAACAACCACTTTCTTGATGGAGTTCACATTCTAGCAGGGCGCGACAGTGACTAAGAAATGAGTGAAATACACAGCATTTTAGTTCGTGATGAGTGCCAAAGGCGAAAATAAAGGCAAAAGATGGTGTGTTGGTGGGCAAAGTGAGATGCTAAATCAGGCGGCCAAGGGAAGCTAACCTTGGTACAGATACAGGAAGTGAGAGGCACTGCCATGGGGGGAAATGTCCAAACAGGAACAGCAACAGGAAGGAAGCATCTGGAGGACAAAGGGTGCCCGGCACAGTCACGGGACCACAGGGACACCAGGCAGGCCTGTGCGAAGGACCAGCAGGCAGGGGGAGGAGCGTGAGGTCAGATACGAAACAGGGTTTTGTTGGGCAGTGTGGGCTGCCTGAGGACACATAAGGAGCTGAAAAAAAGAGAGCGAGAAATAGATTTGTTTATTCAAATGGCTCTTCTGCTGAATCTGATTCACCATTAGATTCATTTTTATTAACTGCCTTCCATTCTAAGGCCAGGTAGGAAATTGTGAGTCCCTTGGGAAAAGGGGCCGGTATAATTCTTTTGTTTTTCCTCAGAATACTTTGATCAGAGAAGCTGCTCAATAAACACTGATTGGACATTCACTAAGCTAAAAGGAAGCAAGGAAAGAGAAGGCTTACGATGACTCATATTGTTGCTTGAGTATGCAAATCTCACCTAATTGCCAGAATTGCTCCTTGGACCATTTAGCCAAATGAGAGTGGAATTGAGAATTGGAAATAAAATTAGCACCGCCAAGCCATTTCTTAGTCTGTTTTAAGAACCGTATTTGTCATTTTGGCCAGAAAGATAAATCTGTGCCTGTGAATAGAATCATATTAACCTTCCAGGCCTTATCAAGAGCTAAATGTACTAATGGCAAGAGTTATCCCAAGGTAATTGTGTTTACGCTAAACATTTCTATGGTAGGTTTTTTTTTTTTTGTTTTTTTTTATTTGAGGTCCCAAGAGTCTTCTGTGCTTTGACCCATTCTGAGCTGATCCTAAAGTCACTTACTTCAATCATTTCCATGTTCTTTAGGACAAATCTTACTGTAACCTCTGTGCTCCTCCTACCAACACAAAGTTACAGCAGAACAAAGACTAAAGGGAGGGAGGCCGTAAATATAATTGGATCCTCTCAGTATCTCACATCCAACCTCATCACCACTTCTTGACCATTAGCATTGGCACATCTGGGTCATCATTTAAGCACTCATTAGATTGATTCATTAAAAGTTTCAAATGACTGTCTCCATTTGAATTATCGGCACCTCCACTAAATTAATAGGTTTTTCTTTTACTGGTTTTATTTCATTTCCTTCTGTAACTCGAGAAATGTACCTAAAAGTAGTGGTTAGAACTGAGTTAGCTGATTCGATCCCCGATTAGGGCACATACAAGAAGCAACCAATAAGTGCATAAGTAAAATAAAACAATAACAACAACAAGGAACTGAGAGAAAAGTAGCAGCTACGAAATGCCACCTGGAAGAGCCGTGCCCGGGCCGTGGCGGGATAGAGGTGTGTGTGCGCCTTCCCAGTTGTAGAGATTATGGAAGGAATCCGCGGCCCAGCTCTTATGGATCCATGACTCTGTTTTTCCATCCAGGTTTCCTACCACAGAGGGTTTTAGAGAAGCAAGTCAAAATCTTAAACTACCATAGGATGCAAGTAGGAAGCCAGCATGCTCCCGAGGCACTACGTCCAAGAATGTCTAAACAAGTATCCTGTTATGGGTGTGATAGAACATGCGTTTTTACAGAAGCAAATGACTCATCGCACAGACTGTTCCTGCTAAATATTACCTTTCCTCACGTTGAAAAATTAGGCAGCTTCCTTGGCTCATCATCTGAATTCGTAGGTACTGAGCAATGTCTTGTCGATCCTGCGTCAAAGCATTTTTGCTGGATTGTGGCGATTAATGTGTGACTGTGGCCACATCTGAAGTGTCTTCCTCATACTCCACTGTTTCCCCAACTGGAGCTGAATGGAGGTCAGCTGTGTTCAGTCTCTAAGGGGAGAGAGGTCTGAAAATCGTTCTGCTGAGACAGCCCTGGCTTATCTATGGCATTTAATGCAATAAATACCACTGTTTGTTCTGACCCTTGTTTCTCATTTGTCAGTAAAACCAAGTAGCTATCAAGATAATATAGGAACATATCTACTGTGCCAAAGTTATTTGAATAATCAATTCATCCTGTCTAAGGAAATATCTCTTCATTGCTCTGGTTGTAATATGATCTGAAAGCATGCATTTATAAGGGGGATGATACAGATAATTCAGTATACTTTCTCAGCTTAATATGAACCAGGGAAAACCTAGGTTTGCAATTTTACATAATCAGCCTTGAGTCTGGGAGGAAATACTGAGTGTAACCACAGGGCATTTTCATGGGCAGTAATGAGCTTTTGCTAGCAGTATAACTGTATGCCCTTTAAACCTGAGAAAATCATGAGTAATAAACCAGTTCAACTTTCCCATTAAAAAAATTCTAGCCTAATTTTTGTATTTTCTACTTAAATACATTAGGGTTTACTTCTCCCTTCTCAATTAATGTCATAATCATATCTGCATAGATTACATTCATTTTTTGTATCTGAAAAATCTATGCAAATATCCATGTTAAAAATCATATTATTAGTTTTAAATACAAAGTTGCCTTAGAATGCCAGAATTTCTAAAAATGATTTAAATAGTTCTGTTATTTGTGTAGTTTTTGCCCCTTAAAAAACAAGTTTAATTTAATTTAATTAATCTTGTTCATTTATGTGCCTGGTTAATACAACTGCTTTGATACCTAATTAATACCACTTTTCTCCTTTTACTCATTTAACAAATACTTGATTGAGCTGCAACCAAGTACCAGCATCAATCCAGATGCTGCAAATATAAACATGAAAAAGATGTGGTGGGTACCTCCACTTCTGGAGAGATGCTAGAAGTTAAAAAAGACTATCACTATCACTCCCATTCTGATCTTGACATCAAACCATATACACTACAGTGTTATAGTCTTTCAAACCCATCACAGTTGAGTATGCAAAGAAAACCAAATTAACTGAATTCCAGAAAGCGACAAGCCCTTTCTCTGAGAGAAGAGACCCGCAGCTGCTTTCGTTCCAGGTGGATCAGCAGGACAGGAAAAATCTACCGCAGACTAGAGAATAGAAAGAAACCAGCCCAACTCTTGACAGTAGCATGTGAGTTGGCATGAAGGATTAGAGTCCTCAGGAGCTCCAGACCCAGCAAATCTGCATCCATTTGCCAGTTCTCTTCTAGTGACATTCACCACCACGTGCACAGAAGTACAATGAATGCCAAACGATGGCATCAGAATAGGTTTGCTGAACTAATTTACCCCTGCGGTATGAGAGTCCTTTCATGCACACAAGGCAGGAAGCCACTGAAGGCTAGGGGTAAGAAGGCAAGAGAAATGGGACAAATCTCTCACACGCACTTTAGGCCTGCACCAAGGACACTACAGCAGCCCTCCAAAGGCTGGGAGGGGGGCAGGAAAGCTGAGATGTTCCTATTAGGGTTATCAGGGTCTTCACAGAATGCACTTAGAGGCCTCCCAAAAACTGGGGGTGAGGCAGTAGTGCTGAGAGAGGTATCTTGGAGAGCACAAAGCTGGAATTGGGATTGGAGAAAAAAGAGAACTTCTTAGAGACTAAAAACAAAAACTGGAAGAAGGGCTGAAAGTAGGTAACGATTTCTCAGAGTTTAGAAGTTTGATGCTCTGCTGTAAAGCAGAATAATGTTTCCAGAGACCTGCCAGTGGCCCTTTCTTGCTGAAGGAAAAGTCCTGATCATGTCTTTGAACTTTTGAAGTCAGTGGGTAACTGAATCTGGGTAATGCTAAACCAAGCTCAGACTCATCTTAACTACAGATTAACCTAAATCAGCCCTGACAGAAGAAAGAGTGTATTCTTTTATGGCAATTACTATTATTTACTTTAGTGTCTAATATTATGTTACCGTCAATGTCTGAACCACAGTAAAAATGTACGAAGTGTGCAAAAAACAAGGAATATACCTCAGGTCAAGAGAGAAAATAGGCAATAGAAGTAGACCAATGAATAGGGGCTTAGAACTGTTCAAAGTTGTTTCAAGAATTTATACCTTGTACAAAGAGCTGGAAAAAGACTGGATGTGGGTGGGGTTGAGAACTTTTCAGGTTGAGTGTGGAAGGAATGCTTATATGAAATACCATAACTTGAGTGGAAATCATAAACCACAGTGTGATATAGTTGAGAGCACTCAAGTGAAGAAAACAAGTGCAAAATCCATAAATTGGTAGGAATTCTGTTGTGTTTGAGGACAGTCGAAAGCCATTGAAGGGTAGCTAGGAAATGATTTGTTAAAGTCAGCAGGAGTGAGATTGTGTGTGACCCTGAATAGGCCTTTGCGAGAAGTGTTGGGAAAATTCTGCAATGGAAAGCCATTGGAGAGACTTAATGCATTTCATGGAAACAGTTTGGACTATGAGAACACCCAGGTTTTCACATCTGATTTTCTTTTTTTTTTCCTTTGAGACATAAAATCTTAATTCAGGAAAGAGTCTTTTTTTTTTTTTTAATTTTTATTTTTTATCCTCACCCAAGGATATTTGTTTTGCATTTACCCTCAGAGCAGGAGGGAGAGAGGGAGGAAGAGAGAGAGAGAAACATTGATGTAAGAAAGACACATTGACTGGTTGCCACCCACACAGCCCCAACTGGGGTTGGGGACAAACTGCCACGGAGGTACGTGCCCCTCACGGGACCTGAACCTGGCCTCTCTGGTTCATGGGCCGATGCTGTAATCGCTCAGCCAAACCGGCCAGGGCAGAAAGATTCTTTCCTGGTCTATCTAGTCAAGTACATCAGGAAGCTTTGAGGTCATCCTTGGATGAGGATCATAATACTTTTAAAGGTTATAAAATCTGTGTTAATTTTGGACTTTCTAATTAACATTAAAAAAGAGATATTTTAGTCAGGTAAGTTTCTACTGGCAGAAATACACAGGTTCACTTTCCACAGAGGTCAGAAGCGAGATGAAGAATGTTTTAACTACTGTGGTGATATTTAAAATAGGAGCTGGGCAGAAGTCAAAAGAGATGTTTCGTGTCCGTGCAGGGAGTTTTATTTCTGTCTCTGTTACTTCCTAGCCATTCTGAATGTCAGATCCTCTGTATTTCTCACGAGGCAGAGCAGTAACCTCCCCTGACAAGAGAAGCTCAGACACTCCAGAGCACCGCATGTGCTTGTTTTCTTTAAACCAAGGTACTTTATATCTGAGTCATAGGCACAATTTTCAAGGCCATCAGGATGGGAAAAAAATTGCTTGAGTTTTTTGTCAGCCACAGGAGTTTGGCTTAAACTTTCTGTTAAAAAATAAGTTTAAGTAGGTTTAGGTGAAATTTTACCCTAGTAGAATTTGCAATGCAAAAACCAAAATGATTCCAAGATCGGTAAAAGAGATTTTCTGCACCCCGAGATGGATGGATGGAAGGAATGCATTCCTGTTGCTCCATGTGTCCACTTGAAAATATGATGCTGGTCAGGCCAAGGGCGTGGGCTTGCTTGTACCATCGGCTCCTCTTAGCCCCACCTACCCTGCCCATGGAAGTGGAGATGTTTGTGGGAATTTTCCCACGGGAGAGGGGACCCCATGTGAGGCTAAGCCTGGTGGGAGTCGTCAGGGAGGAAGGGGCAGGCCTCCATCAGTGGACCCAATGGATTCAGGCAGCCCTGGTTCAGCAGGCTCCCCAAAGGACGGGGCGTCAGCTAGTCCTGAAGGAAGTGAGGTGCTTTAACTAAGATTTCATGTTACTCACGATCCCTGAGTTTGTTTTTAAAACATGGATCTGCTCCTGTGTGCTCTCCAACTCATTTCACTTGCTGAAAAGTGCTGCCTAAAGTATCGACATTCAGCAAGAATGAGCTATATTTAATTCGGCCTCATGAGGCCCTAAGTTTGCCAATCAATTTCCAGTCCAGAGCCCTAAATGGCTGGGCTGCTGACGCACAAAGCAGAGTTTGATCCTGTATTGTTCAAGCAGTGAGAGTCCACGGGGAAATCCAAAGGTTCCGTTTTGAAAACATGACAGGTCTAATTTGGGACACCTATGATGCCTTTAGATCAAGGGAAGGTATTTATGGTTCAAAGACCAGCACGTCCCCCTCATGGCCTCAGAACCACTTTTTTATCTTTTTCCATTTCTTTTTCTTTTCCATTTTTCTCTTTCTTTTTCAATTTTCATGACTTAATCTTTCTTCTTCCCCTTTCTTTGCTTTCTAAATGTGACCAGAAGCATATGGGCATATAAGCTTGTTCTTGAAAAAAAATGGTTTGGAAAATTATATGATAATTGTATTACTGCTCTTACTAGCCAGTAAAATCTATCATGATAAAATATGCAATTCAGCAGAAGGCCTTGCTTGTGTGGCTGAACCCAGATCAACTTTGCAAAATAATGGTGCAGGGTTCTAGGTGAACATGGTGCATTGGACACGTGGTATAGCTCAGCTCCCTTCCAAAGTCCATGTAAATGCCAGTCAAAGGCATAAAAGACAAGGTCAACAGCCAAGAGGACAGGGGTCAGGAGTGGGCCAGAGGTGCCCATACATTTTCGGAGTATGGAAAGGGGTTGTAGGAGTGGAGAGTAATTTAGCAGAGAAAGCTATGCCTACAGACGTCTTTCAGCAACACGACGGTGCGCAGAAAGGCTCGTGATGGGAGGCAGGTACAGCAGACAGCAAGGAGAAACATGAGGCCAAACTACAGGGAAATCTAGACCCCACGTTTCCTCCCACAGCCCCCGGTGCCAGGCAGCCACCCCAGCCTTGCTTCTGCAGGAGCCTAGCACTCATGAGTGGAGAAATTCTGGCCTCAGGGAGCCTGTGATTCTGAAGCAGGGATTGTTTTGTGCTCCATCTGCCCTGAGGGGACATGTGTCCACGTCTGAGACATTTTGCTTGTCAGTGTACTTGGGCATGCTCCTGGCATCTCGTGGTTGGAGGCCAGCACTGTGTTAAACATCCTACAGTGCGCGGGATGGCTCCATAGCGTAGGAGTATCTGGCTGAAGACATCACTAAGCGAGGCTGAGAAGCCCTGCCCTGGGGCGAGGAGAGGCACAGGGCTGAACGCAGGGGGTGAGCTGGAGCCTGCTGTTGAGAAGTGGGCATCCCAGCTCCCTCCCCCACCCAGCGCCCAGGATGCCGACGGGCAGGCAGGAGGTCTGATGATTCATTTTAGCAAGAAACAAGAAAAGGCCACCAGACAGTGACTTTGGGGGCGTGCCAGGAAAGAAGGCTGTCGCTGCCAATCACCCAACATTGAGGCCCACCAGCTGTCAAGACCACCAATATATACATAGGGCCATCGGCTCACTAACATGTCAGTTTGAAATATGAGTGACAGGAGCTGCTTTTAGAAACATTTCAGAAGCAGACCGTTCAGGGGTGGGGAACATCCGGCCCGAGGTCTGTATAAGGCCCTTGAAATCAATACCAGCTAGCATCACACACCTCACCAAGTGAGCCTGAGCAAATACAGCGGGCTAATTCTCAAGTTGATAATTTTGTATGACCCACTACTGATGGTCTAAATATCCAGACGGCCCTTGGCAGGGAAAAGGCTCCCCACCTCTTAGAACAACCTCTACAAGGAAAGGAAATATGATAGTGAACAAACTGTAATTAAAATTTAAAAAGGAGTAAACAGAAAACTAAAAAGGTATAGAAAAGAATCCCTTCACAAATACTATCATTAATATTCTTAAACAAATAATAGAAGATGCAATGCGTTCTAGACTAAGACGAGAAATCGGAGAATTGAGAACAGCTTTTTGAAAGTAGGAATGTGTGTGTTAGAAAACGCAGGCCCGCTGAGGACCTCTCCCGAGAGTAAGATAAAGCAGAGAAACTGACAAGAGGAGAGGAAATGTACAAACCCGGGAACTCTAACATGCGCCTGCTGGAGGGTCTGTAAAGCGACAACAGAAATAAGAAGGGCAGACCACTGAGTGAAGACACAGGTGTGAGAATAATTCCCCAAACCGAGGAACATGTCTCCAGAGGCAGAGGCCCACCTGGAGGACAGCCCCAACAATTCGAAGAGAAAAGTCAAGGCAAATCATTGCGACTCTTTAGAACACCAAAGAAGAAAAGTATGGATCCAAAGCAAGGATCAGACAGTGCTTCTCAACCTTCCTGATGCCCTGACCCTTTAACATAGTCCCGGTGACCCCCCCCCAACATAAAATTATTTTCATTGCTACTTCGTACTGTAATTTTGCTACTGTTATGTCTTAGGCGACCCCTGTGAAATAGTCATTTGACCCCCAAAGGGGTCGCGACCCACAGGTTGAGAACCGCTGGATTAGGACAAGACGTGGGGTCCAGCTGTTAGCAGCAACTGCTTCCCTGGAAGTGAGCGGAACTGTCCCCCCAGAGTCCTGAGGAACAGTGGCTTGACCTGGTCACAGTCATCTCACCAGAATTCCAGACCCAGTCAGACCCTCCATGAAAGATGAGAAAAGAATACAGATATTTTCAGATAGGCAAGAAGCCCCAAATCTGCCTTCTGTGCATCCTTTTTTGAGGAAGATGCTGGAAAGGGGGAAATAGACTTGGACCTGTGATCTGGAAGCTGGAGACGGGCACAGGCTCCAAGGTGGGAAAATGGAACCCGATCACGTCCTTATTTGTCGGAAACACGGGTTTTGATTCAGGCAGGCCCAGATCTGACTTGCCTAATCATGGCACATACAGAGAGCCAGCGTCTGAATTCGAGGACTATTCTCATAGGTACAATCCCAGATCCAAGACTTGAGTAGGTTTTGGGGAAAGGAAGAAACAGGATATGTCTCGGTTTTGTTGTCACATTGTTCTGTCCAAATGGCATCCTTACATGCTTTAAAATAAAACTGTATTGTTCACTGTGCTTCTGAAGTTTCTACCGAGTGCTTAGAAATTGTTCGGTGTGCTACAGATAAATGTTCATTGAGTGAATGAATGAAGGAATGTTTTAGATACGGACCTGAGTCGCACAGAGTGAAGAAGAACATAGAAGACCACACACACGCTCCATGTTCTGTGCCGAGGGAAGAGGGTTTGTGGGTGCGAGCCATGACTCCCCGTGAGAAAGCTCGGGGCATGCATGAGTGTTCATCAGCGACCAAGACGGGACAGAGCTGTTAAAGGAAAAGGATGGAAAGATTCACCCGATTATAGAGCCACAGTGATCCCGATAAAAGCCACTCTCAAAAATCAGAGAATGGAGTCAGTGTGAGAACTTAACAACACCCCATCCCCCAATCCCAGGGGCTTGGTGAACAGATTTAATGAGGCACTTCCAATTATTTTGAAAATCGTGGAGACCTGGCGTGATACCAGGGTTCTGAAGCTGCAGAATCATTTTCACAACGTGTGAGTAACAGCCTTGAAAATTTGGTGTCATCCACAGAACAGTAACATGATTAACACGAGATGAAGACAGCAGAGTGGCAAGTGGCTCAGAAGCCCTGGACTCCCAAGCAGAGGATTCTGAATTTTGACTCACAATTTCCCTTAAGCTCTCCAAAAGCTCCCCTACAGATCAACTCTATTTTAGCTTCTGGAAAGCAGAGAGAGAGTTTGAAGCCAGTCTGTTTTGTACATTGAAAGGCAGGGAGGAAAAAGAGAGAGCTAAATATATATTGCTCTAGTTTACTACTCAGATAACTTGGGATCAGGGTGACCTGGATGCTAATATTTTATCTCATGATTCAATCCAAGTGATTGAAGTTCTGTGTTATTTTTTATTTTGTATTCCTGAGACTAAGTGTCCATCCCAAGTGTACCAAATGTGCCTCAGTCCTTGTAACAGGTCAGGTCCAAGTCCATTCTTTTGTTTGCTTGTCCTACCCATGCAAACCCATCTTGGAGCCCTGTTGCCAGCCCCGGCCCTCTTGCACTGACTGCTTCCTGAGAATAGAGGTTGATCTTGTAGGATCTCCCCTGGCTGCACCGCCCATGCAGTTTTCCACCCGCCCATGGAAAACCTCTCTGCATCTTCTTGGCCTCTGCTGCCTTCCACTGTCCTGGACGCCCTGTACCACACCACCTTCTGGATACTCAGAATCAGCTACGCTTTAGCTTTGCCCATCATGGGTCTGTTTTGATGCCTTCTTTTCACCCATTGGTGAAATAGAGTCCCTTCTTCGGGTTCTAGGGATGGCGGAACACACAGCATCCGGCACTGGATAGATGAGACCCACAGCAGTTTATTGAGCACATACACTCACACCCGAGGGAGGA
Source organism: Molossus molossus (assembly GCF_014108415.1). NCBI lineage: Eukaryota > Metazoa > Chordata > Mammalia > Chiroptera > Molossidae > Molossus > Molossus molossus. The sequence goes on along the minus strand of NW_023425359.1, from coordinate 9,510,334 downwards.
CACGCACCACACAGGGCCATGTGGAGGCTGCATGCGGGAACAGAAGGAACATGTAGGGGAGGTAGGGGGCAGCCTGTGTAGTAGCGAGAGGTTAGGGTGACCTCGGGTTCTCATGGAGGATGCCAGTGGCTTGCTGGGTAATTCCATGGCTGGCAGGGAACTGAAGCCCACTACTCAGGGATGAGCAGGAACTGTGCCTGCTCCCCTCGATAAGGAGGGCTCTTTAGCTGGAGGACCTCATCTGTGGGAACACCATGGGGAGGGGAGCTTGCAGTTGGGAGATTCTAGACCCCTGTTTTCCCCAGATGTCAAGATACACGTAATATTGAGCCTTAATTTCAGGGTCCTTCCTCCATTTGTGTGCTTACATCTACTTCACCTTCTCGTGTCTCATCCACTGCATTTAGCTTCCCCTCTCTTGTGGCATCATGGGAGAAAGTCAATCCGCTCTCAGTGCATTGAGCTTCTTGAGCTACAAGGTAACAAAGCTTGAGGGAAACTTCGAGGTTGTCTACTTGAATCACTGTCTTCACAGCTGAGGGATTGAGGCTGTGCCATGCTGTGATGGTAGTCATGTATGCCCGTCATGGCCGGGAGGAGCCTTCAAGTTTCACCATCAATAAATAGGATTAATGTCATAATATTTTAAAAGGACATGTTCTTGTGAGGAGTTGTGTTGAGTTTATGGAGATTGAAAAAATACTCAAATGCAAGTTAAAATGATAAGAGCTAAGTAAATAATGCTATTGAATAAACTCTTTAAGACCTTTGCAAATGTAGGGTAGTGTACAGTGGCTACCAATAAGTGATATGGACACCTGTAGGATTATCTTTTATTTCTTTTTTTTTTTTTTTTTTAAATATGTTTTTGTTGATTTTCTAGAGAGAGAGAGAAACATGGATGAGAAACATTGATCGGCTGCCTCCTGCACGCCCCCTGCTGGGGACCGAACCTGCAGTCAAGGCATGTGCCCTGACCCAGAATCAAACCAGGACCTCTTAATCCATGGGCCGCTGTTCAATTCCCTGAGCCACACTGGCCAGGCCATCTGTTATTTCTTAAAATTTGGAAAAGAGAGTGATTTTCCTACCCCCTATTTAAAACCACAGATGCAGCAAAGTTTGAATACCTGACATGAAGCCCTGTGACTTCTGACTAGTCCCTGCAGTATTTTTCATGGATATTAGAACTTCCAAGCCTGTTTCTCTCTTTCTGGCCCCAGAGTTTGCAATGTCAGGATTTGCAACAATTTCCAACATTTCAGTAAACTCCAGGTGCAGGCATTTTGGACTCATTTTCTGCTGCATCCTCAGTACCTTGGCACGTACCAGGCGCCCTGTAAGTGCATGCTGAATAACCAGGGAATTAACGAGCGATTTCTGCACTGGTCCACCTGCTTCCACAAGGAGGTAGAGCCCACTAGTTCAGATCAGAATGGTCTCATCTGTCCACTGTGCCCTTGAAAGACACTGACAGATGGCCGGTGATGCTCTACCATGTGCTCCTACAAAATGAGACAGAGAAGTGCCAGGGACCAGCTGCGGTGGTTTCACCCACTCAGCTGAACCCACATTCTCTGGAGCGGTTCCAGTGCAAATTGTAACTTCCTGCTTGGTTGCTACACGTTTCCCAGACACAGGGCTGTTGACTGGAAGCAGGTTGGAGGAGTTACAGGAAGTGTGCCCATTATCAGATGTTGATATTTGAAATAAATGAGATAAATATTGTGATATATATTGGGTTTCTCCCTGAAATGTGAGGACAAACACCAAACGCAGAGGCTGCCTATAGTCCTGATTCCCTGGAAGAAGTGCAGTAGTATCTCAGTTTAGAAATTGAGACATGGAGATTCAGGGGGGCATCATGTGGGAATAACTGACCCACACGTTCTAACCTCCATGATTCTGTAGTTCTGTTGTGGCTAACAAAGGTAATGATGTAAAATATGGCCACAATTCTGAACTGTTGACTCAGGTTAAACTCAGTTTTTGTTTCGTTTGGTGCTATATTTCTCCAAAGCTACAGAGGAATCTCTGTTCCACTGGGCTGTGCACCAAGGACAGGTACAACAGCCTCTCTCATGAGTTTTATTGAGGTTATTGACAGTGCCCATGAACTTCTGACAGCTTTTTTGTTGAAAGGTATTGTTGCCTTGGGTATATTAGTATCAGGATAAAATATTCACTTATTTGATTGACTATGAGATACATGGTGATTTTTATCCAGGGGCCACAGAATGCCTGGGTCCCCACCAGCTGAAAAGGGACCCTAAATATTTTAAGAATAATAACAATGGGAACATTAGCTATAGACCCACATACCTGTCTTGAAACCTCTGCAGTACTTGGGACCTATCCAGAGAGGTCTTCGTTCCTCTCCCTTGCCAGGCACACTGTGAATAACCCAGACGTTGCAAAGGGGACAAGAACTGGGTAGGGCTGAGGACTCCAGCCTTGTATATGGGGGTCTGAAATTCAGACTTTGAAGATATATAGAATGTGTCTTAATGTTGATGCTTTTATTTCACTTGAAAAATCCCCTTGTACACTTTAAAAAAATTAATTGCTATTTCCCCCTACCCACCACCTAGTATATATATGCAATATATATTTATTATTTTCATTTCCATCAGAAAATTACCCTCATCTTTCCATACCGTAAATAATCAGGAAAAAAATAGCATTTTTGATTTCTTGCTTTCCCAATCAAAATACTTCCCTACAACTCTAGTACCACTAGATAACTATTTTTCTCTCCTTGATTACAATGAACATCATGGCTGCTGGTCCTTATTTAGCACCTGTCCTTTAGACGTAAAGGAATGGGTAGAATTCTAGAGCTGGGAAAGATTTGAGTGACCGTCTCCATTGTTGTCCTAATGTTTGAGAGGAGTAACACGGAGCCAAGGCAGACCTGAAACTAGAACATAGAGTTTCGAGTCCCAGTTCTGTGAACTTTTCCAAGACACTGAGGCTGCTGCCTACGGGCATGTCTCAGGGAGAGCCAGTGGGCAGTCCTTCCCAGCACCCTCTCCACTGCCTCTCATCGTCCTTGAGAACACCAGTCCTTGGAGGACTGAAAAGGTTGCATTACACGTCTTCTGTCGAAACACAGATGTTTTGGCGTGGAGTTCCATCTTAAGCCTGTTTCAACCAACTCTTGAGATATTTGCTAGGATCACACAAGGAGTTAGCAGAGTGAGACATTGGGTACATCTGGTTTTGGAGAAGTGGGAACAGCAGGGTGAAGGAAATGGGCATTGATATGGTTTGTTCCTGACTTTTCACAATTGTCTTTAATCTTTTCAGCAATACTATCTACCCACAAGGCAGACACTCTTATCCCCGTCTTAGAGACAAGGAGACCAAGGTTCAGAGAGGTGAAGTGTTTCATCCAAGGTCTACACAAAACCTGGGCACCCTCTAAAAATAAACTTTATGATATAGTGCTTTACCTTTTTGCCTTATCTAAACCCAAGTTGAATGTCTTTTGAATTTTGAAGCACAAATACTTGGATTGTGGCCCTGTGATAAGGGAGATGTCGCACATTGAAGAGAAAGCTGGCTTTTTCCGGTAACATAGGTCATTGATGTATCCAACCCAAATGGACAGGAACCATCAGGTTATGTTCAATAATGACTCAGTCATTTAACAAGTGTGTTAGAGCCACCTTGTCTGTGCCCAACAGAAAGGCCAGGAATAGTATCAAGTATCCAGTCCCGTCACCTCCAGTGTACTTGTGAGCATTTCCTACAGGGAGTGAGTGATCAGGCAGCTGTGTGGCTTAGCCCGTGAGTGTGGCGGGAGCTCAGAGATGAGTGTGCCCAGCAGAGCCATGGTGGTTAGAACTCCATGGCAAAGGCGGGGCTTCCAGGGAACCGAGTAGTGAGAATGTGGGTAGGTACAGGACAGATCCCGTATGAATAGTAGACAGCGAGGTGGAGTTGGAAGGGCATAGACCGGCAGCAGACGACTTGCATTCACTCTGTTTTTCACTATTCAACAAAGTAATGATGGGATTATGAACCAATATAATCTCAAGGCTGAGTCCTACCATGAGGGAAGAAGACTAGATGATCTCTAAGGTTCCTTGTCGTGCTAATAGTGTACAATTATAAACTTGTCCAATACAGAGTGGTATAAGTTGGGGCTGGGGTGCTTTGTTATGGGGTGCAGTGATGCAGACACGGGGGAGTGGCACAAGGACCCTGTGTCCTGCCTGCTTTGTCCTGGACATGTTCACTCTTGGGTACCAAACACCATAGTTGTTGCTTTTAGGTTAATATTTTAGTGATACATGATTTGTTACCCACCTTATTCTTTGTGGTTGCTTTTTAGTCCTTATATTAATCGCTTTTACATGTCACCCTTGCAGGACAATTAACTGGTGAGCTCCTAATTAATACTTGCCTGCTGTGCTGTCTGCCACATAATTGCTGCTCAATAAATATTTGCCAGGTAGAATTACACACAATAGCCAGGCTGGTGTGGCTCAGTGGATTGAGTGTCGGCCCATGGCCTGAGAGGTCCTGGTTTGATTCCCAGTCAGGGTACATGCCTGGATTGCAGGCTCGATCCTCAGTAGGGTGTGTGCAGGAGGCAGCCGATCAGTGTTTCTTTCTCACATTGATGTTTCTATCTCTTCCTCACTCTCTCTCTCAAAAATCAATAAAAAACATATTAAAAAAAGAATTACACAGAATATTTAAAATGCTTTTCAATGTTTTGAGGCATGAGAAGAGTTGTAGTAGTCCTTAGAATTGATGCTAGAAATTGAGAGGAGGGAGAGACAGTAGAGAAGGGACAGGTGACCTGGTTATGTGCACCAAAAAATAAGAAAAAAAAAGACTTGGGGTTCATACCTCTGTCTCTCTATTTTTCCTGCCCTGAAACATGGCCCCTTGCTGCAAGTGACATTGCCTACAGCCTTAGAGAATCACTGTTCCTATTTACACGTAGAACTAAAGGAATGATGGTACAGATTTAGGCTGATTGTTTTCTTGAGTCCTGTAGGATAGCACTGTGGGATGTGAATTACCATGTTGCTAGGCAGAGTTCATTGATATAGAACATTTCTTTTTTTTTTTTTGTATCTGGCCTCCCATAGATCGTTTGAGTCGTTCCCTCAACCCTGCTGAATTTTTGCTTGTTAAAATTCAGGCTTCTGTGATGTTCACAGTTTCTAGCCCAAGTCAGTTCAGTTAGAACCTCGCCAGGGTTAAGTTCTTCATTAGGACTGTTAGTGGTGCGTGTCCTTGGTGTTTGCCAGTATAGACATGGGTTAAAGGGACCCGTGCCTGCCTCATTTCATCTGCTTACTTCTGCTCCTTAAAAGACATGGCTTGCAGGCAGGAGTACCGGAAGTCTGCTGCAGCTCCCACTAAATATTTAAGGGAATTAATTGCCTTGGAAAAGGTCACCGAATGCTTTCAACGTTACCGATGATGATATTCAACAAAACCAAATGCTGCCACTAAATTCTTTCTAGTACTTCTGGTGTCGGAAATGTATAACTTTTAGTGGAGAGTACGCCTCTCCTTTTCCTCACACCCACGGTCCCTGTCAATGTGTTTCAGTGTGTCTAAGCCTTTCCCCACGTTTTCGTTTTCCCTGGGATTACCAAAGTGCTACCGAGAACTCCGTTCCCGGGAGAAAGGGGCATCCTTTTCAGCTCCCATCAGTCAAAATGAATGGGATGAAATAGAATCAAGAAGTAGCACCTCTTGCCAACCCAGTACGTGAGAATTGCCAGAGACAGTCTCATTAGACAGCTAGTAGGCTTTTCTTTCATTGTACCTGAAATTTTTAGGAGTTCTACATTTTTAGGAGGTCAGGATCCATAATGTCTTGAAATATACTATTTAAATCATTCTACCTGCATGGTGTTCAGGATTGTGAATTTTCAGTGACAGTAAAGGAAAGGGGTTCTCTCGACTTGTTTAATGATCAATCTGGTGACGTAAAAGCTGGTCCTGATTCTAGCAGACACCTTCTGCATGAAGCCTGGCAGGGACCTTGGTTCTCTGTGCCTCTCGGTGCCTATCTGTGAGCCAGGACACAGTGGCCTTTCTCCCCCTTCCCATGTGTGCCCCACAGAGAGTGAGGGTGCCAGGAGAGGGAGGGGACTCGCCTTGTCGTTGGCCTGCTTAATTCAAATTGATGTTTTCCTTACACTCTGGACAGAACTGACCTTCCCAGGGGGGAATGTGTTGTCTTCCTTGAAACTGGACTGTAAGTGTGTTGAAGACAGGAACTTGTACCTTCCCGAGACTCCATAGGGCAGCCCCAAACATTGCACGTTTTGATGTTACAGCGATGTCGGTTTTGGCAGGCTCAGGTGGTGGTTTTAGCTCTTTTGGAGAGAAGTTCCCAGTTTCCACCAGGAGACAGCGATCTCACACAGTCATGTACACGTACATTCCAGTAGGGGTTCACAGGCATTTGGGGTCTCAGCCATTGGCGGAAGTTTGAGAATGTCCTTGCTGTAGACCGGATGCTTGTGTCCCCCCAATATTCATGGTTGGACCTTGGGCCCCCAAATGCTGTTGGCAGCTTCTCTTCACTTCCTTCCTTCAGTTTAAACATAGGAATTATTGTCATTTTGTTCCCTGAGGTTCGGTGCCCGCCTCTTTTTCTGTCTGTCCTTTCGTATTAGTGCTTCCTGTCGGGGACAGTCAGGTCCTGGAATTGTTTTCGTGCAGGTTGAACACCACTGTGGACAAGTCATGGGCGATGGTAGCAGGATTTTAGGTGGTGATCAATGCCAGTCTCTCTCTCCAAAACCTAGTCTCAAGAGTGAAACAAGGGAGATGTAGTCTCGTTCCCAGGAGATGCTCCAGATACATTCATTTAAACCTTGTGAGCTGGGGACAGGTGAGTCAGAGCAGTGCCATTCGGCTGGTTTCACATTTGTCACCCAGGTGAGCGGAAAAATAGTTGCTGACTAATAGCCGCATAAACAGGATCCGTGGAAGACATTGTTTACTTATTTAGAAGAGTAGTGGGAACTCTCACAGACTGATTTTTATGACTCTATGTCCTCAGGTTTAGACAGGGCCATACAGTCACCCTCTGTCCTTCACGAAGCCTCGTGTCTTTGTCTTTGAGAGAAATGATGCTGGGATCATTGGACACATGATCGACCGGCCTGGAAATTCTAGGATGCTGTGTTGTGGGGATTTCAGCACAGACTTTGTTCTCATCCAGAGTTATCACCAACAACGTTGCTTCATACTGTCTACAGTTCAACTGCACAAACATAGAGATGAGGCAGGTGGAAACTGGATGCTCAGACTAGGAAGGAACTGAACTTGTGCACAGAACATCTGAGCAGGAGCGAAGCCTGAGTTTCACGAACTAATTCTGGCTACGGAAATGTTTTGTTCTGTAGTTATTTAAGTTCTTGTTTGTTTGGGTTCAAGCTTAGTTTGTTTAATAGGCATAAGTTAGCATCTATTGCACTCAGGTAAGTATGGAGTGAGTATTGAAAACGATTTTATTGCTGCGGATTCTGGGCATTATACATACATGTAAGACCGCAGTTTTTTGTATTGTAAAATAACAGCTAATTTAAGAAGGAACAAGAGAATTAAGGGAGGTCTGTGCATTTTAAACACAAATGTGAAGAACTTGTATATAAACAAAAGTAATACTATACTATAAACTTCTTTCTGAAATAAACGCAGGTCTGGTGAAAAAGAAAGAAAAAGAAGCAGTCGCTGTAGAATTCTGTCTCAAGGCTTATTTCTGAGTTGGGATACTTAGAGAGGCATTCCCCAAGTTTCTGGAAAGTCTGGAGTTTCAGAGACCAAGCACTGCTAATGTCTCACCCAAACAGTGCATCCCAAGGATACGGTGTGTGCAGTGGGGGTAGCGCAGCAGACTCGAGTTCCTGCCCCAAGGCCCGAGCGGAAGGACCTCTGTCTTCCTGAAGAATGTACCATGCCAGGCTCCTGTCCAGAGAAGGTGAAAATGCCATTATACGTACCCTCGAAGGATCTACAGCTAACTGCTTTGCAGAACTAACTGTGGATGTGTGTAGGGTGGTGGGGGATGGTTGCGTAGTCAAACTCAGGCAAGGGAGCTGTAGGCATGGTCTCAGCCTCCTCTTCCTCTGGGTGCTGTCCAGAGGCCATCACAGCGCAGAATTTCTGCACAGGTTTCTGGGAGAGAGCGTTTCAATGCACTGAGGACACACTGTGCGTGACATGTGGCGCAAGGATGGAAACATCGCGGAGTGCTGTTTCTCGGGTGTTGAGTTGTTGAGAGCCAGAGGCTCTGCCTCCTGGTCATACCCCTGCCCTCGCCAGGTGCCCTCACAGTCAGCAGGATCGAGGGGCTTCCACAGCGCGTGCTCGGGGAGGGCGGGCTCGGGTTGGCAGTGCCACGCTCTGGAGGCTCAGCATCAGCCTGGCTGTGGCCGGTCAGGGCTCTGTTCTTAACAGACCCCCCAGAACCTTCACCTCTTCAGGTGGCAGAATCATTGCCTGCAGATGCTCAGGTGGACACGCTGGAAAGATTAAGGGCCTCCTGCTGACTCGAGACTCCTTGACTGGAAAGATGACCTTCCCTCGGGTCAGCCGTCGTCCTCACACCGCGTCCTTTCTTGACCTTGCCCTCCCCGTCTGTGTTCCCTGCCACGAGGGCCTCGTGGTTGAGCTTGGCAGACATTCTGGTCTTGCTGAACTACAGTGATGAGAGCATGTCGCTTCTAGTGCTTTTTCATTAGCATCCATTGTAAAAATTAATTAAAAGCAGCCAGGGATTAATTTTATTGCTGTCACCGGTAATCTATTCTTTGTATCAAATCGTTATTTGAACAGTTAGCTCCAAAATGTTGTAAAGTCTATAGAAACTTCCAAAGGATTCAGGATTTGGCGCAAAAAGCAGGTTGAAAACTATACCATTAAAGATGGCTTTCAGGTTGTTTTTATTTTTTTACTTAACATTATTGTTTTAAAGAAAGATTGGTCCACGGATATTAGAGTATCAATCAGGGACACACTGAGAGCCAATAAATAAGTATTAGGGGTTCACAGAGGAGCAAGGCTGGTCCCCGGCTCTGAGATGAACAGAGGAGACAGACATGAATAGAACACAAAGCAGAATCGCTGTTATTCAGAGAATCTCCCAGATAGCCGCGGGGCTCAGCCGCCTCATCGGTCCGACTCCCTCATGCCACCAGTATTTCTTGGTTTGAGCAAGTTATTTTTTCCTCTTGAGTTATAGAGTTTTACATTTACTACTTGACAAATGACAAACACCACCTGACAGATGTACAAACACCCTGGAACATCCATTTGTCACAACGCCCATTTCTGTAAAGGCACAGGGTTTCTCCTGGGTGTAGGCTGTTCTGCAGGAGAGGGGCCTGGAGCAGGGGGAGGGGCAGGACGGGAGACACCGCCCGCATGATCTTCCAGCTGTACTTTCCCAAACATCAGTTATTTTCCCATTTCAAAGTGCTTCCGTTACTTTGTAGGAGGTGGGTGTCAGAAATTATTAAAATGTTCACTGTCGGTGACTATTCAGTTGTTATTTAGGACATTGCTTTGCAGCTGGCAGGTGAAAGGTAGAAAGGTGTAAACAAAGAAGTGCACCATTTTAAAAGAAAAACAACTGTGTTTGTTGTAGACTGAATGTTGGTGGCCCCCCAAGTTTATGTGTTGTGGTCCTAATCCCGGTGTGATGGTGTTGGGGTTGGGACCTTGGGGAGGTGATTAGGTCAGGAGGGCAGAGTCCTCCCAAGTGTTCTTAGTGCCCTTACAAAGGAGACCCACGGAGTTCCCTCGCCTTCTCTCCCAGGTGAGGAGACAGGAGGAGGGGCCAGGAAGTGGTTCTCACCGACACTGAATCTGCTGGAGCCTTGACCTTGGTCTTTCCAGCCTCCAGGACGGTGACAGATACGTGTCCATTCTCTGCAAGCCGCTGGTCCATGGTGTTGTTAGAACAGCCAAGCTGACCAGTGCTTTGGCCTGTTTCACTCGTGTGAAGATTTAACTCACCCTTATTTACCCCTCCGACAAAACCGTGCACTCTTTTCTTTAGAAAGTGCATTTTTATTAAATATGAAATAGAAAAGGATATACACATATGCTGTATAGAATAATAAGAGTAAGAGAAAAGCTGCCGAGCTTACCACTTTCCTCTTTGTAAGAAGCTACCCTTATTCTAATGTCTGTATTTATCATTCTCTAGCATTTTTACAGTTTTGCCACATACATTTGTATTCTGAAACAATGTCATTGACTCTGCATATTCCTTAATGTAATATTAATAGGATCATAGAGTATCTATTCTTTAAAAAAATTAACCATTTTGTTTATGAGTTAATAGAGCTGCCATATAGCCCATACTTTATTTATACAGATCCATCATCAGTTATGTATCTTCTCAACTAACAAAAATAATTTTTCAGTATATTTCCATTACAAGCCATACTACTAGGAACACCCTAGCATGTATCTCCTGGTGCACCTGTCCAAGGGTTTTGTTTGTGTGTTTGTTTTTTCTCTTAATCCGCACCCAAGGATATGTTTTCCAAGAGTTTTTAAGGTATGTACTTTGGAAGATGTTGCTAGATCATAAGGTATACATATGTTTAGAGGACACTGCTCTGATAAGTCACGGTCTTGGTCTAACATCCCGTAAAGGGCTCCCTATTATACGTGGAGAAAAATAAAAGAGGAATAAAATCAACTTCCTAATCTCAAAGAGTTTAGGCTGTGACTGTGTAGTACTCTGTTTGGGGAAACAAATTCTTGACATTAAGTTGACCTAAGTTTTCACAATGCTATGATCACTTACGGTAAAATGTCTGTAGTATTGTTATCCAACATTAAAAAACGACGACGACGACAAAACAGAATAAATGTTTCTGATGCTATAACCTTAAATCCTTGAGTATAATTCTGAGAAAAGGTCAGGAGTTCCAGATTCCAACTCCTCTGAAACTCACTCTGTTCTTAAACCAGCCATTTAAAATGTTCCACTTATAGTTTTAAGAAATCTTTAAAATGCAAAATTACTTGTTTTATTGATCTCTTTGGTAAGTATAAATAAGATAATAGGAATGAAATGTTTTAAAAATTATTGCAGCTGTGTTAGAGTAAAATTTACTTATTCAAAACTCCCAAGGGATGACTAATTTTTAATTGCTGAGAGTTTGAGGATGGTCGATGTGGATTAGGTGCTAGAACTCTTTAATTGTTTCATGTTAAAAATTAGCATAAAATGGGATATGGTGTATCAGACCTCATTAGATTTATATTCAGCATTGCCCCTTAATATTGTAACAACCATAGGTAAGCCACACACTTCCAGACCCTTGAGGTTTTCATTTATTAAATGGACATAAGAGCAGGACTTGCTCTATTTAATAAGATTATTATGAGTGAGTGGCACATAAAATAATACATTAAAACCTTTATAAATTACAGTGGCCAATGAATACAGACTACTAATATATCAGACGTTTTCCTAATATAAATAGAATACACTAGATCATGATTTAGCTTTTAAAATATATACATATAATTTAAGGAAGGCATATCCGCTGCTAAAATACATCTGAGAATATAAATGTAAAATATAAATGTAGTTAGAAATACTAACTCTACCACTCCACAAAGTAAATGGACACATCCCATCCTATCCACATCCTGAGATGGACTTTAGACATGTATCACTTATAGCATTAAGCACTGGTGCACTAAGGACTACTGGATTGCTGGCACATTTTAGCCAAAGCTTTCTGTAGAAATTTTGGCTCCTTTCACAACAGATACACAGAGTACATATTTCCGTTTATTTTCTTCAAACACTGCACTACTGAAGTGCATGTTCATTTTTAACCTCCACATATATCTTTCCCTTTGAGCTTCAGAAGTAGTTTTGTTCTGTTGTTTTTTTCTTCTACCACTTTTTGTATGATAATCTTTGGCTTATTATAGGAATTATTGGCCAACCAGGAATTTTATTTCTTCCAGACTAGGGCAGTCACAGTGTCTTATCTGTATTAACCTTTTACTAGCAGCTCGGGGCCATCATCTTTGATGTGATAGTGAAGGTGTGTTTGTTCAAAACCCACAATCCACAGATCTAACAATCTGAGCAAATTCCAAGCTGGATCAAAAATGAAGAAAACCACAGCTGTCAACCTAATTACAAAACTTCTGGAAAACAGAAGTAAAGAAAAGCAAATCTGAAGAGAAGCCACTGAAAAAGGGTGCATTAACATGAGATGATTGATAGGAATGACATCTGACTTTTTGCCTAGAAATAATGGAAGACAATAATCAATGAGCACTATCTTTTAGTGCTAAAAGAAATACCTGTGAACCTAAATTTCTATATTTAGTGAATATATATTTTTAAAAATTATGGTATTTTGAGATAAGAAAAACTGAGTTAATTGATCATTATCAAATCTGCACTTAAAGAAATGCTAAAGAATGTTTTTTAGGCTAAAGAGAAATGACAGTAGAGGAAATCTATATGTAAACAAATAAATGATAAGAGCTGAAAATAGAAAGTATGTTGATAAATATTAAAGATTATTTGTATTTCCTTTATTAAATTCTTTAAAAGCCAATATACTATTTAAAGCAAAAATAACAGCTATGTATTATGCATTTTATAACACAAAGTTAAAATATATGACAATTGTAACATTGAAATGATGACAACAAGCCATGTAAATAAAATTATGCAGCTTTAGAATTATTGCAGTATTTATGACATGATGTAAGAGTAATTCAAAGTAGACTGTGACAAGTTAAGGATGGGTACTTTTATTCTTAGAGCCATTAAAAAGTGTGAAGAGTGTAGCTTAAAAGACAATAGAGGTAATGTTAGAAAAATAGCCCAGTAAGATAGATGCCCCTCACTTGTACCCCACCCCACAACAACAACAAAATTAACATCCATTTATGGAAAAAAGTTTCCTTGTGGGATCTATGGGATCCAGGTGGAGATTGTTAAGCTCTGGTCTAAGAATGAGGTAAGCCATTTTGAAAAGACAGGTCCACACCCAGGTGACTGACTCACCAACCAAAATCAGCTCTGTACCTCTGAAGACTCAGCTATGGCCGCATTTGACTTTGGTTTGGTCATCAGCCCCACACACCGAGGGACGAAGGAGGAGTCTCTCCCATCATGCAGTGCCAGCTGAGGATCCTAACTGGCTTGTGAAGTGGCTCTGGCCCACGCTGGCCAGTCAAGTGTTCTGGAAAATATTTATTTACGTGGTTACCCTCAGATGAGACCGCCTTTATTAGAAGTCCAGTATGCCAGTGGAGAAGTTCCAGCATACTCTTGTATGCAATGGAAGTGGTATGAAGAACAGTTTGACTTTCACCCCATAACTTCTCCCCCAGCTCAGTGCCAAGAGAGCCCATCTCAGCCCATGGTTTCTCCCAAGGGGGAAAGTGGGACCATGTGAATGAGCACTTGGCTTTCCCAGCTGTGCCAAGGAGGTCCATTTCTTTCTTGCCCCATTCTGAGCTCACAGCTGATTGGTGGTAAGTGTCTGGGAGAACAGTAGCCAGGGCTCAGAGTAGAATGTACCAAAGGAGCATGAATCCTAATAACCATATCATGGACTCTGTTGGGGGGCCTACCCATGAGCCCCTGGGAATGCCTTGCCTAAAGTTAACTCCAACTGGCCCACAGGCACCCGGAATGTTCCATGTACCTCACCCATACATCATCTGCTTCATGGCTGTTTCATGTGTGTGCTCCCCATGAGTATAGAGCACTGTGAACTCTTCAGATGGCTAGTCAGTACATGCAGAAAGCCAGCCTGAAACTGAAGGCTGAGAGAGACCATAAACTTGGCATTTAGCACTGCCCTTGGGAGGGAAAAAGAGAGGCTGTCAGCACCTGACCAGATGGAGAGAAGGCATAGAAGCTTAAGAAATCTGACACAAGAGGCAGCAACAAGGGGAGCAGGCGAGTCTGCAGAAGGTCTAAGAATGCCTCAGAATCCCTCGCAGGGCTGACAGAAGATATTTCTCCCCCAAAATAAGTCTGACAATTGTGGTGGAGGTGTCTTTCACATGTGAAGACAGCAGTGCAAGACTTCACGGAACATGAGAATCCACCAAAGAAACACAGTTATTTTTCAATAACAGATTGCAAAGTACATGGAAATCTGTGATTTACTAAATAAAGAATTCAAAATAGTTGCTTTAAGGAAACACAATGAGCTACAAGAAAACACAGAAAGATAATTCAATTAAATGAGGTAAACAATACAGGAACAAAATGATAAATTTAACAGAGAGCTGGAAGTCATAAAAAAAAAAAAAAGACAAAATTCTAGAGCTGAAGAATAAATAGATGAAATAAAAAATGTCTCAATAACAGAACGGATGAAGCAGAAGAAAGAATCCGTGAAGTAGAAGATAGGACCTTTGGAATTATCCAGTCAGATGAAAACAAAGATAAAAATGAACAGAGTGATGAAAACCTAGGTATCTGCCTTGATTCATCTTTTCCCCACCAACCCCATTCTCTGTTCTTTCCAAGCCTTTAACTGTATTCTTGTTGACATCATACAAAATAGATCCTAAACCCATCTGTTTTTCTCCCCTGTAGTTAATTGACCCTGTGGTTATTGTAGTGAACTTCTGACTGGTCTCTCTGCTTTCATTTCTTAAAACTAGAAGCCAGATGATCTTTTTAAAGTGAAAACCAAATCATTTCATTTTTTCTGCTAAAAACCAAACTAGGGTTTCCTACGGCACTTAGGATAACATTTAGAATCAGGCCTATGAAATCTTCTATGACGAAGGAAGAATCTTGACTTATGGTTGTGAAGGGAGAAGGAGGGTCAGGGTGGAGCTATACTTAATGAAATGTCCACACGATTCAGGGGACACCCATCCACTCTGCTTTTCCAGTTCAAATGCTCGGTGTAGGTTTGGGATTAAGTCATATTTTCTAGGATAAAGAGAGAAATCAAGGTTCGGTTGGGGAATGGGAATGAGAGAGAAGCAGACGGAAAACTCAAAGGCGAATGAAAGAGTAGCAGATGTTATAACAAATGTTTAGAAAAGAAATTTCAGAAAGCAAACATATTACAGTGATACCTCGGTTCTCGAACGCCTTGGTTTTCGACCAAATCGGTATTCGACCAGGAGATTCGAGAAACTTTTGTCTCGGAATCCGAACAAATATTTGGAACTCGAACTTCCGAGATGAGCCGAGTTGAGCCGAATGGCGTTCATTCGGCCCAGCGCGCCTTGCTCGCGTCATCAGTGTGAGTGCAGAGAGAGAGTCACGCTTTGTGGAGTCACGCTTTCCTATTGGGTTTCATTGCTTCGGTTCTCGAACAATTCGGTTCTCGACCGTCCTCCTGGAACGAATTATGTTCGAGAACTGAGGTATCACTGTACTTGTGAACAAACCAGAGTGCATTCACCCTTCTCAAGCAGTAACCATGCAAAAGAGCGGGCTTCATGGAAATGTGGACCCTGGGGGTTTGTTAACATTAGTGGACATGTATATACATTTACTCCAGTTTCTGAGTCAGCGGCAATAACGTTGGGAGTGTAGGGATCTTATGTGGCCCATCCTTCAGGAAAGGGGAGGAGTTCTTTAAGGTCACTTAACTCCCAAAGCTGTTTCTCTACGGGTGGCCCAGCTCTGGTTCTAGTCCAGGAGGTTGCCACACATTCCTGGGGGCAGAGGGCGAAGGTGGAAACAGCCTCCTTTGGAAGGACACGTACTGTTCCTGCTCTGGAACGTTTAAGCCCATCGAATGTTAAGATGAAAATAAAAAATGGCTCTGAACAATCTATGCCTCGAACATTTTTGAGCCAAATGCATTTTCTAAGGCGTTGCTAATAGTGTTCATGGAAAAAGAAAACGACTCTTAAATCAGAAGTCCAGACAAGGGGCAAGGTGTTGGAGAAGGACTACTTCCTGTACTTGAACTGTCAAGTGCAAAGTTCCCCTTCTGTTGGGCAGATAAGTCTGTCCTGAGGCCCCAAGTCTCTGGCTTCCTCCCTCACTGGAGAGAAGCAGGGTGTTTGGCTGCAGAGGACCCGGAGGGAAGCAGAGGCTGTCCTAGCTGATCAGGACTGCTGGTAGGTGAGCGGAGACGTCTTCGTAATTAGTCTGGCCTCCTGTGGGGGCAAGTGGACTGCCTGTGATGAAGCCAAAGAAGCCATGGCATCTGTTGAGAAAAACCCAAGGCATTTTGGTGCCAGGTCTCCCTGCAGACCACAGGCCGGCACTCGGTGTGGGCCAGTCCTTAGAGGGTGCTTCGCACCAGCAGAAATGACTCAGGGAGACGATTGGCAATTTGTCTACCTTGATATTTGCCACCAAATAATGGCATTTATCTGTATTTTCATGTTATTATTTAAAATAATAATGTTAGCATAACACATTTTTATAATTGTTTCATTAATTGTTATAATTTTATTATATTTTAATGTTACAATTATATTCCTAAATATATAATAGGAATATAGTATATAATATATAAAAATATGATTATATATATATAATATATAATTCCTAGCTACATATAATATATAGCTCTGTGTTATGTATTTAGGTATATTTATGCATTTATATATTTCTATCATATACTTATTTATATTTAACTTATTTATAATACATATAAATATAGACACATTTATTTATAATGTGCATATATGACACATATGTAGCAGAGCCACGTTCATTTGAGGTTTACTCTATTACATGGTTACTGCCTTAGAAGCAGCGATCTAATTTGAATCTCACAGGTTTTGTTTCCTTACAGGTAATGTTTCCCCCCACACACACACCTGTATATATGGGCTCTGTGACTGTGTTTAAAGAACCAGCTCCGAAGCTCCATCACATTCTTCTGTTGCCTGAGCCCGACACTGGTGGGCATGACGCTCACCTCACCGGGGCATCACTTCTGCCTGATGGCAGGTCGCTGACTCAGGAAGAGCAGCACGTGTCACGCTTCTCCTTCCGCCCCGGGCCACCCAGGGCACTTGCCTGTGCCGGTGGCCATCAGGTGACTCCAGGGTTTTGCCATGGAGCCTTTTCTTCCCATCACACTTTACTTTCCATTGTTCCTGACCATCTATCTGACCCTGAGTGAGCATTCTCACCTTCCTGGCCTTGAGGTCAGCGGGAAATGCTGAGACTGAAAGTCTGACCTCCTAGGACCCTTGAGATGCTGAGTCATCATTTCTGTGTTGAAGCCACAAGGTCCCTGCTCCTTACCCACTGGCTCTCCTCGGGCCTGTTTCCGCTTGAACAAGGGACCCGATGGTCTTCACTTCCGCCGCATGGGTGCTAACTCAGGCAGTGTATGGCATGTGGGTCTTTGCCCACTTTTGCACCCTGTCTTCCCTGATACAAGCACCACAGCTGCGGGGTAAGAATACAGGGCTTGTTTACAGATTGCTGGCCCCACTCCCAGCGTGTCTAATTCGCAGGGTCTGTGTGAAGCCTCGTTGTTTGCATTTTTTACAAGTTCCCCGTGTTGATACAGCTGAGACTCCCTTGAAAACCACTGATCTAGACGAAGACCAGGAGCGGTTGGCCTGGCATGAGGAGTGGTCAGTGAAGGGAAATGCTGCACACAAGACTGTGCCAGTGCGGAGTATCACAAAGCTTCACTGTCTGACGCAAGTGGCAAGAAGAGAGTCAGGGTTTGGAGGGCCATCAGAAGGAGACAGAAAAGCCCTGGCCGGTTTGGCTCAGCGGTTAGAGCATCGGCCTGAGGTCCAGAGAGACCCGGGTTCGGGTCTCGTTAAGGGCACGTACCTCGGTTGCAGTTTGTCCCCGGCTCTGGTTGGATTGTGTGGGTGGCAGCCACTCGATGTGTCCCTTTCATGTCGATGTTTCGCTCTCTCTCTTCCCCTCCTACTCTATCTGAAC
Source organism: Molossus molossus (assembly GCF_014108415.1). Taxonomy (NCBI): domain Eukaryota; kingdom Metazoa; phylum Chordata; class Mammalia; order Chiroptera; family Molossidae; genus Molossus; species Molossus molossus. The sequence continues at coordinate 9,492,438 of NW_023425359.1, read as the reverse complement.
AAAAAATGGAAAAATGTCCTCGGGTGAGGATAAAAAAAAAAGAGAGAGACAAAAAGGTAGACTTTACCCTGAAAGGCTGTCAGGAGAAGATATTGAAGGGTTCTAGACGGCAGAGGGACACGATCAGACTTGTAAGAGACAGATCATTCTGCCTGCTGGGTGCGGTACATCCCGTGTGGGGTCTGCAGCGGCAGCAAGAGGCTGGCCCCAGGTGCCGTGGTCTAGCTGAGAACGTGAGAGGCTAATGTCACAGAACCAACGTAGTGACAGTGAAGAAAGGTGCAGAGTGACAGAGATCCAGGAGCTATGTGAAGACTTAGTGGCCAATTAAATAGGGAAGACAGGTTCAAAAATGGTTTACAACAAATTCCAAAAAACTCATTGGGTTCTTGAGTGTCTCATTATCTCTTGGTCTTGACACCGTTAATATTTCAAGACATTGTGCCTATGTTCACTTTCTGAAATTCTTGATTTTCTCTTCTCGTGCTGTTTCCTCCTGGAATGTTCAATAGATTTAGTAGAACAGGTTAAAGAGAGGGTTAGCAAAGTTGTCATAAGGGAAACTAGTATTTATGACACATTGGGGGGCAACAAATATGTCATAAAGCTATTGCTGAGGTCTGTGTTGCTGGCACAATACAGCTGGTCTCAAAGTACCTGGTCCCAAATGGTGTGTTTGTGTTCACAAAATCCTGCTCAGAGACAAAGCATTGTGTCTTCAGAGAGAAGCTGTAGCCACTATTGTCTCCTTTTCAGACACATAGAGAGACGTGTGTGCACACACAGCCGTGCACACAGTAGAAAAGACTGACTGGGTTGGCCGGCCCCAGGTGGCTCCCTTGGCATCCTGCCCCCAGCATCTGTCAGTCTTGCCAGAGAGTCCCTTTCTCCGTGTGCTCCTGAGTCCCTCGGGGAGAGAACTGTTCCCACCAGGAGCAGAGGAAGTGAATTATCCCGCGGCTACCCGGCTCAGTGCTGGGAACTGTCTTGGTGGATGGAGGGTAAGCTCAGCAGAGAGACTATTTATTTTGGGATATCCTCAAAGCACTTCATATACCTGGTCTCGTCCAAGGTGGTTGGAATTCTCAGAGGAGCCCGAGCAAAACCTTTCTTTTCTAGAGGATTCCAGAACAGAGTAAAAATCTGCCTTGACATATTCCTTAGCCCAAATTGTACTTGAACATTGATGTCTGGGGGCTTTATTCTGTATTATTTTTTACTCAAGAGAAAATATTTAGAAGCCATAAGGAAACCAGAAATAAGGAGTGCTGTTCTGGTTAACTGGCCGCCTCCTTCCTCCCGCCCCCTTGCCTCTCCTGGTGCAACCTCCATTTTATTTCTTCCTACATTATTCTCTCTGAATAGAAATTACTTTTAAATGAAATATTCTGATCTGGGATCAAGAGTTCTATGGTCTAGACATAATGTTAATTCTCGAATGTGTTTGGAATGTGCCAACAATATTTCTTTCAATTTTGTTGTCATTGTAGTTGGGTTATTGGCTGACTTTTTTTTTTTTTTTGCATAGTTTTTTTCGTTCCTTTCTGGTTTGCACAATGAGCTTTGACCTGGCGGTTGTCTGTTCTTAAATGACTTTCTCGAAAGATCGTTAATAAGTGCCTTTGTCCTGCCCTGCTCTGCGCAGAAAATTCTGCATGATGAACTGAAACAGGCAAAGCTGAGCTTTTCGAAAGCAAGAAGAGAGTTTTTCTTTGTCATAGTAACGGCACAGGTTTTACTCCTGGACTTTAAACGCATTAAAGATAAGATGAATTATTTTGTGACCCTAGAATTATGTGTAACCCTTGAGATGTGGAAAGTTTCCTTCCTGTAGTTTTTCTGCTTAGCCCTACTTTCAAATTTTCACCTACGTCAGCTTTAAATTCAAACCAAAATCATAGTTCTTCTTCTGTGAATGTAACTTTGGCATGAAAGAAATGCTGGAACTTTCCACTCGAATTTGTTCACATTCTGTCAAGTCAAACCTTGCTCAGCACAACTTTGACTTAGCTTGTGGCATAGTGGCAGATGATAACGCACAGTTTAATGAGACAGGAGGTGTTTCTTGTCCATGACCAATGTGATTATAAATTAGAAATCCAAAATCCAAAAATAAACATCAGAGTCTACATGTGATGAGTATCCGTGGGGTCACATGACAAGGTATTGACAAGAGAAGTTAGCATTGCTGAGAGGTTTAACTGCGTCATTCAACATCCATCAATTCGCTTCATGGCTAACTGTACACAGAAGAAAAATGAAAACCTTGACTTGTGAAATTGCATATTATGTAATATTTCTGAATACATTTCACTTTCTCTTAGTTTCCACATGAAAACACAAGGTAACCGATTTCTTCTTAAGTGTTTGTGTGTGTGTGTTCACGCGCTAGCCTATTTGTTCTGTGGGAGTCATGCATTCGGTTATTCAATTATGTTTCTAAAATGCCAGCAATGTGAAATATACAAGTTAGGGACATTCCTTGTTTGGGGGTGTTCTGCCTCCTTCTCTCCTTTCCCACAGCATCTCAATGGGAAGGCAAATCAAGGTGCTTGGCTTATTCTGGAACAACCGGAGGGTCCCAGAGGCTCCTTCCCCTGCACTGTTCCTCTCTTACTGCCCATTTTCACTCAGAGTTGGGCACAAAACCCACAGCTGGCCCATCAGACCCTCTGTCCATGGGCTTAAATTCCTGAGTGGCATATCAGTTGGGATGCTTTGTGGCTGAAAACAGGAATTGAGCCAGCTCATAGTGGCTTCAGCAGTAAATACATGATTTCACACCATGAGGGATCTGGAGGGAGGTGGTGGTGGTGGGGTGCTCATTGACTTAGTACTAAGATAGAGGATACAGGCATTTTCTGTCCCTTCATCTGTCCTCACACCGTTGGCTTCTTTCCTAGTTTGTCATCTCATGGTCCCTAACTGCAGACTTTACATAGTCTTGATATATTCACACAGGCACACAAGAGCATATAAAAACAGAAAGTGAGGGAGAGCCAGGAAGCCAGAAACCTCTGAAAAAACAGATATTTGTCAGAGCATCCATGAGACTTCTCCTCATGTCTTATCTTCCTACACCGGGGTAAGAGAAACAGAGACTGTGGCTATCTGGTACTCTCGGCCACTGTCCTAGGAAGCAGATTTAGTCAGCAAGAAAGAGAGGAATGGGCAAGATATATACACGTAATCTTCCACAATGAGAATGGATAAAGAGCAGTAAACACTGCGGGAGTCTTTTCATTCATTCCATTGGCCACTGCAACATGAGCCGGTAGCTGGTATTGCCATGGGAACCTGATAGACCTGCCTGGTTTCTGTCTGTTCCAAGTTTGTGATCTTGCAAGTTCCCAGGTTTAAAACACATTTCCCTTTTAGCCAGTTTGCACTTGACAATCAAAGGAGCCCTCGCCGATTGAAATAACACCAAGTTTGAAGTCAGAGCATGTGGGTTCTGACATCAGCTCTGTCACTTAGGGTTTGTGTGACCTGGAATTAGTCACGCTGTCTCGCTGGACCTCAGCTTTTCATCTGTGGAATCAGATTGTTTAACAGCTTGCATGCTATTGTCACCAACAGTTCTGATTTTGTGAGATCTATTATTATATTCAATTACAGGCCTTCTGTCTCTTGAATATCCATGAAATCATTGAATAAATTTGCTTATTTCTGCTACATGAAAAAAAAAAAAAAAAACACAAACAGCTTATTAGTACCATGATGAATACATTAGAATAGAAATTAGATTTAAAGATCTGAGGCTTCCGAAGGCCAAACTATATACCTACAATATTGGGATTTTAGTCCCGGGGAATAGATTAGCTGACTAAATGGTGCAGCATGGAATTAGACACTGAAATCCTATGATGCTTTTTCTTTCATTTTTGCTCCTCCTTTGCAGTAACTCAGCAAATACCAAGTACTTACAATATATAGGCACTACACCAGTCACTGAGGACACAATAAACTGTGGTGTATATGTTTGGATTAAGCTTGGCAAGAGGTAACAGACCGAGAAACAACAGCTTAAATCAGGGAGAACTATATGTCTTTTTCATGGGAATCCCAGATGTCAGCCATCCAGGGTGGCACAGGGAGAGACCGAGGCTCTGCTTTGCTATATGTGTGGCCCCATCCCCAAGGTCAGCTCATGGTAAGGAGGCTGCTCCAGAGAAGCCTCCACTATCGAGTCTGATTCTAGTTAACAAGAAGAAGAAAGAGATAAATAAGGGAAGGAGTAAGGAGACACACTGGCTGTTTTTTAGGGAAGATCTCTGGAAGCTGGCTCACTGACCACAGCATAGTCTCATGGCTACATCCGACTGCAAGGGAGCCTGGGAGATGTAGTCTTGAGTTTTTTACAATGTGCCTACTGAAAACTTAGGGGCTCTATTACTATGGAAGGAAAGGTGAATATTGAACAACTACCAGTGTTGCTATACAGTGACTCAGTTTCTTAAGATTTACATACAAGTATTTAATTAACATACAATATAGAAAAAATAGTAGATCTTTCTTTTTAGAATTTTAGGTGCACATAAGTGAAGCTACGAAAAGGTTTCTAGGATAAGGTAATGTATAAAGTAGACGCAGATATAAGTTAAATTTAAGTTAGGTTGCAGGGTGTTATCAAAAGTTAAGTGCTAAGGAAACCAACTCTGAGTAATGGATGATGGGAAATGATGGGAGCTAGCAGGCAGAGATTCTGTCATGGAAATCTTGTCATACTGTCCCATGAATTCTGAAAAAAGATGATAAGATTTTATGTTATAAAAACGAGAGTTCTGCAAAACTAATTGTGTTTCTATATACTAGCAAAAGATCACTTGAGCAGTGGAAATAACGCAGTTTCATTCAAAATAGGGTCAAGAAACCGTAACACCTAGGAATACATGTATCAAAAAGTACAAAATGTTTAGTGAAAACCAGAAACATGGGCAAGAGAAATGAAAGGAGATCTAAATAAGTGGAAAGAAATTATGTTCATCGATTAGAAGACTCAATATAGTCAACACGGTAATTCTCCAATTGATCTATAGATTCAATGCAATCTCTATCTAAGTGCCCATAGGCCTGTTTTTTTCTTTCATAAATTGATGAGATCATCCTAAAATGTATATGGAAATGCAAAGGACCCAGAATATTCAAAACAATTTTGAAAGAAGACTCAAAGATTTACACTACTCAATTCAAAACTTACTCTAAGCCTACATTAATTAGATAGTTTGGTGATGGCTTAAGAATGCACATATAGGTCAATGGAACAGAATTAAAGGATCCAAAAATAACTATATTTATGGTCAATGGGATTTTCCCACAAGTCAAAACAATTAAAGAGAATAGGGATTTTTTTTAAACAAATAGTGCTGAGACAATTAGATATTCACATGTAAAGTGGTGACTTTAGATGTTCTCCTTCCATCATATAAAATTAACATAAAATGGATCATGTAACTAAATATAAGAGCTAAAATTATAAAACTTAAAACAAAATGACTAGAAAATCTTGGTGATCTTGGGTTTGACAACGCGTTCTTAGATACGATGCAAAAAGCATGATCCCTGGAAGAAAAATTGATAAATTGGATTTTGTAACAATCAAAAACTTTTCTTTTTCAAAAGATATCATTAAGAAACTGAACAGACAAGCCACAGCCTGGGAGAAAAGGTTTGCAAATTATTTATCTGCTAAAGACATGTATTCAGAATCTATAGAGAAATCGTAAAACTCAATAACGAGGCAGTTCATTTGAACCAATGGGAAAAGAGCGGAATAGAAATTTTGCCAAAGATCATACATGATATGAAGACACATTAAGGACATGGAAAGATACTCAATGTGATTTATCCTTAGAGGATTGTAAATTTAAACCCCAGAGGGATACCACTTCTCGCCCACTAGGATGGCCATTATCAAAAAGACAGACAATTACCAGCATCAGTGAGGATGAAGAAAAAATGAAAACCTTATGCATTACTAGTGGAAATGCCACATAATTCAGCCACTTTGGAAAAGTTTGGCATTTTCTTGGAAAGTTAAATATGAACTACAATGCAACAAAACAGGTATACACTTAGATATTTACCCAAGTGAATTGAAAATATATCCACACAAAAATATGTACCCACATGCTCATGGCAGAATGATTCATAGTAGCCAAAGAGGCAGACTATCCAAATATCCATCAAATGGTAACTGGCTAACCAAAATGGGGTAGATACATACAGTAGAATATTTATAATAGCAATGAAAAGGACCAAACTACTCATAAGAGTTACAATGTGTAGAAACCTCAGAAACATAATGTAAGTAAGAGAAGCCAGCCTTAATAGATTACATTTATGTGAAGTGTCCAGAAAAGGCAAATCTATAGAGATAGAAAGCAGATAGAATTTCTTTTTTTTTTTTTTTCCTAATTTTTTTTTCTGTATTGATTTTAGAGAGAGATAGAAACATCGATTGCATGTTTCTATCTTCATGGCCCCCACTGGGGATCGGGCCCACAACCTGGGCATGTGTCCTGACTAGGAATTGAACCAGTGACCTCTTGGTGCAGGGGTCGATGCTCAACCACTGAGCCACACCGGCCGGACCAGACAGAATTTCTTGGGGCTGGGAGTTGGAAGCAGGCTTCATTGCAAATGGGCACAAAGAACCTTTGGGGGTTATAGCAATGTTCTAAAACTGGATTGTGGGTAAGGTTGTCCAACTTTGTAAATTTACTAAAAATCATTGAATTATACACTTAAAATGGCCGAGTTTTATGGCATGTAAATTATACCTCCATAACGCTATCAAAACAAAACACAGTGATCTGAATTAGAATGGTCTGTGGTCTAAATCAGAGACACGAAACAGAAACCCTGGGTAGACTTATAATTTTAGGCATTTACTTCATGAAAATGCTCCCCAGTGACTTTGATGTGCACCCCTCAGTGGTAATATAGGAAGGATACCGGAGAATGGCAGTGGGTGAGGACCAGGGTTACATTGATGTTTTAGGTATAAAACAATAGCAATTTAGTGGAGGGCGGACTTGAAGATGATTCGACTGCAAAACAGAAACATGTTAGAAGCTACACTTGTTTAGGGGGAAAAAATGATAGGGACTCCACCTGGGAGGAGCTAATGTGCCTGTTTCTGTATATAAGAAATGGGGATAATCAAACAAGTTCTGGCTTACTTCACAGTGTTGTTGCTCACATGGGGTATATGTGAGCTGTGACGATTCAATGAGTTCATGTAATGTGCTTTGAACAGCTCCTGGCACAGAGCCCTGTATATGTATTTGCCATTATTATTATGCTTAGTTATTATTAACAGCAGCTTGGGAAATGACTGAGGATCTAAACTGTGGATTTGGATGATCAGGTGAAAGTGGTAATTACGACTTTATAAGAGAAAAGGGAAATTCTGTAGAACAAGGGATCAAGATGTCACAGGAGAGAAGACGGCCAGGCGAAGGTTGGGACTGGGCACAGCTCAGCCGCAGTGACAACGCTGGTGCGATGTAGTGGCAGCGTGCTCGTCGGCGGGGACGAGGTGGGGTCTGATGATGGAAAGGGGCACTGTAGCTGTCCCCACAGGGGGTCTGGTCCCCTCACTGTGATCTCGGAAGGAGAAAACAGGTTTGTGGGCGCTGGGGGGCATGGTTGTGAACATGAGGAAGCCGTTTAGTGCTAAATACATTCTTGGTTCCTTATTTTTTCAATTTTACTTCTGCTCATTAATACTTGTATTTGTTCTTCATACCCTCTCCTGTTTCCCCTGGTGACTAGTCTAGGAGTCACTACTCCTTAAATTCTCTACATTTTCCTTGAAGGGTCAGAACTTTCTCAAGTTGTCTTTGATGAAACTCAATCTGAAATTATTTCTATTTTATTAATTATTCTAATAATTAATTATTCTAATAATTTATTAATTCTCTGGCCCTTGAGGCCAGACAGGGAAGAAGCCAGTATATTTGCATTTTACAAAGCAAAAGAGGATCTATTTACCCTTTTCGATGACATAAAACATAATAGGCTATTTGATGAAAATTAATAGTACCCCCTTTAGTTCTAATGAAATATTCATTCATTACCATAATATATTTATAGATATGAAGTGTCTTTCTCTGAATAAGTTTCTAGAACTCCGGTGGCTTCATGCTACTCTGGGAGCGAGTTGGGGACAACAGCTAGACCACCGCTGGTGACCGCATACAGACCAGGAGCTACAGCTTCTAGGCACTGACATCTTAGGGGAATAATAAAATGTGATTTAATTTCATAAACGATAAAGTGATGAAGAAAGAAAGATAGAAGAGAGGAAAGATTTCTCCCAGGATATAAAGAGGTGAAATGAGCAAGAATAGACAGTGCTTGCATCGTGGGCTACTTTGTACAGTATGGTTGGAGAACCGTGAATTCTCACCGTGTGTGATTCAGATGCAGAGATTTCCATCCAAACCCAGGGACAACGGATTTGAAGGATCAGAATAAAACAAATGCCATTTGACCTTATGGCTTTCTTAAACATAATTTAATTTCACTGAACGATTCAGAAAGTGCTCAGGCATTGCTGGGGCTGGGGGTCATCCAAGGCTCCCTCAGAGAACAGGATGCGAGTCAAAGGTGGGCCCACAGTTCGACTGCTCTGTGACATGCCCAGAAATGAGTTCGTGTGCCCAAATTAGGTGTGTGTTCTCACTACCTGGACTCACATCAGGTGGGAATTTCCAGGAAGGATAAGGCAAGGACTTGGGGCAGAAAGTCAGCCTAATGTTAGAGAGACGAGAGCGAGTGTGGACCTTGAATTCTGATGGCTGGAAGTCACTGGCTTTGTCAGCTGATGAAGAGTATCATCTGCAGCCACAATTCAGTCCTGAGCAACCGCCCTTCACACGGAACTGTAGAGGTTGTCTGTCTCCTGTTTCAGATCCACAACAGTATATTCTAGAACAATTAGTTCCTAGTGTTTTGAGACAGGAGGCCAAACCCATCGCTATTCTGTTTGTTCATTATCCTTATCTTCATAGATAACGTTTCATGAATATTCCCAGGATTTGAACATTTGCACTGGCAACACTGTTTTTAAAGTGATTGGGATGGCTTTCCAGAAATTTCTCCTGCACCCTCCCTGTTATGTTACTGGCAGGGTTCCGAGACCAGCCAGGTTCGAATCTGATAACTGATCAGATGCATGTTTCCCTGGGAGGAGGAAAGAAGGAAGTGGCCAACTACACCGTTAGAGAAAAGCTCTTTAAATATTTTATTAAACCATCTTTGGCGGAATCCCATTTCTGTCTCTTCAAATATTTAGAGCAGCTCAATTAGCTTGGGAAGGCAGCTCCACGAGCCAGCAGCTAGCTCAGGGCCGGGCAGATGGCATCCACGGCTGTCATGCAGAGGACTCTGGCCTGTACATGTGAGCGAGGAGATGTGGAGGCCGCGTGCCTGGGGGCTCTCGGCCAAGACACAGCCAGTGGCGGCCAGGAGGTCACAGGTCGGAGGAGAGGCTCAGACGGGCTGCCCTGTGCTTGCTTGACTGTGGCCACAGGGCGTGAGGGCTCTGTCTCCGGAGCCAAGCCCGGGCAGGGAGTCTGCAGACCTCCTCTCTGGCTTCATCAGCAAGTTGAAGTGGGGGTAGCAAAGGGAAATGGTGTTCAAATGCTTCCTAGTTACCAAGCGTGGCGTTTTCCCAACAATGTATCAAACATCCGTACTTAGTGGGTATTGGTTTTCTTTTTATCTTTTTAAACTTTTTATTCAGATCCAATTTTAGACTTACAAAAACTTGCAAAAAGAATACAGAAAATTCCCCTTTACCCCTCACACAGCTTTTCTTAATATCAGAACCTTCTATATAATCATAACTTAATGATGAAAACCAGGAAATTAGTGTGTACACATTCTATTTGACTTCATTTAAACCACGGTGGTTTCTCCACTATTATCCATTCTCTGTATGTTTTTCCTATTTTAAATATAAAGACATGAGGCATGAAGTATATTTACCCAAGGATATAATCAGCCCAGGTCTGATTCTGCAACATGGTACCTTTTTACTACATCATGCTCGGTCCACTGTTCTGGAATGGGCTCTGGACTCGGAATCTCCAGAAACTCAGAACTTTTTCCCTGCATCTGCCTGTAACGACACATCTTCAGTCAAGTCCTTTCTCTCTGGCGCTCAGTGTCCTCGAAAGAACTTCAGACAATCATTTGATTGCTCTGATTGTATGATTCTATTCATGACTCTGTGATCTAATTGGCTTAATCTCCCTGTACCTTTGGTGTCTCATCTGTTCTGTGGGCCCAATGCCAATAATAACCCTTATAGAAACAAAACCAAATGTTTGTTCCAATCATTTATTTCCATGTAACAAACCCCTCTAAGCCTTGTGGCTTTCACTGATATTTACAATTTCACCACGCTCACGGTTTCTGTGTGTCGGGGCACAGGGGGCTGTTTTTGTTTTCTTTATTTCCTGTTTCCTGCTATCTTGGGTAAAAAGCAAATTGGCTGGGAGGGGATCCCTTCTGAAATAGTCCTTGGTTCTCCTGTTTTGGCTTGGTGGCAGGGACGGGTGGGAGGCGGGCTCACCTGGGGCTGTGGCCCAGAGCAGGGGCGTGGGGTACACTGCTCCCCTAGTGGAGGGCTTCTCAGAGCAAGTGTCCCCAGAGAACCAGGCAGAAGCTCCATGGCCTCTCTGACACGGCCTGAGGAGTCACTCGGTGTCACCTCCACCACATTGGCTACTAGCAAGTCCGAAGGCAGCCCAGGTGCAAGAGGGGACTAATTAGACTTCTCCCGATGGAGAATAGCAAGGTCCCATCATAGGCGAGCATGTGGGATGGGAGCTGTTGTGGGGAACATCTTCAGAAGACACAGTCTGCCACTACATTGACTAAAATAATAATAACCAAGAGCTCCAAGCCAAGTAGAAGGTTTCCTCTGGGTACCTGGTTAATCAGATCACTATTGCATGTTAAAGTGCTCACCTTTAATTTGACTTGTCTTTTTGTTGTTGTTAATCCTTACCCGAGGATATTTTTCCATACATTTTTAGACAAAGTCAAAGGAGGGAGGGGGAGAGAGAGGGAGAGAGAAATATCGATGTTAGATTCATGGATTGGTTGCCTCATGCACGATCCCAACCCGGACCGGGGATCACACCTGCAACCCAGGTACCCGGGTACGTGCCCTTGACGGGAAATCAAACCAGAGACCCTTCAGTCCATGGGTCAGTGCTGTAACCGCTCAGCCAAACTGGCCAGGGCAACATATGTCTTCTGGTGACCCCCAAATCTGACCTATTGCCTAATGAAATCAAAACTATGTCCTGGGCTTTCAGGCTCCACACCAGCTGCCTGCGACCTGACAGAGTCACCTTCTCCCTCCACCAGCAATCTTTGCCACAGGCTTCATGTGGCATCGCTTTCTCAGGTTCAGCACCCCCAGCTGCTGTCCCCAGCTGGCTGCGCATCCTGAGGAGTCCCTTTCGTCTCTGTGACCCCTCATCTGATGTGTGAGGACTTCAGGCTGTTTGTCCGACAGCTCTCGTGCCCTTGGCTGTGTTCCCTGTACATGGCTTTTGCTTTGCTGGGGTTGACGCCTCCCGAGACAAGTTTTCCCAGCTGATGTAAGTGAATTTAAACATTAACAGCCTTGGAACTCCTCACCAGAGCTGACCTTTCTGCTGTCTGTTCACAGATTGCCGCACTCAGAGTCCAGTCTGCCTTCTCAGAGCAAAAGCCACACATGTCCTTATGCATTTGAAGGTCCCATAGTGACATAAGTAGATCATGACAAATCGTTATGAAATCATCTGGGCAAAAATATAGACCTATTTTTAATTACAGCACGCTTTCCAAAACGTTTCAGACCTTAGAATTTAAAAAAGAATGCCCCCAAAACTACCTGCAGAGTCAATTATACATGTAAAGAATTTTGAAAAATATTGGCTATTTCTCTCCAGGGTGATGCTGGCTTTTCTGATCAATTCTTGCTTGTCCTTCAGCGTCAGCTCAAATATTCCCTTCTCATGGAAGTAACTAGGTCACATTTCCCTATTACAGAAGTTTCCGGTAGCTTTTCCTTCTCCTTCATAACGTTTGTCACAGTTGTAATGGAGTAACTCGTGGTTGGTTATCTTTTACTTTTGTATAAGCTCCATGGTGGTCTGATGAACACATTACATCCCCCAGGCCTGGCTAGTAACAGGTGCTCGGGAGGGTGCACCCTATGAGTCAAGGACGGGAAGCATTGTCAGTCCTTTGGGTTGAAGTGGAGCGATCATGGGATCAGCCTGACCACCAGACCCCGAGACTTGCCTTATAGTCTTGCCAAATGCTCGTAGACAAGGAGGCAGCCTCCTCCAGCCCCCGCGTACTTGCATACCGTGATGGGGGGAAGCTTACTGTTCCCTACATCTTGGAGGAGCGTGTAATATCCCTGCCAGACATTTTATGTGTGTCTCTCACCTCGGGGATAAAATGGATTTTTTTCTTGTCTCTTCCTTTTTTGGCAGAAACTTCCTTATTTGGCTAATGCCACTCTCTCTCTCTCTTTTTTTTAATTTTTTATGACAAAGTGCTTTTATTGTTTTAGTTTTTACTTTTACTTAAACTTATTGGGGTGACATTGGTTAATAAAATTATATAGATTTGGCCCTGGCCAGTTTGGCTCAGCGGTTAAAGCATTGGCCCGCGGACCAATGAGTTGCGGGTTCGATTCTGGTCAAGGGCACGCACCTCGGTTGCAGTTTGTCCCTGGTCCTGGTTGGGTCGTGCGGGAGGCAACCACTCAATATGTCTCTCTCACATAGATGTTTCTCTCTGTCTCTCTCCCTCCCTCCCTCCCACTCTATCTGATAATAAGTAGGAAAATATTCTCAGGTGAGGAATAAAACAATTATATAGATGTGAAGTGTACAGTTCTGTAATACATCACCAGTATATTGCACTGTGTGTTTACCACCCAAAGTCAAATCATTTGTCTCCATATATTTGACCCTCTTGACCTTTTACTCTCCTCCGCCCCCTGCCCTCTGCTAACCACCATACTGTTGTCTGTGTCTGAGTTTGTGTTCATTGTCTTGTTTGTTCGTTTGTTGCTTTTAGTTTTATATCCCACATGTGAGTGAAATCATATGGTGCTTGACTTTTTCTGTCTGACTTAGTTCGTTTAGCATGATATTCTCAAAACCCATTGATGTTGATCCAAACAGCAGTATTTGATCTTTTCTTATGGCTGAGTAGTCTCCCATTGCGTACATGCACCCCGCCTTTATCCAGTCACCTATTGAAGGCCATCGTCTTCTTTGACAAATGAGTGTGTCAGGGAATTTTAAGAGGCCTGGGGCTCTGTCCCCTCCATTGCTCTTGGTTTGACATCCAGCTACTGGGTGGCCCCATGGAAGAAACAGTGCCCCCTTGATCCGTTGCCTCCCAGCCCCAGTTTCAAGTGTTGTTGCAAATGGCAGCACCCTTGAGGAGGTTTCCGACATTCGGCCCATGGGTGCCCTTTTCCGTACTCCTACCATCATTACATGGCCTCCTTTTCTCAGCGACAGCAAAACAGAGCCGACTTCCCATGCAAACTGCAGCTGGGACGTTGGCAGACAGCTCCTGTTTACATCGCGCTCGGGCTGGGCTGTTACCACTGTTGGTGTCTGCACCTAACACGTCAGAAATAGCTGAGCTCCAGAGAGCGTGCCTGCGTTCACCCTCCCCGTCAGCGTGAACTTTCAGATGCTAAATAAGTCATATCCTCGAAGAGAAGCCCGGAGGAAATGTCACAGTCGCTCGAAGGCCTGCGCGAGCTCTCCAAAAGGCGCAGCAGACTGCGCACGTCCAAAGCCTGCTCGCTCACTGACCCACTCCCCCAGGCCGGCCGGAGTCTGCAGAGCAGACCCGGGCCAGCAGCTGGGGCAGCAGTGAGTGTGGGGACCCTCCCTGCCCTCAGGGAACCTGCCCCTTGGATGAGAGAGGACACTGAGCATGGACTTGGAAGATCTGTTACCGTCTTATGATGTCAGCAGTGAAGGTGGGCATGTTGCACCTTAAGACAGTTGGTATATTTTCTCCATGTCTGTCTGGAGAATTGCATGAATTATTGGTAATTTAAGCCCGATTCTTCTACTTTTCCCCGAATTATAGGGACCTGTCTAAAAAAATGTTTTCCCTCAATTGCACATTTTCCTTAGTTCTCCACTATGTTCTGAGTTCAGGACCATAAACACCTTTTTTTTTTTTTTTTTTGGTCTGGGTCATTTCCAAATCAACATTTTTATTGAACACATGTTATGCTCCAATCACTTTGCCGTACACAGCGAGAGACCCCAAATCGTAGTGCGCCTGTTTGGGGAAGCTTGCCTTTGGGGAGACGAGACCGGCAGAGACAGGGCGGCTTAAACAAGAGACCTTCATTTTCTCAGTTCCGAGACCAGAGTCCGGGATCGAGGTCCCAGCAGGTTCGGTTTTCGGTGCCGACTGCCTGGCTTATGGACGGCTGTCTTGGTGCTGTGACCCCGCAGGGCCTTCCCTTGGTGTGTGGGCACAGGCGGGGACGGGAGGGGGACAGGGTGTCTTCTGATCTTTCTTCTTTTGAGGACACCGATCCTATTGGATCAGGGTTCCAATTTTATGACCTCGTTTAACCTTAGTTAGTTTCTTACAGGCCTCATCTCCAAATACAGCCACCCTGGGGGTCCAGGTTTCAAAATACGGATGGAGGGGAGCATGTACTCAGTCTATAACACCAACTCACTGGGCGTGTCTTAAAGGCAATTAAAGGGTTCAAACAGCTGCACGTTCAGATATATCTGAGTTACTGGACGTGGGTTTAAATGACGCCGTCAGGATCCTGTCCTGGTCTGTTTCTCAGGGTGATTTTCATTCTCAGGGAGACTCTCTCCAAGGGGGTGGCCGCCGCCACGGAGGCCGTATCCCACCGTCGACCTCGGTGGAAGAGAGCTTCACCTCACCGATCATCTGTTCCGATTCCCACGCTCGTGTTTCTCAGTTTGTTTGGACCACAGGTCACTCCCAGTTACATTGATCTGGAGGCCAGTTAGTCAGACCTGGTTACGTGGCCGGAGCAAGGTTTTGGCAGATGTGTCTAGTAGCACGGCTGGAGAGGAGAGGAGGAGATGCGCCACAAAAGAAGGGCATCCTCTTGGTGGAAAGAGGACCCATTCTTGCTAAGCAGGAGTAACAACCACCGCTCTCCCTGACGAGTGGGCCTTCCCCCGGGAGACCCATCTCTTCCCCCGGACACGCTGGCGTTGGTGGGATCCCGGCTCATGGGCATGCATTTCCTGTGAACGTGGATTTTACTTAAGTGAATCCATGAACACGCTTTGAAGGTTTAATTATAGTAAGTCATTACCTAATCAGGTGTACTTGAAATCTGTAGAATTAAACTGGCCATGTTTTTTTTTTTTTCTTTCTTTCTTTATTTGTAAAGTTCAGCGCGGCTCCCATCCTTCCAGTGACACGGGCCATTTCTAGTTTTAATTAGTATAATTCTCTAACCTTCTCTTCCAATCCCTGTCCAAAATGTGTGTGAACATTGATGTTTTTCCATCAAGTAATTTTGGATAGAAGAGAAATTCAGTTCTTTTATAAATTTTACTTTCCTTATATTAGCTTTACTTAACTTATAAATGTATCAGTTGCACAGCAACCTATCCTTGTGAATAGGTGAGCTAAGTGAAGACGGATTTTAATAATGCTGATTTTGAAATTTGCTTTTCTTTTTGTTGGGGATTCAAAAGTGCATCACCTTCCTCATATGAGAGAGAAAAGATTTAAACACTGGTTATTTACCAACTGATCTATAGCAATGGCTAGGGCTGTACTGGGGTGTATTGGCACACAGAAGCCATAAGTTAGGTGCCCCCACGGAGGAGTCTGCAGTCCAGCCTGGGAGACAGTCCACTCAACAGGAATGCAAAGCCATCTCGGTGTTCTGGAACAAAGGAGAGGCTGGTGCTGAAATCATGAACCCTGAAGTGACTCAGGGAAAATATTTACTCAGTGAACTTACACAAGTTACGTACAATTTCTGGGCTTTAGTTTTCTCATTTGTAAAATAAAAATCATAGAATCTACTTCATGGAGCTGTTATGAGATTTAAAGAAGCTAATATATGTTAAAATTTTATATAAGAAGCGTACAGACTAAATGCTGGTGATTATGATCTGGAGAGAGGGGCACAAGGCCTGTTTTTATCTGTTTTAAAATAGTAGTGTTCGACATAATATAGCACATGTTTAGAAATCCATCTGGTGGGGACTCTCTGGTTTTGGTAATGGCAGAAAAATGTGTATAAAACTAACCCTTCTGCTGATAACAACTATAAACTCTGGGGAAATTTTTTAAAAATATTCAAATCACTAGAAAACAACCCAAAGCAGACAGCAGTTAGAGGGCATGCAACCCTTACAACAAGGGAACTACTCTCGCTTAGATGCACACGTGTAGGTCTTCCCCGCACTAGTACTTCCCAAAGCACATCTCTTGGGTGGCCAGCTCCGAGGCGGAGAGTCAAGTCCTCTCAGCCTGAGAAGTCAGAAAAATAGAAAGTTTGGAATAGCCACAGTAGCTGGAAATGGAGGAAATAAATAGTATAAAAGAGCCCTGGCCTGTTTGGCTCAGCGGTTAGAGCGTCGACCTGCGGTCCAGAGAGACCCGGGTTCAGTTCCCGCTGAGGGCATGTACCTCGGTTGCAGTTTGTTCCCGGCCCTGGTTGGGTTGTGCGGGTGGCAGCCACTCGATGTGTCCCTTTCACGTCGATGTTTTTCTCTCTCTTTCTCCCTCTCTCCCCCTCCCACTCTGTCTGAACAAAAAATGGGAAAATGTCCTCTGGTGAGGATAAAAAGAAAAGAAAGAAAGAAATAGTATGAAAGACAGAGAGAGAGAAGGAAGGCTGCAACGTGTGATGCTAACTCTCACCGAACGCTGCTCGGCCCTGGCACTGCACGAGTATCACGTGTGTTCTGGGGACGGCTCCACTGAGCCCAAGGAGAAGACAACAGCTGGAGGGTGAAAAGGTTTAGGGACTTTTCCTCCTTCTGGTTGCGAAGGGATGGAGTTTGAAATTCGAGTCTCATCAAGTTAGAGAGTGTTGATGAACATGTTGGACTTTCCCACTGACAGCCTATAAGGGCACCCCTTACAATAAATACTGTGTATCCACTTTGAGATTTTTGCCTGTGACTAAGGGTACATAACCAAATGGACACATCATCATGAAACACGAAATAGATCTCAACTTGGTCGAGATGATTTAGCAGTAATTTAACTGCCTGATAGTACAAAACTCAATACTCTTCAAAGGAAGGCAACAGATTTGTGTGTGTGTGATGCTTGACCTCATCATCAGGTGGGAGAGATGGGGATACCTGCCCAAGAGTAGAGCATTGCTAGGACTCCCCCCAAAACCCCCAAGCAGTCCTTTGAGCAAAGGGCAGTCTGCAGTTTGTCAGATGGTGTAGTCGGTTTGGACCTTTAGGAGGGCGCCAGGTCTGTAGAAGCCAACTTCTGTGACTGAACACTCGCGTAATGCAATGGAACATAGTAGGAGGTTATGGTTTAATAACAGTAAACATCATAACAAAAGAGTCTCCTGCTTAGCCCCGCCATGCTTACCTTTCTTACCTACATGATGAAGGTGTCTCTTGAATGGTGTACTTCAAGGAATAAAGTGCTGTTTGTAATTTCCGCTTTTAGCAAGGTTTCTTTTTAAGTTGATGCCAATAATTCCAATACTGAGCATCTTATCTCTGTTACTTGGAGTATGGATTGAATTTGGAGTTACTCGGACTGCAGGTGATATTACTATCTCTTATTCATGGAAACTATTTTACTCTAAGTGTTGTTTCTCATTCATTATTAACAAAAAGGAGAAAAATTAATGTCCTAAATGTTTGAGATAGATTTTTCTCTTGTAAGTATTTAGACGTATTACTTGCATATTTGGGAGAAGAAATGAAGACCATCATCAGTACATTTCCAGCTTAAAAAAAATCTTATTTTCTCACTTCTGACCAACGGAATTTTTACAGTTTCTGTTTTCTTGCTAATAAATTGAGCCATTTTAATGCAGAATTAACTCCTCTACCAGAAATTTAAGAGTTTATGTTCTTACCTTGTTTATCTAAAAATATATACCATGAATTTTTAATGTACTTTTTAAAGCTATATGCCATAAAGAAAATGTTGGCAAAATCACTTTAAACATTTTATGTTAAAATTATTATAGAACACTTGGCCGGTGTGGCTCAGTGGTTGAGCGTCACGTCAACCCAAGAGGTTACAGGTTCAATTCCCAGTCAGGGCACATGCCCAGGTTGTGGGCCCAATCCCCAGTGGGGGGCGTGCAGGAGGTGACCAATAGATGTTCTCTCTCATTGATGTTTCTATCTCTCTCTCCCTCTTTCTTCCTCTCTCTCTAAAATCAATAAAGAAAAAAAATTTTTTTTTAATTATTGTAGAAGGTGAAAATTTAGTTGCTGTTTATGATCTTTATTTTACTGGAATTCAATTCAACACTTATAATTTCAAAAATTAAATAAAAAAGGAAGACAACAGATTCTAAAATATTAAAATGAAACATCTACAATATCACTATACAATAAAAAAACATGCTAGAACACTGTTGATATGTAGATACATATAGACTACTTAAATTTTTAAAATTATGTAAAGTCAACTGAATGATTATGTTTAAATTAATGAGAATATATTATCAAGTTTATAAAATGGGTAAGTATTCTTTACACAGAAGCAAAAGGGTTGAGAGAGGTCTGTAAGTGGAATTATACTTTTGAGAGGGTCTTACATTATCAAGTGATATAATATTAATTCAAGGTAAACTTCAATAAGTTATGAACACATGTTCTATTCATTAAGGCAGAAACTAAAAGACTAGTGAAAAGGGAATACCAAAATATTCACCAGTGACGTTGAGTATGATTATGGGAAGAGAGGTAGAGGCTGGGTAGTTCTTACACGGACTTCGATTAAATCATCCTGCTTCCGTTTCTGTGGTTCCCTTTCACTTCCTGACATAAATGGTTCATTTTCACATGAATGGCAACAGCCCGATTCAGATAACTTGACTTTCATTCAGGATTCATTCTGATTTGTATGCAGTGAACGTAAAGTAATGATCGCGGTGGAAGGCGTTTTAGGAGTTCGCCACTGCAAGTGAGATTTCCAGTCATTAATGATACTGCAGTGTCGGATGCCCAAGGACATGCTTGTAAACCAGATGTTCTCCATCAGTGAGACCTCTTCTTTCAGAAACACTTCAATAGATAAATAACGCGGCACCCAGATGTGCTCCAAGTTGGCAGCCTCAGTGCGGAGCCCACAGCATTTGTCTGAAGGTCATTCTCAGGTATATTTCACCAGCAGCCTGGCACTAAGTGAGGATTAACAGGAAAAAAAAAAAACACCCTAATAACACTCCGATTTAGATAAGGTTCAGCCCGTTTTCTCAGTTGCTGATTTCAGGGACTTTGGGAAAGGTAAAAGACCGAATAAATGGAGCTGTGACCCACGGAGCAGCAGGAGGCGGGGGTGTGCGTTATGAAAGAGACATCTGTGCTCTGGGCCGCAAAGCCAGTTCCGCAGCATCTGCCTGTGTTCCAGGCCGGTCCTTCATTCCCCACAATGCGGAGAGCACACCAGTGATGAGCTGCGGACCTTGGCGAGTGGCGGAATCTGCGGAGGCCTCAGGACTGTCACTGAAATGAAAGAGGGGGTCTGAATGACGTCCAGGGCTTGTGAGACTGGTTCAGTGCAGCCATCAGGTGCATGGCCACCCGGGAGCTTGCTTCAGCGGCCCGCGTTCTCCTCCATCTCCCCCACCCCCGGTAGCTTCAGATTTAGCTTTTATCCTCACTGGCAGGACTGGCTACTTTTGGAAATCTAGTGCAAGATAGAAATGCAAGGCTCCTGGTCAGAATACTAATTAGAATGTTAAGACAGATACAGCAGAGCCTCAAAGCGAACACAAGGCCTCCCCAGTGTGGACCTTGTGTGACTGCCCCAGCCCCCTGTCCATGAAGCCTTTGCTGCTCCCTGGGCTTTGCATAGGAACAGTGAGCAGTGATGCAGATTTTCCCGAGTGCAAACCATGCAAATATTGCATATTTCATGTTGGGATATTTGTAAACCACAGTTATAATATACCTGCCTCCTTATAGCACGAATTTGATATTGATGTATTAGGGAAATGGTGATAATGGTTGACCCTAATTTATATTGACTAAGTTCACTTAATTACTAGTAATAATATTTATTTTATAATAGACTGTATTTCTAAGAACAGTTTTTGATACATAGAAAAATTAAGTGGAAGAGAGAGAGATTTCCCATAGATCCTTCACCCACACATGCATAGCCTTACCCATGACAACATCTCCCACGAGAGTGGTACATTTATTACAACTGATGAGCCTCCATTGACACATCAGCATCACCCAAAGTCCATAGTTTACATTAGGGTTCACTCTTGGTGAACATATACATATATTTTTAATCTTCACCTGAGGATATTTTTCTCTTCAGATAGAGTGGGAGAGAGGGAGAGAGAGGGAGAGAGACAGAATCATTGACGTGAGAGGGACACATGAACTGGTTGCTTCCTGCACAACCCCGACCAGGGCCAGGGATGAACCGCAACTGAGGTACATGCCCTTGATCGGAATTGAACCCGTGACTCCTTGGTCTGTGGGCTGATGCTCTAACCGCTGAGTCAAACCAGCCAGGGCTCTTGGTGCATATTTTATGGGTTTAGACAAATTTATAATGACATGTGTTCACCATGATAGTATCATATAGAGGAGTTTCAATGATCTAAAAATCCTCTGTGTTCCACACACCTGTCCCTCCCTTTCCCTTAATTCCTGCAACCACTGCTCTGTTTACTGTCCTCACAGTAGTTTACTCTTTCCCAAAATGTCATGTCATTGTAATCACTCAGTATGTAGCCTTTTCAGATTGGCTTTTTTCACTTAGTAATATGTATTGAAGCATCTATTATGTCTTTTCATGATTTGATCGATCTTTTTTTTTTTTTTAGTACTGAATAATATCTCATTGTCTGGCTGTACCATGGTTTTATTTATATATTCACTTGCTGAAGGACATCTTGGTCGCTTCCAAGTTTTAGCAATTATGAATCAAGCTGCTATCCACAGCAGTGTGCAGGTTTGGGTATGGAAGTACGTTTTAAATTTCTTTGGATAAATACTAAGGAACTTCATTGCTGGATTGTATGGTAAGAATATGTTTAATTTTCTAGGAAGCCACCAAACTCTCTTCCAAAGTGTCTGTACCATTTTGCATTTGCACCAGCAATGGATGAGAGTTCCCGTTGCTCCTCATCCCCGCCAGCATTTGGTGTTGTCAGTTTTCTTGACTTTGGTCATGGTAATAGGTATGTAGTGGTATCTCACTGTTGTTTTAACTTGCATTTCCCTGATGACATATATTGGGGAACATCTTTTCATATACTTACTTGCCACCTGCATATCTTCCTTGGTGAGGTGTTCAGGTCTCTGGCCCATTTTTAAAGTTGGATTGTGTTCTTACTATTGTGGTTTAAGACTTCTTTGTTTATTTTGGATAACAGTCTTTAATCAGATGTTTATTTTGTAAATACATTTCCCTAGTCTATGGCTCTTCTTCTCATTATCTTGACATTGTTTTGTGTAGAGCAGAACATTTAAATTTTAGTCAAGTTCAACTTCTCAGTTTTTGTTTTTTTTCTTTATTGATTTTTAGAAAGAGAAAAAGGGAGAGGTAGAGAGAGATAGAAACATCAATAAGAGAAAACATTGTTTGACTGCCTCCTGCATGCCCCCCACTGGGGATCGGGCCCACAACCTGGCATGTGTCCTGACCGGGAATTGAACCGGTGACCTTTTGGTGCCTGTGTCAACGCTTAACCACTGAGCCACACCAACCGGGCTGATACAAATTTTTTATACTTGTATAACTTGTTACCTTCTACAGAATGCTTTTCACCAAGCACAATTACATTAGGTTCTAAGAATCCTGTGAAAAATAAAGTTATTTTCCAGGTTAAGAAAGTGAGGCACTGAGACAGAACAATGACTCAAGGCCATTTTCTTTGTTAAACCTTTGTTCTAGTTTCCTTTTTTGAGACAATGACACCCCTTACATCACCTCCTTGAACTAAAGCGTGATGGAACATAAAGACACTTTCATTTAGAAAGTCTGAAGTTCATTTAGAAAAGGCAATCTGGTGGAAGATTGATTTGACTGTTTTGCAGAACTCAAAGCAGGACTATTTGTGTCTCATTTTAATAAAATTTTGTAGGTGTGTGAACAAAAAAAGAACTGGTATGGCAACTAGGAGAGTAGCCTCTATTCAACAAACCTTTATGAGCCTGGCCATATGCTAGACTGGCCTTGGATGCATGGTCTTTCGCGGTGTGTCCTCCTGTGGAGTACAGAGGAGACTTAACTGTGAATGGCTGTGGTCCTCACCGCTTTGTGTTTCTTGCTATTGGGTGAGAGTGATGAGGTCCTTAGTTATGAAGTTCAGGCATTTCTGAAACTTAAAAGAAGTTTCTGTTTCAAGAATGAGATGTCATGTTTCCCAAATAATATTGGAACTGTTTTCTGCTTGATACTATACTATGTCTTTCATTTCATGGTGGGGGTTGGATGGTTAGGGGACAATAGCCTGGTGGATTAATACACAGGGTTGGGAGTTCCAATTCTGGTTACATCACTTGCTCTGTGACCCCGGGCAAGTTTCTTAACTTCTCTGTGCCACTAAAATATTGGAAAATATTTGTAACAATGAAGAAGGATTTTTGTGTTGATTAAAAGAAATGTAAACCACACAGTTTTCTCCCTGAAATTAGATAATAATTAATATTTTTAGAAAGGGTAAAGTGAAAAGTTGATAGAAAAATGTTCTGAGAGTGATTTTGTTGGGAGTTGGTGGCTCACCCCCGGTATGGGGGATGGGATAAACAGTATTTAGAATGGGAATATAGCGAGATAGCAAATGGAAGGAAAATGGGAAAAACAGAATTTAAGGGAAAGTGACAATAATAAGGCAACTAACAACCAACAACCGACAAAAAACAAAAATGTTATTCAAAACAAAAAAAAGTCACCTGAACTAAATTTCAGATAAATAAAATTATTCAAATCAGATGATACAAGAAAATAAAGATACAATCTTTAATTCAATTAATTTCTTTACCCAAAACCTACATTATACGGAAAAAGAAATTGAAAACAAATAAAAAATAAGTTTAGAAATTGTTGAAAACAAATAAGGTTAATGTAATTTGTGGCCACGTTCAAATTCAGATGGTTATAGTTTTGCTTTATGTCAGTGTACTCTTGGAATATCTGTTTGTAGCATGTTTCAAAATAATAGGTGTCAGTTCTTTTAAAATAGTTATTTTTATTCATGGAATGTAAACTGTAAGCTTATAAATAAGACACAGTCCCTGCCTCTGGCTAGCCAGGCACATAACAGTCGATACATAGTTGTTGAATTTAATTGAAAGACTTAGAGGTACAAGTAGAGGTCTTCTCAGATGACTTTTAGTTTGGTTACCGTAAGTTACCTTCAGTCTTGAATTTACTTATGTAGATGTGTTACCCAAGAAGAGTCTACAATGCATTCCTATTAGAATCACAGAGTGAAGATCCTTGGCAGTCATTCGGTCCCATGTCACCTGGTGTCCACTGTTTGCATCCTCGGTTGAGGTCTGACTCCCATCTGACAATGAAGTCCCACTAGAAAGCTTTAAAAAAAATCCTCACCCGAGGATATGTTTTTATTGATTTTAGAGAGAGAGAGAGGGGAAGGGAGGGAGGAAAGGAGAGAGAAAGAAGGAGAGAGAAACATTGATGTGAAAGAAACATTGATCGGCCACCTCTTGTACATGCCCCAGCTGGGGATCAACCCACAACCTTTTTGGTATATGGATGACAGTCCAGCTAACTGAGCCACCTGGCCAGGGCTGGAAAGCTTTTTATTAAGCCTATATTTGTTTTCTTTCACATCTATTTCTTGTTCTTTATAATCTGGGAAACAGAGAGTAAATACCCTATGAAACGTGCTTGCTATTATTTCTATGACTGATCTCTGGAGGAGCACGGCATTAAATCTTGGGGACAGCTCCAGGTTTGAGGACCCCCTGCAAGCTCTCATGTTCCTCTTCTCTCCTCTTCCCATTTAGGTAGAAATTCACCAGTCTTTTTATTTATTATTCTTTTTAAATGGTTGTGTTTATCATAGCTTCCCTCTTCGAAGTTCTGTTTTTCCCAGAACAGGATACACTGATTCATGTGCAGTTGATGTTGACACACTAGAGAAACATTATTAACTCTCTTGTTCTGCCCAGTATTCTCTAACAACACCTACGATCCCGTGAATATTTTTGATAATCACATTACATTATTGATTCATTTTAAGTTACTTTACATCTTTGTGCCTCAGTTTCTCCACCTGTAGAATGGGGATGCCAATAATTTCCTTCAAGGGCTTTGTAGAGATTAAACGAGTTAACACATTTTCAATGATTAGAGCTGTGCCCAGTACATGGTAAGCCTTTGATATATGTTAGCCGCTGTTACTCATGATTATCACTATTACCGGTATTAATGGTCAATCAGAACTCCTAAGTCTTAAATGTGTTGATGTTCAATCACATTCTCCCCATCCATTTATGTGGGGTTTTTGTTTTTATTTCTAAGGTTAGTTTGGGTTTCAGT
This sequence comes from Molossus molossus, assembly GCF_014108415.1. Taxonomy (NCBI): domain Eukaryota; kingdom Metazoa; phylum Chordata; class Mammalia; order Chiroptera; family Molossidae; genus Molossus; species Molossus molossus. The sequence goes on along the minus strand of NW_023425359.1, from coordinate 9,467,667 downwards.
AAATGTCATCTTATAAAAAATCCATCATACCACATTATCTGGATTAAGATGCTCTTATCCGTTCATGCTGTGTTCTGCTCGGCTGTGTATTATTCCGCATATGATATGTGTGTCATCTGTCTGCCCCAGGCTGACAAGTCACTGTTCAAAGTGTCAGATTGGACAGTGTCCTGCATCAGACCACTGGAGACATCACTCCAGGCTGACAGTGAGTTAATCATTGGTTTGCACTGGGGATAGATGGTAAACCCAGGACAGAGCCCACCGGAATTGTCATTCAGCCTTATTCCATGAGAAGTAGGTTGTGCATTCAGGGACGTGGTGATGATGAGGGGCGGGTCCCGCCATCCGAGGGGGCTCCCATGCTGTCTGAGTGCTCACAGCCTCCCGCCCCCCACTGTGGCTCTGTGATTTCTTCAGCATGGCCTTTCAGCACCTGATAATGGAGTTAGAACCATCTAGAACCCTCGTCCCTCACCTGAATATCTGTCAGCTGTGGTTTTTACTCTCTCAAGGTTTCCTCCCCTTGTTGGCCTGGGCACATCGGCCGGTTGGAAAGAACAAGAGAACTGGCCGGGTACAAAGCTTCTGCAGTGTGAGGATGTGCGGGGTCCTGTCTGTGATCTGTGAGGAGGGGCAGGGGACAGATGGGTGGACGAGGGAAACCGCAGTACGCGGCTCACCTGGGCTGTTCCCCTCCATCACCACAGAGGACAGCACGTGGGAACAGGGCCAGCCTGAAAGGGCAGAGGATTCAAATTAGAGATGCTCACCGTCACTAAGCAGCGTATGAGGCAGGTGCTGGGAGGAAATTCAATCTGCCAGGTAACACACACACACACACACACACACACACACACACACAGTTTAGCAGGCAGAATCGGTGCCCTCCGTCTGTCTGTCTTCCGCCAGCTGAGTCTCCGTGTGGTTCAGGATGCCTCCTGGTGTGTGGACCCCGCAAAGCCTGTCGCAGTCATCACACTTCAGGGATCGGGACCGTCTCGCTCAGGAGCATGAGATGCATGACGTGGGCCACGGCCAACTCCTAAGGACTACGTTCTAGGTCAAATGCAAGAGTTAGCAACTATCTTCACTTTACAGAAAAGAACAGACAGCAAAGATATTACGGTTTTGACTCAAACTCCCCAAACAAGTGAAGCAGAAAGATTCGGTCTGGATTTTCACCTCCAGCACCGGGGGGTCCCCTTTTACACGTGGGAGCGATCGGCGAGCCTTCCAGTTGAGTGTAGCTTATGGACAATTAACTGCTTCTGTGTGTGGCGACGATCACTAGGAGAATAAGAGATCAAAAACGGAAAACATTTTTTACTTGCACGTGGCACCTGCGTATTTTGGTGGGTTCAGTTAATGAACCCTTTTGACTCAGTCCATCTAGCTCTCTTTGCCCTCGCCGTTTTAATTTCATCCCCAGCAGTCTTCACGCTTCCGATTTTCTTGCTTGCTCATCTGCTAGTTTGTTTTCTGTCTCCTCTTCCTAAATGTGGCTACGTGAAGGCAGTGACCTTGTCCATCTTGTATCCCAATGCCTGGAATCTATAGGTGCTTAATAAAGAGTCACTGAATGAAAAATCAGGTTTTATGGCCATCTCTATGACATCAAAATGCAAGCAATACGCACATATTTATTTTTGTTAATCCTCAAGTGAGGATACGTTTTCCCACTGATTTTTAGAGAGAGCAAAGGGAAGGGAGAAAGGGAAACATGGAGGTCAGAGAGACACTTCTATTGGTTGCGTCCTGCATGGGCCTCAGTGGGATCAAACCTGCAACCCGGGTAAGTGCCTTTGACCAGGAACTGAACCCATGACCCTTTGGTGCCCACACTGATGCTCTGACCACTGACCCACACCAGCCAGGGCAACAAAGCACATATCTTTTTAATTTTACTTTTCTTTATTGATTTCAGAAAGAGAGGAAGGGAGAGAGAGAGAGAGAGAGCTAGAAACATTGATGAGAGAGAACATCGATGGGCCGCCTCCTGCATGCCCCCCACTGGGGATCTGGCCCACAACCTAGGCATGTGCCCCGGCTGGGAATCGAACCGGCGACCTCTTGTTGCATGGGTCGACGCTCAACCACTGAGCCACACTGGCCAGGCAACAATACACGTATTTTAAGTGCATGCTTTATTCCCCGCACGGTGGTTAAAAGAAAACAAACATATATATTTTTTATTTTTTAGAAGGAAAAAGAATAAAACAACAAAAAGACAGTTGATATCATAGTCTCTTCTCTCTTGTTGATAAATATAGCCGACTTCTAAAGAGAGTTCTCTAAATCGAATTATTTTGTTTTCTATTCTGAATTGGCAGACACCGCAATTATTAGCTTTTCAAAGGGAAAGAAAAAGAATACTATAGTAGCCTTAATTTTATTATTTTGCTCAGTGAATTTCTTCATTCACAAAGAAAATTGTACAATGCGCACCTTAAATTTATGATAGGTGCTATATATTTTAAAAACTCACACATCGTGTGTCCCCCTTCCAAACCCCCACCGTTGGATAAAAGAATATTCCAGAGCTTGGCAGGCAAACACACAGTTTGGCCTATTGTTCTCCACTTCTCTTTCCCAGGGAGCCTTTTTTTTAAAAAAAAATCCTCACCCGAGGATATTTTTCTGTTTATCTTCAGATAGAGTGGGAGGGAGGGAGAAAGAGAGAGAGAAACATCGACGTGAGATGCACGAACTCAGCCAGGGCTGGGGACTAACCACAACCGAGGTTCATGCCCTTTGAACGAAATCGAACCCGCAACTCTTTGGTCCGAGGGCTGACACTCTCACTGCTGAGCCAAACCAGCCAGGGCCCAGGGAGCCTTTTTATTTCAACCAATTATCTTCTTTATTGTGTGATGACTCTGATTCTTGAGCTTCTTTCTTTGTGTTTTTTCTAAGAATATTTCACCATCTTTCCCCCTCCACACACATCTAAGTTCTTACCATCATTTCAGGCTTATTCTTTCTAAATTTTTTTCTTGAACTCTGATGCATTGAACTTTCCCCCTTAACTCCTATAATATTTACTTTTGGTAATAGTTGACATTTAGTCGCTATGTCTAGATTCTTGGCTGTTTGAAATGGCAACAGCCGCTCCCATAAGGTTTGACCCTCAGATTATGGCTGTAGGAAGATGAATTCTGTTTTCAATTAACATCCTCATCTGTACAGTTTGTGTCATAGCCTTTGGTTGCCAACAACAAAAATATCAAAGAGGACTGTAACTTCCATGCGGTTTAGGATTATTTCTATCCTGCCCTGACTGCATCTTCATTATTTAGAAATTTACCTACCATGAATGAATGAAGAAAGAAAAGCAGTGAGTTTATGCTATTTTAACAGAAAAAAAAAATAGAGTTGTGGGGTTCACATCCTGGTTTGGCGATTGCTCTGTGTGTGCCAATCAAAAGATTAGAATAATACCCAGCAGGGTTCTGGACTTCAGGTCGTGCAGTCTTACTTTGATTGGTTTCAACAGGAAGACATTTGTTGGAAGGATACTGCTCAGGGCTCACACGATCGATGAGAAACTGGAGAACCCAGCTTGAAAAGAAGCAGAAAGCTGGTACTTCTAGATGGTCAGGGCAGCCAGAATTGCAGAGGCCTTCTGGAGACAGGAAGGTATTGCAAGATGGAAACATGGCTTGGTTCTGGATGAGAAAAATACACGATGAAAGGTAAAGGATTTGCCAAGCAGTGTGCAGAACAAAGCGTTTCAGGATGGACTGGATTCCTTGGCTAGATTCCTTCTATTTTTGGTGCTGTGGCTCAAATTAGTTGTCCTTATTATTCTAATAGACTCATTTTCTTAGTAGGGGAAAGGGAAAATGTATTTAGAATACCTTTGCTTGTAGGTGAGCTACTTCTGGAATAAAAAACTATGCCAACTGATGTTATTTTATTGTTGTTATTCTCTATATTTGTGAGTTCAACAGGGACAGGTGTACTTCTTTTATTATTAATATTTATCATAAGAACTGAGTCAAAGTGTTATGAAAGAAACCCAGCTAGGTTGTGTGTGTGTGTGTGTGTGTGTGTGCCCAGAGTTGAGAGAGTGGACCAAAATAAATAATTCACATTTCCAGCTCTGTAAGATCTTGAAATCATCTCAGGGAGATACGTATACACAACCGACTGTAGAAATTATTCTTCAGAGTATAAAGAGAAATGAGCTTGGAGTCACAGAGTCTTGAGTTCTGCTCCTGGCTGCTCCATCTGGTCTGTCTGCTGCAGTAAGATCTGGGGAGAACCGTTCACCCCCCCCTGAGCCCACGTTTCTCCCCTCTAAAACACGGGTTTAAGTGAACTACAGTATGTGGTGTGCCTATTAGAATGACTGGTACAGAGTGTGCAGAAAGCAGTTTTACTTTGACGTTCTAAGGTGGATGTTTTAACCTGTGGCTTGAGAAAGGAAGGAAGATTTATTCTGTGAGGATCACAGGGGAACTGCAGCTTGCCTTGAAGGAGACGTGCTGTTTTGGTGAGTAGAGGAGAAGCAAAATTAGGAACCGAAGCATGACATTATTAAAACACAAGAAAAGTCAATATTCTAGGCCGGAAGGCAACTTGTACAAAGGTATTTTATGGTGGCTAGATACCTGGAAAGGACTCAGGTATCCAGGCTAAGGAGCTGGATGTTCATTCTAGTACTTACGTAACATGACTGAAGACAAGGACTGGCATGATCTGATATATGAATACTTAAGAAATTGAGTCCATTAGAAAATGAGAGATGGGTTGCAGAAATGAAATGGATGAGTAGGTCAGTCAGGCAGCTTTTGGGTAGTGTAGGCAGGAAATGAAGAGCTGAACTAGAGAACTGGGCGAGGAGTGGAGGGAAAGAGGCATTTCGAAGGAAATTGTAGTGGTAGTTTGAACAAGCCTTAGCAAGTAAGCCAGGAGAAATGGATACTTCCGAGGTTTCTTACCTTGGTCACAGAGTAGTAATCAAAATGAAGAATATAATGTAGGGAGAAGGTTTGGGGAGGAAAGATGAATTCCTCTTTGTTGGTTAAGTTTCGCTTTATCAACAACTTGAAACGGAGTTATCCAACATGCAGTTGGAAATCTTGGACTGGAACTGGAGAGAAAAGTCAGGGTTGGGATTTACACTTGAGGGTCATGACGTGAAAATGATCAGATGAAACTGACCAGGCAAGGAGAAGTGAATGAGAAAGTGTAAGGTGGGGAGAGTTGGGGTCAGGATGGAATCTTGGGCATTCAAGGGGTGGGTGGAAACTATTCGGTGATCTAGGGTGACTGAATAAAATTCATGTGGGTTCAAGGTCATGGAAACCAAAGTGGAAGGAGACTTAGAAAGAGGGATTTGGCTTTCTGCAATATAGCCCTAGAAGTGCGCGGCGACACAGGTGGAGATGAGTTGCTCTTAGTTCCAGATGAGGAAAATGATCACAGGAAGAAAGTGGGGAAGGGCCTAAGGTCAAACTCGAATTCCTGTTGGAGCCCAGATTAGAATCTGTGCTGCTTGACTACAACCTGAGTTTGGCAATCTGAAAGATTTTCCAAGTGATCAAGCCACGGGAAGAACTTGATCTGAATGTTAGTTACATGGATGTGTCCAGTTTGTGAAAACCCACTGACTTTTAAGCACAGTGAAATAAAGCATCATCAAAATGAAAAGGGAACCCACTGTATGGGAGAACATATTCACCAATGACACATCTGATAAGGGGCTAATTTTCAAAAAATATAAAGAACTCATACAACTCAACAAAAGGAAGACAAACAATCCAATTAAAAAGTGGGCAAAGGAGTTGAATAGACACTTCTCCAAACAGGACATACAGATTTCCAATAGACATATGAAAAAATTCTAAAGGTCACTAATCATCAGAGTGATGCAAATTAAAACTACAATGAGATATCAGCTCACACCTGCCATCAAGAAATCAACAAACAACAAGTGCTGGCGAGGATGTGGAGGAAAGGGAACCCTAGTACACTGCTGGTGGGAATGCAGACTGGTGCAGCTACTATGGAAAACAATATGGAGTTCCCTCAAAAAATTAAAAATGGAACTGCCATTTGACCCAGTGATCCCACTTCTAGGAATATATCCTAAGAATCCCCCAAAAACAATCAGAAAGAATATATGCACACCTATGTTCATAGCAGCACTATTTACAATAGCTAAGATCTGGATACAGCCCAAGTGCCTATCAGTAGATGAGTGGATAATATAGCTGTGGTACATTCACACAATGGAATACTATGCAGCTATAAAAAAGAAGGATTCTCCTGTTATCTCAGAGATCACACAACATAGCTGTCACAGAATCTGAGCAGTTAGTATTAGTCCTCAGGCTTCTTCTCAGTTTTCTAAGACTTCCATTGAAGTGATTCTTATTGCTCCCGTCACTGATTTATAATTTTCAAACCAGTTTCTTTGTAATTCTTGTGAGGAGATTTAATAAACTCATGATCATGAGATTTCCTGAATAAAATTTCTATGCATCAAAAGCTGAAAATCATATTGTTTTTATTACCATGCTGTAACACTTTGCAATAAAGGAAAAATCCTTATAATTGAGGTTCCCTTTTAGTTCTTGTACATATTTCAAGTTTATTAAAGTTAAATGCTTGTTTCTGAAAACCTATTTAAAAAGTAGATGAATGGTGTAAGTAATTAACATTCTCACTTGTGAAATGCCACCCGTATGGTTTCAGGCTTGCCTATGTTTCTGTGAGAGTGAAATAGACGGACTAGATTGGAATTTTGAAAAGAATCTAATGTGACGGTTATCTTTGTATAATGCTGTGCCGCAGTCAGTGTACTAGATCTTTGTTAGCTCATGTCCTGTGACTTAACAGCAAATTCAATAACAGAATTAAACTAAGCAGTCTCTTTGCTAGATGACGGGAAGCAGACAGGTACGTAAAGGTGAATGAAGAACCATAGGGAGTGACTTCTAGTTTCCTTTCTTGGAAAGGAGGCAAGATAAATGACAATATGTGCTTGGTTAATGTTGATTTTTTTTTTATTAATTAATAAAAGCATTCTCCATTCCTGAAATAGGGCAATGGTCATGAGCCTAAAATATTTAGTATCCGGCATTCCACCTGTATTCTGCTGTACCACGTATAGAACTGACACCAAACAGAGCCTCAGTTCTTTCAAACAATTACAGTGCTGTCCCTAAAGATCCCCTCCCCTGAAATGATAATGTGATATCATATTAATATTAATGGTTTTTTTCTCATGAAAGTAACACTTGAGAAAAAGTATACAACCTGTAATTTTGAGTTTAAATACTAGCTACTTCACTTACCAGCATTTACCACTCCAAATGTAGTTTTCCTCATCTGTGAACAGGGAACTGTCACCTGTCTCGGGAGGACGAAGTGAAGTGAGGATGCTGTGCTCATCTCCAGTAACAGCGTAGTGGATGTTGAACCTCAGTCGAGAGCTTACGTAATACTACAAACTATTTATTCTTTATGTATTTTTCCTTCTTTGCATCTACCCTTCTTTCTTTCTTTATTAAAAATATAATCACAGCCCTGGCCGGTTTGGCTCAGCGGTTAGAGCATCGGCCTGTGGTCCAGAGAGACCCGGGTTCAGTTCCCGCTAAGGGTACGTACCTTGGTTGCAGTTTGTCCCCGGCCCTGGTTGGCCATGTGGGTGGCAGCCACTTGATGTGTCCTTTTCACTTCGATGTTTCTCTCTCTCTCTCTCTCTTCCTCTCTCTCTCTTCCACTCTATCTGTACAAAAAATGGAAAAATGTCCTCGGGTGAGGATAAAATAAAATAAAATAAAATAATCACAGCCCAGCAAGCATGGCTCAGTGGTTGAGCATTGACCCATGCACCAAGAGGTCACCGGTTCTATTCCCCATCAGGGCACATGCCCAGGTTTTAGGCCCGATTCCCAGTGGGGCATGCAGGAGGCAGTCAGTTGATGTTCTGTCTCATCGATGTTTCTATCCCTTCCTCTCTCTCTAAAACATATATATAAATAAATAACTACAGAGGCTTATAATGGGTTCTTTCCTCTGTATGATAATCTTTCAGTACTTGAAAAACAATTTTGTCGCTATTTTCTCATCTGTAAACTATACAATCTCCTCTTCTTCAGCATTCTGGGAAAATCTGGGGAATGTGATCTTAAAGGAGCTTTTCTGTTGAGCACAAAGGGACAAGTGTTGAAATCTCCAACTAAAATTGGGGACTTCTCTATTCTTTCAGTTCTGTCAGTTTTTGTTTGATGAATATTGATGCTCTGTTTTTAAATGGTCATAGAAATTCCATGTAAAATAGGATAGAATAAATCATATAGACAAGTAAAAACAACAGAATTCTGTCTTTATTTCTCTTTAAGATGCTACCATATGACCCAGCAATTGGAGTTCTGGGTATTTACCTAAAGAAAACAAAAACACTAATTTGAAAAAAATATCTACACCCCTATGTTTATTGCAGCTTTATTTACAATAGCCAAGCTATGGAAGCAAACCAAGTGCCCGTTGACAGATGAATGGATACAGAAGATGTGATTGTATAGATATAAGTCATATACACAATGGAATATTGTGTAACAATAAAAAAGAATGAAACCTTGCCATTTGTGCCTACATGAATGGACCTATAAGGTGTTATGCTACGTGAAATAAGTCAGACACAGAAAGATAAACATTATATGGGTTCAGTTATATGTGGAATCAAAACAAAACAAATAAATAAATAAAACAAATACAGGCTCATAGAAACAGACCAAAAGGATAGTTACCAGAGGGGTGTCTGGGGGATGGGTGGAAAAGATTAAGGGGAATATAGTCAATGATATTTGGATAAGTTTGCATGTTGACAGATAATTACTAGAATTAATGATCACATTGTAAGGTATAAAAATGTCAAATCACTGTGCTGTACACCTGAAACTAAGAGAGCTAATACAATATTGTATACCAACTACACTTAAAAAACAACTCTGCCTAAATATAAATAAATTGAATGAAAGTTTTAAACTTTAAGGCTTAAAGAAAACACAAAAGCAGAATCATCTTCATGCATAGACCATGTAGGCACAGTTTCTTTTGTTGATTCCTTTAGACGAACTTGATGATTCTCCAACTTTAAAGTTAAAAAATTCTGCAGGAATGTAGACTTGTGCCGCATGGATGATTTTGAAAATATACAAGAATAAATTTGACTCTATCTGAAGTTTTTCTTATGTACTTACTTCAGAGCCCAGCCTCCTATAAAAACACATCACGTTATTTTCTTTCTCCTGATTCTACTTGGGAGTATCTAAATCAAAGGTCACTTTCTCAGCAAACTTTTTATCCTAGTAGATGAATCTGAGCTTCCTTATCTCTTCAGTCATGTCTCTATCATGGCACCTGAAATTCTATTGTATTGATGTATCTATGAGCTGCCTTCCAAGAATAACTTCGCCATCTCTTTCTCCATCTGGCTTGCAGTCGGGTCCTTAGGGTGTTTTTTTTTTGTTCTTGTTTTTGTTTTTTTAAATAAATAGATAAGTAAATGAATACCAATTTTCTGTTATCTTCAACAAAGTAGCTGGGTAATTTATGTTTTTCTTGGCTCTTGACCTCACTTAATAATTGTGGAGTGACAGCTGTTAGCAGAATACTTCCCTGAATACACTTTTGGCTGATTTATTAACCAGAGCTGTTTATGATCATCAAGTGCACAGCTACTCTTGTCAGTTACTAAATTCCATCCATCATGTCTTTAGTTTTTGTGGTATAACCCCCTTTTTCTGTAGATTGATCTAAACTTGTATGTAGGTGCCACACACTTACTTATAGTGCCCAGAGCTGGGCTGCCGTCAGTGGGTGGGCCTCCATTCCCTCCGTCTTCTGCTCTGTCCAGCAGCTTCCAGTAGGCAACACCATCACTTCTTTAACTACTGCTGTCTCCTTCCTGACAATGATGCCACATATGTGCTTGGTCTGAAGATGCCTAAAGGATGCCAGGTGCTGTGATGTCCTTTGTATGCCAAGGTCATACAGAAGTAGGGACAATACTCTCTAGCATTAGTGTTCTGCTTGTCCATGTGGTTCTTACGTAGTTCTCCTATGTTTTTCCATATATTATTTTTCCCCTTCATGTATGATCTCTCCTTCTCACTTCCTTGCTAGAATTCAACAGCAATTTGTGGGGAGACTGGGCTGGAGGACAGAATGGAACTCGGAAATAACCTAGCACTTCTTCCTCCATCCTTGGAATGAGTGTGTAAAGAAGTAAACAAACTCATAACTCAAGCTTTATAAGTGTCCTGGGCAGCTTTAGTGTTTCCAAAGCTCAGTTCTGATACTATCAGCCCCCCTCATAAACACCTTCAAGGCTTCTGTTGCTTATGGATCCTATTTTAGGACAATGCTCAAGGGCTCCTGATTTCAACCCCTGACTACCTTTTGCAACTTTATCTCCCATCTGTACTTCAAAAAGGAGCTGGATAGCAAAGAGGTGCTGGGTCAGGTGTCTCAACTCTGTTACCTTTATGCAGCTTGGCCAGGTAACTACAGTGGGTCTGAGGTCCTATTTTTAAGGTGGCTATAGTGGTAGTTCCTGCCTTATATCGATTGTACTCACCTTATAGCAGTGGACTAAATAAGATACTGCCTGTATATCATTATAATTCCAGGTAAGGAATCACTGCTCTTTAAATGTTAGTTGTTCTTATTCATCTACTATTTCTCTTAACTCCCTGGGTCTCTGAAGTTGACCCATACATTCCTGCTTCAATGTGTTTGTTTATGGCTGTTCTTTTCCCCTGCAATGCTCTCTTTTTTGTCCTTCCTATCACCTCTATCACTAAATAATTTTCTTCTCGGATATCTGAGCTTTCCTTGTTTCAGTTTACTGACAGCTTAAGGCCCTCTCTGGACCCTGTGGCGGGTTCCTGCCAGCTCATGGCTTGGCACACTCCTTATTTTGAATTCTCCTGTTTCTCTCCCGTTCTCCTCTGGTACTTAGGACACCTTTGTGGCGTTCTGGCATCGATGTAGATGTTCACCTTTCTTCCTAGTTTGCAAGCACCTTGAGGTCTGCGACAACTCGTAACCTTGAACCTAAGCCCGGTCCTCCTCTGGAGAGGACTTCTTGCTCCTGGGTGGAGTCCGGTGAGGTTCTTCCTGGACAGTGAGAGAGGAAGCTGGGCCGATCCCCGAGAACGGGGGATGACCGAGTGACTTTTGTCACAACTCAGCTCCCACTCCTCCCTTCCAGTTTGCTTGTCATGATGCAGTAAAAGCGCCAGAGAATCTTACACGCTGCTAATTCGTGACAGGAGACAGGAATGACTTCTTTTCTTTCTGTATCTTCCTTCTGATATTTTCTCTGAACTGGAGTTTGAAACACACGGGGGACATTCCCTTCCCAAGCACACTAGGACAGAACTCCACGATTTGCTTTCCAGTTTTCCCTGGATCACAGACCAGCCCTGATGGGAGCACTTCCTACCCGCAGCAAGGGTGTATGTGTGTGTGTGTGGGGGGGGGGGGGAAGTTGCCCCAGGATAACAACTTTCTTTGCTTACTTTTTGAAAATAGCTCAAGATTGTGATGTGTTTTGGCTTCGGATCTACCACTAACTAGATGTTTTCTGATGTGTAAAATGGGATTTAGTAACAGCCCCACATAATAGAGTTTTAGGGATTAATTAAAATACTTCATACAAAGCGCTTGGCCCAGTATTTTGCGAAGAGGATGGTTGAGTTGAGATCTTAAAAATAAAAGTGTCCCCAGAGTCTGCCATGCAAAACACTGAGTTCTCATCAGTAGTAAAGGCTCGTTCCAACTACGGCTCTGAACAACTCAGCTTCTTACCTGGTCTCAGGTACAGAAGAATCGACCCGGACAAATTATGTTAGGCATTGGAAAGATTTTTCATTTTAAAATGGCCTGTTGCTTTTTGACTCTCACTATGACCCGTAGAAACTGCTTTGGTGGAGTGTTCGGAAAGTGGGGATGCTTCCCTGTCAGAGCCTCAATTTTCCTACCATGTTGCCTTGAGCAAAGCCCCAAGTTCACCATTTTATCTAAAACATGGATCCTGTCTTATTAATTTCTTAGGATCATTAACATGTTGGAAAAAAAAGTCCTTCATATATTCATGTAAAATGGGAGCTCATGTTTTCCTTCCGTTTCTTTTCAGCACCCTCAGGTGGACAGCAAGTGCTTTAACTCCTGTTGACCTCAGTTCAGGCGGGGGGGGGGGGGGGGGGGGGGAGGTAATTCGCACCCTTAAATGATCAGTCTCTGTATACCGCGGGTGTTGGGTTAAAACTGACTCAGAAAAATGAGTGGTGGTTTATTACTCGTCCATTCTCCCGGATAGATATGAGCAGGCGTGCTGAGTGTGTTACAGAGGGTGGGAAGGTGGTCCCGTGACCGAGTGCTGTGTCAGGCTGTACGTCTTGCTGTAGCTGTGCGTTTCTCCCACTTGATTGGTGGAAGAAAGGCAAAACTGGTCATTTTCAGATTGCTATAAAAGTGGCTAACCTGAAGCCAAATACCCCCTCCCCCCTTTTTTTTTCTTATTGATTTTAGAGAGAGAGAGGAAGGGAGAGGAAGAGAGAGTTAGAAACATCGATGAGAGAGACCACTGATTGGCTGCCTCCTGCATGCCCCCCCTGGGGATCGGGCCCACAACCTGGGCATGTGCCCTGACCAGGGATCGAACCGGTAACCCCTTGGTGCATGGGTTGATGCTCAACCACTGAGCCACACTGGCTGGGGTAACCCCTTTTTCTTAGAACAATCAACTGTATCTTCTATATGCTCTGAAAAAAATTTTTGGCTATTCAATTTCTAAAATATCTTTATATATATATATCATGACACTTGACATCCATCAAACGCTGTGACCTAGGTAAGGCAGGCATCTTTGTTTGCGCAGAAAAGGAAACAATCAGGTAACCAGAGTATCCAAATGTATTGCAAAATTAAGCTAGAGGAGAACCCTAAGTGTGGAGGTTTGATTGCTAGACTTGTCCCCCAGGACTGGTGACTCTGCCAAGGCGATAAACCTCTGCATCTCAGCTGATATGTCTGGAAAATGAAAATAATCGTAGTCATCATGTATGAGTTATTAAAAGGGACATACTTTAGAAGCTGTGTTGAAGATACCACGGTGGTCTAATAACCACGAAGGAGAGCATTTGCTGTGGCTTAGTTATGCTTTCCTTTCTTGGATCAAACAGTTATGCCAAGCAAATTTCTTGGCTGCCTTTTATTACAAAAATTTAACAGGAATAAAAGGTCTAATTGCTTCATGTATTAAAATTGCTCACCTTTTTGCCCAACCAGTGTGGCTCACTGGCTGAGCATCGACCCATGCACCAAAAGGTCAGAGCACATGCCCAGGTTGTGGGCCAAATCCCAGTGGGGGGCATGCAGGAGGCAGCCAATTGATGTTCTCTTTCATCGATGTTTCTAACTCTCTCTCCCTTTCCCTAGGGAAAAAAAAACAAACAACAAAAGAAAAAAAAATTAATAAAGGAAAAAGGAGTATTGTGAATTCTGGGGGAAAAAAACAGTCAGTTACTGGTAAATAATCCCCACTGTTTATTGCATTCTCTCCAAACTCTGAAAATAAGATTTGCTTGCCTGCTGATTTGTCCTTTCTTGTTTGACAGAAACAGATAACTCATTTCTCAAGGTTGGAAGATGCCAACGATTCAGTTTTTAAAGTCCTCAACAAATTAACTGACTTACCAAAATCAAGGCTAAGTTTAGACATACAACCAGATTTGCCTTGTCCTTGGTTTGCCGGTTCAAAACCTGGAGAATTCCGTCTAACGTGTATCCGACTTGCCATTCACAGAGCGTTAAACTATGGGCAGTACCTTAATTTTAGTCAGCAAGCTGAAAAACAAGTACAGATTCCAATAACCATATCCTGTTGTTTACCATCCTCTTCTTAAGTATTGGATTTTAAGACTTTTTTTTTCCCCTGTGAGTGAATGTAATTATTTCAAATCCTGAATATAATACCATTCTTTTAACCCGTTTATTTTTATATTTCGTATTTCCTTGTCAAAATTAGTGTGTTCATTCTTCCAAAAGCATAATCAGTGATACTAGGAAAAACTTTGGAATCTGGATTGCCACCCAAGCTGTGAGTGTGTTTATAAATAACTTGGCAGAACCAGAACACAGAAGAAAAAAACAGCAAGTATCTTGATAGCGCAGAAGTGATTATATAAACAGTAGAGAAAGCAGCTTCTAGTACACGCTGAGTCCCAGTGGACAAACCCTAGTTTGCTAAGGGCTCATCTGAGCATAATCAGTTCAGCTAACCTTTCGAGCTCACACTTTTCCACTTGTTAAATGGTGAGGATGATGTACTTTTCTCTTGGTTAAGTGGGATGCTCCAATAAGGGCACAGACAATAAATCTACCCAGGATCAAAAGAAATCCAATGGAAAAGAAACATCTAGTTGATCCATTTGCCACATATCCATTTGATTTGACTGATTTTTTATCACTGAGTGATCAACAGAACATTACAAAGTTGTTTACATTAACGAATCATCTGATGAACATATAAAAAAAAGCCGGAAATCTTTCCCATTTCATGTGCCTTTGCCGTTTGGGGATTAGGTATAGAAATATCCATTTCTCAAAATATCCAAGGTCTTCCGACTTGCACCTCAATGGTAGGTATTAAAAAGTGATGAAAAGCCTCCAGAACTTATGTATTTACTAGAAAACCAAAATGCTGCAGGGTTTCTGAACACTTCCAGAGTCGAGTCATGGTCATGTCTTGGTTGTCACTGGCACAATGAGAATAATATCTGGCTCATGGAATAATGGTGATAAGATTTGATTTTTCCAACATTATGATATATTTTATGAATGAAATTTCAAGGCATTTATCTATGTAGTTAACATTAAAAATAATTAATTTGCCCTGGTTGTTTGGCTCATTGGTTAGAGCATTAGCCTGCGGACTGAAGAATTGTGGGTTTGATTTCTGGTCAAGGGTACCTGGTTGCGGTTTTAATCCCTGGCCCTGACTAGGGTGAGGCAACCAATCGATGTGTCTCTCTCACATCGATGTTTCTCTCTGTCTCTTTCTGTGTCCTCTCCTCCCATTCTGTCTGAAAAATCAATGGGAAAATATCCTCTGGTGAGGACAAAAAAGAAACTAATTTGACAGAAATGTTTCTAAAATATGGTACATATTTCTTTCCTTTATTAAATAGAAAATAATGAACATAATTTAACTGTACTTCAATGACTCATGGCTATTATGACAAAGTGAGCTGCAAAGCAATCATTTTGTCTTGATTATTAAAATTTGCAGGACTGATGCTCCTACCTTAAGTGGCTCTAGGGTGCTTGGCTTGTCTAATTAGGTTATTTCTATCACCCATCACTTCTCACTATCTTAGAAAGATGATATTATTGCTTCTGCTAGATCTCTGTGGGATTGAATAAGATTGGATTAACAGGAGAAACCTGGAATCTAAGCCTTTTAAGAGTGATGATTGGGCCCTGACCGGTTTGGCTCAGCAGTTGGAGCATCAGCTTGCAGACCGGAGAGTCCCAGGTTCAGTTCCCACTAAGGGCACATACCTCAGTTGCAGTTCATCCCTGCCCTGGTTGGGGTCATGTGGGTGGCGACCTGTCGATGTGTCTCTCTCACGTCGATGTTTCTCTCTCTTTCTTCCCCATCTCTCTGTCCAGCTCTATCTGAAGATAAATGCAAACAAACAAACAAACAAACAAAAAGATTAATAATTGACATACCTGAATTGCAAAGTAAGTGATTTCCCCCCATGGGACGGGAGTGAGGGTCTGTTTTGCAACAGCAGAGTGAAACCTTCCCTACCGTCTGCTCTCTTCCCTTCTGCTCTGGTCTGTGTCCGCTCTTTGCATGTCAGCCCATGTTTATAATTGCATAATAGCCCTGCCAGCCTGCCCTTCCCTGACAGCATGGCAAACTTGGGTAGAAGTCAGACTTTGTACCTCCCACCACAGTGCCTCACGTGCATAGTAAACCTATAATACATGTTTGTAGAAATGAAATGCACAGGAGATGTGCTAGCTTCCTCCGTCTCTGCCTCTCCAGCAGGGCTGATGGACATCTTTCCAGGCCGATTGCAGAGCTGTCTAGAATCAAAGCGTATTGCAGGACAATCGTTTCTGATTATAATATTCAGGGATGATCCAGTCAGCCTTCACTTCTAAAGTGGCATTTTTTAAAAAAGGACATTATTCATTGGATAAATAAAAGGGAAGGAAATGAGAAAGAAAGGAACATAAGTGAAGTTTATTCATTATGCCAGATCTTTGGAAATTAGTTGAAAGGAGAGCCCGAGTGGTTACTGGAATGCCTTGTGCAAACAAGTCGAGGTGGTGCTCCTGACACACTTTGTGATGATGAACCGGTGTGTCCCGGGGACTTCAGAGAACCCATCTATGAAAACGCAGCCGTGGTCGGTGACAGTCAGATGCCACGTTAGCCCAGGTCAAGGGATTTCTGAGGAGAGCCATGTGGTCGCTGTCCAACAGTCATTGTAGTATTTCATTAGCGATGTCACTGAGAGACAAATTGACACTTGTGTATATTCGTTATTGCTGCAATATATAATCCCAGCTGAGACCATGTGAGGATGTCAGTTAGAAACACACACACGTGAAGAAACCAAACCAATTTCTTATGAAGAAACTACATATATGCATCACACCCACATTTCTTCTGCTCAACAGGTAAATTCCTCATTTACTAAGAAGCATTGACATCATCTGGCACTAGGCATCAGTAGAATGTATATACTGGGCTCAAAGTAATGATACGCTGTTTTTGGTTAATGCCTAAAGAAGCAGACATATGTATGTACATACATCACCATAGTCCCATACACACTGGGATGAAAAAGACTTAATTTTTTTAAGGAGCATAAACTTTAGGAGCAAATGCATATATACACATACATGTAGTTTTATATGTATATATGGACATATATAACGTGTTATATGGGTGTATGTATGTGCAGGTTTCTATAGCTAAAGAACAAATGACCACAAACTTCCTAGTGACTTAAAACAGCATCCATTTATTAGCTACAGTTCCAGCAGGTCAGACGGTCAGGAGTCTGGGGAAAGCTGCCCAGGGGCTTGCAGGGCTCAAATCAAGGGGTCAGCCAGGCTGTACTGTTATCTGGAAGCTCAGCGAGGGAGGGGTTCACTTCTGAGCTCCCTTAAGCTGTTTGAACAGCTCATTTCCTTTCAGCGGTAGAACTCTGGTGGTTTGCTTCTTCCAAGCAGCAGTGGAGAAGGAGAATCTACTGCTTCAGGTCTTTGACCTCTAGATGCTTTTAAAAGGGTCTGATTAGGTCCAGTGTCTACAGGATAATCTTCCTTTTGATTATAATAAGGACTTTAAGTACATCTGCGAATTTCCTTAACCTTTGGGATAGAACCTAGCACACTCGTGACAGTGATAGCCCAGCTCATTGGCCGTATTGTGTAGTTAGAAGCAGGTCACAGGTCCAGCCCACTCTCAAGGGGAGGGGATGGCACAAAGATATTGATGCCAAGGGAGAGAATCATGGGTGCCACCCCAGAGTATATCTGCCATGAGTATATTGCCCAGAGAAATTTCAGTCCTTCAACCTATTTGATGGAAACAAGCATCTGTAGTGTTATCCATGAGTCATAGACACTACTGGATTTTTCTTTCCTTCAGTATTCTCATCCAGTTTATCAAAAAAGTATTAGATGTCATCTCTAAACATATCACAAATGTCTCCCCTTTGCCTCACCTCTCTCTCTATCATCTTTGTGCAAGCCATCATTCCCCTATGGACTGCACTCCAATCTGTCCTTCCCATCATTCCTCACGGAGGCGAGCGTACCACGTGAGGCAGGTCCTGTTGTAATCCACGCTCGAACCTCTCTCCCGGGTTTCTAATGCTTTTAGAGTAAAATCTCAACTCCTTATAATAGGCAAAAGTCTATATTAGGACTAGATTATCTCCAAATAACAGAAACCCCAAATTAACAGATACATGTTATTTCTTCTGCAAGGATCTTGAGGCCTGCTGTCTGAAGACTGTGTTCCACGGCGTTTCTCAGTTGCCCAAGCTCCTTCCAGCTGGCGCTGCTGCCCCACCCCGGGGGTGGCTCTGCTTCTCTTTGTTCAAGGGAGCATTCTGGGAATAGAATCCCGGAGGGGACCAGACAAAAGGAGGGTCAGAGCCTGTAACATCTATCTCTGTGGATAGTTTCTGGATGATATCACACATTTTTATTTATATCACATTGGCTGGAACGTGGTCCCACCGAACCACAAAGAAAGCAAGACAATATGGCATTTGTACTGGGTGTCCGTATGCTCAGCTAAAAGTTGATGTCTTCATTACCTTGAAACATGGGGAGAATAGATACTGGAGGAAATGTAACAATCTTTGCTTCTATGCCCCTGGCCACCCAGTATTTGTTCTTTACCGCACATGTATGTCATTCCCGTCCTCCCAAAAGGAGGCAAGCCCAAAGTATTCACCATTTACTGTGTCTGGACCAAACACCAAGATATCTGGGTCATTTCTCATGCTCGTCTCCAGATCTGGATAGTTTGTTTCTTATTTTGATGACCTATAAACCAAAATACAAGCTTTTGCCACCCCCGCCCCAACTCACCTTGTATTCAGGGGACAAGTGGAAACCCCAACAAAAACCCTCATCAGAGAAGAGGTGGATGGGGAACAAAGGCCAGGCACTGTTCCATAGTAATTACGAAATGTGACTGCTCGGGAACAGCAAAGATTTCCTTCCCCAGCAGTAGAACAGTTTTCTTTTTGAGTTCATCCTTTAGGCCCTGGTTCTGCCCTCTGAGAGGAAGGCCATTGTTTACTGTGTTTATGCCTTCTGGCTCAGTCCTCAACAAATTGGTCTTATGCCTTGGCTAGATGGCTCAGTTGGTTGGAGCATTGTCCCATACACTAAAAGATTGTGGGTGTGATTCCTGGTCAGGACACATACTTAGGTTGCAGGTGCAACCCCTGATGAGGGCGCATATGGGAGGCAACTGGTCGATGTCTCCCTCTCTCTTTCTTTCTTTCTCCACCTCCCTCCCTTCTCTCTAAAAAAAAAATAATAAAAACATATCCTCAGATGAGGATTAAGAAAAATTAGTCTTAGTGCATCAGCTCCTACAATGTTATCCATGGAGGACTTTGGAAAACATGCCTTTCATGGGGCTGCCCAGTTGGTATTAGCTTTTGGTCATAGGATTTTCTTGGTGTCTGAACATTGACAGGCTGTTGAAGGTTGGGTATGTGGTTTATTTGGCTGTACAGTCTTTTAAAAACTTAGAAGGCTTCTGATTTATTTATTCATGACAGTTCCATTTACAAATAACTAC
This sequence comes from Molossus molossus, assembly GCF_014108415.1. Taxonomy (NCBI): domain Eukaryota; kingdom Metazoa; phylum Chordata; class Mammalia; order Chiroptera; family Molossidae; genus Molossus; species Molossus molossus. Next base: position 9,448,286 of record NW_023425359.1, on the reverse strand, counting down.
AGCCAGAGGCACTATCTAGGAAATTGTTAAACCCACAATCTCTGGCTCTACCCATTCCAGCCTATGTCAATTACAGGGTGACTTTCTTGAGACCTTCTGAAAGAATAGCCTAAGGTTTTCCCTGTCCTCAGTCTCAGGGCTTTTGAAAGAAAGGATCACCCTTTCATTTCCTGTTGTGGCTGTGCCTAGCTGCTGCTCTAGAGTAGCTAATATGATCTACTCTTCTTCCATCTCTTTCCATTCACTGGGCTCTATCCAAAGGGTCTTCTTCCTGTTCTTTGGAAATGCTGACCTCTTTTCTGCTCAGGGTCATTGCCAGTTGCTGCTTCTCCTTGAAGTGTTTTCCTCCACTCATCCTCTTGTTCTTTCTTCCATCCTTCAGCAACTAACCCCCTCTCATCTCTCAGTACCCAAGGTCAAATGTCACCTATTAGGAGAGACTTTTCTGAACACTGTATGTAAATAAGTTCATTATTTTTATTCACTGTTTCTTTTATAATGTTTCCCCAATGAATGATTTTAAAATTTGATTTTTAAAAACATTTTTTTCTTTATTGATTTTTAAAGAGAGAGGAAGGGAGAGGGAGAGAGAGATAGAAACATCAATGAGAGAGAACTTCAACTGGCCACCTCCTGCATGCCCCCCACTGGGGATTTGGCCAACAACCTGGGCATGTCCCCTGACTGGGAATTGAACTGGCGACATCTTGACGCATGGGTGTCCGACGCTCAGCCACTGAGCCACACCAGCCAGGCTAAAATTTGCTGTTTGTAGTGTGTTCAGTAGTGTCACCCCTTAACCCCACAATTCATGTCGACCCAGAACCTCTGAATATGACCTTGTTTGGAATAGGATCTTTGCAGACATGATTAGTAAATGATCTTGAGGTAGAATCACCCTGAGTTTAGGGTTAGCCTCAAATCCAATGACTGGCGTCTTTCCAAGAAGAGAAGACACATAGAGTAGAAGGCCATGTGAAGACAGAGGCAGGAATGGGAGTTATGTTGTCACAAGTCAAGAAATGCCAGAAGCCACCAGGATCTGGAATAGGCAATGAAGAATTATCTTTGAGCCTTTGAGGGGAGCATGGCCCTGCCAACACCTTGATTTCAGACTTCTAGACTCTGGGACTTGAGAGAATAAATATATGGGTTTTTTCTTAAGCTACACAGTTTGTGGTAATTTGTACAACAACCTTAGGAAACTGATGCACTTTCTTCTTCTTTTGATTTTTTTTTCTGACTGTTCTCTAGAATGTTGCTTCTCAGACAGGGACCTGCCTCAGAGTCACACAAAGGCTTGTTAAAACAGATCTCTGGGCTTCACCCCCAACATTTCAGATAAAATAGTTCTGCAGTTCAAAGACAGGACCTAAGAATTTCCATTCCTAACAATTTCTCAGCTGATTATGATGCTTCTGGACCTGGGGGGCAGGGGTCAAACTTTGAGAACCACTGCTCTGAGGTGTAAGCTTTTGAGGATGTAGACAGATGTGTGTTTTTTTTCCAACGTTGTGTGCTCAACCCCTGGCATAGTCTGACACACAGTGTACAATCATTAAATATTTGTTGAGTGAATTATTACATTGAAAGATTAAGAAAGCCACATTTGTGTTTGTTACCCAGACAACATGTTCTGCTCCCACAGTGGGTGCTGGTTAAAAATATGAACTGCTGTGTTCAACAGTCAGTTCGTACAGAAGTCGTGCGTACCTCCTACTGTGGTGGTAATAGCTAGGTCTCCTAGCTCCTTACCGAAATAAGTCCATCTGAATGATGAGAACTCGCATTCAGAAGGAGCAAGTCTTTCCATGAGGCACCTGAAGATTTGAATGAAATGTGGTGGAAACTTGACCGGTGCGATTGCATGTGAATGGCACAGTTCAGTCCCATGGTTATGGTTTTGGTCATTAACAACCAGTGATGGTACCATCATATAAGACATTCTTGGCAACTCTAAGAATAGTTCTTTATATTCAGACTATCGAGAAAAAGAAAGTTTCTTCAGAACTAGAATTTACTGATCCCAGCTACATATTAGTTTAGACCACTTGCAAACTGGTGACGTGTGGCAAAATCTGCCCACTGGACGTGTTCTGTTTGGTCTGCACAGCATTTTTACAACCTGGAAAACTTCACAAACTTCTGATATCTGGCTTCTTAAGGAAAGTCTCTGGCAACATACTGCTAGACCTAATGAGCTGCTGCCCCGTTTGGATGGGTCAAGGGCTCCTCAGAGTGACAGTCACCCTGCTGCCCTTCTAGGACCTGGCTTTCATCCATTCATGTTACTTGCAAGCCTCTCTTGTAGACAACTCAGTTTTCCACCTGTCATGTTGTGTGACAGACATTAGTGAACATGAGCTGTAGATCAGGAACTGAAATCGGATATGAAGAAATGATTAAAAGAGCTCTCGCTCTCCACTCACACACGGTCTAATGGGAGAGACAATCACTGAAGCAAATTATTGTAATGGAAAGTGCCATAATGGAGGTTTGCATCCAGTAATATAGGAGCTACTGCTAATTATCGCAAAGCATCACGAGAGGGAAAATTGTTTTTTTGTTCTTTCTCAGATGACATCATATATGTGGGGAAGATTAAAATGATGCAGAATGATTCCCAGCACAGTGCATGCTCTCCACTGGGCTTCTCCTCCATGGCATATTCCCCCCTTTTTATAGACATGTAACTGTTTTGTTTACTGAACCCATTTAGTCCTGCTCTTCTTATCTGAGCCCTGATAGCAAGATGATCAACAAGGCTCTTGATTGTGTGCCTTTTTTCCTTCATGGTGTCAAGCACATGATAAAGGGTTTCATTTCAGATTACTGTTTTTTCAGTGTCGACAGAAACAAATAACAAAAAAAATAACCAAATGAGCAAAGGTCTACCTCCGCCGCCACCAGTATGCTTTGCATTTGGCCACCACTGTTTTGGTTTCAGCTGACGCTGGCCTACCACTCGGTCCTCATCAAGAACGTGTTTTAGTTTTTTTATCAGAATCATCATTTTGAACCTGGAGGTGTGAAGCGTGGTAATTGCCTGGGTAGTTATGACGTATTATTTCATGTATAGCTTTAGCACAGACTTGCAGAAATGCCTCCCTATAACTTGTGATGGTGCATATGCTTGTTTCTGCCCGTGACCTCTGCCCAAAGAATCTTCATTACCTCCCAGAAGTATGTACCTGATTATTTGTATTAACTGGTGGAAGAAGAGCCAAGTACCAGGGCCACCACCTAGAGAAGAAGTTCTCAGGTTGAAGTCTATAAAGTTTTGTACGTGAGACTCGAATGATATGGTAGGGTCCACCAACAAAGAATTTTCACCAACATAAAAGCAAGATATGAAGTGTAATTACTAGGTCCAGGAATTTCAGGAGCTTCTTTTTTTTGTTACTCCTAACCCGAGAAATTTTTTTTCTATTAATTTTTAGATAGAGTGGGAGGGCGGGAGGAAGAAAGAGAGAGAAACATTGATGTGAGAGAGACACATCAACCTGTTCCACCCCCCCCACACACACACACACAACCCCAACCTACAACCCAGGCATACACCCCAACCAGGAATCAAACCCGGGACCCTTTGGTCAGTGGGCCAACACTCTAACCTAACTACTGAACTAACCTGACCAGGCTCAGAGTCTTCTTCAAGTGACCGTCAGTGCCAGAGTTTGGACTTCCTATGCGTCTCGTGTCTTGACTACAATGTGCTCTATTCCTCACTAATGCCTTTCTCTTTACTTCTCTGTAGCCATATTCAGTATTTCTACTTCCTTCTAGTGTATTTTCTTGCTCAAGGATGTTTAAGTTATCTTTATGCCTCATTTTTTTTTTCCTAATCCTCACCCGAGGATATTTTTTCATTGAAATTTTAGGTAGAGTGGAAGGGAAAGAAGGAGGGAGGGAGGGAAGGAAAATAGAGAGAGAGAAGCATCGACATGAGAGAGATATCAATTGGTTGTCTTCCTTACTACTCCAACTAGGGCCAGGGATCAAAACTACAACCCGGGTATGTGCCCTTGACTGGGAATAGAACCCATGACCCTTTGGTCTACAGGCCAATGCTTTAACCATTGAGCCAAACTGGCCAGGGTCCTCTTTTTTTTCTATAAAATAGACATTTTTTTGTCACTTATGGAAGGAGGTAGTGATAAAATTAATCTGATAAAGTTCAGAAAAGAATTCAATATATATTATTTATCAGTTGTTGCAACCAAATAACGACCATCCTTAAAATTTCACAGAAATATGGCAAATGTTTCTTGAAAGTCAAGTTCTGAAGAGTTCCAAGCATTATTTTGTACTTCACATGTTCAGAGAGGTATGCATTCATTTGGTGTGAAATATTTCTTTAAAAGTTAGTGTCACCTGGTGTGTCTGGCTTCACTGAGAACCTGGAATGTGTTGATCTGGTAGGAAAAGCCTACTGAGCATGTTGTTAAAAGCCCTCTGTGCTTTTCCCTCGTTTGTCTTTCCCTGGTCTTGGCCTCTGGTGTCCGCACAGGGGAAGAAGTGTTATGACTAGACCTGACCACTGTGTCTACATTTCCAACAGGGTCAGTGCTCTTTGATTTCCTGCTAGCCAGTCTGCATGGGACTTGTACCTGACCAAAATGACGTTTTATTGATACATGACATTTTATTTAGAAACCTCAGGCAAAATCTAGAAAGATAATAGGACGTATTGGTGAAAATGGTTGACCTTCAAAAGAACTGTTCTAGTGTGCTGGAATAAAATTTGCAATTTGATTTCACTTGTATTGAAGTTTTGAAGAGGAGGCAGGAGGGAAGCTATTGCATTGCCAGGGCCTGTCTTTGTCTTGTTCCCAAGGACTTGCTGAGTGTGATTTCAGTGAGGTCAACCCACGGTGCTCCCGGGCTGGCCCCGCCCTGCAGAGTCAGAGACCTGGCGTGACTAGCACAGCCAACAGCTCACCCATCCCTCAGCGTGCAAATACACATTATTCCAGCTCATGAAATTGGACATCATAAAGCAGAGCAATATTTATTAATTTGCAGTGGAAATTGGCAACAGCTGCAAATGTGTGTCCTCTAGTCAATTCAAACACTCTCTACTGGACAAAACATAAGAAGCCCAATAACGAATGGAAAGCTGGCTGGTGCCCGTGTATGCGCAGAGGGGCATTACAGTTCCCTCACAGAGCCACCTTAGCCCCGGGACTCAAGGAGTTGAGCTAACTCACCTCTTTTTCACTGAGAGGGTTGAAAGTTCACTTTGAAGGCTTACTTCGGGCCCCTGCTTTTATGGCTTTCGCCGATTAAGCCCCTGCTATCCCATTGGCTGTGTTAAGCCACAGTGATTATGCTTCCCTGGCCAAGGAGCTGGTCCCTCTTTAGAGACTTTGCACACGTCCCTTCTGATCATATCATTGCAAGGCAACCTAACTCCCGTCTTCTACATGTTTTTGGAATTCCCAATATACTGTTATTTCCAACATGCCAACTTTAGGTCTGCATTCTAAATATAAGACAAGCTTTTACGAAGGCAACAGCTATCAAAGGACTGCAATCTGTGGTTTAAACACAGCTTGAGACTGCCTTCATTCAAATAACGGTTGTGCTATTACTGCCTGTGTGAACCTGGCGAAGAAACTTACAACTGTAAGTCTCAGTTGTTCCATCTGTAAAATGGGAAGAATGCCTGCTTAATAGAATAGTTATGATTGCATGAGATGATCTACACACAACGTTAAGCAATTATCCTGACATTTATTAAAATAAGCCTTCAGTTGAATGTTGTTGTTATTATTACTATCAATATGTGCATGCCAGTCGTGTAAGCGTGTTTAATCATGTGTTAAAAACACCGTTCAGATGGAGGGACCTGGCCAGATCTGCATGGAGATTTTGGTCCTGTCAGTGCAGTTGGCCCCTGTCTGTGGAACTTCAGGCTCCTCTGGCTGCTGTCTGTGGATAGGTAGACAGCTGTGGTCCCTCCTCATGACTAAGTGCCCTCAGACACAATCGTCCAGTTGTTCTGACACCTCTGCATCTGAACACTGCAGTTTCTCTTCCGAAACTTTGACTGCAAGAGGGCGTTTTATTTTATGAACATTTCTTCACCATTTCTACAGCTGGTCTGTGTGCCATTAATTCATGTCTGACAACATTCAAATGTATCAGCCACCGTGTTCCATCTGATTTCAAACCAGGAACATGTGGCCAATAACATGAGTTCACTTTGGAAGGTCCTGCTGTACACAGCAGGGCCTGGATGGTTTGATAGGGTCAGGAGCAAAGACATCAAATTTAACTTAAAAGGGAAAAGAAGCTGGAACTGTGCAATAAAATAGGCAGCTCTTCCCATACTTCCAGGACAGTTTCAATATCAGATTGACTAATCACTGTGTTAGTTCTGAATTGATTCGTTATTATTATAAAACAGCTCTTGTTTTACAGAGATAATTGCTAACACACATAAAACACCTATACATAAAACTCACATTGATTTTGTGAGCATGAAAATTATGACAACACCCTTTTAAATTCAAACAAACATTCCACATCCCAGTCCTCGATTACACCTGTTCCACATTCGTTCAGGTGATGGGTCGCCGACCCTCCCTCACTTTGAAGAGGAACAAAGTAATGTCTGTCATCATCTGGCATGGATTTTATCAAGACGGTAAGTAAGATCTCACCCAGAGCTCTTCGGGCTTTTTAGAAGAAAAGTGTTTCGTTGACCTTGAGAGCTGAGTCATGGTTTATACACAAGATGATAAGACAAGGCTGATGGGACATTACTTTTCCAGAGTCCCTTCCAGGACAGTGCCTAGCCCCAGCCGTTTCCGGATTGAAGTTATACATCTGACAGGTTATAAAAGGAAGAGCTAAAGCAGGAATCTGGGGTCCATATTACTTACCGATAATGGGAAGTTCCAAGTGGTCTATCAAAAGTATGACAGAATGGCCTCGGGAGAGGTTTCCTTCCTGCCGTTTTGACTTAACCTTTCCAGAGGGGCCCGGTTTTTCACTCCTGTGCCGATGGTCCAGAGCACCTTCTCCCTCCCATCCTTCACCCGCGGGCCGCGTGGGCTCAACGTCACCTCCTCTTCAAGATGCTTTCTGCACCGGCCCTCCACTCTGATTAGGTGTCTTTCTTCTACGTTTTTCTTCTTTGATCCCTTAACACTTTGCTCATGCTTCAATGCGACTATTAAATGAGCAAAAGTGTGTCATTTTCTTGTCCTTTTTTGAGTGTATACTGAATGCCCAGTGTTTGTTAAATGAGGAATAAATGAATTGATGGAAGGCATTTTATTTCTGCCTGGGGCCGTTGAAAAGTTTCTGCATTTAGATTCTTCCAGAAGGATGGATAGGTGTTTTCAGTAAAGGGAGAAAGAGAAGAGGACTCTTGGTAGAAAGAACAGTGCGTGCAGAGGATGTGGAGCTCCTGGTCACGCGTGGTGAGTGGGGGGAGGAGTTACTGCTTCTGTGTTCAGCGAGGCAAGGGCACGGGATCACGTGGATCAGGTGGGTGAGGACACAGTGTCCGACAGGTCAAGTGAGATCAAATTATGAAAGGATTTTAAAGCTGGAATAAGCAGAAAAGAAAGCATTGTAACTTCTTAGGTAAGCAACTGATGTAATAAAAATGGATTATGTGTTCACAAACAATCTAAAAGAAAAAATGCATCATTCCTTTGTGAACTCTGATTCCATAAAGTTCAGTAAACCTTGAAAAATAAGAATAGGCATAAACTTGGGTGCTCTTTTGAGAAATATAGTATACATACCGTGATGGATGGAGACATAGACAGATGGGTTCATAAGAAGATTTGTGAGAAAATTGACTTTTATGATTTAGAGTGCACAGGGGAACCTCAGACACTTTTGTGTTTAATTGACTTTTATGTTGGCCTTTGGGATTGAAAATCTCATTTCTAATCCTCTGATATCTTTCACCATATACTTTCAGACATCTGAGGAGTAAATGCTATTGTCTCAAAGCTACGGACTCCCAGGAATGAATTAGAATTCTGAGACTGTTAGGGAACCGGCACATTTCTGAATCGCTTGCACGTTAGAAGAGGCATCCATCCATTCATCTGTTCAACAGCAAATGACTCTGACTTATGGACAAATATTATTTTTCCATCTCCATACATAATGCAAATATTGTGACTTGGAAAGATGTGAAGATAGCCTTCAGGTCTGAGTCTGAATTGGGGTCTATAAATTATTGTGTACTTCTGTGGAATGTGTTCAGTGTTTTGTGAGAAGTAGATACTTATAGACATGTGTATCTCTGGGAATACCCAAATTGGGGCACATGTGTGATGTTTTACGCGTGGAACCTTAAATCATATGGCTCAGTAGTTGGGCACTGTTTTCTCTAAAGGGCCAGATGGTGTAAATGATTGGCTTTCTGGGCCTTACAATATCCGTTACAATGTCTTACCTCTACCATCGAAGGACAAAAACTGCCACAGAGAATATGTAAATGAGTGAGCATGACTGTCTTCTAATAACACTTTATTTATGGATGCTGAAATTTGAATTTTATATAATTTTTACATATCATGAAACATTATGCTTTTTATTCTTTTCAACCATTGAAACACCAAAAAAAGATACTCCTAACTCATGAGGCATACAGCAGCAGATGGCAAGTAGGATTTGGCCCAAGGACAATGTTTGCTGACCCCAGACAAAGATGATCGTCTCTGCTTCTAGAATGACCATCTGGATCTGCCTGATGGATCTGCTTTCAAGCTGCGCAGATGAGAAACATCCCTCCTTTGGAGACCAGCTTTTACCGAAGAATTGATGAGAATGGTTCTCACACCAGCCATTAACCAGTTTCCACAGCAGGTGGCTGACATATGGAGCAAAGCGAGGGCCAGATTGCGCGTCATGGAGGGAAGGCAGTGTGGGAAGTCCCCGTGCCTACTTTCGGAGCGCTCCTGGCCTCGACTCCTCTTCCCTTTGCTGACTCACGTCGGGCATCGGGGTTTTCGGGAGCGGAAGGCAGCCGGGGCTCCTGGGAGTGGACGGAAGCAGTGCAGAGGGAGCAGAGTGGAGGTTGTTTCCAGCTTCCATGTCAGCTGTCTCTTCCTTTTATTTGTTCATTTTACAAGAACTGCCAATGACATAGGGACATAAGATGCCTCGATGGCAACACCCGTCCTGACACCTTAGTGACTGCTAACCTGCTAACCTTTGGTAGGAATTAAATATATATATATATATATATATATAGAGAGAGAGAGAGAGAGAGAGAGAGAGAGAGAGACACTCACACATATGTATGCACACATATGTATGTATGTATATATGTATGGGTGTAGAGGAAGCAGACTGTAGTCAGAGTTTCGGAAATGAGATGCTTCTTAAGGAGTATCCTTGGGATGAACATCTGGAAGGGAAGAAGGAGAAGGAAGCTGGAGGGAAGAGGTGGAGAATTTGGACTGCAGCACAGGCCCAGTGACAGACCTCATGGGAGCTCTGAAATTAGAATGGCCTGCAGAGTTGTCCAGAGTTGGGCTAAGACAGGCAGGTCTTTATGTCCTGTCATTGATTGTGTCAGTAGGTTATGGGAAAGGGTATGACCTTGCATGAGGACGTTCTCTGTAGCTGGGATAGTCCTTGAAGTGACTGACGACTGAAAGATATCTTCTAACTCTTCTCTCACGTCTAGGCTCCAAGTCCTCAGTCAAGGGATCTATTTATCTATCCACTCATCTGTCTCTCTGTCCATCCATCCATCCACTAACGTACCCACCTATCCATCCAGCTATGTGTCGGTCAGTCTTGTGTGTGTGTGTATGTATGTGTGAATTTAGGAATTCTAATATTATAGACCCTAGCATAGTGCCTAACACTTGAAATAATTGTCTGGAAAGATTAACTATGATTGATTGATGTCTGATTAAGCATCATAAGCCCTATGGTAGTTACTTTAATTTTTATTTAGTTGTATAGGAAGGACTACAAAGTAATTGAGGCTTAGAGAAAAGAAGAGGGGACTCAAAAGAAGAATTTCTGATTCTCAGTCTGTGATCCATTTGGCCTTTTCTGAAAACTAGACAATGCCTACATATGAGATTTGCAGAATTATTCTACATGACTACAGCATCCAGCTGTAAGACTGTCTTCATTTGTGTTTGTTTTTCATACTTTTAAAGTAGAAGGCTATTAGAAATCTCCTTTTGAGGCTGAGGAAACAATTTTACTTTAAACATCCATATTTTAAATAACCTTATGTTAAATATGCTTGATTTCTTAGTTGACTGAGCAGCACAAGCCATTTGTATTCTTTTTCTTCAAATGAGCATTTTGGACAATGTGCTTCTCAGGGTATTCTGAAAGTTCTCAAATTTCTTGGCCCTGAAGAAGAACAAAAGATGCCATATTTATTTTTTTCTTCAAATAAGTTAATGTATGCAAATCTTTTTGTTGTTTGAAGACACAGAATCAAAGCCAAATCATTACATTGTAAAATCACCTAGTTAAAAGTATTTATTTTGTTTTTATTACTAAGCATGAAGTTTGTCTTTCAGTAGTTTATTTTGAGATTAGTGAGTTTGTGCTAATTTTTTTCATTGCCTTTATTTTAACTTTCTGTTTTGTGTCTGGACACCTGTTTTCTTTAAAAATAATGGCTGTTGGGACAAAAAACAATTGGCCATTTACTGTCATTGTTGACTACCTCTCCAACTGATAGGGTAATTTTTAGATGTCCCCATGTCCTGTCTTTGTCATCAATGGCAGGGACCCTGAATTGTCTATTATTTCTCTCTCCTCTTTGCCCTTGTCATCCAATATGCCTCTAAGCTCTGCATCTTTACCTGTGTGTGTGTTCAGATTTTGGCATCTTCAATAACTGCCTAAGGCTAGGTGCTAATGATCTTGTACCTGCAATATCTTCATGGCCTCTGGCCAGCTTCCTGGCATTGCTGTCTCGAGACACCTTCCTCTGACCAGCAGATTCATTGTCAAGAGTGTGCTAATCACTTGACCATCTCTGGGAGCTGCTGTTTCACACTGGCTTCTTCTTAAGGTCCACTTCCTGCCGGCCTGTTATCGTTGATGTCCTGGGCTCACCCCTTTCTTCCGCTGGGCAGTGCTGGCCTCCGGGGAAGCCATACTGGTTTCCTCTGGGGTCCGCGCAGCTGCTTTCTCCTTTGAGATTCTTCATTGCCCGTGTCTCCCCGGGGCTAATTGCCACTCTGCACATAGGGCTCTGCTCAACTACCCTCTTCATGGACTAGACTTTCCTGATCACCTGTCCAAGAGCACCAGCTCCTGTTATTCTCTGTCTCCTTGCCCTCCTTAATTTCTATTCTTGATACTCATTAATATCTAATAATATTTTATATACTTACCACTAGTGTTTGTCTGTCTTCCCCATTACAACGTCAACCACAAAAGCAGAGCCTGAGTCTGTCTCCTTTGTGTATCCCGTGCCCCCAGAAGAAGGCATAGGTCCTCACACTGACCATCTGAGAAACTGAACATTTTTATCACATATGAAAGTACTTAGAGAATTTAAAGTATATTCAGATGAGAACATGTGTCCTTAGTTTTATGCCTCAGTACTGCACCCTGAAGTACTCCCCCTTCTCACTTCTGAATTATGTTCTTCCTTCCTTCCAAGCTCAGCTTGAGACTGGGCTTCTCCATGAAACCTTTCTGTTCCTGCGTTTGAGAAGGTCAGTGTGTGGTACCTGCTTCCCTGCTCAGATTCTGGCCAAGCGGAGGCACAGGACAGAGCAGTAGGGCCACCTGGACCCACTGTTACTGATACAGGCTCCACTGGGGGATGGGGTTCAGGTCTGCAGGCAAATGTGCTCCCCATGCTGAGCACCCAAGGCAGGTACACTCGCTGAATGGCTGCTCACTGCCTGGGCCAGGCCCCTCCTCTGATGGGAAGGGCTGCCCCCGGAAGAGCAGCTCAGAATATTTCCATAATGCATTATCCCTTAAGCCCTTCGTGAATCTAGCCACTTTTTTTTAATTTAAATCATCTGATCTTATATGTGTAATTTCTGTAACTCTGTTCTTCACCAAATTATACAGTGCCTCATTATGCACATTAGAATGGGGTGGTGCTAATGAACCCTCAGCGGGGATGTTTAGTTTCCGAGTGGATTGAGCTGAACTGCGTGAAGCTCGAAGGCAGTGCCTGGGTCTCGGTGCCTGCGGGACGCTGTGCTGCCATCGCCGTGGTCCCGCTGTTCTCGCCAGGGCTCCTGCTCTGGGCTGTCAGCCCGCCAGATCCATCCGATCTCTGCCTTGCAACGTAAACAAAACCCACGTGTGGGTTTTTGTGTAAATCCACCATGACTGTTCATGATCAGTCGCTGTTTATTTCGAGTGACACTTAAGTGGGAAACATAGTATCTGTATTACCCCGAGCTTCATTGTATAACTCGGGCATATTGAATACGTGACCTGATCAGCAAATAAGACATGTGTTTCCGTCATGATAGTATAAGGCATGGAGACAACCTTCCGATCTCAGCGGCTTGAAATAAAGCTGTCTTCCTCACTCATTCTGCCTGCCACAGGCAGCCGAAGGCGGGGCTCCTCGCGGCCCCACCCACTCGATCGCTGGCTACTGGCTACTGTGCCCGGAGGAAGAGGGTCTCACACCAGCAAACGTGTCAGCTGCTCAGCAGAAGACACATCTCTCCAGTTCACGTCTCATTGGCCAGAGCTGGCCTCATGGCTCAGTTCAACACGGGTCCAATTTGTATCCTACTAACATGTCCCCAGAGAGTGGAGAGCCAGAATTACTTGGTGAAAAGCATTAGGGATTATGTCATCATTGCTGGCTACACTGAGTTAGAGAGACTGAAGTGTACTATACTGTGGCTGAGAGCATCAGGAATATTCAAAAGGCTTAATGAAGAGCTGCAGTCAATGGCAATAGGTAGAGATTGCTGTTGGTGATGTTTTCAGTATTTCTGAATAACTTGAAAGAGCCTTTACTCTAGGATACCACTGCTCTATCTTCAGTGAATGATGATATCTTCAATCACGATGCAGTAAGACACTACCAATGATGTCCTGTTGGAGCATTAAGGTCCTTAAGAAATGTCAAAGTATTTGTAATTGCACTTTCTGTATATGTAAATATGTAATAAATGCAAAAATAAACAAGTGAGAGTGTATCAAATTAAAACGCTTCTGCACAACAAAGGAAACGGCAGAATGAAAGGCAACCCACAGAATGGGAGCAAAACGTTTGCAAGTCACATTTCTAATGAAAGGTTAATAATCAATATTTAAGGAACTACTACTACTCAATAGCAAAACAACAACAACAAATAGGATTGAAAAAATAAGCAAAGGATGTGAATAAATATTTCTCCTAAGAATGGCTCCAAACGATGGCTATTTTAAAAAAAGAGAGAGAGATAAGTTTTGGCAAGAAGGTGGGAACCGCTGTGCATTGTTGGTGGGATTTTAAATTGGTACACCCACTATGGTAAACAGAATGGAGGTTTCTTAAAAAATTAAGACTAGAACTATAAAATAATCTAGCAATTACGCTTGTAGGTATATATTCAAAGGAATTTCAATCGAGAGCTTAAAGAGATATCTACTCCCATTGAGAATTATTCACCGAAGCAATCTAATACCCATCAGTGGATGAATGGATAAAGAAAATGTGGTATATATGTACACTGGAATATTATTTGTACTTAAAAGTATGAAAATCTCTAGTTTGTGTCATCATGGGTGAACCTGGGGGACATTATGCTAAGTGAAATAAGCCAGACACACAAGGACAAATACCACGTGATACCACCTCTTCTGCAGGAATCTACAACAGCCACACTCACAGAACACAGGTAGAATGGTGGTTGCCAGGCCTGGGGGAGGTGGACATGGTGCGATTAGTCAAAAAGTGCAAAGTGTCAGTTCTACAAGATGAATAAATCCTAACGAGATCGATTGGACAGCACAGAGCCAGGTATAAGTGTTCTTATTACACGCACAAAAGTATCATCTTAAAAAAATAAAATTTAAGCCCCGGCTGGTTTTCTCAGTGGTTAGTGCGTCAGCCCGCGAACCAATGAGTTGCGAGTTCGATTCTGGTCAAGGGCACGTACCTCAGTTGTGGTTCATCCCTGGCCTTGGTCAGGGTTGTGCGGGAGGCAGTCAGTCAATGTAGCTGTATCACATTGATGTTTCTCTCTGTCTCTCTCTCTCTCCCTCCCTCCCACTCTGTTTGATGATAAATGGAAGAATTTCCCCAGGTGAGGAATAAAAAATATAAAATTTAGGACTACGTAAAAAAGAATAGAGATAAAATAAAATCTTAAAAAAGAAGATATGTGAGTAAAAGAGATGATACATTCAATAATGCTTTTAAATGATACCAATTTTCTTAGGCACAAAAACCTACATGTGTGTGAGACTTATTATGTTATTATATATGTGTATGTGTGCATGTATGACAAATAATGTATTCGGTTTTCAATAAGGCTTAGAATATATATGGATTTTTAGATCTTTGCAAAGACTCCAGTTCTGACCCTTCTGGTTTGGAACGTCCAACCTCATCTATCAGTGTCATTTAACAGATGAAGAAAACATCACAGAAGGGATATGCCTCGGATTACACATAGTGGAAAGACTATTGTTATTTAGCATTATGATTCTTATTTCTATTTCAAATAATACTTATTTGAGTCTGTTTTGTGTCAGGCATTGAGTTAAGTGCTGGGAATTAAGCGATGAGACATAGTCTATGAGAAGTTAAGACACACAGGGAAACAAAAGGTTTTCTAACTTACACTGACCTTAATTAGCAGTAGAACCAATTCATTATCATCCAGCTAAATAGAAGCGAATTCTGTAGAAAATGTGAAATGACTACGTCATCAAGGAACGTTGTACTGCCACTGGGCACGTGGATATAGGGACAGCTTATGAGACCGAACACACTTACTAGAAAATGGTAATCATGCAGCGCATGTATGTTGAATGAACACATGAATGAATACGAAGAAAATAAAGAAGGGAAAAGAAAGTAGTATATATTTTGAGTCCCTGTTTGGTATCATGTTGGTTCCTTGCATATATAACACTTAATCCAGATGGGATATTGAAGCTTCCAAAAAAAAATCCAAATTCTATTATATTGTGGATTGGTTCTCACAATAATTTTAAAATATATTTTACTGATCCCCTGAGTAGAAATTACATGCCGGAACTGTGTGATTTACTACTAATCTTGTCGTCCTTGTCCAAATCGTTCATGGCTATCATTATCAAATCTTTTCTATCTTTCCTAAATCATAAAATATGGAGAAGGGGAAATTCATTATACTTTACAGATGGTCGAAGACCAAGACAGGGAAAGGTGAGTGACTTATCCAAGGCCATAGGACAAGTACATTCATTCAAAACAAAAAACAGTTCTGCTTGTAGTTTCCGGTTTGTTAACCACAGCAAACGGTAAAGGTGGTCTAAACTCACATCGACATTAAATGAACTTAGGTTACGTAGTTTGTCGTTTACGGAATGATCACGTCCGAATACGAATGAGTGGAGAGAAAAAGAACGAGGCGGGGGGGGGGGGGCACTGGATTTGTTTGCATTGTTCGTTCATTCTCTCCTGGTCTTTATAATAATCTCTGGACCTTTCTCTGAGTGGCCAGAGAGCATTTTTTTTTTTTCCCCTGGAGGATGTCCTTGATGAACAGTGAAATCTTGTGTACATGTGTTATTTGTTCCACGTGGCAGCCTGGAGTTGGTTATTGTCAAGGCCAGGGATGCTTCCAGTATGAAATAAATATGCCAGCAGAGTGGCAAAATTATGCTGTCAGTGATGCAAAAGAAAGAAAGTATTATCCTCTTGGGAGAGACAAGGGGTGACCTCCGGGGAGAAAGGAGAATTTCTCATTCTCTTGCTTTGGCATATAATGTAGGCTGGAAATCGTGTCCCTGACTTATTTATGGTCGGAGCTCGGCTGTGTACAGGGTCGGGTTTTGCAGCTCTTTCTTCCAGTGCTGGCATTTTCCTGAGTGAGGACAGGAAGCAGCTGTGTGGCTCCCTCTCAGTCGCTTCTGGAAATGCTTCAGCCGGCAGCTTACCTGTTTCCTCCCCAGACTCCAGACTCCCGCAGCCGCCACCCACCCCGGCAGAGCAGAGCTGTGGTTCCCTCTTGATCTCCAGCCAACAGATCGACACAGTTTATCTTCACAAATAACCTCAGATGAGGAGGAATGACGGTCTTCCCTGAGCTGTCCTGCAGCCATGATGAGTTCACGGTTCCTTGTCCAACAGGCAGCCTTGGCTTTGCTGGCTGCTCCGTCTGCTCTGTGCTGCAGGCGTCTTCCTTCACGGAGGACAGCAGGTTCAAGCACCAAGTTTAGCATCCCTCTGCCGGGATCTCACAAATACAGCCAGTACACAGCACTTACCGAGGCAGGCCCAGGAGAACACAGGCAGAGAGGATTAGGTTTCTGCTGAGGATTGCCCAGTGCGTGAGTACCTTGCCTGGGTGAGGACCAGTGAAACATTGCATTATGGCCTCCCAGGGAAGGTGGAGTTAATGTAGGTTCTCAAAGCTGCCTCTGTGATTAACCCTCTGTGTCTCAGTAAATCATAATAGTGTCTAGAAATTATTACCAATCATGCCTTTTGCCAGACATTCCTGTGACATTGAAAAATGAGTATCGGGTCATATGTATAAACAGGTGCATGTATGTGCATGCGTGTGGTGGATGCGTTTCTAGCAAAGGGTTGGTATAAAGACGAGAGCAATATACAGCGTATGCACCAGCACGTGGATATCAGTTTGAATGAGAATTTGAATCTTTGAACAGCGAGTGCTGTAGTCTATCTTCCAGAAAGAGTCTATTGAAAAAATGCTTTTAGTTTTCTATACATTTTAAGAACATGGAAAGTCAGTAATGTCTGCACAGTAACGTATTTCAGCTAAACAAGTGGCTTAACTCCATGGCGATGCGTCCGTCCTCACTTGCCCTGAGGGTCCCATTCAGAGCTGCCTGTGTGGGCATCACTGTCTCCGTGAGGGCTTGCAGAAATGCACATTTCCAGCCTCACCCCAGAAATTCCAACTCAGTGGGTCTAGGGAGTCCAGGGATTGGAGGCAGTTTCTGCACCGGGGACTCTGCTCGGCTAACAGGCAGCTTTGTAAGGCCTCGTAGCTGCTCCTTCCTGGATGGCCCTCCTGGGGATTTGATTAGGGCTCTGCTCCTCTCTTCCTCTCTCTCCCTATCAGCAGAGAAGGTAAAAAGTCAAAAATCCAGATTTCCAATCTGGGTAAAGAACGTGTATTGTAGAAGCACACTGGCTCTCAGGTAATTTTACTCCTTTGGATTGGCGCAAGCTGCTCGGGTGACTTTATGAAAACTGAAGAGATGTGGCTTTCTCAGTGTTTTGCTCTTTTGAGTGAAGGTGGAGGGATTGTTTTCTACTGCAAGGCACTACAAAGCAAGGTAGGGTGTGTTAAGTCCTCAAAAGAAGCCCGCAGTGCCATGAGATCAGAGGGTAAGGAACACTAATGTGTAACTTGTATCAATTATGTCTTCCTTTCCAGTTTTGATGCCTTTTCTTTTTCTTGCCTGATTGCTCCGGTTAGGACTTCCAGTACTATGTTGAATAACGGTAGTGAGGGTAGGCATTCTTGTCTTGTTCCTGCTCTTAGAGGAAGAGTCTTCAGCATTAAGTATGATGTTAGCTGTAGGCTAGTCATATATGGCCTGTATTATGTTGAGGTATGTTCCTACTATAGCCATTTTGTTGAGTTTTTATTATAAATGGATGTTCAATTTTGTCAAATGCTTTATATGCATCTATTGAGATAATCGTATGATATTAATTCTTTATTCCGATAATGTGGTTTATCATGTTGACTGATGAGCAGATGTTGAATCAACCTTACATTGATGGAATAAATCCCACTTAATCATAGTTTATGATCCTTTTAATGTATTGTTGAATTTGATTGCTAATTTTTGCTGAGGATTTTTGCCTCATTGGCATGCATATATGTGTGTGTGTGTGTATGCATATGTATATATGTATGTATTTATATGTATTTGATGTTATCTTTGTCTGTTATCTATGTATTTGATGTTATCTTTGAGGTAATGGTGACCTCAATGAGTTTAGAAGCATTCTTTCCTCTTCAATTTTTTAGAATATTTAAAGAAGGATGGGTATTAAATTTTCTTCAAATATGTAACAGAATTTACCAGTGAAGCTATCTAGTCTTGGACTTTTGTTTAATAGGATATTTTTATTACTGATTTAATCTCTTAATAGTAATTGGTGTATTTAGATTTTACATTTATTCATATTTCGGCCTTGGAAGCTTGTATGTTTCTAGGAATTAATCCATTTCTTCCGAATTGTCTAATTTATCAGCATATAATTGTTCGTAGTGGTCTCTTATGATCATTAACTTCTGTGGTATCAGTTGTTATTTCTCTTTTGTTTCTGATTTATTTACTTAATCACTGTCTTTCTTGGTGAGTCTAGTATAAGGTTTGGCAATTTTGTGTTTCTTTTCAAAGACAGATTTCAATTTCACTGATTTTTTCCTACTTTTTTTGTCATGATGTTTATTTTCAATATGATCTTCATTATTTCCTTCCTTCTACTAACTTTGTGCTTCATTTTTTTCTTTTCTTTTCCTAGTTCCTTTAGATAAAATGTTGGATTGTTTATTTGAGATTTTTCAGTTTCTTGAGATGGGCCTGTGTTGAGAACTTTTGGTCTGTTAATATTCTTTGTACATTTATGTTCTTTTACATTGGGTGCATATATATTTATAAATGTTACCTCTTCCTGTTGGACTGACCCCTTTATCATTATATAATGTCAATTTCTGTGGTGTACAGTCTTTGTTTTAAAGTCTGTTTTGACTGATATAAGTATAGCTACTCAAGCTCTCTCTTGTTTCCATTTGCATAAAACATCTTTTCCCATTCTTTCACTTTCAGTCTGTATGTCTCTTGA
Organism: Molossus molossus; assembly: GCF_014108415.1. NCBI lineage: Eukaryota > Metazoa > Chordata > Mammalia > Chiroptera > Molossidae > Molossus > Molossus molossus. The sequence goes on along the minus strand of NW_023425359.1, from coordinate 9,429,310 downwards.
TCTGAAAACAGTCTACTCTAGGCAGCATGTAGATGGATCTTGTTTGCTTTTATCCATTAAACTACTCTGTTTTTTTTATTGATTCTTGGGAACCTGAAAATGTAAATGTTGTTCCAATTGATGTTGTCCCATAGGTCTCTCAAACTATCTTCACTTTTTAATTTTTTTTCTTCTCTATTAAAGTGAGTTCCACTACCCTGTCTTCCAAGTCACTGATTAGTCTTCTGTTTCATTCAGTCTGCTGCTGAACTCCTGTAGTATATATTTTTTTAGTGAAGTTACTGTGTTTTTCACCTCTGTTACTTCTGTTTAACACTTTCTTATATTTTCTTTCTCTTTGTTGTAGTTCTCACTGTGTTAATCTATTCTTCTCCCAAGATCAGTGGGAATCTTTATGACCATTACTTTTAATTTTTATCAGGTACTTTACTTCTCTTCATTTCATTAAGATATTTGGGGGGGCGGGTATCTTAGTTTTTCAATTTGAACATATTCCCCTGTTTCCTCACTTTGCTTGACTCTGTGTTTGATAATGTATTAGGTGAGTCAGCTGTCTCTCCCAGTCTTTAAGGAGTGGTCACTGGAGGACTGGGGGTGTGTTTCAGTCTGATATCTGTACTGTGCTGTGGCTAGAAGTCTGCCAAAACTCACTCTCTCTGCTTGTGTTGGTATTGTGTGGCCCAGAAACACAAGCCCCTCATTGGCCACCAGCACCAGACATTCAGGGACATTCTCTTGGCTGCTCTGTTATCTGGAAACTTTTGGGAAGTTTCTTTTCACTCTCGTTCAGGTTGCAGGCTGAATTCATAGCCTTCTGATTGGAGGGCTCCTGGGGTGACTGGACTCAGCTCCTTGAAGATCTCTGCCATTCTTTTCCCTGGGTTGTCTTATAGGCACTCAGATAGCACCACAGCTAGCTGCAGGATCCCTCAAGTTAAATTTTTCTCATCTTCAATTTTCTGACTTCCTTTTCTATAACCAGTGGAGAAAACTCTGCTTTTAAAGGAGTTAAGTAATTAAATGGATATTCTTCTACTCTTGAGGTCACTGATTATTAGCCTTAATTACACCTGCAAAATTTATTTTGTCGTGTGACCATGACATAATCAAGTGGGAGGAGATCAGGGATGTTATCTCAGGATGATTGAGGAACAGAATTTTAATTTATTTATCTTAAATTATTTTAAATTTAAATCTAAACGGTTACATGTGGCTAGTGGATATGCTATTGGGCAGTACAGGATGAGGTGCTTGATTAGATTCAGGATAAACATTTTTAGCAATAATACTTCATAGATGATGAAGACTTCTTATTGCCTTTTCCCCCTTACCTGCTTCTCATTTATATTCCCATTCTCTCTCTCTCTCTCTCTCTCTCTCTCTCTCTCATTGCAAACTCGTGGAACCTTCTTCAAGTTATTTTGAGTCCTTTGATACAGTTTGATTTATACTAGTTTTGGGAACAACAAATTGTTCTAAGTTTACCTTGTTCATGTGTAGACTTGGAATCCGCTGGCTCCTTATCAGGTGGGGAATGCATTTAGAAGCTAGGATCATGGAACCAACGTACTCTCTGCTACTGTGTCAGTGTTTCTAAGCCTTTTCAGTAGAAAGAACCAAGGAGGGCACAGGAAATGTGTACATATTCTTTAATTTACACTACTTTTTTCCAATTAAAATTTAATACTATAAAAATTAAATGGAAGAAAATTAATATTATAAGTATTCTTTTTTTTTTTTTACTTTGTATCTTCTTTTCCTTAGAGTAAACATCATGGTAGTTAATATAATCAACACATCTACTTGGTTTCTCTGTTGTACAGTATGTACCCAACAGTCTCAAAATTAGAATACCAATATTACTAGGAACAATAATCCCACTTATGAAATGAAGAAAATGTTTTAGACTCTTTTTTGCTCATAGTTTTATGTATCACTACAAGTAGGCAGACAACTGTATTCAAAAGTTATTTGAAATCATTCTTTGTACAGTGTGGTTATTAATTTGTAATATAGTCTACCTCGTTAATTTCTACTTCTATTTAATTTTATGTAAAATAAAAGTATTTATTTTGCTTTTTATTTAATTATTACTATTATAACTATATTTCTACTTTTTACCATCATATATAGATAGGATTTTAGTTTTATTGCAATTTTTGCAACACATTACATTTCTACAATGTATTACAATACAATTACATATTTCATTGTTTTTCAGAGCTTTTTCTATAGAAAATTTATTCTTATAATTTGAATTATTGACTAATTTTAAGTATAAAAACTAATTTCTAACTTTTGACATCGCCTGTATTCTATACAAAATTTGAGCTAATGTATCCCCCTTGAAAAATGGTAGTATCTCTTCTCACAGATTTGTGCCACAGTACCCACAGTGTCCTGTTATTTTGTGTGATTGTATTTTCTTTATTAAAAATTATTGGTCAGAACTTTGCTCTTTGTTGATGGCCGGTAGGCTTTCAACCCCACGAGGGAATCTTCCCTACGCAAAGCACCGAGCTGGCCAGTGTAGGATATCAGCATTTCTCCAGGCCCCACTCTATGTTTGGAGATGGGAGAACCATTCAAGCACGTCAGTGTGAAAGTCTAACAAAATTCCATGCATTTCTGCTTGAAAAATATTTAGTCCCCTTCCCTCCAATTCTCCTACTTTTCAACAATCTCTGTGTATGACATACGAAAGCCAGTATAATACTGTCTATAATCTTCAGGTTTTCAAAACAGTGTGAAGTGTGTACATGGTAGTTTCTCCTGAATAAACAAGGGAATGGAATCTCTGGCTTGTGAATGATGACAGTCCTCCGAGAGGTAAACATGACTAACTAGTCTGCCGTCCTTTCTTTCCTTTTGTGAACTCCAACCCATCACATTGGGAGGGGTGATGGTTCCACATTTAGTTTGCTGCATTTTTAAGCACCATGTATTCTTACCAGGCTATGTAATGTGATTCAAGCTGATGCAAAGAGCCAGACCATTAACAAAATGCTTTTCATGTTTTGCTTGGTTAATACACATTTGTTATAGGGACGCTTGCAAAGGGAGTCAGAAGTTTTTGTCATTGTTTGTATTTTTTCCTTAAAATAAATCAGTGAAGTAACACTGGATGTAGGACATAATCAGCTCTAGCTTGTATATTTTTTATTGCTTAGATTTGGAATAATAAAAAAGAAAGAGAAAAGTGAAGGCTGTGATGTTATGAGAGAAAACTGGTAGATGTGTAACAGTTTAGGTGTCTTTTCTTTTTTCTTTTTAAAATAACTTTTCTACTCCGTCCGCAGTTTCCTATTGCTCATTATCACTGAACTTTGTCTATCTTCTAGAATAGTAGTTCTCAAAGTGTGGTCCCGGGTGGGACCTAGCAATGTCTTGATCACCAGGTTCCCCAGGTGATTCTGACATAGGCTTACGTCTGAGAGCTACTTCTCTAGAAGTAATGAAATCACATCCTCATGTTGGTGCTTCAATGCAAGTGAACAAGCAGAGCTTCAAATTCCCGTACGTTTCTGAATAACCGTTGGGTTTTAAATGAGCGTCCGTGTGACTCCAGCAAGACTTTGGAAAGGTGGTTTTATATTTAAGGTACGCGGATTAAAGTCTAAAGGAGAAAATTCCATTTTGCTCATTTTTAAAAAAAAACAAAAAAACAGTGAATTATGTCATTGGCATAAAGACATCATTCTTCAAACTGGCACTAAATAAATTGTAATTCAGTTAATGCTGCTTCTTGGATTGCTTCAGTCGCTGCCAAGTTAGAGCCAACTCTCTCCCAGCAGAAGCATCCTGGCACGCCGCTTTCTTGCACTCTGCAAGCAAATCTTGTTTTCTTTCTTTCTGTTATTTTGCATTTAACTGCTGTTAACACCTGTCTCCAAAGATGGATGGCACAGAGAAAGTAGTTGTCACCTTTAGATTGATTATATCTGGAAGGAGCGATGAAGGTAAAAAACACCCAATTTAAACCAAACTGCTCAAGGAAGTTCATGGCTTACACAATTCAGATCTCAGTGGTTTAGCTGAGTATGTTTTCCATGGTTTGTTGTTAGCATCTCTTTTACATAATTAGAGAAAAGATTTTAGAGTTACTAAGAAATTTGTGTATTTTTTGGCATGCAATCATTACTGAGTTTTATCTTTGCATGTTTCTTATCTTCTCCCTTCTTGTTAACGGACATGAACAGTTGAAAGCTTCCTGCACGGTTTGCAGAAGTAATTATTTGTTAAGATGTTGCCAAGCAGAATAGAAGATTCATTCCAGGACCTTTTTTTTGCATGTCAGAATGATTCTAGTTCTTAAAAATGCAAATGAACAATGGTCCATAGTATAATTAAAAGCATCAGTACAGAGCTTAGGGCTTTTTGTGTGTGTGTTGTTGTTGTTAATGACTTAAAATGGATAATTAATTCTCAAATTAATCACTGGAAACTGAAAGGAACATCTGGGGAAGCGCATTATTTTGGACTTCTTATACAAAAGTGATTACCAAGTAGGTACTTGCTGCGTTAGAAAAATTTTAACCTCCATCTTCTTATTTCTTCCTTTCTAAAGTCAGCCAAACAATAGTCATTGCTAAACAGAAGTTTAATAGCTCCATCCACAATGACTCTGACAATCTGAAGACTACAGTTGCTGAGCAGTGAGAGCAAGTTCTGACTGTATTCTTGTCCTCAATTCACAGAACTGGATCCGTGATGATACAAATCAAAATTCTCAACTACCAGGAGAAAACTTGGTTATTAATAGACCACTAATAATTCTCAAGAGGCCATCTTAAAATATTAAGAAGTCTAGGATAAACTTCAGTTGATCACCTTAGTTACACCCCTCCCCCTTTGCGGACACACCCCCAATTTTAGGTAGCTGTTTCTTCTCCCACATGCTTTAGGGGGCGCAGGGCATGCTGAGAAGGACCATCACCACCTGGGTCAATCACATGCACCCCAACATTAAACCTACTGATTTGTGGGTGTTTAGTAAGCTCTCTGAGCATCTCTGGTGCATGCTCAAGTTTGAGAACACTGCTCCTTTGGGGGTTGATTGTACCTATTCCGATCTCTGCCCGTGATTGGCTTATGAAGCGCACAGCAAGTGTAGCCCAATTCTTGCTGATTGGACCTTAAGAGAATTTCTTCTGTGCAGCTGCTAGAAACACTTTTTTTTTTTTTCAATTTAAAGAAGCAAAGGTAAAAGATGGACCGGACCCACCGCCCCCATTTTTGCCTTTGGGCCAAAAATAAAACTGTGACGATGTAATGCCTGGGGCTGCTGAAGCTGTCTGGTGACCATGGAGATCACACGCTGATGTCTAGCACAGGAATGTGGGAAGAATCTGCTCTAAGGAAATATTCACCTGCCTCAGGACTTCTCATTTGGTGGGATTTTCAAACAAACAAAAACCCTATAACTGCTTAAAACATTGTGAGTTCAGTGTTTGTTTATTTGCTTGTTTGTTTCCAGTGGTGAGTAGCCTCCAAGTACACTTGAACACAAAGCCATTTATGACACTTTCCAAGTAACACTTACCAGTGGTTGGGATGTTACTGAACAGTGGGGTTGGAGGGGAAAACCTCACCCCTTTTTACATCACTTCTGTTTTGAAAATTGTTTTTTTTGTTTGTTTGTTTGTTTTTTATCCTCACCCGAGGACATTTTTCCATTTTTGTTCAGGTAGAGTGGGAGGGAGAGAGAGGAACAGAGAGAGAGAGAGAAACATCGACGTGAAAGGAACACATCGAGTGGCTGCCACCCGCACAACCGACCAGGGCCGGGGACAAACTGCAACCGAGGTACATGCCCCTAGCGGGAACCGAACCCGGGTCTCTCTGGACCACAGGCCGACACTCTAACCGCTGAGCCAAACCGACCAGGGCAAATTCTTTTTTTTTTTTTTAATCCTCATCCGAGGACACTTTTTCATTCTTTGTTCAGATAGAGCAGGAGGGAGAGATAGAGAGAAAGAAACATCGATGTGAAAGGGACACATCGAGTGGCTGCCACCTGCACGACCAACCAGGGCCAGGGACAAACTGCAACCGAGGTACATGCCCTTAGTGGGAACCGAACCCGGGTCTCTCCGCACCGCAGGCCGACGCTCTAACCGCTCTAACCGCTGCGCCAAACCGGCCAGGGCTGTTTTGAAAATTGTTTTTTGAGAAGTTCTTTGAAGTTATGTTTACCCCTCTCCACAGTGCTAATTGGCATATAAATAGTGTCTATCTTCTGTCAATATTTCTGGGAAGGAACATACGTATAATTATTTACTTGTTTAGCTGTTGTTGAATTTGCCTTTTTTTCTGGCAACATGAAGGCAGATTCAGATGGGAGGAAAGTGTGCACTGTGTCCAAGGCTGAAAATTCATGAAAGAATTATTCCCCTTTCCATAAAGTTCCCTGCTTATTCCCCTGAAGAGATAGGCTTTTCCCTTCATTATTCTGAATGTTCAAATGGATTTAAGTAATCAGTTTCTGAGAAATTGCTTCACAAAATAATTTTGAAATATGTCATAAAGATGTAAATGATTCATATATACACATATTCCATCATTTATATTATTTGATGTTATGAAATCTTTTTTTAACTTCCTTGTAACGTATTTCTTCCTCAAATTTGTTGCCCTCAAATTTATCCACCTGCGCTTGTAAAAGCTCAGTACTTGTGTTCTTTTCAGTTGAAATTGGACATTCTTATATATTTATAAAATGCATTAAATCATTAGCAGAGAACAATCTCTGAAACTGTTTTTACATCTGAATGTATATACACAGTGTCACTATTATTTGTAGTCTACAGTATTTAAATACTGCTACTTTTATTTCACTTGATAAAATAACATGGACATTTCTTATTTTTAATGGTTATCTAAATCCATTACTGTTTTAATAAGTGATTTCTAGATTAATAGAATTGTACTTCTGAATGGTTTCAATTCTTGGTATGTGTTGAGACATGCCTTACGATCTAGTAAATGGTGTGTGTGTGTGCATGTGTGTTTTAGAATAGTTGCATGTGAGCTTTAAAAACATATTTTTCTCTAAATGTTTTCCCAAATATTATTTATTTGGCAAACCTGTATTTACCCTTCAATATTCAGCTATAGTGCTTCTTGCTCAGGGAAGGCTCCCATGATAGTTTTAGGCAGAATTAGATGCTGTTTCATGTGTGTTCCCCTATAATATTACTTTGGATCGAAATGTGTTCTTTTATGTGCACATTCTTCTGAGATCATAAGACCTTAAGGTCAAAATTACCTTCTAACTTATCTTTACTGCTGTACCCGATCTGATACTGTATCATGTCACATAGTAGGCACCTGGGAAACGTTTCTGGAAGGAAGAAGAAGAGAAAGAAAAAGGAGAGAAGGGAAGTGAACAACAGAATGGCAACATACTGCATTTAATCATATGCTTAGGATTCAGCAGTGTTGGTTTCTATGGTTAGACAGTGCTGTCACCCCGATAAAAATCAGCTCAGGGTTGCTAAATAAAGAGTGTGCAATGCGAAAAGAAGAAATAATTATAGCTAACACTTGTGTGGTGCTCTGTTCTAGGCACTTCCCCAAGCTCTGTGGTGGGTGTATCGGGGGGCAGGGGGTGGGAAGGTGTAAACTCATTTAATCCTCAAAATAGTCCTGTGAGGTGGATACTATTATGTAGCGTTTCTATTTTCAGATGCTGAGACTAGTCTTCCCAAGTTCAGAAGCTAGAGAGGAGCAGAGCTGCGATGTTGTCCTCTGAAGCCTTGTTCTCGAGCCTGGGGTGTGAACCCCGTACTGCCTACCCCGGGAAGTACAAGGAGGAAGAGCTCAGGTGTTAGCATTTCCGAGGCGAGAAGCAGCGAAGCTTGAAAACTCTGTGAGACAGTGTTGTCCTCTAGCCCTAGATGACCTTTCTGAGACTGGGCTCCCTGCTGCGCTTCTCACTGTGTCCCTGCAGGCAAGCTTTGGGGTCATTTACCCGCTTCTGTGTCTCAGCTCTGTCTACACACTGGACACTAGGGCGTGTCCCACGTAACTTTAAAGGGAAGCTGTGAGAATTAATGAGACAATGTCTGAAAGCATTTTGGGTTCCTACGAGGGAATCCGATCTAGGTAGTACAGGTGATTTACTGCACGCCTGTCCCATCCTTTACAGAGTAGATGAGTAGGAAACTCTTCCTCAGTCCAGGCTGCTTCCGTGCTGAGTCACCATGAAGAGGGCCCTACTCAGAGCAATACATATTATTTATGTACTTGTTATATTCTAATCACTTGCTAGGTATCTAAGTTAGTTTTGAAAATAGGGAGATCACTTTGTTCTTTTAACAGTTCTAGTTCTTAAATAGAGAACCGAGTTTGTTGGCAAGACTCCTCGTTGAGTGTTCTAGGGTAGGAGTTGGAAGCGGGGTGTGGGAGCAGTTCCATAGGGTACGGAGGAAGAGCCCTTGGTTTCCCGCAGAGGAGGGAGGATGAGGCCAGCGAACGGGTGTGTGCACCTGGGGTGTCTGAGCCACTGAGCGGAGCACGGACCTAGAGAAGCTGTATCATTGCGGTGCAATGGAGCTGTCTCCCTCTCAAACCCTCAAATAGTAACTCAATTCTAGAAAATCTTGAGTTAACTGAGGAACGTTCTTGTAGAAACCTGTGTAAGGACTGAGTTTGAGCACAGTATGATGTGGGCACAGAAGAATGACCGTGTGTGTAGATCAAGCTGATCCAGGAAGAAGTTAGCAGAAATTGCATGATGTCATAAGGCTTCCTCAGACGAGGGTCACAGCAGTCCTCCATAAACTTCAAGGACATAGAATCCTAGCTGACCTCTAGGTTATGATTCATGGAGCAAAAAGGCAGTTCATTTAAGATCCCAAGAAACATTTTCTGTCTAATCTCTTGGGAGAAGGCAAATGCTTTGGTCTCCTGCATCTTTATTACACCAAGTTTCTTCAGGCCTCACCAGGCTGATGGTACAGAGGAAATAAACTGATGGGTGATAGTCCAGATTCACTGACCCTTGCCTCTACCTGCAACTTCCTACAATTTTTCATCAGTTCTTCCCAAGTACCCATGGGAGGCTTTGAGGTATGTTTTGTATGTCCACATGGTCAGGTCAGCATCTAAGGGGCCTTTCATGGTTCCTTGGGGACCCAATGGCTTTGACTTGTCCACTGAGCCTCTCCAGCCACAGTCTGGGCTCTAGTTCTCGGACACCACACTGCAGGGAATTGAGATTGTTTTCAAGGCATTACTGCTGGTCCCTACCTAATGTTACAGTTTTAATGCGACAGCCTTTTATTATTACTTGGAGTGCCACCCCAACTCACTCCCTCCACCTTCCATAACAATAAGACAAAAATCTAAAGAGAGAATGAGGTGCCCTGAAGACCTCTCTTGCCATGTGCTGACTAATGCTTTTATAAAGCTTGGTTGTGAAGAGCCTTTTCTCCACTTCCGGTTCTTACAAAAGGGCTTATTCTCTAGATATACCCTTTGCTTATCCCTGCCCCTCTACTGACTCTTGACTTGATAAATCCATGTGATTAATTTGATCAAGAACTTTTGGAAGACTAGCTGAGCATCCCAGGTCCTGTAGTCTTCTTGGGGTCAAGGTTCTTCCCACAGGAACATACATTCCCTGCTTCTCCAGGGGTCAGCCCTTTCTTAGGGGGTGGGAGGGAGGCTGGGGGTACCCAGTCCACGGCTGCCGTGATAGAGGGATAAATCTGCATCATTCTGGGGTGAAGTCTTTTCAAGCCTATTTACTGTCAAAGCCCAAAGCTGTGTTCTCTTCTCTGGCCCCGAAGACTTCGATTGATTGATTTTAGGGAGAATACATTCTCCGGAGAGTTGAGGATTATTAGAACGGAGAGAAGGATGCATTCCCTCTGCCAGGTCCACCGTGACCATCTGACCCATGGCAGTTGTTTTATGGACAGAAGAGAGAAGCTTCTTTTGGGAGGTATTGATGAGGTAGAATCAACAAAATTTGGAGGTTGAATAGATATGAAGAAATGGGAAAGAAGAAGGCTCTTTTGATCCAGAATAGACTTAAGGTCTCAGATCTAAGGGTGTTGCTGAGGTCAAGCACCTGAAGGTCACAGCAGGACAGGCCATGGGGTAAGTCACCACAGAGGCCTGAGGGAGGCCACACTGTTTTATGTCCTCTAGGGGTCTTGGGCATCCGTGACAGTAGCCGCTCTGGGTTTCAGAAGCCTCTATGCTCACACAAAAGTAAGAGCTTTATTTTATTATTCATTCACTCAATATTATTTATGAAGCATGTAATGTGTACTAGACACTAGGCACTTGCATGGCAGAGAGCAGTCAGAATGCTAAGTGAGAGGTACAAGTACTGACTAAAGAGCACCCATTCATTCAATTTTTCACTCTTTATTCGTTCAGCTTGCCGACAAGATGAATGAAGTGCCAAGTGGTTGAATGACTTTAGTGTGAACCCACTGAACATCTTCCTTGAAGGTGGCAGCTGTATTTGCATAACAGAGTTTGCCAAACAGGATGCCATGGGTGATTTTTAAAAGTAACGAAGGGGCCTGGAACAGAACTCTGTAATTACCCTTGGAAAAATAATTAGCAGTTTCAGCACAGGGGGGAACTGGCATTTAAACTTTCTTCTCTCAACCTCCAAGTTGCAAGTTGATCGTGACTAGGAATTTATAGTAGTGTGGTCTTCTAGGAGCTTCCAAACAACTTTTTCCGCCCCAGATTTTTATACTATAAAGTCAAACCATAGCTTGTCCGGCTTTATGGTGGCTACACCAATTTATAGGGTTTATTTTCAGACAGATTTTCAAGTGACAGTTTTATTGTTGCTCCTTCGTAGGGACCTCTTTTAGTTCCTTTTTCTTTTGTTCTTTTCTTACTGTAACTGAGACTCATACGTACCTTAGGGTCCCTCCAAGTGTCTTCTACTGAGCACCAGCCCTTGAAATCCTCCCACAAAATAAGGGTCTCGAGCACCACTGTTTCGGAAGTCCGACGTACCCCACGGCCCTCCTAGGGATCTTTGGTGCCAGTTGAAAAAGTAAGACTACTGGAAGCCTTCCATTGGAGGCATCTCTTCAAAACCCCTTTTTACCCAATATTTCACATGTAGTTTAGCCATCAAATTCCTTTTCCTGATACCATTTATGAACTGTCCAAATTACTAGTGTTCTGCTCCCTGGGTATCCTTCAGAGTCTAGGCAAGGATATTCAAAGAAATAAGAAAGGCTATCTATCATGGGGTGTTACTCAAGAGAGCAGTGTTCACAAGGACACATTTTCCCGGGATTACAGCCCTTTTCTTGGATCTAAGTATGCACATAGAATCCCTGCCTCTAGTCTTTTTCCCAAACCCAAACTTTGCTATTAAGTATGATTATTTACCCTATTTAGAATGTGCCTCACCACCCAGCTGGTGTGACTCAGTGGATTGAGCGTCCTCCCATGGACTGAGAGGTCCTGGTTCGATTCCAGTCAGGGCGTGTGGGCTCGATCCCCAGTAGGGGGCGTGCCAGATCAGCTGATTGATGTTTCTGTCTCCCCCTTTCTCTCTAAAAGAAAAAATCAATTAAAAAAAGCATTACAAAAAAATGTGCCTCACTTATGCACCTCCGCTCCAAATCCTTCATGTCCCATTTCCCAAAATGAGCAAAATGAGCCTGTTGCTTCAAGGAAAAGAACTGATGCTACTATTGCCAATAACAGTTCAGGCTTTTGAGTGGAAGTTAGAATTTTGTCAAACTTAGAGTTGTGAACATGGCTGCCTGCAGATAGACTTCTCATTAGATTGGCGGTGATGTTAACAAATGTCATTTTTTTATATTGTATAATGAAATATGTCAGCTTTTGAGAGAGCTGCATCACGCAGTGAACCAATATTTTCCAAATGACCAATGTACTATATTTCATTCAAAGTGCAAGGTAGACCAATAGATTTTAATGTCATAGGGATTGAAAAGTTGACTGGGCCCCGCCAGTGGGGCCCAGTGGATTGCGTATCAGCCCATATGGACTGAGTGGTCTTGGTCAGGGCACACGCCTGGGTTGCGGGCTTGATCCCCAGTTGGGGGGCATGCAGGAGGCAGCTGATCTTTCTCACATCGATGTTTCTATCTCTCCCTTCTCTCTCTAAAACAATCAATAAAAACATAAAAAAACAAGAAGAAAAGTTAATTGATAAGGTTTTTGATTCTGCAGCTCAAGTAACCATTAAGAAACTACTGCCTGGCCCAGCAGGTGTGGCTCAGTGGATTGAACATCGCCCCATGGACTGAGAGGTCCTGGTTTGATTCCCAGTCAGGGCACATGCCGAGGTTGTGGGCTCCATCCCCAGTGGGGGACGTGCAGGATGTAGCCAATCAATGTTTCTCGCTCACATCGATGTTTCTGTCTCTCCCTTTCTCTCTAAAAGATCCATAAGAACATATTTAAAAAGAAAAAAGAAACTACTGCCTGTAGTGTTTGGTATAGTGTCAAAGAAGAGTATCCTTCATTGTCTGAAAAGCTATTAAAGTATCTCTTCCTTTTCAAAGTATTTTCTGTGTGAGGCCAAATCTTCTTCAGCCACGAGACATATTGCAACAGGTTGGTTGCAGAATAGATGTGAGATTCCACCTGTTTCTTTTAAGTCACACATTGAAGAGATTTTCAAAAGTGTAAACTAAGCCCCTCCTCTTACTAAATATATTTGGGAAATAGTTATTTTTGTGGTAAACATTTACATTAACATGTAATAGACTTATTATAATTTTAATGAAACAAATGTATAGACACATTTTAGATTGCTCAGTTTTAATTTAAAAAATAGTAAATATTAATAGCTATAACCCATTTGATCAAAACCTTTTTAGGGTTTTCAATAATTTTTAGAAGTGTGAAATCAAAAAGTTTAAAGACTACTGGGTTAGACAACTCTTTCTAGAAGACAAGATTTGGCTTAAAATGAAATGAAATAAGAGGAAGACATGGAGTTTTGTTGTTTCTTTGTTTAAGTATTTGATTCAGGGAATCTTAAGGATAGAAATTGCTTGCTTATATTTATTTCCTTGTGGCATGCCCCGATAGAGTAGTAACTTTGCACACTACCGGTGAAGTTGCTTTCCATTAATAGTTGTGAAAACCACTGAGAAGGTTGTAACTAGTATCTTTTTATTTTAAGATAATGGAATAGGATGGAAAATGCCAGCCTTCATTACCCATAGTAAGGGTTAGTATTGTTTCATAAAACTTTTGTTTCAATAAAATCTACGCATGTAGGAATACACATATTTTTACTGGGTCATAATGAAAGATGTGTATCTTGCGGTTGGTTGGTGTACAGAGTTTGCAAACCTTTGCAGGAGAGAATCTCATATCACTCTTACAAGTGATGAAAGGTTGTATCAGCCCATCCTCTGCCTGGATTGGACCTCGTGCTCTCTCGATTCTCAGCGTGGCTATTGTTCCCAAGACACTCCCTGATTTCTTACCCAGGGTTCTTGTTGTCTTTATGGGCTCCTCCATAATGACCTTAGATTAATCTGATTTCAATGATATTACAGCTTTCCTCTCCCTGTGGTTGTTCGCCTCTGTGACCTCTGTCCTGTTTCCACTCAGGTCTGTGTACAGCATTCTTCACCTCGACCCTGCAGGTTACCGCTCTGCAAACTCTCTGTTCTGGTCCATTAATCCGAAGCTTTGGCGCTGCTGTGGTTGGCTTGCATTCTTCCACCCAGTTTCTCTCATTTGTGATCAGGTTTGAGGCACGGCCCAAAGGATCCCTTCTCTGGGAAGTCATTCCTCACCTTCCTGCCTGTCACAAACCACAGACCACAACAGGCGTTTAACATTTTGACCTGTGGAGTCACAATAAATATCAACCTGAGTGAGGCGTTGAGAGAGAATCTTTTAACATCGGTTTCAACAACTGCCGTATGGATGGAAAAACGTGGGTTCTATTCAGTCTCAACAATTCTACAAACCCTAGCAGCAGTTCCCAACACATGCAGCTCCTTAGTTCTGTTATCCGTAAAAGGGAGTTGTTATTAATTCCATTATCTGGAATTACATGGTGGTTAAGAGCAAACTAAAGAAAGTACATGAAAGCAGAATGCAGATTTTACTTAGTGGTATGTGAACCATTCTTTTTTGCTCGTTGAAGATCTGGTGCCCAAGTATCCATGGCAGTAGGAAGCCAGCAACCAACACCTGCTAAATGAGTCCAGTAATTCTTTATGTGGGAAATTCACATTAATTTAAAAAGCAGTGTATGTTTTTGTAAATAATATCTTTTGTCGAGGAAGTTTATATTCATTGCTTTTAAAAGATGAGTTAGGCCCTGGCCGGTTTGGCTCAGTGGTTAGAGCGTCGACCTGCAGTCCAGAGAGACCCAGGTTCGGTCCTGCTAGGGGTACGTACCTCGGTTGCAGTTTGTCCCCGGCTTTGGTGGGGTCATGTGGGTGGCAGCAACTCGATGTGTCTCTTTCATGTTGATATTTCTCTCTCTCTCTCTCCCTCCCACTCTATCTGAACAAAATATGGAAAAATTTCCTCGGGTGAGGATAAAAAAAAAAATGAGTTGGCACTCTGGCCCATGTGCTCAGTGGTTAGAACATCAGCCCATGAACTGAAGAGTTGCAGGTTTGATTCCTGGTCAAGCTATGTACCTGTGTTGTAGGTTCGATCATGCCCTGGTTGGCGCTCTTGCGGGAGGCAACCAATTGCTGTCTCTCTCTCACATCAATGTTTTTCTCTCTCTCCCTTTCCCTCCCTCCCTTCCTCTCTCAAAATAAATAAATAAATAAATAAATGGAAAAAAAAATGTCCTTGGGTGAGGATTAACAAAAAAAAGATAAATAAAAAATGGGTTGGCATAACAACTTAATGGTCTCCACAGCTGAATGACGAGCATGTGGGGGCCCGATGTATTCTGTTCAGTTGTGTGTCTGTTTACAGTTTTCTACAATCAAAGCTTAAAGAATGACCCGTGTAATACAAATTTTAGCCTAGTCGAAGCATAGATCACATAAGAGTTGGTTTCATGTGATGCCACTTTCTAAGAGCACAGATTTCCTAGACAGGACAGGTTGACTGTCTTCCATGTAGTCAACACCTAGCATCACCTACAAAGACTTGGGATGGCCCTTTCGAAAGCAGGTGAGGCGTGTTTATACTCCCCAAAGGAAAGTGATCCAGAATGAGTGACGGGGGCTGGCGGGAAGAAGGAAGCCAGACTGAGCCATGCGGTACACACACTGTGGGAGATGGCGATTTCCCGCCAGGGCCTGAGGCCACTCTCTGTTGGAGAATCTTAGTGTCCAGGGCTCTCCACAACCGGGGGCTGCTTTGGAGTATGCTGTTTCCAGATGGAATGGCCTTCGTCATAGTTCCCGCCAAGGGTCTTGCTATTCGCTCAATAGAAATTTGATTAGCCAAACAGTGCAACAATGAACAGACTAAGCAGAAATTGTGTGTGTGTGTGTATGTGTGTGTAAGAGAGAGGAAGATGAGCTAATGAGGAAACAAGGATATAAATTAGGGCTTTTAAAATCTTAAAGGGCTTTATCAGAGTACTTGTTCCATTATATGAGCAGAGACGGCTCTCCGCTCTTAAAAAGTGAAATTCTTGGCCCTCATGCATCATTCATAGAGTCCATCTCCATACAGAAGGAGTGTATGACCACTCACACCAAATCGCTAAGCAGCTGTCCCATTACAGAGAGAACAGAAGCCAAGTTCTTCTATTTTCATGCCCAGGTGTCATATTGTCTGCTAATTCAGGTGGGTGAACCGTATCCTGATAGTAATTGTAGTGTTACGTAAATCTAACTTTAAATCACACTCTGTCACCAACTGTGTGGGTCTCACTTTCTTATATGTTTTCATTCACTTATAAAATAATGATACTTATGCCATCGCCTTCATTGTGAAATCAAGCTCGATAATGTTATCTGTACGCTTATAACAATATTCCTATTCAAAAACAGCAGCCATACTATCAAATAAACTCTGTGGATTCTCAGAATAAACCAGTACAGGACTTTCTACTGATAAATACACGAGGGGTGTGGGTAGGGTCATAGAACTACATTGTATCTCTTCACCCCTGTGAGCTTACAAAGCACTTTCATGTCCATTATCTTACTGGGTATTTGCCAAGTGCATTAGATAGATAAGCTGGTAATTATTATTTGTTCTGCAGATGAGTAACTCGCCCCCCACCCCACCCTTAGCTCATAGCTTGATCTCAGACCTGGTTCTTGATGCCTTGCTCTCCTCCCATGATACAGCCTGCACTCCCTCCTCTACCATTTGCTAATCATCTACCAAATAGGGAACCACCACAGCTGATGTGTGGGGTAGAAATCCAATAAAAGCTTTTCAGATATGATGTAAATATGTGCAAACACACACATACTCGTATCTATGTATAGATACATGTACATAAACGTGTGTGTGTGTGTGTGTGTGTGTGTGTGCATGCCACAAGGTACCTCTTAAGTCACCACTGAAATGCAGAATCGTGTTTTGCTTAGAAGCCGCTGCTGCTGCGGGGCGTGTCTCCATACTCTCAGGTACCACCCACTCACAGCGCTTGCCACCTGCCGTGTGCTTTCTTCTCACACTAAGCAGATCTCTGGGACACCAGTGGAGTGCCCTATAGTTCAGTTCTAACACTAACTGGAGTGAAGGAGGACGCCACACATCAAGGGCCCACCCCCTGAGACTGCCGCCCACTTCAGGTGCCACTCACTAAGACCAGCTCCTCTACAACTCTGTCCACCTTGGCTGTAATGGAGGTTCCCATGACCCCCTCCTCCTTGGACTTGAGTATTTGCTAGAACAGCTCATAGAACTCAGGGAGATATTTATATGTACTGGTTAATCATAAAGTGAAGGCTATGAGGATAAGATGCCGATGGACAGCCAGAGGAAGAGATACGAGATCTGGGAGAGTTTTAGGAGCAGGCGCTCCTGTCCCCATGGAGTTGGGGTGTGCTACCGCCCAACACATCCGTCTGTTCACCAGCATGGAAGTTGGGGTGTGCTGAATCCCAACACATCCGTCTGTTCACCAGCATGGAAGTTGGGGTGTGCTGCAGCCCAACACATCCGTCTATTCACCAGCATGGAAGTTGGGGTGTGCTGAAGCCCAACACATCCGTCTGTTCACCAGCCTGGAAGTTGGGGTGTGCTACCGCCCAACACATCCGTCTGTTCACCAGCCTGGAAGTTGGGGTGTGCTGCAGCCCAACACATCCATCTGTTTACCAGCCTAGAAGTTGGGGTGCGCTGCAGCCCAACACATCCATCTGTTCACCAGCATGGAAGTTGGGGTGTGCTGCAGCCCAACACATCCGTCTGTTCACCAGCCTGGAAGTTGGGGTGTGCTGCAGCCCAACACATCCATCTGTTCACCAGCCTGGAAGCTCCCTGAACCCAACTCTGCTGGGATTCTTAGAGAGGTGTCATCACCTAGGTATGATTGATAATAGAGTCCATTTTCAGCCTCTCTCCCCTCTCTGGAGAAGGGGGTGGAGCTAAATATTCCAAGCTTTTAACCAGGGCTTTGTCTTATCACCAGCCCCCAGCCAGGAGCCCACCAGAGTCACCCCATTAGAATGAAAGACATTCTATGGCCCAGGAAATTCCAGGGGATTTAGGAGGCTCATGTCAGGAACTGGGGTCAAATACCAAACAGAACAAGAGATGCTCCTAGTGTTCTTACCATTTAGGAAATTTGAAGGGTGTCCGGAGTCCCGTGTCAGGAAGCAGGGGCAGAGACCAATATATATTTTCTATTATTTCACACCTATGTTTTGAAAACATGCCGGACACGCCATTAACAGTCACCCTCTCCAAAGGATCCATATGGAAACTCATATATGTATAAAATGTGTCAGGAGATGTTTTCTCCTGTGTAACTGTAATTCCAGTCCATCCCAGCTACCTCTTCCTCCCCCAGTGGTGCCTCCACTCTGATCCCCTTCACCTGGAATCTTTTCTTCTGATCAGACAGCTGTGTGTCCCATAATTTATGCTACATCACATTGTACCTTTCTCCATATGCTGGTAGGTGATTAATCTCTAACCTTCTCGCTCGGCGTACATCTCTATGGTTGCCTTGGCAGCCAGTGCATCGAACAGCACGTTAGACATGCTTTGTCATCAGGAATGTTGGCTTACAGGAGTGACGCCCTGTGGAACGAAAGACGCAGCCTGGCAGGGGCTTAAACATGCATGAGGGACACCGAGCTCTTTCCCAGCCTCTATGTGGATGGATGGCTTTAGAATCCATGTCTGTTCCGCAGCAGTTTCTACTACACGTTAGTCACATGCACTGGACGGAATGGGACGCGTTTAGGAACTAAGGTAGTAGACATGAATAAAAAAAAATAATAATCACAAATTTTATATATGCATTCAATCAATCCTATCATGTTTTCCTAGGGATACAACTTGATTTGTAGGATCACATGGTGCTATACACATGCATAACATTAAAAAAGCACTTAATAGATGATAGAAAATAGATAGTTTTGCCTGGGAGACATGAGTATGAAGTGGCTCCTTCCTGCACATAAGTAGGTGCATTTCAGGTCCGAGGAGACCCCTGAGGTCTACCAGTGGTAAACCTCATGCACCTGGTGGAACCTGGAGGGGTGGAAATATAGTTGATAGAAAGACTATTCCTTCAAACCAGTATTAAAAAGTTATTGGGGGGCGGGAGATAAACCACAGAATTTATATGCATGTATGCGTAACCGATGGACATGGACAACAAAGCTGGGGATGGGGCGGGGCAGGGGGCAGATAGGGGGGAGGGTGTCAATGGGAGAAAAAGGAGAAACATCTGTAACAAAAATAAATTAATAAAAATAATTAACAAAAAAAAAGTGATTATAGCCCAGCCGGTGTGGCTCAGTGGTTGAGCATCGACCCATGCACCAAGAGGTCACCGGTTCGATTCCAGGTCAGGTTGTGGGCCAAACCCCCAGTGGGGGGCATGCAGGAGGCGGCCAATCAATGTTGTCTCTCATTGATGTTTCTATCTCTCTCTCCCTCTCACTTCCTTGCTCTCTAAAATCAATAAAGGAAAAAAAAAGAATTTTAAAAAAGTGATTATATCCTAAAATTATGTTAGACACACATGTAACTAATAAACAACATACTTTTGTAACATGACTATATTTGAATCATTTTGAGGGCAGTGCGTGTGCACAATCAGGATTTCAGGTTAGCATGTCCCCTCTGTGTGCGGACCCTTCCCAAGCTCACCATGGATGAGGCTGCTGGGTCTGTTGTGGGAGAGTTGACACAGGCTATCTAGCAATAAGGCACATCCCTTTTTCATTTTCTCGTGAAATCATTGAGAACTGTTGTCGGGAATACGGCAGCCAGGAGTGCTGATTTCCTTGGCCTGGAAATTTTGTTTTCGTAAGAAAAGCAGAATCATGGGGCATATAAAAGAAACAGTGATTGGCCTGGAAGTTATACATTTGCATGTCTGGGCTTGGACCTACTTTGCTGAGGGATTGTGTATGAACGAGTCCACTGTGCATCCTAATTCTCCTCTTGAAAGTAGAGCAGGATGAATGGATATTTGCACAAAGCCCTCTGCAAAGCTTTCTTTCATCGATGGATCAGCAAGAAGGAGGTGATTTTGCAAATCCCCATCTCTCGTCTTCCGTATGTAAGGGGTGACTCAACAAAGTCACATTGCATTTCCCTTTCTTTACACTTAACTGTTCAGTGGGCTGGAGAGATCAATAGAGCTATTCAGATGCTTCTGAAAATAAAATCCTTGTGACTTTGTAGTGCCTGAAACTGGCAACACCGGCAAAGGTACAGTTAAAGGGGAAATTTTTTTCCTTTTGCCTTTCTAAAATTTACTCATCGATCTCAGAAGAATTCTAGGAAATTGAAATTTAAAAGTCAATCTATGAAATAAGTAAACCAAAGAGTGTCGCACAGAGAAAAAGGTCACGCTCAGCAGCAGCAAAAACCAATTTAAAACTTCGCAAAGCATGACACGCGGGGCAAATAGCCAAATCGTCATACATGTATTGATTTTTAGTGTGTATAGCTGAAGCAGACAAGCCTTCATCATTGGTATAATTATGCTTTTGTCCTTTTAAAGGGCTTTGGCTTTACCTTCGGGTTATAATCCTTTTCTAAAAAACCATTTTAAATGGGCGTCACAGACACGGTATTAATGTTTAGACTCAGCAGGCTGGATGAGCAGAGGATAAGACCCAATCACGGTGGTGACTGAAGGTCATCCTTTGACCACTCCTGGTAAAACAATACTGAAAGCATCTCAGAGATGCATCTGATTCTCCATTTACAAAAGAAGTTGTCACAGAGTAAATCACTTATGCAGCATATCTTGGCATCACATCACTAAAAACGCATGTTTTCAGCCCTTCGGCCTGTACCTGCCCCACAGCGCGGGTCCGTGAGCGGAAGTGGAGGACAGCCACGCTCTGTGGCTCTGTGGCTCTGTGGCTCTGGGGACAGTGCTCCAGGCACCTGCAGTGAGGTCGTGTCAGCAGCACTCGGAGCAGGATTGTCTGAGGACAGCAAGCCCGGGTTGCCTGAAGGATCCGTTGTGTGTGATAAAGGACTTCTCTCTCCGTTCACTGGGAATGCCCCTGGTCCTCCACCAGCAGAGAGAACCGAGAAGAGAATTACTGACATCCGATTCCAAAGGCGTGATGCTCTCGTGGGAGCCCTGCTGAGGAAGGAGGCTGGACAGGGCGCCGCCTCACCTGGCACCGTCCTTGCATGTTCACAAAGGGAGAGTCCACCGCAGGTGAACCTGCCCGTCGTGCGACGCCAGGACAAGCCTCTCTTCTTAGTCCTTGGAAGGGACCTGCCGCCTGTGTCCCCCGGGCCCGGCCAGGAGTGCTCAGGTCCTAGGTCTGCAAGCACGCCGGTGGGGACAGAGCCGCCTGCCCTCCAGGGTGGACGTAGTGCCTCACAGGTGGACACGGGCCTCTTGTCTCCCTAACTCAGGGAGTCGGTCTTTCCTACTTGGATCACACACTTGTCTCTTCCATTTCACTTCTTCTCTGGTCTTGACTATTTTCTGTATCTGAACCGCCCCCTGCCAGTGATGGACTCAGAGAGTTTAACCTCGCTTTTGTAGCTCAAGGTTAAGGGACAGAAAGGACAATAAAATAAAAACTATATGAGGTCAAACTTAACTGCACGTTACTTTACCACTCAACGTTGATCTTCTCAAATCAGGATTCAACGCCACTTAAGAAGACCCTCGGACACCTGCTAGTGACTTCAGTGTAATACTCATAATAATAGTGAGTACGCCCTGGCTGGTCTGGCTCAGAGGTTAGCACGTCGGCCCGTGAACCCGAGAGTCCTGGGTTCGGTTCCTGCTAAGGGCACGAACCTCGGTTGCAGTTTGTCCCCGGCTCTGGTTGGGATCGTGTGGGTGGCAACCAGTCGATGTGTCTCTCTCACATCGATGTTTCTCTGTCTCTTCTTTCCTCTCTCCCTCCCACTCTATCTGAAGATAAATGCAGGAATATCCTTGAGTGAGGATAATAATAATAATAATAATAATAATGAATAGTTTCTGGAAGACTGTCATATGCATGTGGATCATTTAGTCTTCGCTGAACACGAGAGTTAAGTAACATCATCTTCATTTAAAATGGACGACTTCCCCAAGAGAAGTGAACTAATCTGCCACCCATGTGAGTCTTAAACTTAGCCCTCATGTAATTATTTCACACTTGGGGTGAACGACACTTTTCTAACTTGGGAGCTTTATATGTTCAATAAACTGTGACAGACAGTGTTGCCTGACTGTTTGCTTTCTGTTCTCAGTGTGGCTTCACATTATGCCAAGAGTTGTTCTGGAAAATATGTAATGACACAAGACCTTGTCATAAATAAGTCCTTAACATAATAAGGACTTAACATAAGGACTCCTTATCATAAGACCTTGTCATAATGTAAGTCCTTCTCTAAGAATCTCTGTGGTTTCTCACGGCACAAATAATGGATGGATGATGATATATTTCACTGAAAGATGAAACATGGTACATATATTGCTGTGTTTACTTTCATTAAGTTGATTTCTATACTGCTTTCTACCTCATTCCCCAGCCAAAAATGTAACTTTCGTGGGCTTGATGATATGAGAGCTTTTTAATTAGGCTGAGGGGGAGTAAAATAAATTCATGTTTTTATTGTCTTTCTTGCTATTTAAGCATGAATATTCAGCTTCAGTATGGTTATCTTACTGACATTTTGGTCACAGAAATGGGTATTTCTGGGTGTGGATGGCTAAATAACTGTGACAAAGGCAAACTATAAGTTAAATAACTTTTAAACACAACAACTATAATTTATCTAATATCTCCTGATTTAAAGTCCATCTTCTCTTTGTAGTCATTTATGTCTTTATCATTCCTAGATATATCCAAATTTTTTTTGAAGCCATTCAGATTTTCTGTAATCAAATGATGAATTTAATGACTGATAATTTTGATATAACTTTTTTTTTCTAAAAGCTCAAAACTATTTTCAGAGGTGACTCCCTTGTGGGCAGTAGGTATGAATGTTCTTAAACTATAATAGGAGATATTAAATGTAGTGATCCCTGAGAGTAAAGAGGGATAAATCTGATGAGAGGCGAAGAATCATCATCTGAAAGGGAAAGGATGAAGGACAAAGTCGTGAAAAGCTGATATAAGCATCTTTTGTTTTAAAAGTCCCAGAAATGAAATTTACAACTTTGTAGGATATTTATAGACTCGTGAGAGTGTTCTGGGCCTTGAGCAAATGTGGCGTTTTCTGAACTCAGCACCCTGACATGACAGCTTTCTTTCTGCTGGTGGTGGAGTGTGTTGGTCTCCGTCGATTTATGTGGACGCCAGAGATTCTGTTCGTCTACTGTCTGAGTTTGTTCTTTGTCTCTGTTTCTTTTTAAATTAAATTTATCGGGGTGACATTGGTTAATAAGATTATAGTTTCAAGTGTACATTTCTTTTTTCTTTTTTGTTTCCTTTTATTGATGTTAGAGAGAGAGGAAGGGAGAGGGAAAGAGAGAGAGAAACGTTGATGAGAGAGAACATCGCATGGTGGCCTCCTGCATGCCCCACAGTGGGGACCAGGACCAAAACCTGGGCATGTGTCCCGACCTGGAACCTAACTGGCAACCTCTTGGTGCTGGGGTTGACACTCAACCACCAAGCCACACCGGCCAGACTCAAGCATATATTTCTATGATACATGATCTGTATATTACATTGTGTGCCCACCACCCAAAGTCAAATCTTCTTCTGTCACCATATATTTGACCCTCTTTACTCTTTACCACGCCCCCTTACCTCTGGTAACCAATCTACTGTTGTCTGTGTCTATGAGATTTTTTTTCTTTCTTTTTCTCCATCATTCATTTGTTGCTTTCAGTTTTATATCGCACATATGAGTGAAATCATATGGTTCTTAACTTTTTCCGTCTGGTTTATTTCACTTAGCATGATATTCTCAAGCCCCATCCATGTTGTTGCAAATGGCGGTATTTCATCATCTGTGGTGTTCAGTGCAGGAGAGAAAAGGAAGTAGCGTCTGTTCCTCTTCTGCCGAGTTGAGGGTGTTGGAGATGGGGAGAGAGTTTATTGTCTGGAAATGGGTCTGTGGTGTCCTGAATGTGATGTCCAGAAATCTACATTTTTTTTTATTATTCTCGGGTAAGGTGAGCAATGCAGATGGCGATACTTTGAACAGAACTATGAGAAAGAGCATGCCTACTTATCATAAAAAGGGGGAATGAGACGGTCAGGATCAGAATTTACAGATTTATGTACCATGAATATGAAAAACAAAGTATTAGTCTAGTCACTACATTCTGAAACTCTAAGGTGATGGTGCTTCTTTCAAACTCGAATAAGGCGAATGTAACTAATAGGGGCTATGAGTTCAGGTCGCAGGTAATTTGCATACTGAATTTATTCCCCGGGGCTCTAGAAAACTTAAATGGCTTCAAGAAGATTTGGCTGAATTTATGAACAACAGATACATAGATGGTACAAAAAGAAGCTGAGATTTAAATCAAAGAACTGAAACAGTTCTTCTTACCTTCCAAGGCTCCTGTGACGCTGTCATGCTCTGTGATGGTACAGTGATGCCCCCGTCCTTCAGTGAGACTGTGTTAACATGGCACTTTCGGTAAAGAGCACCTTGGCATCTCTGGTTGGTCCTGCCTGCAAAAGCTCAGAGGATGAGGCATTGCAAGCATATTCTATATTCTTTGCCCTTTTCTCTCACCAAATCATTGGCTGTCTGTAGACATTGCGTTTTCTAAGTATTTATTGTCATCTTATTTTAAGAGAATGACTGGTCTATCTTTGCTATACCCTGGAGGTTACTGAATTTCAAGTTAATTTGGAAGCCAAAGAGAAGAGCTCATCCGAAATCATGCACCTGCATCAGTGAGAAAGGTCACAAGAAGGACTTTTCACTTATCAGGAATTCTGGTCTCTCCTGAGAGAGGGTCAATAATGAGACTATTGATTATGTCTACTAAGGTTATAATGAGGTATGACTAACTTAAAAAGAATGTAAAGGGTTTAGTCCATTAGCTCTGAATTTTTAAAAATGAAAAAACAAAAGTAATTTCTAGGTGGACCAGTTTAGTTGCTGAAAACCATAGGCAATTGTACAGAATGTGTATATAGAGTGTATTACAACAGGCAGTTGGGGACATTTGACCCCAAAATGTGTGACAGCAGATGTCTGAATAAAGGGCTTAAAATAAAAGACTTTAATCCTCTTAAAGTGAGAAATCTCAAATAATCCAGATTTTTAATGAAAACAATAATTATAAAGGTAATTCATGCCCATGGTAAACACACACACACACACACACACACACACACTAAAATATATAAAGTGAAAAACAGAGGCCCTCCACTATCAATTCCTCATGGTCCATGCCCCAGATAATAAAACCGCAAAGATCTCATCATCAAAACATTTATAATCTAAAGTGACTGATAAATAGGGATAGACTTACCTTATACATAGGTGATATAAAGGTGGGAATAAATTTGAAACAAAACAAAAGAATCACAAATCAAGTTCATCAGGAGCCATGACTGTCTGTATTTGGGATGAGAGAGGCTGGGGAAGAGATTGGGAAAGACTTCAGTCAGAATGTAGAGTTGGGAGTTCCCCAGATGGAGAAGGACACCAGGGACAGGCCTGAGACCACCGGTGGGCCGTGAGCGATTGCTGAGCACGTGGAGCATGAGGTCCAGGGACGAGTGTAAGTTACAAGGCTGGCATGATGGTCTTGGAAGAATCTTACTGTGCTGGAATTTGAATGTCATTTACCTTGGAGAGAATTCGTGGGGTTGGCAGGTCAGTCAAAAGTATAAACAAGAGATGAACTATTCAGACTTGTTCCCAAGTTGATTTTGGGATTCTTCGGTTGAGGGGACTGACGTGGGTACAAACAGAAGCTAACGGATGTGGGTGCAACAGGAACCCATTGCAGAGAGAATATCAAGCAGGCAGTACATGAACTAAGATCATGACAAAAGTAGGAATGGGGTTGAGAATCACAAAAGAGGCAGCTTTCAGAGAGGTTAAAATAGTCAGGATGGAGGGGCAGAAGGAGAAGGTTCTAGTACAGCCTCATCCTTCTAAGCAATGGTCTTGCTCATTTCTATTTTGAAGCTAAGGATGAAGCAAAGGATTTAGGTACCTGCATTTTCTGCCTCCTTCTTTCCTTTCCAACATGCCTACTCTCTAGGCTCAACTTACTCTTATTTTTCACGGGAAGCCTTTCTCCAGTGTTTCAGGAGACATTGACATGCGTCCTGCGTGAACTTTGACTGCAGTAGATATTAGCTAATATTTAACATCATTGGCCTTTTCTACTTAATGGGCAAATACTACCATGGCCAAAAATTACATGTAGATTAGCCAAGTCACTTACTTAATCATGAAATTTGCTTATTTCTCTTAATAGCTGTAAAAACTCCCTCAGTGGATTTGCTTGTCCGTCCCCGGGTTCTTCTCTGTATCACTTTTTGTCTTCCTTTGGCCCTCTCTCATTCAGCAGCCTCTCTTTCTCTCCATCATCTCCCCTGCCCCAACACTGCTTCTCTTACATTTTTTTCCTATTATACAACTCAATTTCTGCCTTTCAATAGGTTTTTCATATTGAATAAAGCTATAGTGAACAACACTGTTTTATCTGCCAGCACCCTCTCCCCCTTTCCCCCCCTCCCAGCCAATGTTTTAAAGCAGAGTTTTGGCCAAAAATTCAGGTATAGGAATGCAGGGGAAAGCAATTTCCCCCTTGGGCTCCTGGACTATAAACTATAAGGCTCAGAAGGTGAGGGCAGCTGTGTGTAAGCTCTGGGCCAAGCACAGTGAGGCAGACACAAGGGGAGGAGCCCCCCCCCCCGAATGAAAGGCAGGTACCCCGAAGGGCAGCTGTGCCTGAGCCCCACTTGCGGTCTGATCTGTGGGTTAAGGAAACACCCCACGTGCTTGCAAAGCATTTCCCTGTCTGTGGCAGGTTACGTCGGGCTTCTGCTACTTGTAACCCAAGTAATTCTCACAAATGCAGTGAGCAAAGGTTCTTATTTATCTGTTTATTTAAAGTAAAGGTTATATTGCTTGAGATGGATGAGAGAAATGCTTTATTTAAAAAAACCCACAAAAACAGCCCCGGCCGGTTTAGCTCAGTGGTTGGAGCATCAGCCTGCGGACCAGAGATTCCTGGGTTCAGTTCCCGCTAGGGGCACGTACCCAAAAAACAAAAACAACATTCATAAAACAGAAAAAAATCTCTTCTAATTTCTCTGAAATTACCAAAGCACAGGATCTCAACATTTCCAAATTAGTTATTGCTTTTGAAAAGATAAATCTATATTCAAGATGAGCAAGGATAGATTTCAGTGCAACTAGATTCTACAAGTTTATTTATTTATTTTTAGCCATAATTACTCATGGAAACAGTAGTTTTTCATATGAAAAGAGTAATCCTGAGTTATTCTATTATAATCGACTGTAGCATGGGGGGAAATTGCATCATTTAGAAGCAGCTTTAATTAAATTATTGCAAGCAAAAAACACTTTTGGTTGAAAAAGTTAATCTCATTATTCTTATTTAACCTTTATTAGAAGCCAACTCTACTTTCTCTGTTTTCACTGCTGAGTTCAGAAGTGTTAGTCATGTTCTTTCTTGGAATGGCTTCTTGAAGAAGGAAAGAATCATAGGCAGGTTTTAAATTACGTAATATATGCCACCAACTAAGTGTCTAAGACATTCAAGTGGTACGTTAGTGATCATTTCTCCCATTTCTTATTTATTGTTTTATTTTCTCCCATTTTTATAGTTTACACTTAATAGGATGGTTACACACAGTAATTTCAAATGTGCCCGTACAGCCTGTCATTTTTGTTGTTACATGCCTGCGCCTAATGGTAGATTACAGTAAGAAGCTGGACCACTGTCTTTGAAGTTTTGGTTGATTCATTTCTTCTTCGGGCCAACAGAGCACAAAACCGTTGACTTTACTTCATACAAATGTTTCACCTACAGTCAGGTGTCTCTGTAAAGTTATTGTCTTAATGAATTCAGTATTACTGATACAATGATAAAGTTCTGGCAAATATGACTACAAGCAAATTTAATTAAACTCCCATTATTGTTTTTTTTTAATCCTCACCCGAGGATATTTTTCCATTTATCTTCAGATAGAGTGGGAGGGAAGGCGGGAGGGAGGGAGGGGAGAGAGACACATTGACTGGTTGCCTCCCTCACAACCCTGACCAGGGTGGGGACTGAACCACAACCGAAGAACATGCCCTTGACTGGAATCTGACCTATGACTCTGGCCCACGGGCCGAGGCTCTAACCACTGAGCAAAATTGGCCAGGACAAACTCCTGTCATTCTTAGGAACGTTGGGGAACCGGGCAGGCTTCCAAGCAGTGAGTTTTCATCAGTACGTGGGACTTCCCTGCCTGTGGCCCTCTCGAATAGCTAGTGATTCCCCTGGAAGACGGAGCTTGGACACGCTCTCTTCCAGGCCGCTGAGTGTGCGGGTGGAGAGCTTTAACCGGAGTGAGCCGTCTGAAATACAGCAAAGCATTCAAGTGACATTTGAACCATTTCAATGAAAAGGCTAATTATGAATTCCTGGAAAAAGAGCAGGATGTTGGAGTCGAATGGTGTCTTCCCTCTGGAGAGCTAACAGGTGACTGTGACCTTGACGGGACATCGACAGGCGGGGAGGCAGCCGCATCTACAGCCACGGACTTACCCTCATGATCGAAAGAAAACAGCCCTCTGATGAACCAGCGGAGGAGTATCTGCATTAAATAAAACAAAATTCATAAGAATGTTTCCGCAGATAGTGCATTAAGTTCTTCTGTTCCACTAATTTTCCACAAATGTTAGATAAAGGGGGAAAAAAGCATTTCAAACGTCTGGAGGTGAAATCTTAAATCAATTTAACATAAATTTTTGCTCTGGATGTCTCAGAACAATAAAACACATGCCATAAATTAAAATTTAATGCCTCTCCCTTTATGGGCCAGCACTTTCTTTATCAGCAATACAAAAATGGCTAAGGTGAGGGTTCTTTTCCTTGAGTTTGCTCCGAGGGAAAACAGATAGTTGTAAGACGGTAACAGTAACTTCAGTGTGAAGGACTTCAGAACAATAGAAGCATAAACACGCTTTCAACAAGTTGAGCCATAGATACTCTCAAAATTACTTCACAAGAGACGATTGTTTTACTCTTTTCAGAAAATAGGGAATGGGTTTACATAGTTAAAATATTACTTTTGAGAGTAGAGTATTTAATCTCTTTTAATCCTCACCCGAGGACATTTTTTTCCATTTTTTGTTCAGATAGAGTGGGAGGGAGAGAGAGAGAGAAAAAAACATCAATGTGAAAGGGACACATCGAGTGGCTGCCACCCGCACGACCAACCAGGGCTGGGGACAAACTGCAACCAAGGTACATGCCCTTAGTGGGAACCGAACCCGGGTCTCTCTGGACCACAGGCCGATGCTCTAACCGCTAAGCCAAACCGGCCAGGGCTTTAATCTCTTTTTAAATTTATTTTTATTTGAATTAATTTATTTTTGTTACAGATGTTTCTCCTTTCCCCCCATTGACACCCTCTTCCTGATCTCCCCCCCACACAGCACTGTTGTCTGTGTCCATTGGTTATGCGTATATGCATATAAGTTGTTTGATTTATCTCTTTCCTTTTCCCACCTCTCCCCCCTCCTCTAAGGTTTGTCAGTCTGAACCCTACTTCTACATCTCTGGGTCTGTTTTGTTCATTAGCTTATTTCATTCATTGTATTCCACAAATAAGTGAGACCATGTGATACTTGTCTTTCTCTGACTGGCTTATTTCACTGAACATAATACTCTACAGGTCCCTCCACAGTGTCTCAAAGGATAAGAGATCTTTCTTTCTTACAGCTGCATAGTATTCCATTGTGTATATGTACCACTGCTTTTTTATCCATTCGTCTACTGATGGACACTTGGGCTATTTCCAGATCTTAGCGATTGTAAATAGTGCTGCTATGAGCATAGGGGTACATATATTCTTTCTGATTGGTGTTTCAGGCTTCTTAGGGTATAGTCCTAGAAGTGGGATCACTGGGTCAAATGGCAGTTCAATTTTTATTTTTTTGAGGAAACACCGTAGTGTTTTCCATAGTGGCTGCACCAGTCTGCATTCCCACCAGCAGTGTACTAGAGTCCACTTTCTCCACACCCTCGCCAGCACTTGTTGTTTGATGATAATCTCAATTCAATTCAGTATTATAATCCACTAATGAACTTCAAGAGGGAAATTCATCAGGAAAATGTGAGGGCAGAGACATCTTCATTTTGTCAGAAAGGGATGCGCTCTCACATCCGTATTTCTTCTAAATATTATGGTTTGCAAAGCCCTTACTTATATGCAAAGCTTGTTCTTCCTGACATTTCTCCTAATAAAATCCCGTGGCTTTCAAAGGAGAGCACACTCATCTTCCACGAGAAGTCTAAGGGAGAGCTTGTCCATCCGTACCGTTGTCTACTTTGTGATTGACAATTTATTGCTTTAATAAATACTTGGCATTTGACCACCGCTGTCTTTGCCAAGTGGGTTATCAAAGAAAGAAAGAGACTGTGGCTTTCTAGTACAGTGATGAGGGAAGAAATTATGTTGCTGCTGCTGCTGCTGCTGACAGTGATAACTATTTCATTCCCATTGTTTCATTAATTATCACCTGTAAAAAGATGTACGCTATTATTATTATGTTTATCTTATAGGTGGAGAAAACGGAGTCTTAGAGTAATACAGTGATCATTTCACTCTGTTTGCACTGACGTTAAAATGCACCAACAGCGGAAGCACATACATGTGTAAAAGGTCCTGTTCAATTTTATGGGCTCGTCTATTTGTCTCTGATAGGGAATTGGCTCTTTGAACTAAGTGATGAGACTTATCCAGTTCTGAACGCGGATGATTATTTCCAGACCTAAATAATTTTGTAGCTAGAAGGAATCTTACAGATCATCTGCTTCTTATTTGAGGGGTAAAGAACATAAGACTCAGAGAAAGCCTCAGTCATCCTGCCATGCCCAGCTCGCTGTTCCTAGTCCCCTGTTTTGTTAGCTCAGCTCAGCTCAGAAGCAGGTCAGAAGCAGGCGTATGAGCGTTAAAACACATGCTAACCCTGACAACTCAATGATATCCTGAAGAAGAGAGATGATGGATATATAAATAGATGGGTAAATAGATCTATTGCATGATAGATAGATAATGTATAATTTGCATCTTCTTTTAAGATGCTTCGGATACCTGAGAATTTTGGCCTTAAATTGTCCCAACAAGTTTTAACATTTATTGGAGTTACTTTTTATAGCCCCTCATCCCTCTTGCTCTCTGGCTTGCTTTATTACTTTGCTTTTAACGTTCTCCTCATCTAATTTGCTATTGCTCATAGTGAGAAAGCAGATAGTCAAGTGTGTAAAGTCCATGCTTAATAGAAAAATAGTCTGAGCGAATGCTTAAGGGAACTTCAATAAATACAGTAGATGTATTTTTATATGTGGCTTTTGTGAGTGATTCTAGCTTTTAGAAACTAGATTTTTTGGGTCTTTCTTAAGCTTAGTTTTGTTCTGTTTTCTGGTTTTATTTGGTGTTTTTTTTTTCTTTCTTTCTTATTTTGGGCCATGATAAGGTTCATGGATAAATTGCATCTGAATAAAGATGAAAACAGTTGAATACATTTTCAGGATCATATTTTTGATCTAGAGCACAAATCTTATTTTTACATGGAGTTAATCTTTTTTTCTAATATGAAAATTATGTCTCTGAAGAATTGAAGATTTTAAAAACAACCATAGAGGTCATCACGTTCAGATCCCAGATTGCCAATCTTGCTCCTTTCGGATCTAATAAGCAGAGAGGTGGTGTGATTTTGCGGAGGGCACCCTCTGCTCATAATGACGCGTCTTAATCCAGCCCCCCACCAGAGGAGCTGGCGCAACGTCCCGGGTGCTCGGGTGATGAAAGTGGGAGGCCAGGAGGTTTCCATGCCTGCTTCATCCAGCCTCGGTAAACCAAGCTGATAATTCGAGGGTTTACAGGCCGATCCTTGCAAGGGAAGCAGTTTACTCTTCATTTCTAAACATTGTGTCAAGTGAATGAGGTGACACACTAAAAAGTCATAAGAATGTATCTTTTTCATGTTTCTATTTTTCAATGAGATGTCTTCATTACATGCAAAGAAGTGGGGTGTTGATTACTGTTGCGGTTTTTTAGGAGCTTGATAAACAACAAAAGAAAACACACACACACAGCTTTCCTTTCTGCCTGAATTCTGAGCCTTTGGGGAATGACAGCTAACCGCCGTGTCACCTTGATCGCTGGCAGAGCTGTTACCGAAGTGTGCACTAAACTCTAATCCTGGAACTCGCTTCTGAACAGACTCCCTCGCTGGGGCAGGCGTCTCCGTATCGGCAGTTGGATGTGGGCTTCCCAATGGAAGAGGGCTGGGCCCCAGGGCCAGCTTCCCATTCCCACTCTTCTGCCTGAGGAGTCAGGCAGCCCCGAGAGGCAGCGCGGGCGGAGGACTAGGCTCGCAGTGCGAGAAGGCAGCTGCGGGAATGGAGAGTCAGCCCCTTAGGGGTCGGGGGGCGCACGGACATCTGAAGTCCAGTACTCCTGATCTGTGTACTGTGCTCTGTACACGTTGTTTGTCGAATGTTAAAATAGCTTACCACATCCCAGCCCCAGCCCAACTTCAGAAACATGGGGAAGGGGTTAATATCATTATCACCATTCTACAGATGAGGACATAGCCTTGGGGAGGTTCCTTTACTTGCTCAGAGTACCGTGGCTGGGCGTGAGGAGAGCCGAGAATCAAAGCAGCCCTGTGTCCCCTAAAACCTATTCGTCCCACGTCCCCAGTTAGTTCTTGTGCTAATAAATATGACAGCAGTTACCCAGGCAAATAAGTTTCCTTAGGTGAAAAGCACTTTGAATCTGTGCAGATGGGAATTTGATAGGTAATTCATGGATATTAGTGTTGGACTGTGATTGTTTAACTTTTGATTTTGAAATAATTTTAGCCTTTTAAAAAAGATGCAAAAATAGCACAGAGAATTTTCATATACCTTTTAACTCAACTTTCCTTAATGATAACATCTTATATAATTTTGGCATAATGATCAAAAATGGGAAATTGACATTGCTGTAACACTATTAACTATTAACTATAAACCTTACTCCAGTACCACCATTGTTTTCAACATTGATGGGATTTTTTTGAGGGCAGGGACTATATTACATTTATTTTCTTGTACATAGTGCCCATGGTGAGTCTGGCCTAGAGCTGGTGATCAGTAACTGCTTTGGAAATAAGGGAGTGAATGGATGTCAAGTTCCTTTGGAAAAAGCAAAAGTGAACATACTAACTAGACTGAAGGAAGGATACAGTGGAATTCATTCAGGGGACCGAAGGCTATGGTGTTACATTCAGTTTTATGTGTGTGCGTGTGCCTGTGTGTGTGTGCATGTTTATGTGTGTGTGCATGTGTTTATGTGTGCGTGTGTGTGTGTTTCACATCACACCTCAGTCCGTGCCTGAGGAAAGAAACAGCGATTGCTGGCACTCAGTCTTGTTTTTCTAGACAGGTTGTAGAAGCTTATCCTAAACCAAAGCACAGAACCTCTCTTGCTTGAAGAGGAAATCCAAATTGTTGTTTTTAGGGTTTCTACTTTCTTTTACTTATTTTCTTTATTGATTTTAGAGAGAGAAGAAAGAAGAGGGAGAGAGAGAGAAAATCAATGAGAGTGAACATTGACTGGCCGCCTCCTGCACGCCCCCACTGGGGATCAGGCCCACAACCTGGGCACGTGCCCTGACCGGGAATCCAGGGAATCAAACCGGTGACCTCTCGGTGCAGGGTCACGCTCCACTCCCGAGCCACACCGGCCGGGCTCTCTTTTCTTTCTCAGAGAGTTCTAGAGATACTATTAGCGGAGTGTGAATTTGCTATGATAGTGACTTCTGACAGCTTCAAACACAAGCGCTCTTTGCCCAAACCTTCACAACCGGAGAACGTGCACCCAGAGCGAGGCCTTATTCGAAACCCCTCTTAGTAGGTTAATGGAGCCTGAAATGGCCCCTTTTCCTGCTGGTTTCTCCGTCATGTTTTAACCAAACTGAAAATATTAATGGGACAAAGTCTAGCAAGGTAAGAATATCGCATTAGAATATTGTTCATAGTTGGGCAAAACCCTTATACGTAATTGTTATGGGAACTGATTTAGCTGAAAAAAATTCAAGTTTTGAAAGGTTTTCCTTATTGTGTTATTGTTGTTTAGATGGAAGACGTCATAGCACGCATGCAAGATGAAAAAAATGGAATTCCTATTCGAACTGTCAAAAGCTTTCTTTCCAAGATCCCCAGTGTCTTCTCCGGTGAGTTTGCATTCTGTGTAGCTCGACTTTGTCCAGATCTTTCAGAGAACTGCTTAAAATCTGGTCTGTCTTTTCAGCATTGAAATCTCTAACTCATTATTCAGTAGCCAATGTAAAACGCTAATGCCATGTGTAACATCAGGTTGGACACTTGAAATGATAAAACAGAACAAAGAAGCAAAAATCGTGACCCTACTCTTAGTTGAAAAACCATAATGGACAAATGTGAAATTAACAGAAAACAACATTAAAATGAAGATGTACGGGACCAGTGTGATGTCAATTGTATATAGAAGTGAGGAGGGTGAAAAAAATCAATGAGGAGCCAGGAAAAGGTTCCTGAAGGTCAGTGATGAGCTGAGTTTCAGAAGTGACAAGTCATGCCCTGGCCGGTTTGCTCAGTGGTTAGAGCATCAGCCCGCGGACCAGTGAGTCCCGGGTTCGATTCCAGTCAAGGACACATGCCTCGGTTGCAGTTCATCCCCGGCCCTGGTAGGGGCGGTATGGGAGACAACCAGTCGGTGTGTCTCTCCCACATCAATGTTTCTCTCTCCCTCCCTCCCTCCCTCCCGCTCTATCTGAAGATAAACAGAAAAATATCCTCAAGTGAGGATTAAAAAGAAATGACACGTCATTACAGCTTCACGGGCAGAGCTGGGAGTGACCAAGCTACAGAGAAGCAGGCAGGTGGACAGGAACAAACAGAGCTGAGCCAGATGAGGAGAGTCTCTGCGAGCCAATCAAAAGAATGCAATTCCAGCGTGTGGGGAACTCTGGAGACATTTAAAGTTTTTGCAGGGAATGCGTGATGCAAGTGTTCGGCATTCAGTAAAGGCCATTGCCTCTGTCATTGGTACAGGCTCTTGTAGGAATTGCTTGGATGCCAAGATTCCGATATGTGGGGAGGGAGGAAGAGAGAAGAGAAAGCACGAGGGTTTGCTGAATGCCAGGGTGTACCGGATAAAAGAGGCTATGACCCGACTTGGGTTTCGTGTTAGTTTCTTACCTGGGTGATCGTGAGATCAAGGAATCATTATCAGATCTACCGACACCCTACAAGTCTGATGGGAAGTGACTAGAGAAGCCCAACAGCAAACGGATGGTGATAAGTTAGAAATCTGTGCTCTGGCCCCGGGGGCAGTGGAGGCCCGCCCTGTGGGGATGTGGGCGGGCTGGGGCCTGGGCTACCCAGGCTAAGAGAGGAGGGGAGATAGGACGATCAGAGCCTTGTGGGGAGTGACAAGCGACAAGAGTAAGGGGTCTGCTGCTGAGCATGTGGAGGGGATTTGTGAACAAGGGTTGTGATGCTTCCTCGTGACCAGGACAGAAAGACCAGTGACCAGGAGGGCTTCGGCCTTGGCAAGAGGCTAATAATGAGGACCAAAGGCAAATGAGCAGGCCCACGTGTTGGGGAGTGAGCACTTCATTGCTCTCGGGCCAGTGGTGGATGCTGACCAGAGCCTGGCCCGGTATGTGAGTTTCCTGAACTTCAGTTAAGTGTGTGTGTGTCTGTGACTGAGGTGATGTCAACCTGGGGGCTGGATAATGGCCGTGTGCAGAGACATGCAAAGGAAGCCCGTCTGCAAGTTGAGAAACACGGAGCAGGAAAGAGAAGCAGCCAGGACGAGGCAGAGAGGGCTGGGCTCCTGCCTGGCTGCAGCTCTTGTCCCTCCCTGTGGCCAGGGACTGTGAAGCAGCCAGGGCCATGTCCCTTGGGATCCCTCCCCTCCTTCAGGCCGCCACCATGAACCCTTTAGTTCTGCTGTGTTCTCCACTTCCTTGTTCTCTTCCAAACCTTTCCACATCTCAGCAGATTCAGTGGTGGTTGTTAGGAAGGCACGTTTACAGACCTTAACTACAGGTATTTTAATTCATTGAGCCTGGGATGCGACAGGGAATCAGTATGTTTAAGCTGATACAAAATATAGAGGCTTGGCATCTGCTTGGCCTACAGGCGTGCTAGCTATATTTTCTTTAGGTTTTTTTATTCAGCTGAACAAACACTGAGCAGTTACTCACTATGTTCCAGTTATTGCACTGGGTTTCAAGGGCTAATATTTTCATTTTAGTGGGGAAATAGATTAGTATATGTTGGCACTAAATATTCCACCGGTGTGATGGAGTGAGGTGAGTTCTGTCCCCGGAGCTTTAAAAAGTCAGTTGTGGGAGCAGAACTGTTTAAACACTTTTATTTTATAGTCAGACCTTCAGCCAAGAACCTGAATTACATGTACTTAACTCCCAAAAGGAACACCTCTGTGAGGTGTGAGTATAATGCTAAGAAGCCTTTGGCGTAGGCAGACACGTGATCATTTACTTACTATTTTTAACTTTCGCAAAGTTATAGTCACAGATATTTATTTCATGTTCATGGAATTGCTTATGAGAGAACCCATAAAATGCATTTCTTCTATAAGAAAATACTAAAGACATTTTGTCTTTGAAGGTAAATTTGATTGATTTTTTAAAAGCAATAAGAAATGTGTGACCTGTATTTTCCCTTTCCTTCTAATTTCTAGGACATTCATTGCTAAATTTAACATTTCATTCGTAGTTTCTCACCTGACTCATCACTGACATATCCACCTTTCTTTCTGCATCTGATTGTTTTTTTTTTTGTCTTTTATTACTTTTATTTGGTGAGTGTGTGTGTGTGTGTGTGTGTGTGAGAGAGAGAGAGAAAGAGAGAGAGAGAGAGAGAGAGAGAGAGAGGAGAGAGAGAAAGGAAGATTACTATTAAAATTGCTTTGAGTCTGGTTTGGAATAGATAAGGACTCAGTCTGGAAGAAGAACATGAGAACTGTCTGCTGTGTGTTAAGAAGTTGTTTTGCCTGGAATCCTCAGCTTCCACATGGAGCTATATTCTGCCCTTGAACTGAAGCTCTACAATATAAAGTGAAAGATGAAATTTAAA
This sequence comes from Molossus molossus, assembly GCF_014108415.1. Classification (NCBI taxonomy): domain Eukaryota; kingdom Metazoa; phylum Chordata; class Mammalia; order Chiroptera; family Molossidae; genus Molossus; species Molossus molossus. The sequence goes on along the minus strand of NW_023425359.1, from coordinate 9,392,427 downwards.
TATTGCTATATGAGATTTTTATAAAAGTGTTCATGTAATTTTTATGAAATTGTAACCTCAAATTGGAAAAAAAAAAAAAGACCATGAAGCTAATATAATATTTGCTGATTTTGCTGAGGGTTTTTCCTGAATGAAACCCACACATCTTATTCCTACTTGATAGCTGTTGCCCTAGAATTCATATCCTGTGACCTACAGTATTTATTCATCTCTCATCTGAAAGTCGGTGGTAGAGCAAACTGTGACACTCATATCAGCCAAAAAGCCTTTGTATTTAAACCCTGAATGGAAGCAGAATAAAGATCCAAGACCAGATGGGGCACTAAAGTTTGTAAATAAAAGAAGAAATGATTTATTTTATATTTTTATGGCATTTGATTCCTCTTTGAGAATATACATATATATTTTTTGTACATGCCCCTAGCAGGAACTGAACCCGGGACTCTCTGGTCCGCAGGCCGATGCTCCAACTGCTGAGCCAAACTGGCCAGGGCTCCTCTTTGAGAATATTTTACAACTATAACATTTACCTTGACTACATGCATATTTGGATGAGTTAAAACTGACAGCAGAGGTTTTCTATTGCTGAACAAGATGTTCACATGTGTGGGGAGTGCTTTAGTTCTAGAAAATATCTCACATTATAAGAATATTGAATATTATTTGGGTGTAGATTTTGTTGTTGATTCACAATCATGGATGCTTTATAGAGTTTAAGTGTATAAAGGTGAAATAAATAGGCTTTACAACCTGATGAGAGAAAAATTGCTTTTTTAATATTTAATGTTCTAAGAGTTTGAATCAGCCACAGGGATTTTCTTTTTAATAATAAAGCTATGTGTAATACAGGTTTTTTATTTTATTGTTATATATTAAAATAATGATTACTTATATAATAATTACAGTAATTTTATATTGAATATGATATATACAGGATGGAGCAAAAGAAGGTTTACAGTTTGTATAGAAAATAATACAATAATTAATAAATAATAATACTAGAATAAACTTTGTTTTGCATACTCACTACTGTAAACCTACTTTTGCCCCACCCTCTATATGGTTTTTGTTTTTGTTTTTTAGTTGGAGGAAAATATTGGTAATTTGGGAGCATGCTATGTACTCATTGGCTTTTAATATGCGTTTTAAAAACTATATTTCAAGGTAATTGTTGATTATCTCTGTTTCATGGAGAAGGAAATGGGGGGTCAAAGAGTTCAAGTTTCTGGACCAATGTTGCACAGCTTACTAATATTTAAAGCCAGTTGGTCCAGTTCAAGATCCCATTTCCTTTCTCCACCAGCAGGGGTCCCTCCGTAAGTGCTGTTCCTGGCACGTGCCCGTGTTGGCTCAGCATGACACATGAACATGCATCAGTATCTGTGGGACGTGTCCCCCTCAGACAGAAACTCCAGAGCCCCTGCCAGAAAGACCAGAGCTTGTATCTCAGTTACCTCTGAGGATTGCATGACCTTGAGAAAATTGGAGGTTAGACCTAATGGTCTCCAGGTTTCTTTTCCTTGTATGTTCCATATTTCAGAGGGCTCAGCAGAGGAAAGTGTGGACCAGGGATGACTGGAATAGCATGTAGAAGACTAGCCTATTCACAAGATGACCGGACTGGCACAGCATCCATGGAAATCCTAATAGTTTCCTTCCCTAGTCGATGCCACCCATGCCTACAGCTATAATCACAAAGGTGATGCGCCCGTCCACGTGGGTACCATGGGTCCAGCTCTTTTCTTTGAACTCCAGTATATTAAACTCCTGCTGCAATGTTTACACTTGGATATTCCAAAGGAACCTCAAACTCGACATGTCTAAAATTAAGTTTATAGTCTTTTTCTCCACTCCATTCCTAGTTTCTGTCTCAGGAAATATGGCACATGCTGGAAATACTGGTCACCACGACCTCCCCTTCTGTAGCCCTTTCTCCTCATGGCAATTTCATCAGCAAATCTTACCAGTTTTTCCATCTAAGCAGCTATCAAATTATTTGGCTTTTGACCGTCTACTCTTGTATTGCTCTAGTCCACACTACCGTCTCCACTCACCTGAACCATGGCATCGACTCCTAACTGGTCTCCAAATGCACTGGCTCTTGGTTCTCTCTTCCCCACAGGGCAGCACACTGGTATTTTCAAGGTGCAAGTCTGATCCATTGAAATTATTTTCTCATTTTAGGATTAAGACCAGAATCTTTAACAAGACTCCCTACCTGACTATCACACCAGTCTCGTGGAATGTTCCCTCCTGCTTTCTTGGTTTAGCCACAGAGGTCGCTTTCCTTTCTGACACTTCCCTGAGCTCTCTGTTGTCCCGGGTTCATTCACGCTGCACTGTCCCTCTGCTTGGAAAGCTTCCTTCCCACCCCCCTTTGCTCTGCTGAGACCTCTCCTCTCAGGTCTGTCCCAGCTTTCTTCCATGAATACAGTCAACAAACTGCATTTTTTTCTTTCCAAGTACGTTATTCCCTTTTGTAGCTATAAACTCATTAGTGGTGGTATTTGACTAATGTCTGTCTTTCAGGCAATACTGTAAACTACAAGAAGATTCCATATGCTGACTTTTGTAACCCTAGCACGAAAAACAGTGTCTGATGTAGGAGATGTTCATTAATATCTGTTAAATGGGTAAATAGTAATTTCAATATTTGTATCCATATGGATTCGAAAGTAATTACACTATTGTGATTATGTGGCTTTGCCGGCGTACAAAAATGTTTGGGATTTTTAAAAACCTTTTTTGAAAACAATTTTGTCCTTTAAATTGTGTTCAAGTAGCCCTGGCTGGGTATCTCAGTTGGTTGGAGCATCAGCCTGATAGACATAGGTTGTGGGTTCGATCCCTAGTCAGGGCACATACAAGAATCAACCAATGCATGTATAAATAAGTGGAACAACAAAATCAGTGTCTCTCTCTCTCTCTCTTCCTCCCTCTCTCTCTTGCCCTTCCTCTCTCTCTCTCAAATCAATCAATCATGCTCAATTTAAAAATTCTCTGTAATTTAATGAAGTTGTTCATAATATATCACGTAAAGAAGACCCTAAGCATTAATTCTTTGTTTCACTTGAGCTGGCTATAGCTAAGGTTCTAGAGATTCTTATTTGTTAATGATAAGCATTTTTGCCAGACCTGGAAATACAGAGAAGTAAGACATTGTTTCTGTCTTGAGAAGATCACTCTCTAATGAGGAAATAGATAAATAAATAAGTGAGATAAGTTTCATGATGAAGGTCAATCCAGAGTGCTACAGGAGTGTGGGGGATCTAGCTTAGGCTCCTAGATCAGAGACATTGCTTAGAGAAAGTGGCATTTGAGAGTCATTGTAAAGGATGAGTCAGCCAGACAAAAGGAGAACATTTGTGCAAAATCTCAAAGGCATGGAAGGGCATAGTAAGCTCAGGGAATTTCAAACATTGCAGTGTCCTAAACACAAGGATGGAGAGTTTAGAGAGATGTCTAGAGAGGAAGGCTGAAGACAAAAGTTAGAGTTAAAGGCAAGGGTTAGAATCTTGAGGAGTTAGAATATTATCCTGAAAAGAGTAAAAAGAGCAACTGACAAATTTTAAGCAGGAAAGTGGCATTATCAAAAATTTAAATGGAGATTTCTCTGGGAAAAGTTGTAGAGGATAAATATTAGTTTGTAGAGAAGGGAGACAGGATGGGGAGCTGTGGTCACAAACTAGAACCTGATCCAAGGCGTGACCAGTGAGATTTAAGAAAAAATAGGACGTATAAGAAACTTGAAGGACTGAAAGGGACTTCATTACCAATTCAATGGCAGTATTAAGTATAAGGGGAAGAGAGAGGGTAGATGAATCAAGGAACCAGGCACAGTCGACATGACACAGATTTATGACATTGAGAATGAATGCACAGTGATGATACCTTTTGCAAATAAACTGAGAAACGTGGGTTATACTCTCTCCCTCCCTCCATGGAGATGATGGAGAAGAAATGATTCAGTATTGAACATACCGAGTTTCACATGTTCATAGAACAACCAAGAGAAATGTCCAGCCGGTGGACATAGAGATCTGGAATTCATGGATATTCAGCAACACAAAGAGATGATGAGATCTCCTTCTGGTAGCTTGTTGATTAAAAACTGAGTAGATGCCATCTCTTTTGGAGTTGTTTGTGCAATGAGAAAACCGAAGGACCAGAGATGGACCTCTGGGGAACAGATGCACTTAGGATGAGCAGATAAACGTGTTTCATGCATGCTTGCTTTTAGGTCGTGATCAGCAGGATTGTTGAGCCAAGTTCACTTGGAGCAGCAGGGGAGCTAGGCTCAGGGTGAACCATGAAAACCTTGCGTAAGTGACTGGAAATTGCATTATTCTGTGTGTGGAGAACTAGTGCTCAGTGGAAAAAGACTCCAGTGGTTTTCTCTGAAGTATTTGTTATGACAAAGAGAACCAATCAGCACATTAAGTCTAAACGCGTCACTAATCTGCTTTATTCAAAATGGATCATCGCCTGTGCACTACAGATAAGTGTGAAGAGGAAACCATCACTGTGTTCATTGTATATAAGCTTAAAACTAATGTTTAACCAAACCTCGGGAAGTATCTCTAGAAATATCCCCCACCATAACCTCACTCCCTGCAAATTAACTGAAAATGAAACAAGTTTGCCAGTGTGACACTCCATGATTCTTTAGGGTATTTGGACGTTCTCATGTTCTGGACAGTCGATATTTTGATTAGTCTAGATCATGGTGAAATAAGCCTTCACCTGTTGGGTGAGTTTCATGTCCTTCAGTGGATTGACTGGAAAATCACTGTGTTTCCATTGTAAGCCACAGCGCGAAATAAACCAGCATTCTCTTTGTAGATGGTGTAGGTTTTCATTAAAATTGAATTACACGATGCTTGTGAAGCAGCCCAGTGAGGTCAGAGAAAGGCTGCCTGTGGCAGCTATCAAATAAAGTGGGTTATTTAATGTGTTTGAAGACTGAACTCAGGGCATTAACTCTCAGGAGCCGAAGAGGCCGGTGTGCGCTCCAAATCACTAAGCACTATTAACAGGAGAGAAGTAGTCAGGGATTAGTAGGGAGTTCCACTCCGCCATTCCTGTATTTCATATAGCTCTGTTTTCTGGTCTTTTATTAGTTCGAGAAGGTTCTCCATCTCAAGAATGTTGGTAATTATGGAGTTGAATCTCTTTGCTACTTTTCTTTGGCAACTTAAAACCGAATTTGTGGTCTCTGTGACGTCTCGTTTTCAGCTGTGTAATGAAACCTGCACAGTATCTAGGAGCTTAAACATCAAGTTGCCTTTAAATGTAATCACTTAAGTGTGTCCTGCCTCTTTTTATTCCTCTAAGGGTTGTATGGATATTTATTAGTGTCTTGGAAAGATGATCTTGGTAGACTTAATCTTCTTTTGTCGGTCGCTGCACAGGTAAGAAGAAAAGGAACAAGCTTGGTGATATGAACTGGGCCAATGCAAGTTTGAATAGGTACATGTATTGTATTTAAAAGTCTTTAAGAACAGCTTTCAACATGGCTTATATAACTTAAACCTGATTGTTTTTGGAGTCAATTTTAAGACAATAAGAATAGGTAAGGTATGATATGTTTTCTTTGGAGACTAAGACTAGGTAATTCTAAGATGCTTCTAAGAGTCTAAGATGCTTTTTTCTGAAACTGACATCTCACTGTAAAATATTTCCTATCTATCATTGTTATGGCTATCATGGGTTTTACAGAAATCCAGAGAGAAATAGATTGCTTTTGAAAGCAATTGTAAAATCTTTTGGCAGAAATTATGCTTATACTATTTTGTTTGTATACTCTCCCAAAGAAAAGTCAAGAATGCAAAATGGAAATTTGTGAGCAATAAATAGGGAAAAAGAGGTATCTTAACTATATTGGCAGTTCTTAAAGTTCAATTGTGGGGGGAAAAAAATCTGCGTGAAAACAAGAAATGTTAACTAGATCTACAAGAGAGAGGCATGTTCGCCGACGAACAACAGACTCTTTTTTGGCATCTTCTTGACGTACCTCTCTGATCAGGTACAAGGCAACTGGCCTATAGTGACTGCACAGTCAGCCAAGCCGGGGAACACGAGGGGAAGAAACTGAACTATCTCATAATCAAATATGTATTTAAATGGACTCTGCTGCTACAGCTTCTTTACCACTCTTGGTTGTCATTCTTTTATTACTGTAAAATAGCAACGTGAAGGGATTAGAAATAGTAAAGAATTCTAATCTCAGCCACTTGGATCCTCTGGCATAGGCTTTTGATAAGTATCTTTCTAACAGCTAAATGCTACTAAGAAATGATAAGGTTAGCTATGTATTGGTCTCTCACTGTAATTTTAGAGAAAAAAATGTATTTTCAAATGTGGCTAGATCAATTTGATATGACCAAGATGGAAGCAAGCTCTTACTCATTTTATGTTCAACGAAGTGTGAGAAGAAAGAGTAAAAAGTCGGGAGTATTCTAGTGCTTGGATTTTAGATGAGCTTTCTGTGTAGTCACACAGACCAGGCCCAGAAACTGTCTTCTCTCTTAGGGTAACTGTAGATGGTAGTGCTGCATCCTGTAGTGCTTTCTAATTATCTAATTTGCTCTTTTGTATTTTAAGTAAATAGTATTTGGGTTGGAGTTGATTTTGTCTTCCAGATAACTCCATCCCGGAGAGGGAAGATCCTGTCTAAATCCATACATATTTCTATCAAAGTCTACAAATAAGAGTCCTCTCTGACTACTGACTGTTTTTGGGGACAGTTCTGTTACCCTACTCAGAACATTGTGGCTTCTCCTTATGGCATCTTTGTTAGAGGAAAGGGTCTTAACAACACAACTGAATCATTTTATTGTTGTATGACCCACAACTATAAATAAATTTCTGAAGATGAATTATTCTATCTAAGAATATAAACAGAACTCAAGAGTAAACCACTCACAATGGGCCAAAATACCTAATTTACTGGACAAATGACAGTGTGCCTACAGAATACTGGGTATCGTTCCAAAAGGAAAGAGATTCCAGGTGCCTGGAGGGGCCATTTCAAGCTCTCTTATCCCTGTCTGGGAATCTGACAGGGCCCACAGTCAAGTGCAGGGTGGATGCATGAACACGTAGTCAAGGTTCTGTGAAGAAATATTGAGCCTCACTAATATTGTAATTTCTTTTTGGACTGTGGGGAAAGGGACAGTTGATGTACTTTATTTAGAATTTCCAGAAACCATCACTGTATTTCTACAAAGAAGAACTGTGTCTTCACGGCTGTGTGGGGAGCTGGGACTCCTTGGGCATAGTTCAGGAACAATGAGAAAAGGCAGAAAACAGTGCAGTCACAACCACACAACTCTCTGCAAGTCTGGGAAATCCAAGCTGGTGTTGAATTTTATCGTAGCATTGAAATGTTATCTTTATAGGCATCTTCTGGACTCAAGATTTACAGATGATGCTAAATTGTACTAAAAAGTGAAAATCTAAGCCAAGAAAGAAAGAAAGAAAAAAAAAGGAAAGATGAAAACACTGGGATATGTGAAGTTCCAGAAAATTATCAAAAAAGATCAATTTAGCCGCACTGAAAGTAATATATAGAAAGTTGAGTTTTGAGAGGACAGGTTCAGCACTAAGAGTGAAGACGCATGAAAGGAATCAGAGTCACCAATAGGCTGGTCCCTGAGGTCACTGCTCTATTATGTTTCATTGATCAAGACCACATGAGGTCTCCAGTAAGGTGTTCATTAAAGCATGGGGTGGGGGGAACTGGATAGAAATAGAAAACTGTCTTACCTATATTTAAAACCAAAGGAATATAAACTTATCAGAATTAGAACCATCTCATGCTTTTTTTTTTTTTTTTTTTAAATCCAACCTCAAGGTCAACAGAATCTAAGTAATAAAAGGTAGAACTCATTACTGGTTATGTGTTACGAATATAAATATTAGTTCAAAAAGGGATATACAACTATGAATAATACATGCACCAGAGAGGGAACAAGAAAATCAGGGGATGTGTGGGCTCTATTATTTTTTTTATGTTGATGTCATCAGGCAATTCAGTATTTCTATGTGTGTCGCAAAGAAAAAGGGAAATAAAGGGAAACATTATTATAGTCATCATAGTTAATATTACGATTTTTATCACCACCTTAAGAAGCTCAGATTAGGCCCAGATCTGGACATTTTCTTCCCTAATAGATAATTGATCTGTTGTTGCAAGACCAAGGAAACCTATACTGGATGCTCTGTAGCATCTGGTGCTGGTTTTCTTAGTAAGTTCTCAAAAGGTATTTGTTGAATTTCTGTAACATTCATGAAATAATAATCATTCCCCATGTTTTCAAGGTGACAGGCTTTTAACACTCTTTAATATGTCCTATCTTTTATTCCTCCCAATCAACAACTCTGCATATCAAACTGAAATCTTCTAGGGTGATAAAGGCTTGTTCATTTCTGGTTTCATGTCTTACCATTTGAACTTGAGATATTTCATATTGATATTGATTATTTTGCTTAAATAAATCACATTTTGACTTTCTTAACTAATTTCTTTATTATCATAATGTCAATACCCAGTGGGCTGTGCCATCTGGATGGTTACTAAAGAAGAAAATAATGAAAGTCAGAGGCAGTTTTACAAATTTATCCTGGGAGATTTAACTGACGCAGGCATAGGAAATTTTCATTTTATAATAATCTACTGTGGAAATTGTTTCTCACAAACGTTGACTTTTCAAGCAACAGACCTGGAAAGCTTAATTTTGTTCTTTGGTGAGTTATTGTCTAAAACTCCTAGAAATGAGAGGCTGCTAAAGAAAAACCTATTAAAGGGGAGCTTTACTTCTTTATTTAATACGTTATCGTTGCTTTCTTTTGAGAGATCAAATTAACCTTAGAGATAGAGACTTAGGATGGCACTGAAGTCCTCATTATCCCCAAGAATGAATGAATCTTGATGACTGAATTGCTAGTCTGGATGTGTTCTTGTGAAATAATGAATTAGTGCACAGCATGTTCAAGGTGTGTGTATAATCTACCATTCTGCACAGCCTTTATGTCTTGATGACACCATCTGGTTTTCACTTCATGCCTCTCTGTCTCTCAGAACATGAAGGACTTCCAATTTCCACCCCCCAGTAATTTTAGGGTACAGAACTGTCCCAACCTTCCTCCTATCCCATTCTCTTTCAGACCAGCCTCGACTGATCGTTGCTCTTTGGATTTTCCTAGCACTGTGTTTTTCTTCATGGGGTTTATTTCACCTGACTTTTTGTCCTAAATGGGTATGAGGTATGGTTCTTACCAAAGGCTGTGCACACCTGGAGAAGAAAAGTGATCCCACAGTTCAATTTGTATCCTCTGTAGCAGAGTGTCTGGCACATAAGACACTCAGCAAATGTTAATGACTTCTCACAGGACAGCTGATGTCCCAGACATTCAATTATAGCCACACAAAAATTTTATTTCTCAATATATTGGCAGTGGGAAGAGCACACATCTAATTATTTGCTCTGTTGGCATCCAGTGCTGTATGATGCTTTTATCTCAGTGGGGAGCAGTAGAATGATGGCAACTCGGCTTTGTTGTCGATTACTACCTCAGATGGGTTTCAGAATGGAGTTCCAGGAAATTGAACATAATTTTCAAATTTCTCCAGAGTCCACAAACACTCTCAGCTTAAGTTTTGTTATTTGGTTTAAACATTTATTCGCGAAGATATATGGACCACTGTGTTCATTGCAGCATTGTTCACGGTGCCCATGGAAACAACCAGAGTACCCGTCAATAGATGGGTAGGAGGTACCTACATACTATCCAATATTATACAGCCATACGAAAAGATGAAATGCTGCCAGTTACGAGAACATGGATGGACCTTGAAATTATCTTGCTACGCGAAATAAGAAAATACTAAGAACCATATGATCTTACTCATGTGAGATATAAAACTCATGGACACAGATTGGCAGTGTGGTGGGTACCACAGGAAAGATTGGGTGAGGGTAGTAAAGGGTAAAAGGCCAAATATATGGTGACAGAAGATGATTTGACTTTGGGTGGGGGGAACACAATGCAATATACTGAGCATGTATCATAGAAATGTACACTTAAAACCTATCTAAACTTATTAACCAATATCACCCAATCAGTTTCACTTTTAAAAGTAGTAATTCCAAGAATCAACCTAGAAGACACATTCAAAGAAGTTGCATTGGTGTTTTAAAATGTCTAGAAAGCAAAGCTTGATGTAAAGAATCCTTGGCCACTGGTCACTTTCACCCCACAGATAATGGGATCTTGAGGTTACAAGCTAATTTGGTAGCTTCCTTTTTGGAAGGACACTTTTCATGGCCCATACTCTTCCTGAGCTCACGTACTCCTAGTGACCTTTCTCTCTCAGAACAAATTCCATTTCAGCAATCTCCCAGGGTCCACCTGGGGAAGATGCTGAGGTTACAGAGGACTGGATTACACGCGGAAGGTCTGCTCTCTCTCCTTGTTCCTCTTACCAAAGACTTGTCAACATGGGGTTAATGAGTTATGGGCATAACATTTTTGGTTTTTCAAGCTTTTTGATACCAGAACTATGTTCCTCTTAGCCCAAGCCTTAGAGGATCTAAAAGGGAGGTAAAAATAGAACTAACATTTTCTTTAAAAATTTAAAGAATCGTTCTTCTTTGGATGAGAGCAAGGAGGTTTCCTTTAATATTTGACTTTTCCCCCTTCTCTGTTTGGCAGCATTCAGATGCACAAATCGCATGGAAGGCATTCCCGGCTGAAAGCATTTACGATCAAACACCAGAAAGCTAAAAATAAGTATTCTACCCTTCTCTAGCAGTTATCGAACAATTCTCTTAACCCTTCTGATCCGGTGGCCTTTTTAGCAAGAGGTGGATGTTAACAGTTACTGGGTGCAAATGCAGGGGAGATCGTTAAATAATTCAAAGATAGCTGCACTCAAAATCACCTCTCAGCTCTGAACAGTCCATCTGGTTTCAGAACTCCAAGAGTTTCAAAAATGGTGATGCAGCTTACACTCCAAGGTCAGCATTGCCTTATACCAATAAGAAGCTATCATATTTCAAGGCTTTTAAAGATAGAGCCCTTTAGTTGGCACCATCTACTTGAATTTTTGAGGGGGTAACCACCTCACCTCACTCTCAGCACGTGTGGTTCGAGTGGGGCAGCCTATTCCCTGGATCAAGGATGTGGGGAAGGAATGTGACTCAAGCTTCACAGATGAGAGATTCACGGCAGGTGCTTTTGTTGGAACCACTGGGGAAACCCTTTCTCTTTCTGTATGTTGTTAAGCTGGTAGGTACAAACCTGAATGTAAAATGTGTCTCTAAGTGACACCAGTGCAGAAGGGAGCAGAACCAGAAAGTGAAGGGAAATTTGCTCCTGACAACTTTTGAGCATCTTGATCCAGTTCTAACTGAAGCTTTGCAACTACTAAGCCAATAAATCCCCCACTTTGCTTGTTAGCTTCATCCGAGCTTCTGGTAGTGGGTTATGAATGATACATTCTTTTTCATGATTCAGATCCTCATCTGTTTCTAAGGGGTTCTTTGCATCTGACACCAAACTTGGTTATTTTGTGTGTGTGTGTGTGTGTATGTGTGTGTGTGTGTGTGTGTGTGTGTGTATATATATATATATATATATATATATATATCTCTATATACATATATATATATATTTTTTATCCTCACCTGAGGACATTTTTTGATATTTTGTTCAGATAGAGTAGGAGGGAGGGAGAGAGAGAGAGAAACATAGACGTGAAAGGGACACATTAAGTGGCTGCCACCCGTACAACCCAACCAGGGCCGGGGACAAACTGCAACCGAGGTACGTGCCCTTAGTGGGAACTGAACCCGGGTCTCTCAGGACCACAGGCCGATGCTCTAACCACTGAGCCAAACCGGCCAGGGCCAAACTTGGTTATTTTGATATTTGTTTTCCTTTGGATGAAAATTTCCTTTTAAAGTTACATATTTTTCTTTCTTTGGCTTGCAAAACCAAAAGGAAGCATCATTTATTTTTCTAAAATTAAAACATGCTAAGATACAAAGACAGTTAATCATCTATTTTTATCACCGAGGCCTATGACGTCGACTTGACTTGCCACAGTTGCAGAAATTCAAAGAAGAAAGAGGGCATTGATAAAGGATGTTTAAGGGTGAATTAATTCCACAGAGTGTTGTCCATTACCTTGTTAATTATCTGACTATAATTAGGTTTCTGTGGCTTTTTCTTCCTCCAAGATGCTAGAAGCGCTAAGAACAAGCCTGCGTGTTGAATGCGTATCCTTGTTTCTACTGGAATTTTTCAGATTCACTTCTTTTCAAGGGGCTTTCACCACAGTGTGGGCCACAAGGCGGAAGAGTCGTGTCTTATTCACCCTCATATTCAGAGTCAGTGGGTATGGCATATGTGCTGGAAACGTATTTGCTGAACCCAACTAACTGACCTGAGTTGTAGTCAGAGTTTACGGAAGGCCCACTTGGCCATCTCTAGGGGTTTCTCATGGAGCGCCCCCTACAGTCAGGTGCTGTGATGACACAGAAGCAGGAGTCGTATATTCGGGAGTGTCTCATTTTAAAGAGAAGACTGACTTATATTGAGTTCATCTCCTATTTTTCCCAAACCCACACGAATGTCAACAAAGGAAGGTTTTGAAAGGTGCTGACCCACAAGAACAGGAGAACAGGCAGAAAAGAAAGAAACAGTCGGCGAAAGATGAGAAGTGAGTGTCCACACTTAGCAGAGTGGATGGAGGTGTCACACAGCTTCCAACAGGGGACCGGTCGGAAGGAGCCAGTTTGGCTCACAGGACTCAGTACTGCGAAAGACTTAGTTAAGGAACAGGGCTGGGAAGAGAGGGGGTTCCTGGAATAAGGCTTGTAGAGCAGCTGAACCCCCAGGTCCCTTCCCCAGTCCGTGCGACCTCCTAGTGAAGTCACAGAGTTCATTCTTGGGAAGCACTGGGACGCTCCTGGTCTGAGAATTCCAGGCAGAAAGGCCACTAGCAAGTGCACAGTATTGAACTTTGGGATTTTCACCCTTTCCCAGCCCAGCCTGCCTCCAGGGCCCTGACAGTCATGGGCAGACTTCCTAACTCCACTAACTCCAGAACAATGACCCTCCCATACTGGTATGTTTCCACATACAGGGATTTGGAAGTATAAAGGGATAACATTATACAGGAAGACAGGTACACACACACCTGGAGAAGGGCATTGATTCAGCTTCAGTAATTCATCGAATACTTTATCAGAGCTGACAATAGCCCAGGCTGTGTGGAATCAAGGGTACTTTAGGTAAGAGAATGTTCACGACTGGCTAGGCAGAGAGGTATAAATGATGGAATTTAATATCTGCTTACAAAAATAAAATCCGTTTACCTGTATAATTCCAATGATTTTAAACTCTGTAATTCTGGGCTTTTCACTTACAGATAGTAAAGTTTTCCCTGGGAAAAAATGGTTCTGTGTTTACATAATTCAAAGATAACTTAAGATCTGCATAACTTTTCCTATTTCTGAATCATCTTTATGCATTACATTTTCTTAATTTTTTTTTTTTCAAAATCACTGTCACCTTCTTGCATCTATAGTCATCTGATCATCTTCTTTTAAGAAGTTCTTCCAGTCCAGCACCCTGTTCCTGTTTTATTGCTTTTGGTCTGATTGCCCCTTGAGATCAGGACTAGATGCCTGTTATCATTTTCTGTGTGTCTGTTATTGAGCAGTCGAGCGGGCCCGCATCAAGTGCATAGTGTCAGCTCTTAGTGTGGTACGTTAATCATGATTTCATTTTCTGTATTTTCTGATGCCTTAACATCTTGGGGCCTTGCTGATCTGGTCAACACTGCAGCCTCCAGAGGTGGTCAGTTTCTAGACACAGAAAAGGACTCGTCTGTACGCACAACTCCCACTGGCTAAGCCACCGGTCCAAAGCCCATCCCACGCCCCGCCCCTCTCGGCCGTCACGGAGCTCTTACCCTCCTGGGCCACACTCCTTCAATTAATCACCCCACAGCGCGGTACCAGCCCAGCCTGGTTTTGCTTACCCTGTCTTGTCTTGCCTTTTTCATGAAAAGTACAGAGAGGCTCTTGCCTCTGCTTTCTCTTCACCCTCTCTGCCTCCTGGCAACTGACCCTGGTGCTTCTCCACATGGTCCTCCATGGCACGCCATCCCTCGTGCTCTAAGGAATGATGACCGACAACCTCTTCCTTCCTTCCTGTCGTTTCCCTCATGGCGCTCTCACTCCACCTGCTCCGAACAAATCCGGGGTACATTTAACACACTTGGCTTGCCCTGTGCCCAAGATTGACAGGTAAGAAGACAACCAGCCCAAATGTAGTCAGAGCTTTCGCTTACACACAGAGCAAAAGCAAGATCAGCATGATGTCCGCTTCCAACATCCCCGTTCCCCCAGGACACCACCGGACCAGAGGGACCAGATGACCCATGACGCAGCTGGTGGGTCACTCTGCAGCTGAGAAGTCAATTCCACACCGCAGCTAAGTGGTCTTAGAGTCTGCAGCTGTACCCGAAGAAGGATGGAGTGGAAAATTCCATGCCTCGGGGGAACCCAAGAGGCAGCTAGGAAACAGGCTCATGGCAGCCTTCTGCAGGATGGAGAGCCCCCCGCAAGAGAGGCTGTCCCAAAGCTCTCAGCCCACCATTTCACCGTGTTCCAGGAAGGATCTCAGAGGGCATCCTGCCCACACACGGTTCACACTGCAGTGGAGAAGCCTTGCCTACAGGGTCTGCACGGGGCCATGCAAGGTCACAGGTCACTCTGGCAGAGCTGACCTCTACATTTATCACTTAAGACCTTTTGGGCTTTCTAGCCCTGTGATATTTTAAGGAAAGATTAGTTCTACCTCCACCCAGCGTAACTCATCAGATGTGCTGGTGTTTATCCGATGTACTTTAAAATGGATTAACCTCTTAGATTACTACATTGTGGACCTGTACTGAGAGATGACATCAGTGCTACCTTCTAGCTCTGTTTATTTCTTAAACTAATGATTTCAACTTTTGTTCTTTGTGTGTGATAAGAACATCTTCAGTAAAAGGCGAATACTAATGATCACATAGCACTTAATTTTCAGAGTGAAGATCCTCCTTTCCTTCCTCTTTGTCTTTTCTAGCCTTCCTCTCTCTTTCATCTCTGCATTCATCGAGGTAGGTGGTGCTCTACCCTGTCGATCTCTGGACGAAAGTGCCTGGTAATGTGATTTTGTTTACCGGAGGGAATGACTCAGACAAGACGCAGACGTTTATCCTAGGTTCCTTGATTGGATCTTTGATTGGTCATTGTTCTTTGCGTTTGCCTGGTGAGTTTAATCAGATAAGAAATTAAGGAGTGCATAGATATTTAAGTAGCAGAGCATGTTTTCTTTACATACTTACAACATCCCTAGTAAAATTCTACCTTAACATTAATTTAGCACCTATAGATTAACAAGATAAGCGCAGCTGTTTCTGTCACCATTTTATAGCCGTCACTGAAGATCAGAGAGCCGAATGTCTTGACCAAAATCACACTGTTAATGAACATGAAAGTGAGACTTGAATACAAACATGGCAGATTTTCACTTACTGTCTTTGATCTCATACATGCTCTCTGCAGCACTCTTGTGGCCTGAGTTGTCTTTGCTCCAAATCACGTTTCGAAGTCCTAACCTCTAGTACTTCAGAATGTGACTCAGTCACACAGGGACGCCCCGATGGCTGTGTGCAGAGCAGAGGCCCCCTGAGAGCACTGCGAGAAGGTGGCTGTCTACCAGCCAGAGAGAGAGGCCTCCAGAGAAGCAGACCTTCCAGTGTCTTGCTCTGGGCTTCCAGCCTCCAGAACTGCAAGACAAATCCCTGCTGTTTACACCGCCCTGTTGGTGGTATTTTGTTGTGACAGCTCTAGCAGAAAACTAACACAGGCACAAAACAGAAACTGCGGAGTTCACTAAACCATGTTCTACAGTTTTCTTAGACCAAACTAGTCTTTTCTTTGGGACCCGTTCCTAACAGAAACCGTAGTGTCTACTGAATTAATGCTGCGAAAGGTGAATGGGTACCTTTTTATATTTGTAATGAGTCTCAAAATATCTGGCCAGGGATGCTAGCTCTGAGAAATACCCTGTTACCGAAGGTGTAATCGATCCGGTCCACAGCCACCCACCTGCAAAGGGAGATGGAAGAGTAAAGTTGGAGAGCGTGTTCCTCCAGCTATAAACTCAGGTGAAATGCCAATGGCGAAAGGGAAGAAAACTAAAATTTTCCAGGGATGCTAGGCTTTTATGGAAGATGCTGCTGGCCACCAAGATAGCTAGAGAACATGTTTAGTAAATATCAGGAAAAAAGGACAATCGAGCATTTTTTATTCAGTCTCCACCAAATATGAACGTAATGGAAACCCAAAACTCTTAGCAAATATTTTTTTTTTTTTTTTTTTTCAATTTTAATTATGGAGTGGGAGGGAGAGAGAGGAAAGGAGAGAGAGAGAGTAACATCGATGTGAAGGGACACATCGAGTGGCTGCCACCCGCACGACCAACCAGGGCCGGGGACAAACCGCAACCGAAGTACGTGCCCTTAGCGGGAACCGAACCCGGGTCTCTCCGGACCGCAGGCTGACGCTCTAACCGCTGAGCCAAACTGGCCAGGGCTCTTAGCAAATATTTTGAGAAGCAGTTGGCATTTTCTTATCCCCATTGTGCATCCCTGTGAGTCATGTGAATAGGGTGGTTGTCTTCCATTTTCTCTCCTAAACAGAGAGCATCCCACGTTGTTCTCAATGGCTGGTTACCCAAACGGGACCTCCTGTTGGCTGTTCTGATAATATTTTCTGGTAGTGGTTTGCCAAATTCCATGCCTAATATAGAAATTGCCCGTTCCAAGGCCACCCCGCTTACCATCTGGGCGTGCCTCTCTGCCTGCTTCCTAGTGGGGCAGCTCCCGCAGGGTGGGCATGCTCTTCTGCAGGCACTGGCTGGCCAGCCCTAATCCCAGCCTGAAGAAGCATCTTCTCGTGGCATGCACAGCTGTGTGCAAAACACTTTTCTCAACTTGGTCAAGCGTTTGGTGAGGTCACAGTCCCTCTTCATGGCTCTCCCCAGCTCTGTCCACCTCCCCACCTCACCTTGGGGTCAGGGAGCAGACATGCTCATAATCCCCCTGTGATCAGAGAGGACACTGCCCTTCTTTGGATGGCCCAGTGTTCCAGGCAGAGGGGGTATCATCTGAGCCTTTTGAAACCTGCCTAACTTGTGTGCAACTGGACAAAGTCTTTAGCGTGTCTGAGACTCAGCTTTCTCATCAGTAAAGTGAGGATAATAATGCCATTCTCAAAAAGTTGTTATAAACATCAAAGCCCCCCCCCCAATATATGTACATTAAATATAACAAAAAAGGTATAAATATATATTATATATATAAATATGTGTCCCCAGTAAGTATAAGGTCACTCACGATATGTCAATTTCTCCTAATACAGATTCTGTTTGGTATTTTTTCTGTTACTTAATTCTGTTTCAATGTAATTTTCCAATATTCTGTTTCTATCGAGGGCACTTTTTTTTTTTTCCCAAAGTTTCATGTCTATTATTTAACTATATTACTGATGTTCTACACACTTTGCTCACTTCTAGGTTCAACTTATTTTGCCTAAGTTTACCTGGGGATGATGCAGTGAATTTATTTCACGCGTGACACTGTGTCTATAATCATACCTAAGAATCGTGTTTTGGTAATTCCTGCCAAATCTGTCACTATGTCAGTGGTTATATTTTCATTGACTGTCAACAGTTTTTTTAATCCAAGTTATTTATTTTTGGCAATACACGTGTTATTGCTTATACCCAGAGGGTAATGTTCAAAGTATTTCAGAAGTGATATTGGGCAGGCACCTAACCGTCACGCCAGAAGCTGGCTTTGTCTGGGTTCAGCTGGTGCACCTCACTGTGGCCTGGGTGGCGGACGTGGAGAGGCTCTCTGGGGAGGTAGCTATTCACCAACCTCTACAGATGTATTTCAACGTGTTGACAACTCCAATAGCTACATCCATGTCAAGGGCACCTTTGATAAGCGCATTCTCAGATGTCTCAGAAATAAGATCAGCAGAAAACTCAAGTGTGTTTCTCTTTTTCAGCCATGTCCTCATGAAGGTTTACCATTTCACTAGCACACACACACACACACACACACACAGCCACATGTGAAAACATGAATACGTGGAAACGGTGTTATTCTTCCCCCAAAGAGATCTGATGCCATTGGATAACTTGTTCTCCTCACTGGGATTTTCATTCATGTATGCTTTTCTCCTATTGACTTTATGTAGGGGAGATTTGTGAAGATGTAAATGGCCCCACCTATAATTTGTATTAGCAAAGTTTCGCCTATTACTCTTCATGTCTCTGGGGTGTTGGAGTATCTCTGGAGTATCTGGCAGTGTTTCAAGGCACCTGCTCCTTGGTGCTAAGGCTTCTAAATTAGGCACAGGTCAGCATTGCACCTCTGGAGACAATGCACCCCTCAGAGAAGCAGTATCAATGCGTTACCTGGACAAAAGCACACTCCTAGTTCTAAAACATCTATATGTCTCTGGTAGTATAAGGAACATGGTATTGACCAACATTGAAAGGAATATCTTTTAAACATCTTTCTTCCCCTGCCAAGACCATGAGTCTTTTCTCCACTTTCTGTTTCCAACTCCCTCCAGAGGAGAGGTGCTATGTGGTGATGATTAGAGTGTAGACTCTGCCCAGCAAGTGTGGCTTAGTGGACTGAGCATCATCCCATGGACTGAGAGGTCCCTGTTCGATTCCCAGTCAGGGCACATACCTGGGTTGTGGGCTCGATCCCCAGTAGGGGGCGTGCAGAAGGCAGCCGATTGATGTTTCTCTCTCACATCAATGTTTCTCTCTCGCTCTCTAAAACAACAAAAACAACAACAACAACAAAAAATAAAAATATATTTAAAAAAAGAGTGTGGACTCTGAAGCCACACTCCCTGGTTAAAACCCAGTTCTTCCATTTATCGACTTTGTGACCTTGGACAGGTTATCCAACTCTATTGTGTTCTTTCTGTTTCTTCATCGGTAGAAAGAATGATAATGATTTTAAGAGTTGAGTTAATATATGTAATATATTACTATGGTATCTGGCTGTTGGTAAATGCTCAGGAAGTTGTAGCTATGGTGATTAGTTCTCATCATAAAGGGAAAAAAGCCCAAGGAAATCCACAGTGTATATTTCGTGAGCTTTGGTTGTAATATGGTAATATGGGTCTTAAAAAACGGTTAGATTTACAAATAGTATTTAATTAATATATTTAGTATGTAGATAGAATCCCAAAGCTCAAAGTAATCTTTACTTTATCTGGTCAAAATATTGACCAACCCACTGAATTAATGTGGTGAATATTGTGTTAGCTTCTTTACGAGCGTTTTGGCTGCTGCAGAATTTCTGGTCAGCAACAACCAAACTCAAGAGTTGCTGTCAAATTTTTCCAATTCTACGCTGTTGCTCTCTGAAAAACGTCAGTCTACAGCTTTACTTTTCTGATTCTGTCTTGGACTCAGCACATCAATTCCACTGCCTATTGGAGTCAATTATTTGGGAGCAGTTACCTATGCATCTTAACTATTAGGTGAGAAACTAGTTATAGATAACACATAAATGGTCCAGCCGTTGTGGCTCAGTGGTTGAGCATCGACCCATGCACCGGGAGGTTGCGGGTTCGATTCCCAGTCAGGGCACATGCCCAGGTTGTGGACCCGATCCCCGGTGGGGGGCATGCAGGAGGCTGCCAGCCCATGTTCTCTCTCATCAATGTTTTTATCTCTCTCTCCCTTCCTCTCTCTAAAATCAATAAAGAAAAAAAATTAGATAACATATAAATGTATTGTTCTGATTATAATGATCTCTATAGTTATAATCTCTATTTGCAGATCTTGCTTTTAGTAAAAGTTTTCATTTCTCAGTAGGTTTCTGATTTTTCATGAATGTTCAACAACCTGGCGTGTAGACATTCCCAGCCCTGGAAAGAGTTCTCAGCGGTCCTCACGTGATCCCTGCATATTCAACATTGATTGTCTACTAAGCATTGAGTTAGGGTCATGGAATACACAGTTAAACCAGGTACAATCCTTAAATGAAGGAGTTTCCATTCTAGTGTGAAGAGAGAGATACACAGTCTTTTTTAAAAATATGTTTTAAAATTGATTTTTAGACAGAGAGGAAGGGAGGGGGAGAGAGAAACTTGGATGAGATAAAGAAACATCATCGACTGCCTCCTGCATGCCCCTTACTAAGGATCAAGCCTACAACCCAGGCATGTGCCCTGACTGGGAATTGAACTGGCATCCTTCCTGTGCACAGGACAATGCCCAGCCAACTGAGCCACACTGGCCAGGGCAAGATACACAGTCTTTATAGCAGTGTTGTAAATGTTATAATAGAAACAGAAAGGAAGAAAAGGCCAAATCAAGTCCCACATGTAATGGAGATCATTCCTTGAGCTTCATTTAACTATTGTGGCATTTCACCAGAAATGGGGACATTAAGGCTTAACAGCCCTCAACTGGCAACTTTGCATAGCTAATTAACATGTAAGCCCTTTGAAAAAGTCCAAAACCCCTGATGCTAAACTATGCAAAGTAGGACACACTGTATTTCCGTCCAGGAAGGAAACATTTCTTTTCTTTTTCAATCACAAACGGAAATTAGTTTCACGGATCCTAGAAGCTCCTTAACAACCAAGTTTGTCTGAAGATTGTATTTCCTCCCATAACAAGGTAGGAGGCGACTAGTTCACCTCAGTGTCCAGGAAGTCTTGCAGTAATTGTCTACAAAACACCTCTAAATATATTTCAGCTTTGGTGTTCTTTCTTCTAAGTCACTTAAGTGCCTTATTTTAAAAGCTTCGGAAGTCTGCTGTGGCAAAAAATATGTCTGTATTTCTGGTTGGTCATCCATTTACTCATATAGACAATTTCAAGCAGGGTAATAAGGAATGACTTCATGGGTAATGGGTTAGAGTTAGGGGTGATGTCAAGATTAAAATTACACAAAGGCGGTAGTTGCGTTTTTTTGCACAAGATGAGATAAAGGAAAGTATCATTTGCTATATTGTTTATTTATAATATATGTTTCATACTGCACTTACTTCCACGTAAGATTTGAGGTTTACATAACCTTTTTACCATGTATCTTCCGTATCTACTCTCTGTGTAGTAAATAATACTAAACAGCATTGTTAGAGTCCATACCAAATGCTAGATATTGTCTACATAATATATATGATTCACCTTGTTTAATCCCCACAACAGCGCTATGACAGAGATATTCTTATTAGCTGATTGAATACTTGAAGTGTTCGTGATTAAGAAATAGTGCTTCTCACATCACTCAACTAATAAATGCAGTTTATTTACACCCAGGTAGTCAGATTCTAGCTCTTGCACTTCATAATATACCCTCTCCATAAATCTATGGACAGCTAAAAAATTGTTGGATAAATATGCTTTTTAAAATTAATATAACAATCTTGAAGAAATAAGAGATGTTTTGTTATTGAGCATTAATTTTGGATTCAATCTTTTTGATCACTTAAGGTAAAAGAAAATACAGTGGTTTAAATAATCCCCATTGGTGTTCATGGAAACATCATGTCTCCATTGATGTTTTAACCAAAACAATGAACTTGATCCTGGTACCACATTCTCAAGGAAATTTTAACATTTTGCATTCCATAAAACATAAAGGCCAATGTCTTCAATAACAGCATTTCAAATATATTAAAAAAGAGTTTTTATATTACTATTCTTTAAAAGTGGGCAAAACTGGGAAGGGGTAGTGGTTAAAACTTGGAGAGAGCCCAGAGTAAGCCAACTTTTTTTACCAGGTGTTTATCTATAAATATTTTAGTCTGAACAACCACCTAATCATTATTTCCTGCTATTGCCCCTGTTTTATAGATAAGAAAAAAAAAAGAAAGAAAAGATTGACATGTTAACTAGCTTATCAAGCTTACATAACTAGTAAATGGTGGGCACATATCTTTCCAATTCCAAAATCCATTCCTTCTCTTTGACACCATGTTTAAAATAGTATGAGGGGTCAAGCTGGAGTTATATATATATATGACTTTCTAGTGATGTTACTTTACACTTAAGTGATTTTCAAAGAAGCTTGACCACTGGAATTCATTGTTATTTTAGGGATTGCATTGAATCTTTAGACTGCTTTGGATGATATGGACATTTTAATGATACTAAATTTTCCAATCCATGAGCACAATATATCTTCTTATTTATTTGTGTCACCTTCAATTTGTTGAATCAGTATCTTATAATTTTCAGAGTACAGGTCTTGGTTACACTTATTTCTAGGTATTCTCTTTGATGCAATTGTAAATGGGATTTTTAAATAATTTCTTTCTCTGAAAGTTTGTTATTAGTGGATATAAATATAACAGATTCTGAATATTCCTTTTGTATCCTACAAGTTTATTGAATTTTTATAGTTCTGATCATTTTTTAGTGGAGGTTTTATGATTTTCTGTATATAGTAAATCATGTCATCTGCAAATAATGACAGTTTTACTTTTTTCTTCTTCATCTTCTTTCTTGTTAATCCTCATCCAAGAATATCCTTCCATTGAATTTTTAGAGAGAATGGAAAGGAGGTAGAGAGGGAGAGAAACATCAGTGCGAGAGGGGCACATCAACCTGTTGCAAAATTTATGCTGAAATATCAGCTGCTAGTCTTTTGGGAGTTGCCTTGTATATAACTGTTTTTCTCTTTCTGCTATCAAGATTCTCTCTTTATCTTTACCTTTTGACATTTTAATTATGATACGTCTTGGGTCTCTTTGGGCTTATTCTATTTGGGACTCTCTCTGGTTCCTGAACTTGGATGTCTGTTTTCCTTGCCATGTGAAGAAAGTTTTCCGCCATTATTTTCAAATAGATTTTCTGTCCCCTTTTCTCCCTCTTCTCTTTCTGAGACCCCTTGTAATGTGAATGTTAGTGGGCTATATGTTGTCCCAAAGATTCCTTAAACTATCCTTATTTTTAAAAGCTGTCTTGTTTTTGCTTTTCCTTTAGGTGATTTTTTCCTACTGTCTTCCAGATGGCTGATTCATTCTTCTACATAATCTACTCTTATTTTGATTCCATCTAGTGTATTTTTAAATTTAAGTATTGTATTCTTTAGTTATGGCTTGTTCCTTTAAAATATTTTCTATCTTTTTGTTGAAGTTCTCACTGTGTTTATCCATTCGCCTTATGAGTTTGGTCGGGTCTTTATGACCATTACTTTGAACACTTTATCTGGTAGATTGCTTACCTCCATTTTGCTTAGTTCTTTTTCTGAGGTTTTGTCTTATTCTTTCATTTAAAAATATTTCTTTGTATCTTTATTTTGCTTGACTCTGTGTGTTTCCCTATATATTAGGTAAATCAACTTTGTCTCCTGGTCTTGAAAGAGTGACCTTATGTGTCCTGTGTGACCCAGTGGTGTAATTCCTCTGGTCACCAGAGTAGGGTATTTCAGTAGTAATTCCTGTGTGGGTTGAATGCACCCTCCTATTATAGTTGGCCACAACATTTTTAGATGCACTAGCTTTTGGGGTTGGTCCCCAACCCAGCTCTCTGAGTGGTCTAGCTGCAACTGTTTTAGGCATGCTAGTGTGTGGGAACTGGTCCCCTGAAATGGGCACTGCTTTGGAAAGGCAATGGTCCCAACCAGGGCCATCTGTTAGTTTTGTCAGGGACAGAGCCACTTGGGAGGACCTCCAGTACCAGCCAGGGCCACCGACTAGGAGTGGTGGGTGGGACTCACTTGGCATGGGATTCAGCATCTGCCTGCTGGGAATGACAGGGCTGGACCCAGTGTATAGCACGGCCTCCTTCTGGAAGGGGCAGGGCCAAAGCCTTTGGGAGGGACTCTAGCCTGAGTTGAGGCCATCCACCAGTTGTGGCAGGGCTGGAGTCACTTGGCAGGGGTTCCTGCCAGAGCAAGCTGGCTGGGTGGGGTGGGTCCACAGGGGACACTGTGGTGGAGCAGATGGTGCTGGAATGGGGTGTCAGAAATGGCCCCTCCACTCTGGCCGGTTTGACTCAGCGGTTAGAACATCGGCCTGCAGTCCAGAGGGACCCAGGTTCGGTTCCTGCTAAGGGCATGTACCTCGGTTGCAGTTTGTCCCCGGCCCTGGTTGGTCGTGCGAGTGGCAACCACTGGATGTGTCCCTTTCATGTCAATGCCTCTCTATCTCTCCCTCCCACTCAATCTGAACAAAAAATGGGAAAATGTCCTCGGATGAGGATTAAAAGAAAAGGGCCCCTCCCCGGGCAGGTCCAGCTAGGTGAAAGGAGTCCAAAGTAATGTTGCCCATCAGTGCTTCCTCCTCCGAGAAGGCTCCACCAGATCACTGCCTCTCTGGTGCTCCCCCTAAAGTCAGTCAATGTGTCTTCTTCACACGTGACCCAGGTGCTTGCTGCCTCTGCTCTGGGACTCGGGGTGAATGACTTTGTGTACAGTGTTTTCAGAGGGTGTCTCGGATTTCCACAGCTCTTTGCCTTTCCCAGACGTAAGTCCCAGTGGCTCTCAAAGCCAGATGTATGGGGGCTCCTCTTTCTGGTGCAGGTCCCCAGGGCCAGGGAGCCTGATGCGTGGCTGAAACCCCTTGATCTCCAGAGGGGATCCTCCTGTTGTGAGTTGCTGCACTCGGGATATGGGTCCTGACTTGACCATGTCTCTGCCACCTCTTCCCATTTCAGTGTGGCTTTTCCTTTCTACCCTTATTTCTAGAACACCTGTTCTGTTAGTCTTCAGGTGACTCTCAGCAGCAGTTGTTGTAGATGTGCCTGTAGTCAGTGTATGTCCATGGGAAGAAGTGAGCCCAGGGTCTTCCTACTTCACAGTCTTGACCTCTTTTTCTGAGTGTGGATGTTAACAGGTGTTTTGTTAAAAAACAAAACAAAAAAACACTGACTTACAGAATGCACAGTCTGCTTCTTAGCTTATTTCTCTCAAGTATCAGTTGACAATTATTTGATAAGATCTGCTAGGTTCTTCAATACAGGTAAATTTTATTTGGGTTGCGAAAGCAATTGCTGATTTCATTTATTATAACAATACTGTTGTTTGTAAATGTAATAAAAAACCAGAGCAGTACCTAGTACATAATGGGTTGTCAATATATTTGTCAAATGAATGGATAAATGAATGAATAAATAGTATAATTGCAAGAAATAGCCCCATTTTGGAACATAGGGAGAGACACAATACACGGGTCCGTGCAGAAGCATGTTAAATTGAATTGGGGTGCTAAGACGTGAACACTAAGGGTGTAATGGATTAACATCTGACTTTTTATGCCTAGGTTTCTTGTTAATAATTGTTATTTATTTGAAATATTTTAAATAATTTATACTGAGATTAATTAACCAGCTAACTGAAATTCAGTAAAGCACGCATGTTGAAATTCTATTAATTCTCTGCCTATTTGTTATTTTGAGGCAGCTTCTGGAAATAGAGGATGGCACCAAAAAACAGGCAAAGCAGGTGAGAGTAGAAAGTTTTAAATACATTCTGTACCTTTAAAGAGAACAGGTCCTAAGTTTAAAATAGCTGTTTTGGGGCCTATTGATGAAATCACTTGTCTCCTGGGATTCCCCTGCTGCGAAGCTGTAATTATGCTCTGAATCTCTGCGTGGAAGCCTGCAGCTCCCCTGGCAGAGGGTCAAGCCCTAATCCAAGCCAGAAGCAAGACTCTTACTGCCTTGTTATAGAGGAGAATATCGAGTGATTGTGTGACTGAACCTTCCCTTTGGATTTACCGTCAACCCAGAAATGGAATGTCTGCTTAGACTGCAGCATTATGGTTCAATGTTAATGTTCTCATTCCTTATAAATTCTAATTTTATTTTGCTTCTTTTGCATCCCAGTAGTAATTGCTACAGATATAAACGTTGGGATCATTCATACTAGGTTTATCCAAGTAAAGATGTAGAGTTGAAGAAATGTCTGCTCTGTGCTCCTTTATTGCAACTAAACAACATCAAAAAGATGCCTGCTACTTTAAGTTCCTGTATAAAGTGGAAATCAATGCCTCAGCACCCATCTGACAGTGAGTGAATTCGATGGAGCAGACGAGATAGCATTTCCCAGTCCTGCGCTCCATGAAGAGGTGTTGATGCAGATATCGTGGGGGGAAAAGCATTGCTCTGTGCTCAAGTGCATTTGTGACATGAAGAGGTTTAACAAAGTAAAATCAGACTATTTATTGAAATGCTACTGTCTTTAACCTGCTGGTGTTCATTGTGAATCTTCAGACCAGGTCTGTATAATGCAGTGTTTCCCAAAGTTACCTGCAAAAACAGTGTCCTTTCCCAGGGCATCACGTCAGTAGTCTAAGGAATACACTACAAAATATTGCCTCTGTCTTCACAGGGAAGCAAAGAGGGGTAGAGGAAAAAGCAGATGGCATTTGTTTATTTTTCTTTTAAGAAAGAGCTGAAAATATATCAGCAGACTCAGGACACAATTCACTAACTGCAGATTCTGGGGAAAATAACTTTAGTTTTAGGTCATCTATTTTGATATGTCTCCCATATGAAATGCTCTAATTCTTCGAAACTGTTAAATTCCATCGAGAGATTTAAGTAATTTGTGTCTCTTCTACCTCACTCTGATCAGATCTTTTACAGAAATGTAATGGTGGTGAGAATTGCCAGGGAATAAGGCCACGAAGACCTAGGCGAAGAACCAAGAAACTTTTGTGACCGGAGCATTGTCCTGCTGGACGTGAGAGATAATGACACGCACTTGGAACAGAGAGATTTCATGCGTCCAGCTAAGCTTACAGTCTTGGTTAAATAACATTAGCTGTGGCCGGCCACACAGATATCTATTTTCTTTGGAAATGTATTTATGAATATACAATTCTAAACGTATGAATGGATTACTTTTCATTAGAAGGGAGGAAGCCCTTTACACACATGCTTTATCCGCCTTGTAAGACTTCTTATAGAAGATAATTGTGCGTGAGGTTCTGAGAGATGGTAATGACAGAAACTGAAATTTGTTTAATGACTACGAGAAGTGCCAGTAAATTATTGAAGGAAAATCAAAAATAGAAACTGTTAACAAACTAGCCTTATTGGGATGGACAAATGGTCTGTGATTCTTGTACGTTGAGATATAGCCAAGCATGGAGCTTGGGACTAGATAGACCTGACAGGTGGTACAGAGTCAGCACTGGGCAGAGTTAACGTTCAATGAGGTGGATTCATAGATAACAGAGAGACAACGATGATGGTCTAGACCAGCAGGAAGAGTGAGAAGATCTAATCCAGGTGATGGAATGATATCACCACAGAGATTCTCTGTCCCCCTCAGCTTCCCAAGCCTGCACCTGGTTCATCTGTGTGCCAACTCCTAGTTCAGGCATCCCTTGCTCTAAAATGCCTTCTCCTCTCCTGTTTCCTACCCTACCCAGCCTTACCCGATTAAATTGCCTCTCTCTATATTTCCATGGCATCCTATTTATATATAATTTTCTATATTAGCACTTATTAGGGATGGATTAAGACTTTTGGAGTCCCTTTATATTGGGAGGACAAGACTACATAACCCTAAATGTGATCAGAATAAACATAATAGTCAATGGTAATGTAAGGTTAAGGAAGTCCACAAAGCTCTGAATTCCCCATTGGTGCTTGTTTTGTTTTTTTATTGTGTGTATTGGGGTGACATTGGTTCACAAAACCACACAGGTTTCAAGTGCACAACTCAACAAATGTAAAGATAATGTTTCATTTTTTTTTTTATATCAACTGTATCAAACTCTTAAATTTTTTTCTCAGTGTCTTCAGTACCCTGCTATTCTGGTATTCAAACTATGAGTCTAGTCTTCCTGTTGGATTATGCTTTTTTACTTAAATGACTCATTTGCATGTTTATTTAAACCAATGTACAGTGAGCTCTTAAAAGGAAAGAGAGTGTGACTCACTCATCATTGTATTCCAAGAGTTTGTCGATAAGTATCTGTTGTACTAAAGAGACAAGAGAATTAGACAGATAGTAAGATGTGAATAAGGGATTCAAGGGCTACAAAAGCAGCAAGTGTGGTTTAATGTCGAGCCTTCAAGTGTTTGAACACTCTTCCTTAAATTCATGCTACTTTTCACCCCCAAATTAGGTTAAGTATTTATTCCAGAATCCAGGATGCCAGAAATCAGATTGAGAATATTGGCATGTTGATTAAATACTTTTCTCAATCATAATTTTTATTTGTTCACCAGTAGCCTACTATATGTCAAGCTAAGTGCTAAGGATACAAAGGTTAGCACTGCATACACAATCTATCATAACAGAGTTTACAGACTAGTAGGGATATAATTGCACAAATGATCTGGCTTATTCAAAGTGGTATTTACAACAGTTTCTCACTGTAAATGGGTTATCATTTGCTCTGACTGGTTGACACTTATACTATTAACAGTTGTTAGCTATCTTGAATATCACCCTTATTTTATAAGAAATAATGACAATGTAATTAAAATTCAGATTTCCACTTTATATGGGTCACTCTAGCTGATGTGTAGATAATAAAATATTCCTCAAAAGATTAAAAATAGTACTACCATATGATCCAGATATTATACTTCTGGGTATTTATTAGAAAAATGCAAAAACACCAATTCAAAAAGATATATGTGCCCTTAGCCAAATATGGAAACAACTTAAGTGTCCACTGATGGATGAAGAGATAGCAAAGATGTGATGTGTCACAAATGGCAACTACTCAACTGTCATAGAAGAAAGAAATCTTGCCATTTGTGACAACATCGATGGACCTTGAGGGTATTGTGCTAAGTGAAATAAGTCAGAAAGAGAAAAACAAATACTGTATAATTTTACTCATATATGGAATCTAAAACAACAAAAACAAACTCACAGATACAGAGAACAGATTGGTAGTTACCATAGGAGAAGGGGGGTGTGGGTGTGGGAAATCGATGAAAGGAGTCAATTGCATGGTCAAGGATGGTAACCAGACTTTACGTGCTGATCATAGTATGTACAGATGTCAAATTATACTGTTATATACCTGAAACATATAATGTTACTTACTAATTCTACCTCAGTTTTAAAAACTTAAAGTCCAAACACCAAGTACTGTCTAATAGATGTTCAAGAGACATGAGACTTATCTTGAACTTTGTGTCTGGGAGGACCAGTCAGCTAGGGTGATGAAGTTCTTTATGAGGTGGGGAGATAGGTCCATCAAGGCTAGTCCTTTAGTGATGCTTCAAATGTATGGGCTTTGGGGCATGCTGGATCTTAACACACCTCTTTGTACAACCTAACATACAGTTTGTGTATCATGTATTTCACAAACAAAATTTATTTCCAATATTCCTATCTAGTTAAGTGCTCTGGGAGACATTGTGATAATATAATATAAAGTAGTTATGCAGCCACCTCTGAATTTGGATTCCTCATCAGCTCCAAATGTTAGCTATCCATCTCTGGGGTATGGCTTCCTTATTTGGATGCTTCAGATGCTAACTAACCCCCTCCATATAGCATCATTCTCCTTACATTGAGGTATTTTTCTTTTCTTAAATATTTTTTTTTAATTGATTTTAGAGAAAGAGGAAGGGAGAGGGAGAGAGAGATAGAAACATTGATGAGAGAGAACATCGATTGACTGCCTTCTGCATGCCCCCCACTGGGGATTTGGCCCACACCCTGGGCTTGTGTCTGGGAGGACCAGTCAGCTAGGGTGATGAAGTTCTTTATGAGGTGGGGAGATAGGTCCATCAAGGCTAGTCCTTTAGTGATGCTTCAAATGTATGGGCTTTGGGGCATGCTGGATCTTAACACACCTCTTTGTACAACCTAATTGAACCAGCAACCTCTTGGTGCATGGGTCGATGCTCAACCACTGAGCCACACCAGCCAGGCACATTGAGGTATTTTTCAAGTTATCACTTTTTGCTATGATACGAAGTCTAAAGACCATGAGGAAAGTCTAGGCTGGAGGTACACATCTCAAACATTAGTGTATACTTAGTGGTAGAGCAAAGCCAAGGGCGCAGATACCATGTTCAGAGGACAGTGTGTAAAGGGAGAAGAGAAGGACTACCACAGAGCTCTGGGAGATGGTGCATTGTGGGTATAGGCAGGGGAAGTGGATCCTGAAATGAAGACCAAACATAGCACGCAGAGCGGTGGGAGAGAAGCCAGGAGGGTGCTGTCATCTAATCCAAGGGAGGAGAGTGTTCTGAGGAAGAGGGAGTCATCAGCAGTCTCAACTGTCCTCAAAAGATGCAGTAAATTATGATGAGACGTGTCTTTTGAAGCCAGCTACTGACTTTGGCGAGAGCAGTTGCAGCGGCATGAGTGGTTGAGGAGTAAGTTGAAGGTGAATTTGTGCAAACATAGCCAACTCCTTCAGAGTCTCAGAAAGGACCTTAGATTCTATCCACTTCATCTCAAAATTGTCAGATGTCCATCTCCACTTCTGACAATTTTTAAAGTAACGATCGAACACCTACTACATGCAGGACAGTCAGCTAATTGTTTGAGATTATTCCAGGATGGGCAAAGTCTCTACACTCAAGTAGCTTACAGTCCCCTGGAAGAAGGGTAGATACACAGGTAAACTAACATAAAATCTAAGGCCTCCAAACTTGTACATCTAACTCATAGACGGATGGGAACGTAGGTCCTCTAACAAGATAGGTGAGAAAGATCGTGAGTTCTACAGACAATCAACTTCAGGCCATCTTCACCACTTAACTAGCTGTCTTATTTATTCTGACCCTGCCTCCTTTTCATATGTAAATGAGAAACGATACAAAGTATTTCAGAAGGTTTTTATAAGAATCAACTGGGGATCAATTTAAAATAGCATTTGGAGTATAATAAATAGTAGGAGTTTTTACCTAAACTGGCCCTCTTAGTGTAAATGAGAAAATGAAGCTTCAGGAATTTAAGTGGTTTCTCTGAGCATTTCAGCTGGGTACGGTTGGCGCTGGACCAGGACTTCCTGTTTCCTGATCTTACTACTCTCAATGAACCATGTCCCATCGACTCTGATGCAAATTTGGAGAAAGCATTATTTATATATTACACACTATACTAAATTATCAATTTAGCCGAATCTCCACAATGAGCTAAAACATTACTTAGTGTCTAAAATAATGTTCACTAAATCGGTAATGCCAGAAAAAAAAATTGTCTTGGAAGTAAATTACTATAAATAGATTAAAGGGTTACTTTGATCATAGCAACGGTGTGCGAATTGGTGTGAGCTAGGAAATCAATCGGGAGGCAGGGCAGAAAAGGGTCTTCTTATTCTAAGCAGGTAGTACTCGTGATAGTGAATAAAAGAAAAATGGGCTCTATTAAGTCAGTGTGACCTCATTTTAAATAAATGGCTTTATATACATGTGATTAATAGTGACTGCCCTAAAAGAAATCACTGCCTTTTTAAAATAACTATTTAATAATAACTGTTTGTCCTTTCCACACAAAGAAAGGCGAGGCAGGACCCTATAATTAACAGTTTAACGTGCTGAAATGAATGGCCTCTTGGACTGAATACAGAGCCAGAAGGGAGGAGCTGTGAATACTAATTCCACTACTTCATCTCTGAAGGGAGCCCCGAGAATCCCGGGGAGACTACAGATCTAGCGTTGCCTCTGAAACACTGTCTTCATTTTCCTCTGTTCGTTCAACAAATCCTTTTGAGCACCTACTGTATCATAAACAAGATTCTTTGCCCCGAAGATAAAGGAGTGAATCTGAATTCATGGAGGTTTACATTATAACACAGAAATGCAGGGAATAAAGACACAAACAAGTAACACAATGAGATGTGAGGTCAACAATGTTAAGGTGAAGCTTGAACAGTGTTGGGATAGCTAGGTTGACTGCCTAGGAAGGAAGTTGCTACTTGAGACAGGAGGCCTGGTAGCAGTTGCCACTTGAATTAAGATGAAAAATAAGAAAGAACCAGCCCCATGAAATTCCAAAGAGAAATCTTTCCAAACAGAGGGGTATGCGCAAAGGTCTTGAAGAAGGGATGAGCTTGTCCGATTAAAGATTAAGATGCGCCCTGGCCAGTTTGGCTCAGCGGTTAGAGCGTCGGCCTGCGGTCCGGAGAGACCCGGGTTCAGTTCCCGCTAAGGGCACGTACTTCGGTTGCAGTTTGTCCCCGGCCCTGGTTGGTCGTGCAGGTGGCAGCCACTCAATGTGTCCCTTCACGTCGATGTTTCTCTCTCTCTCTCTCTCCCTTCCTCTCTCTCCCTCCCACTCTATCTGTACAAAAAATGGAAAAATATCCTCGGGTGAGGATATAAAAAAATAAAAAAATAAAATAAAAGATTAAGATGGAAGTCAGTGAGGCTGTAGCAGTGAGCACAGAGTGGTGTAAGAAAAGACTGCAGAGGTGAGCAGGAGCCATACCACCTAGTCAGGGGCTTGCAAACATTTTTCAAATATAACTCATAATAAGAAATATGTTTTGCATTTCAGACAAATGCACACATAGCCTACCTATATGCAATTAAAAGTTATCGCAAAAGAAACGACCGCTAGCACATGTGAGCACTGTGGCATTTTCTATTCTGCTCTGTTTTTTAAACGTAGGTCATGATCTGCCAAACCGATACTGTGATTAATGGTTCGTGATTTAGTAGAGTGGGCTCTTACGGAACATAGTAAGAAAGTTTAAATTTTATTTCATTAGTGATGGACAACCACTGGAATGTTTTAAGTAGAGTACAGACTTAAGTTTTTAAAAAGACAACTCTGCTTGCTGGACGGTAGGCATTTGCAAAGGCAGATGCAGGGAGACCAGTTAGGAAGAGGAGGCGGATGGGCTGCCCATTGGACAGGGAAGGGGAGCTGTCATGCAGGGGTCTCCAGACCAGGTGCTCGAAGGGGAGGGTGGCGTCAGAGACATTGATGAACATAATCCACATGATTATCGGTACGTGCTCCGTGGACCTGCATGTTTTCACCGAAGGAGATGATGCAGGTGAAGGTGAGAAGAGGAATGAAGACCAAACCCTGGGAAAGTCCCACGTTTCAATTCTGACAGAGGAAAGGAGTTTGGCCACTTACACGTTAGAGACTTTGCATTTTAGACAAAGTTTTCCCCCAGTATAACTCCCTCTGAGTCTTCTGGTGTGCACGGACTCTCCATTGGCTGAACTGTCACGACCAAGCCACAGTCGAGCACTTAGTGGCACTTTATATTGTTTGAAGATCATTTATGAATCCTCAATTTTATATATTCTCTTCCACTTCTTCTATTTCTGTCATGTTCATGAACTCAGTACATATTGAACATGAAAGCTGTAGATCATACAACAGTTCTGAGCACAGAAGAGTGTGTGTATATATATATATATATATATGTATATATATATATATATATCATCATCATCATCAAAAAACTCATAATTACAGCTCTGGCCAGTGTGGCTCAGTGGTTGAGCATGACCCATGCACCCAGAGGTTGCCAGTTGATTCCAGGTCAGGGCACATGCCCAGGTTGCCAGCTTAATCCCCAGTAGGGGGCGTGCAGGAGTCAGAGATGGATGTTTCTCTCTCATTGATGTTCCTATTTCTCCGTCTCCCTTCATTGCTCTCAAAAATCAATAAAAACATGTTTTTAAAAACCCCTCATAATTACAGTGAGCACCTATTGCTAGGTAAGATCCTGAAGGTAGGATACATTGTAATATAACTGGAATTTGCTATATTTTTTGAGACAAAGCATGATGGGAATTTTGTTTTTAAATTGCCCAAATTAACTTTATAACTTTCTTACTCCTCAGGGAGACTCCCGCGAAAGCTCGGCCCTCTAGGGTCAGTATGGGCTGTGGTCACTAAGGCAAATAAAGCCTAGTCTACAAGGCCCCGGGGGAGTAACCTGGAAGGAGCTAAGCAGAGATCTGCTTGTCCTATAGGGTGTCTGTCTGTCCAGGACAACCTCGCTGGAAATATTCAAGATAACAGTTGAGATTTTGTTTTGTGTGATTGAGAAATGAGGCAGGAGGTCTAAGAACAAGGAGGAGATACTTTTTTGGGTCGGTCGGTTTACTTGGCCCTATTTCCATTCTGTAACACCGATCTTCATTTTGGTTCTGAAAGTATAATATATGTCCGGAGGAATGCTGTGTTATTACTTTATGATAATGATTTCTCTTCGCAAGTTCATATGCCTTTAGGAAGAAACAGTATAAATTTTGAAACACCTGGAATTTAGTCAAATATATGTAGGTACCTTTCAAGTCAAGCAGAGGATGGTGAGAATTTGGGTGAAAATAATGTTGTGCTGGCAGACTGATGACATTAGTAGGTTATATTTAAGCTCAGCTGTACAGCTGCTTTTTATGAATTTTCAGAAATTAGTGTTCTATGAGGAAAAAAAGAGCATTCACATTATGCAGTGAAATTCAATGTTTCAGGACCAATTCTCCTGAGAGCATTGCTTTGCCTCAGGGGAGAACTACAAATTGAATACTTTTTCTAGGGAATTGTTCAGAATTGATCAGTCTTCCCCCAGGGAAAGGGGAGTCAGGGGAGGTAGACAGGAGTAAAGGGGGGATAAATGGGGATGGAAGGGGATTTGATTTGGGGTGGTGAACACACAATACAATATACAGATGATGTATTATATAATTGTACACTTGAAACCAATATAATTTTATTAACCAATGTCATCCCAATCAATTCGATGAAAACGTTTAAAAAATTAGATCAGGCTTATGGTGGGATCCCGACGGCTAAATCAACTCTGCCAGTTTCGAAATAAAGTAGATGGTTTTCCACACGTGACATGAAGCATCAGAGGGAGGAGCAATTTCATTATTTATATAAATAGAGAAAGTCGAGACATGGCTTTCCACAGTGTACATGGCAAAGGATTTGGCGTAGGGTAGAATCGCGTGGCTCCGTGTGTGGGCCCTGCTTCCTACACTGTGGGGCCTTGATATCCCTGCTGCCATGTTGATACCATCCCCGATGGAAACAGCCTCCCTTGCTTTCTTCACCAGGGTAATTCGGACTCATTCATGAAGATCCATCTCCAGGGTTTCCTCACCTGAAGACTTTCTTCCCCCTCTGTTCTTCTTCTTAACAGTGTTGGTTGAGTGTCCTTCCATTGGGCTTCCATTAATACACACACATACTTCTATCCCAATACTTAACACTTTATTTTATTTTTTTAGTATTTCTATTTTGCCGAAATAAACTAAGATTTTCCAGGGCACTGACGTTTTCTTATTCATATTTGGTATCCTCAGCATCTACATCGGGGCCTGGTACATGTGAGGCTCTTGGGAAATGTTGAACAGATTTGCACCAGCTGGTCATGCTTACTGTATGTTAAAAGTCTGTGGAGGGTGTTCACATCCCCTGGAGAGTTTAGTGAGGATTTCCAGATGAGGCCACAGGGAAGCCACACAATGTGGACTGTGGCCGTGAGAGCTCAGTGTGGGTGGGAGTCTGGAGGCTGGGTGTGAGGACTGACTGCTCCACTTAATACTTGTGTAGTTGCAGACGAGCTATTGAACCTCTCCATGCGTCCTCGTCTGTGAAATGAGCTAGGAATAATAGTACCTGCTGAATAAGGACGTTATGAGCAGTGAACAAGATAACCCATGCACAGCGCTTAAGACGGTGTCAGAGTGAACACTCAATAAATGTTAGCTGTCACCTGTTATTTAATAAGCAAGGGCATGCATCTTGGTTCTCTGATTTCTCTATAACCTAGAAAATCTGTTTAGTTTTTGTTGTTTAAGATCTCTTATCCACAGGAGCAATTTTTTAAAATTGAATGGATTGTCTAGTTAAGCAAGAGAAGAGGGAGAGGAGGGGAAGAAGAATGTAGGAGGAGGACAGAGAGACAGAGACAGAGACAGAGACAGAGACACACAGAGAAAGGGACAGAAATATATACATAGAAACAGAAAGAAACTGTAATTGAAAAATAAGTTTTTTTGTAAAATTAGATGACTAATTTCTGTCTTTCCCGTGTATTAGCCTGGTGAGATTTAGGGTAGTGTGTTCAGAGAAGCAGCAGTCAGGCACTTGAAACCATTTTCTGTTAACACAGGTTTGACCATATTATTTATGGTCAGCTGTAACAGCAAAGACCTTCACCTGTAGTGTCTTAACAATGGAAGCTTACTGCATACGTAAACTTAGAGCAGGTGTTCCCGATCAGCTCTCATCCAAGTGGTGATTCACGGATCCAGGTTCTCCATCCCAGACTCTGGCAGTGTCACCTGGTATCTTTGAAGGCCTCTGGCTTGTTTTCACGAAGCACAGAAGGGAAAGAACATGGAGTTTCATGTGCAGGAGATTGTACCAGCCATGTCTGAAAGCAGCACACACCACCTCACTCACTTCCAACAGCGGAAACCCAGGCATGTACCACAACGAACTGCAAAGGATCATGAGAAGTTTTGTCTAGCTGCATGCCAAGGGAAGACACAAAATGAGTTCAGCGATCTGCTAACCAGTATCTTCCACAGTCCAGTCTCGTTTCCAGATGTCTGTTCATTTTCCTTACATGTGGAACATACTTACAACCCATTCACTTGGTAAGATAACCCCAAATCCCAGTCATAGGGTCCCTCTAGCGATGCACAGCCTTCCAGCGGAACTAGATGCAGCTTTAATGTGGTCTGTCTGTCTCGGAACAGAAAGACACATTAGTTATCCCTCCTTACCGACCACCAACTCAGCCTTCGTTTCTGCGGTGAAGAAAGGGTAAGCTCGCTGCAAACTTCCATTTGGAGGCGAGAAGACTGGGAGACACATGATATTCTCTGCCCCAAAGCAAGTTTTTGTTCTCACTGGGTAGTGTTGGGAAAGCCCCACCCCCCGAAGTAAGAGAAATTTGATTAGTTCCTCATCTTCTATTATTGTCTATGGTCCTATCAGAATTGGACATTGTGGAATATTCTGTCCTGATGGGCTGCCTACGTTTTGCCTACTTCCTGCTCGCACAGATTTAGAGACCTGAGCATTGTCTTAAGATTCCAGCAGTCAGATGCTGCTAAATTCAGACTCATAATTTCTGACAACATAATTTCCTCAAGAATTTAGAAATTTGGAGGTTTGTTCTTCTAGTGAGTGGCACATGTCAACCATCATACCCAAACTTTCTTTTTTTTTTTTTTTACTAAATATATGTGTTAAGTCTGCATTCTTTGCTTCCTTGGCCTCCCTCAACTTAACTGTGGATGTGTGTGACTGTGAAGGTGCAGGCCTGAGAAGGACGGGGACATCTCTGACCTTTGCTGGGAGGCCGAATCATTTCTGTCAACAGAAATACCCTTTTACTCAAATACATTTTTCAGTCTGATCTTTTGCTGTTGGGTATACATAAACAGTCTGCATTTTCTATCCAGACACTTAAATTCTAGTTCCATCTCACTCTGCATGAGAACTGGCCGATTCTTGCCTGAGATCACCTTTTTGGGGGGAGGGTGGTAAAAATTTGCCAGTGACAGCCAGTAATAGTAAATACACAGTAAGATTCCAATTTCTCCCATTCACTTCCCCAGAGTTACAGGCGAACTGAGCATTTAATTGTCTTCTAACTTATTACAGATGACAGACTTACCAAATAACTCGGATCTCATCTTTGCAGCCTCTGACACGTATCTTCTGGCCGTGTGCTACATGACTACTGAGCCAATGTGAGGCTTCTCCTAGAACAGTATCCCATTCCCAGACACCAATATCTGTGTTAGCTCAGGTAGCCTTAGTTACTGTAATAAATGAACCTCCAATCTTAGTTCATTGGTTGATTCATTGTAATAGAATTTTTTTTCATATTCATACAATATCCAAAACAGTGGTCCCTAGTCAACTTTCCTCTAGGTTGTAATTCAAGAACTCAGACTTTTTCATCTTGTGGTTTTCTTTAAGTATGTGGCTCCCTTGATCACCATGTTTGTCAGTGGACTGACCCAGAAAAAAATGCCCAGAGGTTCACGCATGGGAGGTTTTTATGATCCAGACCTGAAAATGTCTGCTCACCTTCCATTGGCTAGTTCTCAGTCACATGGTCACAAGTGTAAGGGAACCTGGGCATGCATGGGCTATGTGTCCAGAAAAGTTTAGTTAACTTGTCTCAACTACAATGTATTTAAGCAAATCATTAGACTCCTGTTCCCAGTTATCCAAGAATGAAGCAATAAGTCATATATTACATAACTTAACAAGCTTCTTAGTGAATTCTATTGGTTGCTCAGGCTGAGCTGGGCAAAGGTGTGTTTTGGAAGGAAGAGTATCCTGAGTTTGTAAGTAAGGGCTTCAGAGTGAGACAGAATTTTGATGTAATGAATATTGCTAAAACACCAACCACAACTACCAGAGCAAACACCCGACAAATTTGGCAAAGCTATTTTGTAGGTGACACGTCTTTACCCTTTACATGTTCATTGGCATAACTTATGAAGAGAAGTCTTGCAAATCAAGAATTTATAGTATAAATGTCCAATAGCACAATTTTTCTGTTTCTTTTAATGTGCTATGTGCCTTTTTCTCATTGCTCCATACTTGTGTTTCTTTCAATGTGCTAATGATCAGCTCTTACTTTATAATCACAACTCACATGATTTATATGTGATTTGTCCTTTATTTTCTAAGAATTTTGAAGACACACGGCCTTGACATAGAGAGATGAAGGTAATTAATTGACCTCTTTGAATGATATATTCAAAGACTTGTTTGTATGCCAAAATGAGAGTCAGTCTCTATAATATTGGTTCTTTGACATTATTTTTTTATTTGTTCACTTACCAAAAATCAGTTATTACACAATTACTAGTAAGGCAATGGGCTGGGTAGTTTTTAGAGGCATACTAGAGAATCAGGCACAATATGTCCTTCAAGAAGGTAAATAAATAACTTATATCTGTATTACAATACGGAATCAGGTTCTTTTTCATAGAATAATTGAGCTTACAGAGGAAGAGAAAATCTCATCGAAGGGAGGGAGAGTTGGATATCAGGGACATATTCAGAGGGAAATGGCATTTTGGGTGTAATTTTGAAGAATGTTTGCATTGACATAGTTAATTTGTATAAAGGGTTTAGAATAATGATACACAGGAAGTATTCAGTAACTGTTATTTGTAAAGAGGATTACAGTGATGATGATGATGATGATGATGATGATGATGATGATGGACGCAGTAGGTGGTGGTAATGATTGACTGCTGTGATGGTAATGGCGATGGTGGTGCTAATGAGGGTGGGCATGCCGTGATGGCCTTGATGTTGGTGATGGTGGTCCTGGTACTAGTGGTGATGGTAGTGTTGATATTGTATGAGTGATTATTGCTAAAACTTTTAGGAAAACATTTTAGTATAACCTTAGAACTTTCAGGTACCGAGAGATGTCATTGAGAAAGTGCGCTATATAATTATTCTGAGTGCCCCAGTTTTGAAACTTTTCCTAATCATCTCAACCAGAAATGATGTCCTGTTTTCTGGATCTTCCTCTTAAACGGTCTTAGAGAGTTTTTTTTATCGTTGTTGTGTTTTAAATATCCTCTATCTGATCCCGTACTGAAGATAAATGCACTGTGTACATACCTGGGGAGATTCTGCATCCCAGATGACTTATCTCATCTGGAAAGTCTAGCTGTGCACGTAGTCATTCCCTGCACCTCATCGCACTGATTCCAGAGCGGGTCCTGCACTACACGATACCTTGTACCTGTACGCTGTGACCCACGCTTGCTCTTCTGGCTCCCTGCCGCCCAGCATTGCCCCAGAAAGAGATGATGCCTTTCCTCGTTGTACCCTACGACCTGCAGCTCCTCTTGCCGTCTGAGGCCACAGCATAAAATCCTCCCTGAGCCCCTAGTGTCAGCGCTTTCTCCCTTGAAATGGGGTCCATTCTGTCTTGAGTGCCTATTAAGAATACGCTCAAGAAGAACTGGAGGGGCCTGGCCCGTGTGGCTCCGTGGTTGAGCACCAACCCGTACACCAAGAGGTTGCTGGTTTGATTCCCGGTCAGGGACACATGCCCAGGTGCTGGGCCTGATCCCCAGTGTGGGGCATGCAGGAGGCAGCCAGTCGATGTTCGCTCTCATCAATGTTTCTGTCTCTCTCCCTTCCCCTTCCTCTCTCTCTAAAATCAATAAAGAAAAAAAATTAAAATAAAAAAGAACTGGAGGTTAAAAGAAGGAAAAGGATGGATGTCCCTAACCTTCTAAATGAGCATTGCTCCATGCTCTCTAAATCACTTTTTATCAGTAACAGATGGTTATGAATTGATCCATCCTTGTACTGGCTTTAGTTATGTGCCCCTTGTTCAGTCTATTTACCATTAATATATTGGCTCTCTCATGTCTCCATATGGCTTCAATAAATCCTATCGGAATAAATAAATCAGAACTCATTTTGCCACTCCATGAATGACACCGCATAAGATATCTACAAGCAAGTGCTAATTATAAAACAACTCATGTGCTGTTGTGTACCCAGCATAATTTTACAGCGAGAAGCATAATGTTACTTGGCATTTTTCAGATTGTTGTGTATTGTTGTTGTGTGTTTTTAGTTTTTTGTTTTTGAGAGGAGCTATGTAAGTGTCTGTTGACTCTTTGTCATCAAACAGACCTTATTAGCTCTCATTTACAGGTACAGGAACAATAGCTTTATCATATCCTGTTCCATGACACATCTCCAAACCTTTTGCTTTATTCAGTGCTTGATACCCGAAGAGAGATTTTTCTGCCTACCCCTGCCCTGTGGTACTGGGTAATTCCTTTGGCAACAGAAATACAACTTCAGTAAAGGTCTAAAGATGCTTTTTAAATTCATACAATGGATTGACATTTGAAAGTCATTTGGGGAAATATAAGTATGTGAATTGGGAGTATGTTTCACAAATGTACAGGTCAAGCTAAGAAAAGAATATTCTGAAAACACTCAAGGTGTAGCCGAGAGTGACAATACTCAATATTTAAATTTACATCTTCATTTCATTTGCACTCCTTGATTTTCTCTTTCTATAAAATGTAATGCATTTATCCTTAACAACAAACATCAAATATATGGTGAAGGTTTTATGAGTCTCTAGATTAACAGTTTCCTGGACACGTCTGTTAAGGTGACTCTTCATGAGAGAATTCCTTGGTCACATAACTGTGGGATATGCTGTATACTATTTCCTCTTCTTTGGAGTTCACAATGCACATTTGTATTTTTAAGATTCTGAGAAGTTCTGCAGTACGAATCTTTTTTTGAGAGAGAGAAAGAGAAATACAGATTTGCTGTTCCACTCATTTATGCATTCACCGGTTGATTCCTGTATGTGCCCTGACCGGAGATTGAACCCGCAACCCTGACATATCATGATGACGCTCCACCCAGCTGAGCTTCCCAGCAAGGGCAAGACTATCTTTTTAATATTTCTTAACCCAGAACTTCTGAGCACACTTGACAATAAGCTCCTCATCCTTTCTTCTTGGTAGGCAACCTCAACTGCAGCTCACAATACGCTGTGGAAACGTGTGCTCTAGATTAAGGACTCCCAAAGGTTTGGATATTATGAACAAGTAAAATTAAATAATATGTTAAGGAACTATAATACAGTAGGTAACTTCATTTTGCCAAACAAAGACATTAAAAAACTGTAATCTGATATTACTTTAATTTATTAAAAGGAAGGATATTTTATTACCAATACAAAATAAAAATAAGGAAACAAAAAAATTAGATATATTTAGCTTCATGAAAAATGTCAATACATCATTTTTATTTTTCTCATTCCAATTTAAACCAACGAGAATTTCACCAGGAACCATAACACGTAGGCCATTGTTTTTGCCCGGGGAGCAGTCCTTCGTCTTTCTTTAGCTATCGGAACTCACCCCTCCTCTCTGTAAGGAGAACTTACTCACTGTGGTTTGTTTGGGGTGCTTCCTGGTCAAAGGGATGGTGTGTGACGTGGGCCGACCCACTGAGCCCACCGTCCCTGATCACACCTTAGGATGCCAGCTCCCATCAATAGTGCTGTTCGGAGACGACTCCTCTGAAGGGGAGCATTTTTAGAAGATCGCTCTCGCTGCTCTGGAGAACAGCCTCGGGAGCAGTGGGAATGAGCAGACCAGGAAGAGGCGCGGGGTGTGTTCCAGGAGAGACGCTGTGATCGGGTCAGTGCAGAGGAGATGAGAGCGAGTCGGGTCTGAGATGCTACTGCCAGAGCCAGTAGGACGCGCTGACGGGAGCAGCGAGGAGACTCTAGGTTTGCGTTTTCACAACAAGATGACCGGTGTGCCGTCTACTGAGGGGGGTGTGTGCATTTTTAATAAATTACCTAACTTTGGAAAACGAGAGCAACTTAAAATACATGTATTCCAGTGCTCCTGGGGAGAGGAGAAACAGACACCTGTCAATCAGAGTTGAATGCATCTGTTGACTCAACAGACCTTGGCTGATGTGAAAAGAACCCCCCACCCAAGCCTCACAGTCAATCCAGTTTCACTATTGCTTTGATAGAGAAGGCAGTAAACCCTGCCCCAGCTTATTCCCTTAAATCAGTTGCCAAACATCAGCGAGAAAGCGACAGCCTAAGAAGAGTGATCTTGATGCTCAGCGTAATGGTTGAATCCAATGCCCCGGGGCAACGTGGAGGCTGTGATGTCGCACGTCATGCCAGGAAGCCTGCAGGACAAAGCTGCAGAACCATCAGCAGCATCACGAAAGTGTCCATTCTGAGTGCCTCTCAGTTTCTCATGTTGCCACAACCAATTATATTGACAAAGGTGAAGACCACTGACGAGCAACGAAACAAGGTTAGGCTAGGCAGTTGCTGTTTACATCAGCCCCGATGCACGTAACCAGTTGTTTCTGTAAGTGTGTCTGCGTCTCGATGCTGTGAAATCAGGGAGTGTGGGGACAATCTGTCAGTGAGAGTACATTATCCCCTTTAGGTAGAATTATTCAATTTAGCAGTGACTAGATCAGCACGCTGCGAAACCTGATGGTAAATAAGACCCTGGGATGCAAGGGAATTGAATAATCATGGTGTTTACTCTTGTTCAGATGATGTAACATTCATCTTGAAGGCTTAAGATATTAAGTTTCTTGTTTCGCACACACCACTGCTCTCAGAATATCCTGCTCAAGTAGCCACGACATGCTCCCTAGCAGACTGTGGAAACTCATTTCCAGAATGTTTGACTTGCCACCAAAATTGTCTTAAACCAAGAGTCCAAACCCTATGTGAGACTGTTTTTTGTTTGTTTTGTTTTGTTTTTTAAAGAAAAAGTTAGCTTAGGGGGTTATATTTAAAGGGAATGAAAATAATGACACGGGTTTTTTAAACTTCGCACTGAGAAGAAGCATTGGTGTCTATGCTGGAAGCTAA
Source organism: Molossus molossus (assembly GCF_014108415.1). Taxonomy (NCBI): domain Eukaryota; kingdom Metazoa; phylum Chordata; class Mammalia; order Chiroptera; family Molossidae; genus Molossus; species Molossus molossus. The sequence goes on along the minus strand of NW_023425359.1, from coordinate 9,348,997 downwards.
AAGCATTTGGGGCAATCTGTTTTGCTAGACTGTTACTCTTTTTGTGTGTGGCAATTTTGGTCAATGCCTAAACAGTGGGTTGGTGCCACCTAGTAGAACATCATACTCTAGTTTCTGCTTTTAGTCCCCCACCCCTGCAAACCTCGCCCTTCAGCCACCCCCAGAAATTGTATCCCTTTGACCTCTCTCTACCTCTTCAGTTTTGTCCTCTATTATTCCAAAGAAAAGTCTGCTGCAGCCCAACAGGCTGGTTTCCCCCACCTGCCCACGTCTGTCAGCCCCCTTGCCTGGAACATTCTTTTTTCCTCTCTCCAATTATCTAATTCCTAGTTTCTTTACCATACAGGTCAAGTCTTGTATCCTTTGAAACTCTCCTTGGCTGCCCCAGCCCCTCCTGGGTCATAGTTGGATGGCACTTGACTGAAACTGCCATTTTATGATATATCTTGTGGAGAAATTGTCCTGTCTCACTACCAGATTGTCAGCCCCTCAAAGACAAGAATATTGCTGTTGACTCTTCTGTCTTTTTGCTCATCCCATCCTTTCTTATCTATCCAAAGTATCTGGACCCTCAACAGAACTGACCATGCCTGTCTGATTCTCACTGGTCTCTACCTTCTTTTCCTTCATCTCACTTGACTTTCAAACATCTTTTGGCTGAAACCTTTTCTTTGATGGATTTGGGGTACAATGCTCTCCTTGTCCTCCACCTCATCCTCAATCTAGGCTCCAAACCTAACATTGAAGTGACTCTGGAGACACCAGGCTGTATACTCTGCTACACCTTCCTATTCTCTAACTGCGCAGCATCTCCAGCTGTCTGACGGGCCTAATACTACAGCAGAAAGCTTTCAGATGTACACATCGTATTTGCTTCTAGAAACCGAGTGTGGGTTCCAAACGCTCTCCTAGCGGACAACTGAGACACTTTTAAATCAATAAAGTGATTTACTGATCACAGGGAAAATTATTGACACATCCCCCCTCGCCTAGAAGTCCTTCTGATTCGCAGGACTCTTGATTGTTTTCACATTACTTGATGTCTAAAATATTCCCAGGTATGCCAGTGCCCGTCCCTTCACTGCCATGTACGTGCCCCCGGCTTGTCTGGTTCATCATTAGAAATGTGGTTGCTGCCCGTCCAGAGCGTCCTATTCCAAAGGTGGAAGCAAATAATTGCTCATCTAATTATTTACAACGATCCCCGTGACAATCATGTTCCTGTTAACTGTAGTGTCCTCCATTCAAGGAAAAGCCTTTACAATTTCCCACTTTTATACGTGCTTTATGTCTCTGGCTCTCCAGGCACAGGTCCAGGGGAAGGATAACGCTCTTCCCACGACTTCAGCTGTAGTGATTTTTAGGGACACAGAGTGAAAGGCTCCCTGCCACAATCACAGGACCCCAGGACACTCCAGGTGATTAAGAGCATGAACCTGGTATTAGACTGTGTTCACATCTCAGCTTTCCTGCTCTGTGACTTTAGACTGCACTTCTCTGTATTATCATCATCATCATCATCATCATCATCATCATCATCATCATCTATAGACCAGAGACAATGACAGTATCTAAAGGATCGCCGAAGCCCTCAGTCAAGGTCGCACAGCACTAGGTAGTTACTGTAACTATTTCCACCTGCCAGCCCCCGGGCTACCGGCCCCCTCCGTTGCATCGCTTCCCTTTCTTTGAAAGCTGATGTTCCAGACAGTTTGTGTACACTCGAGAGCACGCTGCATGACCTGAAACCCTTTGCCTTCCATTGGTTGGAAGATGTCTTTCCCACCAGGACTTGGCATGGGCCCCTCACAGCCTTTCAGATTTCCCCTCGACAGAGCCTGAAACCAGTGGGGTCCTGAGGCAGAGTCCTGGGGCTCAATGGAGTCGAAGCTATTGTAGCACCTGAAAGTTTCTGACATCAGTGGCTCTTAATAAGAATGTGTCAAAAATTAAGGTGGGCCCTGGCCAGTTTGGCTCAGCGGTTAGAGCGTCAGCCCATGGATCAAAGGGTCACAGGTTCGATTCCTGGTCAAGGGCACGTACTTGGGTTGCAGGTTTGATCCCCGGCCCTGGTCAGAGTCGTGCAGGAGGCAACCAGTCAATGTGTCTCTCTCACATCAGTGTTCCCTCTCTCTCTCCCCCTCCCTCTCTTCAACTGTATCTAAAAACCAATGGGAAAATATCCTTGGGTGAAGATTACATTAAGTAAATAAATAAATAAAAGGTCTGTAAGCCCTGGCCAGTTTGGCTCAGCAGTTAGAACATCAGCCTGCGGTCCAGAGAGACCCGGTTCGATTCCCACTAAGGGCACGTACCTCGGTTGCGGTTTGTCCCTGGCCCTGGTTGGGTTGTGTGGGTGGCAGCCACTCGATGTGTCCCTTTTGTGTCAATGTTTCTCTCTCTCTCTCTCTCTCTCTCATTCTCTCTCTCCCTCCCACTCTATCTGAACAAAAATAAATAAATAAGTAAAAATAAAGGTATGTAAATATCAATAGTTAGGCATCCTTTAAAAAACAATAAAATGGGTAGAAATTGGCATTTTAATTTGTAATCTGCATGTAGAGGTGTGCTTCCCATTCGGGTGTTATGCATATGCCCAGAAGTAAAACCAAAGTAATATCAAGAGAACAGCTGAAGATTCTGGAAATGCATTACAGAGTTGGGAATGGCTGCTGGAATGTGAAGCCACCTTTGTGTTTATTTAGAGACAGGATGCCATCGTCTCCTTCCCCTCCTGTACCCAGCTCCGCCCCCTCCCGGCAGGGGCCCTGGACCGCAGAGGAACTGCAGCCACCTGCCCAGCACAGGAGATGAGGACTCCCACGCAGCGGCGGGATGCTACAGCGGAGGTGTCTGCGTGGAAATTGCTCATCGTCACTGATGCATGCAAAGCTAGAACTCCTGGAGCCCAGACTGAAACTCGAGAAAGAAAATAGGAAGATGAAGGGGAAATTATGTTGACAGCACTAATCAGGAGCCCTTCCAACACTGCAAGTCTTTCTGTCCGCGTTTCTAGTTAAACTGGAAACATTAGTGAGATAACCCTTTTGTCTTAATTTTCCACTGATAGCACGAGAAGCATTCTTTGCTTCCTCTCTAGTCAAAGGAATGATCCAGAATTGCCTCCCATGAGAAAATATTATGATCCAGCCCTGGCTGGTTTGGCTCAGCAGTTAGCACATCGGCCAGAGGACTGAAGGGTCTTGGGTTCGATTCCTGGTCAAGGGCACGTACCTGGGTTGCAGGTTCCATACCCGGCCCTAGTTGGGGTCCTGAGGGAGGCAACCAATCCATGTGTCTCTTTCACATCAATGCCCCCCCCCCTTCGCTCTGTCTAGAAATCAATGGAAAAATATCCTCAGGTGAGGATTAAAAATATATTTATTATGATCCACTCTGGAGAAGATAGTAAGTTGATATGGTTGATCATGTTTCCTTGACTATCTAGCCCTGATGACTGAATCATGGAATCTATTATATTGGATAAGGAAATAAAAAACACTTCATTCTGTTTTTCTGGGACAATCTAGAAGTTTACACTGAACCTTAAGGTTAATTCTTTGACCAAAAGGATAGGCTGGCTCCGTGCAACACCTATGCGTTTGTGTGAGCTCTGCAGCCCGCGACTTTCCATCTGGTGAGACCCACTCATTCTTCAAGACCACTTGTAGTCCTTTCCTGATCCCCAGAGGCAGGAATGATTTCTTCCCAAGATTTTCATAGTTACTTCTCCACTCATATCCTTATCCATAACGGCTTCCATACTCTAGTTATTATGGAAGTGTTTTCCTTTTTTCATATGATTGTAGCATCTTAATATCACGGTGCCTCCTGGAACATAATAAATATTCAAAGAATTTGATGAATAAACAAATGAACTGAGTAGTTTCTGTGACTGTACAGTCACAGGGTTAGACAAGTAATTTCTGCTGCCTTAGTCCTGTGACATCATTTGGGCCACAGCCAAAATGACTGGAGAGAGCTTACCAAAATTTAATTCTGTAGATACCTATAGACAAATAATAGAGAGTACATCTAATAGAGAGTCCAGTGAATTTGATAGAGTGCTGTGTGATCCTTAATGTTTACAGCTTGGTATTGAGATATCATTGCATACAAAGGCTAATATCATGGATGCATTCAGATACTATCTAGATAATGCTATCTGATGTTTGGACAGGCTCACGTTTCATATATTGAAGGGTGGACGGGGACACAGAAGATGCCCTGCAGGAAGTAATTTTGGTTTTCTATATTTGGTACCATCGTATGGTCTAGACTTGACATTTTAAGACTGACAACTCAATAACCTTAGAAAGTGTAAGATGGTGAAAGAAAAGAGAAATTACTTCACTGACCCGTCCCGCAGGTCGAGCAACGAGGACTCTAGAGGGGGAGTGAGGATGAGGAGGGACAAGAGACATGAGAAATGGAGACAAGACAGGATTCTGATCAAGTCTCGTTTATTCAGGGGTAATTCACACAATATATAGGGCAAGAAGCACCTGTTGCCAAGCACCAGGCTTGCCCGAAGCAATTCTAGGAAATACTACAAAAGGAACAAAAGGTCAGTAAAGACTGGCTGATGAGTAAATGGTTACTTAGAGAAATGCAAAATACAGAGATAAAGAAATGCAGAACGCAGAGATATCCTGCCTTGGGGCAGGTGATGGCAGAGCAGATTATAACAAAATTGACGCCATGCAAAATGTCTCCCACACTTCACAAAGAAAAGAAGGAAATGTAGGCTTGGAACTGTGACTCTGATATTTGGCAGCCAAGACTTTTTCAGAAACAGCATGTTAGTCTTTTTTATCTAAAGCAGACCATCACTGCCATTTCTCAGGTTCCTGTCCTGACACCAGGGAGGTTGCCTGAAAGGACCTTCTCTCTCTCTCTCTTGCTCCTTGGAATTTCCAGTGAGTAGGACTTAACAGGGGGAGAGACATGATCAGGCCAAAAGGTCCCCTTAATGTGCGAACTCTCAGCAGTGACATTGCCTTGCTTTGTCCCCTCCTGCCGTTGTATCTTACTAATGTGATATGGTGGAGACATTTTAATGATGTAGTGACACGGAGCACTGTAATAGTATAGGCAGCATCACAGCTGTTCCATGTTAAGGGAACAGCTTCTGAGATCCATTGACGGGTCATTTGTTTCTATTCTGTGTGAGTGTGAAGAGGCTCATTTCTTGAGCGGGATTTTCTCATGAGCCGGGAGCTTCTGCTATAAAGTGCAGAGTAATTTTCCTTTCAAATTTCTATTTCATTAAAATTTTTTTTTCTTTATTGACTTTAGAGACAGAGGAAGGGAAAGGGAGAGAGAGAGGAGAGAGAAATTCGATGAGAGAGAACATCGATTGGCCGCCTCCTGCATGCCCCGCACTGGGGACTTGGCCCACAACCTGGGCATGTGCCCTGACCAGGAATCGAACCGGTGACCTCTTGGTGCCTGGGTCAATGCTCAACCACTGAGCCACACCGGCTGGGCCCTATTTCATGCTTTTTAAAATTAGCCATCACAACACAACATTGATAGGCAGAGTCCACATCTTTATTTTTTTCTGGATGCCTGCCCCAAACTTCCTCGTGAATCCTGTTTGTGCTCACGGATGAGGGTCAGGTGGGGGGCCTGGATTCGTGGCTGGATCTTGCTTTGTGTGTATAACTGAATCCCCTGCCACTTACCCTGCCACTTCCTGCTGCCTTGCTGTCGCTTGGGTAAAGTGTCTTCCTTTTCCCGGCGGGCATCCTGGGTCAGGGATGGGTCACGTGATGCCATGACATTGCTGGGGGGCCTTGGAGCCCTCAGTGACTTCCGGCCATGTTTGTCCCTCAGGCTCTCGCTGGCCTTGCCGAGGAGTCTTGCTCCACCGTGTCTTTGGGTCTTGCCCTGTGCCCTGGCCGCACCCACCACGTGCCAGCACTGGGCAGCCTGGGTCTGTTCCCTGGGCGTGGCCGAGGCAGCATGGCCTCTGCCTGCCACCACCGTTGTGATCTGTAGGGCACCCTCATCCACGCTGGAGAGAACGCTCCGGAGCTGAACTCTCCGCTCAGATCGGTGTCCAGGCCCAGTGCTCGGGCCCCAGGAGCGCTTTGGAGCCCTGCGCCCCTCACAACCAGCAGGCAGGTTCCTTGTTTCCCTGAGGAGGCGGCCCCACCTTGCGGCCCTTCCCTGAGGCTGGGCCCCTGGTGCTGGGAAGGAAATGGCACAGGAGTCTCCTGCCTTTGGAGCCTCAGATCGACGTGGATGATTCTGGAAGTCTGGCTCCTGTCCTTCTGTCCTGTCAACCAGGCCTTCATCCTGAATATTGCAATCCAAGGTTCAAAAGACAGAAATCAGCGACATCCTGTAATGATTTTAGACGAACCCAAAAGGTGTGTGTAGCTCCCCTGCTGGGCATCCGCCCTCTGCTGTCTTTTACAGGCTTTACTTGAAACAAAACAAACTTTGTTTTATATCACTGGAGTCGTGGGTTTGTTTTAGTTAAACGTGTATCGTTCTTTTTTTTTTTTTTTATCCTCATCCGAGGACATTTTCCCATTTTTTGTACAGACAGAGTGGGAGGGAGAGAGAGGAAGAGAGAGAGAGAGAAACATCGAAGTGAAAGGGACACATCGAGTGGCTGCCACCGGCACGACCAACCGGGGCCGGGGACAAACTGCAACCGAGGTACGTGCCCTTAGCGGGAACCAAACCCGGGTCTCTCCGGACCGCAGGCCGATGCTCTAACCACTGAGCCAAACTGGCCAGGGCACGTGTATAGTTCTGATTCGAGGCCAAAGCAATCTGTGTGCTGATTATACATGATTTATGAAAACTGTGTCATTATACTGATTTGCTAGGCAGAGGGGCTACATCAATATAGGGAACCTGGTGTAGGAAGAAAGATAGGAGCAGTGTTTCTGATGAAACGATCAAGCATTTGCTGGAGCATCACCTCTGCCAGGGGAGCGAGTCTGCACATTTCCCTGCTATGACATCTAGTGCCCAGAAGGCCCAAGGAGACCCATTGATATGCAGAGCAGGAAACTGGAGCTTTGGCCAAGAAAGACATTAAGTTGAAAGTCACAAAACCACAAAGGGGCCAGTCTTATGAATGTTAACTAATATATGGATGCATTTCTAGAAGAGAAATTAAGCTTTTGATCTGTGAGTTTTAATTTAATTTCTGCCTCTTGGCCTTCTCCTCTAGGGAGGAGAGCAGAATGAAATATTCTAAAATGCAGTCACATTCTTGGGGCATTCAATTGCTCCTTTCTGGATGCGGAATCTGCCAGGCGGAGATCATCACAGAGGAGGGCTCCTAATTCATTCGAGACTTTCCCCTGATGTGTTTGGGTCAGAAGCAGGAAACCCTATGTTGTTAAATGTATTTGCCTTAAATATGTATTTTGTTGCAAATACAAATCTACAGAAAAGTCCCAATTCTTTGGCTCTGCAACAAGCACCCAGGCTGTGGACAGGTGCATCCTCGATACTCATGCACAGTAGCAACAGGGTGATCACTTCAGAGCAAACTCCCTGCAGATGCTCAAGTCCAGGTCGTCGTGCTGGAACACTCCTTCCACTATTGTGAGCACCACCGAACGCCATCTCGTTTACTCTGCTCATTTGCTAGGGCTGCCATGGCAAACACCCACGGACTGGCTTACACGACAGAAGACTTTCTCACGGTGCTGGAGGCTGCATGTCTGAAATGAGCATGTCAGCAGGGTCAGGTCCAGATGAGTCCTCGGCCTGTAGGTGGACATCTCCCGGTCTACACGTGGTCTTCCCTCTGCAGATATCTGTGTCCTGATGTTCTCTTCTAGTGAGGACACCAGTCATATTAGTTAACACCAACTCTAATGATCTTAGTTAACTTATTAACCTTAGTTACATTTTTTTTGCATACCCCGTCTCCAAATATAGTCACATTCTCGGGTACTGAAACTTAGGACTTCAGCATAGGAATTGGGAGACATAATTCAGCCCATAACATTCGCTGGACTCTTCAGTTTTTTACCTTTATGTGACTCAATCCCTTTGCTTCCCAGTTACTCTGCATTGCTGGCTCTCCTTCCAATCTACGGTGTGCCTTCCAACATGCCTGTTCAATCATGAAGGTGTCAAAGGTATCCACGTTCCATTTCTGGGCATGCTGTCACATGTCGGTCTGTCCCCAGAGTGCTGGCTGATGCTGCCAGTCCGCAACTCAGTAATGACTTGAAAAGTGTGTGAGTGGCATCTTCTAGTGGAAATATAACTTCAAAAGCTGTTGAGCAGTTTTAAAGTTCAACTCAGCGCCGGCTCCTTCCCCAACAGGCCAGAGGACGTGCTGGTTCCTTTTCTGATATTTGACAGTTTCTTTTCCCAGATTTGCAAACACAAAAATCCCATGAAGTCACTGAGAATTGATTCACACTCCTCAAGTGATTTTATCTCACTGGCCAGGAAGGAAGGAAATAATAAAGATGAGAGGGTAAATCAATAAACTTGAAAACAGAAGAATGGTAAAAAAATTAGTGAAATAGCCTGGCCAGTGCGGTTCACAGGACTGAGTGTCAACCCATGCACCAAGAGGTTGCTGGTTCGATTCCCAGTCAGGGCACATGCCCAGGCTGCAGGCTTGATCCCCAGTAATAGGGCGTGCAGGAGGCAGCCAATCACTGTTTCTCTCTCATTGATGTTTATCTTTCTCTCCCCCTCCCTTCCTCTCTATCTAAAAAAAAAAAAAAAAAAAAAAAAAAATCAATAAAAATATATTTAAAAAAAACAACAAAATTTGTGAAACAAGAATTCATTTTTCTAAATGATTAATAAAATGGACAAATCTGTAGCAAGACTGATAAAGAAAAAAGATAAGGCACATTACCATTTTCAGAAAAGAAACAGGAAATCGCTTCAAACCCTAAAGATATGAAAAGGATAAAATAATGCTACAAACCACTTTACCCATAGAATTTAGATGTTCACAAAATGGATCAATTTCTTTAAAAAACAAAATTCACCAAGTATGAAACATAATTTGAATAACCTGGTAATGACTAAGAAAAGAAAATAATTTAAAAATTTCCCGGTCCATATGGCTTTACTAGAGAATTACGCCAAACATTTTAAAAAGAATTAATGCCAAATCCATGTAATCTCTTCCAGAAAAACAGAAGAGGCAGAAATGCCTCTCATTAATTTTATGAAGATAATATTACCCTGATCTCAAAACCAGAAAAAGAAAGTACAAAAAAATAATGCACAACAGAACAATATCCCTCATGAATATAGATATAAAAAGCCTAGCAAAATTTTAGCAAATATAGTTCAACAATATATTCAAATAATTATTCAAATAATCATGACCAAATGAGTTTATTTCAGTGATGCAGACTGGTTAAATATTTTAAAAATTAATCAATGAAATCCACTATTTTAACACATGGTTATATCAAACAATACAGTCACGTCTTCAACACTCATTCATAACAAAAATAAGAATACAACAGAACTTTCTCAACTTGATAAAAAATATTTACAAACAACAACAAAACCCCCGCAATGTACATTGTGCATAGTGGTAAAGACAGGATGCTTTCCCCCAAAGATGGGTTGTAAGGCAAGAATTTACTCAACATAGTGCAGTAAATTCTAGCAAGGCAAAAAAGGCAATAAATAAATTAGAAAAATATACATATCAAAAAGGAAAAAAATACTTTTCCTATTTGCAGATAATATTTTAACATAGATATGCAATTATATGTAATCGTATGTGATTACATGCCTATATACTAGCAGTGACCATGTAGGTGCTCAAAGTGATAACATACCATTTACAATGACTCAAAAATTTAAATACTTAGGTATAAATCTAGTAAAATATGTACAGGGCTTGTATGCTGAAACTGCAAAATACAGAGGAAAGAACAAGGAAGATAAAAATAGAGCGACAACTATATTTATAGAGTTGAAGCCAGGACCTTCTAAAGATGTCAGTTCTTCTCAAATTGATATACAAATTTAATGCAATTCCTGTCAAAATCCAAGTAAAATTATTTTGTGGTTATAGGCAAGATAATTCTAAAACTTACATGGAAAGCAAAGAAAGCCAAATAACTAAAACAATTTTGAAGAAGAATAGTGTGAAGAATTTATTACATATTTACATTATATATTCAAGACCTATTATATTACAAGAGCAATTCAGACTATGTGGTAGTGAGGGAGGGAAGACATAGATCAATGAAACAATAGAGAACCCAGAAACAGACCCACACAAATAGGCCCAATGAATTTTTAGTAAAGGTAGAAAAGCAATTTAATTGGTGATGGAACAACTTAACATTCAGAGGCCAAAAAAAAAAAAAATGAACCTCAGCCTAAGGCTCACCTCTTATACAAACACTAACCCAAAATGGATCATGGATGTAAATGGAAAAAAATTAAGTAAAAGCATTAGGAGAAAAGTAATAGAAATTCTTGGTATCTAGGGCAAAGATACCAAACACATGATTTGTAAAAGAAAACATAAACTAGACTTTATAGAAGTGGAAAACCTTTTACCTGCTATGAAGGTGTATAAACAAGCTACAGAACTGAAGAAAAGATTTGCATGTCACATCTCCAATACAGAACTAATATTGAGAGCATATAAAGAACTCTGGAAAACCAAGTCCAAATGGGGGTGGGAGGAGGCAGAAGAGGGTCAGGAAGGAATAAATGGTGATGGAAGGAGACTTGACTTGGGGTGGTGAACACACAATAAAATATACAGTTGTATTACATACATATATGTGTGTGTGTATATATATGTGTGTGTGCATGTATTATATATATGTAGATTATAGATTTGTACATCTGAAATCTATATAATTCTATTAACCAATGTCACCTCCATAAATTCAATTAAAAATAAAAATAAAAACAATCCAATTAGAAAATGGGCAAAAGAGCCCGGCCGGTGTGGCTCACTGGTTGAGGATTGACCCCTGCACCAAGAGGTTGCCAGTACTATTCCCGGTCAGGGCACATGCCCAGGTTGTGGGCCCGATCCCCAGTGTGGGGCATGCAGGTGGTGGCCAGTTGATGTTTTCTCTCATCGATGTTTCTGTCTCCCTTTCCTTTCCTCTCTAAAATCAATAAAAACATTTTTTTTAAACATGTAGAAGTTCTATATGAGGAAAACTATAAAACTCTGATGGGAGAACTCATGAAAGAACTAAGTTAATGTACAGATAGGTCATGTCCTGGATAGGAAGGTTCAGTATTGTCAAGATATTGGTTCTGCCTAACTGGATCAGTGGATTCAATGGAGTCTCAATGAAAATTCCAGCAAGTTATTTTATGGATACAGACAAACTGATTCTAAAGTGTATGTGGAGAAGCAAAGACCCATAATAGCCAACATAATATTGAAGAAGGACAACTTTGGAGGACTAATAGCTGCCTCACTTCAAGACTTACGATGAAACAACAGTAACCAAGGTGGTGTAGTACTGGTGAGAATGTAGACAAATGGATCAATGGAACATAACAAACCTACATAAATACCATCAACTCATCTTTGACAAAGGAGCAAAGGCAATACAAGAGAGGACTTTACCCCCCTCACAAAAATTACTCAAAATGGGTCACAGACCTAAATGTAAAATGCAGAACTGTAAAACTCATAGAAAATAACATAAGGGAAGACCTCAATGACCATTGGTATGGCAATGACTTTTTAGGTGCCACACCAAAGCCACAGTCCATCAAAGAAATCATTGATAAGCTGGACATCACTAAAATAAAACATTCTGTTCTGTGAAAGACAATGTCAAGAGAAGGAGAAGATAAGCCACAGACTGGGAGAAAATACTGGCAAAAGACATATCTGATAAAGACTGTTATCCAAAATATAAAAAGAATTCTAAAAATTCAACAATAAAAAAACAAACAACATGATTAACAATGAGACCTAATCCCACACCTCACCAAGGAAGATACCCAGATAGCAGGTGAGCATATGAAAATATGTTCCACATCGTAGGTCATCTGAGAAATGCCAATTCAACCACGAGATAGCACCACACATCTGTTAGAAGGGCCAAAATCCAGATCGCCGACAACACGAAATGCTACTGAGGCTGTGATGCTGGTAAGGGTCAGAATGGTATAGCCACTTCGGCAAACAGTTTGGTGTTTTGGTTTTTTGTTTTGTTTTGTTTTTACCAAACTAAACATATTGTTGCCCTATAATCCAATAATTATACTCCTTGGTATTTGCTCAGTGGAATTCAAAACAATCCATACGAAAACCTGCACATGAATGTTTATAGCAGCTTATTCATAATTGCCAAACTTGGAAGCAACTAAGTTGTCCTTCAGCTTAGTCAGCTTGGGCTTAGTCACCCTAAACTGGGTGGTTTATGAGCAACCAAGATGCATTTCTCACAGTCCTGGAGGCTGGAAGTCTGAGGCCAGGGTGCAGCATGCTTGGGTCCTGGCAGGGACCCTCCTCCAGGCTGACTGCTGACTGCTTCTTGCACCCTCGCGTGGAGTGAGAGGGGCTGGGGGTTCTCACCTCCCCTTGTACCCTCGCGTGGAGTGAGAGGGGCTGGGGGTTCTCACCTCTCCTTGTACCCTTGTGTGGAGTAAGAGGGGCTGGGGGTTCTCACCTCTCCTTGCACCCTCGCGTGGAGTGAGAGGGGCTGGGGGTTCTCACCTCCCCTTGCACCCTCGCGTGGAGTGAGAGGGGCTGGGGGTTCTCACCTCCCCTTGCACCCTCACGTGGAGTGAGAGGGGCTGGGTGTTCTCACCTCTCCTTGTACCCTCGCGTTGAGTGAGAGGGGCTGGGTGTTCTCACCTCTCCTTGTACCCTCGCGTGGAGTGAGAGGGGCTGGGGGTTCTCACCTCTCCTTGTACCCTCGCGTTGAGTGAGAGGGGCTGGGTGTTCTCACCTCTCCTTGTACCCTTGCGTGGAGTGAGAGGGACTGGGGGGTTCTCACCTCTCCTTGTACCCTCGCGTGGAGTGAGAGGGGCTGGGTGTTCTCACCTCTCCTTGTACCCTCGCGTGGAGTGAGAGGGGCTGGGGGGTTCTCACCTCTCCTTGTACCCTCGCGTGGAGTGACAGGGGCTGGGTGTTCTCACCTCTCTTTGTACCCTCGTGTGGAGTGAGAGGGGCTGGGTGTTCTCACCTCTCCTTGTACCCTTGTGTGGAGTGAGAGGGGCTGGGTGTTCTCACCTCTCCTTGTACCCTCGCGTGGAGTGAGAGGGGCTGGGTGTTCTCACCTCTCCTTGTACCCTCGCGTTGAGTGAGAGGGGCTGGGTGTTCTCACCTCTCCTTGTACCCTCGTGTGGAGTGAGAGGGGCTGGGGGTTCTCACCTCTCCTTGTACCCTCGTGTGGAGTGAGAGGGGCTGGGTGTTCTCACCTCTCCTTGTACCCTCGCGTGGAGTGAGAGGGGCTGGGGAGTTCTCACCTCTCCTTGTACCCTCGCGTGGAGTGAGAGGGGCTGGGTGTTCTCACCTCTCCTTGTACCCTCGCGTGGAGTGAGAGGGGCTGGGTAGTTCTCACCTCTTTCTCTGTTTCCTTTCCCCACTAAGCTTTACTGAGTTATAACTGACAAGTGAAATTTGTATACATTAAAGGTGTACGTTATCTTTCAATATACATATACATTGTGATATGATTGCCACAACCAAGCTAATTAATGTATTAATTGCTTCAGCGACTCTCTTAGCAAGACGTGTCTCGGCTATCGCGAGTGGTTCTGCGTGAACACGGGAGTGTAGATATCTCTTTGAGGTGCTGACTTCAGCTCCTGTGGGTGTATACCCAGAAAAGGAACTAGTGGGTCATACAGTAGTTCTGTTTCTAATTTCTTCTAATTTTTCTTATTGGCTGTACCAATTTACGTTCCCACCAACAGTGTACAAGTGTTCCCCTTTCTTCACATCCTCATAGACTCTTTATTATAATAGCTATTCTAAAAGTTATGAGGTGGTCATTTCATTGTGGCTTTGACTTGCATTTCCTCAATGAGTAGTGATGTTAAGCACCTTTTCATTTATCTGTTGGCCATTTGCATGCCTTCTTTAAAGAAATGTCTATGTAGATCCTTTGGACACTTTAAAATCAAATTGTTCAATTTTTTGCTATTGACTTGTATGAGTTCCTTATATAGTTTAGGTTTAACCCCTTCTTGGCTATGTGGTTTGCAAATATCTTTTTCTAATGTTTCCTTCTTGTCCCTAAAACTGCAAGTCTACAGACAGACTTCCATAGAAAGTCAGTAAATGTTCATTATTACTGCTTAGTGATGATGATGATGGCAAGATCATCATGTGCCTATTTCAAGGAACTAAGAATGATGTTGGAAAAAATATTGTCCAGATTTTAGATAGAATGTCTTATATTTAGCGAGAGATCTTGAGAACAGTCATCCTCTTAAAAAACATGATTGTAGTATTCACTCAGTAAGGTGTATTCGCATTGCTGGCAATGTGTCTGCCCAGTTCTCAGGGTTTGTCAGATATGTCTGGGCAGCACAAAGAGGCTGTACATTTTCCAAAAGGGAAATACTGTAAAGGTCAATGTGTTGCCTCGGGAATATTAGGGTCCTTTCCATTGTGATTAAGAGCTGAAGGTTTTATTAATGGCTTTAACAGAAATTGCAAAAAAAGAGTTTATTTTTGTAAAAGATACAAGTCAAAATTATAACATTTCCTTTGCTTGCAAAATCCTCAGGGATCATATATACAAAAATGTCACAATATAGACATGTTTTTTGCGAACCTCACGTTCAGGCTCAGGGTGTGGATAGCTCTAGTTGACGCTTGTAGCAGAGGGTGTGCTGCTATCTGTTCAAGGGACACGGCGGAGCCCAGTCCAGGGTGCTCACCCCACAGTGGGACAGACTCGAGGGAGACCATTACCACTCAGATCATAGCACGAACGAGGAAGTGATATTGATGTCTACATGTCTTTGATGTATTTGTTGTAATTATCGATGTAGTGGTGAAGTGATGAAGCTTTGAAAAGGAGAATTATGACTGTGAAAGGTGAATGCAGGAGCTGACCATGACACGCCAGGCAGACCTGATTGGCATAGCAGATGCCATCTTTCATAAACTCTCTTAGAGTAACATCTAACATCTGGGGAGGGGAATCTTTTGTAAACTCTCTTAGAGTAACATCTGGGGAGGGGAATCTTGCTGCTTGTTCACCATTCTTTTATTTATTTATTTATTTTATTTTTTTATCCTCACCAGAGGACATTTTTCCATTTTTTGTACAGATAGAGTGGGAGGGAGAGAGAGGAAGAGAGAGAGAGGGAAACATCGACGTGAAAGGGACACATCGAGTGGCTGCCACCTGCACGACCAACCAGGGCCGGGGACAAACTGCAACCGAGGTACATGCCCTTAGCGGGAACCGAACCCGGGTCTCTCCGGACCGCAGGCCAGTGCTCTAACCGCTGAGCCAAACCGGCCAGGGCTGTTCATCATCCTTTTAACGTTTATGTCAGGCACTGGACCGGGTGTTTGGATTCCAACGATGAATAACACACACCCCTGCCTTCAAGGAACTCATGATAAAAAGAGAAGACAGACAAAATTTCAGAGAGGATGATAAACCCATTGATGAGGATATTAATACGACAGAGGACACACAGTCTGCCTAGTGAGGGGAGGTGGGGCCGAGCAGAGGAGGCTTCGCGGAGTAGTTCACATGAGAACTGAACTCTGCGGCTCAGCTGGGACTGGCCGGAGGACAAGGAGTGGAGACCGAGGGCTGTGGCCAGGGCATGGAAGTCAGAGCCAGTACCGCGTGCAGCTGGCTAGGAGCAGTGTGTCAGGAGTCATTTCGCTTGGTTTGCTTTTAAAATTTTAAATCATACATGACTACAATTATACAGTAACACAGCCTCTACTGCTTCTGCTAAGTGGAAGGAACACATACTTCTATGATTCTAAAAATGACAAATTCTTACATGCCTCTGAGAATTCTAGGCAACAGTATGGGCACCGGCCAGGGCTAGTCTTCCCAGCGGCTTTCTTTATTCTCTTAGGGTATAAGATACTGTTGCATCTCTTTTATTTAAAAATTTTTGTTGTTGTTGCCTTTTTTTCTTTATTTTGTGTCTTCACATTTTTTATTTTTAATTGCTTTTCCATTACAATTGACATCCAGTGTTATTTTGTATTAGTTTCCGATGTGTAGCATGATGGTGAGACAATCGTATACTTTGTAGAGTGATTCCCCTTGATGTTTCCAATGCAGTTAGTTACCTACAAGGAAGCTTGTTGCAGCTGTTAACTAGTTTCACATTGTAGCTAATCAATAGCTCTCTTGCAACTTTTTTTTTTTTTTCTAAAGAAAAGAAAAATAAAACAAAACATCCTACATGTTTCTCTGAGGTTCTCTGAATAAAGATAGTGGAACTCAAAATATTCTAGATGTGTGTGTTTGTACATGAGTATGTTAGCAGATCTGCCCCTTATTCATTAACCGTAAGACTGAGAACTTGGTAGGAGGGTTTCGTTCCTTCCTACGCCCCTCATGCGGTCTTTTAAATTTGAATCATGATTCTCAACATGACTATGAGAACACATTTCTCCTTATATCTTCTGCTTCTGTTAAGATGGTGGAATTTTTTTTCTCTCTTTCTCTGTCTACCTCCCTCAACTGGGAGTTAAGGTCTTGCTGTCACGGATGCAGAATGGGTGACTATGGCAAGTTGGGTATACATTTAACACTAAAGTAATAATGTGTAGTGTTCCGATTTAAAACTGTAAATATATTAGGGTGATTACAGCAATAAAACCATTGTAGCATCTGTTAAGTGATGTGGGCAAGTGGTCCAGTGACTCTCGGAGCTGAGCTGAGACTGTGACCACAGCAGAAACACTCAGTACCAGGCTAGGAAGGAAAGTTTCCTGTTGCTTGAATTATGTCATTTCCAATGAGGCTTCTTTGTATTTATTCATGCCTGGGGGGGCGGGATAGAGAAAAAACTTTTAAAAACTTTCTCTAAAAACATCTTTAAATCATTTTTCACAGTATGAAAAATTATAGTCCTTTTTTTTTTTTTTTTTTTAAATGTTTGGCTTTGTCCAAAAGCATGGGCATTTTCCAGTGGCTGGTCACGTGTGTTGCCCAAATAGATGTTCAGATACATGAGCAGGATGCCTGGATAGTGCGAAAGGCCATTTGGTACCTAGAATTCTACATTCTCAAGCGTTACATACATATTTGAAACCTTAGTTCCCCCTTTCTTTCTCAAAGGGAAGACCATGCTTCAAGGTAACTTAGCACAACAGTTAGCAATACCTGTGGTCCTGTGAGTTGTTTTCCTTCCTTCCCTTAGGGCTTCTTTCAGGATCTTAGTAAATCCGTCTTCTCAAAATGCATTTAAATCAAGGGCAGCTTTGAAAGGAACAGTTATAAAAGATTAACGTCAGCACTTGAAGTTATTTTTTAAATGCCTGCATATTGAATTTGATGTTGGGTATGAGTGTATTCGTAACTTTCAGAACATTATTGCCAAGTTTGATAATCAGGTTAATTTTGCAGTTAGTTTTGAACTGTTTTGCTTCAGGCGGCTCGAATTATTTAGCCACGGGTGACGTAACGTGTCTGCCAGACCCCAGGGGGCAGGTGCACGCCAGACGGTCCCTAAGAGAGGTAGAGATGGAATTTCAGTTCACACGAAATTTCATTCATCAGCGCAGATGCAGCCTCTCACGTATGCACAATTATGTCCATACATAGTTTTGTCGTTTTATGTAGAAATGAGGAAACCCAATTTAATAGAAATGAACATCCCAGGTACTGATCCCTCTTCTTACTTGAGCTCTCGCTTCTGCTCATATTTTCACCGTTCGCGTGGTTCACGCTGCTGTTGACGGGAAGCCTTGCGTTCTCGTTGAATTCTGCCACTGACCCAAGTCCTGAAACGAGTCCCCAGTCTTGTGTTCATCCATTTGTGCCCTGAACTAGTCCAGGACCTTACTGTTCAGCCCCGGATCGCAGCCAGTGGGGATGCTGGGCACACTGCTTTCTTACCGACTGGTCGAAGGCACTTGCTTTGATAATGTCATCTTCTGCTCAGAAAACCGTGTGTGTCTCTTTCTCTGGCTAATGTATAGGGAAAAAATCCAAATTCTTTAGCTAGAATTTCAGACCTGCTGCATGAAGCATGGGTGCTTTTACTACTTTCAAGTCCCAGTATTCCCAGTGCCCGGGAGATAGAAAGTGTGCAATCGAAGATTTTTATGAACTTTTCTCCACGTTTTAACGTTGATATGTGCCCCTTTAGCAACTGCATTTCTGTCTTGTTCATATATCAAAATCTACCTCAAACACATTTTCTGCAGACTCGTCCTCATTTCTCCTCTCTAAAGTAAAAAACACGTGTTCACTCGTGTTTTATATTCATCGCACATTGCTAAGCCCTTGTTATGCTCCAAAGAGGTCAAGATAAATATGATGCTCCACTTCAAGGTATTCACTCTAGGGCTTTAATCAAGTAAACAGTTGAGATGTTGTGTGATCAACACTGTGATACAAAACTACAGAGACTCCAGTGAGGGTCAACTCAATGGACGAACGTGAGAATCAAGAGAAGTTTGATTGTGTAATGAATGTTGGGTGTCTTGAAAATATGGAAAGACATTTCAGTCAAAGAATAAAGTTATGTAAAGACTCAGAGGCTTGAAACACAAAGGAGTGTTCAAAACCCGACAACAAGTTTGCTTGGCTTAAGAATAGAGACAGGCCCTGGTCAGTTTGGCTCAGTGGTTAGAGTATCAGCCTGTAGACCAAAGGGTCTCAAGTTTGATTCTTGGTCAAGGGCACATGCCTGGGTTGCAGGGTTGATCCCCGACCCCAACCAAGGCTGTGCAGGAGGCAACCAATCAATGTGTCTCTCTCACATCAATGTTTCTCTCTCTCTCTCTCTCTCTCTCTCTCTCTCTCTCTCTCTCTCTCCCCCTCCCTCCTTCTCTTCCACTTTATCTAAAAAAAATTAATGGAAAAAGATGAGGATTAACAAAAATAATAGAGACAGGATGGGATAGAAACAACTGGAAATGAGACGGGGACCATCTTATAAAGTATTATTTATGCCATGCAAAGAACTGCTTGAAACAAAGTGGGTACTCAATAAACATTTATTCAATGAACAAATAAATGAATTGCTTTATCTACTACTGGTATATTAAATATTTATGTTCAATAATTTACTAGTTTACAACTTGGCTTGTTGAAGAAAAACTATGTATTCACACTATTTTCTGTATTGCATATATGGATGATCTTTAATCTGTTACTGTAACAATTAGAAACATTCTTACTAATCTGAATGCCAAAAGTTGAGAGTTCTTAAAGTTAATATATATAGACAAATGTTCATATATATTTGTGTTTTTCTTTTTTCTTTTTCTAGGGTCAGACATTGTTCAATGGTTAATAAAGAACTTAACTATCGAAGATCCAGGTAAATAAATCTTTTTCCCATTGATAGAATTATTATTTTGTGGTTTTAAGAAATATACTTCTCAGGACTAATATGACAAGCAAACCTGAAAAATTATAATTACACTTAACTATGCTTGTAGCAGTTATACAAATTTTATGATGGCCAACATATATACATCTAAAATTTATTTAGTATGTATTTACAAGTTTTTACATATTTAATATTCCATTTTATAAAATGTGATTCAGGTGATTGGTAATTGTTAGAATGGATGGACTGTATATATGGTCATGAATAATTGAGCATATGATTTATAGCAAGCGATCATGAAGTAATACAATTTCCCTTCATAAAACACATAAAAGTAAATCTCATTAATTTATCATTTTGCTTTAACTTCATTTTTGCATAAGGTTTGAAAACAATGTTAGTTTCTATCATGCCTACGTGATTTTCTGTAATGCTCTCATGTAAGTCATGGTTACCCACTCGCTGTGTGGACGTTATTTCTATTCTGCAGACTAAGCTAATTTCCAGAGCCTGGGAACAGTTTTGCATTGCCTGCAACAAATCCTGTGTATGTGAGGAATGCTTAATGGCTTTTAAAAAATACCTTGTAAGAGCCTTCACGTGTCGCAAACAACTCACATCACTGAAATGAAAATAAGATGTATTTGTTTAGAGAAGATGCTGAGAAAACAAAAAAAATGAATAAAATAAAACAAAAACAAAAAATTGGGATTGTGGTGATGGAATGACATGGCTGAAATGGCAGTTTGCTAACTACACAACCCAGCAGCCCTTTGATTACAACAGATTTTTGCATGGCTTTTGCTCCTGCCTCTGATTACCACCTTAGAATGCTCTAGAAATATGGTGCATGGAGATGCTAAGTTTAAATTTTTCTTCTTTTTGAGCTAATTAAGAATATATGCACCCCTATGTTCATAGCAGTGCGTTTTACAATAGCTAGATCTGGAAACAGCCCAAGTACCCATTAGGAGTTACGTGAATAAAAAAGCTGTGGTACATTTACACAATGGAATACTATGCAGCTGTAAGCAAAGAAGGATCTCTCTCGCTTTGAGACAGCATGGAGGGGCCTGGATAGTATTATGCTAAGCAAGATAAGCCAATCAGAGAAAGACTAGTATCACAAGATCTCACTCATATGTGGAATCTAATGAACAAAATAAACTGATGAACAAAATGGGTCCAGAGGCATGGAAGCACGGCACAGACTGAGGGACCTCAGAGGGAAAGTGAGGAGAGATTAACCGAAGAACTTACATGTATAAACGCATAGCCCATGGACGCAGACAGAGTGTGGTGAAGGCCTAGGGTGAGGCAGGAGCAGGGTGGACGGGGCAATGGGGGAAAAATAGGCAACATCTGTAATACTCTCAACAATAAAGTTTTTTTTTAAAGCCACATTATCATAAAATGTAGCTCTAATTCTACATGCCTACATATACGCCCTGTTTCTTTAGTATATGCACTTTTAAAATGCTTATCTTAGCAGGTTAAATGGGATTAAATGATTACGTCAAGATGAAGCAACTGTTGGCAGCATCATATTATAACTAAGTGAAAAGAGGTGATAATTGTTGGGAAAGGAAGCCCCTGTCTTACCAAAATGACATTTTAGACTCTACTTAGTGGCATGTCTGGCTTTATAAACTATAGCAGCAGACAAAAGACCCCAGCACAAAAAGCAAACAAAACTAAACACAGAAACAGATTCACACAATCATTGATAATGAGGCAACTACTGATTTGCAAAGAATATTATTACTCTAAGGGTGAGCTTGATTCAAAAGAATATTATTTGTAAGTTAAGACTGAAAGTGTGCCAGTGACAGTATGAGACAATTCCAGTTTGTAAACAGCCCAAGTGTTCATCAGTAGACGAATGGATAAAAAAGCAGTGGTACATATATACAGTGGAGTACTATGCAGCTGTAAGAAAGAAAGATCTTTTATCTTTTGACAAAACATGGAGAATCTTGAAGAGTACCAGGATACAAAATTAACATCAAGAAATTGACAGCATTCTTATACAACAATGATGAACTCGCAGAAAGAGAAACTAAAAAACAATCCCATTTACCACTGCAGCAAAAAAATTAAGATACCTAGGAATAAACTTGACCAAAGAAGTAAAGGACCTATTTGCAGAAAACTACAGGACATTGATAAAAGAAATAGAGGAAGATATAAAAAAGTGGAAGCACATACCTTTGCATATTCATTTATTAAGTCTAGTAGATTTTTGATGGAGTCTTTAGGGTTTTCATGTCATCTGTGAATAATGACAGTTTCACTTCCTCCTTTCCAATTTGGAGTCCTTTTATTTTTTCTTCATGTCTGATTGCTGTGGCTAAGATTTCAGTACTATGTAAAATAAGAGTGGTGAAAGTGGGCATCCCTGTCTTCTTCCTGTTCTTAAGGGAAATGCTTTTAGTGTTTGCCCATTAATTATGATGTTGGCTGTAGGTCTTTCATATATGGCCTTTATTATGTTGAGATATGATCCCTCTATTCCAAAATTGCTGAGCATTTTTATCAGAAATGGGTGCTGGATTTTGTCTAATGCTTTTCAGCGTCTATTGATATGATCATGCAATTTTTATCTTTCATTTTGTTTATGTGGTGTGTCACATTTATTGATTTGCAAATATTGTACCAGCCTTGCATCCCTGGGATGACTCTTACTTGGTCATGGTGAATAATTGTTTTGATGTATTGCTGGATCCGATTTGCTAGTATTTTGTTCAGGATTTTAGCATCTATGTTCATCAGGGATATTGGCCTGTAGTTTTCTTTCTTTGTAGTGTCTTTTTCTGGTTTTGGAATTAGAATTATGCTGGCCTCATAAAACAAGTTTGGAAGTCTTTCTTTGTCTTGAATTTTTTGAAATAGTTTGAGGAGAATGGGTGTTAGTTCTTTGAATGTTCAGTAAAACTCTCCTGTGAAGCTGTTTGGCTTTTGTTTGCTGGGAGAGTCTTGATTACATCTTCAATTTCCTTCGTTGTTATGGGTCTGTTTGAGTTTTCTATCTTTTTGCAGTCCAGTTTTGGGAGACTAGGTGTTTGTAGAAATTTGTCCATTTTGCTTTGATTGTCCAATTTGTTGCTGTATAATTGTTCATAGTATTTGTAATGATCCTTTGTATTTCTGTGGTGTCAGTTATTACTTCTCCTCTTTCATTTCTGATTTTGTGTATTTGGGTTCTCTCTTTTTATTTCTTGGTGAGTCTAGCTAAGGATCCATCAATCTTGTTTATCTTTTCGAAAAACCAACTCTTTGTTTCATTGATTCTTTGAATTGTTTTTTGGACTTGATGTCATTTATTTCTGCTCTGATCTTTACTATTTCCTTCCTTCTACTTGCTCTGGGGTTTTCTTTTTGTTTGCTTTCAAGTTCTTTAAGTTGTGAGGTTAGGTAGTCTACTAGAAATTTTTCTTGTTTCTTGAGGTAGGCCTGTAGTGCTATGAACTTCTTGAATGGCGTGGTTGTTTTTGACTTCCAGAGTATCACATTCATGGCTTTTATTCTTGTCACCGCCTACACAGTTCAGCCTCAGTCTTCTGGGATGGCTCTGCACTCCCCAGCTAACAGATGGATGCTGGAATGCCCATAGTTCTGTCCTGGTTACCTTTTCTCTGTGTGCATACTGCTCCTAAGCGACCTGTCCTAAGGGCTCTCAGATGTATTGCTGTCATGCTGACCTCTCCATGGTGCTCCATCCTCGTCTGTCTGATGCCTATGTTAGCTCCCTCCTGAAGGTTAAACTCAACATGACCGCAATACACCGATTTACCCCTCTCAAACCTGCTCCTCCTTGTCTTCCCCAGTTCAACATTGGGGTTGAGTCTTCTATCCGAGACCATGCTGTGTCTTTTCATTTGTTTAAATTTGCTTTGTGGTCTTAAGGAGTGTTTTAAAGTTTCCTTACAGCAGTTTTGCATGTTTCTTATGAGACTCATTCATAGTTATTTAATATTTTGTTGTTATGAGTTTTCCTTTCTGTGACATCTAATTATTGTCTGTACATATGAAAATTATTGATTTGCATATGCTAATTTTATATATCACTACTTTACTAAATTTGATTTTTGTTTAGTATTTTTAACTAATAAATTATAAAGCTAAAATACTTCTTCCAGCATGTATGAGGACTGTATGTTCAATTCCTGAGCCCTTGCACATCTGGCAGTAACTTCTGCTACCTGTGTGCATGTGGACAATGTGGCTAGGTATAGAGCAGACGAGGTAGACTTTCCTCTTTACGACACTATAGATACTGCTTCATTGTTCTCATGCATTCGATATATGGGCATGCATATATAGATGTGTGTGTGTGTGTGAAACGTTTCATGTATAGAATTTTTCATATACATGTTTTTCTCCTGCCTAGAGTCCTGTAATGTTTTTCATCTCTGAAATTCCAAATATAGGTACACAATTGCTAGGGGTTTATACTCTTCTTTCTTTTTATATACTTGTATTTTCTGGTAAATCATTTAAGTCTGTTGATTCAAGTTTGTTTAAGTTGAAGAAAATAAAAGTTCCTGTTCTGTTACTTAAGCCTTATTTTCCAAAGTAGATGTAATAATTGTGCCCAGTACTTAGTGATGTCCCAAAAATTAAAGAATCTATGTATATACAGCAGTTATTACTGTACCTATTACATAATGATTGCTCATAAAATATTAATAATTATAGTTTTAAATTCATTTTTGTTGTTATATCTAATTATTTTACTTTATTACAAACCACCCTCAAACCTCAGTGACTTAAAATGAACAATGATTTCATTTAGCTCATGAGTCTGTGAATCAACTGGTCATTTCCTGGCTTAGGTCTTGGCAGATTTACGCTGGGCCCTCAGGTGGTGGGTGGGCGATCCAGGATTTGGGGCATACTTGGTATTTGCTAGGCTGTCAGCTGGGCCCATTTCATTCTCTCATTCTGCTAGCACTGGCTTCTTACCATGGTGTGTTCAGGGTTCCAAGCACCACACAAGTTTCTGCTTGAGTCACATTTACTGTTACGTTATCTGCCAAGACAAGAGCCCTGGCCAAGAGCAGAAGCTCTCTAGGGAAGGAGTGTCCAACACCATCAGTGCAGAGGGGTGAGAACAAATTGAGGCAATTACTGTAACAGTCTTTCATATATATTTTTCTCTGCTTTTCAAATCTTCCCTTTCATAATATATCCTACCGTCCTTTGGGCTTGGGTTTGCAAAATTCATCCTCCAGAACATGTTTATTTTTTACTTAATGAGCAGGCTTTATGTCTAACACCATGACATATTAATTATGGGTCATTTGGGGGGTAAATCTGAAAGTCTTAATAAAGTACATTCTTCACAAAATGATTGACAGGCATCAGTAAGTTCTTGACATCACCCTGCTCATTTGTAATCCCTGCTGCCTCTGACTAAAGAGTCACCCTGGCCAAGCTCTTGAAGTGATGCTAACGGAGGTGAGAGGTATCAAGACCCTGTTATGAACGGCTATGCTTTGAAATGAATCTCACTATGACCCTCAGGTATCAGAGAATATTAAGTATTTCTGTGAACCCTGAGTGGCAGCCTGCTTCCTCCACCTTTTTCCCTTTCCCATCAGCCCATGCTTCTTGAGATCCCAGCATTCCTTGAGAGGCATCTGACATTAAAGATGAGTCATGGGCTTTGCAGACAGACTTGAGCTCAAACCCTGGTTCAAGTACTTGCTGACTATGGGGAATTGGGCAAGTTACTTGATTTCTCTCCTTTTTTTCTTCATCAGTAAAATGCTTTTAATACTGTTTTGTGATGTTTGCATCAACATGCAAGTGTGCCAAAATTTTGATTTTATTTGTAATTAGGGCAAATTCTTTCCAAACTGTGAACATTTGCAAGTACATTTAAATAAATTGAATTCTTTAAAAATGCATACAATTTTTTTAGCCCTGGCTGGTTTGGCTCAGCGGTTGGAGCGTCGGCCTGCGGTACGGAGAGACCCGGGTTCGGTTCCCGCTAAGGACACGTACCTCGTTTGCAGTTTGTCCCCCGCCCCAGTTGGTCGTGCAGGTGGCAGCCACTCGATGTGTCCCTTCACATCGATGTTTCCCTCTCTCTCTCTCTTCCTCTCTCTCCCTCCAGCTCTATCTGAACAAAAAAAGGAAAAATGTCCTCGGGTGAGGATAAATAATAATAATAATAATAAAAAATAATAAAATAAAAATGCATACAATTTTTTTTTTTTCCTCACCCGAGGACACTTTTCCATTTTTTGTACAGATAGAGCAGGAGGGAGAGAGAGGAAGAGAGAGAGAGGGAAACATCGACGTGAAAGGGACACATCGAGTGGCTGCCACCCGCACGACCAACCAGTGCCGGGGACAAACTGCAACCGAGGTACGTGCCCTTAGCGGGAACCGAACCTGGGTCTCTCCGGACCACAGGCGGACGCTCCAACCGCTGAGCCAAACCAGCCAGGGAGCATACAATTTTTATACTGGCATTCAAACTCAACCTATTTCACATCGCCTTCCTCCAAATCAAATTGGCTTTTCTTTTCCCTAAATAGTTATCAAGAATATTTATAATTGATCCTACTCAATTTGTTGTTTAATTTTATCTTTAATTTTTTATTCCCCATGTGTTGTTCTATCACTTTAATTGAATCTAAACAACATATTGGTAGAGGAAAGTGATCCTCTCCAGCCATTGACTGAAGTGACACCATCAGTCAGTTTTTAATAATCATTTGATTTTTTTACTAATGGGAATTCACTGATGTGCCAAGTTATAGTAACAATGATTCTGTGTGTACTTTTCTAAACAGATGGGCAAAAGTGAGGAGAAAGAAATTTAAAATTAATTATTCTTCATTTAAACCTAACCCGGTATAAAAACAATTGCTTAAAATCAAAATAGAATAAATAATAAGATTAGGGAGAAACATGGAACCAAGATTTATCCTCTTGCAGTATTATTTGTTGTAAAAATACCTGTGAAAGTCAAGATTCAGACAAGTTAACCAGATGTTCTACATAACATCAAACAGAACTGAATATCTTAATTGTCTGTGCATTAATTAAGTCCACCCATTATGCTCCCCATTATACAGAGTCCGTCATTTGCCTCCCAATCCTGCCACAAGTCCTGTGCAGAAAGCGAGCTAAAGTCTGTTGACAGATGAATAAGACGTTGCTACAGGTGACCTTTGTGCTCCATTGCTTTGGCTGGCCTGCCAGAGAAATCATAGCTTGAGGAACACGAGGATGTATCAGAATTTAGAAAATACAGAATGTCTTGTTATCCTTGATAATATTTTGTTCTTGCAAAGCATTTTTATGCTTTCCCAAATCATTGTAAGTAGATTTCATTTGATTATCATAACAATGGCATGAGTACCAGGCAGAAATTTCTCTCATTTTACATGAAACCTAGGCTGAAAAAAACTTACGAATGTCCAGAGTCGCAACGAAACCTGGTCAAAGATATCTTGGTCTCTCCATCTCTACCCTGTGTCTGCCCCTTTTGCACGATCATTTCAGACCCAGGGTCTGCTTTTTTGTAAAGGGTTGGAAGGATGAGAGAGAAGCTTGCAGCCTGGCCACATGGTCCGTTACATAGTGTCCTTTGGAATAAAGTACCTTGGATTTGGTATTACATTTACCTATTGCACCCTGGGCATATCCTTCATTAGTGCTGTTTTCTACATATTTCAACTCGTGTACTGTAGGTAAAGTAAAATATATTTAACATATGTTATTCAGGTTGTTTCGAACAACAATCTTACTTGGGTGGAGGGAGGATGGAAGCATTTAAAACACTCGACAATGATCAAGGCCCTTCTGCTCCTATAAAAACATATATTATTGTCCATACTGCAAGCTGTGCCGTCAGTATGAAGTAACAGAAAGTGATTCCTTTATTATTTACTGTTCCAAGGCTAGTGAACCAATCTCTGAAAACTTTCTGGGTTTCCAAGCATCATTTAACACTCTGATGACAATACGCAAGAAATCACAGACGACAGCCATCACGTAAGCTCTAACAAGATTGATTAGTTTGACCTATTTCCAGGTAGTGGGTATTATTAACCAAGTATATCTCTTGCAAATATACATTTTCTGTTATAAATAATGCCTAAAGGAAAAACTTTGGACAACTGCTCCTCACTCATTTTCCTGCGTCTGCAGCCAGAGGTTCAGTTATATACGCAGGGAGTATTAGGTGTTCTCCTGTTTCCCTGGGAGATGAGCGAGAGCCATAGTTTTCTTTCTGTGTTAGTTTCAGGGCCTTGTTTGTTCCTCCTCAGAAGAGAGAAGTGATTCCTTGTGCATGTGTTACATTAGTAAACATCATGGTATCTGGTGCATTGGATATCATCAGAAACCTCTCTTCCGGTGGCCTTGCCCCTTGGGAAGACTCTGGCAAGGCAGAAAGTGAGCCTCTGACAACTGCGTCAACTCGATCTCTCTTTCAAATAATCAACACCAGCAAGTACAGTTCGCCCGACCTATCGGGACCAACGGTGTCCTTTAACGTATCACCTGGCCACGTGTCTTTCTCTTTGGTTCGTTAATCTGTTTGTGTAAGTTTTGCATTTTCACAACAGAACAAGTGACTGTTGTCATTTGACTAATATAATGATGCTGTCACTTTTCACATTTAAAACTCAAAACCCAGAATGCACTGAAAAGTCTTCATGAAGAGTGTAAATCAAGGTTTCTGTAGCCAGAACGAGGGCTGTCCGGACCAGCCGCAGACAGGCCATCTGTCCCGTTGAGAGAAGCTTTGGCCTCTGACTGCCTCCATCTCCCACCCCAGTACTATATCGTTAGTAGTAGTAGAAAGAACAGCATCAACATTAATTAATTGGGTGTCCCCAGGAACCAAACTGGACATTTTCTCCCTAATTAGCTCTTGGAAATAGGAAGGAGGCAAGAGGGTTCGGGGTTACCGAACACCAACGGTGTGTCAAGCAGGACGTTAATTGATGTGTGTTTTTCAGTCCTAAAGAAAAAAGAGAAGAGCCCTGGCCGGTTTGGCTCAGGGGTTAGAGCGTCGGCCTGTGGTCCAGAGAGACCCAGGTTCGGTTCCCGCCAAGAGCATGTACCTCAGTTGCAGTTTGTCCCTGGCCCTGGTTGGTCATGTGGGTGGCAGCCACTCGATGTGTCCCTTTCACGTCGATGTTTTTCTCTCTCTCTCTCTCTTCCTCTCCCTCCCTCCCACTCTATGTGAACAAAAAATGGAAAATAATGTCCTCGGGTGAGGATAAAAAAAAAGAAAAAAAGAGAAGAGCTTTCATGAAGTAGAGGTAGACCAGAAAACTAAGTCATAGACCAGTATGCAACCCGGAGACATTTGCTGTCAAAATACGGACACTCTCAGGTCACTTCTAGGAGAATCCATCTCACTGTCCGGTGGTAGGAGAGAGCAGAGCTGAGACGTGGAGCTGGGATTCATGCCCTTGTGTCAGGAGTGATGCCAACACCATGCATTTGCTGGAGATCCTGCAGGTGCCCTCTGGTGGTGCCAGTTTCCTCTTAGGGTGGTACTGGCTAACACATGCATCTTTTTTTTTTTTAATCCTCATCCGAGGATATTTTTCTATTTATCTTTAGATAGAGTGGGAAGGAGGGAGAAAGAGGGAAAGAGAATGAGGGAGAGAGAAACATCGATGTGAGAGGGACACATCGACAGGTTGCCTCCCACATGTCCCCGACCAGGGCTGAGGACAAACCACAACCAAGGTACGTGCCCTTGACTGGAATCTAATCCACAACTCACTGGTCTGCGGGCCAACGCTCTAACCACTGAGCAAAACAGCCAGGGCAACACATGCATCTTTAATACCAGTCCAGAGTTTTGTGACCTGTCTCATTTTGATCTGGTCGAATGAATTTCTATATATTACCTATTAGACTCGCCCACTATTAGGAAAAATACTAAAAGCAGCTGGGAATCTAATTGCCGTTGTTGTCTTTTCTATTGTAAAACTTAAACAGCATAATGATGCCAGAGTTCAATGTATCTTACTCGGTTTTTAACTCCACTTAGGAACATTTCCTGTCATAGCAGAGCTTGCTATTTCTATCCTATCCACTGGAAAAAAACAAAATTAAAGTCCGCTCTGCAGGCAAAGTAGAAAATGAGAATTGCGCAGAAGAATTGTCTGGTCCTCCTATAGCTAGCTGGCCTATTTGCTTTTTCTGCTTCTCTTTTTTAATCCTCACCCGAGGATATTTTTCTATTTATCTTCAAATAGAGTGGAAGGGAGAGAGAAGGAGGGAAAGGGGGAGAGAAAGAAACATCAATGTGAGAGGGACACATCGACTGGTTGCCTCCCGCATGACCCCAACCGGGGCCAGTGATGAACCGCAACCGAGGTACGTGCCCTTAGGCAGAACCGAACCCGAGACTCATGGCCCGCCACTGATGCTCTACCACTGAGCCAGACTGGCCAGGGCTCTGCTACTTCTTTTTGTGTAAACATGTTCCTTTTATAAGTCAACTTAAATTTTTGTTTTTGTTTTGGAAAAGAAATGGAGGAAAGAAAGGGAGGTAGGGAGGGTGGGAGGAATTAGAAAGAAGGAAAGAAAAGTAGAAAGGACTTGGTAAAGCTAATAAGGCCGAGAGCATAGAATATCATCTAAAAATAAGCCTATTCATCAGAATTAGACCCTTCAAAGAGGCCGGGATATTAGTGATTGTATCTGTCATCCACAGGGAGGCACGGCCGTGTGACAGCCATCTGAAAAGTCAGACCTCTTCATCTTCTATAAAAGATAGCACACTGCTTTCTGTTTCCCGGCAAAGAAGGAATTAGGACTTTTCTCCCGTGTGTGAGTTGAGAACAATGCTGTTTGTTTGATTTCTGCGTCATATTTCACAAAACGTTCCCTTTCATCACAACTAAATGATGGCGAACGCCAGCGACAGTGTTCAGAGGAGGCGGTGAGCCCGATGGGACCTTGGCCAGCCGAGCGGGGCCCGCAGAGGAGACGCACCGTCTCCGCGCTTATCACTGGGTTGCAGAGCGCACATAAAGTTACTTAAAGATTGCTGCTGTCACAGTAAAATAAGAGTCGCAGAAGCTCCATGTAACCCATCATTTTTAAATTTTGGAAAATTTCCCATAAGCGAGGAAGTCTACACATCTAATCAAACTAACCTGCATTTTAAACGTTGCCGTTTTATATTGTAATTCAAGTGAGGGGGCCTCTTGGATTATCCAGAATCCTCCCGCCGGATTCACGCCTGGCTCCCAGGCCGCAGCCCCGTGCACGCCACGCGGTACCCCGATCCTCCCAGTTCACGGGCGCCGTGCTCAGGCCGGGGCGCGTGGCATTTCCTGTGAATAACCGCTCTTCCGATTTAGTCCACATTTTTGGAATGGAGCTGCCAGGTGTCTTTTACCCTGTGATGCTGCTGACTGCCCGTGAAGAGAGGAGGTGTCGGCTGAGATGCTTGAGCGTCACCTGTGCATTTCAACAAATGTGACGTTCGATGGAGGCCATCCGCAGGCGTCCCTGTGAGCAACGATGGACACACCACAGCTTTCTTCTGCTGGGACAGCTTCGCGGGTGGACCCTTGGCCTTCACGAAGTGATCCGCCAGGTCTCCCTTGGGTATTTTCTCAAGTGTCCCCTGCGGACCTTGCTTGGGGATAGATGTCAGAGGCCACATGAAATACCTCAAAGTGCACATATTTTTCTTCAAGCATTTTGAATTGTGCAAAAGTCAACATCAACCCAGCGTGGCCATTTGGGCGTATGGGGAGATGATGAGGAGAATGGAAACAGCCCCAGAAGCCCCCTGAGATGCTCACGCCTCCAGTTGTGGCTCATCTGCCCAGGCTCCTTCGAGGGGTGAGCTCTCATCACCTCTGTTATTGGAATGAGTCCCATCAGTGTCTCCTCCTCGTGTCCCTTAGATTCCCTGGGCCACCTGTGAACAGTGTCATGTGTCCCTCTGCCCCCGCCTGCCTGGTGCCCTTTCATGATGGCGATGCCCCAGCCAAAGGACCCTCCGCTGCCATCACTTCAGCCTCTGCCCAGGGCACTGCTCCTGCGGGGGGGTGTGCAGCCTCTTTCTTCGTGTGTGTACTTTGATTTTGACTATTTTCTTATTTACCTTTATTGTTGGAAGTATTACAGATGCCCCCCCTTTCCCCTCATTGACACCCCCTCCCTGCTCCCCTCCCGCCTGCCTTCACCGCACTGTCGTCTGTGTCCATCGGGTGTGCACATGCATAGAAGTTCTTGTCTCTCCCCACCCCCACCCCCTTCCCTCTGAGGTTTGTCAGTCTGTCCCTGCTTCCATGTCTGTCACAGCCTGTACCTTGCCACAGACTCCCCCTGTCATTTCCCAGCCTCTAACTTTTCCCAAGGTTTTTTTTGAGCCTCAGGGACAGTCGTAGGGAAAGACCTCACAGAGTAACTAGCACCCCTTCCCCTCCAGATCTGTTCTTGGGTCCTCTGGAAGCCATTCTCCTGTTGCCCTCCCCATGTCTGGGGACAGTGGCCAGCATCCCAAGACTGAAAACCTTCCCGGCGTAGTCAGACCCAGAGCCTGGGCTAAATTAACTCAGGAGAAAAGGGTAACATTTTTCTTCCTGCTGCTCTAGCCACAGCTTCTGAATTCCGCTGTCTGATTGTTTGAGGACTGACCCCTTCCAAAGACATGTTGACATAATACCGCCGCTGTTGACAGGGGCGTGGACCGTCTCGCCACTGTTACGGATGGTCTGGCTTCAGGACGTTTCTCAGATCCATAGGCTCATACTCATTAGAATGTGAGCTTTGAAAGCAGGACTTTGTGTGGCCGTAGCTCTGTCTCTGGCTTCTTAGTGTGCCTGGCACGTCACGGCTGCTCAGCAAATACTATTGAACTGAATACAATTAACAAAGACAATAACATGAACTAGGCCGTTTGTATCTTTTCTATTTCATTTCATGTTATATAAGGTACATACATCCCACCTTCATGGTTCAAGCTTCAGATAAAGGTTTTACCTCCGTGAAAAATCCCCCCTAGGTTCCCAGGAGCCTCCATGACACACTCCCCAGGTTACCAATCCATAGGTTTCAAATACTTTGTTTTTCTCCAAGTAAAGGCAACGATAGATGTTATTCAGTTGCAGGAAAATACTCTAAATGTTCTGAAACAGTCTAAAAAAAGTTGCTTTCATTCCATGGGGGGAAAAAAGAGTTTCTGAGCAAATAGAAGCTCCTGTTGGAAGCAAAGCGTGATCTATGGGTTGAAACATCACAGCACGCTGGGAAACTAGCAAAGGCATAACCGAGCCCAATACAAAGATAAGTTCATCGCTTGGAAATGTATCTCTAGGCCTAAAATAATACCGTACTAAGTGAAATAACAGCTTTAGGTCTTGCTTTCTTTTTTAGAGACAGAGTTTAAAAAATTTTCAAGCCATTAGAAAGTATCCAGATACCCTGCCGATTTTCTGTCTTTTTTTAACGTGATTCAAGGTCAGATCACTTGCTTCCTGCGTAGAAAAGTAGCAGCTGCAGGCATTTCCTTCCTTAAAGATCAGGGAAAGTGAGCAGATCAGCTTTTCTGGAATAACAGGTTTATGTTGGCGAAGAGTGGGAGGTAAGACGAAGATGGTGGATGTTTGGATCACACAAAGCCCTGAATTGCCCTTCTGAGATATTTCTGCTCAGTCTGGTGTGCACTGAAAAGCCATTATGGAAAGAGAATGTGTTGTTCTGCCACAGTAGGTAAATTTACATTCCTTGCCTTTTTATAAACACGCGCCCTAAGTATTATTAATTGCTTTCCAGCTCTCAGCCATGCCCCCAAATTTGATAAATATGCCTAATTTACTAACAGATGTGCACTGGTAGCCTAATAAATTTTTGGTCATTGATGTAGTACCATAGACAGGAACAAGCTACTGAAAGTATGGAAGACTTGTGAATCCTATACCTTGCCTTTGATTACACCCCCCACTGTTCTATTTATAAGGGAAGTAGGAGCAAACAGTCCATCATGAGTGCCTGACAGCTGAGGGCCCCTCCTCACTGGTGTGGCTGCTCCTGGAAGCTGCTTCTCCTGCCTGTGATCATTATCCACCTGCCCCTCCTACCGATTCTCACAGGTCCCCTCACTTTATGTGCTCACTCAGTCTAAGAAAATTTGGGGCCTGTGGCTTTCAGGGGCTGTGTTCATGGGGCAGAAGTGAGGCATCTTAGCAAACAGTGGATTTCAGGCACACGATGTCACAGAAAATGGTGAGAGCCAGTTGGCAGTGATGTGAACAGTTCCAAAAGAAACGATGGGACAGAAATATCGTTTATTGCTTGGATTATGTCATGCAAACAATGCAAAATTCTCTCAGCATCTTAAGAAGACCTGTGGATGCCATACCCTGTGAGTAGTGAGGAGAGTAGAGGTGTGGGAGAGAGCTCGTTGAGAAGCACAGAGGTTCTTAAAGGGTCAGGAAGTAAACACATGGGAATAAGAAAATAGGCTATTTCATTGGAGATGCCAACTTAAGAGGATAATATAATGCATGAGTCTTTTCAACTCTGTGTTATCTGATGGTGACCACCTGGGTGTTCCAAGAAGAAGACTCAGGAAGTTTTAGATTGCACGTGAGACGCAAGGCAACAGGAAAGTGTCTGAGAGGGAGAATTACATAGAGCCAGTGGGTGTCAGGGAAGACAAAGGGCTGTTTCTTTTCCCCCTAAGAGCTCTTCAGAACAGATTCAATATTTTCTCATCTCTGATGACCCAATGGTAAACTAAGTGATATGTTGTCTTGGATTAAAGTGAAACCAGTCTGAAGACTCTCCCTGCCATGTGATGAGGTGATAAATTAGTAACAAGGGAAACCAAATCTAGAGACAGGACCATTCATGCCTTGAGCCCACTCCTGCATTGGATTACTATAGCCATGGCTGACCTCCCTCAGGCAAGACAGATGTGGAAGAAATCATTATATCTACAGCCATGGAAGACGTGGAAGAAATCATTATATCTACAGCAAAACAACCAGCCACTTCAACTCACAAATGCTCTCAATTTCCTCTAAACTCATCTTTCCAATACATCTGCCGATTTCTGTGTTGGGTCAGTCTCAGTATGTTTCTGTCTCTATCTGAAATTATGAGTGTGCTGTTGTAAAATCACTCAATGGTATAAATTATCACTACTAAGATGTCATGATTTCTACATCTATGAGTCTGTTTCTACTTTATTTGTTTATTTTGTTCTTTGGATTCCACATATATGTAAAATCACATGGTATTTGTCTTTCTCTGTCTGACTTATTTCACTTAGCAGAATACCCACTAGGTCCATCCATGCCATCACAAAGGGTAGGATCTCATCCTTTTTTATGGCTGAGTAATATTCCATTGTATAAATGTACCACATTTTCTTTATCCATTCATTGGTTGTGCTCTGAGCAGATGCAATGATAAATGGCTACACCACTGCGTCTGCTCAGATCACAAATCTCCCCCACACCGTTCTTTCCAGCCGCTGGAGTGCTGGAGAACAGAAGCATTTGCATGGGCCGCATTCCCATCTTTGAACTTCCTCTTTGCTTTATAGCTTCTGTTCTATTTAGGCTTTGGATTACATATCAACCCCTCCAGGAAAAGTGTCTGAGTTCCCAAGATTAGATTGGGTATCCTTTTATTGTGTCCCCAGAAAATACTGTGCTTACCCCACTGAAATTCTTAGTACGCTGTGTGGCTGAGTGAGCATGGCTTTGCCTGTTTTGATGACATGCACGCCTAAGGGCAGGACTGGCTCCTTGT
Organism: Molossus molossus; assembly: GCF_014108415.1. NCBI lineage: Eukaryota > Metazoa > Chordata > Mammalia > Chiroptera > Molossidae > Molossus > Molossus molossus. The sequence continues at coordinate 9,313,765 of NW_023425359.1, read as the reverse complement.
TTAGTACTTTTCCCAGTGTACTGATTAATGAATGAATATATATTTGCTACTCAAAGCTTTGAAATTGTATGTGCTTGTCAAAGAAGAAAGAATATAGAAAGAGTAAAGGAAAACGGGAGTCATAGCAAAGATAGATTTCAAGAGACTTTCTCACAGTAGATTGGGAGGAGAAAGGCAGGAAAGGAGAGATTGGGCGCCAGAGGGGAAGACAGCAAGGTAGTCAGTGTGATGGAAGCGAAACAGGGTTCAGTAGCTTGTTAAGGGGAGAGAACTGAGGGAGTGGGTTGGGGGGTGTAGGACTTTTGTATGAAGCTCTTGATGACCCTTTTGAGAGAACATATTCAGTTGAGTTATTGGTGCAGGATACAGAGCTAAGGACGGGGGAATAAGAAGTGGGGTACACACAGGAGTAACACTCTTTCAGAAGGTTGACCTCCAAAGGAAGGGGACAAATTGTAATAGGGTAGTACTTGAGAACGTAACCGTAAGAAATGTTTTGGCACCTCAACAGTTTGTAATGAAGTAACTGAAAATACACATTGGCATAATAATATTAAGTTTCTAAAGACCCCACTCAAAGATAAAAAGAACTCCCAATATCATGGGTTATTGCTATAGTGCAGATATAAAATGATGATGTTATTCATCCATATGGTACATACAACCTGGCAGCCACCTACTGATATCACTGTTGTATCTAAAGGAAGGGGGCGGGGGGTTGGCAGATGAAAAAGAGAAGCAGAACATTGCTGTGGAACTTCCATTTCTCGGCTACAGTGTTTCCCTCCCGTTGCACAATTGTGAACTAAAAGAAACAGTGGCTTTTCAAATTCTTCACTAACAGTGTTTTTCTAGGAACTCTGCTCTCTTTTTGTTCAAATTGGCTACATTTACATGCACTACTTTACAGATCATTCTTGTTACTACCACCATTTTAATCAATTAAAAGCTAAATAATTTTAAAAATCTATTATCTTAGTAATTCTTTGAATAAAAATTTATGGAGTCAGTCCGCGATTATTCATAACTCTGTCTTTTTTATCCCAATCTCAAAATTTCTGCTAACACTCAAATTCAAATTCTGAACATGCTAAAGTATTAGTGTAATAAACTGGATGCTATCATTCAACAGAGCTTTTTCCATAACTGCATGTCATAGACTGTTTCAGTCAGACATCTTTGTAATTAAACTAAAATGAATGAATAACATTTTTTTCCATGTGAATGAAAGACTCGTTTTTTGTTTTTGTTTTTTTTAGCGTAGTTGGGTCCATTCACAATTTGATTCAGTTAGTTTTCCCCTAAAACCGATGGGAAGGTTGCAGCTTGCTGTTAGGCAATGCATCACCTAGGCCAGGTGAGGGGCTGTGTGAGGTTCATTGCTTTCATCTGTGGAAGGATAAGCTCTCAGTTCCTGAGTCTCATCCCAAGTACCATTAGTTTGCTGAGCTTTCTACTTGATTTTTTAAAAGTTAGGTTCCAAGATTTCTGGAAGAAAAATAAATGGATGTGTTAGTCATTTTCTATTCCGAACGTATCAAAGCATTTTTAAAAAGTGGACTTGGAGTTTGAAATAAATTTTGTGCTCATACCAGGTGTTGATTAAAAAGAGATGATGAGAGTTGACATTTTTTATTCTCTATAGTTTCAGAAATTTAATAAATTCTCAAGGATTCTTCAGGTAAACAGTGTGCTTTTTTAGATACAAAATAACAAGTTTGAAATCTTTACATGCAAATTACACATTTTCCTCTTCTTTATTCTTAGAGCATCTATTGGATGTACAGCTTAAATCAACACATTGACTCTTTCAATTCAGTCTGTCAAAAGTAATAAATCAGCCCCCCAAATGCAGCTTTAATCATATCTGGTATCAAAGCAAAATGGGTATTTATTATAAGTATCAAAGAAACACTCAAAAATAAGTATTTTTGCCCTGGCCGGTTTTGCTCAGTGGTTAGAGCGTCGGCCTGCGGTCCGGAGAGACCCGGGTTCGGTTCCCGCTAAGGGCATGTACCTCGGTTGCAGTTTGTCCCCGGCTCTGGTTGGTCGTGCGGGTGGCAGCCACTCGATGTGTCCCTTTCACGTCGATGTTTCTCTCTCTCTCTCTTCTTCTCTCTCCCTCTCACTCTATCTGTACAAAAAAAAAATGGAAAAATGTCCTCGGGTGAGGATAAAAAAATAATAATAATAAGTATTTTCTTTTTTAAAGTTAAATTCACTTTCCCTGACTGTATTTTAATACAAATTCTATATTCCACATATACTAAGTATAAAATGTATGGCCAGGGAAATAAAAAGAACTTAAGATGAGCTGCTATCTTTCAGAATCTTTTTGAAGTAATAGGAAAGACAGATACCAGAACACAGTTACAAAGGGTGCTTTTCTGGAGATAAATAAATGCTGAATTAAAGGTACAGAGGAGAGTACCAGCCTGCTCTAAGTGACCCCGTTCGACTAGAAGAGTGAATGAGTAAATGCAAAGGCAGGGCTTGGGCCTCGATGACCTCTGAGGTACAGCCTATTTGTAGAAGAGTAAGTAATGGAAGCTGTCCTGTGGGGCGTCACTCAGGAGTGAGTGGGGCAATGGAGAGAAGGTGGGACCTTTGAGTCAGATTTAATCTGGAAAGTTCCTACTGTGTCCCCGATACTGTGTTAGGTACTTTAGCTGCATTAGCTTTGATCCTTACAACAAGCACAGGGTTAGACTTTGTTCTTTAAAAGATCAAACAACAATGTTGTGGAGAATTGCTTAGAAGGCAGCTAGGCTGAAGCCCTTTGGGGAGGTGATCGAAGCATCTTTTATCTGACCTGTTCTATTGACTTTACTCTGTGGGCTTGGAAACAGTGTCAGCCCCACCATGTTACTGGTGGAGGTTCACAGGACTGCTGTCTCCACTGTCTCCACCCCAGCTTCCTTTGTTATTCATGTTCTGCATTAGTATGATACAGTTGTCACAACTAGTGAACCAGTATGGATACAGTAATAACTGAAGCCCATACTTTATTCAGGTTTTCTTTTTTCTTTTTTTACTTAATGTTCTTTTTCTGCCCTGGAGTCCCATCCAAGATACCATATTACCTTGAGCTGTCATGTGTCAGTAATTTCCTCCAGACTGTTTCTCAGTGTCCTTGATTGGATGACCTTGACAGTTTTGAGCCGTAGTGGTAAGATATTTTGTAAAATGTCCCTGAATTGGAATTTGATATTTTTCTCATGATCAGACTGGGGTTATGGGTTTCGGGAGGAAGGCCACAAAGATAAAATGTCATTTTCATCACATCAAGCAACCATCCATCTGTTTACCACTTCTATTGTTTTGCCTTTTTAAGTACACCATACTTCAAGTTAGCAATGTGTATGTAAGGGTACACAGTATATATTTGTCCCTGCTGATGGAGAGCTCATTGTAAAGTTATTTTTTTCTCATTTGTTTATACTAGTACTCTTTGGAAAGAAGTTTAAACATAGACGAACTTAGGGAGCAGGGAGTTAATGCTCCACCTCATTCAAGGGTGAAGTATATGCATAAATTACTTGCAATATTTTGGCACGAGAGGTCTGTCTAGTTAGCTAGTCAGTTAGTCAATTATTCATTCATTCATTCATTTATATCAGCATAAACCTATAAATATATTTTTTTCCATTTCGGGATATATTACAAAGATACTTAAGTTAAATACCATTATTGTAAAAATTATTGCATCTGTGACCTTAGGGAACTCCTTCAGTTCACGCCTGTGTTCCCCTTTAAGCATTGTGGAACTCATTGGCAGTTTGGGGGTGGTCTTTTTATTTATTTATTTTTTTTATTATTTTTAATTAATTAATTTTTGTTACAGATGTTTCTCCTTTCCCCCCACTTATTCCCTCCTCCCCCTCCCTCCCTGCCCTGTCCCCAGCTTTGTTGTGGGGGTGGTCTTTTTATTCATTGTTTTTTTTGCTTTGGTTTTTAGTTTTAGTTTCATTTCCAAGCCTCTTTTTACATCCCGGTACTACAAGATGCTCTAGGCTCAACTGTATTTCCTGCCCCAGCCTGAGGTTCAGGAGCCTCCATTTCTCCAGGAGCCGTAGTTCCTTTGATTGGAGAATGAATTAGAAACCAAGATCTTGCCCTGGCCAGTTTGGCTCAGCTGTTAGAGCGTCGGCCTGCGGTCCAGAGAGACCGGGGTTCGGTTCCCGCTAAGGGCATGTACCTCGGTTGCAGTTTGTCCCCGGCCCTGGTTGGTCGTGCGGGTGAGGATAAAAAAAAAAGAAAGAAAGAAAGAAACCAAGATCTAGATGTGCTCATTGTTACTGGGTGTAGTTTTTTTTTTAAAGCCCTGTCCACTGACAAAGTAAGGAAATATATGTGTGTGCAAACCCATGTGTCTATAAAAATTTCTACATGTAAGCATCTGTATCTATGATTAAGCAAAGACAGTAAATACTGATATTTCCAACTCTAGTTCATTATCACATGGATTATTCTAGCTTTTTTCTTTTGGTTACTGTAGCCTCTCACTCCTCAGACCCTAGTCTCTTACATGATTTTTTAAGTTGCATACATTAAGGTTTATTTTTTGGCGTTGTCATGTTCTATAGGTTTTGACATATGCATAGTGCCATGTAGCCACCATTACAATATCATACAAAATAGTTTCATTACCCTAAAATATTCCGGTAAATTCTTGGCAACACTGACCTATTTACCATTTCTATAGTTTTGTTTTTTTCCAGAATTTTATATAAATGGAATGATATAGTATAGAACTCTCTGAGACTGTTTTCTTTTGGCTAGCAAATGCATTCAAGATTCATCTATTTTTTTGGGGGGGGTGATTTGATATCTCATAATTTTGTGTTGATAAATTGTATGCCATTGTGAAGATGTCCTATTTTGTTTATCCATTCCACTTATTGAAGAAAGTCTTGGTCACTTCCAGTTTTGGGTGATGAGTAAAACTACTATAAACTTCCATGTGCTAGTTTTTGTGTAGAAATGTTTTCCAGTCAGTTGGGTAAATATCTAGGAGTGTGATTGATGGATCAGATGTTGATTGTTTTCACCTGTACAAAAAATTATCAAAATGTCTTCCAAAATGGCTATACTATTTTTCTTTTTTTTTCATTAATTTATTTTTGTTACAGTTGTTTCTCCTTTTCCCTCCATTGACACCCTCCTCCTGATCCCTCCTCCCCCCTCACAGCATTGTTGTCTGTGTCCATTGGTTAAGCTTATATGCATATAAGTTCTTTGGTTTATTTGCCCCCTCCCCCACACCGAGGTTTACCAGTCTGAACCCTACTTCTGTGTCTCTGGGTCTATTTTGTTCAACAGCTTATTTTGTTTGTTATATTCCACAAATAAGTTAGATCATGTGATACTTGTCTTTCTCTGATTGGCTTATTTCACTCAGCATAATGCTCTGCAGGTCCCTCCACGTCATCTTGAAGGAGGCTATACCACTTGCTAGTCCCACCAGCAGTATAGGAGAGTCCCTGATACTCTGTAACCTCACCATCAATAGGTATTGTCAGTTTTTGTGAATTTTAGTCATTCTAACAGGTTATTCCCTGATTACTAATGGCTTTGAGCATCTTTTCATGTTTATATGTTATCTGCATGTCTTCTTTAGTGTATCTGTTTAGATCTTTTCACAGTTAGGTTATTTTTGAAACTTAAGTTTTAAGAATTCTTTGTATAGTTTGGATATGTTTGTGTTTTGCAAATATTTTCTTGGAGTCTGTGGTCTGTCTTATTCTGCTGTTTTTCACAGAGCTGGAGTTTCTAATTTGAATAAAATCCAACTAATCAAGACTTTCATGCATTGTGCTTTAATGTTGTATCTAAAAACATGTAGACTATAAGAGTATGTAGATATTCTGTTTTCTTCTAGTAGGTTTTTAGTTTGGCATTTTACATTTAGATCTGTGATCCTTTTGAGTAAATTTCTGTGAAAGGTATAAGGTCTGTATCTAGGTTCACTTTTTTACATAACATTTGGTTTTGTAAACAATGCGTTTTTCTATTGAGTAGCTGTTGCTCCTTTGAGTAGGATCAATTGACTACATCTGTGTGGTTCTATTTCTGGGCTCTTCAGTCCATTTCATGCATCTTTTTGTCTGGTGTTTCACTGATACCACACTGTCTTGGTTACTATAGCATCAAAGTCTTGAAATCATATAGTGACTTCTCCAACTTTGTATTTATCCTTCACTATAATGTTGGTTATTCTGTTTTGTTTTGTTTTTTGCCTTAGCATATGATCTTTAGAGTCATTCTGTCAGTAATTATAAACTTGCTTGCTGGGAGTTTGGTATTGCAATGAAATTATAGATCAAGTTGGAATAAAACGGCACCTTAAAATTATTAAGCATTCCAATCTATGAACATAAGCTATAACTCCAGTTTTAAATCTTTGATTTTTTAAATCAACATTATATACTTTTTTTTTCTATACATATCCTGTATACACTTTATAAGGTTTATCACCAAGTATTTCATTTTTTGGTGCTATTGTAAATGGTATTTTTAAACTAAAATTTCAGTAATTTATTTTTGGTATTAAGAAAAGCAATTAATTTTTGTAAATTTACCTTGAATCCTGTCACCTTGCTATAATGGCTTTTTAATTTTAAGAGTGTTTTTATAGATTTTTGGGGATGTCCTACATAAACAATTATATCATCTTCCTTTGCAGTCTGTAGATTTATTGTTTTTCTTGTTTTATTGCAGTAGCTAGGACTTTTAGTACAATGTTGAATTGGAGTGTGAGAAAGGACAGCCTTGCCTTCTTCCTAATCTTAGAAAGAAAGCATCCAGTTTCTACCATTAACAATGATGTTAACTCAAGCTTTCTAGAGATATTTTTCATCATTATTAAGTTTCTTCTCTTTTTCAGTTGGCTAAGAATATATATATTGTTAACCATAAATCATATTGGGGCTTTCCTGTGTTTCCCTGTTTTGGACACCAATTTATGTGATTATATGATTTTTCATTTTTATCCTATTAACATAGTAGATTAATTAATTTTCAAATGGTGAATCAGGCTTGCATATCTTGAATATGCAAGTCCACTCGATTGTAGTATATAATATATTTTATTAATTTTTGAATTGAATTTGATATTTTGTTGAAGATGTTCATTTCTGTTAATAAGAGAAAATGGTCTGTCATCTTCCTTCCTTGTAATGTTTTTATCTGGGTATAGTACTAAGGTAATGCTGGCCTTGTCGACTGAGTTAGGAGGTGTTTCCTCTGCTTCTGCTTTTGTGGAAGAGATTGTCCAGAAATGCTATAATTTCTTTCTTAAATATTTGGTGTAATTCACCTGCTAAGCTATCTGGATTCACTGTTTTCCCTTTGGGGAAATTATTAATGATTGGTTCAATCCTTTTATTAAAGATAGGGCTATTCGGCTTACCCATTTCTTCTTGTGTAGTTTTGGTATTGTGCCTATCAAGTAGTCGATTTATTTTACCAAAGTTGTCAAATTTGTGGGCATAGCATTGTTTATAGTATCCCTTTATTATTTTTTAATGTCCGTGGATCAGTAATAATGACCCCTCTCTCATTTCTGATATTGGTAATCAATTCAGTTCCTATTTATTTGAAATAAGTATTACATTTACTCTAGACATACACAACTCTTTACCATAGCAACCCTAGATCGTTGTGAAGATTGAGTTTTTAGGCAACTAAAATTTAAACTAACTATTGTATTTCATATTGTACATTTTTCCTTTGTTGTTGGAGTATTAGGGCATGAACGGGGCAAGAATATCTGGGGAAAAAACAAAAATCAATTTCTCTTTGACACACAGAAGCAAAATAAGGGTGACAGGGTCTCTGTCACACCTTCCCTTTTGAGGTTGACTGTACACCCGGCCACATCCTTAGAGTTGGAAAGACTTGGGTGATTCGCCCCTGCATTAATGGAGTCCTACCCAAGGTCTAGAGAAGGGCAGTGATTCACTCAAGATTTTCAGTTGCAGAACTAAACTAGGATTAGACTTCAAATCCCAAGACTTACAGTTGAGTTTGTTTTCCTATGATGTACGCATGTACCTGTTCAGTGGCATGTGCTGTCTCTGATTTGAAGCAACACATGCTATGGAAACCCCTGTCCATTAAAGTTAACCCAGTGCCCCACCTTCCTTCCAACTCATTTAGTGAAACTAACTGGTGGACATTTTTCTGTGCTGGCTTTTGGAGGGAAGGCTGCTTTCCAGCATAATTTATTATCACCTTGGCTTCTGGGATTGTTCTAGTTTCCTTACACTGCCCTTGGACAAACTCAATGTGATTTTCCTCTCATATGAATACTATTCTATGCTTCTGTGTTACCTATAAATCTTGTTAAAGTGAAGCTCATTTTGTAAAATGATGGAACTACCAGTCATACCGAGTAATATATTGTATCTGTAAAGTGAACCTCCTCATAGTACATGATTATTATATAAAGCGGATCTTTAACCAGTTCTCCTCACCAGTATTGGTCTCTCTTACTTTTTAATCTCTGCAGTATTCTTCATGTTTCAATAATTACTGAAGGTGTCACACCGGCTAACATTAGACAACTGGACTGTTCCATTCTGTGTGCATTGAGGGCCATTAACTTACAGTCATGTTAAGCTCGGTCACAGTTGGCTTTGGTTTGTTTGATTGATTTAATGGGTTGACTCTTGAGTCCTGGGCAAGTATTATGCTTCCCTAAGAATGCATCTCCATTCTGACTGCTGTCACTCACTGGGATTTCTCAGCACGGTCAGGCACAGAGTGTCCTGTCTCGTCCTTCCTGAGCCCTCTCCTGGGCCAGGGTTCCTCATTGCTCTCCAGCTCTGCCCTGTGTTGGATCATGAATGGGGCATACAGGATAGATCACCTTTGGAAACCTTTTTCTGCAACTATGATATCAAAGCTTTGGGGTCGGGGTATTCTTGGCCATCTAGGGGGAAATGTAGGTGTATTCCAGAGCAGATTCAGCATCTGCACACACAACACCCCAGTTTGACCACCTAGAGGACTTCAAAGGGTGTCGAGTCGGAAGTGTCTTGTGTGACCTGGAAGTCTGGATCAACACCGGCGCCTAGTTTACCCTTTGCCTTTGTACCAGACATGTGCCACTGTGTCCTTTCAAAGAATTCGCTACCTGATGAGAACTCATTTTGGGAGCAGTTTTTAGGTGGCAGGCCTCATTTAAAGTGCACTGCACATAATATCTCAACTGATCCTCACAGCAAACCCTTGACATCAGTATTTTACTGTCAACATTTTTACAGATGAGGACACAGGCCCAGGGAATGTACGTCTCCTGTCCAGGTCACACAGCTAGCAGATGAGGGAGGCAGGATTCGAACCCCAGCATTGGGCTTGCACAGCCGGGCTACCTGACCTCTGTGCTCTGCGCCTTTGTTCAGAAATATTATTGACTTGTATTAATCACCTACTATATCCTTCAGAGTTGATTTACTTTTTTAAAAAACTTTTATTTTTATTTTTATTTATTGATTTTAGAGAGGGAGAGAAAGATAAAAACATCGATGAGAGAGAACATCGACTGGCCTCCTCCTGCATGCGTCCCACTGGGGATCGGACCCACAACCTGGGCATGTGTCCTGACCGGGAATCGAACCAGCGACCTCTTGGTGCATGGTTTGATGCTCAACCACTGAGCCACACCAGCCAGACTCAAAGTTGGTTTAAATTATGCTTCTGTTTTTAGTTCTTCCTAATAAACTCTATTTTGCATGATAGATTTTATATCACTATATTGTTCGCCTCTGTATCCTGATGTGTGATAGCTGAAGAGCAAACAGTGCTTGATTTATCTATTTGGAAATGATGTTAAAAATAAAAAGACAAACACCCAAATCCTTCTTTCACTAACTCCTATTACTGAGAAAATAGGCTTACCCCAGAATTTCCTAAATATGTAATATTTCACTTTTATTTGGCCTCGTTGGAGAATAAAATGTCCTGCCTGTGTGATTTTTCCACACGACTTACCTCTTCTAATGCCAACTCTACAAACAAGTATAATTTTTCTCTAAAATGACCACGTCCCCTGTCTTCTCAAACAGAATAACAAGTCTTTCCCTCATGACTCAGCACCATGGCGACGGAGGCCGGTGTCGCTACTTTGTGACTTACCTCTGCCTCCTTTTTAGCTTCTCTCTTTCCTTGGTACCTTACCACCACCTGTCATTTCCCGCATTTTGAATAGATTTCCATCTGAAATACTTCTCCCCATACACTAGTCAGATTTGCTACATCGATGCACTGCATGCTGATACTAAAAACATTTGTTAATACAAACACATAAAATGAAACTAAACAAGTCATTCCAGGAATAAAAACATAGGATTTAGTGCGATCTTTTCATCATTATTTTCTTGACTCAGAAGCATTTTTCCAGCATTTCAAATGTATGCCCTGTATTTAGAAAGGGATGAAGTTGGTAGGAGTGACACATCTGAACACGAAACGTATTACTGAGGCTTGAAAATAGGTTGTAAATATGGACCTGAATGTGTCGATTTCTGTGCATAGGAATATAGAACGGGATCCCACAGACCTCTTTCATAACATGATTTTAATCCTGCTAACTTTCTGAAGTCATTGCGGTCCAAAGACCCGTTATGCTATGTAAATTTTTCTTTTGCTTTTAAAGGGTTTGATGATTCTCTTGCTTTAGGGGGTGAAACAACGTGATGAATACATCAGACTTAACAAGACTGCACTAGGCTGATCACATAGCACCAATTGTTTGAAAATGGATTTTTCTTTCTCAGCTGCTTCGTGGCTTGATTATCCAAATGAAAAATGAACTGAAATCTTATGGTTGGTTTGTTGTTGAAGTTTATTTCGCTGTGTGGGCGATGTGAATGACACATGTACAAGAAGATTAATTAGTGATTATTTTGCCAAGAAGCATAACGTTGCGGAGCCATCTGGTGTGCCATCATTGGGAGAGTGATCTCGGTGGATTACTCATTAAACTTTCAACACTTCGTTGCAAGACTCCCAGTGGTCCTCCAGATTCTTATTTGATTAAAACTGTGCTGAGATCCAGGAGCAGCAGGACCACGGGGAAGTGTAGCTTTGTGTTTGTCACTAACCGCAAATAATTCAACCTTGGGGACACTGCCCAAGCCCACTGCAAGGTCCCTTAGTGGCGGCACCTATGCCATTTAGATCATTATTATCTTTTCCATAATAAATTACCTACAATGCCCCCACCTCACGAGCTGCTAAAAATATTCTGAAAACAGATTTCAAACATTTGCATCATCTTGGAAGAACTAAGCAAGCGCCTCATCATCGCAATGTAAAATTTAGGATTTTTCATTCAGTGCTGTTTTTGCTATTCTTTCTGTATTATTTTTTCATAAATTTCCTTCTTCACCTATTCAGCAAATACGGATTCAGTAACTACTTTTGCTATTGCTATACTAAGCTTGCAATCTTAAATGAAGCAGAAAATTTACCACAACTCCTCGATTTCCTCTAAGAATTTATGTCTCTGGAGGCCCCATAACAGAGCATGTAACTCCTGTTATCTCAGTTTCTCTGGGTCACCATTTGATCAAGGACCTCAAAATCATTTTATAATCTTTGTTAGAAATTCAGTTCTCTTACATATTAAATGATTTGAAGTATGTGTGAGCCATGTAGAAACTAAATTTTGTTCTTACTGATACCAAAATATATATATATATATATATATATATATATATATATATATATATATATATAAATCTACTGAATTCTAGCCATTTTGAAAATTTATCAAACCAAGTTTTCCTATTAATGAAACAATAGAGCATGAATATCTCTTGGCTGAGCAGTGAAATGAGAATTAGATCATCAAATCAAACAAAAATAGAGTATTGTCTATTCAAGCAAAAAAAAAGAGGTAGAAGTTACTAGATGGTTCACTGTTATTCTTATCAACAAGCATTCATGCAGGTCTCGTGATGCTAGTGCTACCTGAATAAAACCTGCAGACATGTACCTAGCCCTCTAAGAAGGCATCATAGAGGTAGCAGCTGGTAGATGCCCGAGGTAAGAACATGCTTGTGTTCATTTGCTTCTGATGCATTTACTTCCCTACAGTGACTTTCACTACTTTTGTCTAATCCTCATCAACACCTTGCCATTCAACTGTTTTTTCTGTCGATATGTTTTTAGTCAGACTCCTTCCTATGTTTAGAGTTCAGAAGCGCTTTGCTGTTTATCTTTCTGAGCATCTCAGTCTCTCTTTCTTGTATCTGTACTCTGAAAACTTCCTCATGTGCCATCACTGGTTTCTCTTTCTGAAAAAACACTGATAACATGTCCCTAGGCCACAGACTGCTGGCAATAAACAATAAAGAGAGAGGCGGGCCACCTGCTTCTGAAATCCTAGGGTGGACAGGGGTGTGATACGTTTTTCTGCCCAGTGCTACCTGGTAGGGGCATCCGAGACGCAGACCAAGGCCAAGGCTACCTGCCCACTGATGCTGGTCAGCAACCCTCAAAGGTCTGCTGGGCTCAGTTTTATAGATAACCCACACTAAAAAGAGATGCTGCCAGCTTCCCTCCCAGCCCAACGGAAGGCAAGTTTATGGAAGTGGATTTCCTGAAAGTACTTTGGAGAAAAGTAAAAATTATTCAGTATGTAAATAATGCTGCATAGTAGCTACTGTCCATTGAGTATTGACTACGCCCGAAGCACCATTCCAGCTCCTTTACGTGATGCTTGTTGGATTCTCACACCAGCCCTGCAAGGCGGCCCTGGTAACCTTTACTGATAGATGGGAGAGACCCAGAAAACTTAGGGCACTAAAGCTAGTGGCTAGCTCAGAAGCGGTTTTTTACCCCTTCCTACAACAAAATACTTTAGTATATAGTTGGACACAACACAGGCTCTGAGAAGTCCTTAACTTTTAATTCAAAGGATACAGAAACAATGAAATATAGATATTTGATGAAAAAGGTTTCTCTGTAGGTAAAGACCATTCTGTGCAGGGAGGAGCTTGACTGAGCGTGTGGAGAAGAGGACTGGACCACTTAATCACAGTCTTCCAGGGATGTGACTATGAGGATGATTGACAGTTGTTGTGTATTATTGACAAGAACAATGCAGTGAAAGACTGGAGGTAGAAGTTACCAATGAAGATGTGTGCAAGATATGAGATGACGATGAAAAGGGACAACATGGTAGCCCACAACAGATACAGTTTTTTTTATTAATTATTTTTGTTACAGATGTTTCTTCTTTTCCCCCCATTGACACCCTCCTACTGATCCTGCCCTCCCCCCAGCATTGTTGTCTGTGTCCATGGTTACGCTTATGTGCATATTTCTTTGATTTATCTCCTCCCTCCCCTCTAACCTCCTCTTCTGAGGTTTCTCAGTTTGAACCCTACTTCTATGTCTCTGGGTCTAATTTGTTCATCAGTTTATTTTGTTCATTATTTTCCCCAAATAGTGAGATCGTGCAATATTTGTCTTTCCCTGATTGACTCATTTCACTTAGGATAATACTCTCCAGGCCCCTCCATGTCGTCTCAAAGGATAAGAGAGCTTTCTTCCTTACAGCTGCATAGTACTCCATTGTGTACATGTACCACAGCTTTTTTATCCACTCATCTATTGATGGACACTTGGGCTGTTTCCAGATCTTAGCAATGGTAAATAGTGCTGCTATGAACATAGGGGTGCATATATTCTTCCTGATTGGTGTTTCAGGCTTCTTAGGGTATATTCCTAGAGGTGGGATCACTGGGTCAAATGGCAGTTCAATTTTTAATTTTTTGAGGAAACACCATATTGTTTTCCATACAACAGATAAAATGTACAAGTTATTTTATTATTAGCTAATATAGGTGGGCGGGGGAAGGTTCTTACGCTTGGTGACACAGTGCTGGCTGGTGGCCTGAGCACCCATCACCGATGGCTGGAGATGTTCCGGAACTTCTGTGAGAACCTAGCGCTCACCATCTTGGCTACTTGTCTAAGAAACAGAAATAAATCTATAAATAAATTGTGTCTCAAGGTACATAAACATAAAGAAACCTAACTTTTTTGTATTTTCTATATACATATACGTTAGAATGAAAAAATTATTTTGCACAGCTTCATGTTTTCTAGACTTCAAATTAGCAAACTTATGTTGTCCCTGCACAAATGCAGTGACAATTCTGTTGGTCAAATTTTATTAATCCTTTGTTGGAAGAAATTGTTGGCTGCTGTGGACGGAGTATGACGATCACAGTATTATGTTCTAACTATTCCCCAGCCTATTGGGAAAATATAATGTTTTTATTGTCAAATAGGCCTCTTCCTTGTCCATATCTAGAATACTGTATCAGTAAAATACTGGATATAGTAACAGCTAGAACAGTTTAGACGATCACAGGACTGTAGGCTCGCTTAGTGTAGCATAAATGGTTCTAGATGCCTTAACACCCCGCTGGTACCACATCATAACGAGCCATTAGAAAAATCACTGATAGTATTTGATATTTATGGTACAAGCCCATGGTGATGCAAGTGGGAACACATTGAAAGTGCTTATAAAAGCCAAATAGAATCATTTATAGATATGTGGATGACCATGAACATATAGCAAAACATGTCCCAACTCTAAAATGAAGGAGTCAGATTTTGTGATTTCAGTATAATCTTCCAGTGTCGGTGTTCCCTAACCTTATGTTTTTGTCATCATGGGGTGAGGTTAATCACTACCAGGCACCGGAGCTAGTGTGGTCCCCAGCGTAAAAGAGCTGAACGAAGAAGAAAAAGTACAACACGTGGGGGAACATGAAAAACCCTACACTTCTGCAAATCGATCATTCAAAACAGGTTTTCATGTATGTCTTGTTTGTTCTCGCCAAACAGTGGAGGCGCTCCACTTGGGGACATTGATGGCTGCCCACGGCTACTTCTTCCCCATCTCGGATCACGTCCTCACACTCAAGGATGATGGTACCTTCTACCGGTTTCAAGTAAGTTTAATGAAAATATTCTTTAACAGTACAACAGACATCTGTATTTTGTTTGTTAATTGTTTTTATGGAACATTTGAAAATTGTTATTTATTTAACTTAGGCTAGTTAGAAACTAATTGTTACATTTAAGACCTAAGAACATGAGATACAGAAAGACAGCATGTGCTTAGTTGAGTTGATTTGTGAAAGCTGAAATCTATTATGATTAAAGGTATATTTTATATAAAAGGCTTGAGAGAAAATCAGAGAGTCACTTAATGGGATTCAGGAAGACGAAGAGTTCTTGATCTGTAAGTTACACTTTAGCTACTAAATGTATGATACTCGGGACCCCGTCTGTGATCCAGAATCATCTTCAGTCCAAGCGAACTTTCATAGAATGCTGGAAGCTTGTATCTGAGGCCCTTCTACAAGTCTGTAAAGATTGATACACATGCTGCTTGATGCGCCTACGCATCTGAGGTAGGAGGACACCACAGATAATTTGCAAATGGGCAAGAGTCATTCAAGGTCATCTTGCTAATGAGACAGGGTACTGTTGTATCAGGAAATGATTGTGGACTTTAACTTGTCATTGAGCATGCAACCGACACTTGAGTTCACAGTGATTTATCTCAGATGTATTCTATGTTCACTACACATTGCGATTCATCAATGACTGACTAGATGATTCTAACCTATAAAATTAGAACACACAGAACACCAGAGTTCAAACTGTAGCTTCATTCCTGTAGGCATGTTTAGAGGATTCTCCCCATTGTCCAACTTTCAGACATTGGAGTGTTCTTCTCACTTGTTCTGAATGTTATTAGATGTTCTATACCTAAATCAGCAAATAAAGAATAATTTGGGTGCCTACAAACTTGCTTGGAAAAACTGAGAACAAAGAGGGAAAATGTTTTTAAAATCGTTCTCCCAGATCATTGTCCTCATTAGAACACTCTCATGCCACTTCCTTTGACTCTTTTTACCCAAGGCAAATAATCATAGGACCTTTCAAACAGAGAAATTAGGAGATAAAGCAGTATTCTAAAATTATGATACTGACCTAAGCATTCAAGCAATTTAAATTACTTAATTTTAAGAGGTTTTAAAATAATGTGACTTGTTCCTTTATACAGTTAAACTTAATGGTATTTTTAAACAGCTTATTAAGTTAGAGTAACTTAGGTTTCTAAGGTCAACATTTTAATAAATAAGAATTATTGGTGATTAGCAAATTACTTGTGTGCTTCTAACACTTTTTGATTTTTTTTTTTTTTTTTTTTTTTTATCCTCACCCGAGGATATTTTTCCATTTTTTGTTCAGATAGAGCAGGAGGGAAAGAGAGGAAGAGAGAGAGAGAGAAACATCGATGTGAAGGGACACATCGAGTGGCTGCCACCCGCACGACCAACCAGGGCCGGGGACAAACTGCAACCGAGGTACGTGCCCTTAGCGGGAACCGAACCCGGGTCTCTCTGTACCGCAGGCCGACGCTCCAACCGCTGAGCCAAACCGGCCAGGGCCACTTTTTGATTTTTAAAGGACTTATTTTTCTATTGTATGATGACATTTTCCATATATTATTTTCTTATGAAATTTTTATATAGAGACTATACGTAAACTTCTTAATAAAATTATCACAATTCTGAATGAAAGGGTTTGGGTTTTGTTTTTCAATAAAAATATAAACTTTTATCTATATTCACAATATTACAAGTAAAATAATGCATATATAGCGGAACGTATCTATAAGGGAAGCAGTGAATATAATCTATTTCTTGAGAATTACCTAATTCAAAATTTTTTCTTTTTTTTTTTATTCTCTCCCGAGGATATTTTTCCATTTTTTGTATAGATAGAGTGGGAGGGAGAGAGAGGAAGGAGAGAGAGAGAGAAACATCGACGTGAAGGGACACATCGAGTGGCTGCCACCCGCACGACCAACCAGGGCTGGGGACAAACTGCAACCGAAGTACGTGCCCTTAGCGGGAACCGAACCCGGGTCTCTCCGGACCGCAGGCCGACGCTCTAACCGCTGAGCCAAACTGGCCAGGGCTCAAAATTTTTTCTTAAACAAACTAGTTCAGACATGGCCCAAAATGAATGATGATAGCTTCAGTTAGTTTAATTTTCCCACTTTAACTCTGTAACCTTGAGCATACTTTACTAATTTCGCAGACTGAAATGAGAAGGCACACAAGGGTTAAGTGCCTTCGTCTTGCTCATTGGTCAAAAATGAGCAAAGCCGGGAATAGAGAACCATTCTTTCTGGAGAAATGGAGAGGCTGTTTAAAGAGCCCCAGAACAAGGGGAGGGAATGCATACAAATAATAACTGAATTACATTATTACTAGGTACAGGCAGAATGTCAAGGTCAGTGCGCCTAGACAGAGATAGCTAGACAATCTTTTAAGTTATACTAATTAATGGTAACTATTAAATGGTAACTATTTTAATGACCCATCCACATTTGAAATAGGATCTAAATATGACACATTTGTAGATCTAATAATCATAGGAATTGAAAACCAACATTTAAAAGACAAAAAAGACAGAGAAGTCAGGAAAAGCAGAATTCCTGCAACAATATCTACCGGCACATTAATCAGTCTGTGGTTCAACAGCTCTAACAATAGAACACTCATTATTGTTCAAGGTGTTCATTTCCATTTGGGGGGTTGGTTCCAAGAAGCAGAAAGTGCTTTATTACATTGAACTGAAATTCAACTCCTTGGAAGGATTTCTTAAGTCATGAATTAAAATGGAAAACTTGTAACATCATGCTTACAATTCTTCCAGTGAATGATTGAGATTCTAACCACCACTAGGAATCCAGAAAGGCTTCCGGGCATGAGTTTGAGGCAAAGAGAACTCTTCATTTAATTTCATTAGCATGCGATGATATGTAAATTTGTCTCAATTTTTAGTACATTTTCAATCACGTGATTTTTGTATTAATATAAACTTGCAATTGTCTAATTAGCCTCTTAGCTAATTGGAATTGAGATCTGACATGATTTGTCAGGTCCCTTGTATGACTTTCATTACATTAAAAATGTGCCAAAGATCATTAAGAAATGGCTGGACAGTTTTATCATAGCTAAGGAAGCCAACACTCACACATTAAAATGTCTTCAAGTCTATGTGGACTGTGAAGTATATATATTTTTTTTAAATTTATCTTCATTGTTAAAAATATTACAGATGCGGCCCCCTCCTCCCTTTTAAGTATATTTTTTTTCAATTCCAATAAACTACAAGGATTTGCTATTTATTAAACTGCCTTTTACTATAAATCAAAATATTTTTCTTAGGGAAAATCTTACAGTTTTTGTGAAGAATGTTGGTTTTATGACATTTCTACGTCACATTACAAAATACAATATTTTCATTCTTTTATTTTTACATTCAGAAAATTTTTACTAAATTATAAAAGAATAAAGAAAAATTGTAACACTACAACAAGAATACCCTGTGGTTTGAAGGAAATAAAAGTATACATCTGACCAATCTAACTAGAATAGGTATTTTAAAAGTTAAATAGGTATGTGTGCATACACACACATGCGCGCACACACACACACACACACACTCACTCACAAGCCCCTCCACCGACCCTTCCCAAATAAAGAAGCAACCCAAAGGGAATAATGAACTCTATGAGAAGTAGCTTAGAAACCAGCAGCCCACATGAAAGCAAGATCTTAATTCTTTCGTTCCCTAGTGGCTTCCTTAAAATCTCTACCCAGTTGTATTTCTAAGAAATCAAATCCTCCAAGATTTATCCCTCACTGAGTCACATGGGATTTGGGTGAGGAGGGGCCCGTGCAAAGCCTTGATCCATCCTTGTCCAATGGTTCAACCTTTTATCCTGGCTTTCTGCACCATCTTGTGCACCTGGGTAAACACTGTTAGTAGCTTTCTCTACCAGGCTGCAGCAATTCCAGGAACAAAAACCCCTGGGAGTCTCAACAGCTTGGAATGCTCTCCCCAGAAACAAACAGTTCTCCCCGATTCTTCCCCTTCTTGAGAATCCCTCTTCTAGAAGGTGGAAGGATCAAACAGGTAGTCAGAGATTACAGAAATGTGCTGTTACACACAGATAGTTATTATAATTGACTAGTAAATATAATGGAGTCCACAGAGCTGATGTCCGCTGTCCCTGTGCCTTCGGGTCCCGGAGTCACCATCAGACTTTTGGAGAGTAGACAGATGGTCGCTGAATTTTCTCGTGGTCTGGAGCCAAGCATGTCCAGCGAGCAGAGATAAAAAAAAAAGCCCTTTTAGAAAATATAAAATGTTGACGATGACAATAGAGTTTTCCGGATCAGACATTTTCTTTGTAGTTTCATCAGTTTCTAGAATTTCACAGAATCGGGTTTCTGTCTGTAAATCACATCAATCAACTAAGACATTGTAAGTTAAAAAAACAAATGATCTCTGGTGTGCAGATTAAAAATTTAGAGCATTAAGTGTCTCGTTAAGGCATGGTTTTTGAAGTGAGGAAGAAAAGTTGTTTTCATCTGCTTGGATCGAGTTACGAGCTGCAGTATGTAATTAGTAGAGCCAAGCGAATGATTGCCAGACCTTAGGGAGTTTGACTCAAGGTTGAACTTGTGCATCTGTTGATGGCAATGTTGAGATACATTAATCATAGAAAACAATTTGTAATATTTAAAAATGTTTGATACTCAGTCTTGCTCAGTATCATACTCTACTTTCAGTCTTTGGATTCCAACGTGTTTGAATAATGCAACCAGACCTTTCACCTTTATGTCTGTTGACATATATTACAGCACATGTGGGACATTTTAAATACCAGCTGGTGCTGCAGTGTTTGGGGCTGAACCATTGCTCAGGAAGGTAAATGTAGAAGGAAAACTGGGCATCGCCTCTCAGGACCATCATTCTTCAGTGAACCAGTCCAGACAATTGCTAAATATAAACACAGCTCGTAAACCCAAACTCTTTTCATTGTTGATGGGTCTAACTCGGGTTCCACCTCTTCTCCTTCCACAGACTCCCTATTTTTGGCCATCAAATTGCTGGGAGCCAGAAAACACAGACTATGGTCAGTGCACTGTTTCATTCTGCTTCGGGCACCGTGTGGCGGATGGCGTGTGCTGTGCTGCTTTTTATTGCTTTGTCCTTGAGAAACGAAAACGACAACCCTCAGTGTGGGACTGATATTTCTAACATGGACTTTATGAATGGCCTTTTCTGGGCAAACTTACCAAACCTGATGGCAACTCTTCCCATGGTCTAGTGTCCACTGCGACTAATAAAGAAAAAGGGATTTTCTTCTGAATAGGTTAAAGAGCTATACACAAGCTTTAAAAAAAAAAAAAAAAAAGGCTATTATTGTTTTCCACAGCGCATTGGTCCACTGGAAAGAGTTACCAAGGGGCTGGAGGGCGGAGTTCTAGTTCACCTCCTGCACTAGGCTGTTGGATTGTGCTAAGTCCACTGACTTTCTGAGGTTTAATTTTTCTCACTATTACATGAGGCATCTTATCATTCCATAAGCAGAAGGTTGTAATAAACGTGGAGAAGCCAATCACAAGCCAAGGAACGTTGCAATAGAAAACGTCATCGTAATGAATCAAGTTCAGTGAGCTCAGAATGAACTCCGTTCAATTTCAAGGAAGTAGGCCTCTAATAATTGTTCATCTTCTTACATCTTCCTGAAGGCTATGGTGTTCAAAGATCAGGTTCCATGGTTATAAAACCCCATTGCCACAAATATTTATGGAGGATGAGTTTCCTAGGCCAAGGGTTGTCGTAGGTGCTGGGGTACCAAAGGTGACCCCGACTTCATCTGCATGGTTGGGATCTTGCGGCTGAATGAGAAGAGAGAATTATGCAGAAAGAGTTACATGGAGTGACTATAAGAGTGGTAGATGCAAAACGATATGGAAGTTTTAAGGAAGGGGAGATTGACTTTAGTTGGGGGGTTGTGGAGTGAGTTCACAAAAGAACTGAGAGCATTTGCAGTTGTATTTTAAAGGAGAAGGGAAGATTTTTCTAGAGACAGGACAGCAATGCCATTTGAGGCAGAGGGCCAGCACCGGTGGGCAGCGGGGAGCTTACCAGCTGTCTGGCTTTCTTCGGTATTGCCCTTGGAGAGACATCTTTGTAAGAAGGCTATCGGGAAATCCAGAGAAAACCAATGGATTTTCTTTCTGTTTTTCATTTCAGAAACTTGAATTTGTAGTTCATCTAAGAGTGGTCAGTGCCAGTGAGAGATTCAGACGAGCATACCTCATGGAAAACAACCTAAATGCCAGAATACTGATAAATTAATAGAGAAAAGAGGCAATTCTTTCCAGTTGTGCTAATGCTCATTTCTTCATCCAGAAACACACATTCCTAAAAACTGAGGCACTTGGAGAAAGAACTTATTGAGAAACAACTGATTTGTGGATCTGAGTTGGAGAACTTTCTAGAGCATTTTGTCCAACTTGCGATGATGCCTGGGGATTGTCTCTAAAGAATATAAAATTCTGGTGAAGGGGACACTTGGATAGCTGAGAAAGAGTTTATGGAGAAAGCCCAGATATTAGGGACAGTCGGACCGGACCTAAAATGCTGTCACCATTACACACTAGCTGTGTGGCTTTAGACACGCAGCGTGCTCACTTTTGAAGTGGAAATAATAATATTGACTTTTAAAGTTGTTGAAATAATCCAAGGTAATGTGTCTAAGGGAACTGGTACTGCTCTGCTTACACTCGATAAATTAAAACTGTTTTGTGCCCCCCATCACTTTTGCCGGACAGATGTATTGCCTCTGTTCCTTGTAGAAAAGCAAATTCTTATTGTCGAGGTTTCTCTCTATCCATCTGTGTGTTTTTCCCAAATATGTTAGTGTTCCCAATCACAGCTCATGTTTCATCACTTCACAGAAGATTCATGTTTGAGTGGGGAGCCCGAGGAAAGACGTGGTCTGCACAGCGGGTCATTTACAGAACGCCCCTCAAAGTGGGTCATTGCGAACTGATGGATGGTGTGCCGCGTCACGGTCACTCTGACAGTGTTCGTTTCAGAGGGTGTCATCCTCTAAACCTTCTCCCCAGACCTAGGGTGCCTGCAGTCCGCTGACTAACTATAGACACAGTCTTTAATTGTTACATTTTGTTTTTCTCCTTGAAGAGCTACATACCTGTTTGTGTCTAGCTTGCTTAAATTATATATACGTGAACAGTAAAATAATTACTCAATCAGGTGTTATAAAGAAAATGAGAGAAAGGCTGTTGACATGAGTCTCGGACCCTGTACCACTGCTTGTACTTTTTAGGCACATAGCGGCCATCTGAATACTCCAGACTTGAATTTCCTACCACTGTTTGGTTAAAGCGCACACCTGCACCTAAAGATGCTATTGATGCCTGGTGTAGTCTTGCTATGAGACTCCAAGCCCAGTGATTGCTTCGGCTATTTTTTCTAAGATAACTTTAAGGCAGAGTTTATTGCTTAAAGCAAGTTTAATAAAATGGTTTTCTTCTTCTTCTTCTTCTTCTTCCTCTTCTTCTTCTTCTTCTTCTTCTTCTTCTTCTTCTTCTTCTTCTTCTTCTTCTTCTTCTTCTTCTTCTCCTCCTCCTTCTCCTCCTCCTCCTCCTCCTCCTCCTCCTCCTCCTCCTCCTCCTCCTCCTCCTCCTCCTCCTCCTTCTTCTTCTTCTTCTTTTATGGTTTCTTTTACTCTGTGAGCATCCTGACCTGTTTCCACCACCAATTAGAACTTTACTAAATGGGTTTTGCCAACCCTAAACCTCTACAGGTCAGTTTATATGGAGAAACACGTGTATTACGGTTACCTTGGTCTCACAGTAAAATGGAATATGCGGTCAAAGACAAGCCTGCACAGACGAGGGGGCTCTATGTTTATGAACATCATTCTTTGAAAACTGACTTGGGTAAAATTTTTTATATTTTTTTCACCCAACTACAAAAAAACATTTCAATCCAAGCCAATTTAAATGGAGTCAGGAATGGACTTTCCCAGGTGTATTTGCATCAGGAGGGATCGAGAACAAAGGGGGGCTTGTAGTGTGGGCTGGAAGCCAAGACACAGGGAAGCAGACAGCCAGAGTGGGGGCAAACTGAAACAGACGCCCGAGACAGCATGTTTGCTGAGGCCTCTGGTCACATACATGGCACATCGAGGTCCTACAGATGAGTACACATGGACCGACGTCTTCAGGCTGCCTCCTTTTGAGGGATGAATCTTCAGTGTCCAAGTAGGACTTTAACCACAAGAAATTGAAATATCTAATAAAGACAGGATCTGCCTCTATCCCTGTATGACTCACCGGCCCACCTTACCCAAATCCTAGCTCTGTTGGAACATGACTTCATTTAACATTTTAATATTTTGTTTATTTTTTGTATTTTAATTTTAATTTTTTCAACACTGCATTAAAATATCATTTTTCTTGATTGCTGTGTTTGGGGACACTCCCTTGACCTTTACTACCTACAAAAGTGCCTTATTCATCTCACCCTGGTGGTAATGCAACCGCCACCAGAGCGTGGCTACTGCAGAAAGAGGTGTGTTCTCGATATAAAGCCCTTTGAGCAATAAAACTTGTCCAGAATTGTGCATTATCTTGTAGGATGGTTATTGGTGCCGCAGAAAATATTCAGCCAAAGGCCTGTCTTTTCTCCGGGTTTTCAGGGCTGTGGAGAGAAATTGTGGTCAGTGACCTCAGAGGAGCTAGACAACACCAAGTTCCACTTGGGAAAGCCATGCTAATGTAATGTTTCAAAGGATGTGGAAATTAATACATTTTTATAGAGATAAGAGAGCAGCAAGAAGGAAGTGTTCTAGTTGAGGGTTTGGTAGACTTTACCAGTGAAGCCATCTCCTCCTGGACTTGTGTTTGTTTGTAGGTCTTGTGTTAGTCATCAGACTATTTAGATTTTCTGCATCTTCCTGATTCATTCTTGGTAGGTTGTGCGTTTAAACAAATGTATCCATTTCTTAAGGTTGTCAACTTTGTTGGCATCTAGTTGTTCATAATAGTCTCTTATAATCTTTTGTATTTGTGTGGTATCAGGTGTAACATTTCTCTTTCATTTCTGATTTTATTTATTGAAGTCCTCTTTTTTGTTTCGTGGTGAGTCTAGCTAAAGGCTTCTCAGTTTTGCTTATATTTCATAGAACCGGCTCTTAGTGTCATTGATTCTTTATATTGTCTTTTTGGTCTCTATTTCGTTAATTTCTGCTCTTATCTTTGATATGTCCTTTATATCATTAACTTTGGGCTTCATTTGTTTTTCCTTTTCTAGTTCCTTGAAGTAGAGTTTGCTTGTTTATTTGAAATCTTTCTTGTTTCTTGAGATAGGCATTTATTGCTATGAAATTTTCTCTAAGAATTGCTTTGCTACACACCATAAATTTTGATATGTTTATTTGTATTTGAATTTGTGTCAAGGTATTTTTTTTAATTTCTCCTTTGAATTTTTCTTTGATCCATCAATTGTCCAGTAGTATGTTGTTTAATCTCTACATATTTGTGAATTTTTCATTTGCTCCTAGTAATTGATGTCTAGTTTCATACCATTGTGGTCATAATAGATATTTGATATGACTTTAATCTTCTTAAATGTATTAAGACTTGTTTTAGCCTAACATGTGGTCTCTCCTGGAGAGTGTGGGTACTTGAGAAGAATGCGTATTTTTTTAGTTTGGATGGAATATTCTGAATGTATCTTTTGTTAATCCTCACCTAAGGATATTCCCATTGATTTCCTTTTTTTTTTTTTTCTTTTCCTTTAGAGAGAGTAGAAGAGATTAAGGGAGGGAAGAAGGGAGAGTGAGAGAGAGAAACATTGATGTGAGAGAGACCCATCAATTGGTTGCCTCCCACACGATCCTAACTGGGACTGGGGATTGTACCTGCAACTCAGGTACGTGTCCTTAACTGGAATTGAACCTGTGACCCTTTGGTCCATGTGCCAATGCTCTGACCACTGAGCCAAACTGGCCAGGGTGGTGTATATCTTTTAAGTACCCCTGTTTAACATGTTGTTTAAGGCCGATGTTTTCTTACTGATCTTCTAAGTAATCTATCCTCTGATGAAAACGGGGTACGAAAGCCCTTACTATCATTGTATTGCTGTCTGTTTCTTCATTTAGGTCTGTATTAGGTAAATTACTTGTCTCTATTTTATTAAGGGTTTTTAAATGAGGTTTTATCGTGTTCTTTTGTTTGTAACATACTCCTTTGTTTCTTTATTTGTCTTGACTCTCCGTAGGTTCCTGTGCATTAGAAACCTGTAGTGTTAAAGTCGAGGCTTCATCTAGAAGATCAGCTGTGCTGTTCAACCCTGCCCTAAGTCTCGGTTGTCTCTTAAATCTTTGTGATTGTCCAAGCAGCTTATTTTATGTTCTTATACCTCCCAATAGTTGGGGTGTGCAAGACCTGGACGTGTCCCAAAGGGGAGGACCCCGTCAGCACCTGGGTTCAGGCTGATGGGCAGCCAGACCCTCAGGCAGCAGCTTGTAAAGTATGTGAATATATGTGGTCCTAGGTGACTGCAGGCACAGGCCCCGGCCGCCAGAGCCAGGTGATATGGAGGTGTCTGCTGGGCAGCAGTCACAAAAACTGGGGCTCCAGATGCGCGTATAAGCTCCTTTCTGGGTGCTCTCAGCAGCTGTTGAAAGCAGAGCGACAGTGAAGCTGGCGTCGCTGTCTCGGGCTCCCTGGGAGCAGCTGCATAAGCTCCTGTGTTTGTGGCAAACCTGAAGCTTGGTCCTCAGGTCGAAGCTCCAGAAAAGGCACAGAAACCTCTTTTACAGAAAGGCTACCGCGTGTTTCAGGCTGTTGTGTGCAATGCCCTGGAGGGGGAGCCTGCCAGGAACTGCCTCTGATTGTTGCAGTCCTGGGGGACCCAGGAGCACAGAGCCCCCCCCCCCCCCCCCCGGCCTCCAGAGGCAGCCAATCAGAGGGCATCCCCTGGGCTGCAGCTGCAAAAACCAGGACAACAGACGTCAAACCAGAGCAGAGACACGTGTGTGCAAGAGCCTCCCTCGGGGAGGTACTGCTGCTCTGGAGTAGGGCAGGAGAGCACAAAGCTGGCTCCCACCTGCTGAGGTCTGTGGGAGGGATTCCAGTCCGCCTGTCGCTGTGGGTTTAATTAGAAGCTTGCCCCTCAGGCTGCATCCTCATGATCGAGATGACTGGGTAATAGGCCTGTTCGCAGAGAGAATGCACACCGGGGTCTGTTGCCCCTTCCTGTTCTCTGGGGGTTACAGCTGTTTAATCACATGTTTCCTGTTGGTTACAGTCTTACGGGATCTGTGAACATAAGCCACGGTGGCCACCAGGACCAGGTCTTGTGTGAGTCCTCCCTGGCAGCAGCTGCTGTCATTGGGGTGCCAGACAAGAGTATACGCTGTTTCTGGGAGATACCAGTGTGCTGGCGCCAGGCAGAGGGCGAGCACAGAGTGCACCCGCCAGCCTGTGTTTCGAGAGCAGTGCCTGAGACCACTAGGTTTGTGTCACCCCAGAAGCGTGCCTCTCAGACCAAAGCCCCTGTGCAGCATCAAGACCTCCTGCACAGACGGCCTGGGGCAATGGATTCGTCTGCTGCCTGTGAATCCCTGGAGGGGGTAGCCTGCCAAGAACTGTCCTTCTCCAATTATTACAGTCATGGGACCAGGGATGTAATCTATCCCGTCTTCCAGAGCCAGGCAATCAAGGGGCCTTCCCTTGGCAGTAGACGCAAAAATCAGGGCACCAGACATGTGGAAAAGCTCCCTTCCAGGAAATGTTGGTGCTCTGGAACCTGGCAGACCGGAGCATAAAGGTGGGCCCATAAGAGACAAAGGCAAAGGAGAAGCATGAAGCCACCTCTCTGTCCACAGAGAGCATTCCAGCAGGCTCTTAAGGTGTATGTGTTACATGACGTGCCTGCCCTTAGGCCAATGATTCAATGTATGCAAACAAGTCTCTTTCCCCTAAAGTCTGAGTGAGACCTCTGAGCTGGGCCCTGGGGCAGGTTCACATGCTCGTTATGAACCATTTCTCAGGTTGTTATAGTCCTGTGGGCTTTTGGAAAGGAGCCCCCCTCGTTTTAGAAGCTAAATGTTTGGGTGGTTTGTTTCTCAGGTTCAGGTCTCAAAGTTGATGTTGGGTTCAAACTCTTTGCTCCTCAGGGAGAAGTCCAGATTGTGTTTCCTTTACATTGTGGGTCACTGTGCTGGGGGTGGGGCTAATGGCCAGATGGTGGCTGAGGTTCTCCCACCTACTTCATTTGCCTGGTTTGTAGTGTTTGTCAGCCAGACTTCAGGTTTGCCCAGAGCAGATTGTTCTGTTTGTATCTGGGCTCATGGACTTGGTGTGGGGGTGGGAAGTGGTGAGTGTGGGATCCTCCCACACTGCTCCGTTGAACCAGAACCCACCCCTGAAGTTTCCATTCTTATATTGTCCTGTTATGGTCTTGGCATAAGATAATACTGACATCATAGAGTAAGTTAGGAAGTATTCCTTCTACTTCTATTTTCTAGAAGAAATTGTAGAAAATTGGTATCATTTTTTTTTTCTTAAATGTTTGGTGGAATTCACTAGTGAAACCATCTTAGCTTGGAACTTTCTGTTTTGGTTAATTATTAATCATTGATTGCATTTCTTTCATAGATATAAAGTTATCAGATTATATTTTTCTCCTCCTGTGAGTTTTGGTAGCGTGTGTCTTTCAAAAAATTATGTCTATTGTATCCAGGTTATAAAATCTGTGGGCTAGGATTGTTTATAATATTCATTTGCTGTCTTCTTCAAGTCAATGAGATCAGTAGTGAAAGCCCTTCTAGTATTTCTTGTATTAATAAGTAATACCTTCTTGTTTTCTTAGTTGTCTTGGTTAGAGGTTTATCAATATTATCTCTTCAAAGAACCAGCTTTTAGTTTTATTGAATTTCCTTATTGATTTCCTATTTCTACTTTCACTGATTCCTAGTCTAAAATTTTAGTATTTCCTCTCTTCTGCTTACATTGGATTTAATTTCTCTTCTTTTTCCTCTTTTCTACATTGTAAGCTTAGTTTATCGATTTTAGATCTTTCTTCTTTTCTAATATATGTATCCCATGCTGTAAACTTCCTCTAAGCACAGCTTTCATTACATCACAGATTTTGATGTTGCATTTTTATTGTCATTTAGTCCAAAATATTTTCTTGAGACTTCTTTTTTGACCCATATATTATTTTAAAACACATCATTTAATTTGCAAGCATTTGAGAGTTTTCTAGCTATCCTTGTGTTATTAATTGCTGCTTTGATCCCTTTGTTGCCTCAAAGTATACTGTATGGCTTTTTTTTTTAAATTTGATAAAGTGTGTTTTGTGGCCTAAAATATGGTCTATTTATGTGCATGTTTTATGGAAACTCAGGAAGATGGTGTATTCTGCTGTTGATGGAGGAGGTATGATGTGCAGGTCAGTTATGCCCGGTTGATTGACAGTGCTGTTCTATTCAACTACATCTTTCCTGATGCTCTTTTGCCCACTGAATCTGTCAACCACAGATAATTTCATGTTGAAGCCTCCAATTATAAAACGTTATTTGTCTGTGTCTCCTTGATGTCTGTCAGTTTTTGCCTCAAGTATTTTAATGCTCTGTTGTTGGAAGCATGAATATTAAAGGTTTTTATGTCTTCATGAAGAAATAACCCCTTTATCATTATGTAATACCTCTGTTTATTCCAGTTTTGTTTTTTGTTTTTTTTTCTGAAGTCCTCTTTGTCTAAGATGGATTTAGCTACTTTACTGAAATCTGAAACAAGCATACTGAGCGGAGTGCCACCCAGCAGGGTTCTTATTTCGGCTCCTTCACTTGAATGGAATTTTTAGGTCTGGCCGTGTCTCAAGTACCTTATATTTCATTTTTTCTGAGTGGGGCCCTGACTTTCCTGTATTGATTGGAACAATTTTAAAATGCAGATTTCTGGCCTCTTTCCAAATAAATTGAATCAGGGCCTCCAGTCCAAGAACTGTCCTTATTAATGAGCCCTTCCCGATGTACACTTAAGCTTGAAAACCAGGCAGTCATTTTTATTAAGTTTACCAACTTGACTTTGTATTCCTGGTGGCTTTATATTTTTGTCTCATTTCGAATGATGATTCCTATTTTTCCAACTATATTTTTAGTAATATCAGAAATTTGAATAACATTTAACAGCCTATATCACATCTTTACATGCATTATCTGATTTAATTCATGTAAAATCTTCAAAGTGTTACTAGCCACACTGTACAGAAGAAAAAACCAGAGAGGTAAATAATCTACCCTGTTGCTACAATAACGGAGCCAGGATTGGAGCCCAGGGTTCCTGAGTGAGTTTTATGTCCCCTTCTATCAGACTTGCCTTTCATTCATGGTTCATTGGGCATGACTGTTTCTCCATTATATTTGCATACCGTGATGGTGTTTATAAAGCTTGCAGCTAGCTAGATGCTTAGCTACACATGACCAGTAGGCAGCTGGCTATGCAATTCTGGAGTAAAGGAGAGAGGTTGGTGTTGTACAGAAATATTCTTGAGTCATTAGTGTCTAATTGTAGTTAAAAACTTGGGCCCTGGACGCCGGTTTCACTCATTGGTTGGAGCATTGGTCTGCGAACCAGAGAGTCCCAGGTTCAGTTCCTGCTAAGGGCACGTACCAAAAAAAAAAAACAAAAAAACAACCCATGGTTGTGGATGAGGCCATTCAGGTAGGACATGTACAGTGTGACAAAGAGAGGGTCTAGGTTTGAACCTGAAGAATATCAGGATTTAATGAGAAATTACCAGAAGAGGAACCAGCAAAGAGAATGATAAAGAAATGTGGGAGATTAGATTTTGATGAGGGCATGAGAAATTAGAAACTAGGACAGCAATAATCTTGGACTGAATCTCAAATACTTGGCAATGAAGTGAGAAAAAGAGAAAATGAATGGATGTATAGATGGATGGTGGATGGAGGAGAAAGAGAATAAAAGGGAAGAGAGAATCTACTTATTAGATGGAAATGATGCAGGGTCAGTGGTGCGCTGTTCAATATGAAAGAGAGTTGGGTTATTTGGAAAACAAAGGGAAGCTTTAATGGAGGGAGAGAGTTAGCAAGAGCAGGACCAGTGCACCTGTCACAGAATAGCTTCGAGCCCAGGATGGAGTAGGGACAAGCAGAGGAACCCTAACGGGGTCGAGAATCCAGCTCTTCTCCCTGTGCAACAGGCAGTACCCTTTGGAATAATGTTCTCCCATCCATCCATGCTGTAATTTAGAGCCAAATTTCAGACACAATGATTATAGCACATTTAGGTAGGGAAAAGACCATGGCTCCATTATCTTACGCTATGTATGTTTTAGGTAGAAAAAAATAGTACAGTGACACAATATAAGTGAAATTGTATAATAGGGGTGGAAATATATAAGGGAAATGTATCTGTTCCAGAAAAAGGAGTATGGATAAGTCATATGCGAACTATAGTGTATGCATGTTGTTTTCTTGCAAATTATTGGGAGCTTCTAGTCTAGGAATGTTATTAATACATACATATGCATCATGAGACACCATGGTGTTAATCCAGTCAAAAAAAACCAAACTGATGATGATAACATGAAATAAACATTAATTTTTAATTTAAAGTGATGAACACCAGTCACTGAAAACCGTGACCGACTCAGAACAACACTGAAGATGTAGTAATAACAAATATCCCCCTAGAAATCCTGGTAATCCATGGAGATGTGTGTTTAGCCCTTTGTGACCATTGCCAAGTATCATGGGACAGTCAGACTTCTGAGCAAATTCTGAATTAGAGGCCTCAGTGAGTTCCATGAACAGACTCATTTTAGTTTGCACATTCCAAATTTCAGTGCAACCTTTTCACCTGTCATTTCCTGTTGCAAACTGAAGGACCCTGCTGAGTCTTGGATCATTTCACAGCCCTTCAGGAGGAGCTTAGAGCAGTGGGCTGCTGGCTGTGCTTTGAGAATCCTGGATTTAGGGCTTTGTTTGGATATAAAAACTCCCCCAATCCCAGGTCCTTGGGTAAACCAAGCTCACCTTCTAGCTTCCTTGTGACTGAATTGAATCACGTAAGCAGGTGCCTTATTCAAGTAACAACACAGTGAAGCACTTAGAACATTGTAACTGTGGCCATTCACTGGGGAAGGACCCTTTGAGGACCCGGGAAGGATAGAAATATTCTGGGTTAGGGGAGCTGTTGCCTTGTGGAGATGAAGGGGAGAAGGTAGTGGCTTTGACAGTGTACAAGGAGAACTCCCATTAGGTTTAGGCTGGATTACGCCAGGAAGGGCACCCACCTCATTGTAAGTTTTACTAAAGGAATGTCGCGGTGGCAATGATAAAAAGCAAAATTGCCCTAGCTCCTTATGGAGACGTTTTAAAGACGAGAGAGAAAATGAAAATATACAAAAGGGCATGGGGGAGATCTTTTATCATTTAAATAAACACTAATTGATACGCATTTTATGAATTAGCAATACTATTTTTTAAAATATGTTTTTATTGATTTTAGAAAGAGGAAGGGAGAGGGAAAGAGATATAGAAACATCCATGAGAGAGACCATCGATCGGCTGCCTCCTACATGCCCCCCACTGGGGATCGAGCCCGCAACCAGGGCATGTGCCTTGAGCAGGAATTGAACCGACGACTTCCTGGTGCATGGGACAACACTCAGCCAACTGAGCCACATGGCTGGGCTGAATTAGCAATACTATTTCTTTCTTTTTAATTTTTATTTTATTTTATTGATTTTAGAGAGAGAGGAAGGGAGAGGGCGAGAGAGAGAAAAACACTGATGAGAGAGAACATCCATTGGCCACCTTCTGCATGCCCCCCACTGGGGATTTGGCCCACAACCTGGGCATGTGCCCTGACCAGGAACTGAACCAGTGACATCTTGGATCCAGAGAGCATGGGTTGATGCTCAACCACTGAGCCACACTGGCCGGGCTAGCAATACTATTTCACGAAGACTCAATTTGCTCAAGTCCATCAATTAAAGCTGACAAGATAGTGTTTGTTAATAAATGTATCAAGAGAGGTATTAGTTTTTTATTGTTTTAACATTGAGTGGCAGGGGGAAACAGACTATCACTCATTTATTAAAAAACAAGATTCAGTTTTTGGTCTTACTGTGAAATTTTCTCAACTTAGGATCTTAGAGACAGGGTCTTTACTTCGAGTGGTAAGTTGTCCCCACTGTGTGATTCTCTTGGTAAGTGACAGAGCCTTGGTGCCATAGAGTTGAAACAAATCTACTTCTACGTCCAAGTGATCTGCCAAAACTTCCTTTCATTCAAACCTGTTTAAAGGAAGACTTGCATACCTGATTCATGTTTTCCATCAGCAAAGAAGGGTGCGGGGACTTTAGCATTTTGCTTCTACATTCTCTTAACAGAAGGGATATTTATGCTGCTTCAAATCACACTAGACAAAGGCCCTTATGAGGACCCTGGGGATATCAACCAAGAGGGTAAACTCGGGGACCTCGGCCAGGTTCTGCATTTTCTGTAAGCACAGTAATTGCATGTGCTAAGGGTCTCCCTTGCCCCAGAGTGTTAATGTCAGGGTTGAACCATGACTTCCCCCAGTCATGGAATTTCGGAGCTGGAAGGAGCTGAGAGATTATTCAAGTCTCAGCTATGAGGCAGAGAGTGACGGGCCCTGCTAAACCAAGGTCACCTCTCTCATTATTTGCCACGTTTAGACCACATGCGATATAGGCAGGAAGACACTTGAATCCGTGATTAGCAGAGTATTCAATAAAAGCGTTCAATAACTCATCCTTAGATGACTGCACGTTTCTCCGGCTCTTGGTATGACAATGTGCCGTGTCATCCCATGTCTGTCGTTGTCAGGGGACAGGTGTGGGCAGGCTGTGCCTCCTGTGACTGACCTGGACTGTGCTTTCCTGTTAAGTTTGAGGCGTCAGGTTCTTGTTAAAGAAGCTTCCCTTTAAGCCAACAAATATTTTCCTAAGCCTGCGGAGTCTCCTGCTGTTGCTTTCTGGATTCTTTGCAAAGCTTTGGCCAGCTCCCAGCTGTTCGAATGAAAGTAACAGTGATAACACATTGTGCTCTCGGGTCACAGTGCTGTTTGTCAGCTTCCAGTGTTGGGCCTCAGGCTGATTCCCTGAGGGGAAGCGAGGGCAGAGCCTTCCTAGACACATTTCTGTTTCGGACGGAGTCCGCCAGCTGCACACCAGCGCCTCTGCTTAGGCTGCAAGACCTGGGTTCCTCAGCCCAGCTATTCAAGTCTCAGTTCAAACCACCTGATGAAATACCTTGTAGCTAAAATATGCCAAGTGTGACTGGTGAGAGCGGAATCACCAGGACACTATGTAGCAATTGCCGAGTACACTTGAGTTTAAATCTTGTTCAAAAGCTGGGGCAGTACCCTCCGCGGGCATCACATAAAATCTTGGCAGCCTTCCAGCGCACAGATGCGCAGTGTGGGAGGGGCTGTCAAACTGAGGAGTTCCAGAGCGACCGCAAAGCCTTGGGGTGCACGCCTGGCCTGCACCTAGCATGTCTGTCCCTCAGGCCACTGCAGTCAGCTAAGCACAGAGACCTTTCCTCCTGAGCCCTGTGTCACAATATGGGCAGCAGGACAGTGACAGGTGTGAAATGGACACTGGAAAATTAGTAGCTCACGATTCAAAGCCCCCGCTGACGTTTCCCTGGTTGATTTCATACCATACCGGCCACGGCCACGTCTGCCAGTGGCCCTTCCACAGACACTGACTGAATGCAAAGCACTGTGCTCAGGGAAGAGCCCGAGTCAGGCAGAAGTCAAGGACCAGATGACTTCATGCGGATGAGCGATATGAAATTGAAAGCAACAAATGAACAAATAAGACAAACAAACAAGAACTCATAGACACAGACAGTATGGGGGACAGGGGGAAAAGGGGTGTGGGGGTAGCAAAGATTAAAGGGGGTCAAATACATGGTGATGAAAGGTGACCACTTTGCATGGTGAACACACAAAGCAGTTTACAGGTGATGTAGTATAGAACTGTATACTTGAAACCTATATAATTGTATTAATCAGCATTACCCCACTAAATTTAGTAAAACTATTTTTTTATTATTATTATTATTTTTTTATCCTCACCTGAGGACATTTTTCTATTTTTTGTTCAGGTAGAGTGGGAGGGGGAGAGAGGAAGAGAGAGAGAAACATCGATGTGAAAGGGACACATCAAGTGGCTGCCACCCGCACGACCAACCAGGGCCGGGGACAAACTGCAACCGAAGTACGTGCCCTTAGCGGGAACCGAACCCGGGTCTCTCGGGACCGCAGGCTGACGCTCTAACCGCTGAGCCAAACCGGCCAGGGCAGTAAAACTATTTTTTACTTTAATTTTTTCCATCACCATTTATCTCCTCTATGCCCTCTTCCACCTCCACAATCACCACACCGCTGTCCATATCTGTGAGCTCTCTTTTTTCTTTTTTTTAATAAGTAAACATTATTTTTTTAAAGTAAGCAAAAGATGATCCTTGGTTCATGTCAGTTTCCAGTCAAGGAGCAGGAACAGTCAGGGTCTAAAAATGAACTTGACACTTCAACATATCTCCAGCATGACCTTTTTCTGACCTCCAGCTCTTTGTCTATGACATACGTCCACTCAGGACTTCAACTCAACGCCTTAGCACATCTACCGAGTACTCCGAATGCGTTGCGTTTTGCTTTCTATTCCCTGTGCATGGTGCCCTGGGAACGCAGGAGCTTTGGAATCAGGAAAATTGCTTCATATCCTGACACAACATTTAATAGCTGTGACCTTGCCCTGGCCGGTTTGGTTAATAGCTGTGACCTTGTGTCAATGAGTGTTTTTGAGCTTCAGTTTTCTCATCAATAAAATGGGATCACAACTCTAAATCCCATTTTCTGCCCAGCAGAGCATCAGTCATCAGTGATTACTCAAGCGACAGTTCCCTCTTCTACCCCTTTCTGCCCACTCCCCTAAATTTCTTTTTCATTTTGATGTTTTTGTTCTCTTTTGAAGATTTTGCAAAATCTTTATAACAAAGAACTTGTACGTATTTTTCATTACATTTGACATATATCATGTTAATGGAGCAGACAGAGAAGAAAATGTCTCAGTTATTGCTAGATGCATGAACATAAGATTTTTTCTGGCTTTTAAAAAAAAAAAAAACGTGGCAAGCACCAATTAGCATGTAACGCTGTGGCAACGATCTTAAATGGATTTTGATTTGCAAATTATATTATTTTTGTCTTGAAATATCTTTATTGGTTCCCTTGGAAATTTTGAATTGATTCTGAGTTTCAAGGTTCATAACCATAGTGACATGGATCATTTTAGCACCACACAGTTTGTGACTCTTTGCTCTCTGAACCATCAAAAATATTAATGACTGGTCATCTGTCATAGTAGGGCCGCTGAGATGTTTTAACATTACTTTTCAATAAGATTCCACTTTTTAAAAATAATTTAGAATACCTTGCAATATGGTGATTGTTTTCATAAACTATAGATGAATAATAATTGTAAAGACAGCTGAAATCAGAAGGAATTTTTATAGGATCCGTATGATCTTGAGATATTTTAAGTTAATTTATTACTATATTGTTGTTACAGGGAAAACTAGTGGGTTATCCTCAGGAGTTCTGTTGGGACATTGTAATTGATACATACTCTCAAGAGGAAGAAACAATAATACAAACTTCTTGCACAGATGAGCTTGTTCACGTGTGTCTCGGATATTTAGAGTCCTTGGATACATTTAAAGAGAGGTTAAATAATTTTATTAAAATTTTTTTGTCTTTATTGATTTGAGAGAGAGAGGAAGGGAGAGGGAGAGAGAGATAAAAACATTGATGAGAGAGAACATCGATTGGCTGCCTCCTGCATGTCCCCCACCAGGGATTTGGCCCACAACCTGGGCATGTGTCCTGACCAGGAATCGAACTGGCGACCTCCTGGTGCATGGGTCAACGCTCAACCGCTGAGTCACACTGGCCAGACAAATAATTTTATTTTGAAATGTGGATATTTACAACACTCCAGAATTACATGATTTGCCAATATTTAAATTTATGTTGCAAAATGTTAGAGTGCACTTAAAACACATTTTCTATTATTTTCTGAGGTGAGCGCCTGGATGAAACACCTGAAGGTCACTCTTCTATAGAGGACACCCTTGAGACCAGGTGGGACACAGTGCATTTCAGATAGGAGGATATTAAGACCTACTCCAAAATAATCTCCAGAGAAGTATGGTTAAATATTTATTTTCAAGTACAATGGGAGAAACATGTACAGTTTTCACATAAGCTAAATAAGAGAAAAATAAGGAAACTGACTCCTACCAAGCTTCTATATTTAAAAATAAATTTGCTACTTTACCTAGAAGTTAGATTTTTAGAAATTTATTTATTGATTTTTAGAAAGAGAAGAAGAGAGAGATAGAGACACATCAATTTGTTGTTCCATTTGTTTATGCATTCATTGGTTGATTCTTTTTTTTTTTTTTTTTTTATCCTCACCCGAGGACATTTTTCCATTTTTTGTTCAGGTAGAGTGGGAGGGAGAGAGAGGAACAGAGAGAGAGAGAAACGTCGACGTGAAAGGAACACATCGAGTGGCTGCCACCCGCACAACCGACCAGGGCCGGGGACAAACTGCAACCGAGGTACGTGCCCTTAGCGGGAACCGAACCCGGGTCTCTCTGGACCGCAGGCTGATGCTCTAACCGCTGAACCAAACCGGCCAGGGCCATTGGTTGATTCTTATATGTGCTCTGACCGGGTATCAAACCCCCAGCCTTGGCATATTGGGACAACATTCTCACTAACTAAATTTCCCAGCCAGGGCTGGAAGTTACATTTTTTTCTTAAGGATTTCTTTATGTGTAATAATGTTTGTTATAATGGGTTTATACCCATAATGCAAAGGATAAGAGAATCAAAGGAAAACTCAAGCAGCTGCCTTTTTTTCTCCTTTTATAATTAATATTTTTTCTTTATTGATTTTTTTTTTCTAGAGAGAAACATTGATGAGAGAGAACATCAATTGGCTGCCTCCTGCATAACCCCCACCGGGGATCGGGCCCACAACCTGGGCATGTGCCCTGATCAGGAATCGAACTGGCGACCTCTTGGTGCAGGGGTCGATGCTCAACAACTGAGACACACCAGCTGGGCTCTCCTTTTATAGTTAAACTTATTGGGGTGACATTGGTAAATACGATTATATAGGTTCAAGTGTCCATTTCCATGATACATCATCTGTATATTGCACTGTGGTCCCACCACCCAAAGTCAGATCTCTCACGGTGTATTGACCCCTGACCCTTTACCACCTCCCAGCCCCCCTCCCTCGGTAACTGTCTGTCACTGGATGGATTGCCACCTGAAAGCTGGACTAAATCTTATTTAGTGTATGGACCTTCAGTCGGTGTGCAATTCACATTTATTGAACAAATGAGGAATCTTGATTTTTAGAATTTATTATGTGGGTCAGTGGCATAGTACTTAGTCCTAGCTACACCAACTGTCTATGCTCAAATTGGTAGAAAGAAAACCGTGCAGGGTTGAGAATAGCAACATTTGAGATGATCATCTCTGAATTTCAATGAGGAGCTTTATGCTTGTCCCATGGGGCTCTTGGCTTTGAAAAATAGTATCGATCCCTTAACTTGCGTAGGTTAAAAGGACAGTCAAGCAGGCATACAAATATAGCCCTTGCCCTAGAACCTCTAGAGATGTTTTAAGGTGCATAATTGTAAGATGTTATAAATATATCAAAATTTGTCAGACAATGAAAGCAATTTAGAATACTTTGTTTTAATTTTATATTTTAAACGGACACAAAATTGCTATGAGCCTCAAAAGAGAATGGAATCCAAGTTTATGAGAGAAACCTAAGATATGCTAAGAGAACTATTTACGTAAGGTGCATTGTACGCACCCTAATTTCATTACCTTATGTGAACACTATATAAGGAAATAGTGGGAGGAATTTCTGCCACAAGGAATTACCCCCAGGGGTATCACCTTGCTGGGTGATGATAAGATGCTCTCGGAACCTCTGGGGCTTTATAGGAACTCCGTGTTCCGAAGCTTCTAGCTGAGCCCTGGCTCTCTTGTTGGCTGGCTCAGCGCTTGAACCAAAGCCTTCCCCATTCTGAGGCTTACATTTTACATCTAATAAAAACAATAATAAATGTGTTTAACTCAGGCCCAAAGGAGAGCATATATGAAGGCGACTTGTATACTAAATCAGCACAAATAGCCATGTGGTTATTCACTTATCTGTGACATGTAGGTCAAAATAATTATTGTTCACTTATGTGTCTGTCTCCTCCCGGTTTAACGTAAGGACCCGGAAGACTAAGAACACTGCCTGCATTATTTACCTCTGTGTCTTAGTGTCTGGAATGTTACTTGGCACGTGGAATGAATCAATGAACAAATGAATACATTTAACTTAATGTAAAATGCCATCCTACATTTGAAAAACTGCATCCGTTTAAATGTCTTACTTGGTGTATTTTGGCTGACTGGTGCTTAAAGAAACATACGCATTACTGCGAGATTCTGAATATAAATTGTTGTTCAGAACATAAATGTCGGTTGCTATAAAAAGGTGAAGTTATTGCTAAGGTTATAAAACCAAATAGCAATTTATTTCTAAAAATATATGTGCTTGTGAATATGAACTAACACAGTATTACAATCAGTCTTGACAAAGGAGCTGATAATCAGGCCCACTGCAGACACATTTAATATTATATTTGCATAATACATTATGTTTCCAAAAGGCTTTTACATTGATCATTTCCTTCAATGTCCACAACCACCCTGTCAAGTGAGAAAAGACACTAACATTCTCATTTCTCAGGACTCTGGCTCAGTGAGGACAGAGGAGTTTAACTTACCCAAAGAGCAGCAGGCATCAGTTCACTGAGTTTTAAGAATACTCCCTCATCTGTTCATCTCTGAAGCTCTGACTCTGACCCATTGTATGGTTTTCTTGGGGTTGTGGAAACATTTGGTTCACTTATTCCTTTATAATCTTAGCTGGACTAATTTTAAGCTCATTTACAGGCCTGAAGTGCTGCTCTGGTCACTGATCATTTTCCCTAACACCCTTTAAGAAATCAAGAATTCATACTTGGCCCGTCCGGCCGGTGTGGCTCACTGGTTGACCCTGCACCAAGAGGTCGCTGGTTCGACTCCCAGTCAGGGCACATGGCCAGGTTGTGGGCCGAATCCCAGTGAGGGGCATGCAAGAGGCGGCCAATCGATGTTCTCTCTCATCGATGTTTCTCTCTCTCTCTCCCTTTCCCTTCCTCCCTCTCTAAAATCAATAAAGAAAAAAAAAAAGATTAAAAAAAGAAAGAAGTCATGCTTGGAACCTCTGGGGAAGTTCCAAAGGAAAGGATTAAATATATCTACAGTGGGACTGTTATCAGCTTTTTTGTCAAGACGGATTGTAATACTAAGTGTTCTTCAGATTCAAAAAAACATACGATTTAGAAATAAATTTGGCAGTATAACCTTAGCAATAACTTCACTTTTTGTAATCGGGTAAAGTTTCAGAGTAAAAATTAAAGGTCACCTTTTTAGAAGTTAACAACCCAGGCCCTTAAATATTTTTGCAAAGTTCTGTCTCACCCTGATCCTCTTTCTTGCATCAGTAAGGCTACCTTAATATCCTTCCCTTGTACCGTCCAGACTGTCCTGGACATCTTATTTCAGCAGGGAGATGTATTAAACTGTTCCCAAGATACCTTTCCTTTTAAGAGATCTCGTTAATGCACTGGGTTCCAGTTTCAGCTCAGCTGCTTATTGGCTGTGTCCTTGAAAAGGTATATAAACTCTCTGTGCCTCAATTTTCCCATCTGTGAGACAGGTAATAACACATCCACCTCGGAGCCTTGTTTGGAGGGTGAACTGGCTAATTTCTAAAGCATTAAAACAGCGCTTGGCGCCTACCAAGTGCTAGATAAGTATTAACTTATTATTATTTTATTCTTATCATGTTTATTTTCCTTATTATTATCTCCAAGCTATTGTTAGTATTATCATTATCTTCTAAAAAGAAGAGAAAACACTCAGAGATCATTCTGTCGGCCAAGAAACAGACTGCTTTGTTTTGTTAAGTCTGCTTTCTGCAGAGCTCGGGACAGGGAGCGCAGGAGCCACGGCCTGCAGACCAGCCTGTGTCTGGGGAAATGGGAGGAGGGAAGACACGAGAGATGGAAACTTTGAGATCCCTTAGCCAGGTCACTTTGAGACTCAGCTTTTCCGCTCCACTGGCTGCTCCCTTGAGCACCACCAGCAACCTCTGGGGCGTGTGGGATATTCGGGTCCCAGCCAACAGACCCAGGACTAGTTTCAGATTTGCTGTCTTCTAGGGACGTTCTATGCTCAAGTTTCAAAATCGCCACATGAGTCATACCCGATTGTTCTCTATTGAGAAAAATAACACAAACAAGGTGAGGTGCTTTGGAGCACAACAGAATGTATTTCCACCATCAAGATAGCCACTGTGTCGTGTCGTTTTCTATTGTATTGTTATTATTAAAAATTGTGCTATCCACTCTTCTACAATCCGCTTGCCTCGTATGAGCTTGAGTTATTTTGTAAATGTGAGTCATATCGTATCACACCTCTCACAACCCTGCGTGGTTCCCATGACTCCAGGAACCACCCCAGCCCATTGCCAGAGCCCCCCTCCTCCTGGGACCCGCCCTGGCAGGCCACCATCACCCCCCTCTCCTGTCCAGGCTCTGGCAGCCCTGCTGGGCTCCAACCTTGGATCTTTCCTTGAACATCCCTCCCGGTGTCCTGCGCAGTGAGTCCTTGCTGTGCTCTCTGCCCCCAGATCTTTCTGGAGCTGGTTCGTTCTCCTAAGTTAGGTCTCAAAGGTCACCTCTGCAGAGAGGCCTTTTCGGATGGATATTACCACGTGATGTTAGCTCTGCTCCTCCCCCACCTGCTCCGCATCTGCCCCCCCCCCCTTCTCCATCACAGCCTTGTGCTTAACTGTGTGGATTTTGGTGTCAAATGCATGACTTGAACTCTTGCCTCAACCGAGAATGACTTAATCTCACCCAACCTACATCGCCTCATCTGCAAAATGGGAAAATTAATAGCCCCTGCTCGTTAGTGTGGACACGTGGTTTAAACGAGGTACCGCAGGTGGCTCGCTGAAGTAATTCCTGGCACGTGCGAAGCATTCAGTAAACACCGGATGTTGTTGCTACATTATTTATAGTGCAATCCATTGTCTGTCACACTCTGGACACCACTACAGTGCCAGCGAAGAGTAGTGATGGTCCACCGGGTTCCTCGCTGTGACCCTGGGGCTAAGAAAAGCTTGGTGTGTGATAGGCACTCAGCGAACACTTGTTGAACAAAGGAATGCATCCAATATCCATACACACCTGTCTCGCTTTCTCTTCTTATATTTTCTCCCCTTAAAAGCGACATTCTGTTCCTTGGGAACTAGGATACTTTGAAGTGTGATGCAATTACTTTACATAGACCCTCTCATCCCCTTAAGATTATTAAAACCTTTGTAAAATGACAGTCTTTCAGTTTTACCAGTCCAGACTGAGAGTAACTGGTATGCTGGCGCCCTCTACACGTAGAGGACGGGATTGCAGGGGCCCGCCCCCAGGCTCCTGGCCATCATGCTGAACCGGGGCATTGGAAGCCCGTCTTCTCTACCTTCTCCAAGCGTCCTTGCTTGTTGCTTCGACTTTCTCTAGAATGTGACCTCCAGGGGCGCAGAGCTCCCATCTGTTCTGTTTACTGGTGTCGGTCACACCCTAGAACATAGTAGACATTTAGTAAATATTTGTTGAATGAATAAATGATTAAATTTTTCTCTCTCTCTTTCTCTCCTTATATCCCTGAAAGCTGAGAGCCACTATTAGCGGAAAATATCGATCACTTGCGTAACTGTATGCAGGGTTTCTGTGTTGGGATGATAAGAGATAATGAGACCGAAAATAATGAGTGAAGAGCAGAATTGAAAATAAAAAAATACAATTTAATGGTATCAAGTTGCATGTTATAAACAAAAGTAGTCCTGTTTACATAAAATATATATTTGAGGTAAAATTTTAAAAGGTTTCAAAATCATTGGGCAATGTACTCCAGATACAAGACATATCTGTTTCATCTTTATTATTTAAAATTGTTGCCCTGGCCGGTTTGGCTCAGTGGTTAGAGTGTTGGCCTGCGGTCCGGAGAGACCCGGGTTCGGTTCCTGCTAAGGGCACGTACCTCAGTTGCAGTTTGTCCCCGGCCCTGGTTAGTCGTGCGGGAGGCAGCCACTCGATGTGTCCCTTTCACGTCGATGTTTCTCTCTCTCTCTCTCTCTTCCACTCTCTCCCTCCCACTGTATCTGAGCAAAAAATGGAAAAATGTCCTCGGGTGAGGAT
The DNA here is from genome assembly GCF_014108415.1 of Molossus molossus. Taxonomy (NCBI): domain Eukaryota; kingdom Metazoa; phylum Chordata; class Mammalia; order Chiroptera; family Molossidae; genus Molossus; species Molossus molossus. The sequence continues at coordinate 9,271,353 of NW_023425359.1, read as the reverse complement.
AAAAAAAAAAAATTGTTGGCATTGCCAATTCATGGAAGCTCTACAAGGAAGAGACAGCTAACACATTAGACACTAAAAACCTCAAACAATGGCCCTCTCTATAGTGTCTTAAAAAAAACCCACAATAACTTTAAGTAAAAATCTATGCCCAACAGGGTTTTAAAGAGACATTTCACTTATAGAAATACTTGTTATAATTTTCTTTTAGGCAGAAACTTTTCCAGTGAACTTGAAGGACCATATATCTAATAATTTCGTACATAACTCTCTCTGTGTAGTTAACGCAGCCCTCTCCTGTATAGCATCTGCTGTGATCCTAACCTAAGTCCTATGGAATAGATGCACCAGGTATTTTGATTCTCATTATAGAGGTGAGCAATTGGGATCTCAGAGAGGCTCAGTGATGTAACCAAATCACAATGAAGGCTGCCAGAGCCCCGGATCTCAAAACCCATGGGTCATTGCTTTTTTCTACTACACTCCATGGACTCTCCTAGGACATCTGTGAGTTCGTCTTTCCACGTTGAGGATCAGGGGATCAGACAATAGGCACAGTAGGAGTCTACTTTCCTGAGAGATCTAGCCAGTGACCATTGTCGATCTCATCCTTCTGGTTGTACTGTCATGTTGTAGCATTCCGCCTCTATCTCTCTCCTTTGATCTGAGAAAGCAAGACAAGAGGGCGGGGAGAAATCAAGTTCATTCATCATGAATGAAAGCTCTCTCAGGACTATTTTAATGCAGATTAAATGACACAGATTAATCAATCATTTGGGAGTTCCACAGCCCTTGGAAATTGTCTAGTGTTAGGATTCATATTCCCACTAGATGATTTATGGAGGTACTCTCGGAAAAGGTGCTGATTGTCACAACCTGTTGGTTTGCTTGATAAAGTTAAATAAGAGACAGAGCCCTGGCTGGTGTGACTCAGTTGGCTGGATGTCGTCCTGTGCACCAAGAGGTCAGCAGTTTGTCCCCGGCCAGGGCACATGACAGGGTTGCTGACTTGATCCCTGGTAGGGGGCATGCAGGAGGCAGCTGATCAGTGTTTCTCTCTCATAGATGCTTCTCTCTCTCTCCCTCTCACTTCCTCGCTCTCTAAAATAATAATAATAATGTTTAAATAAGAGAAAGAAAAATTAGGAGTCCTTTATGAAAAATTAAGGGAAATTTACTTGGTATTATTTTGATTTAAAAACTGGTTAAGGAATGTCAAGATGAAAATTAAAATTTTTATTATGCTGCATTTCAAACATAGACATGGCATTAGTTTAAAATCTACTAAATGCTATAAGCAAAAGAGGTAATAATGTTACATATGAAAAAAAAACAGAACGTAAGAGTTACTATATAAATCTAGCAGAACCTCTGAGAGTTTTGTAGGTATCTTTGTTATTATAGAAAATATCCATTTTAATCACTGCCAGTTATAAAAGTAGTCATAGGCATGTAAAGTATGTATAGGGAATATAGTTGATGATATTGTAATAACTGCATATGGTGTCAGATGGGCACTAGGTTTATCAGGTGGTTACTTCCTACAGTATATAAATATCTAAACACGATGCTGTACACCCGAAACTAATGTAATATTGTAGATCAACTGTAACTGAAAACATTTTTAAAAATTATAAAGTTAAAATATATATATATATAAATTAGAAAAAGAGAGAAAAGAAAGCAGAACTAGAGCAGAATGACCCCTTGGGACAACTTGGAGTCCGGATGGCACCGCACATTCCTCAGGGGACAGATTGCTTTCCCTGGAATCAGTAGCATTTAGCCAGGTGAAAAGAAGATGGTGATATCAGACGTTTAACTTCCTTTCTCGGAAATTAAGACGCCTTTCTGAATTAGATGAAATTCCGACCAATTCCACACATGATCCCCGGGATTGATAGATGAGGGCTCAAGAGAGAGGTCAGTCTTGGGAGGGCGGAGCAAGGCCCCAGCTTGGACCAGGTCTCCTGGGCTTGGACACAGCACTGGAAGGGACAGGCCTGTGCCCTGTCGGAGGTTTTGTCGCTGGCCTTGACTGCAGAAAGCAGCACAGGCTGCTCGGACATCTGGGGAGAAAGCTTCGGAACAGAGGGGACGAGCTGGGAGAGGAGCGCGTGGTACCCTGGAAGGACCCGCTGCCGCTGGGCAGCAGCTGGAGCAGAACCCCAGGCCCGTGCGTGTCTTTCTCTAGCTCACCTGCACCTCTGTCGGGGCCTCCCTGCAGAGCAAGTGAGCAAATGCCCAAGGAACCAGAAACGGGAAGGGTTCCCACAATGATAATTTCCCTCCTTTTGGGAGGATCTGGCTTGTAATGGGAATGAGCCTTTTGGGGAATGGGAGAAGACCCAACCCAACTTAATATATACATTTTAAATTATGCAAAGACTTGGGCCTCCTTTCTTACCCACATCCTGCCTGGTGCTGATACTCTCTGCTAAAAAGCAACAAAAGTGTCATTTGCACCTGACAGCATACTATACATTGTTCAACAGTATCCAGTGTGCTCCCTGCTTTGCTGACCCAGCCTTTTCTTTCTCTTTACTAAAGAGACCAGAAGAAATCACTTGAGTTCATTTGACTTCTAAATAACTCCTCTGAAAGGATCCCATTTATTTATTTATGTATTCATTCCACAAATGCATTGGAAACAACTACTATGTACCTGGTACACCCTGTGCACGCCTGTATTCTGTTTCCTAGGGGGGTAAAGAAAATTGCACTATAGGACAGACGCACAGCTTCCTAGTGAAGAGGCATCTGAAAAAGTATCCTGCTTTTGTTTTTATTCATTACTTAGCATAATGAGTTTAGAACTACACTTTCCAAAAGGAAGTGTTGACCAGAACAAAAATTAAATGGCCAGAATCCATAAAGCAGGTGGAGGCTGATGGAAGGAGATGAGGCAGGCTGGCTGAGGGGACACTTAGCTGCGGCTGGACATTGGATCGAAGCTAATTCTACAGGAAAGCTGGAATTATGTAATTAGATATTTAAGTAGACTCATCTTTTTCTCCTGAAGAGACGCCCTCGGGGATATTGCTCATACATTACAATCTGTCCTATCAACTGCTGAAAACATTTTACATATTTTGTTAAGATCATATTTACATATTTTGCTGTAGATGGACCTCTACGGCAAGAGGTTTTCCAACAGTGAGCACAAACCGATGGCAATCAGAACATTTGCAATTGTGAAAATCAGTCCTTTGAAAATTCTTAATATAGTAGAAAAATGCAATAACCAAGATAGGCTGTAGAAAGATGTGTCCTAAGACCCTGCCTTTGGTTCGTAGCGTTTGCAGTAATGTTAGCGCCGTTCTGTGGTTGGCTGTCCTTTACCTTGACCTTCACTCAGGAAACCTGGGGAGGCAGACATTGAACAAATAGCACCGATGTTTGCAGTGGCCTCAGAGTTTCTGTGTAAGTTGGTTCCTCAGTGAACCAGCTAGACTTCATGATCAAAAACGCATGGAGGGGGTGTGTGGGGAGTGCGGGTTAACACAAAGACAGTGTTTATTAGGCATACCCAGAGCTAGCCTTACAAAAGGTTGATAGTCCTCATCCCCTGGATTTATTCGGCATCTAGAATAGATAGAGAATATATTGAATTTCATGCGACTCAAATATCATACAGCATGGAAAAATGAAAAAAATACTCTGGTAATTGGAACTGTACCAGAGCGCTCTGAATGTCTTGACATTATTATGAGAGTCACTGATATTCCTGAAATAACTGTTTGATGGCCATGCTGTAGTCACCATCCTGTCTCTGTCTGTCATCCATTCTGTAAGCCTGCTGCCCAGATGGACTTTCTCTGGCAGCCAAGGAAACTCAGTCCTCAGGAAAATGGAATCCATAGGTAGCTGTATTGTAGTTAGGTAAGATGTTATACCCTCTTCTCTTCTAGTGGCAAAACAATGAGTTGATGATTGGCCCTTACAAAATGATGTAAAGAAGATGCCAAGCCTCCCGTTTACGTTAATAGACGTTTTCAGTTGACAGTAGAATACAGAAGTAATTGAATGTGCTAAGGAGTCTCTCTTCATGCAGTTCCTGTGTACAAATGGTGTAATTTGTTTAAGTTCATTTGCTGTCTTACCTTTTTCCCCTTACTTTTTGAGGATGCTAAAATTATGACAGCTGTTTCATGAAATTAAAGAAATGGTCACCCACTTTCTAAACATGTTTATTTTCTTATAAACACCGTAAAAATCCACTGTTTGAATTTCAGCGATAGTGTTGCAAATTCTTTATTTTTGTCTAAAAAGATAAATAAAGGAAATTACAGCTTCACCTTGAGAAAAAAGCGACAAACCCAATACGTCTCGATCTGCGGTGCTGTGTTTCTGTTTTTGGTGTCTCCGTGCTAATTCGCAGGCGGGAAATGATGGGTGTTTTCCCTTCCAGCGGTTTACCTCTGCAAGAGAACGATGCAGAACAAGGCGAGGCTGGAGCTGGCCGACTATGAAGCTGTGAGTACGAGGGGTGTTCTGGAAGCGAGTTAGAAAATGGGCAGGGAAAGGTCATTTCCGGATGCTCTGTCAACTTACTCCTTTCGTGGAATTTAAGGGTCAGATTTTCAAGGGATCAGGTAGCCTCAGACATAACTCTCTGACTTGTTGGCTTTCTCTCCTTCGCATTGAAGACAATGAAATCCTAAATACACAGACAGAGTAGAAGGGGGAAGCATCCCTTATTTACAAAAAGTAACAAGTGTAAAAGCTTTAGATACGACTTAACACGGAGAATCACAGAGCACTTACCCTGGGAAAATGGACTTCACACACCTTCCAGGTTGGTCACCATCAGCAGATTCAGTCAACCTGTCGTCATCGTTCAGGTCATTGCTGGGCTGTGATTTACCGAATTTGAAACTCCGCTTGGAAAGGGTAGCAGGCTGCCCAGGGTTCAACCATCTCCAGGAAGTGGGTAGACCGAGTGAATCAGTAGCAGAAATAACGAAGTGGGCTCGGAAGAGTCTCGAGCCCTTGCTTCGATCAAGGTGATTTCAGTATTTTGGGTGTCAGTTGTGTTCTCTAAAGGCACTTCAACACCGGTGTCTGTGCCAGGCGTGCCTGCCTTTCTCTGCGCGGGGTGACCACAGGGCCAGCTGCACTAGGCACGGGCACCGCCGGAGCAGGGCGCACTGAGCGCGCTAGGAAGCCTGCGCGTGTTTCCTTGGTAAACACGCGAGCAGGCAAACTGGAGGGGCAGTGGCGGCGACACTGGAGGTGACCCTGTGGTGTGCTTTCAGGAGAGCCTGGCCAGGCTGCAGAGGGCGTTCGCCCGGAAGTGGGAGTTCATCTTCATGCAAGCCGAAGCCCAAGCGAAGTGAGTCCTTGTGAGCCTGTCGGGGGTTCAGTCCTGGGCCTCGTGTTCGGATGGGCACCGCGCTAACGCCACTTGTCCTTCTTTGTCCCGCTGTTGACAGAGTGGACAAGAAGAGAGACAAGATCGAGAGGAAGATCCTGGACAGCCAGGAGCGAGCATTCTGGGACGTGCACCGACCTGTGGTAAGCCAGCGTGCCAACATGCCAACGGGTCCCCAGTCCGTAACCTCAGCCTTAGGAAGGAGGGGTCCCTGAGAAGGTGGGAGGAGAACGTGGGAACCTCCTGATCTTCCCCAAATCCTGGTAAACTAGAGAAGAAAAGCTTGCCACTCTTGTGTAACATGACCAGATTCAATAATGTAGCGTTTCACTTCGACAAGTGCATTTTCCCACCGTGCCATCACGGTCGAGTTACTTAGTATTTTTGAAATTGGAAGGAAGAAGACAGCCAGAGGCGGTTTGCGGGGCTTACGATTTACATCTTCCTGGATTTCTAGTAAAAGTGTAAGACAAAATGTTCCTCCCCTCATTTTTTAAAACCTATTAGTGACCTGCTTTGGATGTCAACTTTCATGGACAAACAGTTTAGATGGCTCAGACTCAAACCAGCTTGTACTTTTAATGGTATAACTGGGACCTACAGATAATAACTTAGCTGTTTTTCTCACACAATCATGTTAAACCATGTGTCTGGTGTAAGAAATAATCAGAGTCCTTTTGTAATACCAGAAAACTATGGAAGGAATTGAACAGTGTTCACGAGCAATCACAGGAAAGCATAACTAATCTCATATATTTCTATTTTGATGCTGTAGCTTTGTAATCATTATATTTCTTGAAATACAGACAGGCTTTAGAGAATGATATTTGCAAAAATATTATTAGTTAGAATAAATAACAGGTCCACAGCATCAGACAAATCAAGATTGATGAGAATAACTTCAAAATTGTCCTCTCATCTGTCTTCAGGTCCTGACCAAAACGGGCCTGTGTTCCAAACATTTGCTTTAATACATCTAGATTTCCACTTCAGAGAGCAGTCACTGATCAAATTCTCTGTTGAGTTGTTCTCTCTTTTGAATTCACGGAAGGTTAGAAGTGAGACTTCACTGGCTTTTCTGCTCAACATTCAGCTTCAGTCTTACTGCAAACAGTGAAAGGGTTAGGAGTCACAAGCATGAGTATCGCAAGGACATGAAATAGGATTTCGCCTGTTTGTTTGTTCTCAGCAATCTCTAGAGACTGGTCCGTGCACTGTTGCCGTGTTTATCCCCTTCATTGCCCTGGGCCGCTGGGGCCCAGCTCCAGGCTGTTTTAGCTCTGATGGTCCGCTTTGTCCTTGATCCCCAGAGGACTCACTCCATGCTGACTCCTCTACACTGTAAATTGCCCAATGTTTCTGTAAACCTGAAACTGCTCAAAAATAGTATTTTTTTTAAGAGAAGAAAAAGCTTAGATAAAATTATTTAAAAAGTGAAAGAGTTGCATGCCACGGGCATAGTGAGCCCAACAAACTCTCGGGCCACCAGCATACGATAGTGTCATATGGTAATATCAGCAGATGAAAACACATGTCATTTACATGACATCAGGTCCATCCTTACAGAAAATCTGCTGGTTCTCTCATTATGTGGCCTTGTACACTGTATAGTCATGACCTTGAAACAGAATATAATGAAGCCTATTTCTTGGTTTTCTGTTCCATTAGTTGAGCTGGGTTTTATTTGCCACATGGGGTGGAGGCATTTTGACACAATCCGAGTGGTAAAAAGTGGAATCCCATAAAAATGACTTGCAGACTTTTTTTTTTATCTCTTTGAGGGATCACGCTAATGCTTTGTAATAGAAATGTTTTTCCTCCCATGAGTATTGTGCTCCGAAATCCTGCCTGCGGTTTCTCTTGGGTGAGAATACATACATCTTCAGAAAATTAGAAAAATTCAAAGCTCCTTTTCTTAAGGAGTAGTTGAGCTACTATACAGTGTGTGCGCCCCACGTGTTACTTTGAGGTGTGGTCAGAAACTGAGTGCGCCTTAAACAAACAAGTACGCCGCGAGATTTCATTGGCTCTGTGGAATGTATTCGTCTAAATATACCATAAATAGAAAATTGCTTGACATGGAAGTGGAATAAAGCCAAAGCATTGCATTTCTTGGATTCTCATAGAAAAAAATGTACGTGTACCTTTATTGACTGATTCAATTAGTATGTCTTCACAGCACATTTACAGAAGCTCACTGCATACAGGGTGAAGACACAGAGTGACTGAAACGCCCTTCCTGTGATTGAGATGCGAGTCCAGGTGTGAGTGGGGTGGAGACGTAACTGGGTGCCTATCTAGCAAAGACCATGATGAGTCTATAACGGAGTGATGGACGTGGTGCTCTGGAAAGTACAGCAATGAGTGAGCCCTTGGTTAGTTACGATTACCCCGAGGAGATAAACAGACTTAAAGGAACAGAGATCTTTTTCTGAAATATGAAAAGCGATCAAATCTAGGAGGATGTGACTTAAACATGCTGAATGAAAATGGTTTGGTGTCTGCCAGGGATTGTCAAGTGACTTTATTTCGGGGTTCCATCTCTCCCTCTGAACCCACTCCGCGATGCCCGTCCTCCTGGACCTGGCCAAAACTGCTGAGTCATAGCCTCTGGTCACACCTCAGCGAAGTGTTGTGGGGTTCCAGTCGGCCCCACACGTAGCATTGGTTAAATATGCAGTTCCGAGCCATCATCAAACTACAAAGCTAACGTAAACCTGAGGCTTTTTGTCCCTGCCCGCCACAGGTGAGGAAGGAGGCAGCTGTTGCTTTCCTCTGTCTTTTCCCATCCAGTTTCTTTGCTCCTAATTTCCATCTCGCTAACCACGGTTTCTGGGCCATCCGGGGACGGGATGGAAGGGGCTGGAGAAGCTGGGAGCAGTAGCCTTTGTAACTGACCTGCCTGCTACGATAGTTGAGTTTGGTGCCCCCTGGGCTTGGCCTGTGTGTGAAGCCACCTTCATCTGGTGGGTGCTGGGGACTCCTTGCTGGCCGCCAGCTTGGACTAGGGAGAATGGACCTCTGATTTGGCTAGTTCTTCCTCAGCCCCTAGCGATTCAGCACCACCTGCTGTTTTTCTTTGCTGTCTCATCATGTCTTCAGGGAGCCCTCTTGGACGGGACCCTGAGCAGACCCTGCTCTTCCTCCTCTGACGACAGCTGGCCCTCTGAGGACCGTCTCTGTCCCAGTGAACCCGAGGAGTGCACGGACTCTCCCTGTGTCTCTGCCACAGACCAGTTCAGCAGCTCGTGTGCTGACTGGATATGGGGTTAGCACGGATCACCTGTGTCCCTCGCACTGCAGGAGAACACGTGTTAAAGCCACAGGAGTCTCCTTAAGCTCTTCTCTCCTGGCTGGGCAGAGATCAGGCAGGGTTTACAGAAGACCTCTCTCCTCCGGTCCCCTCCTAACCGCTGGGCCCTGATGGATTCATTCTGCCTACTCAACCCCAAAGTTAGAGAGATTTAAGAATTGTCTATTACACTATTTTGAACCTCCAGTACAATGTTGACATTCTTGCCTTATCCTTGTTCTTATAGGTTTAATGTTCTGCCATTAAGTGTAACGTTGGCTGAAGGATTTTCATAGATGAGTAAGAGGGTTAAGAATGATCTGATTCTTGATCTTCTATTAAAAATGTTCTACCACAGCCTGGCTGGTGTGGCTCAGTGTTTGAGCATTGACCAATGCACCAAGAGGTCACCAGTTCGATTCCTGGTCAGGGCACATGCCCAGGTCATGGGCCCAATCCCCAGTGAGGGGCATGAAGGAGGCGGCCGATCGATGTTCTCTCTCGTCGATGTTTCCATCTCTCTCTCCCTCTCCCTTCCTCTTTCTCTAAAATCAATAAAGGGAAAAAATGTTTTAATGTTCTACCACATTGTTTAAGATATACCTTAGTTGAAACTCCCATTTTCTAAATCCTGCTCCATTTGGAATTTACTGAGAGCATATTCTATCCACTTATATCAAGTAAAAATTTTCTTTTCACATGTTCTGTGATTAAGAAAAAGTAAACTATAGCTGTATTCTGTAAATGCAAAGAAAAAAGTACTTTATATTATGTATACTATCGAGGTAGGGAAAAAATGATTAGCTACTTGTAATAAAAATTTAGTCTGTGCCACAAAACAGTAAAACAACATGTATATAATTTAAAGGAATATGTTTTATACTTAAACAACTTGGATTTTGTATACAATAGAAATATACAAGTTTTCAGGTATAGGTAAAATTATATTACTGTATTACCCAAGTAACTTTTTTGGAAGGAAAAAAAACTTACCTGAAAACGTATTCCAACTGACCAAAAGTAAATTTAATTAATAATTATAATATGGGAAAATAATGATACAAAAGACTGATGATAAACATGGAAATCATTTAAATATTTATTTTAAATATGCAGTAAATAAAACCTTATGATAGTAGTAGAATAGATAGCTCTGAACTAAACACAATATATACAAGCTTTTGGTATGTAATAAATAAAACATCATACATTAATGAGGACAAGATAAATTACTCAACAAATGTTCTCAAAAGAAATTATTTGCAAGGAAAAATAGCTTTTTGCCTTATTCTCCACATCAAAACACATGCAAAATTGATTTTAAAAGGAAAATCTCATTTAGAGCCCTGGCTGGTTTTGCTCAGTGGTTAGAGCATCATCTGCGAACTAAAGAGTCCCAGGTTCGATTCCAGCCAAGGGCACGTACCTTGGTTGCGGTTTGTCCCCGGCCCCGGTTGAGGTTGTACAGGTGGCAACCAATCGATGTGTCTCTTTCACATTGATGTTTTCTCTCTCTCTTCCTCCCTCTCGTCCTCCAGCTCTATCTGCAGGTAAGTGGAAAAATATCCTTGGGTGAGGATTTTAAAAAAAATCTTATTTAAAAAGGAAATAGGAAGGAAGGAAGGGAAAAGAAATCCTTAAGAAGGAGTAACATTTACTCAAAAATAGAGGTTTACATCTAGCAAATGTTTTTAGGATAGAGGAAACGTTTTGTGCATAAACGCAGCAGGAAAAAAAATCACAAAGATAAGTGGCAAATAAATTTAACTGAAAAATTAGTTTTTATGCCCTGGCCGGTTTGGTTCAGCAGTTAGAGCGTCGGCCTGCAGTCCTGAGAGACCCGGGTTCGGTTCCCGCTAGGGGCGCATACCTTGGTTGCAGTTTGTCCCCGGCCCTGGTCGGTTGTGCGGGTGGCAGCCACTCGATGTGTTCCTTTCACATCGATGTTTCTCTCTCTCTCTCTGTTCCTCTCTCCCTCCCACTCTACCTGAACAAAAAATGGAAAAATGTCCTCTGGTGAGGATAAAAAAAAATAAAAATAAATTAGTTTTTATGCTTAAAATATAATTAAAAGGAAAATAGACAGTCTTTGAAAATTATTTGGAGCAAGTATGCTAAATTTTAGTTTTCTTAATGTATGATATAACCACACAATTCAGAAAGAAAATATTGCGATTACACATAAGAAGTAGAAAAAAGGCTAAAAATGACAATTTGCAAAATATATATAAAATTGACTATTACACATTAGAAAAAATGTTTAACCTTTCTAGTCATAAAAAAACAAAACAAATTAGCCCTGGCCAGTTTGGCTCAGCGGTTAGAGCATCAGCCTGCGGTCCCGAGAGACCCAGGTTTGGTTCCCACTAAGGGCACGTACCTCGGTTGCGGTTTGTCCTGCGGGTGGCAGCCACTCGATGTGTCCCTAACGTCAATGTTTCTCTCTCTCTCTCTTTGTTCCTCTATCTCTCCCTCCCACTGTACCTGAAAAAAAAAAAATGGAAAAATGTCCTCGGGTGAGGATAAAAAAAAATAAAATTAAAAAAATTTTTTAAAAAAACAAATTAAAACAAAGAGATCTTCATTTTTTTCAATTCAATTAATTAACATGTTTTTATTTTATTTTATTTTTTTCCTCTCACCTGAGGATATTTTTATATTAATCTTCAGGTAGAGCTGGAAGGAGAGAGGGAGGAAGAGAGAGAGAGAGAAACATCGAAGTGAGAGATACATCGATTGGTTGCCTCCTGCACAACCCCAACTGGGGCCAGGGACAAACCACAACCAAGGTACGTGCCCCTGGCCGGAATTGAACCCAGACTCGTTGGTCCGTGGGTGACGCTCTTACTGTTGAGCCAAACCTGCCAGGGCTAAAATGTTTTTAAATAGATCATATGTAATCCTGGTGGTAGGTGGAAAGTCCTCCTAAAGGCTATGGCAGATGTGCTGTGGTACTGCCTATCTGAACAGTAATTTAACCATATGAATCAAAAGTTAAAATCTTTTGCACAAGGAAGTTAACTTATTCAAAGCTATCAAAGGAAGTGGAGTGGTTAAACATATAAGGAGAGCTAAAAATCTGACTAGCATAAATAGTCAATAATAAGTGGTGGTTAAATATAATACAGCCACAGGCCTGGCCAGTGTGGCTCAGTGGTTGAGTGTCGACCATGAACCAAGAGGTTGCTGGTTCGATTCCCGGTCAGGGCACAGGCCCAGGTTATGGGCCAAATCTCCAGTGGGGGGCAGGCAGGAGGCAGCCAATTGATGTTCTTTCTCATCAATGTTTCTGCCTCTCCCTCTTCCTTCCTCTCTCTCTCTCAAAGTCAATAAAGAAAAAAAATTAAAATTAAAAAGATATAGCCACAAGATAAGATACTATATAATCATTCAAAATGAGAATTTCAGGGGATTTTGAAGATATGGAGAAAAACTTTGCTGAAGTAAGGAATGATATTCCCTCCATATAAAGTTATATGTAATATATCCCAATTTTGTTTTCAAAATATGGGGAATAGATTCAATAATATTCTGATAACTTTGCAGAGTGACAGGTGGTTACTAGAGTTAGTATGAAGGTCACATTGGAAGATATATAATGTCAAATAACCATGTTATATACATCTGAAATGAATATAATATTGTGTACCAACTATACTTTAAAAAATAGATGACTAGAGAAAAATTAGGAGAGAATATGTCAAATGTTGATTATAGCTGTCTTAGGGTATTTGATATCATGGATGATTTTAATATTGTACAAGAGGTATGTATCACATTTATACTCTGAAACGTTTTATATGATGAAATATTTCTAGACCTATTTGAATGATCTATAACATCCAAGCCAAAGGAAGGCAGGTTTCTGCCATGTTTTGAAATGGTAAGAACACAACCTGGGGTATGGTGTCCCATGCCAGGCAGGGCATTCGGGGGGTAAAATGTAGAAACACCAGCCGTCTTCTGAGCAGAGTGAGCAGGTGCGAGGGGGAGACATAGTCACACGTGCGTGATCTGAGAAAGTAAGCTTAGGAAAGAGAGCTCATCTGTTTTCCAGTATAGAAGCAGCTGTAAGGAGTAAGAATTATCCTACTTAGCTTTGGCTAAAAGGAGATAGATTTGTCTGCGTAAAGAATGTTTTCGGCCCTGGCCAGTTTGGCTCAGCGGTTAGAGCGTCGGCCTGCGGTCCGGAGAGACCCGGGTTTGGTTCCCGCTAAGGGCACGTACCTCGGTTGCAGTTTGTCCCCGGCCCTGGTTGGTTGTGCGGGTGGCAGCCACTCGATGTGTCCCTTCACGTCGATGTTTCTCCCTCTCTCTCCCTCCCATTCTATCTGTACAAAAAATGGAAAAATATCCTCGGGTGAGGATTAAAAAAAAAAAAGAATGTTTTCGCCCTTTGCGTTATCCGGTGGATGGTACCACAGAACAGGAGGGCTGTTTTCCAAAATGTCCAGGTTGCAGCATAACAGTCTCCCCTCCTGGACCACTGCTTGGACCTTCCTCCACACCTAAGATTCAGTGCTTCTCAGTAGGAGAAGGTGCAGTTGAAGAGTTATTGGTTCAAGGACTCAACCTGAAATTTGAGAGCACAGTTTTCCAACCAGTTTAATGCAAAGAGAGAGTAGATCATTCTTTTTATATCCATTCAAACTTTAAATTTGATGGTGAACTTACTAGAAGTAAGGGAGCAAAAGAGGGGAAAAGCTGGAGGTTGAGGTTCATCTTGTTCTGTTATCAACCAAGCCTGCTCCTTGGCTGCACGTTTTTCTCATGACCAAAGTCTATTATCTTGCATGTGGAATGAATGTCTGGTTCTCCTTTGCCGACGGTGTGGTGTTTAGTAAGACCAGGGTGAGATCTTCACACATGGAAGCAGTTCCTCATTTAGCCTCAAACACAGAGATGTGACCTTTCTCTGAAGCAACTCCAGGAAGATCAGACGCCTTCCCACAGAGAACATGACTGCATTTGTTCCCCAGGGTCCGTGATGAGCGTGCGCGTTCATGTTTTCCATTTCTGAAAGAGATGACGTGTATTGAGTTAGATGTGCAGTGACTGTTTCCTTTGCTTATCAATTCAAAAATGGAATCTAACTTTGCAAGTAATACCCTGTTTTTCTGGCTGTTGTTATTTTGAGGAGTGGTATTAAATTTTCAAAACATTTCCATTATGGGCTTATTAACTCAAATATTGGTTATGTTGATAGTTTTTGTGTTAATCTGGACCAAGGCATTGAGTCTTATCTTTGAGAGAGTGCTATCATCATACAAATAATACAATTTGTCATAATTATTTTATGTTGATAGCATGTTTAATCATCTGAGGAAAAAATATTTCTCAAAATGTCTATATTCCACCTCCGTAATTTTATTATAAGACTATTCGTAAAATGGATACATTTTCCAAGGCAAATGATTCTTCAAGAAAAAATATATTTAGTATTTTTTTTTTTCTGAGAAAACCAGGTCTAGAAACCTCTTAACACAAGCAAGTTGTTATATTATCTTATTTATTCATACGATGTCCTGCATTTTATCTCTTCATTTTAAAATCATTTAAACTGTGCTAGAAGAGATATATGTGATTATGTGGTTACCCTCAGCAACCTGCATTAATGCCGGTATTTCATCTCACCAACGAGGGGAATTAGACAACGGGACTTAAAATCTTGACTTAAAATTGGTCTTTTCGCCCTGGCCGGTTTGGCTCAGCGGTTGGAGCGTCGGCCTGCGGTCCTGAGAGACCCGGGTTCGGTTCCCGCTAAGGGCACGTACCTCGGTTGCAGTTTGTCCCCACCCCTGGTCGGTTGTGCGGGTGGCAGCCACTCGATGTGTCCCTTCACATCGATGTTTCTCTCTCTCTCTCTCTGTTCCTCTCTCTCCCCCCCACTCTACCTGAACAAAAAATGGAAAAATATCCTCGGGTGAGGATAAAAAAAAAAAAAAATTGGTCTTTTCCTTCATCAAGTCTGTAGTTTCTGCCTGGCCAGTGTGGCTCAGTGGCTTGAGTGTGGCCCCATGGACTGAGAGGTCCCAGTTTGATTCTGGTCAGGGCACATGCACAGGTTTTGGACTTGATTCCCACTAGGGGGCGCGCAGGAGGCAGCCAACTGATGTGTCTCTCTCACATTGCTGTTTCTATCTCTCTCCTCTCTCTCTCTAAAAAATCAATAAAAACATTTTCTTAAAAAGTCTGTAGTTTCTGATAAGTGGTACCTAAAGCAAAAAAACCCCTAGGGCTCCCTGGGATGGAATGGTGGTTGTTTTTTGTGCCTTAGAGACAGGAAGATGAGTTTATATCCGTGACTTCCTCTTTATCTTGTTTGGCTCTGTAGTTCCTTTTGATTATGAGAAAGCAAAGTTAGGTCCACCTGCATCCTTGGGTCCCTGCAGCTTCCTCCCCACAGAGCAGAGGCAGAATTTGGAGAATCAGCACCTCAGCCTTCCCTGAGTTGGGCAGGACGGTGTGGGGCACACAGTACCAGCTCCAGGGTATTTACAGTTCTTAGCGCTTAGCTAGTCTTCACCACCAACCTCGGCAATACTGTTACCTTCTCTTCTTTACAGACAAGGGTCTCAGGCACAGGACACGTGTTGCTCATGGGAGACGCTCAGAGGAAAATGAGGAGTTCTCGGAGGTGGCTCAGAATTCAGGATTAAATACCATCTGAGTAGGAAAAGAGAAGTGGGGTGTAGGCCTTTTGGGGGGAAAGTAAATGATTTTTAGGAACAATGAATGGGTCTCTAGAAGAATGGATGGGAGATACGATATTTTTAATCCAAGTTTGTTTAGGTATGGTGACGTCTAGGCTCTGCTGTGATAAGAGTCCATCTTCTCTGGTTGATGAAACTCCCAGGGAGGGAATTTATGGCACTTAAGTCTCTATTGGAAGATCTGTCTCTAGGCGGACAAGAGGAGTTTGTCTGTTTCCAAGTGCTCACGGCTCAGAATAATCAGTAGGCGAAAGCAACATGTTTTGGAATGGCATGTTACACTGCCCCTCATTCTGCTGGGTTGGCATCAATTCGACCCCGTTTCACAGATAAGGCGACTGAAGGTCAGAGAGACTGCGTTTTGCTGGGTGTTAGTCTAGGACAAGTTGTCCTTTACGAGGGGCCAGGAATGGACCCCAATGTTCGGAATTGCTAAACCAGCTGCCCCTCACAGCCAGGGCGCAAGGATAACGTCAGCTCATGAAACAAAGCAGTTAGGATGAGAGATGCGGACTCACTAAACCAAGGGGAAGGAGAGATGTAACCATCCAATGGCATCCACTCAAAGGCAAAGGAGAGGTCTTTTAAAGAGATACGCCCATCGAGAAAGAGGAAACAAGGAGCATTCTGGTTGGAAGTAGAGTCCCAGCACAGGGAGGAAGTGGATCATGAGATAACACAGACAACAAAATGGGACCAAGGCATCTTCCAGGCCGAGGATCTCACCTGCACCAGGATGCTTTGACTTTAGTGTCCTTAAGGTCTGGTGAAGCTGGTGCCTCACTTATTAATCTGATGTTGTTTTTTTCCTAGTTATTTACCATATGAACTTTGGAACCAATTGTCTAGCATCCGAGGAAAACACTTTTTGGCATTTTAAAGGAATTTTATAAATTTGTATGAATTTGGGGGAATTGACTTCTTTGGGAAGTTGAGTCATCCTGTCCATTGGTTCGTATCTACTTTTGTGTCTTTCAGGAACATGTTACATTTTTCTCATGCAAGTTTTACAAATTTCCTGTGAGGTTTCTTTTTTTTCTTTTTTTAATCTGTTGTAATCTTCTTTGCTTTTCTCTTTGTTATCTTTGAAAAGCTATGTATATAACTAAGAAAGTGGACATGGAGGACCAATTCCTAAAGTGAACAACCTCTCCCTCCCATGCTAACATTCAGGCAAGTTGCTTAAATTTTCTCAACTTTAATTTCCAAATTTTTAAAACAGAGCTAATAATCCCTCTGTCAGTATTGAGCAAAGTAACATTTTTGAGAGGTGAATATGAAATCACCTTAGATAGAGGGTTTTTATCACTGGGAATGAGATGACAGGGACGAGGTAGGAACTGTCCCCTGGAAGACATACCAGGCCTCATTTGTCCCTGACTTTTTCAACCCCATGCCCGGCACACAGGGGACACTCGGTGGGTATGGCTCGAGCTCAGGAGTTTCTTAGTAGCACCTGCTTTCCCTGCCCCCTGCACACAATCTGTTTAGATGACTCTAGACGCACCGGCTTCGTTTTGAAAGCCCAGGGTTTCCGTCACGGGGCTCTGACATTTGAACCAACCAAGACATCACTGACCACACTTGAGCCAAGAGAACTTGTCAGCTGTCACGAAGCTCCTTAGTTTCTGGTGCTGTCCCTGCACCCCAGGTCCCAGCTGTTCCAGCTGTGCCTGTGTCAGGTGCACAGTATTCAACTGAAGCACGTGTGGATTGCATGCCTGTGAGTCCTCCCCGCAAGATACCCGAAAACAACAATACACATGGATTAATAGCGACCAGAGTACGATCGTTGATTAGAAACTTTATTGCAGATTCGAGTTACAAAAGCTTTCTTTGTTCACCAGGTCACTTATTCTTTATGGAGACCTGTAGGGTGGGTAATGATTGTCCTTAATTATAAGCAGGATAAACAAGGCCCTGAGAAGTTAGGTTTTGTTGGCCATCATAGAGCTAAGAGTCCAATTCTTACTGTTCACTAAAAACCTGGTAAGCAGTATGCAATCTTTCTTTGTCAATTTATAAAGCACATCTGGATATTACATTGCATCAGGGTCCAATGTGTGCACGTTGACTTTTTATTTTTTTGTAATGGTGAAATAATTATATAGGGGTGGAAAACTTTTCCCTTCTTCTACGGTCTTTGGCTGATCTAAGAATTAAATTAACATAAGGAGGTTAACAGGAAAAACAAACAAACTAATTTCATACATACGGGAGCCCCATACAAAGAGGAGACCCTTTGGAATTGGATAATTGGAGCTTATATCCAATTCCGAGCTAAGGAAGGGGGATAGGGGATGTGGGGAATTTACAGGAAGCTGAGCAGAGCACATGTTCAGTACACACATATTTGCCATGCTGGGCATCTAAGTCTTCTGCACGTACAAAGTTGTTTTCTATAATAGATTCTTCCTGGTACAGAAGAACCCTGATCTAAGTTTTTCAGACAGTTAAGGGGGAGGTAACAGCTCCTGAGCTCTAAGTAATCCGCATGCCAGTGGTAAATTCTGGGGTGGCTTATTTCGCTCCTCCACAGTGGGTTGAACGTCCCACCTGTTAGATGGTCTGCAGTGCCTGCACGTCCGTCTGCGCTGCCAGGCCAGCAGCAGGCACAGCGTCTCTGAGAGGCGGCTGACGGCTATCAGCCGTGCTTGGCTGCTGGGCGAGATCCCAGTGCGGAACGTGCAGCAGGTGTAAAACCCGAACTCCTCAGGTCTGGTTCGGGGCTTGAACCAGCAGGCGTCGTATTCTAGAGATGGGGTGGGGTGTGGGGGCGAAGCCTTTCATTTCATACTGCGTGTATAACTTGTATGCATACTTTTATGTGCTCATTTGGAACTTGTCGACCAGAATAATAGAATCAATGAGGGATTCCATCACCAAAAAAGATTTATTCAGGAAAAAGGAAAAGAGTTCAGTCCACTTGCAGTCATGTGCACACAAACTCTAATATATTTCCTAACGCCCTCCTTGAAAGGTCTCAGTGGTATTCCTATTGTAAGGTCTGGGATTCAGTATTGTGGCATCCATGCGAAACAAAAGGGGTGAAGGTGGTCGGAATGACTCAGTTTTGTGTCTTTAAGAGACAAAGTGGCCCTCTGTCACAGTCCACGATCTTGTTACTTACTCCTTTAATTGTTTTAGAAAATCCAGAATGTGTTCATTCACTTTAAACCTTTCTTTTGTGCTATGAAGAAAGAATAGCGTTTCTGTCCGTCATTCTGATCAGTTCCTTTAGATGGAAAATATTTCGATAATGTGGATATCGTGAGCCTCAGTGGATGAAATTGGTCTCTTTCCTTGGCTACATCTTTTATCCTCTGTCTGTTCTTTGTATCCTTGAATAGCTTTGGAGATACAGTGTTCTATTATGTAATATCCGACGCTGTTTATGTAAACCAGGAGTAGGCTGGGAATTAAAACTGCTTTTTCTATTATTAAGTGGGTGCTTGTATAGCCTACGGGTTGGCAACATTTTTAAATGATGCACACAGATTTGTGTGTCATAAAAGGAAAACTCTTTTTCAATAACTTAATTGTCTTTGAGTCAATAATTATGTCTGTTCATCACCTTAATTTCCCAGAATCGTGTTGTTTTAAAATATTTCCGTGAAATTGCATGTATCATGCCATCTGCTCTATTTGCCCCTTTTTTCTTAAATCTCCGCTCGTTGTCATTTGGATGACATGCTGCTAGTTATACATCAGCCACGGTGACTGATTCTAAAGAGAGCGGTTCTCCGTTACTGACTCTCTGCCCTTCTGAGCCCTTGTGACCCCAAGTTACCTGAACACGTGTGCTTTCTGCTACAACAAATAAAAATGCGCTATGCCACAGGAGGAGTTAAATTGCATTTAAATTCCTTTAGATGAATTGTCAACAATAAAACCAAAAATCCCAGCGTCTGTTTCACAACCCATCAAGACACGTGAACACTATGGCGGTAAGAGTCCTCAAGAACGTGCACATTTTGCTCCTTCAGGGGTGGATTCTGAGGCATTCGATTCTACTTTTTAATAGTATTATAGTAATGCTATCACAGCTTAATTCTGTTGAAAATAAATTCACCTTTAAATCACTAGAAATAACTTACGGTTCTTTTCTCGGTCAGTGTAAATACCATTTTATTATTCCTTAGATCCAATACTATGTACTTAACATTATATCTGGCAAATAATACATATTTGAACATTTTCATTAAGTGCCCACTTGGCGATGGTAATGTTATCTGTGTGTTATGTTTAGCAGGTTGGGAAGCAGTGCGTATGACATTACACATGGATCTGGTGACAGATACTGCTACATAGCACATATGTCTAAAAAAGACAATTGCCTTTCAAAAATGCTTTAAATTTTTTTAAAAAAATAATGTATCTACCATGTTGGTGAGAACCAACAGAATGTACCTGAGAGGGAGTGTGTGACATGGTCTGTTGTTGTGTAATGCCCCGTGCCAACCGATCCAGTCCTGTGCTCCCACACTGTGGGGAGTCACCTGTCTGTCATCCCCATTGTACTAGGCGATCTATGAGGTATGGCTCGTGACTTTCTTTCTGTATCTCACCGTTTATCACAAAATATGACAGTTAAATGCCGAGGTACAGATTTCTTGAGTAAATAAAAAATATCAGAGAAATATTGCCATAGCTCATTCACCGCATGCCTGACTTCTGAAAGCAGTCATTTCATGGGTTGTCAAAACTAGGTCATGGCCTTAATTATTCAAAAATATAGTATATAACTTTGGGCATCGAAACTTTAATCTTCAGGAACCCCCTGTTTAAGTTCTATATCAGTGATCTGTTTAACCCTTAGAAGTGAAAAGAAAGAACCCAGAGGACCACGGAAACATGCAGCCCAGGTCTAGCTAATTAGCGACAGATTTTTTTTTTTGAACGGGCAGATTTTATTGATCTGGGATGGGAGCAGAGTTATGCAACATTATCTTAGAGTTCACTCTCTAATAGTGTTTACTTTTAGAATCGATGCCTTGATGCCTTCTTATTAGTTTACTCATAAAGGATATTAATCATTGGTTCAAATAGAATTTTAGATGTCTGCTAACGGCTCATTCATTAAATGGCCATCATCTTGAACTTTGAGGTTGAACATTCTAATTTCCTTTGGGCTGCTCCCAGATATATATGTCCATGTAAGAGGGGAAACATTTCCTTCCACTTCATGCCTTTAATGGTTGACCCAGTTTCTGGAGCCATTGGTCGGTGACCCACCTGGTATGAAGTAAGATTGATTTAGAATCACAGCTTACTACGGAAGGAGCTTTCAAGTTCAATTAGTTCATACTTCTCAGATGTATAAAGAAAATTTATTTTCCATGTTTTCTATAATTACTCTCTCTCCCTCAGAAACCCCTTTAAAGAAAAAGTTTCAATTTGTATACTCTGCCTGATACAATCACGTAAATCACTGGTTAGGTAACTGAGTCACTTTTAGAAAAATGGTCACACTTTCAGATTTCTTCCCTCTTTGCCCATTGCTATGCAAGATTGCTCTGGGATGGGAATTGGGGTGTGCAGGGGTTTTTGTGTGATCTGGTGCAGTGAGCGATCGGGGCCGAGCATCCTCTGGGCTTCTGCTGGCTCCTTGAAGAATTCTGCTTTGGACCTATTGGCAGTATCTCCCCAGGACGGCGGCCAGGGCGTGGGGAGGGGGTGCTGTCTCATCTTCTGGTGTTCACCAAAGTGTGTGTTTCAGACACAGGCAAATGCGCCTTTGTCCCAACCTCAGGCTCCCAACCACCCACTACTCTTCTCAGAAACGGTGGCCTGCGCAACAGGGGCATGCAGCACCCTCTGCCTCTCTCGCCTGCTGCATACGAGCCTTGGGAACAATGATCTCAGCTTCCTCTTTCTTGCCAACACCTGCCTGGCTAAAAGGACTTGTGCTGGATGTGACGGCATGCGGCCTTCGTCTGGGGCGAATGGGACCAGCCTTCCACGCCCACAGTCACAGGCCCCTCTTACTTGTCTGGGTATTTCTATCAGTCCCTGCACTCGCCTTGGGATTTCTTCCTCAGCGGAGAAAAATGGGACCCCCGTTAAGCTCTACATCTTACCTGTATTTCTCCTTTCCTCCAGGTCGTGGAAGGATGTGCCTTCTCTCCCCGTATATCATATCTGATTATTCCCGCCCCTGAACACAGAGAAGAGCCCTGGGCCCCCTCTCCCATGCTTGGCTCTGGGTGTGCTGATAAGAGTGTAAAGCGTTTCCCTGTCTCCCGTCCCAAGCGCACTCAGACTTGGGGCGGGAGGCTGCGAGGAAATGGAAATTGAATAGGAAATGAAAACACGTTGCTTTAATATTTTCAGACCATTATCTCTGTTACATCTAGATCAATGGTCGTGACTCCCGGCTGGTTATTAAAGTCACTGGAGGTCTTTTACCAAAGCCTGATGCTAGACCACCATGGAAAAATGAAACCGGAGCGCCGGTTATCCATCAGTCTGGCGCTGGGGAGTTTCAGTCCATCTCTCGGCGTCAATTAGTAAACTGCTCCTGTGGGTGCTTCCCCCCTCCTGCACTGCTGAGCTCCCCGCGCTGCCGAACCAGAGAGTTCTCTGCCTGCATAGGGTTGCAAACCACATTTATAAGTCATTTCATGTTTTAGTACAGTGTATGTATGGGGGTGTGTGTTTCACATGTAATTTATGTAGAAAACAAATCAAGAACAAATGCCTTCCTTGTCGTCTTTGTTCCTTACAACATTCTGGTGAATTTTTGTCTCAATGGCTGTCGTGCCGGGAAAGGAAAATGTCCTACGTCGTCATAAAAAGAGCCGAAGCCTCGCTTGCCCGGGCTGGTGGAGAACAGCCCATGTCTCCATTCCCACCTGTGCCTTTTCCTCTCCCCACGACCCCGGCACCGCTCCCCGGGAGTCCCTTCCAACTCACACGGTCTCGGGGGTCCCTTCCAACTCACACGGTCTCGGGGGTCACTTTCAAGGGTGTCTGATGTTTCGATGATCCTGCAGTCTGTGGGGAAGTGGAGAAAAGAAGACACACGACATCCTCCTCCTTCCCAGTACCAGAGAGCCCTCCGTCCTGTACCCCAACTAGAAAGCCAAGGAAACACAGTCCATGTGTTTCTTCTGCCTACTTCCAGTCACTTCTAAAACGACATCTAAGGACCCTCTAGCCGTACAGTCCCGTCTCCTTTCTTCCCCGTTTCCTGATCCGTAGTCTCTCTCCCCCACTTCCTCACTTTTTCCTTCTCCCTCTCTTCCCTTCCCCCCTCCTTTCTCTTCCTCCCCTCCCTCCTCCTCCCTCCTTTTCCTAATTCCTCCCTCCTCCCCTCCCCTCCTCCAAACACAACAGAAGCTGCAGCTCTCTGCTTCTGTGCAGGAGAAACATCAGCCCAGACAGTGACACTCCTGAGGCTGTCAGGGAACCGGGAGCCAGGACAGGCTGCCCACACTGTTCCTCCAGCACCCCAACACCCCCAACACCCCAACACACTCAAGAGGGTTCGCCGGCCTGGTAGAAGGAAAGAAGGGAAAGTTGGGGAATTTCTGGGATGACCTGTGGTATGTTGATTACCGATTTCTTTCTTCGTCTTCCTCATGTGAACCACAGCCTCCTTTGCACATTCTTTCTACGGAAAACCAATCTTCGTGAATCATTGTTACAAACGGTGCTCTGGGCCTCGAGCGGGCTCCACTGGTTGTAGTTCTCCAGCCTGGAAAGCAGGTGACCTGCCACAGCCGTGTCTCCTCCTGCGGGGCGGTCACCCTGCTTGGTCTCTGAACGCCCTTGTTCTCAGTCCACACTGTTTGCAACTAATACCGACACCTTCACACGCAGAGCCCGTGCAGGCTGCTCTGGGGGTTCGCTGAGAATGGTGTCCGGAGGCCGTGCGTGGGGTAAACGAACGGAACCTGTTTTATCACCGACTGCTGTGGATGGAGGTGCCTGTGGCCACTTAGAAAGCGTTGCCATCGGTGACCGTCTTCACGGCCTTTCCTCGGGTTCTGGAGGGCGAGTCATTAATACCCTGATCAAAAACTTCACACTTTTGCCCTGGCCGGTTTGGCTCAGCGGTTGGAGCACCGGCCTGCGGTACAGAAAAACTTCACAGTTTTGCTCAGTGGTTAGAGCGTCAGCCCGCGGACCAAAGAGTCTCAGGTTCGGTTCCGGTCAAGGGCACATACCTCGGTTGTGGCTCAGTTCCCGGCCCTGGTTGGCTCCTGCGAGAGGCCACCAGTTATGTCCCTTTCACATCAATGTTCTTCCCTCCCTCCCTCCCTCCCTCCCTCCCTCCCTCCCTCTCTGAAAATAAGTGGAAAAATATCCTCAGGTGAGAATTAAAACAAACAAAAAACTTCACAGTCAAAGACTCCTTTGTCTCTCTCTCTTTTTTTTTCATTTTCCAGCCTGGATGTGTAAATACCACCGAAGTGGACATTAAGAAGTCGTCCCGAATGAGAAACCCACACAAAACACGGAAGGTAACATCCCGTCAGCCGTGGAATCTGCTCCCACTTCGCAGTCTCCCCGGGCCCCTCCCCTGCCCTCTTGGTGCTTGGCTAGGAAAGTTCTGGCACTCAGACCCGTCTTCTGTCCTCCCTCTGAGGAAGGAGCCCCATCCTAAGGCACATGGCGTCCGTGACGGGAGGGGAGCAAGGATGCGGAGGACCCTTCTCTCTCCATCAGAGAGAAGAGTCATCACCCAAGAAGGGCGTGTCTGTCCGAGTCCAGGGGACGAGGGATGGAGATGGAGGTGATCAGGACAGCGGTGCTGATGACAAGGGCATTTTTAGAGAAAAGTAGGAGGAGGGCAAGGGAGACACGGTAAAGACTCTTAACCACATAGTGTACGAGGACCCTCTTCTGACATCAGAACGTTGTGACACGGCCATAAGGTAGTGACTGTGTGGCTTCTATGTGAGAGAATGCATACTCAAAAAAATAAACCTTTCCAGAATTTAACAACATTTTAAATAACATTTTAAAAACACACAGCACTGGTACCTATGTCCTTTTAAAGTCACACACACACACACACACACACACACACACACACGGCAGTTTCATTCATTCCCTAAAAACGCCCTGTTGCACACAGAAGAATTTCCGGCCTGTGACAGTCACTCTGAGGACGTGTCCCCGGTCGGTACCACGGGATTAAAGCGTTCCACAGAACTCAACACCTTCTTTTCTGTGGCTTTTTCCTTCTAGCATTTTCCAGGGTATGTGTCTCTGACGTAGACACAAAACATGTTTTTGTAGTTTTATTTCCTGTTGGTTTTTTTCCATCCTGAGAAACAGAGACATCATGTTCAAAGGGCCCAATACGTTTCAAGTACCTTTCCTTTCTCCTAAGACAGCGGATCTTGATCTTAGGATCAAGAAGCCACAGGGGACGCGCCAGAGAAACCATTCAGATGCGGCTCAGAGGCTTTTGTCCCCGGAGCTCTCTGAGAGAGAGGCAAAGGCAGACCCACGCAGACCCACCCGTGGGTGCCCTCTGCTGGTGACAGGTCCTTTCATCAGTGCACCAGGGTCTGACCTTATGGAACCAGATTCACAGTGTCATCAGCTGTCCAAAAAGTGCATGGAGCCGCCTCGCGCTGCGTTCTGAACTCTGCGGAGCTGCTCTCTGTGATTGCTCACCTTGCACCCAGTTTCCCCAGCAGACCCCAGCTGAGATATGCTCCGATTCGGAAGAGAAAGGGGTGGATTAACGACAGAGCTTGAAGATAATGAAGTCATCGCTTACACTCTTTTATTTCCATTTCTCTATTTTAGTTTATCTTTATTGTTGAAAGTATTACAGACTTACACTCTTTTAAACACTCTACCGATATCGATACCTTACCCATGCGTCACATAGCATCATTCTTTTCTGTCATCTTATTTTTCAGTTACAGTTGACATTACATGTTATTTTGTATTCATTTCAGGTGTACAGTATAGTGGTCAAACAATCACATAGTTTACAGAGTGTTCCCCCAATATTTCCAGGACCCACCTGGCACCATTCCTAGTACGGTAGTATTGATGATATTCCCTGTTATTGACGTTACGTTCCCGTGACTTGGAAAGTTGGGAGAGCAGTAGTTGGCAGTGTTTCTCTTCACATGCCATCAGCCCATGATGGAGAAACGTGACGCACAGCCAGGTCAAGTGCGCAGTCTGGTTCCCTGCGTCTCCACCAGGGTACAACTCCAGCGTCCACCTGCAGAGCCACGTGGCGCTAACATTGCCAGAGCCAAACGGAAGTTCTCAAGATGCTACAGCAATCTCAGGCATGCCCTTGTTTTTCACACCTGGAGAAGACTGATATTGTCACCTTTGATGAACATAGCTTCTCACAGAAGTGTTGAATTCAGTAGAATCTTCACAAATAATGTTATTTTACATAGACTGACGGTTACAGGACTCTAAGCCACACGCTGGTTGGTCTCGTAGAAATATCTGCTACTTTAGCTTGTATTTGGCTCGGAACTGGAGTGACCCATTCATCAATGGATTTAGTAAGTCTCTGCTGTAGCCAGGCGTGTACTGGCCGTTAGGTAGTCAGCAGTGAATGGGACAGGTTCGTCTTTGTCCCACAGCTCATGGTCTGCGGAGAACGCACACTCTGAACAAGCAGACAGACAAATGTCTATACGGACACAATAACAGCCCTGAGCAGAGAGCCCTGCTGTTCATTTCCTTGGAATTCAGCTGCAATGCTGCTTCCCGTGGCTACATGTCATCACAGGAATGAAGGGTCTGGTCAGCCTCTAGCACAGTACTCTAGCCTCTGTGCCTGAAGACTACAGGGTGTGGAATGTTATGTTTCACTGTTGAATGTCAAACGTGTCTCAAATATGTGAAGAGGAGGCTTATCAGATTTGAGATCGTTTTAAGTGTTTGGGATTAGTTGATTTTTCAGTCTCTTTTCTAAATTTGTCTTTCTGAAAATACAAAGGAATAAGTAATAGCCTCCGTGAAGGAATGATAATGTAGCATAACTAGAAAGAAATCGGCCTCGTGTGGGCAAATATTATGGTGTCTATGTGTGTAATATTCATCAGTCTGTGTATTAGTCAGTTCTTTATTCTGAGAAACTGAACCAAAGGAATGAGGAGCTAAAGATAGAGGAGATGGAGATGGAGATGGAGATGGAGATGGAGATGGAGATGGAGATGGAGATGGAGATAGAAGAAGAGCTAGAGATTTTGAGTAACGGACTTGGTGGATGTAGAGGTTTGGTGAGCCCAGAATCTGGTGGGCTAGGCTGGCAGGCTGTCGTTTCAGGGAAGGATTGTTCTCTGCTCACAGTCCCTCTTGCTTGGAAGAGGTTTGTATTTTTGTGGTTTTCGAGTCTTCAACTGATTGGATGAGTCCCACCGACACTGGGGAGGCAATCTGCTTTGCTCAAAGTCCACCAATTTAAATCTTAATCTCCTCCAAAAGAACATTCACACAGAAACACCCAGAATAACGTTTGATCAAATATCTGACCACTGTGGCCCAGCCAAGCTGACATCAAATTAACCATCCCAGGCCGATCCTTCTATATGACAATAGCCCCAGGGATCCTAGGACGACATAAAACCTGAGGAAAATGACAAAAGTGTGGGTGCATATGTGACTGAACCCACATTTCAGATCGCTTTCTGTGTCTTCAGAACCCATATTTCAAAACAACAGTAGTTCCCTGTCTCACTATCTTTCTTTCCTCTGTCACATCTGGATGTTTGGGCACCTGCTGTTTTAGTCAACAGCTAATATGCCATCATCTGGGAAGAACAGTTAGCAAAGTCATCAGACATGGTCCCAATCCATCCTCTACCTGAACTGAGCGATCCAGAGGAAAGAGGAATATTCCTCGCCGTCACCAGTTTGAAAAATCCCAGAGATCGCGCCCCACACAGAGGCATAACGGCTTCCTTACTCTTTAGTTTCTACTTTCGAGCCCCCTCCCCTGCCAAAAACAAAAAAATGTAGGAGAGAATTTTTCTTAGACATCCTCTAAAATGTGAAGGGAAATCACACATGAACAGGTTCATGTAGAAAGTTAGATCTGTTTCATTCATTTGGATGCTAATATACTATACACAAGAAGTGCTGATCTCGGCTCCACGAAGAATAAAGGGTCGGGATAATCAAGACAAAGTGTTTTAATTGAGTGACTCGTGTGGCTCTTACAAGTCAGAATGGATTCCAGTGAGTTCATTTGATCCCCCCGCTGAAAATACCGACACGCAGCCAAGTCCCGTCCTGTTCCTCTGCAGCCTCTCTGTGGCTAGATCCCTTCCCCCTGCCCTTTGCCAGTATTTTAATACACTTGCTTATTCTGATGAATTCAAGATCCTTTTACACTGCAGCTAATCCTCATCACTTGTCTGCTCAAATAGGATCAAGTTTTTTAGCACCTTTGTTTATACAATAAGCTCTGTGCTTAAAATTACATTGATCGGGGTTATTTTCACTCGAGCCAAGAATCTAAGTTAAAAGCTATTAGCCACCTCCAGGAAATGAAGGACACCCCTGATTGACGTGAGAGAAGCCCTGATGTTTACTTGCATGTAGGCAAAATGGGAAACTCCACAGTGACCTCACAGCCAGTCGCTGGAAAACTACTTTAAATGACACCTCCCAGTGGTTTGGGTCTTATGTACAACTTCATGATACCCGTGTGAAAGGCCTACCTGTGGAAATGATCATAGAAATGCAGGGATAGAAGACAACTTATGGATCACTTGACTTCTATGACACCATCAATCATCGTATTTGTCTAGAGGTCTTTTTAATTATTTTAATTCTTCACCAAAAAGCATAGTGTTAAAACCGTTAGCTATCCTGTTTTATAAGCATTTTTTAAAACCACTGTCAAGTCTTTTTAAAGAATTTAAAGTAATTAAACCAAGATACACAGAAATGGAAGTTCAAGAATTAGACTCTTTTAAATTCTTATCAAAAATTAATGTGATACAACTGGATAAAATAGCAAACATCGGAAACTATAAGTATTGCATAGTTGGGGAGCTTTCATTTACCCAATTTTAGAAAATCAACCTCAACTGTCATTTCAGACTTCACAAGGTTGTTTTATTTAATCATGTTCAAATACAACTAGTAATAGTTCATGGAGGCCTCTTCTGTTTCTTCAACGGAAATCAAGTCTCCTCGAACTCAGGCCCTCCGCTCATTATTCTTCTCTTTCCTAAAGCTTATCACACTGTAATCATATATTTATTTGTGTGATTATTTGTTCGATGTGTTTCCTTTCTACTAGATCATGAGTTCCGATGGAGGAGGAAGCATATCTGTCTTCGCTTTCTTCTGTGTCCCTAATTCTTAGCACAGTATCCAGCCTATAGTTAGTGTTCAATACATGTTGAATGAATGAATGAAAAAAGGAAAGAGAAACTTCAATTCAGCCAGCTCGGTCCTGTTGATAATTAATCCACAGCATAGGCACTACTGCTTGGGTGCGAAGGGATGCCCAGTGGCAGGAATGGAGTTCCAGGAGGTTGGGGCTAAGAGAAGGGAGATCAGAGGACCTACCAAAAATAGTGTGAATTGGATGTTTCAGATCGGTTAAACCTGAGTGAGTCACATCTGTTAAAGACAAGCAAACAAAAAGCACAAGTCCAGAGGGTCAATGTGCAGGGCCAAGAGGTTAACTTTAGAAAGAGAGAGGGTCCAAGTGAAAACAGGTAAGAAACAAAACACATTTGAACTTAGAAATATTGGTAAGGTTGGTGATGGTTCTGAAAATTGGCTCAATTAAACATCTCGATCAACCCTCCTCTGATTTCACGAGTTTCTTCCAAACCTAACTGGTAACGTTCATTGTATGGGCGGGGCTCATACAGTTTTCACAAGTCTTCATCCTTCATCCTACTCTAAGAGAAAGTGCTCTCAAACCACCCCCAGATTTTATCACCGCACTTACCATGTTTTCTCCGTATAATCAATTATTCTGTCAAAGTTAATAATCTAACCACATCGTTTTTCAGAGCTGTGCTTCTATTTTACATTCATAAGATATTTGTGATAACGGTGCCTTTTGAATTTTGATAAGAAACTTAATCAAATATGTAGCAAACTTACTTTATTGAATATATAACACAAAATTACCTTTCAGAAGTCTGTCACTACACATGCTGTTTTGTTCTAACCTATTTCTTTTTTAATTTAATATAGTCTGTCTATGGTTTACAAAATGATATCAGAAGTCACAGTCCTACCCACACACCCACACCAGAAACCAAACCTCCAACAGAAGATGAGTTACAACAACAGGTGGGTCAACCTATAAAATGACCTGCTAGTGGTTTACAAAGTAGCAGCTAAAAGGCGGAGGGGGGGGGGGCAGTGAATGTTAATAGCAGGTGTTTGAAAAGGTTACTGTTTCATATAGAAGATTTTCAGTTAAAAAGTAATGAAATTGCCTAATGGTGAGTTTTGAAGTCAAAACTCTCCAATTGTTAATTCCCCAAGTTCTTTTTTCTCTACCCAATTTTTTAAAGTCACATGCACTAACTTATAGGTGCTTTCATTGTCCAGAGTTATTTTGTACTCCAGAGCTCGGACTCACAGAATGAGAAGACAAGAGGTTGGCTACACTGTCTTGCTTTCCCCTGTCCTATCATGTGATGTGATCATCACAGAAGAGGGCTTATTCTTGTTCCTACAGCCCTGATCTCTGTGTCTATAAGCTTCTTGAAGTTTTCTTTTATCAACACTGGTGTACAGTCATGGTATATATCACTTCTTGTTTTACCAATTGATCAATAGTTTTGTCTCCAAGTAGTGTTACAAAGCAAACACCAGTGTCTCATATCAAATAATAATTAATCTCTTAGTTGGTTTGGTCATGTGACTTTTTCCCTTTTTAATTCATTTTTTTCTTATATTTATTGTAATATGATTTATCAATAATACAATATGTTTTCCTATTATAGTCATCATAAAGGAAAAGTAATTCAGAAAATTTTATTTTTTTAAATTATTTTTATTAATTTATTTTTGTTACAGATGTTTCTCCTTTTTCCCCCATTGACACCCTCCTCCCCATCCCCCCCTCACCCCATTCCCCAGCTTTGTTGTCTATGTCTATTGGTTATGCATACATGCATATAAATTCTGTGGTTTATCTCTTCCTCCCCACAACCCTCTCTTCTGAGGTTTGTCAGACCATACCCTACTTCTATGTCTCGGGATCAATTTTGTTCATCAATTTGTTTAGTTCATTATATTCCACAAATAAGTGGGATCATGTGATATTTGTCTTTCTCTGCTTGGCTTGTTTCGCTTAGCATAATACTCTCCAGGTCCCTCCATGTCATCTCAAAGGATAAGAGCTCTTTCTTTCTTACAGCTGCATAGTACTCCATTGTGTACATGTACCACAGCTTTTTTATTCACTCATCTATTGATGGACACTTGGGCTGTTTCCAGATCTTAGCGATTATAAATAGCGCTGCTATGATCATAGGGGTACATATATTTTTTCTGATTGATGTTTCAGGCTTCTTAGGGTATATTCCTAGAAGTGGGATCACTGGGTCAATGGCAGTTCAATTTTTAATTTTTTGAGGAAACACCATAGTGTTTTCCATAGTGGCTGCACCAGTCTGCATTCCCGCCAGCAGTTACTAGAGTCTCCTTTTCTTCACACCCTCGCCAACACTTGTTGTTTGATGATTTGTCAGCTGTGAGTATTGCTACACCAGCTTTTTTCATTTCCATTTGCTTGGGAAATTTTTTCCATCTTTTCACTTTCATCATGTGTTCATTTCTTCCTTTGTTGCTCTTGTGTTAGGTGTTGTATCAGTGAAAATTCTGCTGCGTATGATGTCTGAAATTTTTCTGCCTACGTTTTCTTCTAGGATTTTTATGGATTTATGAGTCACATTTAAGTCTTTTATCCACTTTGAGTTTATTCTTGTATATGGTGTAAGTTGGTGGTCTAGCTTATTTTTTTGCATGTAGCTGTCCAATTTTCCCAACACCATTTATTGTGAGGTGGGTCTCTTGTAACAGCATACATATGGGTCATGTTTTCTTATCCAATCAGCTACCCTATGTCTTTTGATTGGAGCATTTAAGCCATTTACATTTAAGGTTATTATTGATAGATAGTTATTAGTTGCCATTTTTATTTAATGCCTGTGTTCCTCTCTCTTTCTCTCTGTTTCTTCTTCTTCTTACAACCTTCCTTTTAGCATTTCTTGCAGTGCTGGTTTGGTGGTGGTAAATTCCTTCAGTTTTTTGTTTGTTTTGTTTTTTGTTTTTTGTTTTTATCTGTGAAGCTCTTTATTTTTTCTTCAATTTTGAATGATAGCCTTGCTGGATAGAGTAATCTTGGATTCAGACCCTTGCCTTGCATTACTTTATAGACTTCATGCCACTCCCTTCTGGGTTGCAGCATTTCTATTGAGAAATCAGCTGACAGTCTCATGGGAGCTCCCCTGTAGGTAACTTTCTGTCTCTCTCTTGCATCCTTTAAGATTCTTTCTTTGTCTTTAATGTTTGCTATTTTTATTATGATGTGTCTAGCTGTGGGTCTTCTGGGGTTCATCTTGCTTGGGACTCTCTGTGTTTCCTGGACTTGTATGACTTTTTCCTTCATCATTTTAGGGAACTTTTCTGTCATTATGTCTTCAAACAGGTTCTCTATTCTTTTCTCTGGTTCTTCTCCTTCCGGTACCCCTATAATGCAAATGTTGTTACATTCTGTATTGTCCCACAGCTCCCTTAAACTCTCCTTCTGCTTTTTAATTTTTCCCTTTTGCTGTTCTGTTTGGGTGTTTTTTTCTACTTTGTCTTCTAAGTCACTGATTTAGTCTTCAGCTGCTTCTAATCTACTATTGAACCCTTCTAAGGTATTTTTCATAACAGCTATGCCATTCTTTATTTCCTCTTGATTTTTATGCATAGCTTCTACCTCTGTTTTTAAGCTGGAGTGGTTCCCAATGAGCCCTTCATAATTCTTATTAAGTTTCTTGTAGTTCTCTCCAAATTGTTTGAGTACCATTAAAATAATTGCTTTGAATTCTTTATCTGACAAGTTGCTTTCTTTCATGTCCTGTAGTTCCTTTTCTGGTGATTCCTCTTTTTCTTTCCTTTGAGTGTTCTTTCTTTGTCTCCCCATTTTAGCCGTCTGGTAGTTCTAGACCTGGTGAGGGATGTTGGGATGTGTAGGCAGCTCACTGTGTATCAAATAAGGCTGCTGTACCTCCCAGACTATTCTGTTGTGTGCTGCTCTTACCTGCTGTGGGTCCTGGAGGATTGACTACTGGGGGCCGGTATTGGTCTGTCCTGGTAGGTGCTGCTGCTGTATCAGTGTGGGCCCCTGTGAAGCTGTGTTCCCCACGGATTGCTGGTGCCACCTACAGCTGTATTGCTCAGGCCCTGCTGGAGCCTCACTCCCTGCCAGCACTGTGGGCAGCTGGGTCGCACAGGCCCCGCTGGAGCCCTGACTCTCCAGAGCTCCTGTGGGCAGCTGGGTCACACAGGTCCCTCTGGATCCCCAGCTCCCTGCAGATCTTGTGGACAGCTGGGTCGCACAGGTCCCTCTGGAGCCCTGGCTCCCTGCAGATCTTGTGGACAGCTGGGTCGCACTGGTTTCTCTGGATCCCCAGCTCCCTGCAGATCTTGTGGGCAGCTGGGTCGCACTGGTTTCTCTGGAACCCCGGCTCCCTGCAGATCTTGTGGGCAGCTGGGTCGCACTGGTTTCTCTGGAGTCCCAGCCCCCGAGCTATCCCATGGCAGCTGGGTCGCACAGGCCCTGATGGAGCCCCAGGTCCTGCCACTGGCAGCTGGGGAGCACTGCTGCCCCGTGGGGCTCAGCTCCTGCTCAGCCTGTGTTAAAGCTTTTGGGGATGGGGCTCAGCTGCTGGTCTGTGCTTCTGTTGCCTGGGGATGGGTCTGCTCCCCAGCCTCTGTTGCTAGGGGTATATCTCTACTCTGATCAGGCTGCTATTGTAGGGGATGGTGCTGGGCTCTGGGCTGTCTGTGGCTTCTGCAGCAGGCACCTTGACAGCTCCGTTACTGTGCACTGGTCTGTGTTGACACAGAGTGTCCACTGGTCCGATGGTGCCAGGTGCGCTGGTGGGCTCAGGTTGCTGGGTCCTGGCCGCTCCCACTGCCTCCTCCCAGGGAAGACCCGGGATCTTCCAAAATGGTGGGACCTCCCCACGGTGCAGGGAGAAGCGCCCTGAAGGGCTGCTTACAATAGCTGCTCCGTGCACAGCACAGGGACCTTCTGCTCCGCGGCTCTGCACTGCACGTCCACTCACACTCTCACACTCACCCTCCCTCTGGTCCTGCCCGCCGCCGTCTTCTCTCAATAATAATCTACTTCAGAGAATTTTAAATGAAAGTTTTTTCTGTGTGATTATGTCCATGTGAGTGTTTGTCTGAATTGTTGATAAAATTATTCTCAGAACACGTCATTGATGCCTTGCTGGGATAGTATTAGGAAGCAGAATGTATTTTGAGATCATAATAACAAATAACAAATGCATTTATACTCTGAGTTTAGGGAGTCAATGTAATTCTGATTTGCTTATTCACCATGAATAAATGTTTAAAATCTTTATAACACTTTTAAAAGAAAGTTACTCTTTGTGAAAGCAGGTAGAATACTTAAATTCATTGCTGCTCGAGAGTGGTACTGGGTGTAGTTACATTGAAACAGATTTGAATTCTCTAACTCTTCCAGAGCTAGCTCGCTCTCTCACTTGACTTTTTTTTTTTTTTATCCTCACCCGAGGACATTTTTCCATTTTTTGTTCAGATAGAGTGGGAGGGAGAGAGAGAGAGAAACATCGATGTGAAAGGGACACATCGAGTGGCTGCCACCCGCACGACCAACCAGGGCCGGGGACAAACCGCAACCGAGGTACGTGCCCTTAGCGGGAACCGAACCCGGGTCTCTCTGGTCCGCAGGCCGACGCTCTAACCGCTGAGCCAAACCAGCCAGGGCTCACTTGACTTTTTTACAGACTTTGCAATTTTACTGATTTAGAACATGTTCTTGTTGGGAATTGCCCTGTTTATCATAAATTAGAGCTAAAAATTGTGAGAATATCACCACTTATATAACTGAGTCGTTAACTTTTTTTTTCAGATAAACTATTGGCAAATCCAGTTAGATAGACATCGGTTAAAAATGTCAAAAGTTGCTGATAGGTAAGTATTTCAAAATGTCCATGTACATTTAAAAAATTTTATATGATAATGGGATCTGATAAAAATGGCAAAAGAACTATTGGAAAGGGAGCTGAGATAAGTAATTGGAACCCTGTAATAAATGTTATTTTGTTTTTCCTTTTTTTGAAAAAAATATATTTTTATTCATTTTTTTAGAGAGAGAGAAAGGGTGAGATGGAAACATGGATGTGAGAGAGACACATTGATCAGCTGCCTTCTGCACGCCCCCGACTGGGGATCGAGCCCACAACCCGGGCATGTGCCCTGATGAGGATTCGAACCAGGACCTCTCAGTCCATGGGACAATGCTCCATCCACTGAGCCACACTGCAGATTAAAACAAATTTTTTTTTTTGGTCAGTGATTCATTCCCCCTTTACCTAATTTCTGTAACTACTTTTTTTTAAAAAAATTACTTTTTAACCTCTTTTCCAAGTGGGCTAAAATCAATGCAGCTGAGGGTGGTAGACCAAGGACTGGAATTGACTCTTAGCAATGCCCTTCACACACTTGCTTCTCTGTTTTGCTTCATTGGAATGGAGGGTTAGACTCACCTGGCTCAGGCATGGGCAGAGGTGGAATTCTTAGCCACATGTGTCTTCCAAGAGGCACAATAAGTAGATGCAGGTGAGTTACTGAAATGTGAGAACTGCCCCTGGGTTTCATTCCATGAGCAAGCGAGCATTGCTTGGCCAGACATTTGCATGGTGCCCCTTGACTTTGGGCTGGGTCTAACCTCAGCCAGACAACTAAGGAAGATGAACGTGTTTCTTCTCCCCAGTCTGCTAAGTTACACGGAACAGTATTTAGAGTATGACCCATTTTTCGTGCCACCTGACCCTTCTAACCCATGGCTGTCTGATGATACTACTTTCTGGGAACTCGAAGCAAGGTGAGTGACAATTTCTCTTCCCTCAAAATATGTCACGTATTTCAGGGGTTGGATTAAATAGGAAGAGTCCTATAGCTGAGTCATTGTAAAGGCAAGTTCACTCTGTGTCTACATTAGCCCAGGATGTAAAGTTCTTATTCTAAAGGGTATGGTTTTTGAACCTTTGATGTTTGGATTTGTATTAATATTTGCATTTCCAGAAGACTGGAATGAAAGAGGGGTTTGAAG
This sequence comes from Molossus molossus, assembly GCF_014108415.1. Taxonomy (NCBI): domain Eukaryota; kingdom Metazoa; phylum Chordata; class Mammalia; order Chiroptera; family Molossidae; genus Molossus; species Molossus molossus. The sequence goes on along the minus strand of NW_023425359.1, from coordinate 9,235,678 downwards.
GTGGTAAGAAAGGCCAGTCAGAGTTGGAGTCTTCAATTCTCTAAATTTAGCTCATTGTTTGAGTTTCCTTCACAATTCACATGGTCCCAAAGCCTATGCATCCAAGTGAAATGAACGCTGGATCTATACTTACTGAAACCCAATATAAGAAGCCTTTATACATTCAATTTTCAAAGAAAATGACCTTACCATACACACTCTAAGAGAAACTGACTTCTTAAGCAAACCAAACCACAATTCAGGCCTCCCTGGTTTCTTTCATGAGCTAGGGAAGAATTATATTATCAGTCTTGACAGAGTGATAAAAAGATCATTGCATATCACTCTCTACAGCGAGTATTTCATACTCTGTAGCTCTTCTCTAGATTGGAATTACGAACCTTCTCTTTCTTTTACATCCATCCAGTGGTTCTTAAATGCTTGAGAAGTACAGACCTCTTTGTTCGTAAGTTCTAGATTTTACAGATGAGGAAGCTAGAATCCCAAAATGTCGTTACTCCACCAGGATTACATCACACATTTAATTGACAGCAGAATCATAAACTAGGACTTAGGCCTTTTGGTTCCCATGCGTATTCTCCCAGGACAACATGCCACCATGAGACTGCATTTGGAAGGGGTTGGGGGTAAGAAATTGGGTTATAGGTTCAGAATGTCTGCAATTTCCCTGTTTTCCTGTCTGACGTTGGTAAATTGTAACCCTCTTTGTGCCACAATTTCATCATCTATCAAAAGAGAATTATAATAGTATCTATCTCATAAAGTTGTTGAAAAAAACTAAAAGATCCACCCGATGCTCAATAAACCGCAGACTTGAGTACTGATGCCTAACTTACCCACACCACAGTTTCACGCAGTCGTCGATCTGAGATTGTCTTTCTCCTGAAAGTTGAGTTAAAGATGGGAATGTCAAGAGGAAGTGGAATCGCAGAAAACAGGGCTTGTAATGAAGGGAATGTGTTTGGTTTTCTCTCCTACAGCAAAGAGCCAAACCAGCAGAGGGTGAAGCGATGGGGCTTTGGCATGGATGAAGCGTTGAAGGACCCCGTCGGCAGAGAACAGTTCCTTAAATTTCTAGAGTCAGAATTCAGCTCAGAAAACTTACGGTAAAACATGTTTTTTGGTCTTATACTCTAAGCCAGAGACACCTACCTGTGATGTGTCTGGTTGTGTAGGACTTAATCGATCAGTTAGTGCCCCCACCAACATCACGGTGAGGATGGGAGCCCACTGAATCCCTGCCCTTGGAGGCAGGAAATAAAGGAGGTAACTAAGGCCCAGTCTGTCCAACATTACCAATTCCCCGTGGTGCTTTATTTCTATACTGTCTCTTGATGTTTTTATACATTTTGTGCATTTGAAATAGACTCCATAGAAAAGTATTTGGCAAAGTGGAAAATGGCTGATAGTATTTCTGCAGTTAAATTGAAATATAAACTATGTATCATTATTTGTCTTCTTTGCACAGTGCTTCTCAAGTTAGGTCTAGAAAAAGAGATGGGGTGCTTGTATCAAATAACTTGAGACAAAAGTATGGGGGCAGCTCACGTTCTTTGCACCCTAAATACAAGGCAGGTGAGAACATCCCCACGTAAGCTGTCAGTGAGAGAGGGGTACACATTCTGCCCGTCTGTTGTAGGCATCATCCTTACATATTTTGGAAATTTTTCTAACTTGAAAGACACCTGGAAATCGCATTTTTAAATGTGAAATAGATTTTAATAGCTCCATTTAAGATCACTGAAGTGAATGATAACTTTCCACTACGGAAAACTGTTTTTTCCATGAGCACTTCCATTCATTATTCTTTTGAAACACGATACCCTAACTCCCTTACCCATGACACATGGCGTCCTGTGAAATTCATTTACCGCGAGTCTCGCCATTCATTTATTTTCATAGGAACTGAGCAGTGCCAGGCATTGTCACGTTCTCTTCAGGGGATTTAACAGATGCCAGCAACAAAACATTCGGGACTATGTAGTACTTTGACAGATGTCCCATGGAGTAAGCAAGATTCCCACAAAGACAGAACCTGGGGGAATTTAATCATATACATGTGCCCGTTATGGATTGTTGGAGTACAGCTTCCTGTCCTCTTTCAAGTTAATGAGAACCTGCTCAAGTTTATGAGACTATAGCTGCTAAGGATGTTTAGGGAGCCTACTAAATAACATTTTCTCTATTAAGGTTCATCAATTATTGAGTACAAGAATGTATAAAATAAAGCAGAGATAAAGGATAATTTTAGCATTTTAATGGATGAGGAAGTGAAGCTTCCTCTAATTCTCTAAGTTTTTAAAAAGATGCTGACATGATGGGTATCGTGATGAAGTAGACAGGTAATAAGACTCGCCAGTATCACCTAACCAAATAAAAATGGTTCTTGATGTCATTAAAATTACAGCCTACTGGTGGATACAGAGAGGACAGACCACAGCACACAATGGTGGGTGTTTAGATCAGAGAACTAGAGAGGGATGATTAGCCCCGAGTTGGAGATCAGCAAACGCATCCTTGGGAAAAGGCCCTGTAGAGAGAGAACCAGGCAAAAAGGAACAGGGAAGAAGCTTTTGGGCAAAGGGGATAACATGTGCAAGCTGTGTTTTTATGGATTAATTGAATCACTGCTGACTCTTTAGTTCAAGCTTTAACCATGTCTCATCTCGATAATTCTGGGCCACACTAGTTTCCCTGCCAAGGAACTGCATATAAAATATTACATGTATCTCCTATGTGTGTGTCTGTACACTCAAGAAATAAATATATATGTATATATTCCCTGAGTATATACCTTACGCCTATTATATGTTTCCTTATTAAACGTATAGATGATAGATACATCCATCCATCCATACATACATAGGTACATGGAAAGTATAGATATAAATTGTGAACACCTACTCTATGCCGTAATATCCTTTCTACCCACTGTTTTTGTAAGTATGCCGGACTATTATCACACATCTCATCATCACAACAGAAATAAAATGTAAATATTCTCACCCATTTTACTAAGAAGCAGAATATGTGTGGGGAAGGGAAGGTTCAGCTGTCCAAGTCAGAGGCTAATAGTTGCCAATACTGTCCGCTCACTGTTCCCCACGTTGGAGCCCCACTGCCTGAGCCTCAGATCTGGGGTCACAGACCGAGGGAGACAAAATGGTCTAGTCAGCCGACGGGGCTAATTGCACTTAAATAAGTCTCAGTGCACCGTGTCTTAGCCACGCACCTCTGAGCCCCTGCTGTTTGTGGAAGTGTGGGGCTCATGTGAGCATTTCCCCCAAGTGTGAGGACAGAACAGGCGTGAAGAAGTACTGCTTATTGACAGCTACTGGATCTTCCGACGTAACCTGTGCTCTCCATCGGTCTCCGTTTTGCCCATTCCTTTTTCAGCTGAACTACGTAAATACTTGGCATAGAGTCAATACTAAGTAGCTAGTCATATGAGTCCTATTTTGAGTACCTAAAAATATGTCAGGCACTTCCAAAGTGGCCTTTATATAATTTATGTCGTGTAATCTAATAGAACCCAATGAGATAGGCCTCATCATCCCATTTCACTGATGAGGACATAAAGGCCCAAAGGCATTAAGACACTTGCTCCTATTCCAGCTCCCGTTGAATAGGGGGGGGGTGGGATTCTGACCAGTGCCCTTTCCATCCTGCTCCGTAACCACAGTTCCTTGAGGCTGGAAAGGGCAGTGAAGTCCTCGGGAGGCATTCGAGGGCGTGGCTATGGGAATGCCATCTGTTGCACATTATCCAGGGGCAAACCCCAGCTAGGACAGTCTGACAGTCGTAGTGGACAATCCGAAGTAAGTGACCTTGCCTTCATATCCTGGCTCCGATTCTCTGAAGTGGGGGAAATGCTGAGTTAGTACAGGTACATCACTTGGAAGAGTGACTGCACCTGTGTATCCGTGTAGGCGTTATTGCTGCCTTCTCAGCTTGTTGGTTCTTTATCCATGTGTCCGAGTCCCTGGGAGATGTCCTGCATCTACGGCAGCATCCAGGGTGCCTTTTCCAACCCAGCGCTTGCCCAGCAGCAGGGCTGTTCTGCTCGGAGTCCCCAGACTGTTCAGTTCATGCTGTCCCTTGAGTCCCTCATGGGCTTCCTTGCATTGTGGACACCTGGATGGTTATCTGTGTCTCTGCCTGTTCTCTGGGGACAGACACTGTCTTCTGTGTGCTGGGATGAACTTGAACGAGCATCATTTGTAACACGCTCTCAGACTGAGTGTGGTATTCCCATTAGACTGCAGTGTTGCCGTCTGCATTTTAGGGGGGCAGGGCCCCGGGCCTTCCCTTCTCAGAGCAGCCGCGGGTGCATGTCTAAGGCATTGTCCAGATTGGATACCTCCTGTTGCATATGACTATAGGAAGGCAGAATCTAGAAACTGGACAATCACTAGAGTGCGTAGTATTTGACGTTCCAATTCTAGCTCAACTACTTCTTTCCGACCTCTCGTGAGTGCCCAAGTTAAAACCTCACAGTTATGAAGGTGCTGCTTCTCACCTGGCACCTCACAAAGACTGTGCCTGTGGTGGCCTCTGTCTGTGGCCACCTTCTCCATTCATGAGCACACCTACCACAGAGCAACCACGGTGCCTGACGAGCAAAGCATAGACCTAGCAGTTCCTCCGTCGAGTATGTTTTATATTAACAAATTATTATGTGCATGCTTATCTTCTTAACATTATGTCTAAGTCTAATAAAAAAAATACGGAGCAATATTTAAAGAAATGAAACTCATTAATGCAATGTGACCCCCTTTTTTAAATTTTTCTTTTTTTTTATTGATTTGAGACAGAGAGGAAGGGAGAGGGAAAGGGAGATAGAAACGTTGATGAGAAAGAACATCGATTGGCCTCCTCCTGCACGCCCCCCACTGGGGATTTGGCCCACAACCTGGGCATGTGCCCTGACCGGGAGTCAAACCGGCGACCTCTTGGTGCAGGGGTCGACACTCAACCACTGAGCCACACCAGCTGGGCAATGTGACCCCTTATTATTAGACTTTTCTATTTGCTCTTATCAACCAAAACACATTCTGATGTTCTTTCCTTTCAGCATATAATATTCTATTTAAAATGATATAAATCTATTTATATATTTAGAAGTAAGTCAATATGTACTTATTTCTTCAAAGCCTCTGCATTACTCTGATACGGCTGCAGATTTACGTTTTTCCAGTTATCGCATGGGAATGCTTTCTGCCTCTGCCATTCATACTCTGAATTAAACAGCCTAAAATTAGCTATTTGCCCCGATTTCTCCAGCTCAGGCCTGTCTGCTCCGGGCCCAGACCTGTTGTACGTCCAGGAAAGCTTTGCTGTGGTTCCCATCCCAGGTAGAGCAGAAAAACCTCCCTGTGCTAACCTTCAGTGTCCAAATGGACAAAAGACGCAGAGAACACAATACAGTGCACGACTTGGTCCCCCAGTCCTGTGCCGTGTGTCACGCACCCTGAATCCCCTCCACTCCACCTGCCCCTAATAAGTGGGTCTTCAGAAATGCTGCTTGGCTTTGACTCAGTGAAGGGCACGCAGAGTCCGGGCTCCGGCAGGTCCACTTCTAACAGCAAACGCTTCAGAGACATTGTTTTCAGTATTTCCTTCTGGAAAATGGTGTACCTTCGAATACACCGAATGAACACAGTCAGGAAAGGCTTGGTGTAGGAGGCCCTCAGAGAAAGTGAATTCGGTAGTGTGCATCACTGTGAGGTATGCGATCACGCCATTGTGCGAGAATCGCAGATCATGGGACACGGACATCAGTGTCGTGTGTGGCGTCCCACGCAGGTTCTGGCTAGCAGTGGAGGACTTGAAGAAGAGGCCCATCAGAGACGTCCCCTCCCGAGTTCAGGAAATATGGCAAGAGTTTCTGGCTCCAGGCGCCCCCAGTGCCATTAACTTGGATTCCAAGAGCTATGACAAAACCACACAGAACGTGAAGGAGCCGGGACGATACACGTTCGAAGATGCTCAGGTGGGTCCAGGGTGGGCCTCACGTCATGTCACCAGAGTGCTCCTGAGTTTTATGTTCATTGTCATGGGCAACTATGTCTGCTATTCCGGGTTTGGTCTTTGTGTATAAAATAACTTTAATTCATCTAGAGGACAACAGAGACACTTTAGAGTGACCTGTTGTTATTGTTGTTAATCCTCACCTGAGGATATTCTTCCATTGTTGTTTTTTTATTTTTAATTTTTTAGATAGAGTGGAAGGGAGGGAGGAAAGGAGAGAGAGAGAGAGAGAGAAAGAGAGAGAGAGAGAGAGAAACATCGATGTGAGAGGGACACATCAATTGGTTACCTCCCGCGGGAACCCAACCAAGGCTGGGGATGAACCCGCAACCCAGGTATGAGCCACTGACTGGGAATCAAACCCGAGACCCTTAGTCCTTGGACTGACTCTCTAACTGCTGAGCCAAACTGTCCAGGGCTAGAGTGACCTGTATTTAAAAGCCTGGGAATGTTTTGTGAATTTATATGGTTTTACATGAAAATTGGTTTTTACGTGAATATTTGAAAACTTTTGCTTCATTTTGGACTCTGTGAGCAAGCCTTCATCAGTGGCCCGCCCCTGCAACACCTGTTTAAGGGACTCTGTGTTCCTGTGGGGTCCTACGGTCTGACATTCCAAAATGATTCATTGTCACAAACAGTCGGAGGAAACTGAATTAGCTTCCAGTGTGTCGAACTGAAGCCAGTTTTGCCACTGATGATGAAGTGAAACACTGGATCCAGGCACTTATTTATTTTCCAAGTTAATTTTTTAGTCTGCGGAAAGAAGTGAAAGGAAAGTCCTATTAAGATATTAACTTCCTAAGACAAACTTTTAGTGTGTTTTTCCCTCAGACTGGACATAAGTGTCCCCTTAAGAACAATTTGAATTTCTGCTCTCTCTAAAATAATATTATGCTCAAGAAGAAAAATGAGAGAATATTATTTCCTAAAGATGTATTAAAATTGTCATTTAAATCAGGACATGCATACTTCATAGTTTTTTTAACCTATTTTAGAAAAGAATATTAAGAAAGTATATTGAATATTAAGAATATTAAGAAAGAATATCTAGAAAGTATATTGCATTTTAAATAACAGCATTACTAAATAAAATGAAATGTAAAAGATGAAGAATGAGACACACAAATGCCCTTCCTTAATTTTACTCTCGGTAGAAGGTGCATTTCTCCCTGGCTTTGGTTGAAGGAAATGAGCTACTGTGGAGACACGAACACAGGCTGAAACAGCTCCGTGAGCTCCCGTCATCCCTCTCTGCGCTGTGGTCTCCTGTGTGGGAATAATTCCATTCTATGGCCCCACGTGATGGGGAGCAGGATGGAATCCTCTGGCCTTGCTTGCTTCTCTGCTATTTATTTTCATCACCGTTCAAGATAAAATTGCAAACATTTTTCTCGAGCCAACAATGTGTGAAATGTTTGGGATGACACTCCCTCAAGCTGCCACAGGCCAGAGCACAACCTCCCCAAATTGGGTCAATGACACTGAATTGGACGAATACATCTTTTCCTTAGACTTCTTTGCATACCAGTATTCATCATCAAAATAGAACTCTGTACACTGGTTAGGATTAAATTATTAAACACTTAACTAGTTTGTCACTGAATGAGTAAAAAAACAAAAAAAGCATACAAATGGCAATATATAGCCACTAAATGTCACAAAATTTATTTTTTGACTTGTGCTCTGATCCAAAGTGGATATGGGTGACAATTGTCTATATAATCTGCACTAAAGAAAGATGATTCATCTGGCTGTCCACACCCTCCAAACAGATGATGCCTTAGGTATCTAGAATGATTACTCAATCCTGACTTTAAATCCTGACTTTGGGCCTAGAGTAATTTTAAGAGAGAACCGATTGATTTATATTCTCAAATAATCTATATAAATCAACAACTCAATTGGAATCACGTTATGATATTCCATAAACTAAATTCCATTTGTTTGAAGAACTGGATGTGATTTATACTCTTCGTAGCTCCTCAAGCAGTTTTAAAATTGGTTTATGGATAAAATAATGAATTGGAGGCTCTGCATGTCCTGTAAACAAAGTTGTCCTCGTGAGCACTGTTATTATTTCTAGCTGCTTCCGATTTGGTTTTGATCCACATGTTGGATTCTTGTCACAGCCTTGGAAAAGAAGCACCTCAACCATTGTTTCTTTGTAGGAGCACATTTACAAACTGATGAAAAGTGACTCGTACCCACGGTTCATAAGATCCAGTGCCTATCAGGAGCTTCTGCAGGCCAAGAAGAAGGTATTGGTTCTTTGTGACCTTTTAAAATCTGGTTCTCAGTTATACTTACTCAGAGTAGTTACCTCCACTGGGCCCGAGGTATTGGACAAAGGGTAAGTGAACACTCTCCAACACCCTCCCCTAATCTTTGCATCTTATAAGAGCCATTTGAGTTACTTTTGTTTGCTTGTTGATCACTCTCTTTTCTTTTCGTTAGTTTCTGTAGCTATTCTTGCATTAGAAAGTGTTATCAAAGCTGTTTTCATGTTTCATGTTAGTCTCCTGTATGCCTAGTTCAAGGAAATAAAAAATCACAATCAAGAAAGGAAAAGAACAATGAATGCCATTAGGCAAACAAGCTTGAAGAGGGTTTTCTGTGTTCGGTAAACTAGGATGTATGTTTATAGCCACGCACCCTGTAACTGAAAACACTCACTTTGTTCTATGATAACTGTCGGAATGCAGTGACGTTTGCTTCTGAATATTTTTCATTTGGAATTTGGCCTAAAGCACTTGGTCTAGCCCCGCAGGCAAGTCCGCACACGTAACACGGTAGTAGCTGAGCACATTTTGGAAGAGTTGCAGTCAACCTCATGATTCAATTAATGTTTATAACCGAAGCCTCACAGTCGACAGCACCCCAGGGCATCCGTGCAGTAGGACAGGGGTAATCTGGATATAAACATCAGCACCACTCATTATTTCTTGATCTTAAAAGAGTTCATAGCTTCTTGAAATTCTGAGATGAAATTGTAATTTCGTGTAATTCATGATCATCATTTAGGCTAATGGGACTTTTCAAAATACGCTGGAGTCAGACTGTCCAGTACGGCAGCCGTTGCCACATGGGTTGATTAAATTTCATTCTAAGTTGACACAAGTTCATTAAGATGATACCAAATTCTGGCCAAATATTAAGTACACAGCTTAAAGGCTTCTAAAAGAATGGACAGCATGGAATGGTATTCCCATCCTTTCAGAAATTTCTACTGGACAGCAGTGCTTATACAATTAATACTGTTATCAACAGCAGTCTAGTCCTGATAGAATATTGTTAGGAAAACCTCTAGATTTTCAAATGTCTAGACTTTGCAAACGTCAGCATAAACATTTCGCATATCTGCTTCATTTTAGTGCGGTTTAGTTTTGCTCGAAATTGCCCCATTTTGTTTTGCATAAGAAGAGCTTTGGTGTTTCAAATACAATTGTGAATACAATGAGTCCTTCCATGGCAGCTCTTCCGGTCCTGGTCCCCCTGATGTAGAGTTTTATCATTTCATCTTCCTGTCTTTTTCTGCTCTGTTTTCCTTGCTGCTGCTTTTTTATCCCCCCATTTCCCTTGGCCCCACCCCACCCTGCACATGTAAGTCGGAACCCTCAATGGATCGCAGAACATCTTTTGAGAAATTTGCACAGAATGTGGTAAGTCTTATTTTGGGAGGAATTACAAATCATTAAATCCAATGAAGACATTTCCCCACTTTCGAGCCTCATCCCGGGTCTTGAGTCCTTCAATGTAGCAACTGAATTGCCTTTACTCAAATTCAGAACTTTGTTTCTACTTATTCCTTGGCCTCAGACCTCGCTAGAGTAGATAAGGATGCCTATGTGCAAAACTGCATGTATCAAACTAAGGTCTGGAGAGAATGATATGTTGTACTATGGAAGATGAAGAAATCATTATTTTTTATATTTTATTTGTATTCACTATGTCCCTTTCTTTATTAAAGATAGTGCATGTGTTTCTAAGCTCTTTCCCTTCAGGGGTGGGGAGCGTCCCACCCTCGGGCAATATGAAGCCCTTGAAATCAACACCAGCTAATATCAGACACCTCACCAAATCAGCCTGACCACAGATAGCAGGCTCATTTTTTTTTTTTTTTTATCCTCACCCGAGGATATTTTTCCATTTTTTGTACAGATAGAGTGGGAGGGAGAGAGAGGAAGGGAGAGAGAGAGAAACATCGACGTGAAGGGACACATCGAGTGGCTGCCACCCGCACGACCAACCAGGGCCGGGGACAAACTGTAACCAAAGTACGTGCCCTTAGCGGGAACCAAACCCGGGTCTCTCCGGACCACAGGCCGACGCTCTAACCGCTGAGCCAAACTGGCCAGGGCAGCAGGCTCATTTTTAAGTTGATAATTGTGTATGGCCCACAAATTATATTATAAACATCCAAATGGCCCTTGGCAGAAAAAAGGTTCCCCACCCCTGGTTCAAAAGATTAAGAACAATGAGGGGTCTGTGCTTCCCACTTCCCGGGGAGAAAATGACCTAGCAAGCAGTTGAAAGCCAAAGACCGGGTGTGAATGGTGGCCAGGGACAAGATATGCCCCCAAACACCCATCACCATGCCTCGCTTCTTCTTTATTTTTCAGGAAAATGTTGAAAATTGTTGCATAAATCATTTGGGAGACCAGTGGTGTTTATACCACTGTTTTCTTAGTATCTTACCATGTGACCTATTTGTTTTGGGGATTCTTCCTTATTTTCTTTTCTTTGTATTGTGCCTTTGGAATGTTCTGACATGTGTAAGTGCAAACTAAAGCCTTCAACACATTTATTTTTATAGGGCAGAAACATCCCTATTTTCCCATGCCATAAAAACTGTACACCAACACTGAGGGCCAGCACTAACCTGTTATGAAAAGAGGTAGAAAACTCTTGGTTTATACTCAAGTTTGTCTGCATTGTCCGTTGAGTTGCGTGATTAGCTCCATGCTGCTGTGTGTGTGTGTGTATGTGTGTTGTGGCTTTTGCTATGATGGCTAGTCAAGTGGAGTTGTGTGTGTTGAAATGTAAGCAAACTGGATTCGACGAAGATATGGTTTGTGTTTGTAGTTTCCTTCAGAGATCTTTGTGGTGGGGAATGTTAACCAGTTCTATTTACGAATTGCCAGTTGTGACTTTGCGCAGTGTTCGAAAGACTTTAAAAGCAGCACGTACTTTGAACATTCATTGCAATTGCACCAATTAAAGGGCTGGAAAAGGACGGACTCCAGGAATTAATCACACTGTAAACTTCACAGAATTTTGGCTGACTCTATTGGAACCTCTGACCTTTAACATAAGATGTCTTCATCACTCATCATGGGAAGATAATATAAAAGAAATGCCTCAAGATGTTGATGGAGAAAGTTGCATGGTGCTCAGTATACTGTTTAAGAATTTTTTCAGATGCATTCTTTTCTGATATAATGCTGACAGGTTCTTGAGACTAGACTGGAAATTTCTATGAGATAATTAAAAATAATAATGCAACTTAAGAAAGATATAAAGGGAAAGCAAAATGGTTGTCTTTCCTCCAACACCACCCCCAATTCTGACCAATTTCCCCAGCTCTTAAAATAGAACCACAGTTGTTTTGATTTTTTTTAAATTCCACATATAAGTAAAATATGCTATCTGTGTTTCTCTGACTTACTTCACTTTGCATAATGCCTTCCAGGTCCACCCCTGTCATAAATAATAAGATTTCATTATTTTTTATTGATGAATAATATTTTATTATATATATAAAATCTCCCACCAGTTCTTTATTCATTCACCTATCACGCTAGACACCTAGGTTGCTTCTCTGTCTTGGCTATTGTAAATAATGCTGCAATGAACATAGGGTGCAGGTATCTTTTTAAATTAGTATTTTCATTTTAGGGGGTGGGGGATGGGTAGAAAAGGTGAAGGGGAATAGGAAGTACAAACTTCTAGTTATAAAATAATAAATCACTGGGATATAATGTACAGTATAGGAAATAGTAATATCACAATAACTTTGTATGGTGACAGATGGTTACTTGATTTATTGTGGCCATCACAATACAAGGAATATAAATGCAGAATGACTGTGTTGTACGCCTGAAATAATATACTATTGTAAGTCATCTAACTTTTAATTTTAAAAAAATGACACCACATTGTCACACACTGCACAGTTAAGAAAGGATCAACAAGAAATAAAGGGAAGAGAATTAATCATCTACACCTTCAATCAAAATTTATACATCGTGTGCTGACATGTGCTTTGTCTTGAGAACATGCAGAAAGTATAGACTTTAATTGCTAAGGTGACTAGTGATATAAACAAAATGTTATACTGTACAGGAGAGTGATGAACTGTTTCTACTTGGTGTCAGGGTGGACAGCGAGAATGGGTAATATGAGAATTCCCAGAGGAGTTACATTTAACTGGATAAATAGGATTTCATTAGGCCAAGAAGAGGGGGAAAGATGGAATTACTGGAAAAATAAAGAAGTTGAATAACATTGATACACACACAAAAATATACACATACACAACATACTAGTACATTTCAGATAACCTTCAGACACAGTTTTTTAGGGTTAATTCTTTTAATCCAGGAAAATTTAAAGTAACAATTTTCATTGCATATTTTGTTTTGCTAGTCTGCTAAAGAAATGAAGCAAGGAAATTAGAAAGGCTCTCTGATTTTTCTCAGTAGATTACAAATGATTGCATTTATTTTATTAATCATGAGAAATAAATTTCTCTCTTGAAAATTATATATAAAAATAAAATTATATGAAACATCATTACATCTTACAGTGGGTAGTTTCTCTTAAAGTTCCCTTTAAGTTTCTATTTTTGTTTCTTTTATTTCTTCGTTGTTCAGTGTCCCTCTATGTTATGATGACTTCTAGGGTCAGCAGTTGTGCTAGGCGTACATTTTATGTAATACCTTTATAGAATCAGTGAAATAATTTCAACACAAGATAACAAATGATTAATTTTATTATAATCAGATAGACATAAAAGAGGAAAGATGGAATTTAAATAAAAATTTGAAAGGAGTTTTTGTGCAGGTCAGTATCCAAGAGAGAAATGGAATAGGGAAAATATAGGTAAACAAATACTTACACTGTGAAAGGAACTAAGGAACGTGAGATGCTAATACTCATACTTGCATTCATTCAGTGCCTGCCAGGTACCAGGCTCTGTGCTGGGCACTATATATTATCTATTTTAATTTAATCTGAACCTGCAATGTAGGTCTTATGATATTTATTATTTTACCTATTTTACAAGTGAACAAACTGAAGGGTCAGAGGGTGGACATAATGTGCCCAGAATTACAGTTAGTTTGGCAGCTGGCCCTGACCCACAATTTCGGTTCTTAAATTCTCTAACTCCTCACTGATCACCCAGCTCCTTGATCACCTGCTACCTGATAACATCCTTCTCTGGAGCCAGAGTCTCTTTTTAATTAGTGTCTGTTTGTAGAAGCTTATTTACATGTTCCAGCATATTTTTATAATCTGGCTTATAAAAATAGCATCACAAGAATTTCACACAAGAGTCCAAATGTTTCGCTAGATAGACCTTTCCAGTACCATTGGAACTTCCGCTGGTGTCTGAGACTGGTAAACTCTTGGTCACTTTAGGGAGTAATGTTAATAACAGCTAACAGTTGCACAGCATTTTACAATGTTCCAAGGACACCCATTCCTTTTCATTTGTTTTGGGCTTTTTTGTTGTTGTTTTGGGAGGTGGTCTCACCACGCTTTTCCACAGAGCAAATTGAGGAATAATGAGGTCACTTTGTCAATATCGCAATGGTTGCATGTTAGAACCAGAACTGAGAGCAAATTCTTCTAACTTTAAATCCATTACTGTATAGATGACTCCTTTTTTTCTGCACTGTGCCCAACACTAGAAGGACAAGAATAACTCACATTTTTGTGTTATACCTTCACCTTGGCTTGTTATCTCAAGAAATCTCTTTTCCTGTGCTTTACACTTTTATAAGTTTCCTTGTCATCAGAGAAGTCTCTTAAGGTCTTTCAAGGGTTGCTATGTTCTCTCATGCCTTTACGTGTTATTCACATGAAGCTGACTTCATTCTCTTCTGACAAAGTTCATACGCTGTACTAATGGTTTTCTTCCTCCGTCACCATCATCAAATCTGCCATCAGTTTTCCAACCATTAAGTTATCATAACATCTGTCCACCACATACACCTTAAGGGAGAACAGACAGGAGACAAGGGGGAAACAGCAGGCTGGGCGAAGGGTCCATCACGTCCCATCAGAATTCATAAATCAAGTGCCGGTGGTCTTACTGACCTCCCCTTGGTTTGTGTGCAGTAGAGATTAAATCAACCTGGCTCTGGGCTAGAAAAGTAGAAATGAGAATTAGAGAATGTCAGTGTTGAGCTCCCAAGAACACACGTAATCTAAGCTCTTTTGGAGAAAACATTTACCCTACCTCAATAAAGACAATTATCTACCTTGGAAAGAATCCGCAGAAAAGATGTAGTGACCACCTTGGCGACCCCATCCCGTCTGCCCTGGTGTTCTCATGCTGGTGCACTGGCTTGTAATGTGTGCTCTGGGGACCACACAATTTCCCAGGAGAAGTTAGGGAACCTCTGGAAGAATTTTAGCAAAAGGACTGAGTTGGCTTTGAAATCAGTTGATCTTTTGGGATCAAAGCTGGATTTAACTTTGTAACTCATTAGTATATATATTGTTAAGAACACATGTAAATATAAATCCTATAACAGTATAACTTGTTTGAAGTGTTAAAAGTGAAAAAGATACAATTCTTTTCTTTTTAAATTTTTTTTAATTGATTTTAGAGATAGAAGAAGGGAGAGGGAGAGAGAGAAAGAAACAGATGAGAGAGAACATTGATTGGCCGCCTCCTGTATGCCCCCCACTGGGGATTTGGCCCACAACCTGGGCATGTGCCCTGACCAGGAATCAAACCGGCGACCTCTTGGTGCATTGGTTGACATTCAACCGCTGAGCCACTCTGGCCGGGCAAAAAAAGATACAATTCTTTTTTTTTTTTTTAATCCTCACCCAAGTATATTTTTCCATTTTTTGTACAGATAAAGTGGGAGGGGAAGGGAGAAAGAGAGAGAAACATTGATGTGAAGGGACACATCGAGTGGCTGCCACCCGCACGACCAACCAGGGCCGGGGACAAACTGCAACCGAAGTACATGCCCTTAGCGGGAACCGAACCCGGGTCTCTCCGGACCGCAGGCCGACGCTCTAACCGCTGAGCCAAATTGGCCAGGGCAAAAGATACAATTCTTTATCTAAGTGCATGCAGTAGAGGGGGAAATAACTTATTGTGGAAGTCAGGAATCAGACTTTGTGTTCCTTATTTCCAAAATTGCTTTACTAAGTTACACATGAATAACAGGCTTCACTTACCAGTTGGTCCTCGCCGTAGCCTTACACAGTCGTACACAGCCTGTCTGTACATCCATGTCCCTTGATATTATTTTCTTCCACAATGAAACTAAGACGACCCATGGAGTATTCAGAAGGTCATTTTCTAGACTGTACTCACACTAGTGAAACTGCACAATAGAAAGACCTCCATGGAGCTAGCGAGACCCTTGACTTACATACACGTCCCTCGGAATGACGCAGACCGTGGGCTTCACGTACACATCCATTGTGATATACAGACTAGGAGCTAAGAGAAGGAAGGTTTGGGTTTATATCTGTACAACTTCGAGAGAACTTTATGCATGTTTTTCTTCTGTTTGAGTGCTGTCGGTGTTATTACTTGAGATTACAGATATATTCACATAGATGAACTATCTTAGAAAATTCCTAGAGCACCTTGAGTAAATGTAATTTATAAACTTTTCACTGGGTTCCCTCTCAGAGATGTTACCAGTAAACACATAAAGGGAGTCTGATCACGGATGAACTCTTTTCTCCTCTTTCTTCTCTTATGGACCTGAAACTCACCTCATCTATCATTTTGTTGTTGATATATATGTTACCCGTCTTGTTTTATTGAAGCTGAAGCAGCAGGTGGTGATAACTGGCCCAAGAAAGCAATTTTAGGTTCCCTGCAGCATGTGTATATCGATTGGCGTGAAATATATCAGACTATGTAGCCTATTTCGTTTGGAAAATATATCTTAATTTTCCCCTAGTAGCGTGATTCGTTCTTAAATTGCCATCCAAGTTCTCTAAGCTGGGAATTGCAGAGTGGTTTTTGGTCTGAGGGCATCCAGTGCCACCCAGGGTTGTCCCAGGAATGTTTCAAGGTTGCTGAACAGACAGCCCCCCGTGGAAAACATCCCCCTCGCCACTGAGCGTTCCAAAGGCAGACGTTTCAATAGCATTGGCCAAAGTTTGGTTCTGATATACCCAAGGCCTTGGCTCTGTACCGTGGCTATAAGCGGCCTGTGTAGGGGAGACTATCCTGGGGGCTTGTGTAGCACGTTTATAACCCAGTAGTTCCCATGTATCCAAGTGCTACCGGATTCTTTTATCCAACAACATAGAAACAGTCACTGAGCCCCTCCTGTCGTCAGGCACTTGCCCCCTGTCTGAATGCACACATCACGAGACAGTCACCTCCCTTAGGAAGCTGATGGTTTATAAAAGGATAGACATGATCAGAAGTAACGAAGTTGGGGATGGCACTAACATGCGCACCCGTGTTGGTTCATTCTGCTCTCGAACGGTAACTGTTGAATGAACGGAACTAGCTTCCTACTGGTTTTCTCGTGTACATCGTGACGGTGTTTCTTAAAGAGCACAGAGTTGGCTGGAGAAAGAGTCAGGACCCAAGCAAGACACCTGCTTTCTAAGTAGCCAGGGCAACCATCCCTGAAGGAGTCCTTGGGGGAGTTCTTTGCAAACAAATACTAGAAAAGGAATATGCCATTAAAAAAATGAGCGAAGGACTTGAACACTTTTAACAAAAGAAATAGTCAATAAATACATGAGAAAAAAATCTATATTCATAGTCAAGTATAAATCAAAAAACAACAAAATAATATTTTCCCCCAGATAAGTTAGTTTTTAAAATGATAATAAGTAGTGTTAGAAAGGGGGTAAGAAAATCAGCGATTTCATACACTGTTAATCGGAGTTTGAGTTGCTAATCACTTTTCTCGAAGAGAACTTTATAGGATGTGTCAAAAATTTCAAAAATCTCTCACTTTCAGTCAGTAGTTTAACTTTAAGAAAGCCCAGATATTCACACACATGCAAGAATATCTCTTGCATCATATTACTGCCAAATATAAGACACAATCTGAATGTACAACAATTGTGCATTTCTTAAGTGCATCAGAGTATATCTACCTGGTGGAATATCATGCAGGGATTAAAAATTAGGTTTTAGAGCAGTATCTTTCATCTTTTTTTTTTTTTTTTGCCACCCACGTTTGACATAGTAATATATATGTGTTTGTGTGTGTTCGTGTGTACTACTGCATAAAGTGTACTTGTGTAGAACTAAACTGTATAATATATTAACTGTGTGTGTGGAACTCAAATCATCCTTATTATGTACAACGCAGTCTGAAATATTTTGATTTATTCTATAATATTCAATTATTTTCTGAATGTTGATAGCATCCTTCTAAATTGATTTTCTTACCCAGTAATACAATGAATTTGAACAAAACACTATTTTAGAAGAAATATGTAACATGGATAATTGATCAAAATATAATTATTTTAATACACATGTTACTCATAATGAGTTATAATACTATGCACAGTGTAATTTCAGTTTTAACAAACCATATTTTTATGTAAAAAAGTAGAGGATATATTAGTATGTAAATTAGGATATATTTTCTCTAATGGATGTACTCTACTTTTATTTTAGGAAAATACTTTTGGCAAGGAAATTTAAGTGTTTGGCTTTACTTGTTCTTTTTCAATCCACACAGGAAGCTAGTAATCACTGTTTAAATGTAAATGTGTTCATAAACCATCTCTTTTTTGTACATAGTAATATAATATTTTTAGTGTTCAATATTAAATACACCAGCCCAAACTAGCTACAGAATCCTACCTTCCTTCCTCCCTTCCTCCCTTCCCCTTCCTCCCTCCCTCCCTCCCTTCCTTCCTTCCTTCCTTCCTTCCTTCCTTCCTTCCTTCCTTCCTCCCTTCCTCCCTTCCCCTTCCTTCCTTCCCCTTCCTTCCTTCCTTCCTTCCTTTCTTCCTTCCTTCCTTCCTTCCTTCCTTCCTTCCTTCCTTCCTTCCTTCCTTCCTTCCTCCTCCCTCCCTTCCCTTCCTTCCTTCCTTCCTTCCTTCCTTCCTTCCTTCCTTCCTTCCTTCCTTCCTTCCTTCTTTCCTTCCTCCCTTCCCCTTCCTCCCTTCTCCTTCCTTCCTTCCTTCTTTCCTTCCTTCCTTCCTTCCTTCCTTCCTTCCTTCCTTCCTTCCTTCCTTCCTTCCTTCCTTCCTTCCTCCCTTCCTCCCTGCCCCTTCCTGCCCCTTCCTTCCCCTTCCTTCCTTCCTTCCTTCCTTCCTTCCTTCCTTCCTTCCTTCCTTCCTTCCTTCCTTCCTTCCTTCCTTCCTCTAGCTCCTGCCTTCCAAGTCTCAGCAGTTTGAGCTTATCTTTAACTTTCTAGGAATTCACTCTCTACACAGTTTTGCAGAAATAATTCTGTGTTTCAGTAAACTTCACCTGCACATTAACCTAGGAGAACCGGGTTCAGGTAAAGCAGGGAAGAGCCTCCAAACACCTGGCTTAGCTTCCGTTCCCTCTTAACACCTCCCCAGTGAGTTTCCTTGCTAAGAACAGCCAGGGCAGAATGGGAGCTGAAAAGACCCAGATATGCTCATGGACTCAGTTAGCATGTAGGTATGACCTGGGCGGCCCATCCTCACCTGATCTTGCCTCTTCTCTAAGTTCAAAGCTACTTGTCCCAAGGGAGTTGAATCTCATTACCCTGGTTTCTATGTTTATTCTTATCGTGTGATTTCCAGGCAAGGAGCTCAACTCATGCAAAGAATCAAGTTCATATTTAAGATTAATATTATGTAACAGCTTCGCCAAGCCAGGTGGCTTAGAGAATTAACAAAGTGGCATGTAAATGCACTTGTGCTGAGTCCATGAGCAAGAGTCAGAGAAGCGAATGGCAGGAGTCTGGGGTCAGTTAGAACACTTTAGCAAGGACTTGGGTAAGAGGATGATTTTTGAGGAGTGAGTGGCGTCTGAACAGGTAAATGGATGCATAGACAGGTGCCCCGAGCTGAGACAGGAGCAGGTACACGGACCTGCCAAAGGACCCTTTTGGGAAGTGACAATAGGTAGTTTGAGAGGCCAAGGAAGCCAGATCATGAAGGATTTTAAAACACAGGCATTAAAACCCAAGCCATCCCTGGCCCGATTGGCTTAGCAGTTGGAGCATCAGCCCTCAGACCAAAGAGTCACAGGTTCAATACCTGGCCACAGCTGGGGTTGTTTGGGAGGCAACCATCGATGTGTCTCTTTCACATCAATGTTTCTCTTTCTCTCTCTCTCTCTCTTCCCCCTCTCTCCCTTCCACTCAAGCTAAAAATCAATGGAAAATATCCTCGGGTGAGGATTAAGAAAAAAAGAAAAAACCCAAGCCAGATTATAAAGGATTTAAAAATTCCTGCATTTATATTTGTCTGTGAAACGGGCATTTCTCAATGACAATCAAAGGACAGACGGATAACATCCTCCAGTTCAGCCTGTCATAAAAGCAGACCCTATCTCTGGTCCAGCAGCATCTCGTTACCATGGCTGGTCAACTCCCTTTACTACATAGCTGTAGAGCTGAGCTTCTGGTCAGGTACCAGGGTCGAGTCAATGACAAGATTTGTCCTTTCTTGTTCCCAGCCCTTCACCAGTGCCCTTAGAGCCTGTGAGGCATTCTAGAATGTGCTTCTGAAGCTACACAGCCTGTGGGAGAGGGTAGGAGACAATAAATAACAGGAAAGTAATAGGAACTGTAAGGGAATACAAGAGGTGAGGTTAACATTTATTTTAAGAATCCAAAGATGCTGCCAATCCCCTCCTCTTCTCTTTAAGCTCTTCCAAAGCCATCTTCTAAAAATCTATCCCTTGGTTTCTCCTCGGCTTGGTTAGTGGCTTGTGGACTGGGGACGGCTGCTGTGTTTTTACAACAGTGACCACACAAATTGCTTGGTCACCCTGGCAAATGCAGCTTCTCTCTCCTTCTGTTTGGGTTCATGTCCACACAGCTTTCTCTCACTACTTTGAAACCAAGAACAATTTTAAAAATCAGGTAAAATTCATGACTGCTGATAGGTCACTTGGAAAAGTGAAGAACACGCACATAAGTTGTTTGGGGGCTTATGGTGGGGGTGATATTTTCCAAATTCGACACAATCTCTATGCAGCAGCTAAGACAGGAAGGAACTGGTTTGGTGGAGGTGGTTTTACTGTGAGACACTGCAAGCCCTTTGTTTATATGACGACTGTAGTGTAGATTAGGTAGGTGCTCTGGGCCAGCTAAAGGCTGAGGTTTATTCGGTCCTGAAACTGATTACGTGCTTTTGTACCTAGCAGTTGGCTCGCTAACTAGATACAACATTGCCAAATCTCATAGGATCCTGAGTTTTGTCTTGTTTTGTTCCAAATTTCTGTCCTCGTCTTTCTCTACAGATTCCTGTTTCCAATGTAATCTATTTCCTTTAGAACCTGCCCCCCCCCCCAAAAAAAAGAAAGAAAGGGTATAAATCACATAACAAACAAATAGTCATTTGATTCAAAATAAGAATTGTTCAAACTGGTAAAATTCCTACTGGTAAGGATATTTTAACCCTCTTCGTTTCCAAAATTAAGACTCTAGAATTAAGCTATAAAAGTTGATCAGATTCCTCCATTTAGAAAAATTATGCAAAGGTCATTGTCAGGGGCTGACTGTGTACACCCTCCGGGGAACTGTCCAGACAGGATCCTGATGAAACGGCCAATGTGCAAACACCGGGGCGGAAAAGTAGGTTTACTTATTAATTACAATTATTAATAAACAGTAAACAAGAATAAAGTCTGTGTTTCTCATTCTCACAACTGGAAACCTACTTTTGCCCGACCCTGTATTTCCTTTCCTATCTAAATGGAAACAATCAGTGTTCTTTTTAATTTAAGATTTTCCAATAGAGTGAGCAACTGGCATTTCCCGTGCATCTCTGTCCGGTGGGAACGGATGGGAGATTTGCACAGGTTTCCAGACAGACACAAGTGGTCTCGGTCTGCAGTCCAGGTGACTCTGGTCATCGTGCTGTTGACTTTGGCCCCCATCTGGGGCCCGTAAATTCTTTTTGCTTTCAGTTATACCCAAATTTGTCTTGAGTTGTCTCAATACCCAGAACAGGTATCCTTATTACATGTTTACAAGTGTATATCACACAGAATGTTTTATTGTGTGACCATGTTAAGATGTGTTCACTTTCCCGTTTCTGTTCTGTTTTCCTGTGATCACAAGCCCCCAGGTTCACTATAGGCCCGTGTTTCTCTATGGGCTTTCATGAAGGAGTGTATTTTGTTTTTTAAATTTTTTTTCTTTATTGATTTTAGAGAGAGAGGAAGGGAGAAGGAGAGAGAGATAGAAACATCGATGAGAGAGAACATCGATTGGCCGCCTCCTGCATGCCCCCAACTGGGGATCGGGCCCACAACCTGGGCATGTGCCCTGACCCAGAATCGAACCAGCGACCTGTTGGTGCATGGGTCAGCACTCAACCACTGAGCCACACTGGCCGGGTGAATGAATGTTTTTTAATTATCTCCGGGACAACACCCTATCAAGCTAAACTTGAACTTCACTTCTTTTTTAATGAAGCCCATACCTGGCAGGTACTAATAGCTTCAAAGATACTTGTAAAAATAAATAAATAAATAATGTGGAAAGAGAACCATGTTACTGTTTATTACATTTGCAAAGATGACAGTAGCTTCCACCCTCCAAATAAAAAAGTATTATATCTGAGCTTCAAATTGCTTCCTATTTTAATATAACTATTTCATTGTTTTCTCCAGTAGTTTGAACCAAATTACATTAATCTGCAGTTTTAAAATAAATGGTTTTATTTTAATATCCCCTCCCCCTCCTCTACAATATAAAAATTCCCTCTTACGCCTCAACCAATAGGTCGTTCTCTCCATTCCACAAATGGCATTAGAAATAGTCAGCACTTTCAAAAAATACATGACTCAGCCTCAGAATGAATATATGTGCACACATTTATACATATTTATACATGTATATTATTAACACCACAAGAGAATGCAGTAGTAAATATAGAATATGGTACACTCTTCAAGTATGAAAAAAATCTCATTTTTTATTCCCACATTGTTGGATTAACCGACTGCTCAGGTTTGGGGTGGAAAAGCAATCTAATTGCAGTTTCCAATTCATTAGCAATTGTCAACTCTCATCAGAGTCAAAATAGTGACATGGGATCTTGGTGTCCTCATGAGAAAGCATATAACAGTGATAATAATAACAGTAATAAAATAATGAGATAGTAGCCAACATAAACAGTCCATAGAATGTTCCAGGGATACTTTCAAGCAGTTTACTTGTATTATCCATCAGAAAAAGCTTTTAAAGTAGGTGCTATTATCCTCGTTTTCTGACGAGAAAAGGAGAGATGTGCTGTCAGTGTGTAAAACAGCGTAGGGTGCATTGCTAACAGCCTGCCTTTGCCTTCATTATTTCCCTCTGTAGAGTAATTAAAGCACACCTAGGTGAGACCGCTCTTCGCTAAGCCTTGGCATCGTCCAGTCACTGCTGAAAGCTAAGCTGTGAATCCTTTTCCCCGTTAGAAGTGGCGCTTGGTTTTCACGCCAACACTCGAGTGCGCAAACAGCCCTTGTCAGTTTCTCTACAGTATGTAGAGGAAGCTTGATTTTGGAATTATTCATTATTTCTTAAACATGGTATCCTTTTCCCAAAATATGGCTGAGTGCTGATTTCTCTGCCAACACCTCCCCACCCCTTCATTAACCTCTGAGCCACATTGGGTAGTCAATCAACACTATTACTTTGATTAATTTATTACTAAAATAGTATATTTCTTTTAAAGAATTTTTTGATTTTTTTTCTTATTATTTTAACCTCTGAGAGGTACAAATTTCATTCAATAAGTGGACCGTCTATTTTATACCAGCACATATACCATAAGTGATAAAAACAGGAATTGACAATCTGCTATTCTGATCAGAAATTTTAGATTTCTTACTGCTCTAGAGTACTTGTAATTAACAGAGATAGTTTTAGCTTTCAAGATCTGCCCCCCCACCCCAAAAATGAATATTCTAGGTATTAACACAATATGTGGAATCACAATATATGGGATTTTTCTGGGGCTGGGGCTGGAGGAAATCAAGTAGGAAAGGACAGAGAGATGTCTCAAGTTTGAAGTAAAGAGCAAAGTGATTTAAAAAAAAATTTTTCTTTATTGATTTTTAGAGAGAGAGAGGAAGGGAGAGAGAGAGAAACATTGATGAGAGAGAACATTGATTGGCTGCCTCCTGCATGGCCCCCACTGGGGATCGGGGCCCACAACCTGGGCATGTGCCCTGACGGGGAATCAAACCAGTGACCTCTTGGTGCGTGGGTCGATGCTCAACCACTGAGCCACACCGGCTAGGCAAGAGCAAAGAGATTTTTATCTTTAGATGTATAATTGGCACCTTTATCTCCATTACTATATAGGATAAGGGACAGACTTAATCTGAATTTCCACCAGTCACACCATCAAAAATGCATTGTATTTAATTAAATCACACTCTGTGCATATCTCAATATTTATCAATGCAACACTGATTCCAGCAATTGAGCACAAACACATTCACAATGCCGTCTTTCGGAGCAGCTCACTAAGTTTTGTTGTAACATGTTTATGACCAGTTGCCAACCTAGGTGTTGCATCATTGCTAAACCTCAGTAGAATGTTTATGGTTTGTTTTATGAGTTGCTAATCTGTGCTGTGCACCCATCGTCTGTTTGCAGTGGGAGGAAGTGGGCAGGAGGGTGGGGGGTGGAAGGAGGGAGGATCATTTTGTTTGATGTGTTGCTGGGAGGGAAGTCGGTCATAAAGTTTGAGCTACAATGTACGTAAAGGGTTTGTGGTCACCCTTGCACAAAAATAAACGGTAACGAATAGATGTTACTTACAAGCTGGTTTCCAGCCATCATACTGTTTTTCACCCTTGTTTATATTTTTTCTCAGGGGAGATCTCTCACGTCAAAGAGGTTAACAAGCCTTGTTCAGTCTTACTAAAAAGATCATCCTGTAGCATGGAAGCAGACTGAGTCATTGCATATCCTTTGTAGCTCTTTGTTGTTACCTGGAGCAGAGGACATTAGACCAAGATGTTGCATGAGCAAAGGACCTGAATTGTTCTTCCTTTGTGTGCACTAAGGCGTTGCCATCTCCAAGGGACCCGAGCATCTCAACGCCTCCATTTCAAACTGTTGTCTGCTTGCTTCGTACTAAACCAGATCTGTGTCTTTTCCATTTTATCGAGTTCCAGTGAAGTAAACCTTTTACTCCTTCCCCTCCTTTCTCTCTCTTTCTCGTAGAGCTTCTGCTAGACACACAGCTCACTGAAAATTCAGCCAGTCACAAACTGGAAGAATTGTAAAAGAAAAAAAACAACAAAAAAACATGTATCAATAAGTATCCATATGGCTTCTCATTTACTCAACAATAAATTAGCACAGAAAGTTTCATTTCACCAATGTATTCACAGAAACAAGCTCAGATCTTTGTCTATTGTCTGTACATTCTCAGTTAATGTTTCTTGCATTTATTTTTATACTGTGTTTAAATAAGAAAACACCTTTTACTCCAAATGGATTAAAGTTGATCCCTTCTCTGTAAATTTGTGTATGTTTATATTGTTGTTTTATCTTTCATTAAAAGATGCAGAAACTCTTTGCTTTGTAACTTTTGACTTTTGTGATCACTGAAGACAAAAGGGCTCAGAGAACGTCAACACATGTAGAGTTGCAATTGAAATGATCGCCCTGGGGGTATATTTCAGGGTCCGAGACAAGGATGGCACAGCGCCAGGGACAGATCGGAAGTGTTCTGTTGGGGGCTAACCAGGACCAGGTAGACCCTTTTTCTCCCATAAAAAAAGAACACAAACGGGACTTCCACCTTCTTAGAGCTATTTACAGGTCTTTCTGCCTCACTATGAATGTGCATCTCTATGTTTTGCTAATGAATATTCTATTAGAATTGTGTTTGAGTGTGACTTCCCAACTCAAGAGCTAATTTTTTTTTTTTTTTTTAAGTATAATTCTTACAAGTCCGTAGGTCAGGGGCTCTGAACTTGTCTTCGATGGTTACAGGGTCCTCTGAGAACATGATAGTAACCGCTAACATTTGCCCAGTGCCTGTCGCTGTATTGTGGTGTTCAAGTGCCCATAGATCCTCACGTCGAATCCTCGCAGTGTCCCTGTAAGAACAGCTCTGCAATGTTGAGAACACTGAAGCAGAGAGAAGCGAAGTCACTTGTTCAAAGTTCCTTAGTAAGCGGTGGGTTGGGTACAAATCCAAGCAGTCAGTCCCGAGCCCACTGTACCACAATGATCCACTTACACCACACAGCTCCCCTTGGTAAAGGTTACGTGAAAATCCATATACACTGTTACACGGGAAACATCTGCACTGAATTTGAGGACACTCACAGAATACCCTCTGAAGCTCCTCTGTGGACCCCAGGTGAGAAGCCTGACTCCCTTTAAAGGTTGCATCGGGGACAGGAAAGATTTTCCAGCCGGGATACGAATCTTGCTTATTTGTTGTTGCATTCACCCAGGCATTGCAGACCCTGGTTATTATTATTATTTTTTAAAGATGTCTAGTTATTAATATCTATTAATGACTGTAGGTAAATTTCGATTCTTAAAAAGTTTACCAACACTGGTGAGAAATCAGTAGTGGAGTCTGTTAGCTAGTTTATAAAATGGCCACAAAATGAAAGAAACTTGATAGGAGAAATCTGTATACAGGATGTAATTTGAACACTGAATAGTTTAAGAAAGATTGAATTACCTGTCTACTTAGGAAATCCCACAGCAATCTCATCACAGGACTCCCTTATTCTCCCCTCCGGAGTTAAAAAAAAAAAAAAAAGAAAAAAAAGATAAATGCAGGAAACATACATATGCAACTGGAAAGCAAGCACTGTCTATTGAGAAATAATGACTAATAAATTAACCAGGAAGAGCCCCTACAAACTCCATTCAGGACTTTCAGAGGAATGACAGAATGGAGAAAATGGCCAAAGTCCTAGGCTAGTATGTGGACATGATGTTTTTGTTTCCCTTGTGTCTATACGTGACATAGCAGGGTCATGTGGCAGTTCTTTTTGGTCAGCTTCATGCAGTTTTCCATAGTGGCTGTACCAACTCAGAATCCCATCAGCAGTACAGAGAGTTCTTCATTCACCTCCTCTCCAAGACTCATTATCTCTTGTCTTTTTGATAATAGCCATTCCGAGAGTGGTGAGGTGGTATCTCATTGTGGTTTTGATTTGCATCCTCTAACGATTAGTGATGTTGAACACCCTTTCGTGTACCTTTTGGCCATATGTATATTTTCTTTGGAAAAAAAAAAAGTCTATTTGGGTCCTTCGCCCATTTTTTAATTGGGTCATTTTATTGTTGTTGGTGTTGAGTTGTATTAGTAAGACCTTCATATATATATTGGATATTAATACCCTCTTAGCTCTATGATTTACAAATAGTTTTTCTCATTGCATAGGTTGTCTTTTCATTTTGTTCATTTTATTTCTTTGCTGCGCAGAAGCTTTTTAGGTAATAGTCCCACCTGTTTCTCTTTTGTTTTGTTGTTTGTACTTCAGGTGTCATCTCAAAACATATTGCCAAAACCAATGTCAGGGAGGTTTTTTCCCTATGTTTTTTTCTAAGAGTTTTATAGCTACAGGCCTTGCCCTTAAGTGTGTAATTGACATCGAGCTAACTTTTGTGAGTGGTGTAGGATGAGGGTCTCTTTTCATTCTCTTACATGTGAAGATCCAATTTTTCCAGGACCATTTATTAAAGAGGTTGTTCTCTCTGTTACTATGCCTGGCTCCCTTTCCCACATGAACTGACTGTATACGGATGGGTTTACATCTGGTGCCTCGATTCTGTTCCATTGGTCTATGTGTCAGTTTTTATGGATGCTTGCCTTTTCTTCTTCTTTTTTTTTTTTTTTTTGTACGTTTTTATTGATTTTTTAGAGAGAGAGAGAAAGATCGATGTGAGAGAGAAGCATTGATTGGCTGCCTCCTGCACTCCCCCTACTGGGGATCAAGCCCACACCCCAGGTATGTGCCCCAACTGGGAATCAAACCAGGACCTTTCAGTCCATGAGATGAAGCTCAATCCACTGAGCACCATTCAGGTGCTTGCCTTTTCTTGATATGGCCAGAAGGTGTCAGTAGAAAGTTTTTCAGACAGCTACCAAGTCTCCTATTCCTTCCTCAAATGGTCCTCAAATGGTCTGCTGGTCAAGGCACTGAAGCCACCATCGTCAACCCTGCCCAGGGAATAGTGACCGAGGGCCGCAGGCACAGACAGCTGGAACAGGAGGCAGACAGTCACGTTCCTGTTGATTCTAAGACGCATCATAGTTTCAGAAAAGGGAAATGCATATCGTAGAGTCCTTAGGTCTGCTGCTAACTGTGTGCGAACATGTGTAAAGCCCAGGGCCTGGAGTCAGGGAGAGCCACACTCTCATTCTGGTCCTGTGGCTCATTCGCTGTGGGACCCCAGGTGAGGTGTTTGATCTTCTACAGATTCAAGCTCCCATCTGGAAAATGAACATAATGAAGATGCCTAGTTATTGAAGATGTCACGAGAAATTCATTCAAGATACCTAATGGAAGGTCAGCAAATATCAGGTATAATTATTATTAATATATTTGAATCCGAGCTCCTCGTTTGTAGTCTAGGTGGAATTGTGATATCATTTATCTTACTCTATCAGTTATTCAATGTCAGTTAATGTTTTTGAAATCACTGTACTAAACCAATATGTAATATTTCACTGAATTACGATGCCATTATCTCCATTGCTTTATCTATTATTACAAAACCATCTGTGTGACTCACAGGAAAGAAACAGAAACAAACAAAGTTTCTTACGTAAGAGGAGACCCCCTTTGTCCTTTCCAACCAAAAAAAGGGTTGACTAAGCTAAAGAATCTAAGCAGAACATCATACTAGAACAAACAATTTTATCTTTAAAAGTACATCCTAATCTCATCCACTTGAATGTCAGAATACAGCCTATTACAGGATATTGAAAATTTAGTAATAGGTATATTTTCTGTCTCTTTTTATATGATGCCGACATCAGGATATCAGGATAGCTTGATTAAAATGTGATTGGGGATAGTCAATTACATTATTATCATTACTTGTCCATGTTCATGGTGTATCTCTTCCCAAGATGAGACAGATGTTTTAGATTTTTACTTTTGAATCTGATGGAGGGAATACAATTTATACTTTGACTATTAAATATAATTTTTTTTTTCTTTTTGGTGGGGGAGAGATAAACCACAGAACTTATATGCATGTGTGCATGAACAATGGACATGGACAACAAAGCTGGGGACAGGGCAGGCAGGGAGGGGGAAGGGGAATCAGTGGGGGGGGGGAAACATCTGTAACAAAAATAAATACATTAAATTTTTTAAAAAGGAAAAAAATAAACAAATAAATATAATTTCTATTCAGTTCAATAACCAGGAATTTTGGAACACGGAAGAGCACTGGGAGAGAAAACCTCCCCATCGTGCCGAAAGTTTGCATTGATGTCAAGAATGATCTCCTGGGAAAGCAGGGCAAGAACCGTGCATCACTTGTATAAAAAGAATATGAACCAGTACATTGTGTTATATTTAGTCAGTGTCCTAGACTCTTAAACACTGAGAACATCCATTTGGATTCTTCATTTGCAAGCAACAAAAACCCATTATAGTTGACTAGCCAAAAAAAAAAATATATATATATATATATTTATATCTTTATATGTATATTTTGGAAGCCTGTGGGGACTCACACAGGCCGAGGGGAAGCTGGAGCTGGAGTACCAGGCCCGGAATGAGGAGGCCTGGCACTCGGGCAGCAGGAACACTGGCTGTGGCCGCTGGGCCCACAGGGCAGTGAGGGCCTCCAGCCCTTCCCACTTTCTGTCCCCTGTGTTATGATCCTGGTGGAAGGTTCCCGGTGGCTGGACTGGGTATCAGAAAATTGCCGGGTGGCCAGTTGGGAAGCGCTTCTTGGGCTGATGGGCTCGAATTAGTGTTTTTAGAAGCAAAGAGGTAAATCCATACAGTGAACGGCCCAGATGAAGTCCTGGTCCCAATGAGCTGAGCCTCCTCCCGCTCAGCTACCTGCTTCTGGGCCACGTCTTCCGGTTGACTTAGCCAGGTGAGTGTCGGTGCGAGACTACTGGGTGAAAATTCAAGCTCTTTATCTGGCTCTTTATAGTGTCTGGAACCAGAATGTTTACGACTCAAAGCCCAGTTCTCACAGATACAATCTCACTCTCTGTGCCTCACTTCTGTAGTCTGTGCAATGGGCGTGATAGCCGCTGTAATTAAGAGAGTCAAAGCGCATGATACAGCAGAGGATTGCCTGGCACTGATTAAATGCTTTGTAGGAATTATTAGTAATCACGTCAAAGCTCTTATCTGTATAATTACCTAGTGACAAAAGCATCCGGCTTCGTTTGGGGAATAGGATTGCAGGCATCTGAGGTCGTGCAATGAAAGACTGCCTGTGACCTGTGTGCATTGTGAATAAAGCAATTTCCAAAAAAGAGTCTGGGCTACTGTGAGGAAGGAAAAATACATGTTGGAATGTGTGTTCGAGTTCTCCAAGAAACAGAACGAACAGAAAGGATAGATGACAGGTTAGACAGATAGATGATAGAAAGATGAAAGGTAGGTAGATAGATAGAAAGAAAGAAAGATAGATAGATAGATAGATAGATAGATAGATAGATAGAGATGATAGATAAATAGAAACCAGACATAGATAGATGATATGTATAAAGACAGATATATAGAAATAGGAGATATAGATCTATATTTAGGAGCAGAAAGAGAGAGCCTGAGAGGGAGAGACAGAAAAATAGGTTGATTTATTACAAGGAATTGGCTCATGCAATTATGGCAGCCAGCATGTCCCAGGATCTCCAGGGTAAGTTAACGGGCTGGAGACCCAGAAGAGCTGATGGCTTAGTTCCAGTCTGAAGACTAGCAGGTTCGAAGACCCAAGAAGAGCCAATGTTTCAGTTCAAGTTAAAATGCAGGAAAAAATCCAGTGTTCCAGGTTGAAGGCATTCAAGCAAGAAAGAATTCTCACACTTGGAGCAGAGTCAGCCTTTTTTTTTTTTTTTTTTTTTCTATTTAGACCTTTGTTGGCTAGGATTAGGCCACATTAGGGAGTGATGATGTGATGTACTCAGTTTGATCATTTAAATGTCAATCTCAAAAAACAAAAAAAATCCTTTACAGAAACACCCAGAATAATGTTTGACCAAATATGTGGGCTCTCCATGGTCCAATCAAGTTGACACCTAAAAGTGACCATCACAGATGGTAAATAAATAGCAACAATGTTCTATATACAGTAATTAGATTAGTTGCTTCGATGGGATATTGCAATTTATTTTAAAAACTCAAATTCAGCCCTGGCCGGTTTGGCTCAGCAGTTAGAGGATCGGCCTGCGGTCCAGAGAGACCTGGGTTCGGTTCCCGCTAAGGGTACATACCTCGGTTGCAGTTTGGGTCATGTGGGTGGCAGCCACTCTATGTGTTCCTTTCATGTCAATGTTTCTCTCTCTCTCCTTCCCACTCTATCTGAACAAAAAATGGAAAAAAAATGTCCTTGGGTGAGGATAATAAAAAAAAACCCTCAAATTCATAGGTAGCACATTAGGATTGAAAGATTGTTCAAGCAAACAGTGGAGGGGGGTGGAGTGGAATTATTAATGGGCTAATATTTGTATATATTATGGATTATTTCTTTCTGAAGTACGATGTATACCAGTTTCAAGTTTATTTGTTAGACAATTAGGGGCTGGAAATGTAAATCTAAATGTGAATTAGTAGGCATAGACTAAATGAGAAACCCATTCTAAAAAAAGTAATGATACCATTAACTATAGTAATAATTATGAAATTTATAAAAATGAATGAAAAGCCCACGCTCGGTGGCACACAGTGGTATGTCTGTCCTGATCATTGCCGGGATCACCTAGGAAACGCTGTGCAGAGAAGTGTGATTTGCAACATCGCCAGGCTTTATGGATCGAGGACTTACAGTAGGGTGTCCCCTTAGCCACTGTCACTAAGATACACTGCGCTCTATCATACCAGGGAAGCCTCCCTCTCCTGTTTGCTTTGTGAAAACATTGAAGGATGCCTGTCTTGTATGGCTAGTAAAACTCTTTATAAGATGTAAAAAAATCCCAATAATTATCTTGGGCTGGATAGATGTAGCATCTTGAACAATTAATGTATTCACTCCTGGTATGCATATCCTTCTTCTTAAAACGTAGGTAATTGGAATAGATACTCTGTAAGATTCCTTCACCAGAACACCAGACACACCAGAAAGGTGTTTCGTAGGGTTACTTTCTGGAGTTTTGAGAATGAGGATGAAATACAAAGAATCGTCAGAATAATATCGCCTTTTTAGGGACAATGTTACAGCTACATTGAAATGTACTGTGTGGGGCTCCATAGTGTAATGGTTAGCTCTGGACTCTGAAATGCACTAAGTTTGGGCATGACTGTCCAAAAAAATGCAAGTAAGTTATATTTTTATTTATTTTTATTATTATTATTTTTTAATCCTCACCCGAGGACATTTTTTTTTTTTTTTTGCAGATAGGGAGAGAGGGAGGAAGAGAGAGAGAAACATGGATGTGAGAGAGATACATCGACTGGTTGCCACCCACAAAAACCCAACCGGGCTGGGGACAAACTGCAACTGAGGTATGTGCCCTTAGCGGGAACCGAACCCAGGACTCTCCGGTCCTGAGCCAAACTGGCCAGGACATAAGTTATATTTTTAATTACAGCATATAAACAAATGTAAGGGAAAATGAAGTAAGATGAAAATTTTTCTCATCAAATTTATTTGCTTTCTTGGTACACACACTTTTAAGACCCTAGGAACCTACATAATTTATAAAACATTAAAATGCTGTTGAATATGACACTTTTGAGGAGAGAGTGTGCTCAGAACTTAAGCTGGATACATTAGTTCAGGTATACTAAGTATACAATAGATTTTCTGATTTTATACCTAAGACCAGAAGATGTGGTCACTAAAAAATAAAAATATATATGTAGGACTTAAGTATTCTTGCTTTGTTAAGCTGTTTGCTATAGTTTTCTCAATCATAATGTTATTCTAACTCTGAAAAGTGTGTAATCTGATAGCAGTGTATTACTTCAAATAAAGGCATTTACATAATAAAAAATCCCATAATGTTCTCCCTCTTCTTCCTTGACAAGTTTATTCTTATCCCAGAGGTCTCTGCCCTTCATTCTCCTTTCACGCTCTGCTCCATCCTGTTAGAGCTTATTTCCATCAGTATGTTCCGATAACATTGACATGACTTTGTGGACTAGACACTGCAGTTGCTAACAACAGCCCCTCTATAAGCTACCTTCCCAGCCGGTTCTTTAATCAGCTTCATGATTTCACTCACATGCCCACTGCCCAGCTTCAAGGTCCCAGTGAAATTAAATGGAAAAACAAAAAACAGAGAGAGAACTTTTATTTATTTATTTATTTATTTATTTATTTATTTTTTTATCCTCACCCGAGGATATTTTTCCATTTTTTGTACAGATAGAGTGGGAGGGAGAGAGAGAGGAAGGGAGAGAAAGAGAGAAACATCGACGTGAAGGGACACATCGAGTGGCTGCCACCCTCACGACCAACCAGGGCCGGGGACAAACTGCAACCGAGGTACCTGCCCTTAGCGGGAACTGAACCCAGGTCTCTCCAGACCGCAGGCCGACGCTCTAACCACTGAGCCAAACTGGCCAGGGCAGAGAGAGAGACCTTTTAGTCCAATAGCCTTGATGTCTAAAACAGAGCTTGGTTACCTTTGGTTATTTTTTTTCTCTCATGTCGATGTCTGCTTTTATTGATTGATTGATGATTGATTGATTGATTGATTTTTTAGTCCTCACCTGAGGATATTTTTCCAGTTTTTGTTCAGATAGAGAGGGAGAGAGGGAGAGACAGAGACAGAGACAGAGAGAGAGAAACATCAATGTGAAAGGGACACATCGAGTGGCTGCCTCCAGCACGACCCCAACCAGGGCTGGGGATGAACCACAGCCCAGGTACACGCCCTTGACCGGAATCAACCCACCACTCGTTGGTCCACAGGCCGATGCTCTAACCACTAAACAAACCAGTCAGGGCAATGTATGCTTTTACTTATTTATTTACCTTTTCACATTTTATCTTCAGATAGAGTGGGAGGAAGGGAGAAAGATAGAGAGAAACATTGATGTGAGAGAGACACATTAACGGGTTGCCACCCACACGACCCCAACCAGGGCCAGGGACGAATCGCAACCGAGGTACGTGCCCTTAGCGAGAACCGAACCAGGAACTCAGGTCCGCAGGCTGAGGCTCTGACCGCTGAACCAAACTGGCCAGGGCTATTTTATTTTTTAATTATTTTTTCTTTATTGATGTTAGAGAGAGAGAGGAAGGAAGAGGGAGAAAGAGGTAGAAACACATTGATGAGAGACATTGATTGGCCGCCTCCTGCATGCCCCCCACTGGGAATTGGGCCCACAACTTGGTCATGTGCCCCGACAGGGAATCAGACCAGTGATCTCTTGGTGCATGGGTCGATGCTCAACCATTGAGCCACACCGGCCGGGCTTGATGTCTGCCTTTAGAAGCAGCTTCTGCTTGTAATGGTCATCAGACCACTCTCTGCACCCGACCGTCTATCAGCATTTGACTTCCTTAGGGCCTGTGGTTGTCTGTATCCTTCAGTAAACGGGGGTCCATGGATGAGTGTGCATCACAAAAGGTACCAAGACAACAGAATCTACCCTTAACTTTTTATCTTTGAACAAAACAATTAATACTGACATAAACTCAAATAAAATTCATCTACATACTGAGACATGCTAATCGAGTAGAAGCGTGACTCTCATGAAGCAGTTTTCAAAGTCCCTGAAAACTCCTTAAAAAGCAGACAAAAATAAATGTGGTTCCTGAGTCCTAGGGAGGGACAGAAACCTGGCGTGTGTTCTGAATTATTTAACAAGTCTGACCCCTAGTGGTTGATTGGTGCTTCTCAGGTAGCTAAAGCACATCTGCTCAGCGGAGCTGTGATGGAGCATGAGGATGTCAAGAGGGCAGCTCGGAGGGACGGAGTCAGTGCACTGGGTTCAATTATGAACGTCACCGATCTTTGTTCTACCTTAAGTGACATGGACTTGAAGGCATGAGTTCCAGGCAGTCGCTTCACAAGAAGAATGTGCATGTTTCCTAATAATCATCTCACTAGAAACTATTTTACAGATGCTGTGTGACAGCTCTTACAGTAAATGCTTCCGACATCACTGTGTTCTCAGCAACCTTGGGAAACAAGGAGGTCGCCGGTTCGATTCTGGGTCGGGACACATGCCCAGGTTGTGGGCCTGATCCCCAGTGGCAGCCAATCGATGTTCTCTCTCATCAATGTTTCTATCTCTCTCTCTCTTTCCCTTCCTCTTCTCTAACATAAATAAAGAAAAAAATGTAAAACAAATAAGTATAATTAAAGCTGATGCAATTAAGACACTGTGACTTGCTGAGTTGCTCAAATTCTTATAACAAAAGTTAGTAGATTCAAATTGCTCTTCTAAGGACTTTACTTTCTAGCGAGACTCTAATCACCCGGCACACCGTGGGCAGAGGGACAGAGTGAAAGCAATTGTTCCTCTCTGATTAACGAGTAATAATAAACAATAATCAATAATGTTATCAATTAATATTTAAAATAAATAAAAAATTACTATCCATTAGCTGAAGAAGACAACTATTAAAAAACCTTTGCCTTAATACAGAGCTCTTGGTTTTATTTGCCATTCAATGGGCATGTGTGCATTTTTTTTTTTTTAGTTTTTAATTTGAACTTTTCCCCCCAGTTTTATTGAGATATAATTGACATAGAACATTGGATTACTTTTAGGTGTGCCGCATGATGTTTCCATAGATTGTGAAATGATGACCACACTGAGTCTCATTAACATTCATTATGGATCATATGAGAATCTCTCTTTGATCCTGTTTTTTATTTATTTATTTTAGGACATTATAATTCCCATCTGGAGGCTGCATTAGAATAGAAAGGACAATCAAAGAAATCCTTACTCCCTCCATACCCCTATTTTTCTGACCAGAGAACAAATTTCAAGACACAGATTAGCTGGCATTTGAAGTCTCCACGACCCGTCACTGTTGCAGAAGTCTGTGGGTGGCTCCTTCCGTGCCGTAGGGCTGCCAAATAGGGTGGTGCCTTAGGTCTTCTTCTCACTGAGGACAGCCCGCAGCCAGCTCCGTGACCTACTCCATGATTTTAGATCAATAACTATCAGATAAAATAGAAGCAGATTCATAGATACAGAGAATAGACTGACAGAGGGGGTTTGGGGGCTGGGTGAAAAAGGTGGAGGGATTAAGCAAAAAGAACCAAAACTCGTCAACACAGCCCTGGCCAGTTTGGCTCAGCAGTTAGAGCATCAGCCTGCGGACGGGTGAGTTGTGGGTTCGATTCCGGTCAAGGTCACGTACCTCAGTTGTGGTTTATCCCCGGTCCTGGTCAGGGTCATGCGGGAGGCAACCAGTTGATGTGTCTCTCTCACATCGACGTTTCTTCCTCTCTCTCTCTCCCCCTCCCTCCCACTCTATCTGAAGATAAATAGAAAAATATCCTCGGGTGAGGATTAAAAGAAAAAACCTTATAGACAGACAACAGCACAGTGATTACCAGAGGGAAAGGGGGGCGGGTGGAGGCAGAAGAGGGTGTATGGGGACAAATGGTGATGGCAGGAGACTGGACTTGGGGTGGTGAACACGCAATACAATATACAGATGACGTATTTATCGAATTATACTCCTGAAACCTATATAATTTCAAATAAAATAAAATAACATGCAAGAGAGAGAGAAAGATGCTGGGGCCCAGGCCATAAGCGTGGCTGGACCTTAGACGCTTTGCAGGCTGAGTTTTGAGTCACTCTGAAAGCCCTGTGGCACTGTTTGGTTTCTCGCTCATACTTTCTGGAAGAGCTGAATCCTCACCATGTCTAAGAACATCCCAGAGGGCCCTCCCGGATCCCTGTCTAAGTCAGAAATCCCTAGTTAGCCGGAGTGCGGCCTCCAGGGCATGATCCAAAAGACACCGATTAGAGCGTGTTCCTCGGTGTGACAAGGGAGGACTGGGGGGGACGCACGGGAGGGGCCTTGGGCGGGGGCCAGAGGCTCAGAAGCCCCGGTACTGTCGCTGCTTACAAGTCACCGGCTGTTTAAGGAGGGTGGGCCGCCCTGGAAAGACAGGCCAGGGCAGGGAATCAGCAAGCGGGGTCAGGACAGGGAGAAACTCTCCCCGGCCAGCCGCCCCTCTTCTGGGACGGTGCCTGTCGGCCAGGACTGTGGAGCCCTCGGGCTCACAGAGCTGTGTGGCTGTCAGCTCCGAGTGTGGAAGCCCAGTGTGTGCGCAGCCAGCTACAGTGGCCGAGTTTCCTACTGAGAGGGGGTTCCTGAGCCCCCTCCGCAGTGAGAAATGATCGCTGACCCGCCGTCCTGTCCAGCTGTGGTCGGACCTCTGCATCACTGGGGAGACACCTTTCAGTGGCATTATAGGAAGGTCACCTGCAGGCTAAGCCAGGGGACAGTGACTGCACTGGGCCATCAGAGACGATGTCAACAGCAAGACTGGGGAGCAACAGCCACACAGTGAAAACACCCACATTGCCCCATGAAA
Organism: Molossus molossus; assembly: GCF_014108415.1. NCBI lineage: Eukaryota > Metazoa > Chordata > Mammalia > Chiroptera > Molossidae > Molossus > Molossus molossus. The sequence continues at coordinate 9,198,613 of NW_023425359.1, read as the reverse complement.
TGGCTCGTATCTCGGACTGAGCCCTTGGACTGGGAGCCTCCAGGAGGCTTTTGTAAGATGGTCACGGCCGCCCTGACCACTTTGGCTCAGCGGTTGAGCGTCGGCCTGCGGACCAGACACGTACCCTCCCCCGCCAAGAAAAAGATGATCACAGCAAAGGGGGGCTCTTAGGAGGAAGAAAGGTGTTCTCACAACAGGACAGCAGATGCATTTAATTTGAATGTGAGTGGATGAGGCTTTGTTTTATGTCTGCAGTAGGCGAAGCAGTGTTACAGGTAGAATCTCGCTCTGTGCCCATTGAAAATCGTCACTCCTGTGAGTCCTGCCACTCGGAACTGTGCTCACTCGGGACAGCTGGGACGAACCGAAACACTGCCTTCAGCTCGAATTCCCATTCAAGTCCCGACTACTGGGGCCGGCAGGGACTACCCCCAGGGCCTGGGCTGTCACTCTAACAATAATTTATAAGGAGGGAGGGTAAAAATATCAAATATATTTCTCTACATGTACTTGTCTTCCCTGGCGTGTGTGAAAAATGGTTTTCATTCTTTCAAAGCACCAGAGATATACCTTCATCCTTGAAGTATGCACCTCCAACCGTGGCCTGGGCCCCGAAGAAATATTGAAAAGGGATACTTAGCAGAAAGGAAGAGAAAGTGAAAAATTCCCCTGTGGTGTAATTGATGGCTTGTGCGTGTACAGTGACGTCCCGGTAAATGAGACTGTTGGTCTGGGTTTTTGCAGAGGCTCAGCGGCTGTTCCACCCGCTCGCCACCAGCTCTTCCTCTTTCTACAGACTCTTAACACGCGTTTCTTCGTGTTTGTGTTTGGTTCTTGGTGGCGCCCCTTCCCAGTTCTAAATCCTTTCCGTTCCTCATCTTCGCCATCTAGCCTTTAAATTGTCAAGGTAGTCTGAATCTTGATTCTGTGTTATATACTTTGGTAAGAAAAATGTATAATTGAATATATGCAAATTAGTGAATTAACGTATAGCGAACTTAGACTTCACCTCGTCTCTTGTCTTCATTTCATGTCTAGATGATCTCATCAAGATTCCTGGCTTTAATTTAAAATGTATATATGTTAATGACAACAAGTGTATAATCTCCTGGTCAAACTCCAGCATGCCCCCTACACCCCCCATCCAAACCCCAGTCTCAAACATCCATGTAGACGTCAAACATTTTCGAAACCCAAATTCTTGCTTCCCATAGGTCAATGGCTGCACCATGACACCTTGGCGATGTTGCTTGTAGCCATATAAGCCACGCAGGCACAGGCTTGAGCCGCAGCTAATTAAGTCTTGTAGGTGTCTTGTGATTCCCCAGCATACACGATGATGGGCAGCTTGTAAGTGGCGGCTACAAGACCTACCCTACTAGGCTGCCCATCCCCCTGGAAGGCTGTAAGGAGTCTGTCCCCAGGTGCTGGTGAGATATGGAGCATTCTGCCCAGTCACCCTGAGAACAGAACCGCAGACTGTAAAACCGCTGAGTCAGCGAAGATTTGGCTTCTCGGCCAGAGCTGCTCCACACCCACGTTGCCACCTTCCAGCCCCTTTTGTTCTGGGGCATCATTTTGGTGTGTGGGATAAAGATCACCGGCACCTTTGACTTACTCTTTCTTTCACTGTCTATGTAACTAATAAAATGTCAAAATCCAAAAGTGTGTTTTTACCAGGAGGATCAGTCAAATCCAAGCCCGGGCCTTGGCTTATCCTGCGTGTGTGACGTTGACCTCACCCTGCGCTTCCTTCCTCTGAAATCTCTTCCACGATAAATTGCGACTCCAGCATTCAGGTTTCCCAAGCCCCGAAGTGTGGAGCTCTGGTGTCTCCCTTGCTCTTAGAGTCCTAATAGCCTAGATCCTATTGACTCGAATTGCAAAATATAGCAGAATCTGACGATGTCTCACCATCTGCGATGCGGACAGCGAGCTGCTCTCGCCGGGATTATTGCATCAGCCTCCTCTGTGGTCTCCCTGCTCACTCCGTGGTCTTCTTCAGAGTCTTCTCCTCCTAGCATCTGGGCTGTTTCTTTTCAACTATAAGTCAGAGCCCCTCAGCGTCCCATCCCATCACCTAAAAGTCTCTCCGCGATCTGGTCCATCTCCTTTGATCTCATCCTCCAGCACAGCCTGTCTCCCCTCGTCACTGTCCTCTGCCCTCCTCCCTGCGCCTCCTCTTCCCCGCTTCTTGCTCCTCGCGTGTGTTCCCCACCTCAGGACTGTCGCACTGCAGTTTCCTCTGCCTGGAACACGTGCCCTCAGATATGAGCACGGCCAACACCTCCACTCTCTTCATGCTTCTGCTCAAACATCCCCTTTCAGCAGGGTCTTCCTCGTCCCTCTCCAGCGAGCCCTTGACCTCCCTCCGCCCTTTGCATTTACTTTCTGTTCTTACACTGTCTCATTTTTCTCCCTAGGATCTATATCAACTGGTACAGGACTTATTTAGTCTTTAATTACTATTGTCTGACTCCTTCAAATAGAATGTAAGACCCATGCGGCTGAAGAATTTTTCTGCTCTGTTCCTTACTGTATCTCCAGTGCCTGGCACTTAGGTAGGTGCTCAATCAATATGTACTGAATGAATGACTGAGCCGTGAAAAATGTGAATACATTCTTTAATGAAACAACAGTGGACTCGGTGTTTATAGAGTTTATGCTTTAGATGTGTAAAATGGAATCAGTCTGTCCTGATGTTGACTGAATTGTCCCCCTTCGAAAGGTTAATATCTCAAAGCTTCATCGCTATTACTTGTATATTGATAGTTAGCTCAGCTAACGTGTGGTAGGTATGTATTATAGCCCGCCAGCCCCTGATCTCGGGAACGTCAGCCTCCAGTAATTCTATCTTTAATTCATTCAACATGTAGCGCTTGCCCATCAGAGGCTGGGCATGAACCTTACCTGCAGTCAATGCTGAGCGCTCAGTAAGTGGTGGTTGGTGTTCTAATTGTTTAGGATCCGAGGACAAGTGAATTGTTCGGAAGGTGAGAAAAGAACACCTTGTGTGACCTTTGAACCAGTCTCCGGGGGCTGAGGGGGCCTTGCTGGTGGAAAGGAGTGGAAGGTGCTATAGCCCAGGCCTCCAGCCACACTGCCTAAGGCGTGACGTGCAGTAGAGGCTACGGTGGCCCAGGTGTGGGAGCGGAAGTGGGAGATCAGAGAGAGAGGAAAAAAAAACTTGAATGTTTGGACATTTCTATTGTCTTTGCTTTAAGAAAAATAAGATTTTTGGACTGCTATTGGTGTTTTAAAATTCACACAAAAAATGAAGGTAAAATTATGTCATCTTGTTCACAGGACGTAAGTTTCTACTGAGTGAGAAAATGTCATCTTTCTTTAATTCCGTTTCCCTTGGAAATAGTGGTTTCAATTAAACGAGGAAAACAAACTTGAAGAACTTAAGCTTCAGGAAATAGGATTTTTTTTTTTTTTTCCGAAAATAAAAATATACAACATAGTTTGGTAAAATCAAACCATTACCAGATTCTTTTTTTCCCCCTGAAACAGATTTGATAGTTAATCTAATTGACTATTAAATATATTTATTTTATAAAAACCATTATGGGGTACTCTGTTTCATAGTTTTGGAAAGAAAATATAAGTAGTATTTAATCCAAAGCAAAATTAAACAAGCATAATTTTATTTGGAAATAAATACTTAGAAAAACTTACAAGTGTTCAAAAGAGTGAAATCTGTTTGAGTTTTACAAAATTGTTCACAGTAAAATGGCAGATCCAGGAAAAATACAATGAAACATTAGTCATTTCCCCGAGAAGAGAAAAACATCAGTCATGAAGAAGTGAGGGAAAACAAATGATGTCATGTTAATAACAGAGAAGACAGATCCCTTTGTAAAAGATGCTGTCACCAATCACAGACATGTTTTTGCAAACAGCCTGTTTCTTCCAGTGGAGGTTTGCAAAACATGACAATTGAGCTCACCAGCTCTCGAGTGGTTGCCTTGGGAGAAGAAATGGAGGTCATTCTCCAGCCTAGAAAACCAGCTGAGCCCTCTTCTGCCTTCTTAACTCCCACCCCGAATTTCCATCTGCCACACAGGAGAACGGAGCTTATTAAAAATGTATCAGATGAGGATTTCATTGGCCTTCAGATGTCCTGAAATTCATCCTACTGCGTTGAGATGTATTGTGAGGTGGCCTAGCATATTTCATTACTTCTCTTAAGAATGCATTCTGATAATTTCCAACTCTTAACAGCAACGACTCTTCTGAAATGTTTATCACAAGCTGGGGCTGCAAGTAAATCATCTCTTCCCGCTCAGGCATTAAGAAAACAAAAGCAAGACCTTTGCACAACCTCCCCATGTTCTACACCTTCATGAACGTTTCTTGGCTTTCCTCAACCCGTCTCCATGCAAGTGCTCACATGCACCTTTTCCCAAGTCTTCGCATCATCATCGACTGTAATCCACTTTTTAAAAATTGATGCACTTTTTAATTGTAATTTCCACTAAAGGAACAGGAAAATCCAAGCTGCCAAACATTAGCCCTTTGAAGAAGCTACTCATCCAGAGCCAGATGAGCACCTGAAGTCGGAACTCCTGAAATAATTCATTCCAGAACCACTCAGAAGAGTGAAGAGTAAATCCATCTGCACCTTGAGATAAAGTTGAATTCTCATGATTTACCAAAACAAAGCCATTTGGATATGGGCTCAAGGCAACACAGTGACTGGATTCTAAGCAACCAGGGATATGTGTCTGGGTACCCTTGGGATCCTAGGTGTGTGTGAATACATGCTTGTGTGCCGCTAAGAGGGCTCCTAAGGTCTGTCGAGGACCCAACAACTCTTACAAAACAATATTTTGATGAGTTAATTGTAAATGAATCAGAGACATACGGATTAAATTTCCTATAATGCACATGGATTTAAAAATTAAGGGAAAAATGTTTGGCAAAGGCAATTTTGGCTTTTGCCAGCCCCAAAGCTTTGGAAAAATAGTTGGAGATACTCAATAATCCAACTCGGGAAAATGTAGCCCACTGCCCCCTCCCTTTTATAAAATCTTTATTTGTTCACACACACGGTATCAGAAAAGTCCATGGAGACATTGCCATTGGAGACAATGCCTATTTCTAAACAAGACTTTGTGAGAAAATCTCTTGTTTATCTGGGAATGTGCCATGCATTTGCGTTTATGGTGCATAATTAATTCGGGAATCTTCTGAAGAAATAGTACTCTTCTTTAGCCCTCAGGAGAGAGAGCAGCGTCCGCTTCTGCCTGTGGGCTCGTGTCCGTCTGTCTCTACATCATAAATACGTTTCCAGAGGATTCTCAATGGGAAATATCTCCTCTTAATTGTTTCCAGATGTTGTTCTTAGTAGGGATGATTCTTCTGACTGAGTGTCTCCTAAATCCTGCTGGGTAATTCTGCACATGGTCATGGTTAACACAAGCGTGTGACGAATCCCAGATGTGGAAGTAATCAAAGTGATCTACAGATCTAAGGCGATCCTCTGGGGGACAAATGAGTGCTGTTGGGAGGTCAGAACAATTAATGAGGGTCACGATGAAAGGTTTGGTGGTCCTGGGGAGGGAGAGAGTAAGCAGAGTGTTTTAGGGGGAAAGAACGTCAGTCCCTCGTGTTTAAGAGTTACCCGTTCTGTCTCAGAGAACAGGAAGAGATACAGAGAAGTAATATAAAAAAATAAATAAACAACAACAAAAAACCTTTATAATTTAGTCATCATTGTGTGGGTACACCTCCTATATGTGTTCTGAAAACAAGATGACCACTTTTCTGTCCTCAACTCATAAAGCAGTGCTTGACAAAACTGTTTAATTAAAAACTATTAGACCCCAGTGTGGAGTGGAGATATGTATGATAGCAAGACCCGAAATAGACATAGAAAGCTGGGGCAGGGGGGTCTGGCGAACACATTGCAGAGGGTCCCAGCAAGACTGTCTAGGTGACGGAGGACAGCAGAAATCAATTCAGAATGGGAAAACCCTGCAACAACACCTATTTGTGAAATAAGAGCACAGTTCCATTCTTTTTCACTTGTAAAATGAAGAGAATGCCACATCCCTCCAAGGTCTGGATGAGAAGTAAAGAAATTCTATTTCGGGTGTTTACTTGGCAAGAAGTGCGAGATTAGAATTGCTTCAGGGGGCTTTACTGGGAAGAAATGAAGTTCTCACGTGTATTTTATTTAATTTTATTTTTTCTTAAAGAAATATATCATGCTTTTTTATTACACAATGTCAAATCAAATCATATTCAAGTACATAAAAAATACCTAAGAGACTTCTCTTTCTGCTTTCTAATTCTTCTCTCTTATCCATAAGGTAAGCAGAACTAGTGATTTAATATGCATCCTTCCATGTGTTTCTATATTTATGCAAATATATTAATGATAGGGCTTTTAAAAATGAAAATAAGAAAAAATAAAATGAAAATAAGGTCATTATATATATAATGCTATAAATTGCATTTCTTTTCTTTAATTTTTTTTTCTTTATTGATATTAGAGAGAGAGGAAGGGAGAGGAAAAGAGACATAGAAACATCGATGAGAGAGAACATTGATTGGCCGCCTCCTGCATGCCCCCACTGGGGATCAGGTCCACAACCTGGGCAGGTGTCCTGACCGGGAATTGAACCAGCAACCTCTTGGAGCGTGGCTCGATGCTCAATCTCTGAGCCACACTGGCAGGGCACATTTCTTTTCTTTAATATAATAGAAGCAAAAAACATTTTAGCTTATTCTAATTTCCAAGAATTATACATTATTTATGAACATAGATACAAACATCTGAGTTAAATCTTATCATAAAAGAATAGGGCAAATAGACTTTAATAAAAATGCAATGATGGTTATATTGATGGTTTAAAATTAAATATATTTATATTTTTTATCAATAGATCAAAGCAGACAAACTATATGTTTGCTCACTTTGAAAGATAGCAAGAATTTTTTGGTAAAATTTAACCTCACCCTATAATTTAAAAATATCTTTTTGTAAGCCATGAACAGAAGGATATTTTTCTAACATGATAAAACATGTATATATCAAATATAGGCAACCTCATTTTTGTTGTTGTTGTTAATCTTCACCCAAGGATATCTTTCCATTAATTTTTGGATAGAGTGGAAGGGAGGGAGGGGGAGAGAGAAACAGAGAGAAACATCCATGTGAGAGAGACACATTGATTAGTTGCCTCCTGCATGACCCCGACCCGGCCAGGCATTGAACCTGTACATGCCCTTGACCAGGACTCCAACCCTTAACCCTTCTGTCTGAGGGCTGGTGCTCTAACCATGGAGCCAAACCAGCCAGGGCTAGGAAACCTCATTTTAAATATCAAAAACAATAGAGCCAATCTAAATATATGAGGGAAAAATACAATTTTTGCTATTACCTGTTTAATTGTTCAAGCCCTCTATAATAAAATGAGACAAATGAAAACTTTCATATATAAAAGGAGATGAAATATAACAGAACACCCCCAAAAAAATAAGTTGCAAAACTATTATAACAAATAATAGAGAGTTCAGTAAGCTGGTTAATTGCAAAAATATACAAAAATCTCAATGTTTTCTTTATATCTGATAGAATTTTTAAAAATAGACTGTATAAAGGGTGTACTGTATAGAGAGTACAAAAATGTACAAAATACTTCTGAATAAATTTAATATAAATATGTCAAACTTTTAGAAATAAAATATAAAACATTACCAAAGAATTAAAAGATTATTTTATTGAATTAAGAGACATACTGTCTACTAAAGAGGATAAATTGATACTGGAAATGTGTTGGTTTTTCCCTAATCGATCTATAAGTAGTACAATTACTATAAAATTCTGATTGGCTTTTTAAACTTCATTTTCCTAAAGCTCTAGCAGAATAAATTACTGAAGATAATGAAGACAACTTTAGAAAGAAAAATTGGTATGTATGAAAAGACATAATAAAGCCATAATGATAAAAAATTCAATATTTGATATCTCAGATGCAAACCTATGCATATTTAATATTGTGTTAAATGGCATTTCTAATCAGTAAAATGATTATGGACTATTCAAAAGTGTGTAATTACTGGTTAGCTTTCGGAAGGAAGGAAGGAGGGAAAACAGGAATACAGAAAAGGAAGGAAGGAAGGAAAAGAAAGAAGACAGAAAAAGTTTGGCTTTGAAACCAACCACAAAACAAACTAGATGCTTTAATGTATCCAATATAACAATGAAAATTAAAGAGCATTTGTGGAACCATAAGAGAATATTTTTTAATATTGGGTGATGAAAAACTTTCTTAACATGAATCAATGAGGAAACAGATTGATGAATTCAAATAAAATTTTCAGGATTCTTATATATATAAAAAAAACAACCACAACCCACAAATAAATATTTGCAGCAAGACTGACAGCTGGTAAATGTCCTTGTCACTCTGGGTTGTGAACTCTAGGGTCTGGTCATAGACATCTCTCATCTCGAAAATACTTTACACTCCGGCACTGGTAGGAATCTACGCGGCTTGTTCTCTTTGTGACAGGAAATTGTCAGAGACTTTCTGAGGGGCGTTTTTTCCGTGTGTATCACAGGGTTTCGCACAGCTCTCGTCCCCAAATTCCCCCTTTCTAAGAAAAGAATCTTATAGACACACAAAAAGATTTATTTGCAAAATTCACGTTGCCACTCTCCTGCAAGTCTAGTGCCCCACAGCAGGGGACCGTGTATTTCCTTTGCACACATTCTCAGAATAAATTATGCTGTCATTCACAATGATGCTCTAGGGGGTTTAAACCTGGCCTGCTGCCTGTTTTTGTAAATAAAGTTTTATTGGAATGTAGCCAAGATCACGCATTTACATATTGTCTGTGGCTGTTTTCTCTCAACTGCAGAGCTGACTGCTCATGGCCAAGACTCTGTGGCCCTAAGTCTAAAATATTTACTCTGTGCTTTTACAGAAAGCTATGTAGTTCTCTCTCTCTCTCTCTCTCTCTCTCTCCTCTCTCTCTCTCTCTATCTCTTCCAATCAGTAAATAAATAAAAATTAACTAATGTTATGGCCGAATACTCAGTGGCCAGAGAAATGATTGTAGCTTATTATTAAATTTAAGGCAAAATATAAAATAGAAAGAAAGCATCATGTAAATTTAAATATATATTAATATACACATTCTATTTGTTTAACTATTACCTGAAATATACACATATATTACATCAAAAGCCTATCAACATAAAATGTTATTTTAAGCTATTGGCATGACCCAGTGTCTTTTTCTTTTTTCTTCTCCATTTTATCGAAACTTTCTATAATAAATATATATTATTTTTAAAGCCATTAAATATATTTATAAATGTTACTTAAAAATAAACTGTCCATGTTACAAGAGAACACCAGCCCCTGATTACCAGTTTCTGCAAGGTACATTTTTATTGAAACCCAAATCCCAATTTTGAGAGTTTATGAAAACCTCACCCCTAACTCCCATGGACACACATGCACACACATGCACACCTACACACACACATACACACACGGTCCAGCTGCATGTGTTTGTGAAGAGCATCAATTTTTTTTTGGGGGGGGAGTCTCAGAGGGCATAAGAAATTTCCTTTTTTTTTCTCAATTTAATTTTTGCTCCATTTTTCTCCCCCTCAAGGGGGGCGGTGGTTTTCTTCAGATTTGAGGGCTCTGTGTTCACTTACCGTTGGGAAAACAAATTGCTACATTTCTAGGGGTTAGGTTGGTGACATAAATCAAAATCTATGTCATAGAATTGATGGGAAAGAAGAAAAGAAGACGCTATGGAGTTGCCATGGTAACAGGCAGTCAGTCCCACAGATCTTAGGGGCCTCATCTTCCATGGTCCGTAATTACTTTTGCCTTGGGGCCTTGAAATGCAAGCCCACTCCTCTCGACTAAGTGGTCCACAAGCTAATCCATCCTCATTCACCCGCCAGAGCTCAGGAAGACTATTTCAGACTTGGGACCTACCTCCCTTCTGCTACCCAGAAAGGGAGGGGTTAAAGAATCTGCCTCCTAGCTATTAAATGCTTGGTAAATACTGAACTGAGCACCTAAAAATAAGCTCCTTTCTCTCCCGAAAACTGAAGTGCTCTCAGTTTGGAAATGTATTAATGTTTTCTATTTGCATAAAAATCTTACCTCCCAAAGCAGTCTCCATTTCTGAAACTCTTTCTTTGAAATGCCAAGTTGAATTTGGCGTCTATTTAATAATATGCAGAGACAGCAAAGAATAATAATAACACATGCCCAGTCCCACAGCAGAATGTGAGATGAGGGAAGATTCTAGCCTTTTCTTCACCTTGGGAAGACAGAATTAAATCTGTCTCACCAGAGGCAAAGAATGAGTGAAAGTATGAACCTGTCCAGTTATGTATCCAGTCCCTCCATCTCTACCCGGCTGGAGGGGGGAATTCCAGGGAACAGGAATCAGTTCAAAGACTTTTGGAGCTGAAAGAAACACGGGCATGTGCTGTGACCCTGAGTGTTCAGAAGGGGACTCTGACACCCAGACAGGTGATGTCAGTGGTTCAAGACCCCCCAGTGAGCTCTGGAACCGGGGTCTCTGTATCTCCATATTGAGCTCAGGGTCCATTGGCCGTATCCCCTCCACCGTGGTTCCCCCTGGGCAAGGTAACTGCTGGGATAATTGCATAATGACAGGCGGTGTGCTACCCTGGCAGCCTCTCTCTCTCGTTTAAATTCGCACCACAGCACGGAGGTAGCTATTTTTTCTTTCACAGATGAGGCAACTAAGCCTCGAAGAAGTGATGTAATTTAGACACAATCTGGAAGCAAATTCTGTTTAATTCCCAAACTGATTATCCCCGTTGGCTGCAAGAAATCCTTTGGTGCCTCCTTCCCAACTCACCTGTTAGCCCCCCATTGGGTTATCTGCAACGAGGCTTCTTTTCAAGGTGCATACGATCACACACCCCATGCTTTGGAAGCAACTCTCTCGCTACCTTTTCATTCCTTTTTCTACTGACATATTTTGGAAGATACGTGGTGATATTCCTACCCATACCTAGGGAGTGAATAAGCCTAGTTGACTTACAGATACTGTTCAGATTCTCAAAGTTCTTTTTAACTATGTAACCGCTATCAAGAAATTTAAAAATACTACTTCTAATACACACAGAAACCCTGAAAATTAGAGGTGACATTATTTCCCTCTTTTATCTTCTCTTCCCTCAAATACCTAGCTCAGTTACAAGTGCCTAACAGAAGCTCAATATCACAAAATAGCTTTAACTAAATTGGCACCAGTTTCCCTGGAGACCACAGGGCATTTGCATAACTTTCAAATCCCTGGATCCCACCATCCATCACTGGCTTCAGTGTCTGCAGAAGGGGAGAAACAAAGTCCAGTCAAAAAGCGCAGAGAGCCTCCTCCGAGCAGCAGGGTGCCGGCCTCGGCAGCTCCGCACTGTTTGGCAGCCTTTGGAATCTCTCATCCGTCACAGTGGAGCCAGACGCTTCCCCCTCCACGTCTGAAACCCGTGGCGTCCCCCGTGCTCTGTTCTCCTACACAGAGGCAGTCTTGCTTCTGACAGCCGCCCCTTGGAAATAGACACGCTTGGAGCCTGCCTGCTGGGTTTGGAATTGATGCGACTCCAACCCTAAACCAAACTGCAAAGTCCTTTGTAGCCAACTTTGGAGGAAAAAGTGAATAGGACAGTGGGGGAGGAGGCAGAGAAGGGAAAGGAAGACAAGCTGCAAAGTAAGAAAGATGTAAATAACTCTGCTGAGAAAGGCTTGGAAGGAGCTCTTTCTTTGTTAACTTTGATCCGTGAAGGCAGAGGGCGCTGGGGTGTCCGGCCTCTGGGGCCGAGGCCTGTGCATCCCCCTCGGCTTCTGCTTGAGGCAGTGAGGAGTGCAGAGCACAGGGCTCTATCAACCCTTCTAGTCACAGGAAAACTGTGCCCTGAGGGTGCTCACAGGCCTGCGGGACTTAAAAGGACTGTCCTTTACCCTGGCTGATGCTCTCTCCCTTCTGGGAGGCATTCCTTGAGAGGTGCTGTCATCCTGGCTTTGTTCTGGCTGCTGCTATTGGTTGCTTTGCTTCGATAAAGTGTTTCCTCACTCCATCTATGTCACCTTCTTCCTACTCCGCCAGGTGATGGCGTGTACAGCAGTCCATGGTGACTTACTGCACGTGGGACAGTGTACAGAAAAATGAACATAGTCTCATTCAGTGGAAACCAAGCAAATTGAGCTAACGTGCCTGGCACTTCGTTATTCAAGACAGGCCACAGCATCCCTCCCTGCTGTGTATGGGGCTATCCAGAGACAGGGAACTGATATTTGATTGAATCTCAATCAAATGAGATCACCGTGATTGAAACAAATGAGATAGCTGGAAACTCTGTGAACAGACCACTCCACCAAACAAACAAATGCTACCCTTAAATGATGTCTAAGCAAAAGGAAACATTTTATGCAAAGAAAAAGAAAGAGCTAACACATACTGAGATAAGAAGAGATTGTGTCTTGCTCCATCCAGGCTCCTGTAACAATGTTCGGGCCGGGTGGCCGAGGAACCATAGAAATGAACTTCTCCTAGTTCTGGAGGCTGAGAAGTCCCCGCCCGGGGCCCTGGTACACTCAGTGTCTGGTGAGGAGCTGCTCCCTGGTTCTGAGATGCCTGTTTTCTCCCTGTGTGCTCACAGGACGGAGCGGGTCTGGGGAGCGGGTCTGAAGGAGTCTCCTTCATATCACCACGAATTCCACTCAGGATCTAATCATCTTTCAAAGTCTCCACATTTAACACCATCATATCGGGGACTGGGTTTCAACATACGAATTTTGGAGGACCCACATATTCATTCCAAAGCAGATTTCATGAGAGTAAGTAGTCATTTATATTTTATTTAACCTGAACATTTCCTGGAGAAGGTTTTGATTCAGAAGCTGTTTGCGAGATGAAAGGAAGCGATTAAGCAGGCTTGGAATGGGAGAAGTGTGGTCAATTAGCAGCTTGCACAGAGGTCCTTAGTATGGACCATTAGTTTTGGGGGAACCAAGGAGAGCATTCAAGAGAGGATTTTTCTCAAAGAAGACGCTGCCTCTTTCTTGACTTTTGCAGAAGAACTAAGATCCTAGTGGAAAGGGTGGGAAACCATGATGACTTTGAGATGATACAGGCACATAGATTAAACAGCACAGACTGTAAATGGACTGATGAATTGATTTGGAGAAGGGAAATGAGATTTGCTACTAGACTAGAATCTCTCTCTATTCAAGATAAGGCGGTGCGTCCCAGTCAAAGTCAAGTTGATGTTGACACAGTTTTCATCCGGAGATGATTATCTTCCAGCCTATTCAGGGAAGAATTGGACATTGTAGATCCAAAAGATTCTCCTCTATCAAAGTGATCCAAGGTGTAGAGATGGTTAGCTCAGCCAGTGGGCACCATGCTTGACTTTCTTCCAACTCTACAGTGAATAAAGTCCCTCAGAACCCCCTGTGCCGGTCCCGTGTGTCAGGAGACATTTCTGGGATTCCTCAAAAGCCCTGAGGGGTTGGAGAATACCTAACTATTTTGAATTGCATCAAGTTTGGATGTAAAGATTCTTTACAGTCCCAAGTTGTTGAGCACCTCACGCCTACTATTGAACCCTTACACCGTGCTCTTCGACAAGCCTCTGAGCCAGCAGCAGAATACTAGGTGTGGCGGAAGCCCACAGGTCAGGGACGGGGTGGAGGGTGCAAGATGGACAGCAAGAGGGAGGAACAGGGCAGGGAGAGAGGGTGGAATGAGGGTGTGTAACCACATAGACCACCTCGGAGCTACTGGAGGCGGAATCTCTACTCCAAAAGACTACAAGATGGAAAATGTTCCCGAGACTTAGATCTCTCGCTATATTTGGAACTCACGAGTTAATTTCTTCTAGGACATGAATGTAGAGTTCATCTTCTGCTCGGTGGTCTTACTGTGCACTGTCGTGCTCTTTCTTCCAACTGATCTGTCTTCTCAAACTTTTTTAGAGAATGAGAGGGAAGGGGGGTCAGAAAAATTAGTGTGTAGTATTATTTGCTATTGTTCAGTGAGGTAGAGAACAGTGAGAAGTAAGGGCTTTGGAGCCAACCAGCTGACAGAATGTACACTGTACAGGGTGGGGCAAAAGCAGGTTTACAGGTGTTCATATAGGAAATCACACAATAAATAATAAAAGAATAAACTCTGTGTTTTGCGTACTCACAGCTGTAAACCTACTTTTGCCCCCACCCTGTATATTTAGTAACGGAGGGGGCAGAATGATTTTGAAATCAAGAGGATTCTTAAACCCTAAGGAGGCTGACAAACAAGTAAGCATGAAATGATTGGAAGAGAGAAAAGAAGTATCGACATTGAGTAAATAGAAGACCCACCAGAGAGGGGTGGCTCTGGGCCAAGGCAGAGCAGGGCTGGTCCTATTTACAGCCTGGGGGGCGGTCCAAAGAAAGTCATGAACTAGAGTGAGCAGGTGAGGGCACGTTGGATGTGGAGCAGACATGGCACAGGGACTGAATGGGAGCAATAAAGGTCTCAAGAGCATGGGAGTAGACCATGGACAACCTTTCCAGCCAAACTTCATGCCATTCAAAACAGGAAGTCATTGCTCAGTATGGGCTAATCCGATTAAGAGTGGGCGTGAAGAACAGTTGGAAGCAAGACTTTGGAAGGGAATAAAAAGGCAATCATTTAGACAGCCAATGATGAGAGCCAGACCTTGCACAGATATGTAGTAAGAGCTGGAGAGAAAGGCCTCAGTTGCTGAAGATAAAAGCTAAAACACTGGATTTACTTTACAAAATGGAAATTCCAATAGCATCTAAATATTATTTCTTTTAAATCTGGGATTTGGCCATGCCCGTGTTTCGTACATGCAAAGCGTTTGATTGGTTGACTAAAACTGTGGGACTGTTTTTGTTATTTTTGTATCCAGTAATTCATTTCAAAACTGTCAGTAGAATTTCTGTTATGGTGCTTCTGGTTTAGTGGAAAAGAATGTGCTATTTAAGTTTCCATAGTAGGAAGGGTGAAAAGAGAGACAAGAGACTGATGGTTGTTTATTTTAAATCCTGCAGTTTAGAACACTAAGGCCGGTGCCTCCGTGATCAATGTTCGCAGCAAAAACCTGTCTGGAAAGAAGTGGAATGGAAATTTTGTCTTTTGAAAGTCATCTCTGCTTTTTGTTCATCTTATTCAGGACACCATCAAGTGAAGCTTTTCTTGGACGTCTGTTCTGAGGTTAGAAAAATTTCCAAAAAAAGAAGAAACACCTTCTCCCGGATAACTTCTTCCTCCTGGAAATTGCTTTACTAATTCACTCAGGGGGTTTTCTAATCCTGTGAACATAATTCACTTTAGCCTTGGAGATGAGGAGGCTGCTGCTTTGTATATGACACCGAGCGGTCCCTGCCCGATGTCAACAGCTCTGCATCAAGCTTTCACTGAGGACTGTCAACCTATTGAAGTGATCTTGAATGGGACCCCTGGATTCACAGAGGGGATGAAACAGGATTTTTGTGTAATTGGCTGGGGAGAGGGCATGAGGGTGTATAGGTATCACACATCTGTTCTCAAACTTGTTGCTATGGATTTCTAAGGAATGTTCTAGTATCTTTAGATTTAAATCCAGAAGTGTGTATGTGCTCAGTGATTCAGCATTCTCAGTAATTATCTCTACCCTAGAAAGTTGCAATGACTTTTCAGGGCATAAGTCAGGAATTTTTTAACAACAGTCCAGTGGCCGTAATGCTATCTCAGGTTTCTCAAGATGTTAATGACCAACATTCAGAAGGCAAAGAAATATCTATATTTAGGGTATGCTATTCCCTGATGGTTTATTCTTCTTCATTTTGTCAGTTAAGAAGTTTGGTTATTAAGCCAAAATGCGTCTTTCGCTCAACTGCTACCCCTCTGCTAGCCTCTCCCTCCTGTTCCTTCACAGTACTTATTGATTCTTGTATCGTGGCTTTATAAAACAATTGAAAATTTCCCTCTTCAATAATCCTAGAATGTTCATGTCCTCAGCACTTAAATATTCAGTGTCTATCTTATAGGATGAGTAAGAGTTTCGCAGGAAAACAACTGTTGTGAACAAAACTGTGTTACTCCCAAATTTCAATTTTTGAATACTTATGTATTCAATGTGACTCTATTTTGATATAGGATCTTCAAGGAGGTAATTAAGTAGGTCAAAGGGTAGAGACCTAACTCTGTGGGAATGGAGATCCTACAAGAAGAGGGAGGGTTATCAGAGGTCACTCTCTTTGCATGTACACAGAGACAAGATCGTGTGAAGACACAGGGAGACATTGCCTTCTGCAAGATGAGAAGAGAAATGTCACCAGAAACCTTGATCTTGGCCTTCTACTCTCCAGAACTGTGAGAAAATAGATTTCTATTTTTTTGAATCATGGAGTCTGCTATAGTCTATATAGCAGCTTGAGCAAACTAATGAAAACAGAGTGTTGCAAGAAGAAATTTCTTGGAAGGATGATGAGCTCTTGCAAAGACCGAGAATGGAGAAGGGTATAGTACGTAGACCTGATGTGATCAGCGTGCAGAATGCCTGAAAGGGATAGGCTGCTTATGGGAACGGAGAGGTCGGTTCTAGGGAGACTGGGAAAGACCTTGTGTACTGTGCCCAGAACATCATTATGGGCCATGAAGGAGCTAGCAGATGATTTCTACCATACATTCAAATATTTTTTGTGACTGGGAATTCTAGCATCTGCCAAGATTTATAGGCAATACATACAACTGGCTTCCTGGTTTGGGTACAACAGTGTCTCTTGTCAACCCCTTCACTTTTTTTTTTTTTACCATTTGTGTCCAAAGAATCTTTATTGAATAAACTGGTTCTATTCAGGTCTCTTACAACTTGGTCTTTTGTATCCATGTGGAAGTTCTTTGGGTTCATCAGTATTTCAGAAAATCCAGCCTTCTCTTTCTTAGTGTGCTGGTTGGAAGGCAACATACCAGACCCGACCTCAAACTAAATTTAGAAAGTGATAAACCAAATATAAGGAGCTGATGTGAAATTTGCTTAGGTTGGAAGTCAAATAAACTACACATATGTAGCTTTACAGTCATAACATGTCCAAATAAACTAACATGAATTCTGTGAGGTGAACCTTTTCCTTGCCACAAGAGGATGGAATCTGTGATCATGTTAAACTGGGGTGATTAGTCCTGGCCAGGGTGGCTCAGCTGGTTGGAGCATCGGCCCCTGCACCAAAAGAGTTGCAGCTTCGATCCCTGGTCAGAAGGAGTGCTGGTGGCAACAGACAGATGTTTTTCTCCCACATCGATGTCTCTCTCTCTCTTTCTCTCTCTCCCTTCTTCTCTCTAAATCAACGAAAGGACATGTCCTTGGGTCAGGATTAAAAAGATAAAAAATAAATTAAAATAGAGCAATTTAATCATGTAACTCATCAGCCTCTCAGCACTACTAAAAAACATTGGTTTTTTAGATTTTATTCATTGATTTACCCATTCGTTGACTAAATCACACATTAAACTAATATATGTTAAGGGCTGACCATCTTCCAGGCTGATGTGTCACATGCTGGGGTTTCAGCATCGAGTCACAGTGTCTTCTGATTGGCTGGGAAGTCGTACACTGAGTAAATCCTTATAAGATGATGTGCATTACTGAGGAATCAGGGTGCTAAGGAAGCGTGAAGCAGGTGGTCCTAACTGAGCTGAGGGGCATCGGAAAAGCCTTCCTGGAAAAAGTGGTAGTTAAACTTAGACTTGAAAGATGAGTGAGAATGAGGTAAAGAGCTATAGAGGGTCCGGAGTGAATGTCCTCCTAGGGATCTACCATTAGTCAAAGTGGTTTCTGACCTCAAGTAAGAAACAGTTTCAAAGAATTGCCTTTGGAGCATCCATCCATCCCAGCATCTTGGCTATGATTCGTTCATCTCGTGAGTTAGCTAAGTCTGTTGATTACACATTGCGTGGAGGGCAGAGGGATGCAAATAGCTGACGTGCTTGGCTCCACCCCAGCTTTGTGTCTATGAAGAGGGATGACCTCGGGAACGGTCGCGACAAGGGAATGCGCTGGCATCTCATCTTGGGCGTCAGGGACTTTTGAAATCATTGGCAACTGTGTTAAATAAAAACATGCGACGTAAACTATTCCACAGTGCCTTAATTACATCCAAATTATCAAACTGGAATTTAAAAACTGGTGCAGCTCTCACCTCGAGAGAGTCAAACATCCCAGAGTGACCATGTTCGCTGATGACAACAGTGTGCCCAACTTTTCAGGTACACCGGGGCACCATAGAACTTCTAAAGAGAGAACATTTCACAGTTTTTTTTTTTTTTAATCTTTTAATTTTGACTTCTAAGGCAGTTTTTTATAACAAAGTGTTTAAGAATTATTCTTAACTCTAATTTTTGTTCTGAACTGCCTTTAACTGGTTTGCATATTCCTACCCAGTCACTCTATTTCGGTCGTTTTTCTTTCTTGAGTCCCATTTTCACCGACATTGTTCCGTTTTTCTTAGACATGCTTTCTCCTCCCATCCAGCAGGCTGCTTTGCAGTCTTGTGTTTATTCACTTGGCGTGCCTTCTATTCTTTTTTTTTTTTGCCATAAATATTCTCTGGATCTTTTCTTCCATAAATTTTCCTATGATTCTGATTTTTCTTTATTATTTCTTTCCTTATTGTCCGGGCTTTGGACTCTCCATTTGTATTTCCTTGTTAGTGTGCTTTGACTTTGGGGGCACATATAAGAATTTTTCTCTTTCTTATCCCAGCCCCACATCCTACTTTACATATTCAAATAAGCTGATGGCGGTACCACTGGAAGGGAAGATACCAACTCCGCCGTAATTCACGTCTGCTTAGAAACCATTGCGCTTTGGTGACCAGTGATTACTGGTTCGTTATCACATTCAACTATTTATATTCCAATAGTATCTGTATTTATGTGTCTGTATATGTATGCATAAATAGTAACCAATTTCACACATCAATTATGTACTAGGGAATTTATAGATTTCCCCTTACCATTATCTCTGTTAACACTTACACTAGGCTTTGAGGTAGAGTCATCCTCCTTATGGGAGACGGAGCCCAGAAGAGTTCAACACATTCCCAAGAACAACAGCCTCCTAAGTGGCGAAGCCAGAATTCAAACCATGGTACTGTGCCTTTAAGTCCAAATATCTTTCTACCTCTCTTACTATTACTTACACTGTTATTGGCATTAGGCTTAACAGTCAGTCAGGTAATGTATGAGGAAATGCTTTCTGTTAGTGAAAAAAAATTCTGTATAGCCCTGGCCGGTTTGGCTCAGCGGTTGGAGCGTCGGCCTGCGGTCCTGAGAGACCCGGGTTCGGTTCCCGCTAAGGGCGCGTACCTTGGTTGCGGTTTGTCCCCTGCCCTGGTCGGTTGTGCGGGTGACAGCCACTCGATGTGTTTCTTTCGCATCGATGTTTCTCTCTCTCTCTCTGTTTCTCTCTCTCCCTCCCACTCTACGTGAACAAAAAATGGGGAAAAAAAATGTCCTCAGGTGAGGATAAAAAAAAAAAAAAATTCTGCATAAACACTAGCAGTAATATCAATAACTTACTGAAGAAAATTATTTTTTCTTGGACTCATAACTGATCGTACGAACGTGAAGCAGGCTTGCGAGGGAGAGAGAGAGGAACACAGGAGTGCTGGTGGGACCTCCTGCACCGTGGCCGGGCCTGCACCCCGCATCCCCATCGGAGGGACATGCAGGGGAAACAGCTCTGTAACCTGGGGTGTGACTCATGCCCCCCTTCCCCCCATGCTGCTGACTTTTGGTTTTCTCTCTCTCTCTGTCTCTCTTTTTAATGTTTTCACTGATTTTTTTTTAGAGAGAGAGGAAGAGAGAAAGACACAGAAACATCAATGTGAGAGAGAAATATGATTGGCTGCCTCCTGCTCGCCCCTCTACTGGGGATCCAGCCCGCAACCCCGGGCATGTGCCCTGACCCGGAATCTAACCCCGACCTCTCAGTCCACGGGTGATGCTCAATCCACGGAGCCACACTGGTGAGCTGGTTTCTCTTTCTCGACCTCTCTGTAGGTGAGGGCTTCAGGCATAAGGTGCCCCAGGCTACGTACTTGGTGCCCAACACTTCTGTCTTTTCAAAGCTGTGCCCTCTTATTCTGGACCGAGTTCCCCCTGAGATCTCTCAGTTGGGCGCCGTACCCCTGGGAACAGCCACGCTATCTTGTCACATGGGATGTACTCACTGGGCCTCTCTGCTGCTGCTTACCTGGACTACATCATCCCCCCAAAATGTGTCCCAAGGCCACCACCCCTTGATCCTTAACTCGGTGTGGTTCCACAAACTTGGACATGACAGCAAGGAACGTGGTAAAAATCAGTAGGTATTGGAGATGTTTGAGAGTACTGTGTCTTCAGTCTCATCATCATCATCATCATCATCATCATCATTATCATCATCATCGCCACCACCACAGTCCAGTTAACTGAGGGGAGTGGCTAACCCGTGCTGCTCACTTCATATATATTATTTCTTACTGGACCTGTGGAATGTGGGTATTATCACACAGTCTGGGAAAGTCCTAAAGCCCGTGGCCGTGGGGTCCTGTTTATTGACTGAATTCGGCCAGCGCGGGGCCTCGCGGAGAGAGTGGACCGCACAGGCAGGCTCGTTTCCAGCTGCGGGGCAGGGCGCCCCCCGTCCGAAGGAGCTGGGCCCGGACTACTGTTGGTGTGACGAGGGCAAAATCGAAGGCCTCACAGGCGAATTTGAAGAACTGGAGTTAAGTCCGATCAGCGCAGGCTTCGCCTCCGCTGCAAACTTACCAACGTTCACCAAGCTCACGAAGTCTGAACTAGGGGTAACAGGCCTCGGGGGGCTGGAAGCATTGGCAGAAGAGTCTGAAGCTCAGCATGTGAATTTAAGTGGCAGCAAAACTAAAGACCTCAGCACCGTGGAGCCACTGAAAGAGTTGGAAAACCTCAAGAGCTTCGACCTTTTCAGGGGCGAGGTAGCCAACCTGGACGACACCGGGGAAATGTGTTCAGGCTCCTCCCGTAGCTTACACATCTGGATAGGTCCGACCTGGACCACTAGGAGCCCCGACTCACAGCCAGGGCTGGGTAGAGGGCCTGGACTGGGCCTGGCCCATGAGGAGGACCAGGGAGGAGGGGGAGAGGGAGGGGAAGGGGAGGACAGGGGAGGGGGAGGAGCAGAAGGAGGAGGCCCAGGTAGAAGAAGACAAGGAGGATGAAGAAGAGGAGGAAGAAGGTGAAAAGTTGGGCAAGTGGAGAGGAAGAGAAGGATGAAGAAGGTTATAACCTTCTTGGTGCTACCATTTATCAACATCTTGGTTATTTGCTCTTGGTATTGATGGCGTTTAGTGTGTGATTATCTTCCTTTTCACTGCTACTATCTCTGTCATAATTCTTGCTGTCTTTAAGTCCATATGGATGATTTATTGTCTACCCTAGTTTCCCTGTCCTTCCTGCTTCGTTTCAGCAATTGTTCCTTGTAATCCACCCTAGCGCTCCACGAACTTGTCACACTCTAGATGGGGTGATCCTTTCCTAACGTGGCCCAGCCCCTTTCTACCTACGCAACTTGCACAAGCCAATGCTTTGTTCTGAAGTTTCTTCTGTAAAATGGGTCTGTGTTTCCTAACTCAGAGAAGTCTTATACAGTTTGAGTAAGTTCACGACTGTCAGCATCTTAGTATTTCGTCTGGCGCATTGTCTAAGTGAGTGATAACAATGACTATTATTGTTAATGTTACTACAGTCATGAGCTGCTCAACAACGGGGACATGTTCTGAAAAATCCCTCATTGGGTGATGTCGTCATTGTGCAAACACCAGAGTGCCCTTACACAGACCTCCACTGCAGAGTCTCCTGTACCCTCAGGCTGTGTGGTGTGGCCCACTTCTAGGCTAGGAGCCTGGACCACATGTTACTGTACAAAACAACATGAGATTGATCAAGCACAAGAGAAAATGATGCCATCCAGAGGCACGGTGCACGCGAGATGGACGAGGCTGCTGCTGGGCTAGCATGACACACTGTTCACAGTCAATATCATTCTACAAGTGAGAAAGTGCACTGCAGAATAATGACAAAACGTACAATACAGTAAATACAATAAGCCCGTGACAGTCATTTACTATCATCATCAAGCATTATGTACTGTACACAGAGTATGTGCTGCACTTTTATACAACTGGTGGTGAGTTGGGTGTTTGCACCTGCATCCCCACCCACGTGAGCAACACGTTGTGTTACAACGTCCTGACAGCCATGGCATCGCTAGGCGGTAGGAACTCTTCAGCTTTATCGGAATTTTACAAGACCTTTGTTGTATATGTGATCTGTTGTTGGCCATAACGTTTCTATGAGGTACATGACTGGACTACAGTTACCACCTACAATACCTTAAATATGTGAGCATCACTTTCCATTCATTTCAGCTAACTGTGATTCTCACCCTATAACAAATCTCCATCCATCTTGAGCCCCCAGTTCATTTGTTCTACCATTTTCTGTTTTAAAATATTTAAAATAAAATTTTTTTTATTTATTTTTAGAGAGAGGGGAAGGGAAAGGGAGAGAGGGATAGAAACACCAATGCGAGAGAACATCGATTGGCCGCCTCCTGCATGCGCTTCACTGGGGATCGGGCCCACAACCTGGGCATATGCCCTGACCGGGAATCAAACCAGCGACCTCTTGGTGCATGGGTCCATGCTCAACCACTGAGCCACACTGGCCGAACTCACTCTACCATTCTCTACTATTTACCTCCCACCTCACACGTCCTTCCTCCCCTCTTTGGTGAGCTTAGCCTCCATGATCCAGCTCAACAAACATTCCCTCACAAACACCCTCTTCTCTGTTCATCCTCTCCCACAGTCACACCTGTCTGGAATTTACAAACACCTACTTACTCCACACCCACCCCCAGCACAGTTGAAATAGTCTGAGAAAAGCCACCCAACCAAGGTGACTGGATACGTCTCAAATTAAAGACCACAGGTATGAAACAGGCATTCAGCAAAGTCAGACGATTCTTCCCTGCTGCCCCGGTCACTTCTCTCTCTCCTCAAACCTCCAGCACCTCAACTCCTCCTGCTGTCACATGTTGACTGCATGGACCCCTGGATTGTTACACCTCCACCCAGAGTCAGGGCCTGCACCTGCCTTCCCCATTGCCAGCGGAGTAAGCATCCTGCTCTTGCCTACGACCACCTCTGCACTCTGCACGAATCCCTTGTTACAGACGTAGACCTGTGTGCTCCAATGGTCCCCTTCTCAGCTGCTTGAGAAGTGTTGTTCCAAGGTGTGCATGCATGTTTCTGTCATCATTCAGCTACAAATGCAAGTGTCAGCCAAGCAGAGGGGCTTCCTGCTCCCCTAAAGCCTTTGTCTATCATCCTCCATCACATTGCTTTCCATTCTCCATTGCACTTGTCAGGACCAGAAACGATCTTCGCCATTTGTGACAGTCTTCGTGTCTCTCTCATTTGCATGAAAGTAAGCTCCATGAGAACGAGGTCGGCACCCACTTCGCTGTAACCCCAGCACCGGAACAGTGCCTGGTACATGGCAGGCTCACAGTGAATAGTCTTTGAATAACTGATTGAGGGGTTTGCGCTGTTTCTACTACACCAGACTTTCTCCCCTCTGCAGACAATCCTAAGGGCAGAAGAAGCTGGATGGCCATTTTCTGGAGAAACACAGCCTGTTGTTTACTATGACAGGTCCTGTTTGAGGGAACAAGACAACAAGGAGCAGGGAATAATCCCAGCGGTGCCACAAGGAGGGAGAGAGGATGGAGTCCCTGAAACTGGGACCAGAGGGAGAAACGCTCAGGCCCCGGGGGAGTTTACCTGTAGCTGGGCAGAGCTTGCAAAACAATATTTTGCAGAAACAGTGTGTACACAGACGGTTTGAACTGAAATGAAACATGCACTCGGATATTTGACTCCTGAAGAGAGTATCACGATACTACTGAGCTGTTTTATCTATTTATATATGTCTCCAACTGAAATGTGGAACAGGCCATGGTCAACCACATGTCTTAACAGAGTGGTCTTTGGGCTTTTCATTAGCAGCCTCATTTCAAAGGGTTCGAATAGGACGATTGAACAGAAAGATTCTTCTGGATTTGAAAGGTTTGCCAGAAGATCAGTTCACCCAGTCCTGGAGGTCCATAATGTCAAACTATGCCACTTGAAAAGTGACATTTTTAGTTCACCCAAGAATATTTTTTGAGGTAATTTTTATAGAATACAGAATATGTAGTTAATTAGTTTTATTCCCAAATTAGAAAAATAAGGCTCTCTCATTTTATAATACAGGGTGTGGCAAAAGTAGGTCTACAGTTGTGAGTATGAGAAACACAGAGTTTATTCTTGTGTTGTTATTTATTAATTATTGTAATATTTTCCATGTGAACAACTGTAAACCTACTTTTTCTCCACGCTATATATTTCAGTTTCACAATTCTAACTATTCTCACTTCTTAAAATAGTTAAAATAAATATTCTAGAGGTAAAAATTAATTTATCAATTTTATGAAACATGAAATATTCCATTATTTTGAAGAGTTTTGAAATGTTGCTGTTTATTTTGGTCTGGTCCTAGGAGAAGCATATTTTTAGTTCTTATTTTTATTCTCAGGATTTTAATGATGGTAATTTATTTTAATTTAGCAATACATACCAATCAGGTATTTAGAGAAAGAAATGAGATAAAATAAATGGATTAAGATGTTTAAGGTAAAGTATCCGGTGGTGGGTAGGTGAGCGTTAATTGTACAATGATTTGAACATGTCTATTTAAATTTTTTATAGTAAAATATCAAAAAGCAAATTTCGATCAAGGTAATTGACATGACGTCCTTGATTGTTAGCAGAAGTTTTCAGTTCTCTTCTGATTATGCCTGGTTCAGATGTCATAGAATTAATTGTGTAACCCGAATGTATGGATGACTAAACCTTGAAAGAATGTGTTTTCTCGTCAATAGAAACAAAACTTAATAATATTGACTCTTGGTTCACATGGGTTTATACTTGGCCAGATTTTTCAAGAGGAATGACCTGCCCTAGGATTATGGGAAAGGAGAACCATGATTTATTTGAAATTCATTACATGTCAGATCCGGGGTTAAAGGCTTTGTGTACATTCCCTTGTTTATTATACACAGCAACAGAGTTGGGTGAGGGGCTCACTATTTTATAGATGAGAAATCCATGACTCAGAAATTTTAAGCAAGTTACCCAAGATCATTAAGTTAGGTAGGGGCAGAATTGGGCTTAAGTCCGGGTTTGTTTGACTCAAATTTGTACCCTTGAAAAATACACTTACACTTCAAGAGCCTTATTAAAACCTCCATGTCACTTGATACAGAATCTTAAAGCTAGTAGAATCCTCAGAAACCATCTGTTACCAATGCCTTTGGTTTACAGAAGAGGAATAATGTACAAACAGGGCAAGTAATGAATTCGGTCATATTGCTTCTTAGTGGCAGAGCTAGGAAAGACTAAAATGGTCATTCCATTGTATCAGAATGCTATTTAATAGAAAATGCAGACATAGAGGTATAAATTAAAGTGATCTGATTGGCCTGGCCTGTGTGACTCAGTGGTTGAGTGTCAACTCATTTACCAAGAGGATGCTGGTTCAATTCCCAGTCAGGGCACATGCCCAGGTTCTGGGCCTGATCCCCAGTGCGGGGCATGTAGGAGGCGGCCAGTTGATGTTCTCTCTCATCGATGTTTCTGTCTCTCCCTCTAACTTTCTCTCTTTCTCTCTCTCTCTCTCATATCAATAAAGAAAAAAAAAATTTAAAGTCATCTGATTGTTTGGTTAAGTGACACATTGAGTCTAAAACCAGCAAACTGTGTCTACTATGGGATGACTCGATTTCTCATGGCCATTTCAACGGTTGGT
Organism: Molossus molossus; assembly: GCF_014108415.1. Classification (NCBI taxonomy): domain Eukaryota; kingdom Metazoa; phylum Chordata; class Mammalia; order Chiroptera; family Molossidae; genus Molossus; species Molossus molossus. The sequence continues at coordinate 9,172,669 of NW_023425359.1, read as the reverse complement.
TTATCTCTTCCCCCCCACCCCCCACCCCCCACCCCATCTCTCTGAGGTGTGTTAGTCTGTTCTCTACTTCCATAACTCTCTATTCCTTTTGGTCGACAGCTTATTTTGTTCACGATGTTCCATAAATAAGTGAGATCATGTGGTACTTGTCTTTCTCTGACTGGCTTATTTCACTCAGCATAATACTCTCCAGGTCCCTCCATGTCATCTCAAAGGTAAGAAATCTCTCCTTCTTACAGCTCTATAGTGTTCCCTTGTGTAAATGTATCACAGCTTTTTTTTATCCACTCATCACTGATGGACACTTAGTCTCTTTCTAGATCTTTAATTGTAAATAGCACTGCTATGAACAAAGGAGTGCATATATTCTTCCTGATTGGTGTTTTAGGCTTCTTAGAAAATATTCCAAGAAGTGGGATTGCTGGGCAAATTTAAATAAAGAATAAATTGACAACATCACCAGATGGGAGAACTCAGGGACACATTTCGAAGTAATCTCATGGCAAACATGTTACCAGGGCCTCACTATACTCCAGAGCAATTCTGATATGTGTTTGAATACATTAGTATTGATAGTAAACTCACTAAACTTTAAATCAAAATTCCATATGTACTAATCTTCTGCCAAGAAGACCTCTGAATAATGTGATATATTGACAGTTTTGAAAAGGACAGGATAAAGGATAAAGAAACTCATAAACAGAGACATCGGGAAGAAATGGAACAGTCAAACTTCCTCTTCCTTGTCTCCAAGCGCCCGAGCTCCCCCGGGTGAACATGACTCTATATGAGAGAGCGTTAGTAAAAGGCACGCCCACAGACGAGTGACATTTGCCTAGGATCCAGGCACATTTACTCAGCACCAAGGTTTTTGAACCGGAAGAAGAATCAAGGAGGATAAGTGGGTGACCAGAAGGAGAGAGTCAAGGAATAGATCTGATCACCTGAGCCGTTAGCAGATGGCAATGCACACTCAGCTCCACGCTGGTTCGGTCCACATTTGGAAGCCTGATGACCATTATCTCCTTATTCCTTCTTCGGATTCCCAGATATCTGAACTCAGAACCTGCTGCCTGGTGCTGGGTTCACACATTTACACCCCTGTTTTGACGTGAGGACCATGTCTGATTTGAAGGTGTATATTCTACAAGTGAATTTCTTGGGTTCTAGGGCAAAACTGGGTTCAAATCCTATTATTTACTAAATTGTGTTATTGGCCAGTGGTTATAACTGTTCTGTTCCTTTTTCCTCAGCTTTATACCTAAGTGCTTGTTAATAGAATTAATAAATTAATGTATGCAGAACATTTAGAAGGGCGCCTGGCACATAGTAAGATGTAAGCCCTCACTGAGGGTAAGTTGCTAATATTAATTTTGTCTTCATGTATGACAATGAATGACATAGTAATACTTTTTACTATTTTTATTTGATTTGATTCAATAAAAGCTACAATTTTTAATAAATGATGGCATATATTCACACTTCTCAGAAATGCATATGAAAAGGATAAACCAAGGCAAAGCTTTTAACAAATATCACATTGCAAACACACAGCAGCAACATGAAAAATATGCTGAATTTTCAGAGCATGAGGAGGCTGCAGTGCTAATCCTAAACAGATAAAGCCTCTGTTTATCTTGGGTCAGTCTTTCAACTTGTATAAGTCTCTCTTCTCCTCTCCGCAAAATAGAGGTATTAGACTACACCCTCCTTTCATACTTAAAGATTCTATGACTCAAAGAAAAGAGTTAAAAATGCAATAGTAATTGTTTAGGGTTCTAATCTTAACACGTGCCATCTACAGGAAGATCTGACACATACCTTTGCTTTCCTCTTTTGCAATTCAAGTGTTTGAACCTTTTCTGCCATCTAGTTTGAGCTAAGAAACTGTTAATCCATTTATTCAATGAAGTTATTAAACATGTACATGCAAGGCAATAGAACCTGGAAATTCATTGCAATTAAAGCAATCTCCCTCTTCCATAAAATTATAGTCTCATATGTGAGAGACATATATAAACAAAATGTCAAGTGTTATAGACCTACAATAGAAGTCTGTAGGTAGTACAATCAATGCAGAAAAGAACAACACTGTTTGTATTTTGAGGTAGCAGTGGTTTCACAAAGCAAGTAAACACTGTTTATCACTCTGTTTCCATCAGTGCCTATTACAGTGTTTGATACATGTCCCCCAGCTTTACTGAGATATAACTGACATGTAACATTGTATAAGTTTAAGGTACACGGATACATTATAGATTGCAAAATGATTATCATCATAGCTAACTAATACCTCCATTGCATTATATAATTACCTTTATTTGTGGTGAGAACATTAATGATACTTTTAATGTAAGTGAAAAACCCAATGAACAGTCTGAAAACATTATCTTGAAAGATATAGATTATTGGAAAATTTGAATATGTGTTTCATTGCATATACCCATACCTTGTGTGTGTGTGTTATTGAATTTATTGGGGTGACATTGGTTAATATAATTATATAGGTTTCAGGTGTATAATTCTATAAGACATCATCTCTATATGGTATTGTGTGTTCACCCCTCCAAATCAAGACTCCTTCCACCACTATTTATTCCCCTTTACACTATTCTACCTCCCGCTCTTGTCTGTGTCTAAGGGTTTTTTTTTTTTTCCTTAAACCTTTCTTATCAGTAGATCATACATCACAGCAATCTGCCAATAACAGTATAGTTTTCTTATTTCCATGTTATAACACTATTAGACTTCACAAAAGAATCAATTGCTAATCTGGTTACTAGTATCTTGTCCTCAATTTACCTGATATTGACAAGCTACCAAATAAACTATTAGAGGATAGATCTGTGTTAGCGATGTGCAGTTAAAGAAATCTATGCAAGACTGAGAACGAAGGAAAAAATCTTCCTCACTATTAATTGAACACGTAAAGATGGTATGAATCTTTAAACTTCAGAAAGGTGTACTGCTGAATACTGGATAATATAGAGGATGTTACCCCAACAATAAAAATCATATATATCATTATTTCTCAAAGGCCAAATGTTACCAGTACATGGTTACTCTCATCAACTTCTTCTGTAGTCTCTATCATCTCTATCATAGAATTTGAATGGTTTATGCTACAAACTTTATGAGACAAAACTATATTTTATCTCACAAAATAGTATTAGGAAGTGAGAAACCCAATGCTGAGGAGAGCAATATTGAGATTTTCTATCTATCTATCTATCTATCTATCATCTATCTATCATCTATAGATATAGATATATATAGATATATATAGATAAATGGACAGAAAAAAAAAATAAGTTCAGAGTTAGAAAACCAACCTATTCAAGTCCAAGCTCAGATACATTGCTATTGCCTCCAGTTAGAGTAAACAAATTTGAGTCTTCCCTTCGAATTCCCAATATCATAGACAGTAGAAAACGGAAGTGAAAAGGCCATCACAGGAAGTCGGGAGAGAGTTTCCTAAGACCAGCAGCAGACTCTGTCTGGGAAACTGGATCTGGAGTAAGCCGAGGAGGGTACTTTCCAAGTCAAGTACTAAGCAGACCATCGAAGAATTCAGATACCATGGTATGTGTTTCACTTGGGACTTGTGCTAGGAGACACATTCGAGCCGGCATCTGAAAGTTCACCAGAAGGAAATGATGGCATCATTCGGGAGTCTTATTTAGGGAGAACGTGAACCGACTGGGCTTCTGGGAGGCAGAATGATGATGCAATTACTTTTCAGGAGCAAAAGTGTAGTGTAATTTTTAGATTTACTCCTAGAATCTTGCTCACCAATAATACTTTACCCTATATTTTAATTCAATGTTTATTGAGAAGCTCAAATGAGAAGACTTTTAATAATGATCAGTGGACTCAATTTAAATGTATAAGACACCTTAAATTTTATTGGACCCAACCTACTCTTATTTGCACACACCCTTTCTTTCTCCCTCCGGCATCATAATGTGGAACAAATAACCACATTTTGGTGTGGAGAAAAGCATAGTCTAAGGCCTGGAAATCACTCTGGCTCATTTGCAATGGAAAAGGTGGGTGCTTCTGTGAGATGAATTCATGGCTGCACGACCGTGGGGATTTCCTGGGGGGTGAGGATGCTCCCCATCCCTTGCCCCGACCCCGTCATTTTGTCCACTCCTTCTCTGCTGTGGACCTGGCGGGGACCTGCTAGCAACAGTGAGTACAGCAGATGGCAGCAGGTAGCTGCTGCGCGTCTCAAACCTTGGTCAGCAGCTCATTTCCAAGCCTGGCTGGACGGAGGCATCGATTTGTTAGAGACCTATTCACCGTCTCACATTCTGCCTCCACCTCTCTGCCCTTCTCCGTGGGGAAGAGACACCTCAGTTCACAGAAGCACAGCAGATGGGAAACGAGAGCACGAACTGGACCTGAGCCCGAGCTGGCGCAGGACAGCACGCCCTGATGCCGTGGCAGACCTCCCTTGGCTTCGATGGCCGTTGAGCAATTCCTTGGACCCACATCTGTGGATGCTAATCCCCCGCCGAACAACACTTTGAAGCATTATTTCATCGGCTTGGCAACCAGCAGCTTTGTAAAGAGTTCAGTGGAGCTGCAGGTAGCAGCAAAGACCTGAGAACCCGCTGCACTCGGTGCAGAAGCCGAGAGATAAACCTGGACCCTGCTAATCCGGCCTTGGCAGGCCACATCGCAACGTCTCAAGGCTATGAACTGCCGCAAGCTCCTGCCTTTAGCCTTGTCCTGTGGAGTGCAGCTCAGAAGCCTGGAATTTGTGAAGGTAAACAACTCTTATCCCATGGATAAACTGGGTAATACAGTTTAAAATACAGATGTATATTCTTCAGACAGACAGACAAAACTGCCCTGACATTAACGGGGCCGTTTATCTACGCTGAAGTCAGTAAGCCACAGCACTGTCAGCGAGGATGGGATTTGGGGATTTGCTTACGTTTGGATCTCGAGTGACCAACAGGAACGTGGGGTGAGAGATGTTAACAGTTGCTGTTATCTTTGGGGATGTAGTAGATATCTTGTATCCTTTCTTCTTTGTGCTAAAATCTAGAAGGTGAATTTGTTCTTTGGTGCTTTTTGTAATTTCACAGAATGATAGCCCGGGTTTTTTTTTTTTTTATTACCAGCAAATATGTAACATCCTGATCATTCAGTTTTGTGATCAGAGGTATCTAAGATTACATTTTTCCTGTGATCGGCTGTGTAAGAAATTAGGATTATGGGTCCAACATTTGAACTTCTTGAGTCCAAGGTTACTGAAGCAATGTTGTTTATTACTGAGCGGGCTTTGCATCTTGTTTCCAGCTGGCCTGACTCGGAGCTCCGACATTTGCATGCAACTGGCGTCAACTCGCCTTGGCTGTCGACTCTCAGAAACAGGGCGACCATTTCATCAAAAGCTCAGCCTGTCGATGTCCGGATACCGGGGTCAGAGAATGAACCCTGAAGACAGAAAAAAAATTTTTTTTTTAAATCCTCACCCAAGGATATTTTTCCATTTATCCTCAGACAGAGTGGGAGGAAGGGAGAGGGAGAGAGAAACATCGACGTGAGAGAGACACATCAATTGGTTGCCTCCTGCAAGACCCGGACCAGGGCTGGGGACAACCCGCAACCGAGATACGTGCCCTTGACCAGAATCGAACCCGCGACTCCGAGGGCTGACGCTCCAACTGCTGAGACAAACCGGCCAGGGCACAAATATATTTGCACGTGAAGCAAAATGAAGGTGCTCACATGGCGTGAGGAGGCAGCAGACACTGGGAGAGAGAGAAGTCTCTGCAACCCAGTCCTCCGAGCCTCTGCTTCCCCCCAGATCCAGGTTAACTGATAGGAAGGTGAGGAGTCTTAGCTCATTGACCAGCTTCTCTCTGTCCTCATGTGCAAATTATGAAATAAGACTCACAGCAGTTTTTCCCACTTCAAAATGTGAACGTAGTAACCAAAAAAGAAAAACAACATTTCCAAGTCAACAAGCGATGTTCCCTTTCAAAATGTTTTAAAAGCACTCTGAAAAATCTAATTTTCGAACTTTGAGTTTTATCCCAGTCCATTGTCATCTGGTGCAGCTATTGACAAATCGTCCCTCCCAGGGGATCTGGAGGGACAGCTCTGCGCTGCCCTGGGCCCGAACTCAGTGCACGTTGCCAGGCGGTAGGCAGTGTGGCCTGGGATCCAAGCAGAAACCTGCATCTTTCTTTACTAAATGCAAATAGCAATTTTACTTCCCGCATGACCTGAACACCTCTCAGAGCTGGAGAGCAAGTTCTCTAGAGACTTGGAAGTTTCACTGAAGTGAATTATGGAAGCAGAGTCCCCCGTAGGACAAACCTGAAGTGATCATTGTGTATAAGAATGGGGATAAAAACAGAGAAGAGCTTTCTAGAATCTATCGGCATAAAATCCCCAGAGAACATACAATTTATAGGAAGGTCTGTGAGCTAGGGACTGAGCAGATAAGAGTTAACAATAACAACAACGATGAGATCCCGTGATGATGGACGAGGCTGGGCAGTCACTGTTCTGCCATCCCTAACCGAGTAAGAGGCCAAGCATGGACTTCTGCTTTGTCACCCAGACAAGAAGAAAAGAGAAAACATGAAATGCAAAACAATGTGGTCCCTTTACTCTGAATCGTGTAGGAAAAGTAAAAACCGATGGTTGCTTAGGCCAGCAGGAGAGGCCTAACACTTCAATACTTTATATAACACCCAGAGGCTGGACGAGTTTAAAGAAAGAAGCAATCGGGTTGCAGAGGTTCTTGCCCTTCGGGGAGCATGGGGTTGCTCTGAGAATCTGGAGGAAGCCCCGCACCCCGTCATAGGAATATAAACAAGCATCTGTTTATATTTGCACTCAGTTCCTAAAATCTCACCGACAACATCATTCTCTTGCACATACAGGTTAATAACTCCTGCATAGAGCAGAGTCTTTTTGTTTGTTTGTTTCATAATGAGTGTTGCAAATTCTTGGGAAGGTAGGATGAGGCAAGATTATCAACGAGAGAGAGTGGTCAGCTGTACCCTATAGAAACAGTAATGATGAATCATCTCTTCTTACCTTACCTCTAAGAAAAACTAGATAAATAAAATAAGAGAAGACAGCCCGGCTGGTGTGGCTCAGTGGATTGAGCGTCGTCTCATGGACTGAGAGGTCTCGGTCCGATTCCCAGTCAGGGCACATGCCTGGGTTGCGGGCTCGATCCTACGTAGGGGGCATGCAGGAGGCCGCCGATCAATGTCTCTCTCTTACATGGATGTTTCTATCTTTCTCTCCCTTCCCTTCTCTAAAAAAAAAAAATCAATAAAAACACATTTTAAAAAAAATAAGAGAAGACAATGGCATACCAAGAAGTGATGAATTTCCCGGGGCTCTTCCGCATCAACGGACACATAAGTATAGGGGCACTTTTCTTCTCTACTTGGTGGTCACATTTGTTTGTCATTAAGCTCTCTAAGGCATTACACGATTGTGTCACTCTCTGGTCGTTTACCTGAGCAGTCACCTGCCATGTCACGAAACAGTGTCTCCCAGATGTGAAAATATTATTTTCTCAATCAGTGTGCTGTGGGAGGGGTCTAGGTGTTTGGCCACATTCCAGAGGCGGGGGTGGGGAAAGGGGGGTGGGGGTGAGGGGGGAGCCCCTTTGAAGCCAGGTGGTTCTAGTCACTAAGATTAGAATCTGAAGGGAAGAGCACAGGGACTGTGCTGTCATTCTGGGAGGACGGATGAGAAGCACATCACAGACAGGAAACCAGGGGACACGAGGCGAAGGTAAGGGCACTTGAGTTGGCAAATAGGAAGCACACGGGGTGCCCGGAGCCCTGTTCCGGGTGGCAGACTTCATGGCAAAGCAGCAAACGCCTCCAGAACCTACGTCTGTAATGGACCCACTGCTCAGCATCCCTTTTCGGTCTTTCTGCGACGACACGCCCCTTATCTAAGGCCAGAGCAGAGATGAGTCAAAACCTCTCCGAGGGGTTGACGCCGGAGCTGGGCTGCCAGCAGCCCCCAAAGCTTTGGAAACATAAAACCGTTGAAGCCCCTTCTGCCTTATTAACAGAGTTCTTCTTGACATACCGGCGTCCTCAGTGAAGAGCAGAGGGACATCTAAAATGATCTGCTTTTCCAATTCAATATTAGTGCCTCGATGCTCCGAGCTTCTTGATCCCAAAGAGCTAAATGACAGTCATGCAGAAACACTGCCATCTCGTTTCCTCCCCCGGCCAAGCGACCTGTTTGACACGGGATGGACACAGGTCACATGACAAAGAGATTCAGGACAGCCAGTACAGCAGAAGTTTACATGAGAATGGCATTTTGTGGGCACAGATGTCATGTTAAAACTACAACCAGAAGAAGTAGGTGTTTCCTTGACACTTTGTCGAGTTCAAACCAAGGACCAAGGCTAATTACAGGAGAGCATCGTAGGTCTGGTCTGCTGTTACCTGAGATGACTTGTGACCCGCCCCTCTCCCCCCAAAAAAACCTCTTTTGTTTGCTGGGAAATTAAAGAAAGTATGGTCTTCAGGCCAATTCCAATACCTGTTCTGACAGTCAACTGAGGCATTTCTGTCTTTTCTCCTGGTACCAGCTAAAAATTACAATGGATTCGAGATGATAAAATTCAGTCTATCGTAAGAGGTATGGAATGGCCCAAGTGCAAGGCACTTGAATTCCAAGTGTCTATAATCAGAATGGAGAATTTTTCCATTTCGTTTCATTCCGAGGTGAAACAGGGACATCGTTTTAGCTCCAGCTGGATGTCCTCGTGTTTAGAGAGGCCTCCTTGTCTCTGCCTCACTTAGAAAGCACAGAAGTGATCAGCACTTAGAAAACGTAACTCTCCTTCAGTTGCTTGTCAAACCTACGATTAAACTGTGATTTGCGTTTCTTTGTTGCTGTTGTTAATCCTCAGCTGAGGATATATATTCCATTGATTTTTAAAGAGAGTGGAAGGGAGGGAGAGAAACATCGATGGGAGAGAGACACATCGATTGGCTGCCTCCTGCATGCACTTGGACCAGGGCCAGGGATCGAACCTGCAACCCAAGTACCTGCCCCTGACTGAGAATCAAACCCACAATCCTTTGGTGTGTGGGCCAACACTCTAACCACTGAGCAACACCAGCCAGGAAAAACTGCGTTTTGTTTGTTTGTTTCTAATGCTTTTATTGATTTCAGAGAGAGGAAGGGAGAGATAGAAACATCCATGATGAGTGAAACACCTATTGGCTGCCTCCTGCACGCCCCCTACTGGAGATCGAGCCTGCTACCCAGCAGGTGCTCTGATCAGGAATCCAACCAGGGACCGCCCAGGGCTTAGGTCAGTGCTCAACCCCTGAGCCACACCGGCTTGGTTGACTTGTGCTTGTGTGTGTGTGTGTGTGTTTAAGGTATCAACTAATGATCCCCTTGATTGCAAAGGGAGTGATGTGTTTAGGGACAAAAGACAGTTTCTGTAAGTCTTTTGACTTCTAGTGAAGCTGTGATGTGTTTAAGGATAAAAGACAGTTTCTGTAAGTCTTTTGACTTCTAGTGAAGCTGTAAGCCTGAAACTTGCTTTCTCGGTGCCGCCCCCGCAAGAATTGTTACTGCGCCAGCTCTGGGCTCATTTCCACATAGTCATTAGCAACACCTGGGCTGTCTCCGCGTGGGGATACCTTGCACAGGTGAGCAAATTACATTCACATTTACCCCTGATTTCAGTTATCTCTAGGAATAAGGATCTGATTTTTATGTTCAGGCTGTAATTAAGAAATATTTCTAGAGAATATTTGTCACTATAAAAGCATGGCATCAATCATATTATGTAATGATTCAGGAAAGAGTTGTGTTTTCAATTAAGACACTGGCTTCTAATTAGCAATGGTGTCATATTAGGCAATAAAAGTCACACCACTTGAAGTAGCACAAGAGAGAAAATGTCACTGGTTACTCCTTATAAGAATAGTTTTATATAGCTATAAAATTATATCACATGCATAATTTTATCCCTGTGCTACTCATATTTTTATGAAACTTTTTATGGAAATGAACCATTTATGGTTCTGAACAACTCAAAATAAAGATACAATGAACATTTTTGTACCCACCTATGGAACTGTGCCACAGCCTATACAAATATCTAGCCTTAGCAGATACTTTCAAAGTGAGCATACCAATTTATATTCTATTCTCTCCAGCAGGTGTGATATTTTCTTTTTAAAATATTTTTTTATTATTTGTTAAAATATGTTTTCATTGATTTTTTTAGAGAGAAAGGAAGGGAAAGAGAGATAGAAACACTGATCAGCTGCTTCCTGCACGCCCCCTACTGGGGATGGAGCCTGAAACCTGGGCATGTGCCCTGACTGGGAATTGAACCCGGACCTCTCAGTCCATGGGAGGATGCTCAGTCCACTGAGCCACACCAGCGGAGGGGGGGAAAGTGTAATATTTTCAATTGCTCCATATTCTCACCAGTGCCTTGTGTCAGTATTTTTATTTTAGCCACTCTTGTAGGTTTGTAGTGGAATTGCATCTTGGTTTTCATTTGTTTCTCCTTGATCAATAATATCTAGATAATTTTTTCAAAATTGTCCATGTGGCTATCTTCTTTCGTGAAGTAGCAGTAGAAATATTTTCCCCATTTATCCATTAGGTTGTCTGATTTTCTTCTTAATTCTTTGTAAAAGTTTATTATGTAGTCTGAATATGAATCCTTTATATGTATGACAAATATCTTCTCCCAGACTGTGGATTGTTTTAAATTTTCTCAATGGTATCTATGGGTAAACAGAAGTTTTTAAGTTTAATAAATTCCAGTTACCAATCTCTTATAATGATTGATATCAAAAAAATATTTGTCTTTTACAAAAAGTTTGTCTTTGATCTACTTGGAGTTGGCATTTATACTGTATGAAATAAGAATAAAATATTTATCTGATTTATTCAGCAGCACATATTTAAGAGACGATTTTCTCCCTAGAGCATTGAAGTAGCACGTTTTGCAAATTAGCTAATTGCCCATGAGCAGATCTGTTTTTGGACTCTATATTATTACACTGGTCTCCTATACATTTCTACCAGTAACACACTCTTTTAATTGCTATAGTTTTAAAATAAGTTTTGATTTCTGCTGGTATAAGTCCTTTGTGCTTTTTTTTCCTTCAAAACTAACTTAACTATCTTTGTCCTTTTCTTCCTTTTTCTGTGTTATTAATCCTCACCTGAGGATATTTTTTCCATTGATTTTTACAGAGAAGGCAAAGGAGGGGGAACATGCTCTCAACCCAGGCAAGTGCCCTGAGCAGGAACTGAATGGGACCTCTCAGTCCATGGGATGACACTCAATCCACTGAGCCACACCGGCCGGTACTCCATACAGTTACACAGTTTAATAATCTCTCTCTCTCTCTCTCTCTCCCTCTCTCTTCTGAAAAGCATTATTTGTTTTTTGGCAACATAGAATTTGAAACTGCAGATACAGAGATGTTTTTAACTGAGACATGATTGACGTAAAACAGTGCATTTATATATTGCAATAGGATTACTAGAGTAGCCTTAGCTGACACCATTACCGTGTCACATACTTATCATCTGTGTGTGTGTTGAGAACAGTTAAGATCTAGTCCCTTGGCCACCTTGAAGTGTATCACCCAGCTCTGTCGACTTGAGTAGCTGTGTTTTAGATCTCCAGGGCTTATTTATTGACTGGTCAGAGGTTTGTACCCTTAAACCACATCTCCATAGTTCCCCTCCCCTCGCCCTGGTAACCACCATTCTAGTCTCTGTTTTTACAAGTTTAGCAGTTTTTTTATATTCCACATATAAGCTAACACAGATTTTTTTCTTTCAGTGTTTAATCCATTTTTTGCCCTCAGTAACAGGCAATTTGATGTATGAGATTGTTTAGTTCTGAACAACAGAAAATAAATAAGTTGGGTAACTTAGAAGGGCACTCTTTACAGTGTTGCTAACTTTTAAATCTGATAAGAAGAGTTATTGTTCTAAAACGGTATGAAAATTGTTATTCCAAATGCACAGAGATCAGTTATATTAACACGAGCCCACAGGTCTGGAAAAATGCAAACCAAAATTTGTATACATTCTCATGGCTTATATTGTGTCTGAGAATTGCCTGATTTATCTTGAAACATCCCATTGTTTCTAATAAGAGCAAATGCTGAACTGCCCACAAGCCATTGAAACCCTGTGCATGAGTTTGTCTATGAAGAAAAAGTCACATTATCACTGGTAGGTTCTTTGAATGGGAAGACCGGATGGTACCACAGACATCACAACAACCTCTGTCCGAAGCCTGGCTGTGCTGATCATGGAATCTCCGACACCCATCATTGCGGACGACCCCCTCAGCCTTCCTCCATGGAACCCAATGCCTTTGCCGAGGCACGGAATTTAAATCGCAAAACAGAGAGCCATTGGAATCCTAAAACAGTAGATTTCACGGAAAAAAAATCAAGCAATCAACACAGGCCTACATAGTATTGTTTGTTTGAAGCAACTAAACCTATTTAATAAAATGCCAATGTATTTGGAAAATGTTTGTTACAAATAATACGCGGTACTTTGAAAGTGAATGTCTAACCATTTGTTACTAGGTTGGAAGAAATAAACCACCATGTATTCACCCTGGGGGCCAGTCCCGTGTAAAATGTCTACAGTCCCGTGTAAAATGTCAATTACAGGATAAAGTCTTCTTGCGCTTGTCTTTATTTTTTTTTATTTTTTATTTTTTTTGTCCTCACCTGAGGACATTTTTCCATTTTTTGTTCAGATAGAGCGGGAGGGAGAGAGAGGAAGAGAGAGAGAGAGAAACATCAATGTGAAGGGACACATCGAGTGGCTGCCACCCGCACGACCAACCAGGGCCGGGGACAAACTGCAACCGAGGTACGTGCCCTTAGCGGGAACCGAACCCTGATCTCTCTGTACCGCAGGCCGACGCTCCAACCGCTGAGCCAAACCGGCCAGGGCATTGCGCTTGTCTTTAGACCAAAGAGCTGAAACAGGGTTGGAGAGCACTTTTTTTTTTTTTAAACCTCAGTCAATTCCTAATTTTTCTCCTTGCCAATTTTCTTAAAAACTTCTATTTTTTATTGTTTGGATATAATATAATACCTGTTTCTTATAGAAAAATATATAGAAAACTATAATAAAACTAAAAACAATGAAATTTTACCATGTAAGTATCTGGGTATATATTTGGGTACATAGGTGTGTATATGATCTCAAGATGAAATTGAGTACATAGTGCATGTACAGATTTGTGCCTTGATGTTTACAGTTAATAGCATATCATGAACACACTCATATGTAATTTAACATTTTGGGTGGTTGTTTTTTAATATTCTCTTGCTGTTTATGTTTTTTGTTTGTTTGTTTTTTTGCAACAAAGACATTTGTTTGTGTGTTTTTTGTTTGACCCACAGATTTCATTCATAATCACCCCGAAAGCACAAAGGCAAGATAGTTTTTTTAAATGATTATTTTAACAAGCACTTTCTTCCAGAAATACTCATGATACAATTTTTATTTGTAACTAAATATACAATAACCATTTAGACTTAAATGATTTTCATTACATACTTCAAAATCTTTTAAACTATGATATTTCTATGTTTTCACTTCTTCATCGTTTTCAAGTAATCTTCAAATATGTTTGAGACTGTATTTCTGGTTCCCTCGCATATAAAAGTCAGTTTGACTTGTAATAAAATTATAACATCACAGCATTTTTTAATCCAGCGTTTATAAGTCCCCCACTGCATGGAGAAGTTTGAGGTCACTCTAATATATGTACATTTCAGGGTCAACATTTATTCTCTCTACCCAAATACTTTAAATATTTTTTAAACATTATTGTTTTCAAACAATTTGCCTCATTTTGTCAAGTGTGTTTCTCTTACCATTTATTTTTTTCCTAGAAATGTCAGCATTTCAGTCTACATACATATACAGAGTTTTAATCAGTTCAGATATTTTCTTTAAATATCTTTTTGAATAGTGCAATTTATTTTGTTTTGTTTTGTTTTTTTTTGTATTTTCCTCAGGGATGTACAAAATCTCAGCTTATCTCCCTCTTCTCTGCCTCTCATTCTTTTCTTTTTTCAAGATTTTTTTTTTTAATTGATTTTTTTTTAGAGAGAGAGGGAGGGGAGGGAGGGAGAGAAACATTGATGTGAGAACAAAACATCAATCAGCTGCCTCCTGCACGCCCCCTACTGGGGATTGAGCCTGCAGCCTGAGCACGTGCCCTGACCGGGAGTCGAACAGGCAACCTTACTGTGCACAGGACAACACCCAACCAACTGAGCCACACTGACCACGGCAGCCTCATTATTTTCATACATTTTATTTTCCTCTGCTTTCTGGACAGGAAAAAGTGTGTCCTCCACGTCACTTTTTCTTTCTTTCTGGAGTCTCATTTCTATTTTTACATGTCCATTGTGAATTTTAAGTCAGTATTGGATCTCAAGTTTCTTGCCTCCTCTCTCACGGAGCCTACATTTTAATCTTTTCCAGCACCTTTGATTTCAAATCACTCTCTCCTTATGATTTTTCTGCTTCTGTTACATAAGGCTGCGTCTTCCAACCTCTTGCCAAAGCGCTCAGCAGTTTTCCAGCAACGTTTCCTGGGTCTGGAGTCAATCATATTCAGACGTTCACTTTTTATTGGGATTCTTCAGGATGTTGATGGATCTGTTCCCTTGCCCTGCAGGGTTTATCACATTCATCCTTCTTCTTCCTTCATCCTGGAATGACAGCAGATCTCACCACTTTGCATTCAACAACCCGGCCGAATTATGACTCTTGGCTCATTGTACTCATGTGGACTCTGGTTGAATCGACTTTTCCTATTTATGGAGCAAAAGGGGGTTGATGTGCAAAGCCCCCAACCAATTGCAAACGTCTGGAAGGCTTTCTTTCATCTAGTCTCACTCAGCTGGCACAAGGCTGGATTTTCTGTCTCACTTTAGAGTAAACTAAGTTCTCGATGACCACGGTTCTCGGTAAGTGCACCTGTCCGTCCGCCTGTCCGCCCGCCCGCCCGCCCTTCCCTCTGTCCACGTTACGTGTTTTGCTGTGAGTACTTCTCCTCTAGGACAACAGTCCACCGCTGCCTCCTCTCCTACCTCTTTGTTTCTGGAGTGAATCTCTGATGGGGTGCAGGAGAAAAACTAGAGGGTGCAGGAGGAGTGCAGACCTACCCCCAAGAGCAAAATACAGGCACGCTGTCCAGTGATCACTTTTGCAAAAATTCTTAACCTGAATCAGAGGGTGCAAAGTTGGGAATAGATGAAGTGTCTCCACACCTAATAGCAGGCTCTGTGTGGTGAAATAACACTGGTACCTGCATATGTTTACGTAGGCATTTTGTAACGAACTGGATTTAGTTATTTTTCACGTAGCAGAAATCTCATTCAGGTTGATATATTTTCATCTGCTGCTTTCCTGTCCTGGGCGAGAGATTCATTAAGAGAGGTTGGATTGGAAGTTGTTCATAGGATGTCCTCTTTACCTGAGGCCTCTGTGATGTCTTGCAGAGTGACGGTGCCATGGCTGAGCTCTGAATTTTGGAGCGGTGCAAAGTTGGAGATGATGTGACCAGCCTCATTCTAAGGGATGCCTGCCAGCCTCCCGCTCAGAAGTCTCCTCACAGTCTGGCCGTTTAATATCAGATAACACACCCTGTACAGTTCCTCTCCCATTCTTTCCTAAATATGGATCAATAGTGCTTGCTATTGATATCTGTTAGATATATATTGGAGAATCTCTAGAATCTTTATTATGTATTATCTACAAAGCATCTCACCATGTCAAACAAAACCTGTTTGCTTGAGTGAGCAAAAGTTTATAGGAAATAGTTGTATAATTTATGACAGTGTGTTTCCAGGATTGGAAAACAAGTTTTTTTGCTAAGTGTATTCATTTAATTGTTATTAGTAATCATGACTCTCACTTAATAGAATACTTCAAATAGCATTTAATATCTAGATTGATTCACATATAGAAATATAATTAGGCCACCATTGTTCTGGTAAACATTTGTTAATAAATGAGCGAATGAATCTGGAGTTAAAGTTTCAGGAGTCAAAGAATTTTATGAAATAGGATTCGAACTTCTGTGTGGATGTGAGTTTTTCTATCCAGAAGGTCTAGAATTTTCAGCAGATTCTCAAAGGGATTTATGACCCAAGATAGGTTAAAAACTATCTTTCGGGGCTTTAAAAAATAATATTTTGATAGTTTTTGTTTTGAAATGATGAGCATAATGCCAGTGAAAGAATATTTAAACTGTTATCAGGGCAGCTAGGAACTCATTTAGAAACACACCTTTACTAATAATCTCTGGGTCCTAAAACTATGTCTTTGTCTCATGAACTTCCCAGGACCTTAGTGGCTTTATTTGTAAAATGAGGAGTTTGAATATGGATGAATTCTAAGATTTCTCCCAGCTGTGAAATTTGAGGACTAATCATGAAGATTCACATATAATTTTTTTTAAATAAACGAGTCACATGGTTTAAAAAAATCCTTGCAACAAGATTTTATTGACATAATCAATTAAATATTTAAACAGAAAATTAAACTCTGGGAGATCTCAGTCTCCTAAAATCAGCTGTTTCTCAATTTCAAGTCTCTTGAAAGTTAGACACTGGATTTCAGAGGAAATTACTTGATTAGTTTATATATTCTACTGTTTAAATACTCTTCTGTTATAATACTTTGTGTGATGTTCAAAACGTTTCATGAGCAAAAGCAAACATCGTTGTCGCCTATTGAGATATAATAAGCAAACTAAGGATTAGAAAACTTGGATAAACACAATGGCTCAGATCATCTAAATATGTGGTCAAAAGAAAAAAGAAAAACAATTCTACCTCCTCTAGAAGAGCTGTTATAATGCAGCAGCAGGACAATTAAAATGTGGTTGGGAATGAGTGGTATATGATCACTGTGAAGAGGAAAGAGAAGCTGGCTGAGAAGACAACACTGCACAAGTTGACCACAGGGGATTCTTGTTTATTTGCTCTAAGAACCAGTCCAGGCAGTCGTTAGCCAGCACCCTGGGATAAGCCTATAAATATTTACTGTCTTCTGAGCTCCACCACCAGACAAGTGACTGAAAATTACTCACTTCATTTGACTGGAGCTGGGACCACACAGCCGACATTTTCGGGCCGTTCCAATAATTCATCACATCATGAAGACCTGTTTTTAAAAATCAAGTGGATTTTTCAGTTTGCAGATCAAACATTGGTATCTGTGCAATTGATGGGCTCAGGATGGACTTCCTTTGATATGAGAACAGAGGCGTTGATGACTCTGTACATACATTTAATACTCCAATTATTTTATTTTAAATGGGGTCATTATGCTAACTACTGTTGCCAGAGACAAAGTTGGAGAAAAAAAGCCCAAAGCAGATAATGTCTTCAGATAAAACAAAATCGGCACACACAAAATGGAATGATTTCTTGAGCTATATAAATTGGCTAGCTTTTGATTATTAGAAAATGATTTCCTCACAAAGAAAGAAAATAATTTACTTTTAGGAAAATAATACTTAACAAATGCTTTCTGTGTGTCAGGCAATATAAAAGAAGCACTTTTATATACAAGTCTAAGAGAGAGGGAGAAATAAACAGTTTGAAAAAGAAACAAATTATTTCTTGTGGTCAGACTTGTCTGTTGTAAAGCCACAATTTAAAATTACTTCAAACATATGCAAACCAAAGCTCTTTTCTTTTCTTTTAAATATTTTTCCTTCATTGATTTTAGAGAGAGAGAGAGTTAGAAACATCGATAAGAGAGAACATCGATAGGCCGCCTCCTGCATGCCCCACGCTGGGGATTGGGCCCACATCCTGAGTATGTGCCCTGACCAGGAATCGAACCAGTGATCTCCTAGTGCATGGGTTGACGCTGAACCACTGAGCTACACAGGCAGGGCCAAAGCTCTTTTCATTACATAATTTTACCAAATATAATTCGATGTTTTATCCATTGATTCAACATGTACCCCAAGAAGATACCTACCAGGAAGTGGTATCTGGTGGTGAACTGGCTCAAATTTAAAAGCAGAGCCTAGCCTGGCCAGTGTGGCTCAGTGGCTGAACATCGCCCCATGCATCAAGAGGTCACTGGTTGGATTCCCGGTCAGGGTACATGCCCAAGTTGTGGGCCAAACCCCCAGTGGGGGGCATGCAGGAGGCAGCCAATTCATGTTCTCTTTCATTGATATTTCTATTTCTCTCTCCCTCTTCTTTCCTCTATCTCTGAAAATAAATAAAATAAAAACAGGAACTTCTGACACCCCAGACTTTCAGGAGAAGCCTGTGATAACCCGCCAGCCAACTGTACTGAACTTCCTACCTACATTGTTTCTGCAGCCTGAGCCAGCCCTTATAAAGGTGTTCTGGAACTGTACTTCAACCAATGAGATTAAGACTCTCCCTGTCCAATCAGAGCTATGCAGCTATATCACGAGAATCTTCACTGACCAATCAGAGTGGCTCCACTCAAACCAATCAGGACAGTTTTTTGGGCCAATCAACCTGTAAATATTTGGAGTCCTCATTGGCTCAGGGAGCACACTTTCCCTTTTCCAATGAAGACTGATGACTGCGTTCCTGGCTGGAGCTGAAACCCTGAACCTGTCTCACCAGACCAGAGTGAACCAGACAGGAGCAGAATAGGTGAAGCAGATCAAAGCAGAGGAGACTGGAGTGGACGAAACCAGAGCAGAGCAGCGCTGTCTAGCTGGATACAGGCATCTGCTGAGGGCCACCTCACCCGAGGGTCACCTGCTCCGAGGGCTGCCTCACAGCCATGCTGTTTTATAATTGAGCTATAACACTACGGGGCTGTTCCACAGCCTTGCTGTATCACAACTGAGCTGTGTGCACTGAATAAAGTTTCCTTCTTCACCACATCTCAAACTGAGGATTCCTGTTGGCATTGAATTGGTGTCAACAACTATCTTGTGACAAAAATAATAGGCTCTATAATGTGCAACATTTTGTGGAAAGTAGTGTTATACAGGAGTAACATAGTTGCCCTCAAAAGTCTTATAAACCATGAAGGAGTATAAACCAGACATTCAACTTAACTCAAGAAACATCCTTATCAATCAACTTCTCTTTAATACTGTACTAGGGGCAGAGGAGTTGTGGTATTTATTAAACACAAAATTTCACTAGTTCGATATAACAGCATGCATGATATATGTTATTCATTCATTGAAGAAAACTTTATTATAAACCTATCCTTCAAAGTTCACAATCCTAGTGGACGAAGAAAGATAATTAATAGGCAAAAAAATAAATACAGCTGTAATTACATCTTGGAAAACGTATCATAGAGTAAAATGGAGAATAAAGAGGGACCTCCTCTTATAAAAGCTTTATTAATGAAGGGCTATAGGAAGGATATCTTGAGAACTGAGACAGCTCCCAGCACGGGAAGAATCAATGACCATGCATCCCAGCGGACAGGAGGGCATGGGGAAAGCCCCCAAGGCAGGAAAGAGCATGGGTCCTAGAAACTGGGGGAAACCCAGTGCAGCTGGCACCCCGTGGACACAGGGAGGGAGACCACTTGAAATGAGGTAGAAAGGTAAGCTGGAGCCATATAAGGCCTTTGAGAGGTGCAAACCACCTGAGAATGTAGGGAACAAAAGATAAAGCAGCATCTAGAAGACACCATGGAAGAGCTGTCATTTAAAACGAAACTTGAAGAAATGATGCATTTTCTGGAGGCTTGGTGGGGTATGCAAGGGGCCCTAAATGAGACTGCAATGCAAGAGAAAACCTTTTAACAGGGGCATACAGTCTCAGATGATTCAAGCATTTGTGCAGAGATGTGATAGATAAGTTTGTGATGGTGAGTTAATGAGAGGTTTTGAATATTGAGAGAAGATTTATGAGTTGTGGTGTTCAAGCGATAGGAAAACCACTTAAGCTTTATAAACAGGGAGGGGTGTGATCCCAGGCAAGTTTTAAGTTTAGTCTGGGAGAATATGTAAGACAAGTTGTTGGCCGAGGCCCATGAGAAAGTCATTGTAATTGAACAGGTGTGAGCAGTGTGTCTAAACTGAGCTGGTGGCAGGAACATTGACATTCTCACAGTGAGAAGAATGCAGAAACCACTCTCTTGTCACTAGTCACTAAGTTCTGCATCACTGATCTCATCTAATTGCCTCCCAACATCTAAGAACAATTGTAGAGAGAAATAATTTGCAAAATAGACATGGTTTTGAGACTGTACACTCAGTGATTACTCTCGTTGCTCTGAAATTCATCCCTTTATGGAAGTAGACCAGCCAGAAGATGTGACTCTGAACTACATCACCTTGACCTCCTGCCACATTTGTAACGCACCTCACTCTCCGTAGTGGTATCACAGAAAAGCGCATGGCCCTGTGGCCCGCATTATTGTGATGTTAAAAGGATGCGATTGAATTCATGATTCACAATATCACACCGGAGAGGTGGAGAGCTGCATGCTTGGTCACCCAAAGTTTCCAGCCAGGTGACTTCTCCGTGGAGGGGAGCTAGTGAGGAATGTGAGTGGAAAATGCGATTATTCCCTGGAAGAGGTAAGCTCTACCCCCTGTGAGAAACGTGAGACCTGGAACTAAGCATCTGCCCGGAGATGGCAACCTGTAGGCTGACCCCTGGAAGATAAAGGAAACTAGCCTGGCGGGGGGCAGAGGGAAGGGGAGAGTCATCCCGGTCGTCAGAAACATGCTATCTTTTCAAACTAATTATATTCAATGATATTTGTGATGGTACATTTTTTGGAGGGAAGGGGAGATAAACCTTGTGAGCAAATGATGAGAAATGTATACCTAAAAGGGTCACAGAATAAGAAAAAAAAAAAAAAAGAAAAAGATATTCCGTAATTAAAAGCAAAAACCATGCCTCATTTATTTTGGGTTTCCTAGGTTCTACCTGAAACAGTGCCTTGGCAGAAACTGTGCTTGTAAATCAATGTATGGTTGAAGAGAACAAGGAGCATATAAAGCAAACTTCTATCTCCTAAGGAGAATCATCTGTTCATTCTCCAATATTATCCTTGAGTTATTAGTTGTCAGAAAATGTTGATTTTAAAAATGTAAATTATTTAGATAAATAAATGAATTCTATTTTCTTTAAAATAAACAGATTTGAGTTCAAGGAAAAACTAGTTGACAACCTGAGACATGCAGACTTTCAGATGTGAAGGGTTTTCACCCTTATCTAATTGAAGGCATTTATTATCTTACTGCATAGAGAAGGGTGGTGAAATGATGAGATCAAAATTAAGGAAAGAGCCCAGCCGGTGTGGCTCAGTGGTTGAGCGTCGACCCACGCACCAAGAAGTCGCTGGTTCAATTCCTGGTCAGGGCAGGTGCCCAGGCTGTGGGCCCGATCCCCAGAGTGGGGCATGCAGGAGGCAGCCAGTTGATGTTCTCTCTTATAGATGTTTCTAACTCTTTCTCCCTCTCCCTTCCTCTCTCTCTAAAATCAATTAAAAAAAATTTTTTTTAACATGAAACAAAATTAAGGAAAGAAGTGGAGACGAAGATCAGCCTGAAAGTTAAAGTGCGACTAGAGCGAGCGGATGTCAGGGGAGGAAGGAGAACTACTCTTCCCTGCGGGGCTAGATGCTGATCCTGCCTGTGGCCTGCAGCAGCCAACCGCTCCAAGGTATCATTCCGTAAATGCCATCCAATCAGGGCATTCTTGGGTTATATGTCTCATGAGTATAAATTGAGGGAGGGGGGGAGTGTAAATATCAAGTGTGAGCCTTTGGAAACAGCAATAATAAACACCTTATTGTTGGGCTAATAAACTTGAACAGTGCTGCTGAATCAGTAATACCAATAGAAATTTTCATCTCTGTCCCAACATCTCTCTCTTTCTCTCTATCTCTAATGATAAAATAAACAGTTTCTAGAAATTACAGACGCTTTACCTAGACCCTGTGTGATTCGCACTTTAAATGAGATCTATGTCCAGAATTGGTCTTAGAAGTAGGTAAAAGAGAGATCTATGGATGAAAATTTTAGGGACATTTCAAATACCTGCCACCTGTGGTGGCCAGCTTCCAAATGACCCCATGACCTCTCTTCCTGATGGTCACACCTGTGTAGCCCCCTTCCACACTGTCCTAAGGTTGGTCTGTGTCCAGTAGAATCAATCGTATGGCACTTCTGAAATTAAGTGATGAGACACGGTGACTTCATCTAGCCTGTTGTCTTTCTCTTTCAGATCACGCACTCTGGGGAAACCAGCTGCCCGCTCCCCGAGACCCAGTGGAGAGTCCCTTGCAGAGACAAGCCCAGGCCTCCTGCCAGCAGTCACGTGAGCGAGCTGGAACGCGGGAGCCCCAGGCCCACCCAGCCCGCATCTTCACTACGACTTGATGGAGACCCTGAGCCAGAACCATCCAACTAGCCACTCCCAGATTCTGCAGAAACTCTCAGAAACTGCAGGACATAATAAATGTCTGCTGTTTTAAGACTCTAAAATTTGAAGTAATTTGTTATGAAGCAACAGATAATTACTATATTACCAGTGATTTAGTTCATGCATTCAACAGGTACTGGCTGACACCCACAGGCTTCCCGTGTCTATGATCTGCAGTTCAGAGACACAGCGCAACAAGGTGTCGGCCCTCCAGGAGCTAACAGAACCATCTGGAATGTGGACGCACAAATAGACTTAATTCAAGTTGATGAGTGCCCTGAAATGTTCCCTAAGAACACATGCAAATAGAGAGGCTTAATCCACCCAGCAGAGTTTGGTAAAGCTTTATAGAGTTGTTATACTTGAATTACGTTTTAAAAAACAAGTAGAAGTCAGCCAACAGGGAGAGGAATTCCTTCCAAAGAAGGAGCAGAAAGGAGCCAAACGCGGGTCCACGAGAGAGCACGGTGTTCTCAGGGATGCGGGGTCCGCTTCATGCCTCTGGAGTGGCAAGAAGTGGCCAGTCAAGGGGCTGACAACATAACAAAGCGTCCTTGGAGTTTACCCTACAGGTCTTGAGGACCTGTATTTTTAAACAACAACAAAGAATGTATTTGTAATTGTAAAGCAGAGTTTTAAACAAAACCAAAATGTTATCATCAAATTTACATTTGGCAACGGCGTAGTTGAAGGATGGATGGGAGGACAAAGGGCTGGAAGCAAATACATGTGTTGGGAAGCTGGTCCTGCAGTTGATAAGGGTGGACAAGGGCCTGGATCCGGCACTGGGAGCAGGGACACAGAGGAGGGCTGGGTGATGGTGTGGAGAAAAGCAAAGGAGTCAAGATGATGCTCACCTCCATCACTGGGGGATGTGATGAAAAGTGACAGCACCAGAAGAGAAAATATATGCAGAAGAAGAAAAAGAGTGTAGAAAAAATTGAAGGGTTGGCATATTTTGAAATTGAATCTGCTTCTCCCTTATATGAAAAAATCACACCATGGGTATGATCTTTGTGTACAATGAAAATCCCCTCAGTAGGGAGGTATACCAGTTCGCACTGTGAAGCAATGATGTGTCGAGTGCTAAAAATCCAGAGATATACACACATCCGAGTGACAGCCTTTCATTAGTAGAAAGAACCTGCATCGTGTGTAAATCCAGGAGGCCTGCAGGGCTGGGGGCAGGGCAAGGAGATTGTGATTCAGGGAGAACTGGGGAACGAGAGAAAATTATATCACCTGCCTGAATCAAGTTTCTCTTTTAAAACACGATAGTATCAAGAGTAATCAGATTATTTCAAATGTTATTTCTAGAGTTTCATTTTAAAATAAAATTATATCAGCCATTCCACGCCCAGACGGGGTTGCCATCTGCTTTCTCCTTTGGTTCTGTTGTCTGGGTCTTTGCCGTCTTAGAGAAAGAGACGAAGAAGGAACATGACCTGGGGACGGGGAAAGAACGTACATGGATCGTGTATAAGGTGGCAGCATGACCCGGTTCTTCCCCTTCACGCTTGGGAAAGCTTTTGCAGAAGGAGAAAGAAAAGTAAGAGATGGGAAAATTAACATTTTTTAGCACTCACCCTATGTCAGGTCCTGCTAGGTGTTTTTCTATACTGTCATTGGTTCTCATACACTTGTAAGGTGTGTGCTATTGATCCTGTTATAGAAATGAAGAAACAGGGTTTCTGTGAAGTTAAGTAATTTGCCTAAAACAGCATAGGACACTGCTTTCAAAATCTATTTTTTCCCTTAATATGACAAGCCAGCTGTTGACACGGACAATGTTAACTGCATCGGCAAGGTATCCCTCCACTCGGGAAAACACGTTTGCATCGTGGCCGGAAGTGAGCTGTGCTCCAATCACCCGCGTGGAAAGAGCAAAGCGAACCTAGCAGGGGCATGAGAGCAAGGCTTTCTCTTCCCGTTCTCAGCACGTGAATTATCCCTCCTCTTAGATCTGAAGTCGTGGCTATTAAACCTTCTTTTTTAATCCTGAGGACATTTTTCTATTTATCTTCAGACAGAGTGGAAGGGACAGAGAGAGAGAGAGAGAGAGAGAGAGAGAGAGAGAGAGAGAAACATTGATGTGAGAGAGACACATTGATTGGTTGCCTCCCACACAGTCCCAACCAGGGCCAGGGACTGAACTGCAACCAAGGTACGTGCCCTTGATCCAACCCTCGACCCCTTGGTCCGCAGGCTGACACTCTAACCACTGAGCCAGACCAGCCAGGGCTTGACTATTAAACTCTTTAAAATATTCTAAATATCCCTTTTAATTATAAGTCTAGTGCTTGCTTGTGTAGAGGGAAAGAGAGAGAAACAGAGACAGAGAGAGAGAAATGGGTAAGAAGAGAGTATAGCACTTTAGTAGTCTCCTGCTGCCCAGAAATGATCATTGTTTAAAATTGGTAGATATTTGTATGAAATTTTTCCTAGACAACACCACACACACACACACACACACACACACACACACACACACACAGAAGCTCTTCCTATCAGGTCCTTTCCTCAATCTGTTTTCTCTTTCATTTAACAATGTAGTGTGTGAACAATTCAATATGCACAAATCTACCAAATTCTTTGTAACAGTTTTCACTGTATTCTAGTATTCAAAAATATTTGCCAAACTTAAATAGCATTTCAAGAGCAAAAGAAAGCTAATCAGAAGTATAACAAAATGCAAACCTGCAACTACTCAATAGCTACTTAGATCAAGAACCACACATGTTCAGATGAGATTTTGCTGGAGGAGAAAAAAATATTAAAAACCATAGTTGGACCACCAATGCCTGGAGTCAGAGCTAGTCCTTGAGGTGCTCCTCAACCTGGCTTTTGGTGACCCCTTTCTTTACACTCCCACGTCATGGCCTGTGTACCTCATGTTATTCTACTTCCCAATTCCCCTTCTGGGGTGTACCCCTCCTAGACATGGTAACAAGAAAGAAAGGAAGGGAGGGAGGCGGGAAATAGGGCTATATAGGATGTTGTTTATATAGATCAGAGAAACTATGGACCATGGTCCAATCTGGCCCACTGCCTGTTTTGTTTTGTTTTACTATGTTTTTATTGATTTTAGAGAGAGAGGAAGGGGGAGAGAGAAAGAAACATCTATGTGAGAGAAAAACATTGATTGGTTGCCTCCCACATGCACTCTGACTGGGGATCGAACTGTCAACCTGGGCATGTGCCCCGACCAGGAATCAAACCTGTGACCTTTCAGTGCATGGGATGATGCTCAGCCAACTGAGCCACACTGGCCAGGGCCCCACTGCCTGCCTTTATGAGTAACGTTTTATTGGAACGCGGCCACACACGTTCACTTACATGTTGTCCACAGCTGCTTTCACGCTGTGATGGCAGAGCTGAGTAGCTGCAGCTTAAAAGCCTAAAATGGCCTGGCCAGTGTGGCTCAGGGGATTGAGCGTCATCCCATGGACTGAGAGGTCCTGGTTTGATTCCCAGGATTGAGCATCATCCCATGGACTGAGAGGTCCTGGTTTGATTCCCAGTCAAGGCACATGCCCAGGTTGCAACCTCGATCCCCAGTAGAGAGCGTGCAGAAGGCAGTTGATCGATGTTTCTCTCTCACACTGATGTTTCTATCTCTCTTTCCCTTTCACTCTCTCTCTAGAAAATCAATAAAACAGTTAAAAGCCTAAAATGTTTACCTTCTAGCCCTTTACTACAATCCCTGATATAGATCAATAGTCAACAATGACTTCTAATAAATGGAATAACTTGATGTGTCATCATCTCTCCGAGAGTTAGTTTATTTTGTAGAGACAGTGCCTCAGTTCAGTAAAATAGTCCCAGTGGTAAGAATTCCTAGGAAAGTAACTATTTGGTGAGACAGGTCTTTCTCTTTGGGAAGAGTGAAACGTGTCTGATGACATCACTCTAAGGGGTCCTCAAATGCCTTTTCACCTTCCTCCTTCCTCAGCACCACAGCTATGTTTGGGAAAAGCCACACCACACAACTCCGGAGGTTCTCTCTCTGCCTACCAGAAAGGAAGAAGACAAAGCAAAGCAAACAAACTAAAAAGAAAACGTGGGTGGAGGGCAGATGATTTACTGTTATCTCCTCCACCCTTCCTGTCTCCTGTCCCTACCCCATCACCAGCGAGCAGCCTGAGGTGTGGGAGGGGCAGTGAAGGCTGAGTGTCCTCGGAGAGCAGGGGCTGGGACACCACCTGTGCTCCAGGAGAGAATGTGTCCCCAGGGCCAGAGAGCATCTGCGGGAGATTACAAATTTGAGGTCATGTGTATTTAAAAGTGAGAAAATCAGGATGTAAGCGTCTTTGACAGCACACGTGATGGGCTGGGCAGTGCCCAGGACAGTGAGCATGTGAGAGTGAACAAGAATGGATGCAGTCGGTCTCAGACGGCACCCTGTGTGTGACCAGTTGTCCGTGTGAAAGAACAGAGCAGGAGCAAGGGACAGAAGTGAGAAGAGAGAAGAAATCTGAATGAGATCGAGATTCTTTCCAGCAAGAGGAAATTAGTACACATATGATGTCATTCAGTGTAACTATGTTGACTTGGTCAATTCAATGCCACTAACAAATTCATTCTTTTTTTGTTTTTTAATCCTTACCCGAGGATATTCTTTTCCATTTACCTTGAGACAGAGTGTGTGTGTGTGTGTGTGTGTGTGTGTGTGTGTGTGTGGAGAGAGAGAGAGAGAGAGAGAGAGAGAAAGAAACATCGATGTGAAAGAGACACATCAATTGGTTGTCTCTCGCACGACCCTGGATCAGGAACTGAACTACAACCAAGGTATGTGCCCTTGACCGGAATAGAACTTGAGACTCATTGGTCCGAAGACCAACACTCTAACTGCTGAGTCAAACTGGCCAGGGCAAGAAAGTAATTCAACATAACTCTTCTGAGCTGTAAAGAATAATACAACTGGAAGACAAGAGTGTTAACTAAACCCCTGTTTTAATAAACTGATATAGTCCTGGCCAGTTTGGCTCAGCAGTTAGAGTGTCGGCCCACAAACCAGAGAGTCCTAGGTTCGGTTCCCACTGAGGGCACGTACCTTGGTTGTAGTTTGTTCCTGGCCTCGGTTGGGGTTGTGTGGGTGGTGACCACTCGATTGTGTCTCTCTCACATTGATGTTTTTCTCTCTCTCTTCCTCCCTTTCTCCCTCCTGCTCTATCTGAAGATAAATGCAAAAATGCCCTCTGGTGAGGATTAAATAAATAAATAAATAAATAAATAAATAAATAAATTGAGATAATTTAAATAATGTAGACAGGAAAAGCATATCAAGGACAAATTGAAACCACTTCACAAAGTATGTGGTCTTTTGACCTTTTGTTGAGATTTCTAGCCCATCAGTTATTACATTGTATTGTAATTATCAATTTACCAATCTATATCCCAACCCAGACTTGGTCTCCTATACAGTGTTTGGTGTATAGTTGTAATCAACAAGTCTTTGCTGAATGAATTAATTAATAAGTATGAGAAGTAGTTTAGTCTTTTACTGAAACTTACAATTCAGACCTCCAAACATCAGGTAATAAAAAGACAGCTGCTTCTATCTTGCCCAGTATGGATCAGGGGTTAGAGCATGAGCCCTCACTCTGAAGGGTCTTGGGTTTGAGTCCCAGTCAAGGGCACTTACCTGGGTTGTAGGTTCGATCCCCAGTCCTGGTCAGGGTCATGTGGGAAGCAACCAATTGATGAGTCTCTCTCACATCCATGTTTCTCTCTCTCTCTCTCTCCCTCCCTCCCTCCCTTCCACTCTATCTAAAAATCAATGAAAAAATATCCTCGGGTGAGGATTAACAACAACTAAAAAAGAAATAATAGAGCTGACTATTTGCCAGCAGCACCCAAGTCTGAGCCTTTATTTCTGGTATTCCTAAGAGATAAATAACGCTTCCATTAAGTTGAACTGTTCTCCAAAGGAGAAGGGACATACACTGCTCAGAGAAAAGTTATAACTAAAGACCGCTCCAGTGATTAGATTTGGATGTAGACAGTGAACCTGAGAATTATATTATAACAGCTTCACACTCCTTAGAAAGGGATGACCACAGTCCTGGTTTCCTGGACAGCCCCAGTTTAAGTCTGTCATCCTGGTGTGACTATCCCCTTTCGCTCGAGAAAGTAAATGATACAATGAACCTGCTCGGAGATTTTATAGTTGGGGAACCTCTGGGCAGTAGCAGTGCAGAGATTTGCCCCAAGTTACACAGCTAATATATTCAGTGGAACTTTGACGTTTCTTAAAGGAGAAGAATGGTTTTCATTCTAAATGGTAGTATAACCGTTCCTTTCTGCAGAAATCTCAGGAAAAGCTTTTACTTCTCTATCATGAAAATTCTTAAACTACCTGAGTAAAAACTTAAGACAAACACTTCAAAGAGAGAGTATGTAGTTTCCTAAGGCTTGGGCTATAGAAGGATTTTTTAAAATTATTAATAAAGGAAATGCATATACTGAGAGGAATCATTCTGATTTGACCCTGATGTTGGCTTCATCTCAAGTCTAACTCATAATCTTGGTCATCCTGAGGGTGGTGAATTCCAGGTTGGTGTGTAGCTTGGAGCGAGCCTATTCTCCAATAGAACAACTTTCCCCTATCCTCAAGGATCTTCCGGCTGGTCTAATAATCAAACAGACATGAGGCAGATTAGCAAGAGAAAATCACCAAATGTGATACATGCACGTGACCCCATGTGCACTGCGGGTTCAGGATAGAAAGGGGGCGTGAAGTGTATGCGACATCCTGAGCTAGGGATGTGACAATATGCCTGGGGGGCTTCAAAGGGTCATTGCAGGATGATGACAAGAATAGCCATTTAGTAAATAGAAGTTTGCCCTGCCCTATTGATAGTAGCTGAGGGAGGGTCTAAATTTTCTCTTTATTCTGAAACTAAACTTGCCCTTAGTTCAAAGTAATCTGCATACCACTGAGGCACATTTTGGGATGGCTTGTTCCGAACCCCACAGTTTCCTCCTCTGAAACTTCCCAGAATTTGCACATTCCAGAGTTTGGGCTGATCGATCATTCGATCACCAAAACAATCTTTTTTTTTTTTTTCCCACCTAAGGAACATAAATATTGCTTTGAAATTAATTATACCTCTTTCATTGTCTTTTTTTCCCTTTCCCTGGGTTAATTTTTTAAAAATGATCTTTATTGTTGAAAGAATTACAGATGTCCCCTCCATATTCCCTCACTGACCCCCTCCCACCCTGCTAAACCAGTCTGTCTTGATAAAAGTTCAGTTAAGCAGCTGTGTCTCATTGTAGGAGATGGTGACGCCAGTGGGCTTCCAAAGTTGTCTAAGTTGTGAGCAATCAGGTAATCAATAGGAGACATCTCTATGAAAAAAAAAGAATAAAAAATTAGTGATTTGAACAGATTACAATCTCAGTTTCTGAGTTCTAAATGCAGGTAGGTCAAGAAGATTTTTAGATAAATGTCTGCTTGAAATTATTTTCACGTGGAGCGGAGACAGGCTGTTGTAGTCAGACTTCTGGTCGACAGTGTGAATGCCTCTGGTGATCTTTCTGCAACAGGCACGAAGTTTGTCCGTAATGACCTTTTGCGATACATTTGACATCTACATCAAGTTGTCCAACTTTAGCTTGCATGGCCTTGGAAAAGGGCAGCTTAGTTCTCAGTGAGTCCATGTCAAAGGACAGGAAACTGAAAATGTTGGTTTGGAGGGTTGCAGCCAAATATTAAAGAAACCAGAAACATTCGGGATCCGGTCCAGATTATAGGTAGAAAATTTTTTAAAAATTAAAAGACAATAAACAGCAGAATCTAATATCCACAAAGGTATATTATGGTTTCTATTGAAACATTTTTTATTTCTCTCTAACAGCACCATCAATGATAGCCACATTAAGACTAATTTATTTGCAAAATGAGTCTAGTTTTGATTGATAAACTTGACCTGATAATTTGTGAAAATCCAGTAGGTCTAAGAATTAACCACATGGGCTCTTTTAAATTTGCTTTACTGGCCCTGGCCAGTTTGGCTCAGCAGTTAGAGCCTCAGCCTGCAGACCAGAATCATGGGTTTGATTCTGGTCAAGGAGAGGTACCTGGGTTGTCGTTTAGTCCCCGGCCCTGTTTGGATGCAGAAGCAGCCAGTCGACCTCTCTCTCTCTCTCTCTCTCTCTCTCTCTCTCCACCTTTTACTCTATCTGAAGATAAATGGAAAAAGATCCTCTGGTGAAGATTAAAATAAAAAAGAAGGAAAGAAAGCCTGGCTGGTGTGGCTCAGTGGTTGAGACTTGACCCTGCACCAAGAGGTCGCTGGTACGATTCCCGGTCAGGACATATGCCCAGGTTGTGGGTCAAATCCCCAGTGGGGAGCATGTAGGAGGCGGCCAATTGATGTTCTCTCTCATCGATGTTTCTATCTCTCTCTCCTTCTCCCTTCCTCTCTCTCTAATAACAATAAAAAAATAAATAAATTAAAAAAATAAAAAATAAATTTGTTTAACTCTCTAGAGGCTAAGAAGCCAACCCACATGCATACTCGCCATCAGACTTCATCTAGAATACCTATAGATTGAAGTGAATTCCTCTCTTCTGAGGTCCCCAGTATATCCTGAGGTTTTTTTCTTTGCATCTGCCAGGAAGCAACATTTGTTCCTTACTTGCAAAGAGTGATACGAACCATTAAGCTAGGTACTAGGTGTTTTTCCAAAAGCTTTTATTGGCTTCCAAAGTCATTCTTAATTCCTTAAGCTTTGTAGTCATATCTGAATCTATGCATGTCTCTCTCAAATATGATATTTCAGTTAAAATCTTGATAATAAAGCCAGGTTCTAATTACGTCTTGTTATAAAGAGAATACATTTTTTTTTCTTTATTGATTTCAGAGAGAGAGGAAGGGAGAGGGAGAGAGAGATAGAAACATAGATGAGAGAGAACATCAATTGACCGCCTCCTACATGGCCCTTACTAGGGATTTGACCCACAACCTGGGCATGTGCCCTGACCAGGAATTGAACTGGCGACCTCTTGGTGCATGGGTCGATGCTCAACCACTGAGCCATACCGGCCAGGCAAGAGAATAGATTTTTATTGAACTTATGCAAACAAACATAGTGCTATGAAAATAAAAATACTCATTGCAAGTTTCCAAATTCTGGAGGGATCAGGTAGAGAGAAAAATATAAATGCTTCAATTCTGCTTACAGTGGTATAATTTACCAGATTGCTCTAGATCAGGGCTTAAGAGAAAGAAAAACCTTCCTTATAGCTGGAAAACAAAGGATGTATAAATCAGCATTATTTCAAATTAAAAGTCACCAAATTATAGCCCTTCTTACTAGTTCATTCAGTCCTGTGTGCAGCTTAAATCCAGTTTTTCTGTTAGTTCTCCAACCTTGCCTAATAATTGAGGTCAATAGCGTCAGTGATAATTCCAAAAAGTTAACAAGGTTGTCTGTCAACATTTGTATAATATGCTCAGTGAAGTAGGTTCCCTGATCACTAGAGATTTTGGGAAGATGTAGCCCAGGTCGGAAACACATGTTCTAATCATTGTTTGTTGTTTTTGTTGATTTTTGCCATTGTAAGGGCATCAGCCCTTGCAGCAGGGGAACTCTTCAGTACATCCAGAAAACATACATACAAGACCATATTGATAACCCAAGCTAGGTGGCAGCTGAATGAGGTCCAGCCCCAAAGTGCTACGGTGGGTGAAGGAATGCCAGAACGGAAGAACTGCCGGGAGCTGGGAGGAACCAGGGGCTCTCTGGGGTGTCCCAAAGCCCCGCTATTCCTGTAATTTACATCCATTATTTACGCCGCTTAATTCTCTTGACTCAGGAGCAGACTGTTCCCGTGTTACAAGACATCGCGATGGCAAAAGTCTGGCAATAAGGGTCATTTTTGCAAAAACAGAATAAACTTCATCCACACGTGCTACAATTTTGATGACAGATATCTTATACCAGGCCATCTCAGATTGTCAGGAATTTCACATGATTTTTGGAACACTTATAGCACACTCTTATACAAATACAACACAGTGAAGACTCCATGCTATTTAAAAAATTTTTTTAATCCTCACCTGAGGATATTTTTCTATTGATTTTTAGATAGAGTGGGACAGCGGGTAGAGAGAGAGAGAGAGACTGACTGGTTGCCTCTTGCACGACCCCTACTGGGACCAGGGATCAAACCTGCAGCCGAGGTATGTGCCTTTGACCGAGAATCGGACCCATGACTCTTTGGTCCATGGGTCAACACTCCAACCACTAAGCCAAACCAGCCAGGGCCAATGTTATTTTTTTATTTGACAATACTTCTCATGTAATTTCAACACACTAAAATAAGCCTAATTAACTTAACATTCTCTTTTATAAGAAGAAAAAAATAATCATTTGAAGAGTTCCAGAAACCCTTCTGGAATACCTCAAAGTTATCCCCAGGTCAATACTATTTATAATTTAAATTTGCGGAAGTTTGTTAAAATATATCAAAGGTTTGGCCATTTGACTAAATAGGATCATAAGTCACTATTAAACAACATTTAATTATTTATTAAACCAAAGTGGCAATAGAAGATTTCAAACACAAATAAAGAACTCTACATACTTTTTAGCAAAACTCATTTTTTTTTTTCAGTCCTCATCGGAGGATATTTTTCCATTGATTTTCAGATAGGGTGGGAGGGAAGGAGGTTAGGAGGGAGGGAGAGAGAGAGAGAGAGAGAGAGAGAGAGAATCATCAGTGTGAGAGACATACATAGATCAGCCACCTCCCACACGACCACAACCTGTGCATGTGCCCTTGACCTGAATCAAGCCCGCGACTTTTTGGTCCACGGGCTGACACTCCAACCCCTGAGACAAACCGGCCAGGAGCAAAACTTATTTTTTAATATTGAGGAGATTCAGTTTTCTTAGGTAATCAAGGACCCGATTTAGACAACCTAAAGCACACAAAATTATTTTGATAAAACACGAAGTCTTTGCTAGGCAGGAACCTTCACATTTTCAGTAACAGACCAATAGTTCTTTTAGCAGAGAGAGAAAACCAAACTCTAATTTGCATCGGTTTACTTCTGATATTAAAATTTACTTATTTGGCTAAATGTATTTATCTTTAACCCAGCTTAACCTCATATAAAACTTCCTTTCTCAAAATTTATTTTTCTTTTTTTTTTTTTATCCTCACCCGAGGACATTTTTCCATTTTTTGTACAGATAGAGTGGGAGGGAGAGAGAGGCAGGGCGAGAGAGAGAGAGAGAAACATCGATGTGAAAGGGACACATCGAGTGGCTGCCACCCGCATGACCAACCAGGGCCGGGGACAAACTGCAACCAAGGTACATGCCCTTAGCGGGAACCAAACCCAGGTCTCTCCGGGGACCGCAGGCCGACGCTCTAACCGCTGAGCCAAACTGGCCAGGGCTCAAAATTTATTTTTCTTATACACTTCCTACAACTTTCTGTGTCTTTTTAGTGCTCACTCTTGTTCCCCACTCATTCAGAAATGATCAGGGCAAAATTATTTCACTTCCTTTAACAAAACACATCTCGGTATCTCATATCTTTTCTTTTTTGCCCAAACATATTCTATTCTTCTGTATACATAGCTGCTTTTCCTATTATTTATCATTTCTGTAGCTTTAATTACAGATCCTTTCCCTTTAATTGCAGCCTGAGTCAGGACTTCACCATTGGGTTCTGGTTCATGAATTCCCACATCAAGGAGTTCTGGAATTTCTCTTTTCTCTCCATTGACCATTTTACCCACTTTTGAGGAGAAAGACTTTGGGTTCCCTGCAAGAGGTCAAGCCAAGGGCCCGGGTGCTCTTATCAACCTTGACTTGATTTCCTGGCTGACTACTGCCCCACGCAGGCTTCTCACTGTCCTCTCTCTTTCCAGTCTTTTCCATTTCTCCACGATCTCTCCACGCTGGGACCTGTGTGGGGCCCTTCAGCTGCGGAGAACCAGCCAACGGGGGTCAGCTTGGCCCGTTCACCCTTCGGCAGTGCTGTACCAAACCTTTGTTTTAACCCCATTCATGTCCTTTGATGTATCCTAATTTGGTTCTCCAATGGGACCTTTCGTTGTAAGAGCCACTGTGATCTGAGATGACAGTGTCCTGGAGCCTGGCAGCAGCTCCTAGAAGCCCAGCCGTAAGCAGCGTGTGGTCCGCGTTCCCCGCCGTAGCTTCCAATCCCACGGTTTCCAGGCCACATTCTTAGGATGTAAAAACATAAAATTTTAGGTTGTCTTTAGGTAAGATTTTGCAATTTTTAAAATTTTTCTTCTTAAGTGCAGGGCAATTTATTTCCAATGTCCTTTTTTTAAAAAATTTTGTTTTGTTTTTTTAATGTCTGCAAATGTCTGAAGGTAAATAGGAAAGGGTCCGAGTGGACTTTGATTTTTGTTCTAATTTCTGTCCTTCCATCTTTTTAAGGGAATCATAATGACTAGCTATTATAACAATCTGAAAACTCTCTAGAAAATTCCTTTTTTTTTCCTAATTTAAAAATACTTTTCCAATTAAAAAGATCCCTCCTCTCGTTTTAATGGTAGGATTCATAGTGACTCAAACCAACGCTATGGACTCAAGAGGCATTCCCAAAGGAAAGTGAAAAGCTAAAAAATGATTCTCAGAGTTGACCTAAGATGGGGAGGCTGCCTTCACACACCTGTTCCGTGGGATGGAAGATACAGCATGAGAAATAGTCAATGACGTGGCCGTCTCTATGCACGGGGTCAGGTGGGTACTGAAATATCAGGGGGACACTTTGTAAACTTCCCCAATGCCTAACCACTATTTTGAACAGCTGAAACTAATACAAAATAATATTAAATATAAACTGCAATGGAAAGACAAGTGAATACAAAATTAAAAAAAACAACAAATACAAATGAATAATTAAGAAAAAAACACGGCTACTCCAAAACGCAGGGAATCATCGGCTTTTGTCCCTTGAACAGAGAGAGATTTCATATTCCCTAAGCTTGGATCCACAGCCTATTTGGTTGCCCAGAGGCGTCAGTATTCCCCAGCTGCTGAAGATAACAGACCATCTCTAGGAAGATCAGGAGAGAAACAGAAAACTTCCTGAGAGCTTGTCCTGCATAGAGAGCAAGGGGCACCCTGGCAAGGGCATCCTCTGGACCAAAGAGAAAATATTCTCGCTGCTCATAAAGCCAAGCTCTCAGGACATATAACAAGATGAAAGGAAAGAAACCAGTCAGAGAGGGACAAGAATCCCTAAGTACTCATACCAAGTAACCAAGGGTCACTAGCCCAAGAAACGCATTTCACAAATGCTTTCCCCGCCGATCTAAATTCAGAAGAGAGAAAAAGATTCTCACCACTTTTGCTTCCACTGGGTTTTGCAAACGGAGATCTGGGGGTGCTAAACTTGGTAAGAGTCTTGGCATTCTGCAGCCTGTGTCAGCAGCCCCGAGATCTCCCCTGCAGCAGCCTCGTGGGGACGAGCAGGGTTCCAGCCCGTGACTTTATCCTGCTCCCAACACCAGCTGTGGGAGGAGCAAACTTCCCTCTGCCCTCAAGGTTCTGGCCGGTCTAGAAATCGAATGGACACGAGACAGGTTAGCAAGAGAAAATAACCAGATGTAATACACACATATGTACGGGAACCACACAGCATGAGTCAGAGACCTCACAGGCACCAGAGGTTCAGGGATAAAAAGGAGACTGTGGAATTTCACTGCCCTCCCTAACGTCCACCTGCTACTTACTCAGATGATGACAATGTGGAACCTCAGCCGGACTTCCCTCTTGAGCACGTCGTAAACCACCTACATGACTCAGTCACTTCAAACCCGTTGTTCTCAGAATAATGCATTCTGAAATAGTTTCTCACCTGATCTAATTTTTATTGTGACTTTCCAATTTTAATTGATACTGCCTTCATCATCCCCCTGATTCTGGCCAGTAAACAGCCCTCTTTGACTCCTATGTGTCTCATATTTTTAATTTTAGTCTTCTTAATTCTTCTACGATGATCTACTTCTTAATAATGACCCCCCCCCGTTGGGGCCTCGTCACTTTTTTTATGATGATTACATAGCTGTCTCCTCTCCACTCCAGTTTATCCTAGAGATCGCTACAACTTCTGCTTTGATCGGGTTGTGTACTAAGTGAAATACCTTTAATAATTTTCCATTGTCTGTCCGATGAAGATCAAATCCATGAATACATGAACGAGAGAATATATTTGTGGAAGACTAACACTCGAAGCCTCGGCAATAAACGGTGGCCGTTCTGCACTTGCCTGTCCAGGAAGCTTTTTGTATTTTTCCCATTGTCGTGTGTTTGGACTGGGGAGCCACGTGACTGAACCGAGTCGATTAGAGGCCGGTCCCTTTATTTCTTGCTTTAGAGCTGGAGGAGAGGCGGGTTTGCCTCCCACGTGCTATAACAGAGGGGTGTGGAGTTGGGGGTAGAGGTAGCCATTGTTTCAACTTTGATTTGCAAAAACTTGTATAATAGAGGAGAAGGCAATTAAACAAAGGAAAGAAAGTAAAGGGGAGAAATGGATGGGGATCTGGAGTCCTGGAACCTCTGAGTCCACGTTATATTCTTTCTTCTTGTTCCTGCACCTTCTCCGGATTCTGTGAAGTGCAACCCGGCGTTTCCAGGCTGAATGAAGACCCGCCCCCCTCAACACACACACACTTTGTTTTCCCTAAGCTTGGGGGGTTTTTGTTTTGTTTTGTTTTCTTATCTGTTTTCCTGAAGGGCGCTAAGTCTTGACTTAATTTATTTTATACTTAGTCACTTACAAACTAAAGGATCCTGATCAATGCAACTCTCAGACTTGACTTTTTTAGTGACCCTTGCCCACTCTGCAAACATCCCTCCTATTCTTTCCCAGTATGAAAACTCCACTGTTCATAAATTGGCCTGGATGTGTCCCTGAGCATCCTGTGGTCGGCCAGCTCTGCCTGTTGGTTCTATGTTGCTCTATTCTCTGGGGATGTTCTTCTGCCATACTTCGGTGCCACCAACCAAAATCCTGCCCACACTTCAAGCATGAGTTCAAAGTCACCTCCTCTGAAGCTTTTCCAGCTCACTCGGGCAAGGAATAATCTCTCTATTGAACGCCCTTGTCTATATAATTTCTGCTTTTCCTTGCATTTTAGGTACTTGCACATTTTTAATTCATCCAGAGCTTTGTTGTATCCCTTTGCGTTTTTCCAAATTATTATCAGAATTTTGTGCACAGAAGTGCTCAATGAATATTGTCTGAACAAATAAATACCCCGTAGGCATAAGTGATTGGTTTTTCTGGAACCAAATGAATCTTTTCAACATGAACCTATATGAAAGATGACCTACTTCCAGAAATGAGAAAGAAAAGTCAGTGGAATTTTTTGAAAATTCAACCAGAGCACTACCTTTCCACCTTACATGTGTACACAAACATACTTCCTGAGTACATGTGGATTTAGGAAAACTGCAGCATTTCCATGGGAAAATGTGGACTATTTTTCATAGAAAATTGCACTGAAATGTGTAGATACGTGTGATAGTGCACATTCAGCAGAAAGCATCTGACCGGACACTGGGAACCACAAACACACAGCATGCAGTTGAGATCAACAGACTTTAACGTTGAAGACGGACAGACGCGCTCACAGCCTTTTCTTACACCAGGCACATCCATTTGGGGACTTTTAAAATGTGCTTCCAAAAATAATTTCTGGATTCGTTTGGGAATCGTTTTGGCTTTCCTGGTATTCAAGTGCATCCACATGGTTCTAACACCTCATGCAAATATGAACTAACATGCTGGCGTGTCCACATGGCCATGAGTTTGGGAGCAGTTTTCTTGGTTTGATGATGGGGATAAAGTTAAGGAAACAGATTGTGGGCAGAGAGAAGGAGAAGCACTGGAGGGCAGTTGCCATAGCTGGTCAATTAAAAACAACAGCCCGTGGGGAGAAGACTGAGCCAGAGCTGGCCTTTGTCACTTAACCTGACATATCCGGAAGACATGCGTCCAACCCTCTCCAAGTTTGCAAGGGTGCTGATGATGCACGGTCCCAGACCTGGTAAGAAAAACCTCTGGCCGTACCCCAATCCCATTGCATACTTTCCATTTTTTTAAAAAGCAGCCAAACACATTTTCTAACAGGGATATGTCAAAGCAATTGTTGATTCATCGATCTGTTCGTACAGCGTACGTTCATTGAGCATCTATTATGTGCCAGACAGCATGACAGGTGCTCAGGGAAATTAAAAGAAATACGACACGGCTGCTTGCCAAACATGATGGTAGCCCGAAAAGACAGGGACACAAATGAAGTTAGTTACAAAACAACAACATAAGAATAATACCAATAAAGACAGTAGGCAGCAATTACTAAAAATGTAACATATGCCAGGCATAGTGTTAACCTCATTATACATTATTTAAGTCTTCTAACATCCTGTGAGTTTGATTATTATTCTGACTTCACACATGTGAAAATTGAGCCTTGAAAAAGTTAAGCAAGTTGCTGAAAATCAGAGATAGTTAATTCTAGATCTAGGGTTTGAGTCCAAGCTCCTCTGCCTCTAGGGTTTCTGATCTTATGGTCTTAACTAGACAAAGGAAGCGCAGAAGAAAAATGCCGTGAACTTTCCAGATGATGGAAACGAGAGGGAATTCATGCACAGAATCAGAGGAAGCCAGGTCGGGGTAAAGGGTGCGACCCTCCTTCTGAGAAGCCGCTTGGGGTGAGCCGTGTGATCCGTGCCCGGTGTGGTCGGAACACACTGTGTGCAAGGGGGTCCTAGACCCGTAAGGACAGGCCTCATCCTGCCAGTCTTTGGGAAAACACAGATCACGTTGTCAAAGCCCCACAGGCCAGAGTGCTAGCCACGGCTCCCGTCCTACCTTACTCCTCGGCCGTGCACAGATACAGGGAAGAGCGGAGCAGATGCTTTGAGTTTACTACTGGACAGGAGTCTAGGGCACACACAGAGCCTTGGATTCTCTCTGTAGCCCAGGTGACAGAATAACTCTGAATATCGTCTCCTGGTATTTTGTACGTTGATCTTTAATCCCCAGTATTTTTTCGACTTTAAGCCTCCAAACTGACTCTCCCTTTAGTTTTAAGTCACCTGTTAAAACTCATTTCATTTTAAAAGCCTTCCATGGTATTAAGCTAGACAAACCTCCTCTAAGAAGATGTTTCCATACCTGGAGAAAAAAAAAAAAAACAAACAGGGAGAAATCAAGAAAGTAAAGAACAGCCCAGTCGGTGTGGCTCAGTGGACTGAGCATGGTCCCATGGACTGAGAGGTCCCTGACGATTCCCAGTCAGGGCACATGCCTGAGTTTCAGGCTCGATCCCCAGTAGGGGGCGTGCAGGAGGCAGCCAATTGATGTTTCTCGTTCACATCGATGTTTCGATCCCTCTCTTCCTTCCTCTCTCTAAACAATCAATAAAAACTTTTTTTTTAAGAAAAGAAAGTAAAGAAGAAAAAAATCTAGGTTTTCATAAATACCCACGCCTTATTTCAGATATTTTACTCCAACATTTGTTGTTCTACAAAGAACAAAACACAAAAATCTTACTGACAACCTGGTTTCTCTTTGTGGCTCCAAAGCCAGAGGACCTTCGGCAAGTCATTTACTTTGTCTGAATACCAATGGATTTATCTGAAAGTTTGCAATACGACCCAGCTTCTCACTCTTACATTTGAAAATTGAATTTAAAAATGTATGTGAAGTGAATCGAAAACAATGCCTATAAAATGCCAGGTGTTTCCATTTTCTTCTGCTGCACGAGTACCATACAGGTGGCGCAATGTTCGCTGTCCCTGCTGTGGGACCCAAGTGCACATTGGCTTGTCAGGGTGCTGTGTGCACATGGCCGGAATCCAGGTGTTGGCCGAGCTGATACCTATCTGGGGGTCCCAGGGAAGAATCCATTGCCAAGCTCACTCAGGTGTTGGCAGACTCGAGTCCCTGCAATGTTCATGCTGAAGTCCTTGTTTCCTTGCTGGCTGTGAGCTAAGGACCATCCTTAGTCCCTGGAAGCTGCCCATAGTCCCTCTCCTGTGCCCTCCTCCATCTGCAGAGTCAGCCATGAGGACCGAGTCCTCGCACTTCGAATCTTCCTGATTTCCTCTTCTGTCTTCTTTCCTGTTCTGCTCTTCTCCTCTTAGCCAGAGAAAACTCACTGCTTTCAAAGCCTTATTTGCTTAGACCAGGCCCACTGGAAAACCCTCCATGTTAAGATCAACTGTGTTCTATAGCGTGGTGTATGAAAGCGTCATCATGGGAGGGAAGTTTACCATTGTCACGGGTTCCAGAGATTGCAGCGTGGGGTCTTGGGAGAAAGGAGGCCTTTTGAGAATTCTGCCTACTACATTAAGGCATCAGACTCAGAACAAAAAAAAAAAGTACAGGATATCTAATTAAATTTGAATTTTAGGGAAATGACAAATTTTTTCGACATTCATATACTAAACATTTTTGCTTTTTATCTGAAATTAAAGTTTAATTGGGCATTGTGTATTTTGCCTGGCAACCCTAACAAATAGCAGTGTTGTCATTCTTTCTTGGCTTGTTTTATGCTAAAGGGGCAGGTTCTACATGTGCAGACACGGTCATTTAACAGCACAGCTCTTGGTTGGAAGAAAAGTTGTGTTCTAATGAATCTACTCTCACACAGAAACTTCCCTAGTTTTATATCTACTAGTTCAAAATTATTATTATATTTAAATATAAAAGGAAGAAAAGTGAACATGTTTGAGTGATGATTATATACCAAGCACCAAACTAGGCACATGGACAGCAGAGAGAGAGACAGAATTATAGGCATATATTTTTATTTATACTTCAAAACACAACTACTACAGAATAATTTTTTTAAATGTTTTATTGATTTTTTTATTTTTAGAGAGAGAGAGAAACATCGATGAGAGAGAAACATTGATTGGCTGCCTCCTGTGTGCCCCCCATTGAGGGTCAAGCCCGAAACCCAGCCATATGCCCCAACTGGGAATCGAACTGGCAACCTCTTGGTCCATGGGTCGATGCTCTACCACTGAGCCACACCGGCTGGGCATACAGAATAATTTTTTAAATTAGAGACTCTACTCTTATTTCTCAAAATGTATTCTGCATTCCTCTTTACTTTCTGTGTTTTGGATGCTTTGACATCGAGGCCTTACCGATTCCAGAGACAGAAATAGTACAGTGTATGGGTGAGGCGTCATAGAATTGTGCTCCGAAAACCTGTATCATTTTGTTAACCAACCAGTGTCAAATCTAATAAAAAGGGGAGGAAAAATGAAAATAATTCTGCCCTTTTGCATGCCTTTTTGTTGTTGTTAATCCTCAACTGAGGATATTTTTTCCATTGATGTTTAGAGAGAGAAGAGGGAAGGGAAGAGGAGAGAGACAGAAACATCGATTCGAGAGTGATGCATCGATTGGTTGCCTCCCACATATACTCCGAACCTGCAACCCAGGCATGTGCCCTTGACCTGGAATCAAATCCTTGACCCTTTGGTGAGTGATGCTCTAACCACAGGGCCACACTGGCCAGGTGTGCAGGCCTTTTGTCTGCAAACCAACCCATCCAGAGCCTCGACCCCAACCATCTCCTTTGTTAGGCTGCTACCCACCTTCCCTCATCACCCCTGCAGAACCGGACAACTAGGCCCCAGAGCCCTCTGCAGTTATTCGCACTGGTCGATCCTAAATGGCTCGGCCTGTTTCCCATTTCTTCCCGCGGAGACCTCAGTGAAGGCCACAGTCTTCCCTCCCTCGCCACCTCCCAGCAGATCTGAGTTGCCCGTGTACCCACGCACGGCACACTGCCCCTCCTATTTCTACAGATCGCAAGTATAAATAACTTCCTTCTTCACGACAGTCACTTCTGTGTCTCCATTCCTTACCATATCTGATCAACATGAATCCCAGGTGCCCTGAAAACCCTAACATCTGGAGCAATGCCTACTTTGTGCACAGGACTTTGAAAGTCGCTGGGTAGCGGGAGGGATGGCAAACACAGGAGCGAGTAAGCCTCCAGCCGGCCTCTCAAAGGTGTAGGTGTTAGAGATGGAGGGTGTACTCTGCCCGCACAGTGCCAAGGACGGGATCTTCTGCGTGGGAGGCAGGGGCCGGGGGGGCCTATTTCCTGCCTCAAGGGGCCAGACTGGAGCCTCGGCCTGGAGGCCCTGCCTGGATATTCTTCATCCCCTCACTTCCTTCCCGCCCAGATGCTGAAGCTGGGGAGCAGCCCCCTCGAACCTGTCACCTCTTCCGCATCAGCCGTGCTCAGGGCTTTTCTCACTAGAAGCCGTGAGAGGAAATACAACTTTCCTAATTGTATTTCTAATACGTACACGCAAGTTACGTAGCAACTGTCTCCACACGTACAAACACCTGGTCACGGACAGAGCTGCAATGAGTGTTGTGCATGAGAAATGGAGCTGGTGCGCCTCGGCGTCTTTCTGTTCGCGGCTCTTCTCTCGTCTTCCATTCTGTCCTAGTCTGTGATGTTTAACATGCTGCTCACGACCAGTAGACTGATGTCATGACTCAAGGGTGAGTCAGGGCGCAGGTTTGGAAAGCAGTCTCTGCACATAGCGGATGAGAGAGTAGAGTGGCCACAGGTTTCTCTCTGGATTAGTGAGCAGGACTATCCTAAGTAGGAAAACACAGTTTTTGAGTCTGAGGCCCAGTTGTAATGTTTCTATCCCCTATTTATTGCCTTTTTCCTTCACTAGCTTTCAAATAGAAACACCATTTGGGGGAATTTTTGCCCAAATGATGAGATTGAGCTGTAATGTTCATTTATGGTGGACTAAGGTGTTAGGATTTTATTATTATTTTTAATCCTCGCCCGAGGATATTTTTCCATTGATCTTCAGATAGAGAGGGAGGGAGAGAGAGAGTGAGAAACAGCGATGTGAGAGAGACATCGAGTGGTTGCCTCCCGCACAATCTCGACCAGGGTTGGGGACCAAACTGCAACCGAGGCACGTGCCCTTGACCAGAATCGAACCCATGACTCTTTGGTCCACAGGCCGGTGCTCTGACCGCTGAGCCAAACTGGCCAGGGTGGTGTTAGGAGTTCAGACTGAGGTCTGGACATGAGAGAGAGGGGTTCAGGGGAACGTGTATGGAAACTGCTCAGAGCCTTCCTGCTGCCACACTGGGACCCCGCTGCTGCCGTC
Organism: Molossus molossus; assembly: GCF_014108415.1. Lineage (NCBI taxonomy): Eukaryota > Metazoa > Chordata > Mammalia > Chiroptera > Molossidae > Molossus > Molossus molossus. Next base: position 9,129,020 of record NW_023425359.1, on the reverse strand, counting down.
TCTCGGGCACGTCCCATCCTTCCAGTCTGTGACCAACAGCAGAGAAAAAGATACATATTTTTCTTGCCCTGTACACAGTTTGAGATGAGCAAAACTATATAAATTTGAACCACGAGGCTGCCCAGTTAGACAACCAAATTGGTGCCAGGTTCTGGGAGGTAATCAGTGATGAACATGGCATGGCCCCCACCAGCACCTACCATGGGGACAGCAGCCTGCCCTGGATCGCATCTCCAGGTAGACAGTGAAGCCCCAGGTAAACACACAGTGCGTCCTTGTGCTGTCTTGTTGATGGATCTAACAGCAGGGACCATGGACTCTGTTCACTCAAGTCCTTTTGGCCACATCTGCAGATCAGACAGCTTTGCTTCTGGTCAGTCTGGGGGAGGCCACAACTGGGTCAAGGGCCACTGCACAGAGGGGGCGGAGCTGGAGTGGGGGGCTCAGCGCTGACGTGCTGTGACGGGAGGCTGAGAGTAGTGACTGTCCGCAGGGCTCCGGCGAATCCACCCACCGGGCAGGGGCGCGGGCTCTGGAATGGGCACCTTGCTCATCAGCAAGATCCGTGACAAGTATCCTGAGCACATCGTGAGCACCTTCACGGTGGTGCCCTCACCGGAAGTGCTGAGCCTAGCAACACCGCCCTTTCTGCCCAGCAGTTAGCAGAGAACACAGATCAAACCCACCGCATCGATAACAAGGTCCTTTATGATACCGGCTTCCACCCCCTCAAGCTGACCGTGCCAACCTAAGGGCATCTAGACCACCTCGCCTCAGACACCATGGGAAACGCCATCCCTTCCCCTAAGGGACTTCTAGCTGCTATAGTTAGTGTGGTTTCCTTTCTCTGTGGCTGCCACATGGACTTAGGATGGTGGACACCTTCCTGGGTTTTCAGCACACAGTTTTGAATGAGGTCTGGATGAGACCCAGCTTCTTGCATAATTATCTTGAAAACGAAGAGGGACATTTTAACTGGACAGATAAGAGAAATGGGCATCAGAAGGACATAAAAGGTTAATGTCACCAACAATAGTGTCACCAACCACCTCTGCTTTCCTGGTCAGCTCAGTGCTGACTTCTGCAAGCTGGTCGTCAGCATGGTGCCCTTCCCACACCTTTACTTCATGCCTGGCTTTCCCTCTTTTTAAAAAATTTGTATTGATTGATTTTAAAGAAAGAGGAAGGGAAAGAGAGAGAGAGAGAGAGAGAGAGAGAGAGAGAGAGAGAAACATCGATGAGAGAGAACATTGATTGGCCGCCTCCTGCATGCTCCTTCCTGGGGATCAGGCCCACAACCTGGGTATGTGCCCTGACCGGGAATCGAACCGGCGACCTCTTGGTGCATGGGTCGATGCTCAACCAGTGAGCCACACCGGCCGGGCATGGCTTTGCCCTTCTATCCAGCCCTGGAAGCCAGCAATATCATACCCTCACTGTGCCCAAACTCACCCAGCAGGTATTCAATGCCAAGAACATGATGGCTGCCTCTGACCCCCGCATGGCCGGTATTTCAATGTAGCTGCCATCTCCCGGGGGTGGATATCCGTGAATGAAGTAGAGGAGCAGATGCACAATGTGCAAACCAAGCATAGCAGCTACTCGGTGGAATGGATCCTCAACCACATCAACATTGACGTCTATGACGTTCTGCCCCGTGATCTGAAGACGGTGGTCAACTTCATTGGCAACAGCACAGCCCTCCAGGAGCTGTTCAAGGGCATCTCAGAGCAGTTCACAGCCCAGTTCCACTGCGCAGGCCTCCCTCCACGGTAACAGGCGGGGCAGAGATGAGAGGGAGTTCACCAAGGCTGAGAGCAGCATGAATGACCTCGTCTCCGAGTACCAGCAGGCCAGGATGCCACTGCAGAAGGGGTGGAGGATGCTGGTGAGGAGACCAAAGAGGAGGCCCAAGGCCACACCCTGTCACCCATCACTCAGGCTTCCCAGGTCCCTCAGCCTTCTTCTGCCCCTTTTCTCTCCCTCAGAATCTGCATTTCTGCTTCTATCTTTTTATCTTCTAGGAGAGTTCTAGAACAGTGTTCGGCAAATAATAGGCGCTCAATAAATATTGTGAGTCAAAGCTTATTTCTCAGCTATTTCTCCCACATTCATCCTCATTCTCCTTCACGACTTATAATATTAATAATAGCTGATTTTTATTGAGTACATATTATGTACTACAGATTATACAACTGGTGTAACCTACATTTTTTTTTTTTTTTTTTTTTACTTAATCCTCACAACAACCTTTAAGGGAAGACTCTGCTGCTATCAGAAAATAAAAATAGGATTAGGAAGGTTAGTTAACTTGCACCAAGTTATAAACTCAACAAGGAACTAGGCCAGGAGTCAAATTCAAGTCTATTCCCTTAACCTCCTAAGTCTACTGTTTCACAGCAGACAATAATGAAAGAAGTGATATACTTTTTACTTTAATCCATGATTAGAATAATTCACTTGTTCTGAATGAGTACATTACACCATTAGACTCTTTCACCCCAACGATTAAGAAGTGGGACAGAGATGACTGTGTTTATAGCTACTCAAGACTTGACGAGGGAGAGTCCAGCAAATGGGGTAGTTGGAGAAATCTGGCATCTTCTGGGCAATCTGCAAGACAGAGACGGTTTCTTAATAAGCCACAGATGGCCACCGTTGCCACATCAGTCAGGCACATGTGTGTCACAGGGGCCTGTGCTAGAGGATTTGAGTTTCAGGCTTTACAAGGACTTGGTGGCTATTTGATGCAGGCACACAGTAGCAAGTTGTCTTCTTGGGACAGCCCCACACTTTTGTGTTTTTGTTATTTAATTACTATTATAAAAACACCTACTGCCCTGGCCGGTTTGGCTCAGTGGTTGGAGCGTTGGCCTGCGGACCAGAGAGTCCCGGGTTCGGTTCTCGCTAGGGGCAAGTACAAAAAACAAAACAAAACAAAACAAAAAAAACACAAACAAACAAACGAACGAACAAAAAACACCTACTTCTCTGCCTCCCTGCCCTAATTGAAATAACAGCATCATTAAGTCCAATTTCCAAATACCAGAAGCTGTAAGAATTGTTTCTATACATGAAAAAGCACTCAAGCTGAGATGACAGAAAGAAAAAGTGCTGAGGAAAAGAGCGGGATCAAATACACAAGAATGTTGGGTTAGAACGTAGAACTCTAGCCTGGCTGGAGTGGCTCAGTGGTTGAGCGTTGACTCATGCACCAAGAGGTCACCAGTTTGATTCCTGGTCAGGGCACATGCCCAGGATGTGGGCCTGATTCCCAGTGGGAGGCATGCAGAAGGTGGCCAATTGATGTTCTCTCTCATCGATGTTTCTCTCTCCCTCTCCCTTCCTCTCTGTCTCTAAAAAATCAATAAGAAAAAACAAATTTAAAAAAAGAAGAACTTGGAATTCTTTGCCACACTGTGTGAACTCAAAGAAACCATTCACAACTTGATTTTCTGAGTTCATCCTCTAATAGGAAATTTTCTTTTAGTTCACTAACATGCTTCAAAACTGGCCTCCCTGAATGATCATCTAGATGCAGTTTTCCATCAAAAACGCTTATTATGGGCTTAATTATGTTTCCCCAAATTTATATGTTGATATCTAGCCCCAAGGACTTCAGCGTATGAATATATTTAGGGATAGAGTCTTTAAAGAAGTAATTGTATTAAAATGCCAATCTGACTAATGTCCTTATAAGAAGAGGGCATTAAGACACACGGGTAAACAAGTGAACAAGTAGCCGGAAGATGACCATCTACCGGCCAAAGAGAGTGGCCTCGGGAGAAACCGACCCAGCTCACTCTTTCCTAGTGGACTTTCAGCCTCCAGAACCTTGAGAAAACGAAGTTCTGTTGTTTAAGCCACCCATTCTTGTGATACTTGACTAAGGCATCTTAGAAAACTAATGTAACACTTTATACAAATTAAGAAGTTAGTGTTATCATGACCAGGGTGAGGCTTACTCAAAAGGGCACGGAGGTGAATAAAAGAAACAAATCCTTTGTGTGTTGCAGTGTGCCAAGTGTTGTTCTGAGCACGCAGCACAGATTCAATAATTTCACTCTTTCAGTGAATTCTATAAGTACGATTATCTTCATTTTTCAGATGAGGAACTGGATAATGAAAGATCTTGTAGCAGTTGCTCAGAATCACAAAACTAGCAAGTGGCATAGCTGAGATCTGAGTCCAGAGGCTCACTCTGAACCAGTAGGAGGGTCTTCAAAACCTGCAGGAATGGCGTGCAACCATCTCAAAAGAACAGTCTGCTTCTACTTTCACTCCTTCTACTCTTCATTCTCAGCTTTCAACCTCCTTTTAGGAATCATCACCTTACTAAAACCCCTCTCTCAGGGGTCAGCCCTACCCTCTTAATCCCAAAATGTTGGATGAGGTCAATTGGTATTTGGCATCCATTCTTGTTCCTCTTCCACTTCCCCTCATTCAGTAATGAAAGGGACACAAGGATAAAAATTACAGTTCCCAGACTCCACTGCAGTTAGAGTTCTGAGTGTGATTTAGCTTCTGCCAAGGAGGTTCACCACTATGAGATTCAAAAGGCTGAGGTGGGGCAGAAGCCATCTCCGGGCTGTAGTGGCCAGTGTGGTGCAAGCAGTTCCAAGTGCAGCTCTGTGGGGGAGGGAGAGGTGTCAGCAGCAGGAATAGGAGCAGAACTGTGCTGACCCCTGGATTTCCACTAGGATCATGTGAATTTGAAAGCAATGTCCCAGCACCTGATTGTCACTCTTCCTTCCCTCTCAACAATTTCTTAAGAATCCAATTTACTATAATAAATCCTTTTTGATGGGACATACCCAAATAATTTCTATTCCCTTCAATAAAAACTGATTCATACACATGGAATTCAGCAGATTCTTCTCTGTCCTCACCACACTTGATTTTTACACGTGGCATTAAGTACTCATGATCTCCTCATCATCTTGGTACTTACTCTTTCCTGGCTTGGGGTATATTTTATTTTGTCTCATTTTTTTCTGACACATTCTCCCAGTCTCCTTTTCTGTCTTTGATTTCTGTGTGTTTATGTCATTTTTTGGGTTTACTTCTTACTTCCCACCCTAAGTATTATCACCCAAGACTCTGGCTTTGCTGTCTTCTCTTTTTCTACACCTTCTCTCTTTCAATCAAATCTTCTCTTATGGCTTCATTTGCAACTTTAAATTAGATCGTTTTTAAGTGTCACTTAAGCTCCAGAGTCAAGTGTTTTATAACTGTTGGAACCTCCTTTTGTATACCCTGCTGTCACCTGAGACCCAACTGAACTCAACACCTCATTCTCCCTGCCTCAGTATACCCTTCTCATCAATCCTGCTCTTCTGACCGCCAGCCATGTCCAGTAGTGACCTCACCATTTATTTCCATCATGTGCATTCAGAATGCTCTTTGGCCCCTTGTTTCTCTTATTTCCTCTACCAAACTGTAAGATAGACCTTTATTTCTCCTCCCTTGTATTTATATAATTCTATTGACATAGTTTAGGGCTTGATTAACTTATCTAGAATCTAATGCTATCCTTTCTCTAGGATTACTTCTTCATTCATTGAACAAATTTTTATGGTGTACTCACTCTATGCAAGGCACTTGAGAAGTAAAAAGTGACTATATAAGGTCGTTGCTAAAACACGTCATATTGCAATTGGGAAGACAGATACTTGCATCTATGTGTAATACCCGCTCTTATGTGTACATTGACCTGCAACATGAAGTAAATTGACACAATAGTGATGTGAGCACGCCACCATGAACAGATTAAAGAGCAGTAACTAACTCAAATGTTGATGACAGAAAGGATTAACAGAGCCTTGTTAAATGAGGATTTAGACAGGGGGAAACTGGAAGGAGCATATACCTAGGCTAAGGGAAGAGGAGGAAGGAAAGGCAGAAGCCATGTGCATGCCTGTCTATGAGGAGATCAAATTGTTGAAAGAGTGGAGGACAGAATGTACATGTGTGGTCAGGATGTGCCAGGAAAGGAAACTGAAAAAGTAAATTAGGGCTACATTAAGAAGAACCCTGAGTATAATATTGCCTCCTCTTGTAGGCAATAAGTTTCATACAATATTTTAGGCCATAGCCATTACACATTTCTTTATTGATTTTAGAGAGAGAGGAAGGGAGAGGGAGAGACATAGAAACATTGATGAGAGAGAACATCGATCGGCCACCTTCTGCATGCCCCCTACTAGGGATTTGGCCCACAACTTGAGCATGTGCCCTGACCGAGAATCAAACTGGTGACCTCTTGGTGCATGGGCTGATGCTCAACCACTGAGCCACACTGGCTAGGCCAGGTGATATTTCTTTTAATAAAAATGTAATAGTTTACTTAACCCAATATATCCAAGGTTTTATTATTTCAATACATAATCAATATAAAAAATAAATAATGATATTATTTACATCTTTTTTTCCATATAGTCCTCGAAATCAGGTGCATATATTACTCTTACAGCACATCTGCTTGGACTGGCCACAATCCAAGTGCTCTACAAACACATGTGGCCAGTGGCTACCATACTGGAGAGTGCGGGTCTAAAATTTCAATCAGTTCTCAAAGCGGTCCGTGGCCTACCAGAAGATTAAGAATTACTTGTGGACAAAAAAAGGGGCCTCATACTAAACTTCACAAGCTCAGGGGAGGCTCACATGGCAGGTGTTACAAACCCAGAGACCAAAGTAAAAGCATAGAGTGGACTTAACAAAAAATATTCCTAACAAATGTGGGTCATGGTGGGTAGTCATCTCATAGGTCAATCTTGAATTTAGAAATTGTCTATTGGCTTTGTGCTTCTAAGATAGCATACCTTTGAAATGTCAGAGGAATCTTTTCCAGACCCCTCCAAGACAACCACCAGCACTAGAGCATGAGACCACATTGTTATCTTGTTGCTCACATACCATCTCTCTGTGCAATAAATGTTAACTATCCTGAACCCCCACTATAAAAGACATATGTGTCTTTTTATTCAGTCTTAGAGATTTTTCCACTTTGCTTTCTCCTGCCTCCCTAATCTACCATCAGTGAATTGCATGAAATCCCCCTTATGTCACCTCCTTTGATTCTTTGATTTTTTATTTATTGGGGTGACATTAGTCAATAGGATCACGTAGGTTTTGGGTGATCTCCATGATACATGATACATGAGCTATACATTGCATTGTGTGTCCATCACCCAAAGTCAAATCTTCTTCCATCTTTTGATTCTAATGTATAAATTAAGTTGCAAAACTCCATTCTCTGGAGCATTTTCTCAATCTATTGAAATGTTGCTGCCCAGTAACTGTTGTCAGTTCAGCTCAAATAAACTCTTCTAAGACTTTTTCTTAGGTTGGACATCCTTCTGTCAACTTACTAAAATGGGAGAGAAGAGTGGTAGACAGAAAGTCATTTCAAACGTTCAGGAAAGATGTGAAGAGGATCTGCTCGGGCAAGAAGATCCAAGAGCCTCACAACGGGTCTTGGTCATCAGCTACTCAGGAGGATCCGCTGAGGGAGAGGGACCAGGCAAGGATGACGCGAGGACTTCCAGTTCAGGTGACTGGGAGTTTGGAGAAACTATTCATATCACTCCCCTAGCGCAGCCTCTACAACTTTGTCAGAATGACCTTCCAAACGCCAAGTGTGATCCTGCCATCCACAGCTACACTAGCATCCACTCCCTCGTCCTCCTGACCCCCACCGAGGGCTACTCCAGGTCCCCTGGCTCTCCATGCCTGGCTCTCTCCTTTGGCTCCTGCCCACCCCACCCTGCCTCAGCAGGACCCTATAGAGCCTGCCAGAGTCTGTGCCCACAGGTGCCCTCAGCAATGCCAGCTCCACACTAGCAGAACTCCAGGAATTTGCCTGTTTTCCTAAACCCACCTAGGAGTCAACACAAGCTCACTTTGCCCTCAGGGGATTTAGCTCTGGAAGGGAGCTGGGGTGTCTGCTCAGGATCCGGTGTGAGAGTTACAGAACCCTCTCTAACGCCAAAGCGTTTCCTCAGACTGTCCTGTCTCTCCTCAGCTCTGAGACTTCTCCCTCCTCTTAGCTGGATAAACTCCTTCCATGTGTATTGTTTGTGGCTAGGGTGACCGCAGGTCTCAGTTTATCTGGGAACAATCCAGGCTTATGCCTGTTGTCCCAGCATAATTAATGGCATCTACTTTCACAATCAATAGTGTCCTGGTTTGGGAGAGATTGAAGGTCTGCTTTGAAACTGGAAAGCTCAGCACCGAATGGATTCTTTCTCCCTTCATCCTGTTACAAGTCGGCCTGAAGGCAGGGCGGCTCCAGCCAACAGTCTGCAAGAGGAGCACACTGACTGCACTTTCCAAATCGCTCTTCCCGCAGACAGGCTCCCTATCAGGATTAACAAACATTTATATTAAGCCAATAGCCCACTCTGTATTTACCGGAGAAACACGAGGCCTTTACTCATCACCATCAAAGTCAAAGGAAAACAACCCAATCTGCTGATTAACATCAGTGTTCCTATGCAAGACCCCACAGCCAGTTGGATCAGCACCAGTATTTTGTTAGTTATGGGTTGATTAACACAGGGAAAGGGGGAGATAATTTCTATAAAATATAATTTATATGTAAAGCATATAAGCTAACATATATACAAAAATCTAATCTCATATAAATAAGAGGTTTAGTATTCATTATTCCCTAATAGTATCATCACTTTACACTATGCAATGGAATACATTTGACCTAAATTAAATATCCTTAATATTACTCAAAATGAACATACATTAATAAATGACTCGTCAAGTTAAATGTTAAAATTTAAATTTCACAATTCAAATAATAAATAGATGAAAATATAGGCAAAAAGTGACTTTATCCCTGAGTGAAAAATTGGTTTCAAATTAAAAGACAATGAAGGAAAAAAACAAATAAATATATTGACGTAGTGATGACATATACTTTCCAGCTTGTGTACTATATTTTCTGAACAGCTAGGTAAATGCATAGGCTAGCAACCTACTAGGAAATGTTTATGATAAACTAGGCAAAGGATTAATATCATTATGATATAATGGGCTATTGCATAGACTTAGGAAAAATATTAAGATTTTAAAAGTGAAAGGAACAGAACACAGACAAATCGTTCACTGAATAACAATACAGACGGCTATAAGGAACTTCGGAGAAAGGGCTCCTACAGTGTAAATGAAGACACCTCACTTGGGATGCTTTCCCCAGGGTCTTCACATCGTGTGTGCCAGGGATGCCTTTGAACCAGGGGGCCTCACCTCTCACCCACTAGGCTTTACTGCCTTCAGATGGCAAGAGTGAATGGCATGAGGCAGTTGTAAGCAAATAAATTGGTAACACATGATGATCATTTAAAACACATGCACACACCTGATGTCCTGTCATTCTCATTAGAAACAGGAAACAACAAACAAACAAACAAGTAACAACAAACTGCAATTCAGACAAATGAGGAAAAACTGTTCCTTCACTGAATGATACTGCTGAAAAGAAACTGGGAGTCTCATTATATTATGAAATATCAGTGTGTGGAAAGAAGTCTTCAAGCCATTTGGGGTGCATGAATAGTCTTAAACAGTAGTATTATGTACTACAGACATTCCTAGAATTTATCACGTTTCTGAAAACCCACTCAAATGCCAAACGTGAAAGCTGACCAGCAGAAAAATAAGTTTTAAGGGCAGTTGTTCTCAAATTCTACAGTGGCTGAGATTCTCCGGAGGAATTCATTTAAATGCCATTTCCGGATCCAACCCTGACTCCTGGTCCAGGCCGAGGAATTTACATTCTTGACAGCATCTCAGGTTATTCTGATGCAAACCAGTCACAGGCCACGTATTAGGAAATAGTTCTAAGGGGGAAATTCCTATTACTGAATTGCTGAGACCATTATAATAAACATCCCTAATTCTACCTCACTTTAGAGACACTGTCTTTCACACCCTATTTTTACCTTTTCACTCACTTCTTAACTTTTACTTTTCATTATTAAATACACAATCAAATAACTGAAGGATGGTGAAGGTCAAAATGCAGGCAAACATTTGCTACTTTGGGTATTTTTAAGAATTTTAATCTTCTATCTCCTATATCAGTATTGATTTTTTTTTAAATTTTCCATTATTTGGTAAAATAAGTAGTATAAATACTATACAATATTTAAATTATTTGCAAACACTTCCTGTCATAGGGACACATGCAAGTTCCTACAGAAATGTGCTGGGGGCTGGAAAACATTTGAAATTTCTTTTCTGAGCCAGACAGGTGGGCAGTGAGGATACCACGCTCAGGATTGTAGAAGACCCAAGGAACCCAGCTTCTGCGATTTAAATGAATACCTTAGGGTTTCACACTCAGCTCGGCTGTGTCTGAAATCCTGTCAAATTGAAGAGGATATTGGCAGAACTGAAGAATTTGAAATATTTGTCAGTTAATGTAATGGAAATTCCAAATTTAGCTTTTAATAAATAGCTAAGGGTGTCTACAGGAGAAAATTATGTTATTTAAAAGTGGAATGTACAAAAATCCAGTCCCACCACTCATAATTCATCTTTTTAAATATCCAAGATATATAGATATTTTTACATAGTGAAATTTTTAATAAATTTTTTATAAAAGCAAATATCTGCAAATAATTTAAATTTTCATAAGAACAGTTGATTAAATGTATGCAGAATCTTCTGTAATCAGAACATTATGCGACAATAATATGTATCCAAAATATTACGTAACCACTAAATGATTCACAAATGATACCATTTTATTAAAATGTTCAGATATAATATTAATGTATAAAGCAATACGGATATTTAATACATTGTTTGATTTTAAGTAAAAAATGAATAGACAGAAAAGAAATCTAAAAAATGAGTGGTGGGATTTGAACAGATATACATTCCTTTAACTGTATATTTCTAGATTGTAATGTGCTTTATAATGAGTGCATTACCTTTGTATTAACAAAGTGTAGTTGGTGGAAAACAGTAGGGTGCTTCCTCAAAAAATTAAAAGTAGAACTGCCATTTGACCCAGTGATTGCGCTTCTAGGAAGCCTGAAACACCAATCAGAAAGAATATATGCACCCCTATGTTCATAGCAGCACTATTTACAATAGCTAAGACCTAGAAACAGCCCAAGTGCCCATCAGTAGACGAGTGGATAAAAAGCAGTGGTACGGTCCAGCCATCGACCTAGGCACCAAGAGGTCACCGGTTCGATTCCTGGTCAGGACACATGGGTTGTGGGCCCGATCCCCAGTGGGGGGCATGCAGGAGGCGGCCAGTCAATGTTCTGTCTCATCAATATTTCTCTTTCTCTCCTCACTTCCTCTCTCTCTAAAAAATCAATAAAGGAAAATAAAAAAAAAAAGCAGTGGTACATTTATACAATGAAATATTATGCAGCTGTAAGAAAGAAAAATCTCTTATCCTTTGAGAGAGCATAGAGGAACCTGGAGAGTATTATGCTGAGCGAAATAAGCCAGTCAGAGGAAAACAAGTACCACATGATCGCACTTATTTATGGAACATCATGAACAAAATAAGATGTCGATCCAAATAGATCCAGAGTCATGGAAGCAGGGAATTAACTGACACACCTCAGAGGGATGAGGGGTGGGAAGGGTGGGAGGAAATAAATCAAAGAACTTATATGCATATATGCACAACCAATGGTCACAGACATTAAGTTGGGGGCAGAAGGAGGGGCGTGGGAACAGGGAGGAAGGGGTCAATAGGGGAAAGGGGGACATCTGTAATACTTTCAACAATAAAGAAAAATGTATAGTTGATATGCAAGATTATATTAGTTTCAGGTGTACAACATAGTGAATCTACATGTATGTATCTTATGATGTGAATACCACACAAAGTCTAGTAACATCATCACCTCCCCTTCAACTGTTTTACCTACTTATCCATGCCCCACCCTCATGTAGCCATCTCTTTGTTCTTTGTTTATATGAGTCTGTTTTTGTTCTGCTTTGTTTGTTCATTTGTTTTGATTTTTTTAATTCCACATATAATTGAAATCATGCATTATTTATCATTCCCTGTCCAAATTATTTCACTTAGCATAATACGCTGTAGGGCCATCATTTTTGTCACAAATGGCAGGATTTCATTTTTCTTATTACTATGAGTAATATTCAAATATATATACACACACACATATCAGTGGGCTGTATATATACACATACACATCACTTCTTTATTCATTCTTTTTTAAAATTAATTAATTTATTTTTGTTACAGATGTTTCTCCTTTTCCCCCACTGATTCCCCTCTCCTCCTCCCTCCCCACCCTGTCCCCAGCTTTGTTGTCCATGACCTTTGTTCATGCATACATGCATATGAGTTCTGTGGTTTATCTCTCCCACCACCCCCTCTTCTGGGGATTGTCAGTCTGTACCCCACTATCACGTCTCTGGGACTACCCCATTCCTCAGACTGTTATGTTCATTATATTCCACAAATAAGTGAGAACATGTGATATTTATCTTTCTCTGTTTGGCTTGTTTCACTTAGGATAATACTTTCCAGGTCCCTCCATGTCGTCTCAAAGGATAAGAGCTCTTTCTTTCTTACAGCTGCATAGTACTCCATTGTGTATATGTACCACAGCATTTTTATCCATTTGTCAACTGATGGACATTTGGGCTGTTTTCAGATTTTAGCTATTGTAAATAGCTGCTATGAACATGGGGGTACATATATTCTTTCTGATTGGTGTTTCGGGCTTCTTAGGGTTTTTATTCATTCTTATATAAATGAACACCTATGTAGCTTTCATATTGTGGCTACCATAAATAATATTGCAGTGAACATAGAGTACATAATCTTTATGAATTAGTGTTCTTGTTTTCTTCAGATGAATACCTAGAAGTAGATATGATGGGTCACATGTTAGTTCTATTTTTAGATTTTTGACAAATCTCTGTCCTGTTTTCCATAATGGCTGTACCAATTTTCAGTCCCACCAACAGTGCATGAAGGTTCCCTTTTCTCCACATCCTCAAAAACACTTGTTGTTTGTCGACTTTTTGATAAAAGCCATTGAAAATGGTATGAGGTGGTATCTTACTGCAGTTTTGCTTTGCATTTTTCCAGATGATTAGTGATGTTGAACATCTTTTTATATGTCTGTTGGACATCTGCATGTCTTATTTGGAGAAATGTCTCTTCATATTCTTTTTTTATTGGTTAATCCTCACCAGAGGATATTTTTCCATTGATCTTTAGATAGAATGAAAGGAAGGGAAGGAGAGAGAAAGAGAGAAACATTGAAGTGAGAGAGACACATTAACGAGTTGCCTCCCACATGCTACAACCAGGGCCAGGGATTAAACCTGCAACCCAGGTACGTGCCCTTGACTGGGAGTTGAACCTGTGACACTTGGGTCCACAGGCTGAAGCTCTAACTACTGAGCCAAACAGGTCAGGGCTTCATTTTTTAAAATCAGATTGTTTACTTTTTTGTTATTGAGTTCCATGAAGTTTCTTTTATATTTTGATATCAATCCCTTATTGGATATATCATTTATGAATATATTCTCCCATTCTGTAGGTTCTTTTCATTTTGTTCTTGGTTTCCTTTTGTGTGGAGAAGATTTTGTTTGATGAAGTCTCATTTGTTTATTCTTGCTTTTGTTTACCCTGTTCAAGGGGACATTCAGACAAGATATTATTAAGACTGATGTCAAATAGTTTACTACATATGTTTTTGTCTAGGAGTTTATGGTTTCCAGTCTTACACTGAAGTATTTATCCATTTTGAGTTCATTTTTGCAAATGGTGTAAAAGAATGATCCAGTTTTGTTTATTTTTTGCATGTATCTATTTAGTTTTCTCAACATCACTTGCTGAAGAGACTCATTTCTCCATTGAATATTCTTGCTCTTTTGTCATAGATGAATTGACCATTTAAGTGAGGGCTTCTTTCCGGTAGTCTCGTTTGAAATCAGGGAGAATGATACTTCCAACTTTTTTCTTCTTTCTAAATATTGCTTTGGCAAGTCTTGGTCTTTTGTGATTCCATACATATTTTCAGATACTTGTTCTAATTCTGAGATGAATGCCATTGATAATGTGTTGGCATATAGTTCTTAATAGTATTCTTTAATGATCTGAATTTATTTACTTATTTGGACTATGTTTTTGTTTTTTTCTTAATGAGTCTGGCTATAGGTTTGTCGATTTTATTTATTTTTTCAAAGAACCAGCTCTTAGTTCCATTGAGTTTTTTTCTGTCGCTTTTTTGAGACTCTATTTTGTTTTTGATCTTTATTATTTTCTTCTTCCTTCTACTTACTTTCTTTCTTTTTTTTCCCCCTTCTTTCTTTAGGTGTAAAGTTAGATTGCTTATTTAAATTTTTCTTGTTTCTTGAAGTGGGCCTGTATAGCTATGAACTTGCCACTTAGAACTGCTTTTGCTACATCTTATACATTTTGATTTATCTCAAAGTAGTTATTTCTTGTTTTACTTCCTCATTGATCTATTAGTTGTTTAGTAGCACATTGTTTAATCTCTTCACATATTTATGCTTTTGCAAGTTTTCTTTCTGTAGTTTATTTCTAGCTTCATGCCATTGTGGTTGCAAAATATGATCGATATACTTTCTTTTTAAAAATATATTCAATATTATTTTATATTGATTAATTCCTGGTGTACAGTCAGGTGGCTACTAGAAATATTAGAACAGGTGATATAGTTTTAATATTCTTGAATTTATTGAGGCTTTTCTGTGGCTCAATGTGTGCTCTATCCTGGGGAGTGTTACATGTGCATTTGAGAAAAATATGTATTCTGTAGTTTTGAGCTGAAATGAATGTCTCTTAAGTCTATCTGCTCTAATGTGACATTTAAGGCCATTATTTTCTTATTAATTTTCTGTCTGAAAGAATGAAAATTCTACCAAATGATCTGGCCCAAAACTATTATTGTATTACTGTTAAATTTTGCCTTCATGTCCATTAATAATTGCTCTATATACTTAAGTGCTCTTATGTCTGGTGTGTAGATATCTATCTTTATTATATCTTCCTCTTGGATTGTCTCCTTTTTTCATTATGTAATGTTATTCTTTGTCTCCTTTTACATTCTTTGTCTTAAAGTCTATTTTGTCTGATATGGGTATCTCTACCCCAGATTTATTTTCATTTCTATTCTCATGGAATATCTTTTTTCATCCCTTCACCTTCGGTTTGAGTGTGTCTTCTGACCTAAAATGAGTCTTTTGTAGGCAGTGTATAAATGGTTCCTTTTAAAAAAAAATATCCATTCAGTTACCCTGTCTTTAGTCCAATTACATTTAAACTAATTATTGAAAGTATGTGCTTATTGCCATTTTGTTAAATTTTTTTGTTTGTTTTTGTAGTTCTCCTTTGTTCCTGTCTTCTCTTAATTGCTTTCTTTTTGGTTTGCTGGTTTTCTTTAGTGTTTTGTTTGGGTTCCTTTCTCTTATTTTATTCAGTTTTTGGATTTGGGTCACCATGGAGTTTATATCTATCTATCTATATCTTAGCAGTTTGTTTTAAGCTGATTGGTATTTAAGTTCAAGCTCATTCTAAAAACATGACATT
Source organism: Molossus molossus (assembly GCF_014108415.1). Lineage (NCBI taxonomy): Eukaryota > Metazoa > Chordata > Mammalia > Chiroptera > Molossidae > Molossus > Molossus molossus. The sequence goes on along the minus strand of NW_023425359.1, from coordinate 9,113,434 downwards.
TTTACTCCCCATCTACACTTTAGGTTTTTGGTGACTTCATATGTTATATCTTTTCTGTTGCGTGTATTCCCTATTTATTATAGTTATAGTTAATCTTGCTACTTTTGACTTTCAGCTTTCATATTAGCTTTTTAAATGGTCATTTCACTGTGTTTATACATACTTGCCTTTACCCAGTAACATTTTTTTCTTTCGTGTATTTTTTTTTATTTTATTTCTGATTATGGCCTTTCTTTTCTGCATGAAGAAGACCCCCTAACATTTCTTGTAAAGCTAGTGTAGCACTGGGGAATTCCTTAGTTTTTGCTCATCTGGGAAACTCTTTTTCTCTCCTTCAATTCTGAATAATAACCTTGCAGGGTATAGTATTTGTGGTTGTATATTCCTTTTTTGAAGCACTTTATATATTTCTACCACTCCTTTCTGACCTGTAGAGTTCCTGCTGAGAAATCAGCTGATCACCTTATGGAGGTTTTTCTGTATGTGACTTATTCTCTTCCTCTTGCTGCCTTCAAGATGGTCTATTTATCTTTATCTTTTGCCATTTTAATTACAGTATGTCTTAGTGTGGACCTCTTTGGGTTTGTTGTGTTTGGAACTTTCTGTGCTTCTTGGACCGAGGTACATGCCCTTGATCAGAATTGAACCTGGGACTCTTTGGTCTGCGGGCCAATGCTCCAACTACTGAGCCAAACTGGTCACAGCTCTTTGAATTCTTTATCAGGCTAATTACTTATCTCTATTTCATCAGAATTTTTCTGCAGGTCTTTTGTTGTTCCTTTATTTGGGGCATATTTTTCTGTCTCCTGATTTTGTTTGACTTTCTGTGTTTGTTCCTATGAGTTAGATGAAATAGCTATCTCTCTCAATCTTGAAAAAGGAACTTTGGCTCTGACTGGCTTGGCTCAGCAGTTGGAGCATTAGCCTGTGGACCAAAGAGTCACAGGTCCAATTCCAGTCAAGGGCACATACCTCCGTTGCAGTTTGGTCCTCAGCCCTGGTTAGGGTTGTGCAGGAGGCAACTAATTCATGTGTATCTCTTATATCAATATTTCTCTCTCTCTCTCTCTCTCTCTCTCTCTCTCTCTCTCTCTCTCATTCTTCCTCACACTCTATCTGAAGATAAATGGAAAAATATTCTCGAGTGAAGATTTATTTAAAAAGGTGTGGGGGTTGGGCTTTGTGTGTACTGTGCACCCAGTGGCTTTGGTAGGACGGTTGCAATCAGGGCAGGTGCTGCCTGGTGCTGTCTGGCCAGAAGGAGCTGGTCTGGGCTTGGCAGCTTGGTGTGCATGCATGTGCGGTAGCTCACTGTTGTCCTGACTATCCATGGTCATTGCAGAGTCAGGGTGGGACAGCCTGATGTGTACTTCCTTGCCCTTAATGATGTGGAAGGATCTGCTTCATGTGCATGCGGTGTGCCTTCCATACTTCCTCCGGACAGGGCAGCCTGTGTACATCACCACAGCACTTTCTTAGCTCCGTGATTTCTCCAGCTGGTCAGCCCTAGGCGCTCACACAGCGGGGCTCCAGCCGTTCTCCACCCTGTGCACATGGAGCAGCCCCGCATGCGCTCCTGGCGGTGCCCCCACCTCCGCACTTGCTGTGGACAAGGCAGCCCTGCTGCAGGTTCTGCTGCACTTTACCGTTGCCCCGCCCTCCTTTGCCACCCTCTTGGACCACCTCTCCATTACTTTTCTTATGAGAACATGTTTACTGTAGAATAGAAAACACAAATGCTGGAATATGAGGGATTCACGTTCATATCCTAGACCTTCGGTTTACTGGTTGGGGAAGCCTCTGTTTCTTTACCTATAAAACGAGAAAAAATGATAGCTAAATTAAAGTGTGGTGGTTAGGTTTAAATGAGTTAACCTGCTAAACAGGCATAGGGCTCGCCCTGGTCGGGTGGCTCAGTGGGCTGGACAGTCGTCCTCTATACCAAAAGGTTGCAGGTTAGATTCCCGGTCGGGGCACATACCCAGGTTATGGGTTTGATGTCCTGTTGGGGCACATATGGGAGTCAATAGATCAATGTTTTCTTCACACATCAATGTTTCTCTCTCCCTTTCTCTCTCTCTCAAATTAATAAAACCATATCCTCAAGGATTAAAAAATAATAATAAAAGTGCATAGGGCTCAAATGACACTTATGAGATGTTAGCTCTTTTTCTTAACTTGTTCCAGTTTAAATGAAGATTTGGGAAGGAGTTATTTGGGAATGAAGCCATTTAAGAAGAGAATAGAAGACCAAGGCACTTGGGCCTTTAGTGAGATTTCTGTAGATTCTTTAGGATCTTACACTAATCTCAGCTCTATACTGCATTGTCTCTAGGGGCAATTTCCAATGCATACATACATATATACAAACATACACATAAACGAATATTAAATTAAATTGAAAAATCTTCTTCTTAATAGGAAACCCAAGAACAGACCCTCATTTCAAAGCCATTTGCAAGGACAAAGGGTACTTCTACTGGTTTTGATTTTCTAACCTACACATGGTCTATTCTGTTGCCTGAGTTAGAGGTCAATGTTACTTATCAATCCAATTAACTTTATTAACTCCTAATATGCTGACGCGTGGGTGCAGACGTTTAATTGATATTTTCTTATGGTAAGCCACATGCATTTCTTCAATATTCATGAAGTTCTAAATTCATGAGACTCACAGAACATAATCCTATTGTTACCAAATCCCCCAGATCTGTGACTCCACGACCCTGGCTATGGAATAACATGACGAGAAAGTCCTCACCAAGGCACCAGCTGGGGAGGAGCCTCTCCCCCTGGTGTTTCTATCAGGACAGCCCTGCAGTCCTGATGGGGCTGAGCTCATTCTGAAGCTGGCCAGCTGTCCCCGTGTCACTGATCCCATGGGGAGATATGTCACATTCGGAAGTTCGTGCAGGACAGCCTAAGATTCACATTAATACGAGACAGAGGTCAAATGCTGCTCTGTACTAACTTTTGTTCCTTTCCAAATATATCAGGGACGCTCGCCTTGGGTCCTTTCAGACGGCAAGAATGTGTGTGGGAGAACGCAGGCAGCAGGAGGGACCACTTCCTTTTCCTTCTGGCTCTGGACGGGACAGCGGTGACCCGGTCTACTTTGTAAATCACCTGGACCAGAGTCCAGGAAATAATAACATTGTATAGTGCTGCTCTTCACAGAAACAAATGAAAAATGAAGACTTCTGATGACTTCTAAGCATAGCTGGTGAAAGTGATCTCCTGAGTATTTCTATTCTGCCTGCTTCTCTAGGAACTACGGTGACACGTAATCCGCCGATGTTGCTCAGCAGTCAGGCAATCTGTCCATAAAACAGCACACGAGAGGCGGGCATTCCTCACAGCGTGCCACAGGCAGCCTTTGTGCATTTAAGAAAGTTGATTTGTGCATCTATTCCCCAGAACTCTGCCAGATAACAGTGGTGCCAGTCAAATGTCCTGTTCATGCAGAAGGCGGAGTCGGAGAGAGGTTTCCAGAATGCTGTTCTAATTGTGTAGCTAATCTACCACCCTTTGCGGTAGCCACCCTGCTTTCCAGGGAGCTTGCAATTCAGTGGAAGCCGGGGGCTATGTTCACCAAGAAGGACAAGACAGAGACTTTCTGGAATGCGTTTCGGGAAAAAGAGGTAGTGCCTGACCCACGTGAAGGAGAACGTGGCCTGGGCTGAGTCTAGGAGGGTTGGCATGAGATTTCAAGTTGGAAAACTTCTTCAGAACAACAACAAAACAAAATTGCTGGTGGAAAACCATGGAGGTACAAACACATAACTGTGCATGCCACCGCTCAAAACTTTGCTTCTAGTGGCTAATTCTTACACCAAGTTGGGTGGTCAATATTAGTATTTCCATCTTACAGATGTGGAAACTGACTTCTGAAAGAAGGCTGATAAGTCATTAAGGCTGCTAAGAATTAGAACCTTCCTCTGCTATTGTCCTTCTTAGGGGGCATGAGTCTGTTTAGAGAACCTGACTGAAGCAAGAAAGGGGTGAAGCTAGAAATATCCAGGGGACCCAAAGGTCTGGATGTTCAGTCAACATGGACTCCTTCCATGGGTCAACACAATGCTTGTCATGTAGTGTGTCCTCTGTAGCCATATATTGGGAAGTAAGCTTTAGCAACAGTCACCAAGTGATTCGTGGGTGCGTATGAGACTGACATCCAGAAAGATTGAGCAGGGAAGGAGAACTAGGCACCAAACCTGAAACATTTGTTGTTGTTCGATGAGAATTTCATTACATAACGATATCCAGTCTAAGTAAAACAGATAGGCATCTGTCTATTGACAATCATGCTGGATCTTATCTGTGAAAATGCATCTGATCTGTGAAAAGTGAGCTTATTAGTCTGCTGTGTTATGTTGTGTTACAGTCACTACATGACCATGAAAGTCTCAGTGGCTTATGACAACTAAGGTTTGTCTCTCACCCTCGTGTCGATCTCTGCTTCATGCCATATTATTCAGGGACCCAAGGACCTTGTTTGTCTCCTGGAGAATAATAAGCTTTGTTTTGGAAGTAGACACGTACCTTTGGACATATTCTGTTAGCCAGAGGAGCCAAATTGCCAAGTCTCGTCAGAAGGGAGGGCATATATAATCCTCTCTTAGGGATGGGTCTTGTAGGTTAGGGAAACAAATATTGTGTACAGTACAATCATCCACTACTAACTACTTAATTTAAACAGTACTTCTATTGGACAAAACAATTTGGAAGCCCTTCTTTAGAATTATATTCCAAGCCAATTTATAATGCCCATGAGGAAGTCATCCTTCCATTAACAAACTAATTAATCAGTCATTTAATTTTTTAATAAATTAATTTATAAAATAACATTTAATTCACCTATACTGAGTAATATACCAGCCATAGAGGCAGGCAATGGATATAGAAGCTCAAGAGACTCATCGTATTACAGTGCCTTCATCTGTACTAAAATCAAAGAGCCAACTTGGTCTCTCTCCATAAGGCCTACTTCTGAATCATTTGGGATTATCTATAAATATTCAAATCAGTAGACTACATGGTGGATGCTGAAAGCAATCCCAGAGAGAAGACCCCTCAATTCATCTTGAACAGCATAGTCTCTTTCCTCCCCATTCCAGTAATGCCTAGTGACCGTCAGCAGGCTCTGCCCGCTACAGCACGTTAAATGCCTGCTCCACTGAGCTTGGATTCTGTACCTTATTAAGTATTTTCTCTGGACCAGGCACTGGGTAATCCCTCTGAAGCAGAAGCAAAATCTAATTTGATCCTTCTAGAATTCTACATTGTAGATATTTTTAACCATATTTTACACACACACACCCACAAAACCTGAAACCCACGAAGAAAAGCAGAAATACACAAAGAGTAACTTATTCAGGATTCAAACTCCGTGTTGACATCGAAGTCCATGCAGCACATGACAGGGCAATGCGGCCCATCATCCAAAAACCTGAGGTTAAGCTTCTAACTTCTCATATTCCGGGAGTTGGTCTCATATTCCACTTCTCATTCAGTCTCTTTTCCAAGAAGGAGAAATTCATACAATTTAAGTCAAGCATCGGGAGATTTAGGGCAAGAATACACAGAGAAACAAGAGAAAAATAAGTAGATCACAAGGAAGCTAAGAAAGAAGACCAACTGGACCTCGTCTTGTCTTGCATTAGAACTTCATAGGTGACCATTCTAAGCATAACCGTAACTAGGATATGCTCTGTTCTCTGATTTTCTGACTCTTTAAGCTTATGCCATTGTTATCAACTGCCAACTGTAAGGTAGATAGATAGTCCTTGCTTAAGATACTCAAAGGAGAAAATCTATTGACAGCCAACCACCATTATCTGCGCATGGGTGGCAGATTGGATGCCTTTGAGCCCTGTCTAATTTGATATCTGGTGCCTTGGTGGTAGATGAGTCAGATGTATGTACACCCATCTATGCAACTATCTAGGTCTGCTTCTTTAGCAGGTTAGGGAAATAGCTGTGGGGACAGCAAGCATCATAATGGACTGCCCTGGCCATTATCTCAGCAATATCTGTCACTGTTAAATCTTATTGTAGCCATCTCCTGTATGTGCTGCCTATCCTATGTCATAAACACGTTCAGGTCAAAGGTGGTCCTGTCTTCCCTTCACTCTGATTCTGCCCTCTTCACCTCTTCCCATCCATATCTCAGAACTAAGGGTACAGTGCAGAGGTCTTGCTGATATCTAATAAGCATGAACTAATGAATCAAAAAACCCAAGCCACCTGATCCCTGGGTCTTAAGGGAAAATATAAGGCTTGAGTTGAATATGTGGTCATTCTCTTTCCTATTAATTTCCCCAGCTCCTCTGTGGGTTATGCTCTTTGCTCCACGGGGATGACACAGCCGTGACAGATGGCACTCTCGTGCCCAAAGAGTTTATTCTGCAACACAGTAAGGGCTATATTTTTTTTGCTATAAAACGCTTATAAATCAGTGTTATGCAGCTTGGGCAGGAATATTGGGATGCAAGAGGGATAAATGCTATTCCATACATGTAAACAATAGAAATCTGTGGATGGTAAGAATCTAGATTCATATATATCAGTGAATGATAAATACACTATTTGGAGATTTTGATGTAAGCATAGAGCATTAATAAACTGAATTTCTGGCTTTTTATAAGATAAATATTTTTTATCTGATGGAAGAATATGTATTTAACTTGAAATTTTAAAATTTAATGCATCAAAATCATTTTAATAATTTAGAATTTAAACTGCTATGATAATCTCAGGAAAATGATTATAGCTATAACAGAACTAAACAACCATGTATGGAGTTATCAAGAAATTGAAATTAAAAGAAAGCTACTAAGATAAATATGGAAATAACCAGAAGAAGAATAGCAGCCTTAAAATGGCCTCCAGACTATCTTGAAAAGAAAATAAATGAACAGATATAGAAAAGATCAAGACTGTGATGCTGATAACACTAGAAATGAAATTTGTCTTCAGCATACTAGTTTTATGGAAATCTTGTCTCTTTGAATAGCAGAAAAAAAATTATAAACTTCAAAAATTTTTCTTTTATATATATATGTATATATATATATTTTAATCCTCACCCGAGGACATTTTTCCATTTTTTGTTCAGGTAGAGTGGGAGGGAGAGAGAGGAACAGAGAGAGAGAGAGAAACATCGATGTGAAAGGAACACATCGAGTGGCTGCCACCCGCACAACCGACCAGGGCTGAGGACAAACTGCAACCGAGGTACGTGCCCTTAGCGGGAACCGAACCCGGGTCTCTCAGGACCGCAGGCCGACGCTCTAACCACTGAGCCAAACCGGCCAGGGCTTCTTTTATATTTTGAAAAGGTTTTTCTTATTACATATAATACATATTCATCATAGAATATATATATGTCAAAATAAGGTTAAAAGACCATCTATAATCATCTTTAGTCCAGAAATATACTTAGATCATAAAAATATTTTACTTAATAAACATATAAAAATTATTCAATTAAATTACAAATTTCTACACTATTTCAAAGGTCTGTAATAAAATCAAACCCTGGATCATCTAGTGTGACATTTTAGCAATTCTTAAATAATCGCTTTAGATCAGTGGTTCTCAACCTGTGGGTCGCGACCCCTAGCAAAATTACAGTTATGAAGTAGCAATGAAAATAATGTTATGGTTGGGGGTCACCACAACATGAGGAACTGTGTTACAGGATCGCGGCATTAGGAAGGTTGAGAACCACTGCTTTAGATGAATATGAGCCTTTTCCTTGACCACTTCAGTGACAGGGAAATTGTCAGTTTGCCAATTGCTCAAATGCTCTAATTATGAGAAGTCCTTCCTTACCCCCGATTCTGTCTACCTCTTGAACTTCTCCCTTGGAATTCCAAGCACTGGGCTTGGAATTCACTTCAAGTTTTCTCCATCCTTTAGTCCATAAACATAACTAAATCATGTTACTTTAATACACAAACTTTATCTAAAAATTACACTGATAAAATGTACCCTATAGTCTTCGTAGGGTTTCTAAAGATTCAAGTAAGAAAATGACAATACATTTAAAGCACATATGGGTGGTAAATATACTTTCTCTTTCACATTTATTATTTGAAAAGTGTTATCTTCACTCCAGGTCCCTTCTCCAAGACAAACTGCCAATTCTCTTAGAAACTGTAACATGCAGAATCATGGTCTTATCTGCTCCTCTGGATAAACACCTGTTTACAAATGTTCTGCTGTCAAAAAGAGCCACACTGAACGAAACTGGATAATTCTGACGTGGCTGAATGTGTGGAGAATAAGAATGGATTGTTCTGCCATTGATTTGCAGGACGGGCCACTACCTTACATGCTGCAATGCGGATATTTTTCTCACTACCCCTGTCTACTTTGTTGTGAAGGGCTGACTAAACGGCAGCATTAGAGACATATCTTCAGCAAAAATGTTTAACAGTAGCAAAATGATCAAAAAGATATATGTAGAAGAATAAATTCTAATGATTCATTTTCTCCTAATCACACTACTGATTGGGTATCAGGGGTAACTCCTTAATCATCCAGATTTGCTTTTCATTAACTGAAGGAAAGAGAATTATTGCCTTAAATGAAGTTTAAGATTTATCTGTGGCTCTAAGTTACGCATGATTTTATTTGCACCGTCTCTCCAGTGATACAAAGAGCTATAATGAGCCCCCAAAATAACAAGCAGAAAATATAACCACCTGCTTGTTTTCATCAGTCACTTTTTTTTTCCCTAGAAAAGCAATTCTAAGAAAATACCAAGTATTGGCAACTGAACTGAACATATCATAATCTGTCCTGGAATAATATGTAAAATAAATATTTAACAAGTTGGTCAGATGATTTCATGAACTGTTAGCTCTCTGTGCAAAGGGAAGAAGAAATCAGAACCTGCTATATTAACACCACTTTTTTTAGTTGAATAGCTTGTATAGAATGGTAATCTCAAAAAGATAAGAAGGAAAACAGTCATCCCAACTCCTAGCTCTGTTTGCTATCTACCTTCATAACCTAAGGCAAGTCACTTTATCATTCTCCAACACTGTTTCTCCACCTGGAAAATCTATGTCTCCTTTCTTTCTTTCTAAGACTGTTGAGACCTTTAGAGGAAATGCACTCTACACATTCAAGGATTTATAACTCTGTTATTATTTTTTTTAACTGCCTACCTAAAGAAAGGGAATGGATTGGAGTTGTTAAAATAATGATATGCCATTTGAAGTGGATTGTGGTTGGCAGACACCACCAGCCAAATGTAGTTTTGTATTGTGTTTCTTTTGTCAATTTCAGGCTGGCCCATTCTGAAAGTAGGTTTCATTTCAGAATTCCTGGAATGTGCCCAAGTAAGAAAAGCAAGCAGGTAGTGTGTTTGGTGATCATTCATTTCAAAAACTAATGATTTTTTCCCTGTGATTTTGCAACAAAATGGGTGATGAGTCAGGATGCAACTAGAATATCAAATACCAAATAGCATACACAAAAGATAATATTCGGGAAATTTTTTTCAAGTCAAAAATCAAAGTAGCACTCAGTGATTTTCAGAAGCACTGGCTTCTGGTCAGGAATAACCGTCATTAAAATTTCCATAGGCACCCGCGAACAGGACTTGGGGGCAAAGACTTAAGGATCTGTTTTAAGAAACACAGTGACACTTTATTTTATTCCCAATTTCCCCAGCCAGGTTGGTAGGATCGAAGATCTCTGCTGGACTCTTTCTCTGCTGAGGGCCCAGAGGTTTACCTCTATTGACATACACAGATTAAATTTTTTAATCCAGGGTATTTTATCAGTCTTCATTGGCTAGTGAACCACAGAAAAAGAGTCTCAGTCTTTAGACTATCCGCCAGGAGGAGACCGAAAAATAATGAAAAGAGGAAGCTGGAAGGCATCCCTGGAGCCTCCTGATACAGCAACCGGAGCCCACGCAGCACGGGGTTTGGGCCGGCGTCGCTGCTCCGTGTTCTCTGGATGCTGAAGAGTCTGATTTGCATGAGAGATCTCTGCATTCAATAAACAAAAATAGGGATAATGATGACCAAAGCGCTGCTTGGAGCGGAAAACAAACTCAGGCCATGAGTGTGTGCCCCTGAATTCATTCAAGATTTTATTAGTTGAGCTTTCACTTAGGTTATATGGCTCAGCTTACTTTTAATTTCACTGGCCTCAGTTATTCAAAACAATAGGGAGAGAGAGAGGGGAGAGAGAGAGAGAGAGAGAGAGAGAGAGAGAGAGAGAGAGAGAGAGAGAGAATGCGGACGTATCACACACATGCTTTGTACATTCTTCACATTGCAAACTCATCAACAAAAGAAGGAGGAAGATCTGAGGCGAATGAGTGGTTTTGCGGATTTAGGGGATGGAGAATTTCTCTACATAAACAAGAAGCTTTGGATTGGAAGTCTGCTAAAAAAAAAAATGTTACAGCTGACCACAAGGTTGTAAATCCACAGACTGGAAGGAGGCAAAGGGAAACATTGCAAGCGACTGAAGTGTGTGTGGCTGCAATGTTTGTGGGTTAGATGAGAAACAAGCGCTGAGTGAGACGGGGGCGGGGGCGGGGGGCGGGTGTGATTTGTTTGGTGTTCGGAGCCAATGGAAAGGCCAGACTGTGATAATATCCCAGGCAGCGCCGAGAGAGGAGTCAGAGCTGAGTCTGCGGCTCGTTGCACTGCAGGCGCTGCCGGGCCGCCGGGCTCACACTCCGCGCGCGGCGCGTCTGCGCTCCTGCTGGGGACCCGCGGACGGGAGCGCCCGGAGAAACAGGGACAGGGAGAGCCGCAGAAGGGACCCGCGGAGGAGGCTTCCGTCACGTCACTGCAGGTACGAGCTTGCCCCGACGAATCTGACGCAGGCACTGTTTCTGATTTCTACCTTCACCAGACACAAGTAATTGACATTGTTGCATTGCCGGTGCCAATAGAAAGTGCCGAGTGAATGTGTCGCCGGCGTCACCCTAGAGAATTAAAGCTGTTTGCGTGCATTTGGAGGTCACAAGGTTTATTCACCTATTGAATTATCCGTGGGTGTAAAGCAAGGACCGTCGAACTTGATCGTGCGCTTTTTTTTTTCTCTTAAATCTCAATACCTGCACGTTGTCACGCTGTCTGCTTATACCTCTTGGTGACCTCCTTTATAGTTATGACATATAGCAAGTCGAAAACCATGTGATTGTTAAAAAGCAGATGTGGACATTTCCCACCTACCTACCAGGTGAATATCCTCCTCAGAGGAAGGAGAACCAGGGTAGACCTGGGCATGGGTTCGATCTTTAACGGTATGGCCAAGGTGCAGGAGGCGCAGGAGAGACATGTCACTGGATCACTGTGCTGTGGTTGGAGAAGAGGAGGGAAAGGAGAGAGATTTTTTTTAAATGTAATTGTCAGGGACTCTTGTGTACCTGGTTTATTTTTATGTTGCCTTATGAGTTGAAAATGCAGCCGTGAACCCGGCAGGCGGAGTGAGCTCCAGGACCTCACTAGCACTGCATTGAAAAGTTGTGAACTGGAACCTGTCATACACGTACCTGCAAGGAAATGTCAATATTTTTGGTTTGATTTCTCTGTGATGCTAAAATGGAATGACTTCTGACCATTTCTTCTTTTCCCTTCATTTATTCCTTATATTTTGAGACACGGGTTTTATTTTTTTAAAATCAATTTCCTGAGATATTACCATGCTTGATTTTGAATTTTGAAGATGGTTAAATCCCCCCCCCCCCCCATCCCTGTTGATTACTTGTGAAAAATTAGCATTGCTTAATGAGTTCAGTCTTTCCCTTGGAAAAGCCAGAGGGGACCGCATGGAGGCTCAGTGCCGAGATGCGTCTTGCTTTGGGCGATCCTCAAGTTCTGATGTGTAACTGCTCTGAATTTCTATGAAAAGAGCTTTCTCTGCAGTGAAGAACTCACACAGATTGGAACTCTAGTTCTTCAAGAGCATGACAGAGCAGCAGGTGCAGGGACTATCGAATATGTTATTTTAAGTCTGAATAGCACTCCTGTCTGTGGAGTATTAGTGGATCATACCCTCCCGTCCACTGATAACTCACAATCCAGCCCCTGTTCAGTCCTGCCTGGTTCACAGCGCACTGCTCGTCCCAAGACATGAGCCTCACCAGGAAAGATAAGAAAGTTATAGAAAGGTATTTGTTTCCCATATCCCAGTGGAGAATTTACATCGCCCTGTTTTTAATAGGATGGACATGTTCTTTTGTCATGAAGGGAAATTCACCCTTAGCTATACCATGAAGTCATGAAAAAGGTCTATGTTTTGCCCTTTCCCAGATTCGAATGATTTAACAAGGTGTTCTTGAAAGCATGTCAAAGAATAGATATGGCAAATAAATATTGTATTTAGGAGAAGAGCATTTTGATTTTATAGATGAATATTTTTCTCTTTTTACATCACAAGGAACTTGATGGTAAATAATTTACTTATTAAATAAATACAAATTATTTGACCTGTTTGTAGTTAAAAGGGTGGCTTTGTATCACTGTAAACATTTCTCAGTTTTCTATAAATATAATATCCAGAATAAATTGAGACCTATTTCCCTCTTTCCATGCAAACTCTTAAGCAATGTTGGGCATGCTGGTAACAATTGAGTGAATGAGAGACCGAATATGTGGACTTTGTATGGACTGAGAGACCTGATGGATTTTTAAAGATAAATATAAACAGTGCTTGAACTCCTCATTGTTTTGTGCTATAATTCTTCACCGAGAGAGGAAATCAAAAGTTCCTTCCCTGTGGATCTTAGTACAGCCAGCCAGAGCTTTATAAACACCCTCAAGTTATAAGTTTGGTAAAGTTTGAACAAGGTACATGCCTTTAAATCCCTTTAAAGTAAACACCTCTTCCTCAGCCCTCTTCTTCTGAAAGCAAAGGAATGGAATTAGACTGTGAGTCCGGGCGCCAGGTTCTCGTTGATATGGAGAGGACTGGCCAGCCTGGGTCAAGGACAAACACTGGGAGACCGCAGAGGTGCAGGCACACACAGATTAGACCGCCCCGTGTGCACGCAGGTGTGGCTACAGCCAGCGTGCCAGGTGGCAGGCATTTTCTTAGTGTCAGGGACCTTTAAGTAATTAGAAGAAAAGTAAAAAAAAATCAATGTGCCAAGTATTGGGCTTGAGCTTGAAACAAGTCACACGAAAAACCAATACATGAGACGTATTGTTTTGGAGGGGAAAGTGTATGATTATAATTTATTTCTCTTTGTGTTGCTGTGTTTTTAAAGATTTGTTTCTTTCATTAATTTTAAGAGAGAGAGGAAGGGAGAGGGAGAGAGAGAAAAAAACATCAATGTGAGAGTGAAACATCACTCAGCTGCCTCCTGCACGGCCCCTACTGGGGATAGAGCCTGAAATCCAGGCATGTGCCCTGACCTGGAATCAAACCAGCAACCTTTCAGTGCAGGGGATGCTACGATGCTCAATCAACCGAACCAACGGGCCTGGGCGTGTTCTTTTTTTTTGTTTTTCCCTAGTAATTGGATATGCTGACCTATAATGTATAGAATTAATTTTGATCACATGTCAGGCTAAAATATGGTCCTCAAATTGTGAATCTACATGCAGATATTTCCTATGGCCAGCACTTCTAGTTGGGAGGATGTCTTTGATTGGCTAGCTCAGCCACAGGGCCCAGCAGGGGTGGAGCACGCTGCTTTGCAAAATAGAGTCCCAGAGCCACGTGAGACTAAGAGGGTACATAGTGACACCGGTGTGGAGTGAGGTGGTATATGGACATCCTTAAATATAAATCCAGGAGCCAAAGGAATACGAGTGTGTTTCCTAAAATAAGCTCCAAACACAAATGTTTGGTGAGATTTTCGGAATATTTTAAACAAATCCTCATGCATGTGTCTCATGCAGGTGCGGGGTAAAACAAATTCACTGATGTGCTGTTAACACTCCTATGTATCTAGTCCAGGAGAGGGCAGTATGCAAACTCTGAAAAGTAATGCCGCCTCTTGACAGGGCGGACTCCAGTCTCCGAATGGCTAAAAAAGGTTTCCCTAACTTTATACACCTTATTCCCTTTGAAAGAAGAGTCTGGAGTCTTATTAAGGGATACACCATTCAAAACTGTTTGTTTTTATTTGTGCCTCCAGGCATGGTTTTGCCTGACAAAATAAGGTCATCAGCGTATTTAACAGAGAATTCAATTTCCCTTTCTTTTAATTAGCTTCACACTTTGAAGCTATTCAAGCAGTCTTTATTTGTTTTTAATTAATTGATTTATTTATTTTAGAGAGAGAGGAAAGGAGGCGATGGAGAGAGAGAGAAACATCGATTTGTTGTTCCACTCATTTATGCATTCGTTGGTTGATTCCCGTATGTGCCCTGTCCAGGGATCAACCCGCAACGTTGGTTGCACTGAGGCAACACTCTTACCCACTGAGCTACCCTGCCAGGGCTACTCAAACAGTCTTTATCGTTACTCTGTCAGGAGTTGGGTGGGAGAAAGGGAAGCAGAATTCAGAGAAAAGAGGAAAAGAAAGAACGGGGTTTCTTGAGTAGTTCTCCAGGGAAAATGTTATGAGCTGCCTTGTCAATGGACCTCGTCTTGATTTTCAGCACGTCTCAAATGTGAGTTCGGGGCCACGAGGATACATTTTGCACACTGACAATCAACAGTACCTCCAGAGGCATAGCGGGAGAGCTGGGATAGCTTCTCTTAGTGGGATCCAGAATCTTACACCTGTGCTACAAAATAAGAATCATGCATCTATCTCCTAGAGGTTCAGAGATGGTCAAATCTTGTCCATGAGAACCCCAGTCCGACCTTTTTTAAACGTGTGACTAATAAGGTGTTTCCTTGCACTGCTGTCACCTTCGTAGATCAGTCGTATTGTAAAGTCATGCTATACAGGTGCATAGAAGAAGGAAAGCCACTCGGAGTGGGCTGCCTGTGACTGGACCTGATCATCTCGGCATGATTAACCCTGGCTCAGCTAGGTTGGCAGTTTTACCAACAGGACGCCCTGTCTCTTTGCCACCTTTGATTCAAATGCCACACAACTCACCACTAAATGTGGGGGCCCTCGGAGAAAGCCCCGAGAGGGGCTTTGACAACAACGTGGGGGAGGCCCAGAGTAAACGCATTCTGGGTGAAAAGCTACGGGAGGAAAAGACAGAAGGGACATTGGTCTGGGGGTAGGCACATGGCAGGGGGTGTCGTGACAGCTGTGTCAAGAAAGACTGGGCCTGGGGCTTTGGAGCTGTGTTTCCTGGAAGGACCCTGCTGCCCACCGAGGGCTCGGGAGCCTGTGAGCGCGATGAGGCCTAGGACCCTGGTCGCCACTTCATCTGGTGCCGCTGTACCCTGCTAGGGCGTGTGGTGTCCTTGAATCTGAGCAAACGGTTGTTTCAAGGACAAAGTAGAGATTTCTTGGTGTCTGGGAGAAAAGGGAGGTTGTTGTGTGTCCTCTGGTATCCAGCAGATTAGCCTCTGCTGTCCTCGGTTTACTGTCTGGCCCCGCGTCGAGTCCTGGGGTTGGGACAGCTCGGCTCCATCCCGGGGCCCTCTGGAGCCAGGCCCAGTGCTGCAGTAGGAAGGTATGAGCTAATGGGAGAGGGACAAGTAGATCCTAGAGGCTGAGGCGGGGCATGGTAAGATTTATCACCCAAAGTCTAAGATCAAGAATCCCACTACTGTTGCTCAGTTTTTAAGGTAGCTCTTCCAGCTCCTTTCAGTCAGATTAACTCTAGGCTCCACCCCCCTTTCGAGGATACTTTCCAATAAAGAAATCTGGCTGACGGGGAAGTCTCTTTGAAGGCCTTAGCCTGTTGAGAGCAGAACACCATAAGTAAGATCATAGTATTCTGGCTGATACAATAACCCTCGTAAGAAGACACACTTGAGGGTATGTTACACTAAGAAAACATTTCTGAATTATGAATGCAAGGGAATTAGAAACAAAGGAAATATATGACTTATGGAAAAGTTCTCTCGAAGGAGAGTCCTTGAAGAACGTGACGCCAAGAATACAAATATTCCCAAGCAGGACTTTCATGTTGTGGATTAGTAACAGTCTGAGCTAAAATCATTTTCTCCTATAATTTATTTAGTGGGAGAGGGAAAAAAGAGAATGCATTCAGCAGGGGAGCACTTGACTAGCTCGTGTGAAATGCTAAGTTGACTTTGTCTAGTGCAAACATCGTCTGCATTAAAAATATTATTCAACCTGGCCATACAGCTGTGACCCCAAAGGCTGGGAAAAGCTAATCTTATCATCGATGGAAACTAGCCACCTCGCTCTGCTTTGATGCAATTATATCACGCACCCTGGATAAAGCATTACATTTTCTAATTATAGTAGCAGCGTTTGGGGAAAGTTGATGGATGTGTGATATTATCCTTATAGTTAATACAAGTCAAGCAGCCCTATAATGAGATTCCCTGCCCTGTGCTTTTACTGGGAATCTAAATTTCATCACATTTTCAAGCAGTCTTTCATTTTCCCTTATTAATTAGTTTAAATAATAAGACTCATTTTACATTTGTTGAATCCTTAACGTGTGTCTAGTATAATCTGACACACGTCTGCATATTATCTAATTTAATCCTTGCCACAGCCCTGGGCGTTATCTTCTGCAAGTTTTACTGTTTGAGAGAATTGGTTATAATCATAACATTTGATAGCAATTGATTCATACAAGCGTGCATTGAACAGATATCTATTGAACTTCTTTGTATAATATAACAACAGCAGCAGCAATAATAGTAATATAGCACAGTTATCATTGCCAGTATGGTTCTTTATGTTATATTTTCACATACATAGTTGTTTTTAATTCCTATATAATCCATTTACCCACATATGCAAAAATAAAAGCAACAAACATCTTTGTATAGCACTGACTTGTCTCTAAGCGATTGAAATTACATGCATGAAAATAATCTTGATTGGTTATTGCTTGTTTAGGTTCACATCCATAGGAATATCTCATTTGGTAGAGTATAAACAGGTGGAAAATGTTCACCCTGAAGCCTGCTTGAGAGAAAAACAGACCTGTGTGGACTGAACACTGCTAAGGATGTGCTCCGGCCTCGGGGCCACCCCGCCTGGCCTGTACGACATCCTCCCCTTCACTCTTCCTTATGCAATATTTGCAGCAATGCAGGAATGTGTAACTTCAGACGTACATAAGCAAGACTTCCAACTGCCAAATAATATGGAAAATAATACTTGATATCTCACTTCTGCAAACCCAGAGAATGTAAACTTCAGAGGAAGCAGACTTTTTTTGCCCTAGAAGAAGGTTATCTGGTTATTATGAAAACTTATTGACCTAAGAAGCTCACAGATCTGGGTTTGCACCTGCTCTTGTTTTTCACACTTGAAGAGCAACCTTAGGGAAAAGCCTCAGATCTCTACGATGAGCAGGCGGACGTGGCTCATTGAATTTCATTCCAGCCCGAAACACCCGCTCTACGTGCTTCTTCTGTGACAATAGCTGACGGTACTTGAAGGACGACGATTTGCTAAACATTGTATGGGTATCACCTAATTTTACAAAAACCTTATTATTATTATTATTCCCACTTTAGACATGCTAAAGGTTTAGAGAGATTAAGAGCTTTCAAAATATCACACGGCCAAGCAAGTTGCAGAACTAGGTGTCAAACCACATTTTCATAGTGTGTTGCGCCCTCAGTCACTCGTTCATAATATGCATTGAGAGGACACTGTGCAAGGTTGTAGGGAAAAACCGTGAAAAGCTCAAAACTAGCGGGAAAGACCAAGAATAACCTAGTCATCTAATGGTGTTTGCTGAGTACTGTATCACAGGACGCTCTGAAAACCTAGGATATTATTTTTGCCTGTTGACAGAACCATCTGACAATATAAATCACTGTAATAGTGCAAATCCTTTCTTTTGTGTTGTTGTTTTTGTTCAGACAGAGTGGGAGGGAGGGGGGAGAGAGAGAGAGAGAGAGAGAGAGAGAGAGAGAGAGAGAAACATTGACGCGAAAGGGACACGTCAAGTGGTTGCCACCTGCACGACCCAACCAGGGCCCGGGGCAAACTGCAACCGAAGTACATGCCCTTAGTGGGAACCGAACCCGGGTCTCTCTGGACTGCAGGCTGACGCTCTAACCGCTGAGCCAAACCAGCCAGGGCAGCAAATCCTTTCTTTACATCATTCCAGTACTCCCCCCTCCAGTGGAGCACAATTCTAGTCTCCTTTGTATAATTATTTTTGTAATATGTTTATATTGTTCACTACATTTTAGTTCTCTTTGGGAGAGAGAACTCTTTTCTTTTTCACTTTTAAAAATGTGTCCCAGCACAGAACAGTACCGCTATTGAGAGCCAACTACATCTCATTTAGATGTAGCTAATGTAGAGCTGGGATCGGAGACCTGAGCTTCACCTGTGAAATTCACCTGTTTTGCTAAGTTAAACAGATGAGAAACGCAGTCATTTGTCCTGGAGAAATATTTTTCTTTTAGCCTGTGTTACTGATCCCTTGTGGAACACACCCCTGTTTATTTTTTATTTTTTTATACACCATAACCAAGTAAGATTTATTCCGGAAATGCAAGGTTAGATACTTGAAAATCAATATAATCCACCATATTAACAGACTAAAGGAGAAAAACCACATCGTGTTAATTGAACCAGAAAAGGAATATTTCTGCCCAAATTCAATACCTCTTCATGATAAAAAACCTTATAAGAGTAGAAATAGAGCACATTTTCCACACCTACATTTTTAGAAATGTATAAAATTACTAAAGCTAACATCCGACTCAATGGTGAAAGACTGGATGCTTTCCTGCTGATGTCACCAAATTGGCAAGGAGACCAGCTCTCACCACACTGACTCAGCAAAACGATCATCGCTTCTGAAAGAAACCGCAACTGTCAATGACAAAACCAAATTAATTCTCTTTTTTAAAAAAGAGTTCCTTCTTTGACTTTAAAATACTGTCAACCATTTTGACATCCCCACCCCCGCCCCGCGTGAGAGGAAACTGTATTATTACAGGATGCCAAGGCGTTCCTTCAAGTCTTCGTTCTCTGGGTCACATGGGCTGGTCAGAATGTGCTGGAATGTGCGCTAACTTTCTGGGCTCAGGGCTTCGGGTTGGGAATGAGCACACACTAGCTCATGCAGAGAGGGGCGGTGGGTTACTGCAGAGTCAGTGCTATTTGGGGGTCGATCGATCAGAAGACTTAATTTAGGAGAAGCAGGAGACTGAAGAAGACTGATTTGCTCTATGGCAGCAATTTTTGACAGGTGAGCCGCAAAAAGATTTATTATTATTTTTATTTATTTTTATCCTCACCCGAGGACATTTTTTCATTTTTGGTTCAGATAGAGTGGGGGGGAGAGAGAGAGAGAAACATCGACGTGAAAGGGACACATCGAGTGGCTGGCACCCTCACGAATAACCAGGGCCAGGGACAAACTGCAACTGAGGTATGTGCCCTTAGCGGGGACCGAACCCTGGTCTCTCTGGACCGCAGGCCAATGCTCTAACCGCTGAGCCAAACCGGCCAGGGCGCTACAAGAATTTTTAAAACACGCAGTACCTGACTGTTCAATCAGGGGCACTGACCTCTTTTCCCTTAAATTGTCCAATAGAAAAAGGACAACAATCAACAGTAGCTGTCTGGTATGAATGAATCAAAATTATACCTATTTTTTCTTGTGAGATCAGCAAAAATGGTAATATATTTTTAGGTGGGCCGCAGGATTTTAGTTATTAGTTTATGTATCATGAGATGAAAAAGGTTGAAAAATCACTGCTCTGTGTAGCTGCAAAAGGCAGATTTTTAAAAAATCTCTATAACGGGAATTTTTTTTTTTATTTTGAGAGAGTCTATGAGAATTCAGTGGAATCTGTCCATTTAGATGGGGGGAAAATTGCATCTTTACTTTGACGACTTTGTAACTGAAATGTCACATTCCCTTTAATTACGAATGTGAGCGACAAACCACCGTAGTATTAGCAGCAGTGTGGCTTTGTCACCAATAGAAATCAGAGCTATTTTCATATCACATTACAGTTGGTACAGATGTCTCCAAATATCACTTACATGGATCACTACTTCAAAATTATGGTACTTACTATACCTGCTTCTAGATCTCATTTTTAGTATGTTATAAAGAAGACCATATAAACCTACATTACACTTTTGTTTTTAAATATATTGATATATATATACATATTTGTGTGTAATATATATACATATTATATATAGTTTCCTATTAATGTTTATATGTCTGAATTTAGAAACATTTTTTTCTGAGAATGGGATCTTAGACTTCATCAGACCCAAAAGGGTCCATGGAGAGCAGAAAAGTTAAAAAAATAAATAAAAGCCCACTCTATAGGGTGGTAAATTTGGCTTATTAGATAGTGACCTTTCTGTCACCTGAAGTTGCCACAAATGGAGTTGCCCACCTTGTGCGCCGAGGAAGCTTTGTTGGTGGGTGTGGGTATGTGTGTGCTGAACGGAATTCAGTTGAGGGGAGTCATCCATCAGACGTGGAGCTGGATGTTGATGTTCCCAGCTAACACCGAGGCTTGGCATGGTCAACACAGAGAGATGAGGAAAAGTTCTTCTCTTTCCTCAACTTGAATATGTGAGGGTTTGAGACACCTTGCTGAATTAGGAGGGAAAAATTCTTAGGGGCATAATGTATGCTGCATATTGTTGTGTTTGTAACTGGGATGGTTTCTAACATCAGTAATTACTTGTTAGATGAATGGATTGGATGGCTAAGGGCCAGAGTTGATGATCGGGTCTGGATGGTGCTTCAGAAAGGCGACCTGTCTTCATGGGGTTCCTAATTCTAGCTTCCTGCTGCATTAGAATTCTCTTTCCCTGTTCTTCTCCCCTGCGCTGTGCTGTGAGACAGGGGACCACGACTGTTCTCATCATTATGTTTCTCGTACAAGATGCTTAATGTTTGGCAAATGAATGAATAAATGAATGGGTGCCTCTGTAGAGTCATTATTATTACAGAACCAAAGGCTCCATTTGAAAAATAAATTAAGCAAGAAAATGAGAAAGAATGCTTCTGATTTTATTCTACATTAGTGTCTTCGCAGGATGGGCTCAGGGAGAACATTAATGCTGTGTCATACTGTTAAAGTCTTGGCCACTGAATACCCAGAAGAAAACCTCAGAAAGAATCCTGTTAAGAGTAAAATGAGCAACCGCTTCCCTACTCAACTCAGTGGAAGGATGAACAGCGAACAGCTAACGGGATTGCTGGGGCACTGGTGGGCTCTGGTAATTTCTAGGGAGGTGAAGTATTTTATTTGGGACCGAGCCGAGGAGGAGAGAGGTTCTCCTTATTAGAGGATGCTAAGGGCTCCTGCAGTGTGTCCTTCATTCTCCTGTGGTTGTGGAAACTGTTCTTGAAGGCCGTGCTTGTGCTGGAAGAGAGAGGTGGGCGAAGGACAAAGAAGGATGTATTGTGCACTTACCACGCATTCTAGATCTCTGAACATCCACTATTTCGTTGACTTTTAAATTTTTTTATGATTTATTTATTTATTTTTATCCTCACCTGAGGACATTTTTAAATTTTTTGTTCAGATAGAGTGGGAAGGAGAGAGAGGAAGAGAGAGAGAGAGAAACACCGATGCGAAAGGGACACATCGAGTGGTTGCCTCCCACAGGGCCCAACCAGGGCCGGGGACAAACTGCAACCCAGGTACATGCCCTTAGCAGGAACCAAACCCATGTCTCTCCGGACCGCAGGCCGACGCTCTAACCGCTGAGCCAAAGTCGTTGACTTTTTTTTATAATAACTTCTCAAAGTAAGTGCTATTGTCCATACTTTACCAACAAAGGACAGAGGCTCATTGAGCCATTAAATGTCCTAACTTCACAGAGCCATTAAGTCACTGAGTAAGCATTAAACCAAGGGTTTAAGAAAGCCAAATGAAATTCACTACCTACCTGTTCACTACCACAAAGCTCTAGAACATTAATTTAGATTTCATATTAGAGACTCACAGAGATAAGAACCCAGGGGAATTGTGTTGGTTGAATAATCAGACACACAAGGGGTGTGCACTACATTTGAGCATGAACTTTGGAGTCGGATAAACCCATCTCCACTCCCCTCTGTGGAGGACTATTACTTAGCATCAATAATCTTCATCTAAATGGCACGGTATTGTTTTAAGAATTACATGAGATAACGCTTTCAATCCAAGCACAAAAATACCACTATCACTATTTTTTTCCAGGCTTTTGATACGAGTGTATTGGGCAAAAAAGCAAAGGTCTTCAGAATGAGTATCTGTGAACGTCTGATAAAAGAACAGTTCATTATTGCGTATGCTTTGGAATTGGGAGTTCACATCTAATTTTGTCAACTGGGATAAATAAATGAAAGTGTTTGGATCTTCACTTTATTTTTTAAATGAAAATAATAATTATGTAGAAGAAGAGCTAAACAGTCTTAATAGAAACATTGATCCATTTGACAAATATTTATGGAGCTAGAGCTAGGAAATGGCAGAATATCAAAAGATGGACCATATTTTCAAGAGTCTTATAGCTGCTAGGGGAGACCAGACATGCAAGTCAACAATGATAATAATACAAGATAGAAACTTGCAGAGTTGGTCAGGATGCAGACACATGAGGTGTCATTGGTACTGGAGGAGTGAGATGTTATTTCCAATGAAGAACCCTCAATGCTCTAGTAAGTCCTGGGCAAACCACACAGTGCGCTACTTTCCATAATTTCCTTTCTGTTTTCTCCACCCCATGACACCTGCTATATATCTAACGCCTTCCAACTCAGCGAGTTTTAGAGACTGCAAGCTAGCTGTTGAACTAGACCTAGGACCCAGGTTTCCTAGTTCTCTGTCTGTTCCTCTCTCTACTACACCGTGCTCCCCAGTGACCCTCCACCATTACTGAGTCAACAGTACATGAAGTGTTGTAAGACAAATTTCGTCAAGGTCCAAGGTACAGCCTACAGGTTATGTGCCAAAGTTGGGGAGAAGTCATTTTGCTTTGGGGACAGACACTAGAAGGATTCTGTATAAATCCAGTTGAGTTTTTTGCTGCTGCTGTTGTTTAATTTGAAAGAATTTTTTCTCCTGCTCTTTGTACTGCTATTTGAACTCCAAAGTCTGAACTCCTGGGGGCTGAGGCCCATTGAAATAGTCTCAAACAACATGGAAGTCCAGCAATAACTTCAGCTCAAGTGATGAATGGATGGAAAATGGACTAAAGAAGGAGGAATAGAAAGTAACCACTGATGCTCCTTCCCAGGTTCCCAAGTGCTACGGTGCATTTGTCTTATTGAAGTAATAGCAATGACTCTTCCTTCCCTCTGTTTGGACCAACAGTAGATCTTCTTTGTGATTTACACAGTCCAGTTTTCTCCCATCTCCAACCCTAGTACCTTCACTAGTCCAAATGCCCCAATCGGATTAGATTATTGGGTCATGCTGAAAATTTGTTGCTTTAACCAACAAATGCAGTCTCTGGACAGGATTCAGGGAAAGAAGGGGTTTGTGTTAGAGTTTACCCAGAACTTTCCCCTTTAGGAAGGTCACTCTCTGGGGGAAACACCCTGCTATTCATTAGCCAGGTCATGTTGGTTCCGTGCTCCTCTGCATACACTCACCCTTTATTTCTGGAACCAGACATGCATACAACCAGACATCTATTTGGGACAGACTCCCCAGCAAATAGTAGGCACCTCCTTCCCTCCCTCTCCATTGAGTGAATGAATGAATGAATGAATGAGGTGCAGCAGTCCTTATCCATGGTGCTCCCATACAACAGTGAGGGTCAGTGACAGATGGACTGTTGTTGTGGGATTAGTATTGTCTCTTGCAGAGTCACGCAGACGTTTGACTCCAGGAAAGAAAGTAGCAGGGAGCCAGGATCCAGATCAAGCCGGGCGTGACCAAGGCAGAAAAGCCATATTCCATGCCTACTTCGTTTATGTTTGCCATCCGACTCCCCTTGAGTTTACATGCCATTGACCTTGAGTCATTGAACTGTGGAAGATAAAACAACTAACTCCTAATAAAAAAAGTTCTTTCCATGCAAATTTGGAGCAAAAATCGTGAACTCTATTCTTGGGGTTGAATGAGACAGCACTCTGACGACTGATGTCTGAATAGGCACCATATGGATTTGTGCAAAGGGAAGAAAATAACCCCAAGTTGTAAAAATACCTTTGGTCTCCAGAAGGGTGATGTGCACCCACATGTTTCTGTCAGGTGGTTTTGCTATAAACCACTATTCTTGGACTCACAGAAAAATTTCCTTTTATAGTGATTGTACATTTTCCCAGATTATCAGTGTAGCATGCAAAATGTCACAACTTCAGAAACGCACTAAGATCAAAGGCAGCCAGGTTAGTGGAGTCTTTAGACTCTCCTACACACCAGAACAATACTTTGGCCACCAGAAAGCCCCTTTAATGACACCAAGAAAGTGTACTTTCATAATTACCAAACTGCGCTGTGAAAACTGATATGCGTTCCTAATTCTCGCATGTTCCTGTTGTTTGTTGATGGCAGTAAAATTTAGATTGTCTCCATATGATTTGCACATTGGCCAATTGAGGTTTGGAGCTGTTTAGTCAATATTAACTGCTATGGTGTTTAACTGATTTTCTGTTTTAAATGACAGCCAGAACGATCAAATAAACCCCCAAATATTTACTAGGGCAGCTTCTGAATATATAGACTGTGGTTCGTTACAAAGACTCAATAATCTCACTACAGGAGAAGAAAAGATTTTTTCCACCTGCGTAAACCCTCTCAGTAGCTGGCATAGAGTTGGTGCATACAAAAAGGATGACTTAGGTAGCGCCTGTGGATTTGAAAGTAAGGATCTGTAATTGGTGAAATATAACAAAGTCACAGATAATGCTCACAAATTGGCCATCAGCTTAGAACTTGAGTTTTATTTGGTCAGAATTTTGATTTATATATATTTAACAGATACTTCTTTCGTGTTTACAATACGTCAGCCACTGGAAATAAAATTAAAAAAAAAAAAAAAGACTAAGATATGGTCCTGCCCTCCATCAGCCAGCTCCCAGTCCACAGGACAAACAAACACTAACCAGGTAACAGCAACACTCAAGAGCGAGCTCTGAGCGAAGCCACGGGGGACGGGGCGGCAGTGGCGGAGGAATCACTCGTTTCGCTTCGGAGGGTTGTTCTGCACACATTGCACTGGACGAGATGGTGCTCGTTCTGCTCAGCAGTTCGCAGCATTCACACCTCGTCATCTTAGCAGTTTCTTTTGTTGTTTGTGTCCTTATGACGGCGCAATAGCTCAGCCGTGCAACTTTTCCCTAGTTCTTGATGTACGTAAAAATGCACACAGTGTGTGGCATCTGAAATATCCAGCCTGTGGCTCAGGAGTCTCCTTTGGCCCTGTGCCCTCCGCACGCTCCGGCTCCTGGGTTTTGCTGCACACCAGAGACAGCGCTCTCATTCCTGGCTTTTTCCGAAAGGATCGTAACCATCATCATAAAAAAAGGATTACTGGAATCCGGGCGAGTCACATTCAGGTGTAGCTCTTTGGAAAAACATCATCTGAAGCGGGTGATGTGCCTCCGTAGAGTAGTAACTCATTGTTTCTGGTTTCGTATCTGCCGATGGCTGGATTTTCGTTCGCGAATGAGAAAGGCAGAGCAGGCTCGTGTCCAGTCTTTATTTACTTGTGCACCGGCCAACGTGCAGGATGCAGAAAGGGAATACCAAAAGGTCAGGTATTTTTCTTCTTTTCCCTCCCCCAAGTACACACCAGGAGATAACCAAATGTTTGCTTCTGTATCAGAGCATCAGTGTGGGGACAGCTACGTGACCAGAGGCAGCTGAACTGGAATCCTGTTTCATAACAGAGGTGTACCTGCAGTGTTGTAAGCTGCCTTCCACAGCCGAGGTGACATTAAAAATAGACTCAGCCACCTTGTTCCATCAGGTGGTTGCACACAAATGACCTTGGCTAAGCAGTAGTAAGGAACAGAGAAGGTTGTGATTAGTCTATAGTTCATATTTCCTTAGTTTCCCTCCTCCCTGGAAAAATGTAATAGGTCACTCAAACATGGACCAAGTTTTCTCTATGTAATAAACATGATGATGTAAAATGATGGATTCGATTCAGGATTCTACCTTATGTTTAAACAACGAGGATTTCCATCTCCCAAATGAAATCAGAATGCCAGTATCGCAAGAATAATGACAACAAAAACAATGTGTTATTCCCTGAGTCCATACCACAGTAGAACGACCTAATTATAACTGTTATCCAAAGATAGTACCAAAACCTCTCTATCTATTGTTTTCCCCTATACATACATACCTATGATAAAGTTTAATTTATAAATTAAGCACAGTAAGAGATGAACAACAACTAATAAGAAAAAAGAACAATTATGACACTATAGTAAAAGTTAGTAAAAATAATCTCTCGCGCAAAATACCTCATTGTACTGTATGTACCGTGTGGGTCTGCTGGACAAAGGGATGGTTCACATTCCAGGCCGACAGAGTGAGATGGTTTGAGATTTCATCACATGACTCAGAACGACACACAATGTAGAACTTATGATTTGTTTATTTCTGGAATTTTCCATTTAGTATTTTCAGACTAGTTGACCTTAGATAATTAAAACTGAGTAAAGCAAAGCCACGGATGGGGGAGGGGGAGACTACTACATTATAGTAGCCACACCTTGCTTAGGACTTAGAGTATTCCAGATACTGGAGCAAGTCTGTTACATGCATTAAGCCTCAGTCAGTCTCGAGAAGAGCACGGCTATCTCTGTTCCCCAGAAGCCAGAGAGTCAAGTTCTTCCCCTGTGGGCAAAGGTCAGGCCCTCTAGCTCCCCCAAAGATCTAACTCATAATCTTCATGCTCATCTGTGACCTGGGCACATTATTAGGTGTTTTGCAAAACCTGTCTTATTTAATTTTGCAAGCAGCTTAGAGTGAGATCTCATCCTTTTTATAGGAATGAACACCCAAAGCCACAGTGAATTCAGACCCAACTTGGCCTTACTCAAAGCCCATGTTTTCCATGCATTCAATATATTGCCTCCAGACATGTTCTAAGACCCCCCTCACCCCCATACTGCCTTCCCAGTGGGTCTTCTGGTGCCCGAAATTTCCGTAATGGGGAGTAGCATCTATTCCATAATTTGGAATATGAGTTGGAAAGAAAAATACAGATGGGATATTTGAAGATTTACCCAAAGAGCCCTGGGTTACCAAGGCTGGTGTACAGGTGTGCAGGGGGTAGAGGCACAAGAAAAGAGGGTAAATGGGCAGGGATAGGGATACAGTACCAGGGAAGCCAAAAAAGTTACAAAAAACAGGCTGAAAGTTAATAAAGAAACATCTACTTTATCATTTTGCTAAGAGCTAGATCAGTGAACCACACTGCCTACTATTAGGTGAAGGAGGAGGCAGAGGGGAGGCAAGCAGGAGGAGGAGTAAGAAGAAAAAGACTCTGAACTAAGTTTTTTTTTTAAATTTCACTGTAGGATTTCCTGAAAATATTATTTACAAGTAGGTATAAGGCCAAAAAGCTTATGTAACCCTAATGTGGGTTGTTTCCCTTCAGTCTTGCTGTTAAATCTTGTTTTGGATTTACTAATAAATTATCCAATGTTCTACCCACATTGGGTTAGTCCATCTATCATTCTAAATGGCAGAACGTTTCTTGGTTGAATTTTTCTATCCTCTTAAACTCATATCCAATATTCTTCCCTATTTTATTTCAAGAAAATAAAAGAATAATGACCCAATTTCCACCCGTTTAATCTTTATCAGTGATGAACTGAACATGTTCTGTGTATGAAAGAGTTCAACTCCATGCCACCACTGACTGACAGCCCGCCATAGTGTCGAATGTGGTTTTGCCTTGAGGAATGAGTAATGTAATTTCTGGGAATAAAGCTGATGAGAATCCTTGAAAAACTAGGATGACCATAAAATGTATTGTCCAAACCACAGTGCTCTTCAGAGTGAAAGAGGGTGCTATTAATAATAACACTGGAACAAAAGCAGAGGGTGAGCCATTACAAGGCAAACAAGGGCATAAAAAAAAAAAAAAAGAGTGGTCTTGCTCTGGCCAGTTTGGCTCTGCGGTTATAACATTAGAATATGGGCTGGTAGACCAGAGAGTTGTGGGTTCTATCCCTGGCCCCAGTTGGGGTCATTTGGGAGGCAACCAATCAATGTGTCTCTCTCACATCGATGTTTCTCTTTTTCTCTATCTCTTTCTCTGTCTTGCTCCAATTGATGTGTCTCTCACATTGATGTTTCTCTCTCTTCCTCCCTCCCTCTCTCCTTTAAAAAAAAAAAAAAAATCAATGGAAAAGTATTCCTGGGTGAGGACTAAAAAAAATAATAGTGGTCTGGTCTCTAAGGTAGTATAAACTCTATGAAAACATAGTTCTTTGCAAATCGCATACGCGATCTAATCGACACTGAGAACAATCACATACGTTTGTTTTCAAGCACTGAGAACCTGTGGTGGCCGGGGCTAAGCCAGGCTCTGTGAAGGATTCACTGATGACTCTCAGAACCCAGTGGGGAAAGAAGACACATAGATGACTTGTGCTAGTCATGGTAACAATGCTAACCGACATGTAGGGAGAACGTGCCATGTGACACACACTCTGCCGACTGATTTTAGTTCATCGTCTCATTCGGTCCTCACCTAATCCTACCCACTTGGTAGTATAATTGTGCTGGGTTTTCAGATCACGGTACCGAGACTCAGTGAGGTGAATGTGCCCAAGTCTGCTCCACACATAACTGATGGAACAGGGTTCGAGCCTCAGTGTGTTCAGTTCCCAGCCTGAGCTCACAGACACCGCACAAGCTGCTTCCCTGTAGAGGACACTGAGGTCGATGTCATGGTAGAGATCAGAGCCAAGTGACGGTGGACCACAGAGAAGCCTCTTACCCTTTCCAGTGGCGCATGGGGAGCACCAGAGGAGGCAAAACTTCACAAAAGAGGTGACATTTGAGCTGGGCCTTGAAGAATACCTAGAGTTTCATCAGAAAGCAGAAGGCAGGATGGAAACATTTCAGACACAGTGCCTGGCTGGGGGAGCACATTTCTCCCCCAAACCACAGTGTGCAAAGGACAGCAATGGAACCTGTGTCTTGAAAGTGCCTGTCTCTGTCATGAAGACTGAGCGAGGGCCCAAAGTCAACAACATTTTGCATCGTATGCAGAGCTGTGTTTTAGGTTCTCGGTCCCTGTTCGGGCCAGAACTGGATGCAGAACCTGAGCCCACACTCTGCCCTGAGATCTTCGACACACAGACGGGCCCCAAATACGGCGCTGTCCGTAAGAAGTAGTTTCTCTCACGTTTGGGAGTTTTTATAAACTCTCCGTGCTGAGCACGAAATCAAGAAATAAATCAAGCACAGGAAGACTTAGCGAACCCTGTTCGCCCGATGACAGCAAAGGCTGACGTTCTACATAAGTGGATTTTGAAAATACCTCAAATGTACTCTCTTCACTGCTTCTTTTCTGAAGTTTAAAATTTTGTTTTGAGGGAAAAAATGATAAAATTTCTAAAAGTAGTATCTGTCTTTCTGCCCTATTAAACACGGTGAACTAAGGCTGCTGAAACTCTCCTTCCTAAAATTATTGTCATCCCAAAGGACATCAGTGATCCTCCTTTAAGCTCTCATTTTTTATTGCGATACAAACTTATTTATATTTTTAAAATAAAGATCTATAGAATGCTTGCCCTGTGCCAGCTACTAGTACAAATGCTTCCCAATTAAGTGTGTCATCCTTAGGAGGCTGAGACATTTCTCGCCCTGTGCTCCGTGCTCAGCCACGTGAGAACACTACGCGGTGTCCCCGCTGTGATGCTGTCCTCACGCCTTCTTGCCACGTGAATCTGCTTCGTTGGCAATGGCAAAGCAAATAACTAAGCTTATGGAAATTAAGTATGAAATAAAAGTAAGTACTCAAGCTCATGGGGAGGATGGATGTGGAGGATGGTCTGTGGGAACAGTGCATGAGATTTTGCGCATGGATTTTTTTTTACTACCTGTTTTGGTTATTCAGAGATTATTTTGGCTTGGTTTCCAGTTCTTTACTGTGATCAAAGATGTCAGATACACGATAAAGGTATATGGGGAGCTACCTTAATTGTACAGGAAATAGAGACTTTTAACATCCATTCAAAGAAATGGATGCTGATGGTCTGAATAACCCTGGACACTTCATTTAAATATGTTCTTTGGGTCATTCTAACTGAAGTGGGGAGAATGAGTTTTAATATGTTAGGGAGCTATGGTGACAAATCATATGTCTGAGGATAAAGTTCAACATGATAAACAAAAGTAGAACTTCCCCCCAAATATCCAAAAGCCGTGTTGTATATTTCATTGTGTCCACTAGCACAAGAGACACTTATCTCTTCCACATGAACTCGGCTTAAGAAGGAACTGTGTCTTACGTTTCTAATTGTGTTTCACTCTAGAAATCATGAGATGTGTTACCTAGTATTATTTTATTCACCTTCTGGGCGAAACTTATTTTTAAAAGTAGTCTCAAATCAAACCTACCTATCATATACATGGACTCTTTAATTCAATGTATTTTTGGTTTTAAAGCCAGAAAGGAGTATCTCTCAGCTGTCGCTTCAGCCTTTATAATTCTTCCACTTTTAGCCTCGAGTAGTGACTCCAATCACAGATTTTTATATCCTTGGAACAAGACTGTAAAATTTTATAGCCAATTGTAGAACCATGGTCTGAAAAAGCTATTCAAGCATTTTAAATATGAACTTTACCATACGGTAGAATTAAGAGTCATTTATTTTCTATCAAAAGCATCATAAACAGCTCCGTACCTCGTAGTAAATCAGGAAACCAGATTGCCAGGGAAGGTTCTGGGCCTACTAGTTTGGCTGCTGGAGCTGATTCAAAAGCTGCTGGATGACCTCCAAAGGCCCCTTCTACTTCAAAACACTCCCTCTCTTTCAGCAAGTCATGACTTATGACCAGGTCTTGGGCAACTCAATCCATGGCCATCTGGGAAAGAGCAATCCATTTCCAGATCATTAGGAAAATTACCAAGCCTAGCACTTAGTTGAAATAATGGCCAGAAAATGCTGGAGGTGGGAGATGTGGGGAAGAGGGAACAAATGTCCCGAGGGGACATTCCACCTGGAAACAATGCTCCCGTGACACGAGTGAGCGAGGAAGGCCAGAGTGTAAGTTGCCCTGCACACTTGAGCCGGCTACTCCAGCGTCCTCGGTGCAAACCTCCACCACCAGATGAATGACTTACTTAAGTGTTTCTCTAACCAGTGTAGCATCTTTCCAGTTGTCTAACAACATTAATTCGACTTCAATGAACGTATTCATTCAATAAGTACTTTTGAACTTCTCACATGTGTTGCCAGGCTCTGGGTACACCCTGAAGGACAATGACTGTATGTGCCCTCACTTAGAGTGGCAGAGAGTGAAAATCAGACACATGAAGAATAAATAATTGTGTTAGTTTCTGGGTAGGGAATGGCCCGAGTGTTCCTTTCGATTGGGCAGGCAGAGAAACTCCCTTTGAGGAAATGCAAGTGAAGAAGCCAGTTGTATGGAGGCTGGGAGAAGGGCAAATCCCCGAGGGAGGAAAGAACAGGCCAGTGTTTTCTAAGAACTTCTGGAGGCAACTGTGCTCCGAGTTTAGTAGGCTAATGACAGGGGCACCATTTAAGGTGTGAACGCAGACAAGGGCCAGAGACTATACAGTGCCACAGCCGTAGTCAAGAGCTCAGATGTTATTCTGTGTGCCTTTTATTCTATGGTAAAAGAATGGCAAAGTACAGCAGAGTGAAGACTATCTAATATCTAATAACAAAGAAAAGTATCTTCAGATGAGTATTCTTAAAATACTGATGTAATTATGACACGATCCTGCTCACAGATCCACTGTTTGCCAAATAAAATGGAAACACCCACCCTCGAGGGGAGGGTCCTCCGTCACTGACTTTCAACACATCTCTCACACCTCCCACGGTCAGTCACCCCACTCCACTTGACATTCCCTGAACGTGGATTGCATTTTCCTTTGCTCTGCTGCTCCTTCTCCTCCCGACTCCCACCCTGACATCCGCCTGTTGAAATCCTACCCATCCTTCCAGATCCAGCTTAAAGGCCACCTGTTCTATTGAGCCTCCCAGGCACCCTCTGCCAGGATATGTCTTTCCTTCCTCTGTCCTCCCAAAGGACTTTCCTCCTTTCTGACAGTGTTTTCTCCCACTGCCTTGACTGTAACGCTTTACGGACTTCACTCTTCCCTATGAGTCCAACCTGCTCAAGTTCAGCTAAATGGCAAATGATGACCTTTTTGACTCTGCGGTGCCTAGCAGAGACACCCTTACGTGACAGAGACAGGGGAGAGACGTTGGCAGTGACATAGAGAAGACAGAAGGTGGAGACTAGCATAGAGACTGTCGTGTAGTTATTAAATATTCTTTTAAAATGCTTTGAATATGCTCTATTTTAAGATTTAAGCTTCCTAAAATTAATGTATTCATCCCACGTCGACCTCACATTTGACCCCTAAGTGCCATTTTGTAGAGGTACAATTGCTAGTAAGAAAACATCGGTCTGGCTCTGTGTCCTCTCTGCACCGGGAGCAGCTCCCCCATCCCCTGGCAAAGTCTGCCTGCGCCAAGTGTGTCTCCACCCGTCCTGGGTCAGGAGCACCTCTCAGCGGAGCCGGCCACTGTCTGCAGTGGTGCTGAAATGACCAGAGACGCTGACAGATGAGACCCTCCACCGTCTGGCAGCCCACATCCCCTGACCCCACTTACTTCTAGCTGCAGCATCCAAGCCAGCGCCGTTTCAAGAGACATCGACGCAGCACCAAGTTCACTGGGGCTGGGCTGCCACAGGACGGGTGGCCGTTTCTGGGGCTGGAATTGGGACTGTGTTTGGGAGCCTCATCATTGGTTATGCCAGGAACCCTTCTCCGAAGCAGCAGCTCTTCTCCGCCATCTGGGCTTTGCCCTCTCTGAGGCTATGGGACTCTTCGCCGGATGGTGGCCTATCTCGTCCCTCTTCGCCATGTGAAGACGCTGTCCCCACCTCCCAACCTCCCATAGTTCTTTCTCCCATGTTGTCTGCCCTGTATGTTCCTTTTCCTTTACCTCCCCGGGCAGCCTGGGGAAAGTGGTTGGCTCAGGGTGTGACAGGGGGAAGACAAATAAATACTGTACGGATAATAAGAAAGAAAGAAAGAAAGAAAGAAAGAAAGAAAGAAAGAGAGAGAGAGAGAGAGAGAGAGAGAGAGAGAGAGAGAGAGAGAGAGAGAAAGAAAGAAAGAAAGAAAGAAAGAAAGAAAGAAAGAAAGAAAGAAAGAAAGAAAACATAAGTCTGTCTGGCTCTTCTCCTAATTAGCTGTGTGACCTTTTGCAGAAGTGACTTAACTGCAGAGGGTCTACCCTTTTTCCTTACGAGGAACAAAGAGGGCCGTACGTGCTCTGCTTTTCCTTGAATGCAAAAAGCGCTGTACGGATAGAAAGCCAGAAGAGCCCTCCCATCGACGAGTGTATGAGTTCCTCACATCCGTGCAGCAACACATAAGCCATCCTTCAGGAGCTCTGCTGTTGAGGTGACCTTAACAGGTGTATTGGTTTGGGTACCCCCAGAAGCAGACCCTGAGCCAAGGACTCAAGAGCAAACAGTGTGTTGAGAAGAGCAAGAACGAGGATGTGCCAGAAGTCATGAGGCAGCCAACCACAGGTGCGTCCCAGCCAGGGACCACAGTGGGCACACGGCTCCGAATCCAGCGGGACAACGTGGAAAAACAACGCAGATGCTCACCTTGGAATCATCACTGCCTACAGGTGAAAGAGCTGAGATATTAATACCCCCGCACCTGTCAATCACTGGCTAAGGATTTCCACTGGGAGGCATGAACTGCAGGCATTCCAGCTGCCCGAGCACAGTGAAGTCCACGTGGCCGTGGACAGCAGTCTTTCATCACAGAGAAGGTGCTAGCCCTTGAGAGCCAGGCTGCAGCGCACTGGAGTGGTAAGGAGACTGAGCAAGTATGGTGGCGCTCTGGCGAATGCTGCCCCCGCAGGCTTCCATGTCAGGTCGAAGATGAGCGATTATACAGCCGAGGTAGCTTCAACATCAAGATCATATCCAGTATAGATAGGGTATTTTTCCACATTACAAAAAAGAGAGGGAATTAAGCATTTTGCCATCCAGCTGGACTAATAAAGATGCCATTCATTATACTGTATTTCAATCTAATCTGAACTTAGCATCTTTAAATTATATCATAGTTATGCGATGCACCATAATGCAGCTAATAGAAAAATGCTTCCAAATTGACTTACTTCTATGGGAAGATGCTCATGAAAGTGAAAACACAAGTTATAAAAACTTTGAAAAAAGTACATATATATAAGTATGTATGAAAGTCTATTAGGAAGTATTTATATACACTGTGAATTTTAACAGTGGTTATCTTTGGGTGATTGGTTTTTCATTGATTTTAATTTTCTGCTTTTCTATATTTTCTCACTTGTCTCTAATCTATGTAGCTTAGAAAGACTTAACTCCAGAATAGGGTAAAATAATCAGACTTAAGAGTAGGATGAGTCAGACTAGAGAGTAGAATCAATTTAATTGAGAAATACCTATACTATATGTCATATGTTTCCAGAATTCTCCACTGATTGCTTTGGTAATTGATATATGTTAAAACCTTTCTTCACTTTGTTGAGTCTCTGATTTGCCAGTTTAATTCACTTTCTCTAGAAGAACAGAACTGGCTAGAACCCCAGTTTCAAAGGCAGTGTCTCTACCAGAGGCATCATACGTGGAGACCGGGTGAAGTACTGAAATCAACACTTCTGGTCTTCATTTTTAGGAGTCATCTTATTTATAGTGAGATGAATGTTCTCTCAGACCTCTTTGAAGGAAACAACAAAAATATGAGGGTGAAAGCTGGCTGAGCCCAATTCTGCATCCTCTGGAAAATCACATGAGTGGACTTGGTTATTTGTTGTTTCCTTTTGGGGTTGGGAGTCCTTCTTCCCACCTCTCTCCTTACACACCGGCCATCAGGCGCGGGGGAGCACCTCTGCTCATAAGCATAGTCCTGGACGAGTTGCTGCACTTGGAGAACTCACTTGACCCAGAAAGGACTTGATTAAGAGGGAGAACTATGCAGTAAAGTCAGCCTGTGAGAAATCTTGAAGAGAAGTCTCTGGTCTTCACAGAGAAGAGGTCAGGATCTTTTTCAGTTAAGCAGTGATCAGGAGAAAGTCAAACTAGATTAATTACCTAAAATAAAAATGGACTTGGACTCTTGCTAGTAGTGGATTTCTAGTCCAGGAGCCTTACCAGTATTAATAGCACACTAGTTCTTGGCAGATGATAATCATTAGTGAGCAAGGACCTCTGTCCTCCTGAGATGATGTAGCTTGTCTCCATGTGGTAATCTTTGTCTTAATGTTGTGCTGAGGCGGGCAGAAGTTTTCTTCAGTCTGCTTGTGAAGTGTAGCAGTTTCCAGGGTAAGTCGGAGAGAGGGCTTTCCTCTGCCAGTTGTATGTGGGTTTTGTTTTGTTTGTTTGTTTCTTTGTTTTTAATGTGGGTTCTGAATTAAATATAGTAAAATTCTTTAAAAAACTTATTTTAGGGCCCAAGAGGGAAAATTGTTCTGAGAAGGAGCTTATTAGCTGAAAATTATTTTTAAAATTAAATTTATGGAGGTGAGCCCTGGCTGGTTTGGCTCAGCGGTTAGAGCATCAGGCCACAGACTGAGAGTCGCGGGTTCGATTCTGGTCAAAGGCATGTACCTTGGTTGAGGCTTGTCCCAGGCCCTGGTTGGGTTGTGTGGGAGGCAGCCAGTCAATGTGTCCCTCTCAAATCAATCTCTCTCTCTCTCTTTCTCTCTCCCTCCCACTCTATCTGAAGATAAATGGAAAAATATCCTCGGTTGAGGATTAAAAAAGAAAAAAATTTATGGAGTTGACATTGGTTAATAAAATTATATAGGTATCAAGTGTACAATTCATGACACATTGTCTGTATATTGCATGGTGTGTTTACCACCCAAAGTCAAGTATTCTTCCTTCACTGTGTATGTAACCCCCTTTACCCCTCACTACCCTCTCTCTGTTTCCCTCTGGTAACCCCCATAATGTCTTCTGTGTCTGAGTTTCTGTTTGTTTGTTTTGTGTGTTCATTTGTTGCTCTCCATTTATCTCCAACATATGCTATTGTTTTTAAAAGTGCAGGCTTCTTTCCCCTAGGACTGTTAGGTCAGTGTTTTTCAAGCCGGGGACTGACCTTACTCATGGGTAGAGAACTTCTCTTCTTCTTTAATCCCCAAACTGCAGTCTCTGTGAAGTACATTTTCCCAGTTGAAAGAAGAATATTAATCTATCTAATGCCAGCCATGCACCTAGATTTTCACAACCACAGCATTTAAGGCAAACACCTGAAGGCAGCCCTCACACATGATAGCATGACCCTGAGAGCGAGTGTGTCCTTCAACGTGGCACCCAGTGTCACCCATGCACCTCTTCACCTTAGTTCTGGCCTGACAGATTACACCTACATAGTATACAAGGAACTTGGACCTGGGTTGTCTCATTTGATTCTCTCTACAACCTTCTGAAATCATGCAAGTATTTCAGAGTGGTCAGGAGCGTCCGTTTTCAGATAAAGATCTCGTGGGTAGGGATAGACTGGAGCCTACAGCCTCATCGGAACGCTGTGCTCTATGAAACCATGTTCCTTCTTCCAAATGGAAGGGAAGCTACCACCATGGGAGGGGCTGGAAAGACAGGAGAATGGCAGTCATAACCCACCCTACAGGAGTCACCGCTCATCCTTGTCCTGCCCCGTGTGGGGAAGGGGATGGCCAGGTCTCTAGAGTCAACGGGCAGAGGGCAGTTTCAGAATGGATAGGACACAGGCAGGTGGAGATGAGCAAGATGAAGGGAGAAGGAGGAAGGAAAGGAAGAGAAGAAGGTGGTTTAGAAACTAGAATTGATACAGAGCGTGTTTGGCCATCAGGGCAAAATTCCAGAAGGCAAGCCAAGCCCTGGGTGTGAATGGAGCACTTGCCTCACGAAGGCGCTGATTTCGGATGTATTTGGTACCAGCCCACGGATGGATGCTCCTCATACAAAGGTTTAATTAAATAGGAAAATTGGCAGTTTCTCATTAGCTATTTGTCACATCTTTTCATTTTTCTTAAATAACGTCTGCATTTTTATGTGGTTGGGTACTTAATTCTAAACATACTCTCATTCTCTTTTGCCTCATTTCCTGCACAAGACTCACAAATACATCCCATACCAGACAAGCAACCTTTTCTTCAATGAAGGATTATTTTCAAAGTGTGACTATCCAGGAACAGTGCTTTCAAATGCTGGTTCAATGTAATTACGAATTACAAGGCACTGTGCAAGTAGATACAGGAAATTATTATTTCTTTTTAAGATGCACCCAGGCAAAACAAAATCCCATAAAGGAAGATTATCATCACCATCAAAATAAGAAGGTGTGGTGAGAAGGAAAAATAAAATACAAGAGGTTTTAGTGGAGCAAATCTAATGTGAAAAAAATATTAGCACTGGAATTCACAAATAGTTATCTGAGAATTAGATGTTCCTAGATTTTATTTGCTCTTTGGCATTCGAGACCTGTGTATTGTACATAGTTATTGAATTCCAAAGAGCAAATAAAAAATATATATTTGGTCTTTGGATCAAAGAGAAGAAAAATGTATAACAGATTTCTTAATAAAGCTTTATTCAAATCAGACAATAAGAATCCAATGTTTTTAATTGTGATGAATTATACCAGTGGTTTTCAAAGTGTGGTTTTCTGAGCAGCGGCGTCAGCATTACCTGCAAGGTCATTAGAAAGGCACCTGCTCAGCCTCCAGCCCCAGCTCCTGAGTCAGGCTGTGTGGGTGGAGCCCAGCAGTCTGTGCTTCACTCAACTTCAGGTGATGGTGAAGTTTGAGAACCACTGCATGATAGAATCTCCTTGGCAACTCCAAATAGAAATCTGCTGAAGAGTATTAAATGATTAATGTAAATAATTTATTGCAAAGCACCACTCAAGTCAAATATTTTGTTCGTAGTGGTGCATTCTATAATTAACATTGGTTTAAAAATCAAAGGGAGAAAGCTATGTATTGAAAATTTGATGTCAGAACCCATATTCAGAAAATAGCTACTTATATATCTAAATTGCTAGGCATACCAAAAGACTGAATTCCAACAGTACAGAAAGTTTAATACTTAGATAAAAGAATATTTTATACTAAAAAGTGCTTTTCTGAATTCTAAAGTAATTTAATTCAGAAAATATTTTATTTTTAATAACATATAAATAAATAATATTATATTACATAAATATAATTTATTATAATGTTATTATACAATGTTATTACTAGAATTATATAAAATATATTTTACATATATATTATTTATACTTACATTTATTTATTACTTGATATTCTATTTCTTACAGTTATCACATTACATTATATTATATTTTTACTATATATGTTTTATGATATAAATACATAAACCATATGTAATATATATTATTTAATATAAAATGTATTATTTTATTATGTAAATAAATATATGACATTTTGTTATACTTATTGATAAATATATTTATTATTATATAAATATAATTTTATATTTATTGATTTAATATATTTATTATAAATAATTATTAATTTTATAACAACTAAAATTTTGTTTTAAAATGATTTAAGTAAAAACCTATATAAAAGTTTAATGAAGGTTTTATAGCTTCATAACAATGTTATGAAAAAACCTTCTTCAAACCTTTAGATATGTAGTAATTTGACTTTACCTGTTTGGACTTAATAATAATAATACCTACAATCTATTCACTTGACTACATATCAGGCCCCACTACTCTTAACAGGAAACATATGAGACATGTACTATCACCTGTACTTTGCAGGTGGAAACTGAGGCACACAGCATGGTTATGTGACTGAACGGCTGAGCTGGGTTACCAACCCAGGCTGCCTCCAGGGTTCATGCTCTGAACAGGCTATACTCTCCATCATCCCAGTTTTCCAGATACATGTTTACATAAAATAAACAATATCTTGACTATTTTACAACTAAACTTTGCATAGAAGCGGATGTATGCAGTAGTAAAGAACACAGTAAGACAAGTGTCTTCATAAACTTTTTGTCAAAGCAAGTCATCAGTTATTTAAACCAGAACTTATATTTTGATTAGGCATGTCAAAAAGTGAAAATATTAGTTGATCATTGGGATGAAGAGAAAAGCTTGTGAAAATTCAAACCATTTTGATTTTCAGTAGACTCCGAACAGAAATTTAGCAAAGTCTTAATTTATCTATTCATGGTCCGTTCTTGTATACATATCACTGTGAAACAGTTTAACACTGACATGAACTTTGTATGTTGTCAAGTTGTCCTACTTCAACATCCTGGACAGAAGGCTACACTTCTGGCAGTGTGCTCAGTTTGGATTTATCTGAGGATCATGGAGAGCAAACATGCATGTGTGGGTGACATTAGCTGTCTCTGCACTTATAGCTGCTCCCTTGCATGGTCTCAAGACAGAGATGGAATTGGGGGCAAAGTGATGTCTGTATCATTTCCCAAGCACATCCTTTGAGTTCTGTGTTATTCTCCTGTCCTCCCCTTCCTCAGAAATGGCCTTGGTTATTTGGCTTAATTTGTCTGTTGAGACTCTAACCATTCTCTGAAGCCCAAAGGATGTGCCATCATGCTCTGTGACAAACCTTTCCTGCTATCCCAAACAAAATGATTTGAAACTCCCTTAGCATTTCATTCACTCACGATGTTCAAGTTATAGTTACTCCCGTAGATGTCCACACCCTTACTACACCCAGATTTCTTTGAGGGCAGAAACCATATCTTAGCTATGTTTGCATCCTCATAACTCCTATCACAGTGTCTTACACATGAAAATAAGAAGGCTTGTTCAACCACTACAGTCAACAACCTGCATTCACTACACGTCTCATTTCATTCTCACACCTACCGTGCGAATGATAATCATCATTCCCCTATTATACATGAAACACTTGAAAGATTGAAAAGTGTTCTGCTTATGTCACTCTGGTTCTTCTGACTCCAAATCTGTGCTCCTTCCAAATTTAAAAAATGTATGAATCAATTCCCGAGGTAGTTGGAGACCCTACTGCCAAGGTGACGTTATAGCCTTCCATAGCTTCTCCACCACCGCCTAGGCTTCTCTACAAATCTCTCAGCTTCTCCAGGGAGAATGAGTACGGGGTTGCACCTGCCATGTAGAATCTCACAGCTGTGCCCGAGCAACTCTGGTCCCCACCCCTGAAAGTTTAATAGGAACATCTTGACCATCAACATCTGAAGGGAAAGGAAAAGACTCTTCTGGTCTAGAAAATGCCAAGTAGCGGATGAATCCTTACTGCTCAGTGTGAACATTTCCCTCTCCATTCCTAATCCCTCTTGTCGAACTGAATATATTATTTTTAATAGCCTGGACAGCATCACCCCAATAAGCAATTGCCTATCATCCTGTTAAAATAATTTTACTTGGGTATCTCAACTGAGAACTGTAAACACGCTGTCTAATTAGGATAGGAAGGGGCCAAGAAGTATACGTGAGA
This sequence comes from Molossus molossus, assembly GCF_014108415.1. Classification (NCBI taxonomy): domain Eukaryota; kingdom Metazoa; phylum Chordata; class Mammalia; order Chiroptera; family Molossidae; genus Molossus; species Molossus molossus. Next base: position 9,072,737 of record NW_023425359.1, on the reverse strand, counting down.
AGACTGATGGATATAATCCTCAAATGAGATACACTAGCCCCCACCTCAAGCTTCTTTAAAAATACAGGTGCCCAGCCTCTGTCCTAGGGCTTCTGAGTCTAGGGTCTACAGAAGAGTCTTGAAATCTGCATTTTAAATAAATTCACAGGTGATTCTGATAAAAAGAGTTAACAGATCACAATTTGAACAAAAAAGAGATGTAACGTGTCTGTGAGTCTGGTATGTGGACTATTTGTGTGATCATTCTAAACCTGCTGTTTCCTCCCAAGATCTTTTTATAGATGATCATCTTATGAACTCTCCTAAGCAGCCTTCAAGTTTGCCGTGCGTTTGGCTGGAACCCATGAGAATTTATGGCGTAGCATCTGTTAAGAATTCCAGTTTCATTTATTTTACCATCAGTGAAACTGAGGTCTCAGAGCCTGGGTGGAGGCAGTTTGGAAACCAATCAAAACAAAATAATTGAGTGAGAAATGACATACTAATCAGAAGTATTGTTCAGAGAGTCTCTAGGAGGCTGGACAGTGGAGTAGCAAGTGTTTTTATACCCAGGTGTAGATGAGCAAACTAAGGACAGAGAATTTCCTTGCCAAAGAGCATGGAGTGAAGAGCCTTAAAGAAAAGAGTAAGCCCATTTCGCCACCCTGAGTCCTCAGAAAATACTTTAGATTCTTATTCTGCATTTAATACCACACAGCTACAAAGATTCATGCATTGCTCTTCAGAAATGTTGACCTTGAATTCTTGAATATTTTTTTCTTTAGAAAGTAACTTATTTACTTAGTTGGATTATTCTACATACGTAAACCTGCTCACGTATATTTAGTCTGTGCCCAATTCATTTTTGTTGTGAATTTCTATAAAGCCACCAGCTAAAGTTTCAAAATACGTCATACAGAATATACACATAGGTAACCACAAGGTTATGATTTTTATAGTAGCTAATATTGTTAACTAGGCAATTTGATAGTTTAGGAATGGATCAAACTTGACATTCTTACTGATATCCTAAAGTGGAATTTGTCAAAGAAATATGTTTTATGATGCTTTGGCTTCAGGTTAGGACCAAAACCCTCTTCAAGAAACATTTGTGTTTGCATAGTAAGCCCACCTCCCATCATTACTTGTTGATATGCATATATAAATTTTATTTTTTAATGCAGTGTCCAAAGGGTGGGAACTGAACCTGAGTAAAGACATGTCCAATATTCAAGGGAAGCACGACATATTTGTGGGTGTCATTGTTGGAGAAAGTTATGTTTATAGTCAAGAAGAAGAATCTAAATTAGGAACACACAAAGATTTCCTCTTTTTCTATTTTTTTCTTGCATGACACATGACAGAAGAAACATGTTTTTAATTTTGGAACTTCTCTTTGAAATAAGTTGCGACAACATCACTTTCATAGCCGACCTAATTCCATGTTAGTTTTCAGGAATGGAACTTCTATTTGTTTTGATAGCCACACTGCCAGGGATGTTTTTAAAATGCAGTTAAAGAAGAGATCCTGCCTTTGCATAACTGTAAAAGAAAGTAAGAAAGATCCACTCTCAACCAAAGACTTTTTTGGTGCCTACTATAAATACAGAAAAAGAATAATTTATTTGAAAAAGTTTGTGTAAATATTTCAAATATGAATCTCATTGATCTGATTATTAGTTAAGTACTGAAACTGAGCAAGAAGAATCATGCAACACTTCACTAAGAAACATACATCAGAAACAATCATTAAGAAAATCTTTCCAAGCAGCTTCTTATTATGCATTGCTTTCTGCAATATTATGTGTTTTAGAAATTAAAAAGACATTTTAAATTAATGTAAAAGTAACTGGCAGAGCTTAATAACCTCAATTCATAGTTTAAAATCAGAGTGTAAACTCATGGAGTCTAATTTAGTTTCAATTGAGGTAACTGAATTTAAAGAAGAAATTGTTATAATTTTTAATATATTTTCCCAAACAAAGAGTTAGTTAAAAAAAAAAAATTGTAAGCCTTTTTAATATTCTAATGAGAGTTGTATTCTTTGACTCCTTCCCTCTTGCTTTTTCACTACGGTGCTAACTAGGTCAACCAGGGATGCTTGGCAGCCTTTGGGACTATGGACTCATTGTGTGGTTTCATGGTTTCTTTTAAAAAAGTTTTGTGACCAAACCAAACCAAATCAAAGCTATGATCCTCCAGAGTTTGTGGCCTGCCTGAAATCTGAACAGGAAATGTGGCCTCCTGAGGCCAGTAACGTGACCAGCTGTCAACGACATCACTGCGTTCACTAGATGAAGCCAGGAGGCGCAGGCAGGCACGGGAGGACAATCCACGTACAAGGCCAGTGAGAGACTATGCTTGGGAGGAAGGACGTGGAGGGGCAAACGAAGATGCAGAGAGAACCTCGCCAGTTCTGTTGTCCCCAGTAAATCAAACTGAGCTACCTGGGAATTCGAATTTCTGCGTAAGCTTTCATGCTGCCTTGACGATTTGCTGGTGTACATCACTGAGCTCCTAGGTCCTCTTTGCTGCCTGCATTCTCCAGAGAGTTCATTTCTAAAAGGGGTGTGTGGTGGTTTGCCATGGGAAAAAGTCGCAGGAAATATTAACATGTTACTCCTCTTGGATATTTAGCTATGTGATTCGTCTTTCTTCTTACTTTGAGCAGATACATTTTCTTTCTTGGGTTTCATCACTGATCATGTTCTATGATCTTACAGAAATGATTTGGTTCTTGCCTCCCTTTTCCCCTAATGTAGCATACATCCCTCAGGCTCTGATGTTGTTATTGATTCTCTTTCTGTGTGAGCTTTATTTTTTTCCTTTAAATAATTACCAATCTTGCCATGATGGTATTAGGAATGAACAATGTAATAATGTAAATGAAACAACACACTAAATGTATGGGAAGAGTTACCCTTTAGAAAATTTCCAACAAAAGTTATTGAAAGCTAAGTTGCTATTAAGTAAACCTTAGGCTCACATTCACTTCTAGGAGATCTCAGATTTGTTCCCATTGGAGGATGAACTTGTGGACTTGGTTTTTGTGGGAAAGAGTGTATAAACATGGGAGGTTTTAGGTATTATGCTTTGACCAACAGAAAGATTTCCCACCCAGCAGCAAATCTGGAAAAATTATGTCCACTTTTTTCTATTTTCTAAGTCATTGGCGACAGCTGTAATTAGGCCACCAGATTTCTAGTTCATCACAGTGACCACCAACTACTCAACCCTCCCTGCCTGATTGTTGGGAGCTATTTGGCTTTGCAACCCCCATTTTAGAAACTGAAAGAACAAAACTGATGTCTAACTTTAGCCGTGAGAGATTAAAATGGGAGGTAGGACCAACATCGACCCTGAACCTGCTAGCTAAGGCAAGGGGTCAAATAGCGGTGTAGTTAAATACAACAAAAAAGAAGACAGGTCAAGGAATAGATTGTGGAGTTGGATCACAGCATAATGATCAAAATATACGTTTAATGTGGAACTCACATGTCAACAGATCTTGTTGTATTTTAGAGAACTCTTGTCTTGTTTATATCTTGTTGACGATAGGATACACCACGAAAACTATTCCAAAACCATCCACTCATCTTTGCCCTCTCTTTCACCTTCACCACCTGCACCTCCCCTTCCAGGGTCCTTCTTCACTAAGTTCTAAGTTACTGCCATGAGCTTCTTTAACATTACTAGACCTACCTGCATACACCTGATATTCCTCTTCTCTGAAAGTAAATATTGCCCCTTATTTTTATGCATTGATTTATCCTTCTGTCTTGTCTCAAAGAATAAGTACACCTTCCTCTTCCAAGAGCTGTATCTGTGTCCTGGAGTTCTTGATTGTATCACATTCATAAATAGGGGTAATATATGGACAGCACCAGGACTATGTAAGAGGAATTATTCTTCTATCATTAGGTTAAACAAGAGTAGGTTCTTCTCTGAGAACTTACTCCTTAGATGAGCATGTTTTGTATTACGAGTTTATTTCTGTCTCTTTAGTATTGAACCCTAGCTAACAAAATTAAAAAACAAAACAAAAAACATTCCTTCTATGTGTGGTCCTTAACTCATTCCTGGATTTCTGTAAAAATTTAACTTCAGTTCTGAGATCGCTAGCACAGAATTCACCTCCTCCTACCCCCAACCCCGCTATGGAAGTTCCCAGGATGGGAAGAAACAAAGCTTCCAGAATCCTCAGCCACCTGAGTGCAGCCCCCAGAGGAGAACCTGGTGAGGTCTGGCCTGACCCAGGTGACTTTAGATGACCTTAGATTTTCAATACCTTGCCTCAGGCATCGAGCCTGAAGAAAGCCAGGGCTGGGGTGAGGACAAGATGAGAATGCCCCTTGTAAAGCATTAAGGGGGTGTCAAAAACCCAAGTAATCACGACAAATATCATTTTAATGCAGCATAGCAAATAATACAAAATCCATGAAGAACGAAATATTCTTGAAGAAATAAAGATGGTTTCAGCAATGTTGCTCTTTGGAGCTATATACTAACCTCAAACCCAAAGGAAAAAATTAGTTAAGTAATAAGATCCTAGCTTTAAAAAAAAAATAAACTCATTAGGTGACATTGGCTAATAAAATTGTATGGGTTTCAAGTGTACAATTTTGTGCTGCTTATCTGTATACAGCATGTATGCCCACTACCCGACGTCAAGTCTGTCAGTGGAGCATAGAACATCATTCTAAGCTAAGTAAGTCGTGTAGGAAAAGTCAAGAAGCATATGATTTCACTCATTTGTGGGATGTAAAACTGAAAGCGACAAATGAACAAGATAAAAACTCAGAGACAGACAGTAATGATCCTATCTTTATTTAAAATTTTGATGTTTTTATTCATCATCGATTTTTTTTCACATTGATATAAGGTTTTGTTTGATTTTTTATTTTCTTTTAGCATTTTAATGGAGTCTTATTTATCTTAACTACTGAACTACTGAGGTTTTTTTTTTTTTTTTTTGCTCCCATTTCAATTCTGAGTTGAAGAAAGTACCTCCCCTTCCTCCCCCTAGTCCAGCTCTGCCTCCCATTAGCACCATTTGGGTCGATTTGTTTCCTAAGGACAATGACTCGTTCTAATATAACACTACAGAGCGGGTGATTCAGGTAAGAGAAATGTGATTTTATTTCACCAGTTAAACAAGGGGAGAATTAGTTCCAGTCATGTTATCACGATGAGAATCCTTTTGGAGAGCGTGTGTCTGCATGTGCCTCACTGTGTGGTGCCAGTCTGGATGCCAGTCTAGACATGCGAGTAACACAAGTGCTTCATTCGCTGACTCTCTCCAACCAACCACTTCAGTCAACTGCCCGCCTGAAATATGTAGGCTATTCGGTCAACATTTTCAAACTCGTGGATTACCATACAGTCAATCCACTAAGAAAAACAGGGCCTTCTCTATAAGGGACAAGAATTATGAGAGATGACTGCCTCACAACTGGAAGAAGATAGTTTTATTTTTAACTCCCTATGATCATTCGTTCAGAGGTAGAGTCCAGCAGGAGACAAAATGGACTAGACATTGGCAATGTTCCTCCTTTGCTCACGTAGAGACAATTTTCCAGCACACAGAGCAGCGCTTGTACACCTTAAGGTAATTCGAGTTACCAGTGGTGCGTCTGATTCCACAGAATGCAGAAAAATAAGGTTTAGAACAGCCTCTCTGTGTCTTCTCTGTCAAGCAGTATAGAATGATAATGAAAGTAGTTCACTTGCATTACGTTCCAGGGCTGCAGGTTCCCCGTATCCCTTTACAAACAGCTAAAATGAGAGGGACACACCAGCGAGATAAATTCGATTCCCTCATTAGCAACTGCTTGAAATTCTTCTACAGACTATGTGCAATGCAAAGGATTTGTCTGAATGTACCAGCACGCAAATGCACCTTTTTTTTTAATGTTAAAAAATACTCCTGAGTTCTCTTTCATCCTAATAAATCTATTGAAACATTCCAGCTATAATTATATCTAGAGAAGACAAGAGAAAGGGAGGAATAAGCTAATTTCTCATTAGTTCAGGGTCAATTACATCTTGGATCAAAAGGTGCCAAAATCCTCAGGGGGCCCTGAGGATGTAATCAGACTCCCTTCTGGAATAAGCCAATTCCGAGTGGTGATGCTGACGTAGGACCTGGTCCGGCAGTCAGGATGTCGCGGCAACTAGAGAATTGATGGTGAACTCAACACTTGCACTTAGCTTCAGTATGTACTCGGTGTTCACACAAAATCAATAATGCAAATTCTTCGACTTGAACGCTGACAAGTGATTGGTATTGCCATTTGAGGGCCCACCCCTGAAAAGTTATCCCAGGACGGGAATTATTATACATGTCAGATGAGAAATCGACCTGGTTCTTTCTCTATAGATTAGTTGGAATCAGACATTTTAGCATTGGGAGGAATCTTAGAAATTAGCCAATTCAAACAGCTCTCATTTTACAGATATTGAAACTTGCTCAAGTTCACCCAGCCTTTTAAAATAGAACGCAGATACATAGACCATTTTCCCCAATGTTCTTTCTACCATTTAATTCTGCACGCTTATGGGGACTGCTCTCTGCTAAGATGACTATAGTAAGAACATCATGGAATTTTTTCACACAAAGTAAAAAAATATATTTGTATACATTTTATATAAAAAAGAGTCTGAAAATTTCTGTTTTAGACATACTGATTCTATATAAAAAGTATCCTTATCAACTATAAAGGTTCCAAATGTTGAAGTATTATATGGTTCAAATTGGCAATACGTAGGTGTTTAACCTAAATATGCCTATTCCTCCTGCACACAGTGTTTCCTGCCTAAACCACAGAGTCAGCCTCAGTTAACTCTATGCCTACAGGTGTGGAGCACTAAGCTTAGGAAAGTGATGGTTAATGTCAAAAGGGAACAAGGAATCTCATATCATATTAAATGCAGATGATTACATCAATGTACATTTTACTAATGTACTCATTCAAATGGACATCTGACATGGTCTACAAATACTCGATTACCTAGATGACCTAACACCTTCATTTTGGGAGTGCCTTTATTGGGGCTAATGAATTAAGTGGAACTATAAAACAGAATTGTCAGTACCAAATTATCTTCTCCAGGAAAACACTTCAAAGATCCTCTGTATAGAACACAATTCCATCAACAGTATATTGTTGTCTGTGGACAGTGTCTTGGGCCTTTTATTAAAACAAGGTATATTTATCTATTGCTTGAATTTCCTCAGCCTTCTGAAACTTGTTTACAAAACCTTGATGTACTAATCAATTTAGTTTTAGAAAGACAATATTATAGACCTAACAACACCAAGCTTTCCAGGAAAAGCATTTCAATGCCTAAGGGGAGAAAACAAGCATCTCCATTTGTACATCTGTAACTTGAAGCATACAAGGAACACAAGAGATTTCCAACCAAATTGTATGAACATAGTGGGATCAGAAGTTAATGTAACAGCCAGGAATCCAGCCAGGATGAGTAGAGTGATTGCATTACAAAGTAGGTACAAATTTAACTATTTTTTTTGAACCACCAAACTGATTTTACATACTGGCTGCACCATTTTACATTTGCAATAGCTGTGAATAATAGTTCCTGTTTCACCAAGTACTTGTTAACACTTAATATGGTCAGATTTTTATATTTTAACCATTCTAATAGGTATGTAGTATTATCACTGTGATCTTAATTTGTTTCCCTAATGACTAATGATGTTGAGAATCTTTTATGTGCTCATTTGCCACACACACACACACACACACACACGGATATATACATACATAATTACTGAAGTGGTGATATAAATCTTTTGCCCATGTGTTGTGTTGTTTTCTTATTGAACTTTGAGACTTTAGGATATTCTCTGGATACAAGCCCCTTATTTGATATGTGCTCTGCCAATATTTCCTCCTAATCTGTGGCTTGCCTTTTCATTCTCTTAACAATATCTCTTATAGTTTCTTTTGAAGAGCTGACATTTTAAAATTTGATGAAGTCCAATTTATCAAGTTTTTCCCTTTTTTAGATTGTACTTTGGGTATATAAGAAATCTTTGACTAACCCAAATTCACAAAGATTTTTTTCTGTGTTTTTTGAGAGGAGTTTTATAGTTTTATGTTTTGCATTAATATCTATCATGAGTAAATTTTTGTATATGGTGTGAGGTATGGCTCAAGGTTCATTTTTCCATATGTGGATATCCAATTGTTCCAGCACCAGTCTTTCTCCACTGAACTGACTTTACACCATTGCCAAAAATCAGTTGTTTATACATGCGTGGGTCTTTTTCTGGACAATCTATTTTTCTACTTTGATCAATTTGTCTAAAGTGATGCTAATATCACACTGTCTTAATTACAGTAGCTTCCTAAGAAGTTTTGAAATCAGATAGTGTTCACCTACCAACTTTGTTCTTTTTCAAAATTGTTTCAGCTATTCTAGGTTCTTTTCCTTTCCATATGAATTTTAGACTCAGCTTTGGAATATCTACAAAAAATAACTTGAAGTTTTTATTAAAATTGAATGAGATCAATAGATCCACTTAAGAAGAGTTGGCATCTTAATATTATTTCAACCCATGAACAAGATATGTCTCTCCATTTATCCATTTATTTAAGTCTCCTTATCAGTGTTCTGTAATTTTCAGTGTATATATTTACACATCTTTTGTCAGTGTTATTCCTAAGTATTTCATATTTTTGTTACTATTTAAATTATATTGCTTTTTAAATTTAAATTTCTAAATGTTTATTTCTAGTATATAAAAGTACAATTGATGTTTATATACTGATCTTGTATCCTACAACCTTGTTAAATTCATGTGCTGGTTTTGGTACATTTTTATAGATTTCATCAGATTTTTGGCATAGGCAATCATGTAATTAGAGAATAAAGACATTGCTACTTCTTGCTTTAAGTCTGGATGTCTCTTTAGCTTTTGTTTAATTGGTGTTAACATGGCATATCACTTTTTATCTATTTACTTTAAACTTATTTATGTCTTTATATTTAAAGTTTCCTTATTGTGGACAGCACATAGCTACTTTTTCTCTAACCTGGCAATATATTTATTTTAATGTATTGTTTAAATCATTTACATGTAATGCAATTATCAATATATGATTAAGTCTATCATCTCACAATTTGTTTTGTATTTACCATCTCTTCTTATGTTCTCCTTTATTTCTTTTTCTGCCTTCTTTTGGATTGAGAATTTCTTTCATGAATCCATTTGATCTCATTTACTGGCTTCTAGCTGTAATTTTTTGTTGTTGTACACATTTTTAACTTATAACATTCCACCTTCAAGCGATACTATATAACTTCATGTATGACATAACAGCCTAAAATACTATACCCTTACTTTTTCCCTTCTGGTCTGTATGCTATTATTGTTATATATTGTACTTATATATATATATGTTATTATGGTAATACATTACACATGCATTATTTTTTGTTTAAACAGTCACTTACCTCTCAATGTGACTCAAACGATAAGAAAATGTCATATATTTACTCACTTCATTACCCTTTCTGGTGCTCAACATTTTTGAATAGATGCATATTTTCACATCAGTGTCATTTTCTTTCTTGAAAATTTTTAAAGAAAATCCTTAATGTTAAAAGTCTTTAACATTACTTATAGTGTGGGTCTATGGAATGAATTCTTTCAGGTACACATTTATATATCTAAAACGTCTTTTTGTTTGTTTTAGTTCTGAAAGAACATTTTGCTGGGTATAGATGTCTAGGTTGATGAATTTTTCTTCCTTCACTTCTTTAAAGACGTTGCTCCACTGTCTTGTCACTTTCATTCTTTCCAAAGAGAAATCTGCTCTCATCCTGTAGTTTTCTGTTACTTTTATCATTTGTGTCAGTTCTTAGTTGGTTTCAACTTATCGCCTTTTCTCTTCCTTGTGGTTTATATTTTCTTACTCCTCTGCATGCCTAGTAATCTTTGATTGGCTGCCAGACTGTGAATTTTACTTTGTTGGGCACTAGATAATCCTGTAAGCCTTTAAAAATTCTTGAGATTTGTTCTGGGAAGCAGTTAAGTTACATGGAAGCAGTTCAATCCTTTTGGATCTCTAATCCCTTTAGATAATTCTTTTCCTGGCCCTGCGTAGCTTCCTCACATGAATTATCTGACTGGTACTCAGCTGAACACTAGAGAGGACCATGTGAAGATATCTGGAGTTCTTTTCTGTGCTGCTCTCTTGTAGACTCTATTTTGAGAACTCTGGGTGCCTTGATATCCCCAGATTCTCAGCTTTATTTCCTCAACTCAGAAAGTCCACTGGGCTCTCCCTGTGCTCCCTCTCCCTGTACTTCAACCTAGAAACTCTCCCAAAGCTTATCTGGGACATTCAGGAGGTTCACGTTGTTTGTTTTCTATATCTCAGTGTTCAATGTCTTGAAGACCATGTTTCAAATACTTTTGTTTTATTTTGGTTTGGTTTGGTTTAGGTTTACATTTAGGTTTAGATATTGGTTTTGGTTTTGGTTTCAGGCAGGAACACTCATTCAGTCCCCTTTTACCCCCATCTTGGCCAGAAGCAGAGGTCTTCAATTTAATTTGTAACCTATTATTAAACTAGTCTATATTTTCTTTTGAAAGAAAATTGTATTCATGTATTTATATTTCTCAGCATCTTGAACCAATAATTTAAAGATCAATGCTAAAATATCAAGGGGAAAAAATGCCCCCTGGTTTCAAAGAAAAGCACAAAAACTCAAAGAGGTTAAATTATTTAGTGTCTATCTGTGGCTTTAATGCAAACTACTGCAGAAAGAAAATCTCTTGTGCGCATACAGAAGTCTCTTCGATTAGTTAAGAATGACTATCCCCTGAACTATAGTGTTATTAAGTTTATGAGGGAAACAATAAATAGGAATAACATATTAGGATATTTATTCAAAGTGGTTGTACCTAACAGTTAATATAAATGAACTCCCTAAAACATTGCTTTAATTATTAAAGTTTAATAAATGACTCTTTTTGCAGTTGACAAAAACAACCCACAAAACCAGCCTTCCTTACATGAATTTATAAAGTATAATGAAAGTATAGTAAAATTTGGGCAAATTGAAGGTGCATCTGATTTAATGATTCATACTATTAATTTGGCGCTGCTATTTCATAAATAAATGACAATTTGACCTTATAATATGTATAGACTATACACAACTCCAGAATATAACTTTGTCCTGCCCTAAAAAGAAATTCAATAAGGATTCCACAACTTTATATTTAACATCAGGATAACTTCTATCCATGTAGAATAAATAGTAACATAAGGGAAACACCAAGAGACATGTAAAAGAAACTCAGGGGCATATCAGGTTTGGTGGGTCCTAAAAATTTAATTTGGGGAACTTCTTTAAAGAACAAATTCCAAATTTGTGTATATATAACTGATAAAAAAAAAAAAAAAAAAAAGAAGTCAACACAGCATTCCCGAAAGGTATCTCATTACTGAAGGCACATTCACCCATGTACAAGAGTGAGTGTGAACCACATAACTATAGCCTACGGAAGCTAAACTGAATGTATATTCAACTCTACTTCCTCTAGAGAAGAAAAGTGCAAAACGTGCCCAAGGCCATGCCAGTACAACCTGACACAGGGAAATCATGCAGGAGGCAAGTTGAAACAGATATTCAGTATTGATCAATTGTAACTAATATTCCTTAACTTTGCAAATGTTGCAATATACCATAGGACCACATGAATGTATTACTAGCCCCTAAAGGGTGCTGAGGTTAAATTTAATTAGATTTTTCTTAAATCCACCTCCGTGGGAAAGAAAAGGGTAGAAGTACAAACTAATATGGTTTAAAATGGTTACACCTCCATCTCTCTCCAAACAAGTTATCTTTATCTGAGAAACTTCAGCATCGGGTACTCAAAGGGGTCTTGCCTTTACTATATTACCAAACACTGAAAGTTTAAAGGCCCCTGGGAACAAGTCTGTCTATGTCTTTTATTTAACCAGGAATATTAAAAAGAAAAGAAGGTTAAAAGAAACACATGGGTGAGAGATGGGGAGGTAGGCTAGACGAGGCCATCTAGACATGTGACTCTGCCAGCACACAGATTTACAACATGACCTAGCATTTCAAGTCTACCTGGTCATGCTAGCTCCATCCACTCCTCAGCAGTTGCTATGGAGACTGTCCAAGGTTCACATGGGTCCCCTTGACTAACATCTATCCTGGGAAACTCAGACAAAAGGTAGCAATCCTATCCCATAGTTGGATTAATAGTTAGGCACAGAACATGTTTTCCTTCCTCAGCTATTCTGTTCTTGTCGAAATCAATTGGTTATGCCATTTTGTTACAGAATATATGCATACAGCAATTTTTGCTAACCTACTTCTTCCCAGTTAATATGTAGTATCAGACAAAAGTCCATCCACTGTGAATTTAGCTCAAGGAGCACTATGTTCTCCCATCATAAGACTTTGCATTTTTTAGCACACTGCAGCAGGTGTGTAAAGAGATGTTCAATGAAAAATGAATGAGTCTGCACTTGCACCCACACACATTACAACCCTTTAGTTCTCCAAATGTCTATGTAGTAAATGCTAACGGGAAAACCCTACATCAGATATAAATAACTTCCTCTAGAGATGTTGGAAATCTCAGGACATTTCTCCAGTATCCTGTCTCTTGGTGTCTTTCCCACAGAGAAATATTAAACTAATGGCATGGATTACACCTACGTGAAAGGCGAAACTGGACACCAAGGCAGCCCCTGGAGGATTAGGCTTTGCTTTCTGACACCACCTGTTAGGGTAAGAATCCTGATCCCTGGAGCACAAAATGGCTATGTCAGAGGCGGGGTTGCTTCCACGGTGTACAAGTGGCCCTGTCATTTTTCGATTTCAGTCATTTCATTAGGTTGACAAGGTAAAAGGGGGGAAGTAACAGGTCATCCAATGCCACAACTATAGTTTTGTTGAGCTGGGGTCACATCGTTCACAAAAGAAGGGGGCTCTGGGACCATTCGCTTATATTTCCGTTGTTCTGCATTTCTGAGTCAGCAATAAACAGACAACATCATCACCTCCTCATCTGAATAAGCAGTATCCTCCCAAACACACACACTCAAAGTCTTCTCATCCTTTCTTTCTGCACAGAATCTTTGAATTAACGTGAAGAAGCATAGTGTTGCATTTAATACTCACAGAGCAGTTTGCATACATTTAATTAGTCTATTTTTCACTCATTTGACATTTTATTAAAACAAGAAATCACTTTGCAAGGTGAAGAGGAAAGAACATAACTTTTGGGTTCAGATAATAATCGTTTCCTGTGCAGAACCACGACTTAGACATTCTGCGATTTTGGACAAGTTTCTTATTCTTTCTAAATACCAGTTACTATTTCTCTAGAGGAGGGTAATAAAACCTATTTTGAAGACTTGCTGGGAAGACTAAGTGGCGTTATTCATGTATCTGACAAATAAGAGGTACACAGGATATATTTCAATTTCACAGTTCCTGCAGCAGTTTAAGTGCAGCATTACTTCGTGTGATTGATGAGAAAATCCTCTCAGTTTTCAGCAAGTGTCTCAGAGAAATCTTTTAGTGAAAACTCTTTCTCGGGGCTTTAAAATGATTGACTCTGAGAAAATTTTATTCTACTATTATTAAAAGTGCTATTTAATGTGAAATGGTTATTTATGGAACTAAAAGTCCTATTTTTTTTATAACTGCATTCCCCATCTCCATGCCTGCCCGGGCCGATTATGGTGACAAAACGTAATAGAAATCAATTGGAAAATTGGAATTATACAAATTTTACTTGGCTTGGCTTTGTTCAGTCTCACCACATACGATCTTTCAAGTCTTTTTACTCCCTTGTGGGTGATCTTTCCCCCAAATAACAGCGCTTGCTTTCTGCATTCAATTAATCCACAGTGTTTACTGAAAACCTACATGAGCCTCTACCATATTAACAGCATGGGGTCTGTAAGAAAAAATAAATTATGACAAATTATATAGTAATTATTGGTGCACAAGCCACACACAGAACGTGACTCCTTCTTTCTTGGTCATACCTTGAAGCAGATGATTTCCACACTCCAAGAACTTGGTATTTAGGGAGATAAGATCAAAACACATGAATCAACCCTGGCAGGTTTTGCTCAGCAGTTAGAGCATCGGCCTGCGGTCCAGGAGGCCCAGTTTCGGTTCCCGCTAAGGGCACGTACATCGGTTGCAGTTTGTCCCCTGGGTGGGTCGTGCGGGTGGTAGCCACTCGATGTGTCCCTCTCACGTCGATGTTTCTCTCTGTCTCTCTCCCTCCCACTCTATCTGAACAAAAAATGGAAAAATGTCCTCAGGTGAGGATTAAAAAACAAAAAACAAACAAACAAAAACACATGAATCAACTAGCAAGCAATTGATGATTACTAACTTATGAAATGTTAAGTCATGTGACCAAAACCTTCCTAAATAGTAGTCCCGGGATGGAATATATCACTGGGTCCGGGTCACCAGGAAACACATGATGGAAATGTTTGGATTTTAACTGGATATTAAAGGCAAGGGAAAAAAGAGAGGCTGGGGAATAGGACATTACTAACAGGAGCGCTGAACCACCAGCTATTTCAAAAGATCCAGATGATTATTTTGGGATCAGGGAGAAGTTATGGATAGCAACATTGGTTTTAGCTGGATGCAGAAGGGTTGAACAGCTTTAGGTTGTTTTGTTCTGTAGGCCAATACAGTGTCAGTTTTGGTGGGGACCAACAGGAAGGTAGAGGATGAATCAGAAGCTGAGTTTCAAGGATAGTAAACACAGTGATATCATATACCAACTTTCATTTGTTTTTCAAGGGTCCACCTCTTGAAATGTTGTCCCGTTCATTTACCCACTGTTTTTTTCCACATAAACAACTACTTTCTTTAACTATCCTCTTCATTCAGTTTAGTTCAAGTTCATACTTTTTGACCACTGATTATGTGCTAAACACGGTTCTAGAGAAACAAAGACGAGTGAGAATCAGTAGCCACTCTCCGAGAGTTTAGGATTTTGCCCAGACAGAGTTCCTGAGGCTGTTCCTGGCAGCCCAAAAGGCCTAATAATCCTTAGACATCATTTGTCTTTTTAACCGTGTTGACATTGGCCCCGGCAGAACGAAGCCGTGGTGGGTAAAATTGCTGGTGTCTCAGCTCCAGTTGGGCCAGTGGCTCCATCTGTATCGGGAATTGTTTTCTGCCATGCTCTCACAGAAAAAAAACGGTCAATTTCGAACATTCTCGATACAGTGGTCAAAGTCATTAATTTTATTCAATCTCAGTCTTTGAGTAGGTGTTTCTGCAATATTCTGTGCGGCAGACGAGAAGCACATAGAAGTACTCCTGCTGTACACGGAAACACCGTGGCAACCGTGGAAACACCAGGGTTATGCTCCTGTCAACTCAGTTGAACACAGCTGAGCACCACCTAACACCGTGTGTACCAAGCACGTTCACACCAGATGGCGAGACGACTAGGGTTAGTCCAACATCAGTATTTGGAAGAAATTTTCTCAAAATACAACTAAATGACCTATCATTTCAAGGAAAGCTCTATTATTGCCAGTGAAATAGATTTGAGCTTTCAACCAAATAATAGAATTTTGGAAAAATGTATCCGCCACCACGATATTATTTATTTAATTTTAGTTGCTTTAAAAGCTTTTTTTTAATTGAATTTATTGTGGTGACATTGGTCCACAAAACCATACACGTTTCAAGTATACAACTCACCAAACATCATCTGCATACCGCATCCTGCACCCGTCACCCCAAGCAAAGTCTCTTTCCATCCCTTCATCCATTCATCCATCTCCGCCAACTACCCACCCTCCTTTCCCTCTGGCTATCACCACCCCCTTGTCTGGATCTGGATCTGTATGTGTGTGTGTGTGTGTGTGTGTGTGTGTGTGTATCACTCCACCTTCTTTCATCTAGACCCCCGGCACCCCTCCCCTCTGACAGCTGTCAGTCTGTTCTATGCATCTGTGCCTCTGTTTCTGTTTTGTTCATTAGATTCCCTATATGAGTGAGATCATATGGTATTTGCCTTTCTCTGATGGGCTTATTTAATTTGGCATAATAATCTCCAGTCCATCCATACTGTTGCGAAATGTAAGATCCCCCCCACCTTCTTTTAAGGCCAAGTAGTATTCCAGTGTGTATATGTACTGCAGCTCTTTTATCCACTCATCTACTGATGGACACTTGGGCTGTTTCCAGATCTTGGCTATTTTAAATAATGCTGAATGAAGATAGGGGTACATATGTTCTTTCAAATTAGTGTTTCGGGTTTTTTTGGATATATTTTCAGAAGTGGAGTCACTGGACAAAAAAGCAGTTTCATTTTTAATTTTTTGAGGAAATTCTATACTGTTTTCCTCTGTGGCTACTACACAAATCTGCATTCCACCAACAGTGCATGAGGGCTCCCTTTTCTCCACATTCTCAGCACTCTTATTATTTGTTTATTTATTGATGATAGCCATTCTGACAGGTGTAAGGTGATATCTCATTGTGGTTTTAATTTGCATCTCTCTAATGATTAGTGACTGAGCATTTTTTTTCATATGTCTGTTGGCCATCTTTGGAGAATTCTATTCAGGTCCTTTGCCCATTTTTTTAATTGGGTTGTTTGTCTTCTTGATGTAGAGTATATATAAGTTATTTATATGTTTTGGAAATGACCCCCTTTTCAGATGCCAAATACGTTGTCCAATTCAGTGGATTTCCTTTTGGTTCTGTTGATGGTTTCCTTTGCTGTTCAAAAGCTGTTTAGTTTGCTGTAGTCCCGTTTGCTTATTTTATTCTTTGTTTTCTTTGCCCAAGGAGATATATCAGCAAAAATATTGCTACAAGAAATGTCTGAGATTTTACTATGTTTTCTTCTAGGATTTTTATGATTTTATGACTTACATTGAAGTCTTAAATCCATTTTGAGTTTATTCTTGTGTATAGTGTAAGTTGAGTGTCTGGTTTTATTTTTTGCATGTATCAGTCCAATTTTCCCAATACTATTTATTGCAGAGACTGTCTTTAACCCATTGCATGTCCTTGCCTCCTTTGTAAAATATTAATTGACCATAAAGGCATGGGTTTATTTCTGGGCTCTCTGTTCTGTTCCATTTATTTATATGTTTGTTCTTGGGGCAGTATCCTGCTATTTTGATGACTATAGCCTCATTTTTATTTCTCAAGATTGCTGTTGCTATTCAGGGCCTTTTGTGGTTCCATTTAAACTTTTGGAATATTTGTTTTAGATTTGTGATATCTGCCATTTCTATTTTAATAGAAATTACATTGAATCAGTAAATTGCTTTAGTTAGTATAGACACTTTAATGGTGTTGATTTTTTCTATCCAACGAACACAGTATATGCTTCCACTTATTTGTATCTTTCTCAATTTCTTTCTTCAGTGTCTTATAGTTTTCCAAGTACATTTCTTTTTTCTCCTTTTATTCCTAGGTACTTTTGTTGTTGTTGTTGTTGTAATATAAATGGGATTGTTGCCTTAATTTCCCTTTCTGATAGTTTATTATTAGTGTATAAAAATGCCACCTGTTTCTGAATATTAATTTGATATCCTGCTACATGATAGCAAAATATACTACAAGGCCATAGTAATCAAAACAGCATGGCACTGGCATGAAAACAGACATACAGATCAATGGAACAGAATAGAGAAGTCCAGAAATAAACCCACACCTTTATGGTCAATTAATATTTGCAAAGGAAACAAGAACAATGGGGTAAAGACTATTCAATAAATGGTGCTGGGAAAATTGGATAGGTACATGCAAAATAATGAAATTAGACCACTTTTTTATACCACACACACGAATGAACTCAAAATGAATTAAAGACTTAAATGTTAGACTCAAAACCATAAAACTCCTAGAAGAAAACATAGACAGTAAAAATCTCAAACATTGCTCATAGCAATATTTTTTCTGCTATATTGCCTTGGGTGATAGAAATAAAAAATAAATAAATAAATGGGGCTACATCAAACCAAAAAGTTTTTGCACAGCACAGGACACCATCAACAAAATGAAAAGCTAACCCACTGAATGGGAGAATATATTCACCAATGATACGTGTGATAAGGGGTTGATATCCAAAATTTAAAAAGAAATTGAACAACTCAACACCAAAAACAAAAACAAAAAAAACAATTCAATTAAAAAAAAATTGGTCAAAAGACCTGAATAGACACGTCTTCAAAAGGACATATAGATGACAAATAGATATATTAAAAGATGTTTGCCCTGGCCAGTTTGGCTCAGCAGTTAGAGCGTTGGCCTACGGACCATTGAGTCCTGAGTTTGGTTCCTGCTAAGAGCATGTATCTCAGTTGCAGTTCATCCCCAGCCCCATGGGGTTGTGTGGGTGGCAGCCAGTCGATATGTCTCTCTCACATCGATGTTTCTCTCTCTCTTCCTCCCTCTCTCCTTCTGCTCTATCTGAAGATAAATGCAAAAATGCCCTTGGGTGAGAATTTAAAAAAAGGTGTTCAGGGTCACTTATTATTAGAAAAATGCAAATTAAAACCATGATGAGATATCCCTTGACACCTGTCAGAATGGCTATCCTCAACAAATAAATAATAATTTCACTGCTTATAATATTATAAATATGAATGCATACCTCACAACTGAACCATATAATACACTGTAATTTATCTTTCTTACATAAATTTTTCCTGGGTTAATAATTTCTTTCTATGCACTGCCTTTCAAGTTCAAAACGAACAATTAGTTGCATAATCTCGGTTGATATTGTAATCACATTAGATAGTCTCTGATTTTCATGTTCCCGAGGTAGTGTCTCTGAGCACCGTGACCTGCTATGACCAGGTGACTTCTCCCCAGGCCAGCTGCACAGCCACCGCCTCTGGGGTCTCCCCAGCAGCATGGCTGGCCACACTGCCTCTGTTTCTGACCCCATGTCTCTTTCCTCATCTCTTCCTTAGCTGGATGCAGTACACTTTGGTAGCTCACCCAGAAAAAGCACACGGAAGATTAAATCGCCCAGAGTGTGCATATCTGAAAATAGATGTATTACTATATTACATGCATTAACAAATAAAAATAGATTTATTCACAGGCTAGAGAATCTCTCTTTGAAAATCATTTTGCCACAGGACTTCAGAGATTTTGCTCCACGACTCTGCTTTCAGTATAGTTGAGAAGTCCAGGACTATTTTTACCCTCGGTTCTCTGTGTGAAAACAATTCTGGTTATTTGTTTGTTTTTCCTTTCCGGAAGAATTTGGGATTTTCACCATGCTCTACTTTTAAAAATTCTTACCAATGTGCTTTAGGAATGTATCCATTCACTATGCTAGATACTGGTGAATTCTGTTGTGCCTAAACCTTTCCTTCAATTATTTTCTTGACAATTTCCTCCCTTCTACTCTTTCGGTAATTTTTTTTTTTTTTAATTCAGATATTGGACCTCTTGGGCTGGTCTTTTTATTACTATTTTATAACTTCTCGTTGGTTTTCTATCTTTTGTTATTTTGTTTTTAATTTGTGGGGAGTCCCTTAAGTTTCTTTTCCCATTTTTTTCTTTTTTTTTGCTGCAGTACTTCTCATTTGCAGGAGCTGCCTTATTCTCGGAGGAGTCCTTCCCGGGTCGAGTTTTCTTTCCCTGAGGACGCAGCGGGCTCCCACCAGAGGGTCCCTTCTCCCTGAACTGCTCTTTCCTGCCTCTGACTGCTTTGCCCCTTGGCCGGCTTCTCTGGGACTCGGTGCTCAGCGTGAGAGGCTTTCTTCATGTGCTGGTGGTCAGTGGTACACGCTGAGATCGGAGCACTGAACACCGATTCGGAGCGCGTACCCGCAAGTGGATCTGCTCTGTGTGAAGGTGCTGCCAAGTGCTCCGATTCAGTTCCTCATGTGGGGACACCCCAAAGCTGGTATCGTTCAGCCTATTTTATTCTGGACACTATTACAGATGCCCCTCCTCCTTCACTCCCCTCCCTCTGGCCTTCGCCACACTGCTGTGTCCAGGGGCTGTGCATAGCGGTTCCTTGGCTAATCTCTTCCCCTTTGCCCCCCACCCTGTCCCCCACCTTTTAAAAAATCTCCAGTGCGTTAGCAGATTTCCCAGGAAAGGTCTATCCATCCTGGCTGGAGGAGGTGTGCCCCAGCTGCCACATACAGTTCTGGAGCTGAACCGGGGACAAAGTCGGGGGATTTCTGTATTCAGACTTCCACTACCTCTTTATAGCACGTACCTTCACTGTGAAGTGGTGTCTGTAATTCAGAGACCCTCTGCTTTGACCATCTCCAGAGAATGAACACACGTGTGTGTGTGTGTGCATGCGCACGTGCATGTTCATGTGCAGGACATAAATA
This sequence comes from Molossus molossus, assembly GCF_014108415.1. NCBI lineage: Eukaryota > Metazoa > Chordata > Mammalia > Chiroptera > Molossidae > Molossus > Molossus molossus. The sequence goes on along the minus strand of NW_023425359.1, from coordinate 9,052,359 downwards.
GGTATCACACTCTGGGTAGGACAATCTCAATATAAACATGTAAAGGTGTTGGGGGTTTGATTCCTTCCTAAACAGACCCTTGATCAACTTCCTTGTTTTAGCCCCCAATTCACCCCTCTTTGCAAGATTCCTTATGCACTCAATTGCTTTTTCCTGCTTCCCTGCTGGTTTATGGTCTTTAGAAAATTGCCAACCTAGACTCCTGCAGCCTACAAAATGTTGTTGCTATTGTCTGTTCTCCTACTTGGATACATATCCATTGAGGTTAATATCTTTTTTTTTTTTTTACCCTAAAAATACTTTAAATATCTTCCCGGTACACATTTTTTAAACTCTCAAATTATTGAAGGACCATTTTACACATATCCCTTGATCTATTGATAAATTTCCTCTAACTATAACATCAACATCCAAAATATGGGTGGTGTCAACATTCCTGCAGTACACACTCAATTCTGGTTTGTGTACAACTCTCATTTTCATCCTCCGAGGCAGCAGGAGGGCACCCTGAACACTGCTACAGTTTCATCTTCAGTGATTCCGCTCCAACTTCTCTCGGTCCTAAGCATTTTGTTTTTGTCTTCTTTTTTACAAAAACGTAAAGTATTCACACCATTTTATAAACCAACACTAATTTTCATTGTCTATAATTATAGATGATTCTCTTATTTTTTCAGCCTTGCACTTCACACCAGGTCCTGTGCAAGTGTTTTGCATATATTTTATCTATAGTCAGTCCTTTCTAAGAGGCCATTATGGGCAACCAAAGGCATAAAGAGACCAGGACCTGAACCCAGTTCTGCTCTGCCCCCAAATTCTGCATTTTTAAAAAATTCTGTTAATCCTCATTAGAGGATATTTTTCCATTGATTTTTCTAGATGGAGTGGAAGGGAGGATAGAAGAGGGAAAGAGAGAGAATACAGATGTGAGAGAGACACATCAATTGGTTGTTTCCTACACGACCCCAACCAGGGCCTGGGTGAACCAGCAAGAACATGCAACCCAGGTACATGCCCTTGACTGGGAATTGAACCCACAACCCTTCCATCCATAGGCCTATGCTTTAACTGCTGAGTCAAACCAGCCAGGGCCAAATTCTGCATGCTATAACACTGCAAAATATAAGTGCCAAGAGGGATTACTGTACAACACAACTCTGAGTGTCCCATAAGTTCTACTTTTTAAAAATATGCTTTAATTGATTTATTAGCAAGAGAGGAAGGGAGAGAGAGATAGAAACATCAACATGAGAGAGAAACATGGATTGGCTGACTCCTGCACGGCCTTTACCGGGGATTGAGCCCGCAATCTGGGCATGTGCCCTGACCAGGGATCGAACCCGGACCTTGCAGACCATGGGATGACGCTCAATCCACCTAGCCACACCAGCCAGGCAAGTTCTACTTTTTGTAAAGGAGGAGTCCAGACAGGGATTTCAAAGAGAGAAACGAGAAAACACTTAAAAGATGGCTTTTCTACTATGTCGTTTTACTTTGGATGGTTCCCATATTTATGAGTTTACCCCTGACTCTGTAACTCATGTATTAAGTTTCTTTGAAGACTAAGTTTAGAGTAAATTTAAAAAGAAAAACTGTTTCCCCATTTGCAAAATAAGGGTCGGGTAAACTCATTCTTTCTTCTCCTATTAATTTGAAACAAAATAGAGGAATTTCAAAACTTCCAACTTCCAACTCCATTCTGTGGCATTATGTGGCTTTCCTGAGTTTGTGGACAGTGTGGCAAAGGATCAAAGTAGCGCTGTTTTGTAAAAGGCAGCCACAGTCCCCTGCTCTGGAAGCCACTCCAAGCGAGTGGCCAAGAACATCTGCCCCTTTCCGGGATCCTACGTGGTATTTGAGGAAGAGATGCTGACTCTAGACATTGATCCAAAAGACCTAGAAAGTGGTAGATAGTAGGTCACTGCTTCCTTCCAGCATCAAGAACAAAAGAAATGATGCAAAGAGGAAGATATGAATGTACTTAGCATCTAAGTCTGCAGTTCATGATTCAAGCAACTCTAGATGCTGGTTTTAGTCTTGGCTAAGAGTTCATCCATCTATATCTGGAATTTGGTTTTTATGTTCACTTTTTTCTTCTACATTAGTGTATTCTAATTTTTTTTTCTTTTCTTTATCCTCACCCGAGGACATTTTTCCATTTTTTGTTCAGGTAGAGTGGGAGTGAGAGAGAGGAACAGAGAGAGAGAGAGAAACATCGATGTGAAAGGAACACATCGAGTGGCTGCCACCTGCACAACCGACCAGGGCCAGGGACAAACTGCAACCGAGGTACGCGCCCTTAGCGGGAACCGAACCCGGGTCTCTCAGGACCGCAGGCCTACGTTCTAACCGCTGAGCCAAACCGGCCAGGGCTACATTAGTGTATTCTAAACCAGATTCACATTCTCAATATCTCTATGGAGTATTTTGCATGGAATTATTTGACGGGACTTAAGAAAACCAAACTCTGTAAAGATGAAGAGTTCAGGTAGTATCCACTGAGGACTGTGAATTCTGCTTTGGGCTGTGTAGAGACACGTGCACTGAGATTTCTTTGTATTTCTCCATATACAATTCATTTCCAAAGCTCTCGGAAGCATTCGTTGTGTAAATAAACAGTGGCAAGCCTGAGGCTTCCCACCACATTAAACTAGCAGTAGTAACTGTCTCGAGTGGGTGGGCACATTTATGATTGCTACATGGCAGTACGGAGCCCTGTCGGATTGCGTCAACATCCGTGTTTCATGGGGAACTTAGGAGGTTTTCATGTATCTGGCAGGCTGGCAGATACGTAGTGGGCCCTAGTGAGGGCATCAAAAGAAAATCATATTAACGCCTCGGGCGTGGGGACACGGTGATAACAACTGCCTGTCACTTGCTGCAGGAGAACTCAGGACTCGCTTAGCCTTCCTCCCACACCCAGGTGAGCTCCCCACTTTAAGCAATAGCATGGTCAAGCTGGACAGTACTCTGACTTTTATTCCCAGTTCCCTCCGACTAAGACCCATTGAGTTTGTCTAGCTGTACATGAAGCCTGAAAAGGCCAGTTGCCTCACTTTTTGTTTTTTCAATTTTATTGAGATATGACTGACCTAACATTGTATACATTTAAGGTGTCCAACATAATGATTGATGTATCTATTACAAAAGTATCACAATAAATTTAGTTAACATCTATCACCTCACATAGCTACATCTTTCTCCTTGTGATGAGAGCTTTTTAAGATCTACTCTCTTAGAAATTTTCAAATCCCTGATAGTGTTAACGGCGGTCACCATGTTGTATATTACATCCTCAGAATTTAATCAAAACTGGAGGTTTGCACCTTTTGACCACCTTCACCCAGTTCCTCCACCTCCCACCCACCCCTGGCAGCCACAAATCTTATTTTTGTTTCCACGAAGTTGGTTTTTTAAAGAAGATTTCACATGTAAGTGAGATCATACAGTATCTGTTTTTCTCTGTCTGATTTATTTCACTTCCCGGAATGCCCTCAAGGGCCATCCATGTTGTCACAAAGGGCAGGATTTTGACTTGGCGGTCACTTTGGCTCGGTGGTCAGGGCACACTTCAAAGACTTTGCGATTTCCAGAAGACTTCTAGTGCTCCTTGGCAACAAAGCATGATCAGGTTGCTACATCCAATTTCTAATACGCAGTGACCGACGGCTACTGAATAATATCTTTCTTAAAAGATATTGTCCTTTTACTTAAGGCAAGAAGTACAAGAGAGAAGTGCTTAAAATGAGCTTTAACATATGTCAATGTATAGACTGTGGTCACCAAGTATTTGCACATCCATAGAACACTGCACAAGGAAGAAGAACTTAATAGTTAGGAAAGGATGTGTTAGTTCATGTTCCATTAGCTTACGTATGCATTTTCCAATAGCAGTCAAACACAGTGTCTTATAAGATGCATCCCCACATCAGGGTGGGCTAGAGAACTGTACCCTTCTGTGCTCACAGCCAGTGGCTTTGGGGTTCAGGAAGGCTAGGTCTGTAGCCTGCAGACAGCAGATACACAAGACCAAGTTGCCGACCTGTCCTCCCATCCGCCTGCTCCTCACACACTGACTTTCTACAGGGAAATGCTGTGGTTGAAAAATGAACACGACCACCAAAGAAGATGCCCAAATGGCAAATAAGCAAATGAAAACACACCCTGCATCATGTCATTAGGGAAATGCAAATTAAAATAAGATGGCACTGCACACCTGTTAGAATAGCCAAAATCTAGAACAATGACACCACCAAATACCTCATTTGATTGTTCATTTAAAAAATTAGTTTAGCCCTGGCCGGTTTGGTTCAGTGATTAGAGTGTTGGCCCATAGACCAGAGAGGCTGGGGTTTGGTTCCCGCTAAAGGCATGTACCTTGGTTACAGTCTGTCCCTGGGCCCGGTTGGGGTCATGTAGGTAGCAACCAGTTGAAGTGTCTTTCTCACGTCGATGTTTCTCTCTTTCTTCCTCCCTCTCTCCTTCCAGCTCTATCTGAAGATGTATGCAAAAAAAAAAAAATGTCCTCGGGTGAGGATAAAAAATAATAATAATAAGTTTATCTTTGGCAGGTTTGGCTCAGCAGTTAGGGTGTTGGCCCTTGGACCAAAGGGTCACAGGTTTGATTCCTGGTCAAGGGCATGTACCTGGGTTGCAGGTGTGATCCCTGGCCCTTGGTTGGAGTTGTGCGGGAGGCAACTGATGTGTCTCTCTCATATCGGTGTTTCTCTCTCTCTCTCCCTCCCTCCCTCCCTCTCAAAAAAAAAAAAAAAAATCAATGGAAAAATATCCTCAAGTGAGGATTAACAACAAAAAGAAGTTTAATGACGATTAGACCCCAATATTGAAACTATACATTCTTCACTGAACTCAGATTTCAACACACATCAACCATCAACCAGATATTTTTGCTGTGGTGGCTCAGCTGGTTGGGTATTGTCCTGTGCACCAAAAGGTGGCCAGTCTAATTCCGATGGTCAGGGCACATACCCGGGTTGTGAACTTGATCCCCAGTAGGGGGCGTGCAAGAAGCCACTGGTCTATGCTTTTCTCTCACATTGATGTTTCTTTCTGTCTTTCCCTCTCCTGTCCTCTTTCTCTCTAAAATTAATAAAAACATATTTTTAAAAAATATCCACCATCATTTCATTACCAAGGACTAATGTTTTGTCTAACTTTGAACCCGGGGGGAGGAGATCCAAATGCAAAGGCTCTTCCCGTGTGAAAGAAAACCCTGTGCTTGGATGCGCAGGGGGAGATGAAAAACCAGCCCCAGAACACCACAGAAAACATCAAATTGAAGAACATCTTGAAATTTTTAGTCCATTATAGAACACTTTCAATAGGTTCTTTGGTCGTGGAAGAAATTTTTTTTCCAAATTATTATTCCTTTTAAATTCTACGTTTCCATGCTAATTGCTCTTCATGGTCTTGCTCTTGTAATTGCAATATGTCTAAATGTATGAAGGGCAATTAAAGAATATAGGCTGTGACTATTTGAACATGTCCATGTATTGCATATGTCAGTGCAATATTTGCTTTTGATCATTCAAAACATTGCAATATGCACTGAGATCCATTCTGAATGAGTCAGCATGTAACAAAAATATTATTAAAATCTTTTCAGTATGACCAAACAGATCAATCTACTATGTAAGTATAGAAACAGAAATGCCATGTAGAGCAAGAGATCAAAGAGTAGAACGGGCTATTGAAGATATTCCTTTCTAGCTTTTGATTTGACGCTCTTTTGTCTCATTCCATTTTCTCATTTTCCCTGAACTCTCCACACCAAGTCTCATCATTTGGCTTTTGGTTATATTGTTCCCAGGCCCGAGTCATACCTACATTTATGGAGTATTCTTTTTTATGTATTCATTTTTAATTTATTTAAAATAGTTATAATGAGCCCAGCTGGTGGCTCAGTTGGTTGAAGGATCATCCTGAACACTCAAAGGTTGCAGGTTGGATCCCCAATTGGGGATCATGCAGGAGGCAACCGATCGATGTTTCTCTCTCTCTCTCTCTCCTCCTTCCTCTATCTCTAATATCAATAAACAAATCCTCAGGTGAGGATTAAAAGTAAATTAATAAATGAAGTATACTAACAGTAATAAGTTTTAATTATACACAAAGTGATTGAACATTTATGTGTCTCACCGTGTGCTCACCACACTAAGTCCAGTAACCATTGTTCACTCTGTAGTCATCACACTACTAGTGACCATCTTCTTCTTCGTCTTTTTCACCGACCCCCTCCACTACTTTCCACTTTGGTAAACATCAGTTCTTTGTTTCTGAGTCTGTTTTAGTTTGTTTGTTTTTTAAATATATTTTTATTGATTTTTTAGAGAGAGGAAGGGAGAGAGAGAGAGAGAGAGTCAATTGGCTAACTTCTGCACATCCCCTATTGGGGATCGAGCCCAAAACCCTAGCATGTGCCCTGACCGGGAATCGATCCAGGACCTCTCAGTCCATGGGATGATGCTCAGTCCACCGAGCAACACCAGCTGGGCCGTTTGTTTTGATTTTTTAAAACTTCACATGTAAGTGAATCCATGAGGTATTCTCCTTTTTCTGTCTAATTTCAATTCTATAATACACTGTAGGTCCATCAATACTGTCACAAATGTCAGGATTCCATTTTTAAAAATATATATTTCTTTCCTGACCAGTTTGGCTCAGTGGTTAAATGTTGGCCTGTGATTCCCAGTCAAAGGCACAAACTTGGGTTGCAGGTTCGATCCCAGGGTCTTGCGGGAGAAAACCAGTCGATGTGTCTCTCTCACATTGATGTTTAAAATATATATTTCTTTTTTAAATTCATTTTATTTAAGTATAGTTAGTATATAATAGTATATCCATGTCAGGTATACACAATAGTGATTAGACACTTACATTCCTGACAATGTGATCACCAGACTCCTGGCAATCAAATGTCACTGCAGACATACACTACTATCACTGACTACATAGGGTGGGCACCAGTAGATTGACAGTTGTGCCTACAGACAGTAATACGATAATTAATAAATAATAATACAAGAATGAAGTCTGTGTTTCACATACTCACAGATGTAAACCTACCGTTGCCCCCCCTGTATTTCATTTCAGCTTTTTTACCCCTTCCCACCCTGCCTCCCCATTATTCGATCTCTGTTTCTATGAGTCTGTTTTTGTTTTGTTTTGATTGTTCATTTGTTCTGTGTTTTAGACTCCATGCATAAATGAAGCATGCGTCATTTGTCCATCAGTGTTGTCACAAATGGCAAGAGTGTATTCTGTTTTATTGATGAATAGTATCCTTGGTATGAATGTACCACATCGTTATCCACTGATCCATCAGTGGACACCTGGGCTGCTTCCGTGTGTTAGATATGAAAACTGTGCTGCAGTGAACACAGGGGTGCGTATGTATTTTTAGATTTGTGTTTTCATTTTCTTTGGATAAATATCCAGAAGTGGAATTGCTGGGTCATGTGGTAGTTCTATTTTTAGGGGTATTTTTGAAGAATCTCCATACTGTTTCCACAGTGGCTTCATCAAATTACATCTACCGAGAGTGCAGGAGGGCTCCCTTTCCTCCACATCCTCTTCAATGCGGGTTATTTCTTGCCATTTTGATAATAGCCATTCACAGTAGTGGGAGTTGGTATCTCATTGTGGTTTTGATTTACATTTCCCTGATGATTATCTTTTCAGGTCTGTTGGCCTTCTGTATGCCTTCTTTAGAAAAATATCTCTTCATTCCTCTACCCATCATTTTTTATCAGATTGTTTATTTTTTGTTATTCTATGAATTATCATATATTTTTATATCAATCCCTTATCAGATGTATCATTTGTGAATATAGTTTCCCATCCAATAAGCTATCTTTTCATTTGGTTGGTGGTTTTCTTTACTGTGCAGAAGCTTTTAAGTTTCATGATGTCCCATTTTATTTTTGCTTTTGTTTCCCTTGCTTTGCGGAAGCATATCCAAGAATATATTACTAAAATGATGTCAGTATGTTTCCTACTCATGTTTTCTTCTAGAAGTTTTATGGTTTCAGATCTTATTTAAGTCTCTTTAAAATCTTTTTTAACTTTATTTTTGTATATGGTGTAAGAGGGTGGTCCAGTTTCTTTCTTTCCTTCTTTTTTTTTTTTGCATGTATCTGTCTAGTTGACCCAACGCCACTTATTGAAGAGACTGCCATTTCTCCACTGTATTCTTGCCTCTTTTATTGAAGACTAATTGACCACATAAGCAAGGGTTTATTTCTGGGCTCTCTATTCTGTTCCATTGATCTCTGGGTCTACTTTTGTGCCAGTACCATACTGTTATGATCATTATACATAGTTTTGTAGTATTGTTTGAAATCAGAGAGTGATACCTCCAAACTTGTTCCTCTTTCCCTAGATTGCTTTGGCTATTTATGGTCTTTTGTGATTCCATACATATTTTAAGATTATGTTTCTAGTTCTGAGAACAATACCATTGGTATTTTGATAGAGATGCATTGGATCTGTAGATACGTTTGGGTAGTATGGACATTTAATGATATTAATATTTCCAGTCAATGAGCATACCATATCCTTCCATTTTTTAATGCCCTCTTCAATTTCTTGCTTCAATATCTTATATCCATTTTGAGTTTATTATTGTGTGTGGTATAAGTTGGTGATCTAGCTTCATTTTTTTTTGCAAGTAGCTGTTCAGTTTTTTCAACATCATTTATTGAAGAGACTGTCTTGACTCCACTGTATGCTCTTTTTAACTTTGTCAAATATTAATTGGGCATATTGTCTTGGGTCAATTTCTGGGTTCTCTATTCTGTTCCATTGATCTATCTGCCTGTTCTTGTGCCAGTACCAGGCTGTTTTGAAAAATTGAACTTCCATTTGACACAGTGATCCCACTTCTAGGGCTATACCCTAAGAAGCCTGAAACACCAATCAGAAAAAATATATGTGCCCCTATGTTCATAGCAGCGCTATTTACAATAGCTAAGATCTGGAAACAACTCAAGTGTCCATCAGTAGATGAGTGGATAAAAATGCCGTGGTACATGTGCACAATGGAATAGTATGCAGCTGTAAGAAAGAAAGAGCTCTTATCCTTTGAGATGACATGGAGACCCCTGGAGAGTATTATCCTAAGCGAAACAAGCCAAGCAGCGAAAGACAAATATTACATGATCTCACTTATTTGTGGAATGTAATTAACTAAAAAAACTGATGAACAAAATTGACCCAGGACATAGAGGTAGGGTACAGACAAACCTCAGAAGAGGGGGTGTTGGGTAGAAGAGATAAACCACAGAACTTATATGCATAACCAATGGACATAGACAACAAAGCCAGGGATGGGGCTGGGGGGATGGGAAGAAGGGTGTCAATGGGGGAAAAAAGAGAAACATATGTAACAAAAACAAATTAATAAAAATAATTTAAAAAATATATAGTTTTCAAAGTAGTTTTCAAATATAGTTTTCAAAACAGGTATTTTACCCCATGATTAAATTTCTTTCTAGATATTTTGTTCTTTTGATGCAATTATAAATGGTATTTTTAAAAAATTTCTCCCTCTGATTATTCATTATTCATGTATAGATATGTGACCGATTTCCATCTATTACTTTTGTATCTTGATACTATACTGAATTCATCTTTTAATTCAGTTAATTATTTCGTGGGTTTTTTAGGGTATTATATATATAGTATCATATCATGTGGAAATAGTGACAGTTTTACATCTTCCTTTCCAATTTGGATGCCTTTTATTTATTTTTCTTGTCTTGTTCCTGTGGCTGGGACTTTCAGTACTATGTTGAATAACAGTAGTGAGAGTGGGCATCCTTGTCTTGTTTTTGATCTTAGAGGAAGAGCTTTCAACTTTCCATCATTGAGGATAATGTTAGCTATGTGTATAGTCTGTGTCATGTTGAGGTAAACCCACTTTTTTTTGGAGAGTTTTTATTATAAACATATGTTAAATTTTGTCACATGCTTTTTCTGCATCTATTGAGTTGATCATATATTTTTTGTCCTTGGGTTTGTTGATATGGTGTATTCTATTAATTTTTTTGTGGATATTAAGCCATTCTTGCATCCCTGGTATAAATCCCACTTGATTGTGGTATATAATCTTTTATTTTCTATTTTATAGGCATTTTTTAATTGATTGATATTAGACAGACACACACACACACACATTGATTGGCTGCCCCAACCAGGAATCGAATCCAAAACCTGAGTATTTGCCCTGACTGGGAATTGAATCTGTAACCTCCTTTTGGTGGACAGGATGACACTCCAACCAACTGAGACGCACTGGGTGGTGTATAATCTTTTCAATGTACTATTTAATTAAGTTTGCTAGTATTTTGTTGAGGTGTTTGCATTTATGTTCAATTGGCCTGTAAATCTCTCTCTCTCTCTCACTCTCTTTTGAAGTGTCTTTGTCTTATTTTGGTATCAAAGTAATGTTGGCCTCATAGAATGAGTTTGGAAGAATTTCTTTCGCTTCAAATTTTTGCAATAGTTTGAGAAGGATAGGTATTAATTCTTCTATAAATGTTGGTACATCACCTATTAATCCATCTGGTCCTGGGCTTTGGTTCCTTGGGAGTTTTTTTTTTATTACTGCTTCAATTTCATTGCTAGTAATCAGTCTGTTCAGGTTAATTTCTTCCTGGTTTAGTCTTGAAAGATTGTATGTTTCTAGAAAGTTATCTATTTCTTTTAGGTCATCCAATGTGTTAGTATATAATTGTTCATGATGTTCCTTAAAGACATTTGGTGTTCTTATGATGTCAGTAATATTTCCTCTTTAATTTCTGATTTTATTTATTTGGGCACTCTTTTTTTCTTGATGAGTCAGGCTAGAGGTTTGTCAATTTTATTTATCCTTTCAAAGAACTAGATCTTATTTTCATTGATTTTTTAAAGTCTTTATTGCATTTATTTCCACTCTGATTTTTATTATTTCCTTCCTCTTCAGTTTTGTTTTTTTTTCTTGTTCCTTTAGGTATAATGTTAGATTATGCATTTGGGATTTTTCCTGTTTTACTATGTAGGCTTCAATAACTATGAACCTCCCTCTCAGAACTCCTTTTGCTGCATCTCATAAATTTTGGAAAGTTGCTATTTCATTTTCATTTGTTTCAAGGTAGATTTTTATTTTTATTTTACTTTCTCTTTGATCTAGTGGCTGTTCAGTAATATGTTGTTGAATCCCTATGTATTTGTGGGTGTTTGTTAAAAGTTTTCTTTCTGTTGTGGGTCCAATCCCCAGTGGGGGACCTGCAGGAGGCGGCCAATCAATTTTCTCTCTCATCGATGTTTCTCTTTCCCTCTCCCTTCCTCTCTCTCTAAAATCAATAAAGAAAAAAAATTAAAAATAAATAAATAAAAGTATTCTTCCTATACTTGGTTTCTAGCTTAATGCCATTGTGGTTGAAAAATATGCTCTATACAGTTTTAATCTTCTTGAATTTTTTGAGGCTTTTTTTTGCAGCATAATATGTGGTCTCTCCAGGGAAATGTACCATGTACATTTGAGAAAAATGTGTTGTCTTCAGTTTGAAGAAAAAATGTTTTATAAGTGTCTATTAAGTTGATCTTTTCCAATGTGACATTAAAGGCTATGCCCTGGCCGGTTTGGCTCAGCGGTTGGAGCATTGGCCTGCAGACCAGAGAGTCCGGGTTTGGTTTCCGTACCAAAAAAAAAAAGGCCATTATTTTCTTACTAATTTTCTGTCTGAGTGATCTATCCATTGAGATAAGTGGGGTATTAAAGTTCCCTACTATTATTATATTACTATAATTTCTGCCCTTGTGTCCATTAATATTTGCTTTATATATTTAGGTTCTTGTATGGGTCTATAGATATTTGAATTAATATATTCTGTTTTGGGATTCTCCTTTATTATTATGTAATATTCTTCTTTGTCTTTTTTACATTATTTGTTTAAAGTCTACTTTGTCTGATATGAGTATTGCTAAACCAACTTTCTTTTCATTTCTATTTTCATTGAATATATTTTTCTATCCCTTCACTTTCAGTCCGAGTGTGTCTTTTGACCTAAAGTGAGTCTCTTTCAGGCAGCATATAGGTAGTTCTTGTTTTCTTATTCACTTACCCAACCTATGCCTTTTGATTGGAATATTGGGTCCACTTAAATTTAAAGTAATTATTGATAGGTGTGTGCTAGTGTCGATTTGTTAAATTTTTTTAGTTGTTTTTATAGTTCTTCTCTGTTCCTTTTGTCTCTTAATCTCTTCTGGTTTGCTGGTTTCTCTCTTTCTTTCTTGTATTTGTGTAGGTTTTTGGTTTGTGGTAACTACAAGGTTCATATCTATTTATATCTATAGCAATCTATTTTAAGCTGATAGATGTTTTAAGTTCAAATATATTCTAAAAGCATTACAGTTTTTACTCCACCTTCATGCTTTATGTGTCTGAAATCATATTCTGTATCTTTTTTGTGTATCCACTGATCATTTATTGTAGTTATGGCTAATTTTGCTACTTTTGTCTTTTAATCTTTATATTCATTTTTTAAGTGATTGATTCACTGTGTTTATAATTTATTTGTCTTTACCAGTAAGATTTTTCTTTCCTGTATTTTCTTATTTATGACAATGGCCTTTTCTGTTCTTCATAAAGAAGACCCTTTAACATTTCTTGTAAAGCCAGGTTAGTGGTGGTGAATTTCTTTAGTTTTTGCTTGTTAGAGAAACATAATTTTTCCTTCAATCTGAATGATCACCTTGCTGGATATTGTATTCTAGATTATAATTTTATTTTTTTTAAGCATTTAAATATTTCATACCACTCCCTGATGCTGAGAAATTAGCCAACATCCTTAAGGGCTTCCCTTGTATGCAACTTGTTTTATTCCTCTTGCTACCATCAAGATTTTCTCTTTGTCCTTAACTTCCGCCATTTTAATTGCACTATGTCTTGGTGTGAGCCTCTTTAGATTAATCTTGTTTGGAACTCTCTGTGCTTCCTGAACCTGGATGTCTGTTTCCTTCTCCAGATTAAGAAAGTTGTCAGTCATTATTTCTTCAAAGATACATTCTTCCACTTTCTCTCTTCTCCTCTTAGAATCCCTATATTGTGAGTGTTAGTACACTTGATATTGTCCCAGAGGTCCCTTAACTATGCTCATTTTTATTTTATTTTATTTTATTTTATTTTATTTTTGATGTTCTGATTGGGTGATTTCTACTATTGTCTTCCAGGCCGCTAATTCATTCTCCTGTATTAACCAATCTGCTGTCAATTTCTGTTAATGTGTTTTCTCTTAGAGTTATTGTCTTCTTTACTCTGATTGGTTCTTTTTTTAAAATTTATCGTTGAAAGTATTACAGATATTCTCCTTTTTTTTCCCCATTGACCCCCTCCTCCCCACTCCTACCCCCTCCTGCTTTCCCCAAACTATTGTCTGTTCTTTACTGCATTTTCTAACTCTTCGTTGAAGTTCTCTCTGAGTTCTTCTGTTCTAGTATCATATGTGTTGAGCATCTTTATGATCATTTCTTTGAAACCTTTATCAGAAAAATTTGTTATCTCTGTTTCATTAGAATTTTTCTGCAGGGTATTTTTCTTGTAACTTAATTTGGGGCATATTCTTCTGTCTCCTGATTTTGTTTGACTTTCTGTGCTCATTCCTATGAGTTAGATGAAATAGCTCTCTCTCTCAATCTTGAAAAAGTAGGTTCTGTGTAGATTGTATGCCCAAAGGTTTTGGCATTTCAGTTATAGTGGAGAGAGGGTGGGCACATGCATTTTCTAGGGTGTTGTCTGGCTAGAAAGACTGGGTTCTTGGTGGGGGCACAGCTTGATACACACACATATCTGGTAACACCTTGTTGTTCTGGCTGTCCATGGCCAGAACAGAGTTGTTGCACGGTAGCCTAATATTATGTATTTGTTTCTTTGCCCTCCTTATCTGGGTGGTGTATCCAGGGTGTGCATGAGCTGAGTCTGGGTAGGTCTGCTTTGTGTGTGCACACCACTGTGTCCTATTATGTGTGCACTTTCCCCTGGCAAGGCAGCCCTATGTGCACACCCAGCCCCGAGGATGTGCGCCACAGCACTTTGTTATACTTGCTGTATGATTTCGAGGTGGAAAGGCCCTCTGGCCTCCTACTGTGAGTCCTGGAGCTAATTCTGGGAGGGGAGCCTGGGGATGCTCTCTGATAGCAGTCCTGCAGTTCAGCCAAAGCAACAGAGCTCCCTCGTTGGCACTTCTCTTCTGTCAGATAACTTTCATTGTTTTCGCATCTCTTTATTCATTTATTCTATAACTGGTCAATGGCTGTGACTTCTCCTTGGTTTTTCATATAACAAGTAGACAATTACAATTTTTCCCCAAAGATTTTTCTGCTCCCAGAATTTGTTTTTGAGTACCATCTTAGTCCCAAAACACGTCTTCGTGCACATCACTGCTCTTTACAAAACTTTTCATTTTTCAAGATCAAATCTAATTCATTTGTCTGGCATTTGAGGTTTTTGAATGTCTGAATGCCCCATTTCCACCCCTACCTTCTCACATGCACTTTTCTGACCTTCCTTCCCTCTTTTACATCAAAATAATCCTCTCCCATTTACCCTGTTTTGTAACCATGTTATATCCCTTTCTATTTCCAAAGCATTTCTTCACACTTCTTGCCAAGAAGACCTGTCTTCATAGCCTCCCTTTAAGCCCCTGTCTTCCTTTAAAGGCCAGACCATTTTCCACATCTCTCATTAGACAGTCTACCATGACTTCAGTCTTCAGTGTATTCTGTTTTGTCGGAATTTCTGTGGCACCAGTCATCTATTCTCTTCCTTCTGTCAGCAATTTCCACACAATATCCTATCTCGTTCGGTATTTTTACACACGTTCATGTGCATTCTCTCTTCCTAACTATATTATAAGCCCATAAAAGATGAGTTACTTCTTTGTGCCGCCAACATCTAAGATGGTACTTAAAAACATTAAGCAGAAAAGGTAGGTGTTTAGTGCTTATGTGTTAACTACTTCTTTCAATCATATCAAAATTTTTACTCTTCCTTTCCCCCCAAATACCATGGACAGTGCCAATATATTGCAGTATGTTTTTAAAACCCACAAAGAGGATGTACACCTTGGAAACACCGAGTATAGTTTGCAAGTTTCTCTGTAGATTATATCTCTACTGAATTTAGTGAATTATGTGCAAAACTTTATGGTGGGTAGTGTGGGCAAGGTGAGATAAATGTGATAATCTCCCCCTGGAGGAGCTACAGTCTTGTAAAGACATGTACATATGTTCCTACCTTCTAGAGCTGGCTGTGGGTGGTCTTGAGAGACACACACACCATGGGCAGTGAGAATGATTGACAGATTCTGTTTAGAGAAATTAAAGGTGTCTGCAGAGAGATCGGGGAGAAAATTAACATTTTTTCATGAATTAGCTCTGTTTTAAACATTATTCATTGATCCTTAACATAATAACTAATAAGTATTATTTGGTTAATTAAGCAACTTTGTTGATGGCTTTTTGTTTGGTTTTATGCAGAACCGTCATGTTCTGAACGCACTATATTTTACTTTATTTTTTTTAATATACATATTAAATTTTATTTTTCAGTTGCAGTTGACATTCAATATTATTTGGTATTAGTTTCAGGTGTAGAGCACAGTGATTAGACAGTTATATACTTTACAAGGTGATCTCCCAATATTTTAAGTACCCACCTAGCACCATACATGTTAGAATATCATTGACTATATTCCCTGTGCTTTACACTACACTCCATGACTATTTGGTAACTACCAATCTGTACTTTTAATCCCTTTACCCTTCTCACGTAGCCCCCTAAATGGCCTCTTGTCTAGCAATCATCATTCTGTTCTCTGTATGTATGTCTTTTTCTATTTTGTTTTAGTTGTTGTTTATCTTGTTCTTTAGATTCCACATATACGTGAAAATGTGGTATTTGTCTTTCTCTCTCGGAATTATTTCATTTAGCATAATAATGTTCCATCTTATTTTCTCTTTGTGAAATAAATTGGAGTGGGCGATGTGTTTTCAACTTCAAGAATTGAATATCTTTTTACAGACTGAGGGAATAGGGAGAGCCAGAGATTTCTGATAACTTAGTTCTTTACAACGCAAACACGAATCATAATTAAACAACATACACTGGTGATTTAGGTAAGAAAAACACAGTAGTAGCATTCGGGATGCTAAAAACACAAATTTCTAAACTACAAAGATCACAAATGAAGTGAGAGATGTGTGAAGGGGTATAGACAAACTTGGAAATGGTTGAAATACAGGAATGAAATCATTTTTGTTACAATAATAGAAATTACACAACATGATTGATACAAAGAGTTTTTAAGTCACAGTTGGAGAATTTTGAATATAGGAACCACCATTAGTTCTATTTGTATTTCCATAGAAAAGCATATCACACTCTTTTTAAATTATAATAGTCTAATTATATACAGATTTTCTCTTTGGATATCAATTTTCAGAAATAGTGTTAAGCTAATTATATATCAATCCCCCCTTTTTCTTCACTAACTTTAGAGAGAGAGGGAGAGAGCGAGAGAAACATTGATGAGAAAGAACATTGATTGGCCGCCTCCTGGATGCCCTCCACTAGGGATCGGGCCCACAACCTGGGCATGTGCTCCAACCTGGAATCAAACCTCTTGGTGCTTGGGTCGATGCTCAGCCACTGAGCCACACCGATCATGCTATATCAATCCCTTTTGAAATGCAATTGAACCTGTGACCCTTCGGTCCATCCATGGGGCAATGTTTGGTCCTGAGCCAAACAGACCAGGACTCTGTCAGATATTTTTTATGAAAGGTGCACTTTGTCCCTGCAACTGACATGAATTATATGCAACAATTTCTGGACTTGTTATCCGACATGTTTCACCACATGCTCTCTGCTCACTCTCTGTCTCGCAGAGCCGTGTTAAGGGGAATTAGGCGTGATCCAACCTTACACACATCACAGTCTCATAGGGGAGGTATAGTTATAGACAGACCATCATGATATAATCAACCAGAAAATGCCTTTGAACCCCAGGAAGAAAAACAGTCTAGGACATTTTGTGAGGCTTCACAGAGGAACTGATGTTTTAGTGAGATTTTGAAAATGTGCAGGAAAAAAAATAAGAGGCTTCACAAAGAAGGTGAATTTGAGGTTGGATCTTGTAGAATTTGTAAAAGTGGAAGGAGTACTTTCTTCCTCAGAGATGATGAATAATTTGGCAAGAGTGTTCAATTTACTAGGATTCATATAAAGATAAAAACTTACAAAGCATAAAAAATTACGATGTGTCGTCCCGAATCAAAAGCATAAGCAAAGTTTTATGGCAGGTTAGCTTGTTCGTAATCTTCGTAGGCCAAAGCTTCCGATGATTCCCACTCTGACAAAGCTGAGTGAAAATAATCGAGGGTTACTCATCACCATAAAAAAAATGCATCAGCTCCTGAGAAATCCCAATGCTGAATCAATTGCTTAGAGTGGACAAAGAGAGCTCTGAGTTCCACACATCTGGAGACATGGATTGAGCGGCAAGTCAGTCAGGAACAAGATAATTCTTTACGGTGGAGGACTCTGCTGTGTGTGGGAGGGTGCTCTGCATCTTCCCTGATCATCGCTGGTCTCTACCCTCTAGATTGCGCAAGCATTTCACTCTCCGATAGTGACAACCAAAAATGACTCCAACTAGTGACAAATGTCTCCTGGGGGGAAAGCCATGCTGAAAACCACTGGCAGGCCCTGGCTGGTTTGGCTCAGCAGTTACAGCGTTGGCCCGCAGACTGAAAGGTCATGGGATTAATTCCCAGTCAAGGGCATGTACCTGGGTTGCAGGTTCGATCCCTGACCCTGGTTGGGGTCATGCAGGAGGCAACCAATCGATGTGTCTCTCTCACATCGATGCTTCTCTTGCTCTCTCTCTCTCTCTCTTTTCCTCCCTCCCTCCCTTCCACTAAATCTAAAAATCAATGAAAAGTTATCCTTGGGGGAGGATTAACAACAACAACAAAAACAAACAAACAAAAAAACCACTGATCTAGTCAATACACAGTTTTCTCTCCCAGAAATGGGGCCCAGAGGGGCAAGAGGGAGGACTGAGTGATGAAGACAGTGGCAGCACCAATTGGCCCTCACGTACATCCACTCGGCCCGGACGACCTGCACCCAGCCCAGCCCAGTGACACCAAACATTTCGGGCCCTTCACGACCCAACGCTTCCCCGACAATCGTCAGAAACAGAACTCAAGTTATTTCTTGTCTTGCTGGAAAGAATACACTATCATTTCTTTAATTCACCCTCAACTGGAGAATTTATCAGTATATTTACTCAAGAAAACTGTCTTTACCATGCACAATTGATAAAGAGGTGGGTGGTAGGGAGCCTTCATATTTTTGGCTCTCTGAAGTTAGTTTGACCAAATTCAAAATTAGATCCATCAAGGGAAACAGAATGGAGACAAAAGACATCAGTGCAGTAAAACCCATCATCATATCCTAGGCAACCAACCAGCCTTTGAACACGGCAAGTGGAGAAGAAATGCAGATGGGACCAAACAGAGAAGAACTGGGAAGAGAGTTCACCAGCAGGGACTTGAGAAATTGGCTGGCGAGAATGTCCCACAGGGGAAGAGCTTCGAGGGCTCCCGGCCAGGACCTAAGTTGTCAAGGCCTCGGCATGTTGGCCACCAAAGGCACAGTTCCAGCCCAGGAGGTGCCACAATTGCCCTATGGTTTTGCAATCCACAGTGGCAATTTGTGGATTCCTCTCCCTGGCCTTAAGGCCATACTGCCCAGGAATATCAACATTCACTTTCATCTCAGGCCTTTAAGAATGGTGACAATGCGACTTGCTGTTGTTCAAGCTGATCCCACCCTTTTACCCAAGGAACATTTTCAAGATGGCGCATGGCCTACATGTTCCGTTTCTCTTGGTGTTCAGCACAGGCATGAGCCGAGGAGAAGCCAGAATAGTCCACACAAGCCCATTTCCTTTCCTTCTGCAAGACAAACGGATGCATGAAACAGAAGGACTGTCCTCCTTGTGGTAATATAGGAAATAAATTGACCAGCGCCGCTGTCCTGCTTAGTAACCGTCTTCTCCTGAGAAGTACCCTTCTTCTTTAGGGTTGTATGTGGTTTCATGTGTTCTCTGCTATTAATGGTGGTGACGCCAGTTCTGCTCAGACTTGTGCTCTAGGAAACAACCCGTCAAGGACAAATCTTCTGGTTGCGTTTTGCTTGTTTTCTTGGTCCTGTTCTTGTTTTTCTCTCCTCTTCATTTGGCAGGAATCGAAGGACTAACAATGCCCTGCTGTGCACCCCTCCCCCCGGTTAGTGAAGGGGCTCTTCAATGCAATAAGTTAGTCTAGACAAAGAAAATTAATGTAATTAGTAGAACGCTAGCAAATGTGCTGTGTAGGAGGCTCTGTCATTACAGACCCTCACCCAGGCTCCTGTGGTTTGGTGTGTGTACAGAGGGATACTTCTGGGTTTCCTTTCTGTAGAGAGGAATAAAATAATACTGGGTTTCAATTAGAGCCATAACTGCAGTTTAGTCAGGGGCAAGGAGCAGGGTGGCTGCCGGCCGTGCCAAGCTAATGTCATAAGACATGAAATCCCAGCACATAGCAAGGGATCCGGAGGCATCTGCGTTACCGCAGCCTTCATACTCAATGAGACACCCAAGACTAGCAATTAGAATGCAGACAGAACAAATATTTACATTCTGAGAAAACAAAAGAGGAGGAATCAACAACAGAATGAATCAAAAGCCACAAGATCTCAGATGTGGGCGAGCAAAGTGTCCCTGTCAGTGTGAAGCTGGGAGACAGAACGAGTTTCCAGTATTTGCAATTCAGAGATCTAGATTACTGGAAAATGTACAATAACACTGCCGTTGAAAATCTCCGCTTCATTCATGTTCCACGGAGTTTAACATGATGAGTCAATTGCCTTTTTTCCTCCATGCACCCTGAAAGCCTGCTATTAGCTCCAAGTCATTTCTTCACCATGTGTATCTGAGTCGTGTGTTCCAGAGAGTCTGAATATATTATTTCAAGAAGGTCTTCCAGAGTCCTAGAAGTGCTCACGCATATTTTAAAACCATGGATCAATTCATAAATTCGTTCTGTTAAAGAGCCTCTGCTCTGAACATCAGAGAATGAGGTAAGATCTAAAAATAGAAGACAAAGGAAGGCCGTGGGTGGGGGGTCCGAAAAGGAGAGAGATGTTTGGCAACTGTCTCCTGCAGAAGTCGTAGAGAGAGATGTTTCTCTTTATTTTTATGTAATTTTAGATGGTTCACCCATGCAAGCTCAGAGAATGGATCTGGAGAAGGGGAGAAAACCCTGGCTGGCCAGGCACATACAAACAGGAAGACCCCAAGTCAGCCTTTGTAACTGGACTCAGGCATTTAGTGTTGACCAATTTGGCACGGATCAGGGTATTATAAGAAACCCGGAGGGAGTGGTAAATAAAGATGGAATGACTCGGGTCTGGCTAGCGAGGAAAGGCAGCTCCGTGCACATGGCTTGGCTTTAACGTGGCAAATGATGCTAACTTTCCCCTTCCAAGTGTCTCTAATTCTGAAATTCTATAAGCATGAGATGGTGTCTCAGCCCCTTTTGATCTCCATCAACTCCTAATGGATGTCTGCCATGCGCTTGGCATCGGTACTTGGGAAAATGAGTTTGCTGCCAATTATCTGATACTGTTATTTCATTTCTAAAATGCAATATCTAAAAATTGTTCATTCGAGAGATGTTTCAAAGCATTTTTAGCCAGCGTGCCAAGTTTCAGATTCATTTTTGGAGAGACACATACACATAGTATTTTACTCAATTTAATATTTTTAAAAGGTACTATTGAGTACATGCTGTCTACCAAACTGCACCCTAAAAGGTTTTTACATGTCCTTAATCCAAAAGGGGGGGGCACCTGATGATTTCATGCTCTTATAATCCTTTCGTGGGTTACTAAAGCTAAGGAAGGTACCTAATCTTAGTTCTACTTAAACACGTTGACATTGTTAGGGGAATCATCTATCAAGAAACAGTTAAGGAGCCCTGGACGGTTTGGCTCAGCAGTTAGAGTGTCAGTGTGTGGTCCAGAGAGTCCCGGGTTCGGTTCCTGCTAAGGGCACGTACCTCGGTTGCAGTTTGTCCCTGGTCCTTCTTGGTCGTGCGGGTGGCAGCCACTCTATGTGTCCTTTCATGTTGATGTTTGTTTCTCTCTCTCTCTCTCCCTCCCACTCTCTCTGAACAAAAAATGTCCTTGGGTGAGAATAAAAAAAAAAAAGAAACAGTTAAGAAGAAGCATTCGCAAGAGGATAATATTTCTGAGAGTCAAGGCAGAATCACAGACCTTTGTATTTGGGGACAGACGCAGTCTGAACTCTTGAGCTTTTTAGGTCAGTAATAAGAGAAATGAAACTTAAGGTCAGTGTGGCCTGGACATTTTATTTGCTAGACAATTCTGCTTTAACTTGTTCCTCTCTCTACTTATTGAATTTAAAATTTTGTTGTTTCAAACACATGAAATCTGTTGAGGTTTAATGTTTCTTTAGTTTAATAATACTCAGTTTTTTTATTCGGGTAGTTCAGTCTGTCAACCATTTCAGGATTCAATGTCTGAAGCAAAGTTCTGTGGAGAAACATCATAGATGTTATTGCATAAGCCATAGTATTGTACAGAATTTATATTATTGATGTTTTTTCCATTTTGATAATATATACCCTCACTTTTTGTAAAAGTTACTAAACTCTGTAGTATCCTTGGGCATTAGATTTTTTCCTATTGTGCTGTTTCCTGTGTTTACTATGCGTCTTTTTAAAAATATGTTTTTATTGATATTTTAGAGACAGGGCAAGGGAGAGAGGGATAGAAACATCTATGTAAGAAAGATACATCGATCGGCTGCCTCCTGCACACCCCCTACTGGGGATCAAGCCCACAACCTGGGCATGTGCTCTGACCAGGAATCAAACTGGGACCTCTTAGTCCATGGGATGACGCTCAATCCACTGAGTCAAACCAGCGGGGCTACCATGGTTCTTAAACTCTCATCCATATCTGTGTTCTCTCCTCGACAGCTTCAGAGAACAGAGAAGTGGCCAGGCATGATTTCCCTCTTCCTTAAAATTCAAACCCTTCCACAACTACAATTCTTTTCTCCTTCCTTTCCATCTCAGAAATGAAATATCTAATCCTGTCCAGCATTTTGTTTCTTTCCTCTATTTTTATACTCACCCTATTTTGCTCTTAATTTTAAATACATTCAAAGAGCTTGCATTTTATTTTTAAAATATTTTTTCATTGATTTTTAGAGAGGAAGAGGGGGAGAGAGAGCGAGCAAGCGAGAGAGAAACATTGATGTGAGAGTGAAACATTGATCGGCTGTTTCCTGCACGCCCCCTACTGGGGATGGAGCCTGCAAGCTTTTCATGCACAGGATGATGCTCATCCAACTGATCCACACAGGCCAGGGCTAAATAGCTTCCATTTTAAATCTAACATTTAAAAGAGGGAAATAAAGTAAAGAAGAAAGAAGGCAGGAGGGAGGGAGGAAGGGAGAGAAGCTGGCTGTAATTTCTAAGCCCTATTCTAACTTCCTGGGGGAAAAAATCTGTATTTGTTTTTCTCCCAGAGCATAACCCAAACTGCTTTAACGAAGGCATCTACTCTGTTAGGAATGGATTGGTCATGTCAGTCATCCCCTCTAACAAATGTCACCATATTTGTTCAGCACTCTCATCCCTGGTGCTCCTTCTGCTGTTTTGGGGGTTCTGGGTGCCCCTCCTTCCAAACTTCTCTGTTTCCTTTGAAGGAATTTTATCTTCTTCTCATCCCAAATATCAGTTTTCTCTGAGGTTCAATGCCTCTTGTTAACCCCCAGTCCCCCTGTGCGATCTTATCCTCAGGTACATAACCACAGATGGCCTCCAGATCCAGCCCCAGCTGGAACTTTCTCTTCAACTCCAAACCCATATTTTCTTTTTTTTTTTTTTTATGAATTTTTATTTATTTTTTTGTTACAGATATTTTACCTTTTTACCCCATTGGCACCCCCCACCCCACCCCACCTCCACCCCGTCCCCAGCTTAGTTGTCCATGTCCATTGGTCATGCATACATGCATATAAGTTCTGTGGTTTATCTCTTCCCACCCCCCCAACCCCCCATCCCCTCTTCTGAGGGATGTCAGTCTGTGCCCTACTTCCATGTGTCTGGGTCTACTGTATTCCTCAAACAGTTATGTTCATTATATTCCATATATAAGTGAAATCATGTGGTATTTGTCTTTTTCTGCTTGGCTTCTTTCACTTAGGATAATACTTTCCAGGTCCCTCCATGTCGTCTCAAAGGATAAGAGATCTTTCTTTCTTACCGCTGCATAGTACTCCATTGTGTATATGTACCACAGCTTTTTTATCCATTCGTCTACTGGTGGACACTTGGGTTGTTTCCAGATAACATGTAATCTCCCCATCCTGGTAAAAATGACCACACCCCCTAGTCGATTGAAAATATTGAATTTCTTAGGCTCAAGCATCAATTTCTCCCCCCTGTTCATACCAATGTACTGATTTATTCTTCCACCTTTACACACTTTCTCGAGAGTCAAGGGCAAAGTAACTGTGAACTGGTCCAAGATCTGCACATCCACCTGTACACTTGGCTGCATGCCCCATCCTTCCCACTTCATCACAGACCTTGCTCTCGGGCTTATTATATTCTCTAACTTACATGATTCAAACTTCATGCTTCCTGCTAGTTTCCCCCCTTGGCTTAAAAATATGTGTGTACACATATCCCATCAAATTAATGAATGGATCAGTGATAACTTATCTCCTTTAGAGCTGCCTTTCTCTTTTAAATAATTGATTTATTTATTTTAATCCTCACCCGAAGATATTTTTTTCATTGATTTTTATATAGAGTGGAAGGGAGAAAGAGAGAGAGAAACATTGATGTGAGAGAGACACACTGATTGGTTGTCTCCTGCCCGATCCCGACTAGGGTTGGGGATCAAACCTGCAACCCAGGTACATGCCCTTGATTGGCATCGAACCCAAGACCCTTTGGTCTGCAGGCTGAAGCTCTAACCGCGGAGCCAAACCAGCCAGGGTACTTCCTTCCTTTTAACCACCTTCATTAAAGCCTGATTTTTTTTTTTTTTATCCTCACCCGAGGATATTTTTCCATTTTTTTTTTTTTGTACAGATAGAGTGGGAGGGAGAGAGAGGAAGGGAGAGAGAGAGAGAAACATCGATGTGAAGGGACACATCGAGTGGCTGCCACCCGCACGACCAACCAGGGCCAGGGACAAACTGCAACCGAGGTACATGCCCTTAGCGGCAACCGAACCCGGGTCTCTCCGGACCGCAGGCCGACGCTCTAACCGCTGAGCCAAACTGGCCAGGGCTGATTTTTTTTTTTTTTTTTTTGCTTTCCCTTCTTAATTCACTTTCCTAAAAGAAAAGCCCGTAGGATATTGCCAATTTCTCACATCCTTTTCAATCATCAGCCTCTTGCAATTTGGCTTCCATGACACCTGTTCAGTGAAATGGCTCTGACAAAGGTCACCCATGTCCTTTTTACTCCTCCCGCCCACAGCCGCCAGCGCAGGCCACTCCCAGAGCTCGGCTTTCTCTCTTTCTACCCAAAGTCTCCTGTTCAGATGCTTCTTTTCCCGTGTGTCCTTTACACGTTGATTTCCCAAGGGTGCCGTTCCTATCCCTTTGTTCTTTTTATATGCTCTCTCCTTTTTATCATCTTCTTTACAAACTCTGGGACGTGTTGGACCCGACAGACAAAAACAAACAGAAAACTGGTTTTGAAGACTTAGACAACTCTGAGTTTGAATTTCAGCCTTACACTGACTGTGGCTAATAACGTAACCCAGGATACATGATGTAATCCATTGGTTGACATCTCTGTAAAAGTGATTATTAATAGAGATAATCTGCATTCACGTGAAATAAACATCCCTTAATGCCTGCATATTGTAAGTGCTCAAAATTATATTTGTATTAATAGTATTGCTGTTGTAATTAGTTTTCAGTAATGCCCATACTTACGGACTTCAAAATCTGTGGTCTTCATCCTGGCCCTCTCCCCTGATCTCTCAGCTACTGGATGCCTCCACTCAGACACGCCTCAAAGACACACACAGAAGCAGCCATACACTGTCCCTTCCCCTCGAGACCCACTTGTCCTGCTGTAGTCACTCGCCTTCTTCGCTGGCAGCTGCATGTGGGGTCTCTCAGGTTCACACCCAGAGGTCCTTCCTCTCTAAACACGTTTCCCCACCCGGGTGATTGCACTGGATTCCTACCCCGTGTCCTGCCTTTTAGTTGTCCCCGTTCCCATGCACACTTCCAAGTGCTGCTGCTCTCTTAGCTGCAAATGGGCTGCTGTCGCTTCTCAGAGAAGAAGCCCCCCGTGGCTCCTCCCCCTCCGCACGCAGGCCACGCTCTCGGCATGTGGCTTTCTCCAAGACCTGGTCCCTGCCTTCCCTTTTCTATTCCAGAGAAGACTGATGTTTTCATCTCCTCATACCCCGTCTCTTTGCCCATGTGGTCCCCACGCAGGAGATGCCCTTCTCGCCTGCCTGGGTGTCTCTCCATCTGGATGTTCTCGAAGATCCTGCTCAGATCTGCCCATTTCCTTCACTCCACACCTCGTGGTTGAGCTCAATGAAGCTCTTCACAGTGTTTGGACCGATCCATGGGTAACTATTTTGGTACATGTTTCACCAAATTCAGGTCATCTGCTCATGAATCTGTTACCCCTATAAATATATATCACTCAAGAGAAGCACCGTGTCTTATTTGGCATGAAGTAGGGACATTTATCTATCTGAATGGACTTCACAGGCAACTCAAGAATGACATGCTCTGGACTGAACTGAGCATCTCTTCCAAAGCCTTTCTTCCTTCTACAGACTAGGTTCCCAAGTATGGAGCTGCTTACCATCCAAGCCCGAAACAGGGGGCACAGCTCCTGTTATCTCCTTCTCGCTTATCTTCGCTATCTATTCAACCACAAACACCCTTTCTGTGCACCCACCCACCCCCTCCAACATTTGCTACATCTGTTTGCTTCTCTAGATCCCAACCGTTGATTCTTTCTTTGACTTTGGAGAGTCACACATGGGGCTGCATGTACCGAACAGATTCCAATCCCTTCTTCCTTCCCCTGACAGGGACACCTACAGCCCTGTCTCAGGTCTGCCTCCCCACTGCTTCCAAAGGGACTTCCCAATTACATAAATAGGTCATGTTTAAAATGTTAAAGGGACTCCCTCGTGTCTTCAGGGTAGAGTTCCATACCTTTAGCATGAGATACCAAGGTCTTCCCCATTACAAAACTTTCCAGATACATCTTCCAGCATCGATCACGCACCTTGTACTTCAGGTCTGGGGATCTACTCTCAGTTCTCAGGGAATGCAATGCTCTGAACACACCTGTTCTCTTTGCCTGGAATGCCTTTCCCTTCCCCAACCTTTCAACCAGCTCATTTCTACCGGTTCCTCAAGTGCCAACTCAGCTGTTTCTCATTGTTCTCCGAGGGCTGAGATCTACTTCCCTGATCTCTACTCCCAGGTCCTCTTTGTCCATGCACCATGCAGACGTGTCTCCTCTATCTTATGATGCCTACTGTGCTGACTGTAAGTGCACCTGTCCTGCCCAGCTCCCTAATAAAACTGTGAGTTATTTCTGGTAGGTTCTATGTTACAGTCAACTCTGTATTGTAATATCAACCATAGTAACTACCACCTAAACTCAATTGATTGCTGCTGGTTGAAAGAGTGAATGAATGAATGAGTGAGTGAATGAATGAATGAATAGAAATAAAGCTTAGAAAAGTCAAACAACTTGCAGTGTCTGAGGGAACCAGTGTACATTTCAAAGAGGAATGCTAAAGGCAGTAAGTGCATTGGTTCTTCCCATGACTTTGGAGGATGAAGAGCCTGGGTTGAATTCTACCTGGGCTATTCAGTTATTTATATTTAGAGAGGTGCTTAATTTCATTAAGCATTTCTTCCTGATCTCTGAAGTGGTAGGGATGATGATGATGATGATGACCTGAGATGGTTCTTGTAAAGGTAAATTAATATAACTTATATAATACAGTTATTACACTACTTGACATAATATTGGCCCTTAGTAAATGTCACTATTTTTACTACCTTGTGCCTGGCAGATTGCTTTAAATTTTACTTTTTAATTGATTAGTCTTTTAACAAAAATTAATGTGAACATCAATTGTATAACTTAGGTTAATTTTGGAAAATTGCAGTAAGTTCAAGCCTCATTCATTTATAGAAATGAAAGAAGTGATAACGATCATAAAGTTCACACCCCTCACTTTTTACATCATAAATCATGGTCTAAAAAGACAAAGCTCTGGGTCATACAGCTTGCTAGAGGTGAGTTAGTGAAGGTCTAGGACTAGGACCAAGTGTCTATCAGAGCCTATTACATCAGTTGCTTGTGTTGATGGGGCACCTGGAGACTTCTGAGTCCATGTCGGGGCCAAGGAAAATGCCGGTGGAAGGAGAAGTGGCCTGTCACATAGCTACACACCAACTATACTATTCTGTGTCATTATTTCCTTTGTTTGGGAGGTTTTTCTTTTCCAAAGAAAAGAATAAGAACTACAAAGAAAATTATGAAATACTATTACAAATAAATCTGATTAAAATAAGAGTGACTATGCCCTGGCTGGTTTGGTTCAGCAGTAGAGTGTTGGCCCGCCGACCAATGAGTCGAGGGTTCGATTCCGGTCAAGGGTACCTACCTCCGTTGCGGTTCGTCCCTGGCCCTGGTCAGGGTGGTATGGGAGGCAACCAGTCCATGTATCCTTCTCACATCGATGTTTCTCTCTCTCTCTTTCTCCTCCTCTGTCTCCCCCTGACTCTATCCAAAGATAAATAAAAAAATATCCTCAGGTGAGGATAAAAAAAAAAAAAGTAAAACGACAACCCTGAGTTGAGATGGACACATTTCCCAGGGCTGGCCTGCAGCTCTGATCATATTTGATTTTACCATTTCTGTCTAGCTTGAACTAGGCTGCCTTTCCCCTATTATCTTCCAGAAAAATCAAAATTTTAACTACCAATTTGTTTGAGCTACTCCAGTAGGATATGGTAAAGAAAGAAATGCTTTATAAATAGAGATGGACACATTTGAGAGAAAATGAAAGACAAGATCGTTTTGTGCCAGAAAGGGGGAAAGACGCTATATGACTGAGAGTATTTCCTCTTCTTACGGGAATCCAAGTAGGAGCTTCTAAGTGTCTTTCTTGGTTAAGGGCATTTCCTAATTTCATTAATTTCTTGGTAATAAGTTCAATTACCCCAATTATTTGTCACCAAATCTGATTGAAGACTTAACAGAATGAAATAAAGCCCTTAATAACACAGGCTCCTAGATGTCTGTCCTCATTTCAAAGTTTATAAGATTGTCTGGTTTTGCTCTGCAGTTTCTTTGAAACAGCAGAGGTTAGCTCTAGAAAGCATCGTGTTTAACCCTTCGGTTTAGTCATTCACTTTGCACTCTTGTCCACAAGCATTTGATTGCTAGGCAAAATGAGTGACTCTCCCAGACTGCGAGGCCCAATTTTTGTCGGTTATATTCAAGGAAAAATACAACAGAAAGGACAGAATTCGACTTGGGAGTCCTTCACACATGAGTACAGTAGACAGAATCCCTGGGCTTTCTGGTGGTAGCTGCTCCCATAGAGCTTAGCACTGCGATGCCTTAGTGATTTCGTTGGTGTTACCCATCACAGTCGTTAGTGATGAGAACCATTGTTTAAAACTCTGTGTTACGTTCTCCTTGAACTGTAAAGGTTTTTATGCACTACAGTGTCAAGATTCCTTTTTTCCTGGAAGCCACATGTGATCCTTTTGATCCTTACACTCATAAAGGAGTCATCTATTTTAGCAAGGACTGTCGAGAGCTAGGTACATAGGAAGTATCTGGGGAATGGCTTGGTTTTTCGTGTGAACCGAAGATTATCAGAGAATTTAGAGCAAGGACGAGTCTTGGAAATCATCTTGTGTGAAAGGGCCCTTACTTGTAACACCACCCCAGTGAGATACTTCTCCAAAGTTTCCATTATCCTAGACCTCAGGGAATCCTGCCCACGCTAACTCTCCTTTAGACTCACATATCATACCAGCCACATTTAAGTCTTCCAGAAAAGAAGGCTCTGTAGCTAGGTTAACCCTGCTTGTTTGAATAGATTTGGTCACAGAGCTCTGTTATAACATGGAACCTGCATTCAGAAGTCCTGTTTTAGGAAACACTGAGTTACTACTCCTTGTTCTTGAGAAACTTAGAGCCCAACAAGGTTGTCGAATGGTCGATTTGTGTCTATAACTAGAACCTTGGAATTGAAACATGAACTATCTTTTAGGGTAACCGGTGCCCTAAGAAACTGTGTCAAAGTTCTTGGGTAGTGAATATAAGGGCTGACTCTGTGTTTGCCTTTAAATGGTTTTTTTTTCTTTTTCTTTATCCTCATCCGAGGACATTTTTCCATTTTTTGTACAGACAGAGTGGGAGGGAGAGAGAAGAAGAGAGAGAGAGGGAAACATCGATGTGAAAGGGACACATCGAGTGGCTGCCACCCGCACGACCAACCAGGGCCGGGGACAAACTGCAACCGAGGTACGTGCCCTTAGCGGAACCGAACCCGGGTCTCTCCAGACCGCAGGTGGACGCTCTAACCGCTGAGCCAAACCGGCCAGGGCCCTTTAAATGGTTTTGATCAACCCAGTCAGTAGTGGCATTGTCTTAGCATGTATGCAAATAAGCCTGTGTATGCAAATGAGACTGTATATGCAAATAAACCTGGGAAAAACAAACCTGGGAGGGACTGATAGCACAGTGATATCCTCTGAAAGCCTAGGGAAATGCATAGAACTAACGAAGAACTCATTCCAGGACCATTTTTCTAAATGACTAAATATATTTGTAGGACTTTCTGATAATCCTGGAATTCAGTGATTGCAGAGGTTTGAGCAGCTTCTTTTTTTATTTTTTTTTATTTTTATTTTTTAATCCTCACCAGAGGACATCTTTCCATTTTTTGTTCAGATAGAGTGGGAGAGAGAGAGAGAGAGGGAGAAACATCAATGTGAAAGGGACACATCGAGTGGCTGCCACCCGCATGACCCAGGGCCGGGGACAAACTGCAACCCAGGTATGCGCCCTTAGCAGGAACTGAACCCGGGTCTCTCTGGACCGCAGGCGGACACTCTAACCGCTGAGCCAAACTGGCCAGGGCCAGATTCATTTTTTAAAATCCTCACCCAAGGATATTTCCCCACTTATCTTCAGATAGAGTGCAAGGGAGGGAGGGAGAGAGAGAAATAGAGAGAGTGGGAGGGGGGAGAGAGAGAAAGAGAGAGAGAAACATCGATCGATGTGAGAGGGACACATCGATGCTGCCTCCTGCATGACCCCGACCAGGGCTGGGGACAAACTGCAACCAAGGTACATGCCCTTGACTGGAATCGAACCCATGAGTCTTTGGTCCTCATGCCAACGCTCTAACCACGGAGCAACACCAGCCAGGGCTAGAGGTTCGAGCAGATTTAAGTTGTTTCTGTTTTATTATTTATTTATCTAATATATTCACTTACTAACCATTGTGGCAATGCATATGCCAGGTAGACATTTGTACTGTGTTGCTGTAGGTAGAAGCACACAGTAGGTCTGCTGGAAAGTCACTCCTGATGAGATGATTCCTTAGCCAGGGCCATCAGAACAGCACCATGGGAGGGATCTGCTGTTCTGTTCAATGAGCTGTTGTTTTCTGTGTTTGTTCTGGTTCTGAATTTCCATGCCTTCTTGTCATTTCGTAAATTATTTGACAGAAATATGCAATTAGCAGCTTAACAAAGTTTATGAGAAAAAACATAGGCATATGCAAGTTTGAAAAAGAGACTCTATCCAGTGATTCGGATGAGCTGATCGAGAAAGCACCAGATAGATAGATTACTATGACATCACTGGGCCACAACTTTCTAAGATCCCATCGGTTTGACCTCCCTCAGCTCACCAGAAAGTCCTTAGAAGAATATCTTCCCCAACACCCTCCCACACCAACTGAACAAAGGCCAAAGTGTCCTGTCATCGTCAGAAGTGTCAACAATAAAGGAAACTGAATCCAAGCAGATTTTGATCTGTTCACCTTAGCATAACTTCGGCTATGGACATGGGGATTCATCAAAAGCCCCTTGAAGAAAGCCCCAAGAGCCACCCAGCTGGTGTGGCTCCGTGGACTGAGCATTGTCCCAGGGACTGAGAGGTCCTGGTTCGATTCCCGGTCAGGGCACATGCCCAGGTTGTGGGCTTGATCCCCAGTAGGGGGTGTGCAGGAGGCAGCTGGTCAATGTTTCTTTCTCACCTTGATGTCTCTCTTTCTCTCTTTCTTTCTCTCTCTCTCTAGAAGAATCAATAAAAACATATTTAAAAAAACAAAACCCTGGCCAGTGTAGCTCACTGTTTGAGCTTTGACCCATGCACCAAGAGGTTGCCTGTTCGATTCCTGGTCAGGGCACATTCCTGGGTCGTGGGCCTGATCCCCGGTGGGGGACATGCAGGAGGCGCCAGTCAATGTTCTGTCTCATCGATGTTTCTAGCTCTCTCTCTCTCTCTCTCTCTCTCTCTCCTTTCCTCTCTCTCTAAAATCAATAAAGATTTGAAAAAGAAAGAAAGCCCCAAGAGCCCCTCACTGGGATGTGGGACACAGAGGTGGCAAACCACTCAGGGTGAATGATTCTCCTTGATGTGACTTTGTGCTAGATCCAAAGCCTGCTTGGATAGACCCTGTCCTGAGACTGGAAAGTCATAACCCAGCGGGCAGTTTGTCACTTTCCTGCCAGGGCCCCGGGGATGCTGGAACAGAAGTCAGACACTGGGGACCGTCATGGGGGGCCAGTTAGATACGCTTCCAACCCCGGCTGGTCTCAGCGACACATAAATGAAGAAGATGAGCTTAGTACCACTAATCAATTCATTTAATCAATGGTGGTGGTGGTGTGGCTCCTAGATTTATCCAGAAAACAAACAAACAAACAAACAAACAGTGTATATCATTTTTAGAATATTTCTTTTTCAGTCCAGATTCAACTTCCTCCTGTGTCCAGCGACGTCTGTGGACTATTAGGGATTGGAGATCGGTGAAGAAAGGAGTAACTACTGAGTGTCAGGGTCATTTAGGGTTTGGAATGCACTGATTTAACAAATCAGTTCGCATAGGAAAATCCAATTCCAGAAATTTCAGAATCCCACAAGAAACCTCATTATGTAAAAGACGGTTTTACCCTTGGTATCCCTCTCAGTAAAATTTGATACTCAGATATTGAAATGGAGTTCAAACTTCTGCGGGCACTGTTTCCTTAAAGTGACCCAGGAATAAGGCCTGCCTGCGCTCCCGGAGGTCCCTGCAGGGACTAAATGAGATGATGTCACGTAAAGATGTTAGCACTGTGGCCCTGGCCGGTTTGGCTCAGCAGTTGGAGCGTCGGCCTGCGGTCCAGAGAGACCCGGGTTCGGTTCCCGCTAAGGGCACGTACCCCGGTTACACTTTGTCCCCGGCCCTGGTTGGTCGTGCGGGTGGCAACCACTCGATGTGTCCCTTCACATCGATGTTTCTCTCTCTCTCTCTCTTCCTCTCTCTCCCTCCCGCTCTATCTGAACAAAAAATAGAAAAATGTCCTCGGGTGAGGATAAAAAAAAAAAAAGATGTTAGCACTGTGCTGGGCACTTAGCATTGAAAATCAGTTATTATAAGGGCTGTATTAGCTAGTCCCTAAATTTTCTGTATGTCTCTGCAAATTATTTTTAGGATTTTCTACTTTTTTTTCCTTCTTTCTATACATTTCACATTCCTCTGGTGCTAAGAAACCAGAAGACGCCTGTAAGTGATCTCAGTCATCTTACACGTTGCATGTGGAACCCGCCGAGGCTGAGAAGTCAGGCACCTTCGGACTTGACTCTGTCTCCTCCTTTGAGTGGCTCTGTAATCATGGACAAGTGATTAGACCTGAGTTTGCTTCCCTAGCAGGCAGGGGTCACAGCATCACGTTTGTGTGGTCAGGGTGAGAGATTGTGAGCGGTTTATTTCAGTGGTACACAGGCATTAATAAATGACAATTTGTTGGCTGGCTCTACCTTCTTCCCTTTCCTCTCTCCTTCTAAACAGATCTCAGAAACCCACCAACACACACATTTTCTACCATGAACATGAAAAAAGGCATCACGAAACATTCTATTCTCCCTTGTTTTCTGTGGTTGACCTAAACAAGGTATTTTCTGTACCATCTGAGTCCGCCCTAAGAAGTTGGTCCAAAAGCACAGACACTAAATCAAAACTAATCTTTAATGATATAAAATTGCCCTAATTATCTATATGCAGTATTATTTTAAAGAGTCGGTAAGACCTATAAATGGTTTCAAGTTACAAACAGAGAGTGCTATATGAAGATAAACAACTGGGCATCTTGTTAAACCAGCTGAGATTAAATTTCCCTTTCTTTAATAAAAATGAATAGCATTTCATATCTGGGGTACTGAGATGAGTAGAAGAAAATGCCAACAGACTTAGGACAAGATTAATCCACATGACATGATTACAGACGAGGAACCCAAAAGATGGACCCTCTCCCCAAAGTGGACTGAATTCCGGTTTTCTGTTCACCAGCACCCTGTCTGTTTCCCTTCCTTGACTGCTCACTAGTCTGGGCTTCGAGGATTGCTATTTGTAAGTATTGCTTAGCTAGTGGAACATCAGCTACTAGGGTTAAAAGGTAACAAGATAACTGACCCCGTCCTGGGGGCTCAAGTTTCTCCCCAGCCAGCCTACTTAGACCATCTCTTCGTATGCCCAGAAAAGCAGTTTAGAAGTATAATTTTTAACCTGGCAACATCCACATCCCACTCCTCTCACCCCTTCTTTTTTTTTTACCTGCATGTCAATATTAAGAGATTTTCACTGGAGCTAAGATTTTTTTTTTTTTTTTGATGCAATGGAAGAACAATGTGTATCTGTCCATTAGATGCTCGTAAGGGCGTCCATGCAAGCACAGAGATTTGGAATTGTCTCAAAGACAGATAGGGGTCAGAGAGTGCCCGGTAGATCAGTAATAGAATATTTAAATCAAAGTACTTCTTGGGAGAGAGCCAAGCTAGAGAAGAAGGCCTGCGAAACCTGATCTGGCCATGGCATCATGATAGCTGCAGCAGCTGCACCCAGGGCCCTTAGGACCGCTTGCCTGGATGGCCGAGCGAGCCAGGGGGAACACGGCTGAAATGCTTGCTGGATTAGTGGGGAAGGCTGAGAGGAGACTGAGTTGCTTTGCTTTCTGTAGAAACCGGCATATTAAATTCATGTGTTGGTTGTAAGATGGGCCTTCATTTTGACAAAATAATCACCCCAAACCGTCCTGTGCGTTTGCCGTGATGACACATTTATAAAGCATGACTGTCAATGTCTCAGGGATGATTTGCCCAGAACCTGGATCCTGGAATCATTGTGAGAGAGGTGTGGTAGACACAGGAGGTCCTCCCAGGGATGTCTACATCCTAATCCCCAGAACTTGTGTGTGTGTTCACTCAATGGCAAAAGGGACTTCGCAGTGATGATTAAGTTAAGGAGCTTGAGATGGGGAGATTATCCCGGATAAGTCAGAATTGCCCAATACAAACACGCGCGTCCTTAGAGGAGAACGTCTCGGCTGTGGTCAGAGGGAGGTGCGAGGAGAGAGCAATGGCAGAGGCTTGAAGGCTGCTGGCTTTGGGGATGGCAGAGGGAGAACAGTCCCAAGCGAGGACGGGAGTGGCCTCCAGGAGCCAGAAAGAGCAAGGAAATGGCCTTTCTTCTGGGGCCTCCAGAAGGGAACACATTGCTGGGGCTCCTCCATGGGGAGGCCCGCGTCAGACTTCTACAGGACTGTAGACAATACATTTGTGTTGATTGAAGCCAATCCATCTGTGGTCATTTGCTATGACAGCCATAGAAAATGAGCACAGGAGGGTTACAGGTTTCAGGCAGAGCCCTCGCCCTGGCCCTTCGTTCTAGAAAAGTCCCTCAGGAACCCAGGCTGAGAGCCAGGAGCACCTTAAGAACCACACTGGGGGCTTGCTGCTCTTCCCTCTGAAGGAAGGGCTTCAGGGAGACAAGCCACCATGGTCCTACCTACCTCGTCCCTAACCCCAGCAATCTTAATGTGAGAAATGATGACATTTCCTGTCCAATCAGTATATAATTGGAGACAGTGAAGGAAATAGGAGGAAGTTTGTATAGAATCCAACATGACAGGGAGAAAGGAGAGGAGGAAAGTGAGTAGTTACTGAACACCCCTGCCAACTAGGTTCTTCATGTCTGATTCAACTGAGATTCCTGAGAAAGTGGAGAAAATGAAGACTCAGAGCGGTCCTGCAAATGGTCCAAGGTCACAGTCGCTCTTAGCAGCTATAACACTAGGTGAGAACCAGGCCTGCCCGACCCCCAAACTCGTGGGCTCCCCACACCTCCGAGCTGCTCCTGGTGCCGTTGTGAGCTCCCCTGCTTCGACACCATTGTCAAAAGGTCACCTTGGGCTGGTGATCAAGGGCTACAGCCCTGCTGATATGTCTATTTTGATCTTGGAACTGGTTCAGAAAGTCCTGGTAGGAAAAGAGAGTGTAAAAGAAAGGTCATCAGAAAGTAAACACATTTCAACCCGGAACGGCTCTTTTATTTTGTGTCATACTTGAGAAGGCCTTCTCCAAACCTAGAATATTAAAAAATACTTCCTCTGGGACATTTTCTGATACTTTTCCTTTCAGTTAAGTCTTGTAACTGAGTCTATTTTTTCACACTTCCTATTCTGTCCCATAAACAAATCAAAAGACAAAGAATTAGATTAAGAAAAAGTAATTGAACACATATCAGAAAGGGTGTACTACATAAAGAGCTTCTAAAAATCCATTAAAATGAATAAAAGCTGTGAACAGACATTTCATAAGAGGGGATATATATAAATAGATTTAAACAAATAAAAAGTTACTTACATGTGGGAATGAAAATTAAAAGAACAGTGAGATACCAATTTTAACCCATGGAATGGGCAAAAATCCAAATGTCAATAACACACTATGTTGGCAAGAATATATAGTTCCTGAGAATATAAATTGGTATGACCTCTGAAGAGGGCTGTTTAGAAATACCTATTAAAATTACAAATGCACATAACCTTTGAACCAGCAATTTATATTAAGACTTTATGTTAAGCCCGGCTGGTGTGGCTCAGTGGATTGAACGTTGTCCCATGGACTGAGAGGTCCCTGTTTGATTTCCCTTGATGGCCACATGCCCAGGCTGTGAGCTTGATCCCCAGTAGGGGTCGTACAGGAGGCAGCCGATCGATGTTTCTTTCTCACATCGATGTTTCTATCTTTCTATTTCTCTAAAATATATATTTATATATGCATATATATATAATTTATACAAAGGGTAAAATTACATATATTGAATAAGAGTTTGCATTGCTGCCCTGCATGTAACTGCAAATAATACAGAAAAAAAATATATAAAGGATTATCAGTGTTATTGGTTAAATAAATTCTCACAATATATTTAATGAATTATGATACAACACCCCCAAATCGTCAGAATTCTCCTTATGTACTGTTATGAAGTTTTTCTCGATTTATTGTTAAATCTCTTCCCGAAGGACATTTGGGCGTGTCTGGGGAACACTTTGGATGTCAAATCTGAGAGGGATAGCAGGGCAGCTACTGGTGTCTGGCGGGTGGGAACAGGGATGCTACCAAACCTCGACGACATACAGGACAACCCCCCACAGTATCTGCAGAATTATTGAAGTCTAAATTTCAGTGGTGCCAAGGTTGAGAAAGTATTCTAGAACAATGACCAGAAACTGATGACATTACATGCCTGTGGGGCTGAGGGACAGGAATAGGTAGAAACTTTTCAGGGATGGGTATTCTGTTTTGTAATTGTTGATTTATGACCTATAGCTATTAAAAATAAATAAACAGCATTGTTCTCTCTTTTTTAAAGCCATTGTTTAATCTTTTAAAAAATGTCTTTGTGGGGTGGAAGGAAAAATCTTTGATTTTACCTGTTCATTTTGTTTCTTTCCTTGTGGTCCCTTGACTGTTTGAAAAGCTCACGGTCGCCCTGGCCAGTTTGGCTCAGCAGTTAGAGCGTCGGCCTGGGGTCCAGAGAACCCGGGTTCAGTTCCCGCGAAGGGCACATACCTCGGTTGCAGTTTGTCCCCGGCCCTGGTTGGGTAGTGTGGGTGGCAGCCACTCGATGTGTCCCTTTCACGTCGATGTTTCTCTCTCTCTCCCTCCCACTCTATCTGAACAAAAAATGGAAAAATGTCCTCAGGTGAGGATAAAAAAAAAAAAATTTAAAGAAAAGCTGAAGGTCATATGTTTGGACTGTTTCAGTGTAGCTGGGTGTTGCCCCCTGGAAAAGAACGCCAAGCAACAGTGAAATGGGACAATGAAGTAGCTGTGCACTGTATCTGACCAACAGGCTTGGGTCTCAGCAAACACCAAAGAAAATTGTAGCCTGAGTTACCAGAAGTGACAAATACTGTAAGTCAATGTTTTCTCAGGGGCAAGAACAAAGACTCCTTAAAAGGTAACTGATAGTGCAGAGGTGCCTTTTGATTCGAAGTCCCGATAACGGTGACTTTAGAAGTCTAAGAACTCCTGAGAATATCTCTGGAATTATTTCATAAATCTACTGTAAATTTTCATCATTAGTGACTCCTGCTCCAGTGGCCACCAGGTGTTGACAGAAGTTGGTAGAATTGCATTGAGCATTAACTCTCCACCTCCCTCTGGATTACACAGTCCCAAAGCGACTTTACCAAGGTAAAGCATTCCATAGAGGCTCGAATGGAGGCCAGGTTCCTTGTGACCAAGGCCAGGCTCTGGCTAGTCTTCTTCATGGCCCTCCCTGCAAAGGCGTTGCAGAGTCTTTGCTGTATTTACTCTGTTATTTTAGTCTTAACCTTTCCTCAGCCTCTCGCTCCCTGTTTCAAGATTCTCTGTGGCATTTTAATAATGGTTTCCGTTTTAAAATTACTTTAAAAAACATGCATCACTGGCCCTGGCCGGTTTGGCTCAGCGGTTGGAGCATCGGTCTGCGGACCAGAGAGTCCCGGGTTTGGTTCCCGTTAGGAGCATATACAAAACAAAACAAAACAAAAATAATATGCGTCACTGAAAAAATACATCACCTATGTGAACACCAATGTATATTAAATATACTGGTAGGCAGAGTCAGCCCATTTAGGCAGGATGTGAAGGAAGGAACGAACTGATGGGAGTTGTCCGACAGGAACAGACAATATTCTAAGCAGGTCATTAACACGGGACATCCCACTGTTTACACTTCCTTTGCTTCACTTACCACCTGTTCCTGCTTCACGTTTAAAACATGTAAAAAAACAAGAAACCACGGGCAGGAGCACACAAATGGCTTGGGGTGCGGACATTTCTGACCCTTTTCCATCACTCACAAGACAGCAGGAAGATGCGAAGCCTCCATGGGAGCAAAGGGACTGGAGGAGACGGAATTCAATGGGATCAAAGCAAGTTTTACACAAAGTACAGTTGTGTTAAGAGGTTTGATGATGTTGGTTTTTTTTTTGGTCTGTTTTGTTTTGTTTGTTTATCCTTACCTGAGGATAGTTTTCTTTTGATTTCTTAGAGAAAGTGGAAGGAAGGGAGGGAGGGAGAGAGGGGGGAGAGAGAGAGAGAGAGAGAGAGAGAGAGAGAGAGAGAGAGAGAGAGATGAGAGACACATCAATTGGTTGCCTCCCACACAGCCCCGGTTGGGCAAGGAATCGAACCCACAACCAGGCACATGCTCATTGACCAGAATCAAACCCAAGACCCTTTGGTCCATAGGCTGATGCTCTAACCGCTGAGCAACACCGCCCAGGGCATATTAAGAGTTTATTTGGGTAGCTTATTCTACCTTTTTTGCTTCTCCAAAAAATGAGGACAGGATACTGAACCAGATTGTTTGTTTTAAGCTAAACTTGGCCAAAAATAAATAAATAAATAAGACTTTTGCCCACTAATACAAATATTAGGCAAAACAAATTTTTAATGGTAACTATGAAAAACTATAATTCCTGCCCTCCATGAATTTATAATCTAGCTGGGAGGAAAGACCTCTCGTGAAACATCTGCTTTCTGGCTGTTTCTCCCAGCAGCTCACCTGCTAGGAGTCTACACTCCGCACTCTCCCGGAACCTCAGCCAGT
Organism: Molossus molossus; assembly: GCF_014108415.1. NCBI lineage: Eukaryota > Metazoa > Chordata > Mammalia > Chiroptera > Molossidae > Molossus > Molossus molossus. Next base: position 9,013,019 of record NW_023425359.1, on the reverse strand, counting down.
GGCCTGTGTCATGACAACAGTCACGATCAAGGTGGGCATGCGACCTGCTGTGTCCTGCAGCTTGGATCCCTGTGTTGAAGGAGAATGGACAAGGAGACTTCTAGGCCCCATCCCAACTCTAAGACATAATTCCTACACTTGAGGACTTGAAGAGCAAACTGGGAAAATTGAGTCTAAGGAAAACGCAAAAATACTGATGAGTTACCCACAGTCCCCCCCAAAAGAGAGCGGGGGAACCATTAGGTTGGGTTGTTCACAAATATGTTTTCTGAAGTAGGTGGTTTTGAGTTGGTGTTTACAGGTAGAGAGCAACTTTGGGCAGGTTCTGAAAAGGGTCTGACCTTTTCGTACACCATTTTTAAGTCTTGCTCATGTTGCTTTGAATTTATTTTGTGAAAAATGGAAAGGAATTGATTATCTCATTGAAAACAAGAATTGTGTCTTTCTGTTTCCAGAACATACTAGACAAAGACCTAAGATTAGTTTCAGGAGACTATGAGAAAAAGAGGAAAATCTTTTTTATTTATGTTAATCTTTACCCGAGGATATTTTTCCATTGATTTTTTTTTTTTTTTTTAGATAGAATGGAAGGGAAAGAGAGAGAGAAACACTGATGTGAGAGAGACACATCCATTGGCTGACTCCCACATGACCGTAACTGGGGCCGGGGATTGAACCTGCAACCCAAGTACATGCCTTGGATAGGGAAGCGAACCCAAGACCCTTCCGTCCACAGGCTGATGCTCTAATTGCTGAGCCACACTGGCCAGAGTAAAAAATCTTAATCTCTTATCACTCCAATAATGGCTTCAGATTTTAAAAATCTAAGTGTTAAGCAAATACCATATATTGCTAATATCCAGTTTACCTTGACTTAAACTTCAAAAATAGATATAGAAATTTAGTATGATTAGTGAGGGAAGAAAGCAATTTTATTTTTGGAAAATGATGGTCATAAAAGCTAGGCTCTGTTACCAGAAAAAATAAGCATGAGAAAATAATGATGGTAATAAGGGAGAAAAGGAAAGAAAAGAAACAAGGAAGAAGCTAGAAGTAGGTGTGATAGAAGAATCAGTCCAGTGACACTAAGGAAGAACCATTATTACCCACCCCCACCCAATCCAAGAGCCTTTGGTGTATGAGCAAATGGCTCTACACACATCATTAGCTTTTCGTTTTCCTTAAAATAATATGTGAAACATACATTTGGAAAACTTAAGGGGTGATTTTTCAACTTCCAAAAAATCAGCTTTTTAAAAGAATACATTGTGAGATTCCTTCACGTAGTTATGAGCTTTTAGCCTAATACATTGAAAATGAATCAATCCTAAAATTTGGCCTCCATCAAGACCGTTATCTCGAAGCTGAGAGTCAGCTTTGTTCCTCTCCAAAACCCAGGAAAACTTGAAAAAGCAACACCATCAACAACAATTGACTTCACTCTGAAAACCCACAAGGACACTGGTCTTTAGAACGAACTGACATTCTGTCAAGAAATAAATTCATCAAGAAATATAACCGCTGTCTTTGGAAAGACAGTCTGTGCCGTGAGGGTCACTGTTTTCCGAGCAGAGGGGCTCAGAGGTGCCAAGGCATGCAAGCAACCTCTCTCTCACCCTGAGCCTCTTGTGACCAAAAGCAGAAACTTGGGGACAGGATCGATGTGAGATTTGTTGCCGCAGAGAAGGATGTTTCTGAATGAGATACAATTCTTGGATCAAAGCATAATTTTCAAATGGAGTTATCTTTTCCTATGATTTCATCTAGATGGAAATCCAGAGATTCTTAGGTTCCCTTCGTCAACTCTGCCCTTCGGACATCGGAGAATTAGTACTTAAACCGTGAAAAATAAAAGGGAGAGAACACATTCCTCTCCACATAGTATAAACTAAGGGTATATGTTATGTTTAGAATTTTTGCCCCCAAAAGCAAGTACATTTAGAAAAAAAAAAAAAAAAAGATTGATCTTGCCCTTTAGAAATGGCTTCATTAGCTCTGTCTCTCCAGCTGATGGTGGATTAACAGATGATAATATTTCAAAACTGCAGTTTGCACTTCTGTGCCAGCATCTCTGTTCCCCGAGACTATAGAGTCCACTGCAAACCCCAGGCAAGTCAATTACAGCTTGGATTAAACGAGAAAATCTGACATCTTTCGATAGATGAAAATCAGCTCTTGGGCTTCTATGGAAGGAGTTTCATGGGCATGAATTGCAGGAATTACAAAATTTTGTTCTTACTGTGAAAGTGAACAGCAAAAACATCAATGACACAACCTGCTGCTTCATAAGATACCACCTTTACTGCCTCGGCATCTCTGAACTGCCCTTGATTGATGCTATATGGGACTTGGGTTTTTGAAAGTTAGGGGGTTATGTATTGGGGACATAGTATATGGTACTATACTTAATGGAAATCCCTATGAAAGGTATTTTCTAGTACTAATTACCCTAAAATGTATGTTTAGGGTTTCCTCATAGATGCTGTTCTGACATTACTCATTTTTCTAAAAAAGTCTAATGATAAGTAAGCTTAGGAAATAACAGAATAATAAAGTCTCCAATATTCATTTAATGTCTCATTTTGATAGCGAGAAAACAGACTGGATTTTCATTATCAAACATATTCATTGATTGTGCATTTGCTGATAATTGCAGATTTGACCTGGGAATACTTTTTAGTTTCTAAAGGATTGCTATTAAGATTCAGGGTTGGAGAGAACTCATTGACCTTGACTCCAAACCAAACTTCTCAGAAGTCCACGGAGCACACTGGCGCAGGGAGGGGAGGCTGCATGGGAGGTCTACCATAAAGGCTCAGATCTTTCTTATTAGAAGAAAGATCCATGATTTCAGTGACTGAGATCTAGAAACCTTTAGGAGCCAAAAGAGTCATCACCTAGTAATTTAGCATCAACTCTGTGGTTTAGTGGTGGTTCTTTTCATGTTTAAGAGGGAGAATTGTTCAAACAATATAGTTGGTTTGAAATCCATCCAGGACCAATGCAAACACCAAGTGGGCTGCCTAGAAACCACACATTGTTTCCTTCAGACAAAAGATAATGATGCACTAATGAGTTTTACCCTTTATTGCCCTCTCTGGAACACAGCCTCAGGAAGAAAACCCACAAAACAAAATTGTTAGTCCCAAAATTTACAATATTTTGCAATGACCCCTATCCTTTTTTCTTTAAGTGCTAGTACTAGTGTTGTTAAGTATTTGTGTTGTTTAACTCATAAATTCCAACCTCATATAATCTCAGAAGTGCCCTCCCAGAGAGAGAAAGGAAATGAGTAAATGAGGCAAAATAATAAAACCCTTGCTGATATAGAGTACCTCCAAGAAACTTAAAGCACTTCTGAGATATTATCTAATTCTAATGTATTTTGACCTCATTAAAGGGGGAAAGTAACAGGGATTAATATTTTAAGTTATGGAGAGGGAAAGTGAGGCAAAAAGAGGTTGGACTAGTAAGGTCCCTTTAATAAAAAACATTTAATAAATCAGCAGAACTCCGTGGAGGAAAAGTTAAAATTCTATTGATTGGACACGTGAGAGTATGATAAGGGTCGAGGGTTTATAGGATTCCCTGGAATCATGTTTGCTGTTGTTTCATTGAAGAACAAGCTGAATGGCACACTGCACGTCACTTACACTGAAATTACCCACAACCCCATACATTCACAGTCTGCACCCCACCCTAGCCCAGCTCCCGTCTGCTTCCTATGCGCTCGTGCACCGCAGTCTCCAAAAAGGTTTCTCCCTCCTCCTCTCATTCTCTCCTCATTGCTACTGAATGTGGCTTCCTTTTCAAACATCTCCATTGCCACGGCTCTTGTTAAGTTGACAGTGGCTTCCATATTACCAAATCCATGGGCCCTTTTTCTTTTACTCATCACCTAGTTGATCTCAATAGCAGTCCAAAGAGTTGATCGCTCCTTCCTCGAAACACCTGCATCACTTGACTTATGTGACACCAGTCCTTCCCCAGTGACCTTATTAACCTCTGGCTGTTCCTTCTCCATCGTCTTTGCTGGTTCTTCCTTCTCTGCATGACGCTGTAAGGCTGGGGGGCCCCAGAACTGTTTTGCTAGTCCTTGCCCTTCTCTGATGCCTGTTTAAATATGCTCATCTATGCCCTTGGCGTTAAGCATCCTCTCTCCCCCGTTGTGTGCTTCCCCGCTGCCCTCTCTCCTTTAGACTCGTATTAACAACGTATCTTTTCCACTTGGGTATCTGATAAACATCTCACGTAACACGGCCCAAATCGCATTCTTGATTTCTGCCCCAAACTTGCTCTTGCCCTAGTCATTCTTATTTCAAAATCTTTGCTTCACTTCCATATCTAATGGAATACGTGTGATGATTCTTAAGACATTTCTTTATATACAGTGTTTAAAACACGTAGGATCTCAGATGTTGTGTTGCTTTTGAAAGCAATGTACCAGAGAAGTAAGAACTATTAGCAAGGAGCAAAGTAATTGCGTTTCATTATTTAACATTCTTGTCATCAAAGCTCTCTGTCTATAAGTTATATAATAGAAAGCGCATGTACAAAAAGATCCAGAATCATCTACAGTGTGAATCTTTAGAAACTCTAGGGAGAGTTTCTCTGAGACTGGAAGATGGGGCAAAAATGTTCATTTCTAATAAATTCCCCAGTGATACTGATGTACTAGCCAGGGAACCACATTTTAAGAATCTTTGATCCAAACTAATCAGCAATTAATTGTGAAAAGAGGAAAAGGGGTCTTAATAGTAAAAAAAAATAGGAGTAAATGTCAATCTTAACTTCCATAATTATTCTACTAGACTGTTACTAAGTTATTTAGAAAAATCACTTTTAATATTTTATATTAATTATGTCTTTTGTCCCATTTGACTATCAAAACTTCTCTTTATTACTAAGTATTTATTAAGCACACATAAATGTTGCATACTGATGCTCTATTCACATGTTTCCTTTATTCGTCACTAGCAAATCCGTCTCCTGTGTGTTAGAGAACTTTCCCTGAATAATGTTTGCCCTTCACGGTTTCTCTGCATTGAAACAGTGACTGGGTCATCAAAAAATGTTATTATATTTAAAAATCACCCTGGCCAGTTTGGCTCAGCGGCTGAGCATCGACCTGTGGACCAGAGAGTCCCGGGTTCGGTTCCCACTAGGGGCACGTACCACAAAAAATAAAAAATAAAATAAATAAATAAATAGATAAATAAAAATCATTTGCCAGAGCAAATAAAAATTACAATTAAAACAGTTTTACACAGTGAACAGAGGAGATGTGAAGCTGACCAGTTTCTCACCTCGGCATTAACTCCACCCTCATCTCCTGCTGGCCCCTGGGCCTGGGCGGGAGTTTTGAACTGTTGGCTTCCTGGCTCCTTCTACTCACGGCTGCAGTAGGGACCTTGCCCATCATTCTTTGGACCAAAAACCCGTGGTTTCAAAAACAAATCCTGAAACCCATCAAATCTTAGACTCCAAAGGTCTCTTAGTGACAAAGTAATGTTATTTCTAGAGATCTAAATTAATATTCTACTCTACAATCAATATGTTTATATCAGTATTACTTACAAAGTTGAAAATTAGACACAACCCAGATAGAAGATAAGTGCACTGAACGCACATACGTGTTAGAAGAGGATCTAGTCATTGAAAATTAGTTCCATTTCTCCTTAATGCTTTCTGAACTCTATAGATTTTCAACAAAGAGTAAACAGAAGTTTTGTAACCAAAATTAAATTATTTTAAAGGTAAAAATATTAAGAGCCACCCCCTTTGTATTGAATTTATTGGGATGACACTGGTCAACAAAATTCTGCAGTTTCAGGTGCACAATTCCACCACACACCATCTGTAGACTGTATTGTGTTCACTACCCTGAGTCAAGTCTCTGTCCATCACCATTATCCCCCCATACATATCCTCCTCCACCTCCCTCCACCCGACCCCCACCCCCGGCGATCACCACACTGTTGTCCACGTCCATGAGCTTTTTCTTTTTGCTACCCACCCCCCAGCAAGTTAGCATGCTCTCCTTTTCTGAAAACAGAAAAGCAGGTTGCCCTGATCAGGTGGCTCAGCTGGTTGGAGCATCGTCCGGCTGTAGGTTTGATCGCTGGTCCGTGCGCACACAGGGAGGCAGCCCACGGATGTTTCTCACACGGATGTTCCTCTCTCTAAACATATCCTCAGGTGAGGATTAAAACAAAAATAAGAAAAGAAAAGCAAGTTATCTTGCATCATTCATAGTGCCACTTTCCACCCAGCATCCTTGGAGAATAGTCTCACAAGCCTTTATTTACACATTTCTCCTCTGAAAGGGGCATACTGTGATATGAATCAATCCACACACTTACTTTTTTGTTTTCGAAAACAGTATTTGATTTTTCTTGATTTAGCTTTTAACCATAAACTGAATTTTGTTTATAAAATAGTTTTACATTAAACTCTCTGCTATTCTTTTTTTAATCGAGACAAAATGCACCTAACACAAAACTATCCTTTTTAAAGGCATCACTTATGGCCTTTAGTACATTCGCAAAATGCACCCACCAGCTCAATCTAGTTCCGACACATTTTTATTTCCTCCAAAGGAAACCTTGTGCCCATGAAGGAGTAGTCAGTTCTCCATTCCTCCCTCCACTCCCAGCCTCCTTCTGTGCTGTCTCTATGGATTTACGTGTTCTAGATACCTTCGCTTGTTTAAAAAAATATGTTTTTTATTGATTTTTTAGAGAGAAAGGAAGAGAGAGAGATAGAAACATCGATGTGAATGAGACACGATTGGCTGCCTCCTGCACGCCCCCTACTGGGGATCGAGTCTGCAACCCGGGCATGTACCCTGACCTGGAATCAATGGGGACCTCTCAGTCCATGGGACAATGCTCAGTCCACTGAGCCACACGGGCCAGGCACCATGCACTTTTTAAAACAGCTTTAGCTGTTACTACATACATATTAAGTATGAATACTGCTCCCCAGCCCTCACCTGCTCTGATACAGCCCAGTTGAGGTTTAATTGTGACTTCTGCACAACAGCCTTTCAAATATTTGCTGGCTACTCTCAGGGATTATGCTCCTTCAACACCCTACCGCTACCATTGTGAGTGCCTTTGCCAAATACCTACGATTTTATTCATACTAAATATATAGAATTCCTTGGATGGCCCCCTTCATAACAGATACCCGCTATGATCCTCTTTAAATTTGTAAGCTCCGACTCCATGTGCATTGCCCGGGAGAGACGCCAACTCCTCCATAAGGGGAAGGAGAGAGGGGCAGGCAGGTCATGAGGATCAAATGACCTGGTCCCGGAGCAGGCCTCTGCCTCTACATGAATGCCCACCTACGTCACACCTGGCCGCGGGGGCCCGGTCCTGGCTCAGACGCTCTCCCCTGGGCCCTGGGTGTGGTCTCTCCCAACACTGCTCTCCACGGAGCAGTGGACACCAAGCACACCGGCTTGGGAAGAAAGACATCCTAAGTGGAAACACACATCACAATTCCTTGCAAGTCATTCCCTGCACATCTTCTCATGGCAAACAGCTAAAGAAGTCCTCTACTCCAAACACAGGGAAACTGCTCAAAGAGAGGAGTCTCTGACCCTAATTAATGAGGATATAATTAATGGGGTTTGCCTTGGCAGTGGACCAGAGCCCAGATTAGTCTATTTTAGACAAATAATGTAGACTCTGATTTTCAGAACATGAAGTGTTTACTAAATGCCATTTCTCAGGGTCCCACCCAAAGCCTGAAATCGATACGGAGTCCCGGGATCTGCATTTTAAACAAATTTTCAGCTGTGTCTCATTTGTCCTGAAGGTGGGGGAGCACTTATTAAAGAGCAGCAGTCCTGTGCTGAATTTGTTTTGAATATCAGTAATAGATATTGTTAATAGAACTTGCTCTATGGAAAAATGTGCCATTCTTGTGTTTGGAAGCACTAATATTAGAAAATCTTTGATAAGCTTGACTTAAGGTATAACTGGTTCTGTTTGATGTTAACAAGAAACATTCCCTACAAATACTTCAAAAGTTCAGTAGAAGTCCTCCTTATTTACATTATTTATAATTAGGCTGATCCAAGAAAAGATCTAAACAGAGTTATAAAAAGCAGAATGGACACCAAACATATCATGAGCACATGTGCACTCAGTAAATATTTGCTGCATGAATGGTACGCTTAAATTTGCTTTATTTGCCAAATAAAAGGCAAAGGAATGATTCCTAACCTCCCAGGCTTTTCCCTTCTCAAATATCAGTTATATTCTGGCTATTTGAATACTAGCAAATATAACATCTATAATGTCTCTGAAATATTAAATATTCATTCATTTATTCAATAAGTATTTATTAGTCATCGACTTGGTGCCAGGACCTGAACAAAGTTGCAGGGATATGGGGGGGATCAAAACAGGCGTGGTCTCCACTTGGATGGAGTTATCCATTGTAGAGGACTATTCGGTTAGGTATGTTGGCAGATGAACTATTTGAAAACCAAGGGAAATCTCAGAAAAAGTGTAGGGAACTTCAAATCCAGACATTCACTTGCCACTTGCCTCATGTTTAGCCTTTCAGGGTGATATTGCTGGGTTACTGATGCTGTAGTTCAGAAAGTCATTCGTACCCTCTTCAGTTATTCCATTTACCTCCCTCAGAGTGAATTCTTCCATATTTGGAAAGCAGTTACGGTTTATCCGCAATATTGCAAAGCATAATAAACATGACTTATTAAACATTACCTTCACGTCTTCCCCACTGCAGTCTTCTTTGCACCCCAGCACATCTCTGACAGTCCCCAGCCGAGAGTATCTCCATCAATCCGGTGGACACTTTTTAGGCTTTAACTCACCCGACTTCGTACCGCCTTGGCCTTCCCGCCCTTCCTCGGCCACCTCGGTAGATGTCCTTCCCTTACTGCCCTGAGAAGCTTGTCCCAGAGTTCCACTCTGCCCAGATCGCCCCTTAACTTTACCCCGCAGATCGTATTACCCCCCGTATCATTGCAGATCACTTCAGATCCACCCTCTGAGGCCCACCTTCTCCCAGACATGTGTTCTTCTCTTACGCCGGAGACTCCCCTGCCCGATGGCTTGCCCTCAGATGCTCTCAGTGAGAGAGGCCAGCCCCGCTCATCCCCACAGCCATTCCACCACGCCAGCGTGGGAAAGCCCGGACGTCTAAAACGTGTCCTTCTGTTGGCCCCTAGCGCAGGCCCAAGTCTTTCCGGATTACTCAGATGAACTCGTCTCCTACTTCCAGGACTAATGTCACTGTTGTTGCTCTCTCATTCCTGGCACGAAGTCAGTGTCTTACTCCTCGTGGCATCCCACGCCCAGGGAAGTGCGTGGAGCATGTGGAGTGAGGAGTCCACGAGGTCACGCTCACGTGCATTACCGGTACAGTGCTGCACATTATAGGCTCATAAATGGAGGCTAGTTTCTGTACTGGTGTTCATTTTTAATAATGGTTTTAGACACTTTGTTTAAGAAACTTTTTCTGCCCTGGCCAGTTTGGCTCAGCGGTTAGAGCGTCGGCCTGCAGTCCAGAGAGACCCGGGTTCAATTCCCACTAAGGGCATGTACCTTGGTTGCAATTTGTCCCCGGCCCTGGTTGGGTTGTGCTGGAGGCAGCTACTCGATGTCTCTTTCACATCGATGTTTCTCTCTCTCTCTCTCTCTCTCTCTCTCTCCCACTCTATCTGAATAAAAAATGGAAAAATGTCCTCGGGTAAGGATTAAAAAAAAAAGAAACTTTTCCATGACTCCATGTCCATTGGCATGTTCTAAGTTTCTTGGTTGTCTCTGGTTATGTTTGTTTTCTTTGGTCAAGAGCCTTGAGTTTGGCCTCTAATTTGTCTGAATTCAGCATCAGTTGTTGATAGTAGCTGACTTGAAAAAGCCGAGTGCATACGACTTAACACCAACTGAACCAGACCTCTTGCTTCAATTAAATTACTTATAAGGGACTTTCCAGGTCCCTGTGGACCCATTAGCCAACAGAGTGTTCTGAAAGCTGGCAGGAGGGACGGGTGCAGGATTCGAGCGACATGAGACTGTGACTAGGAGGAGAAAGCCTGAGCCCGATTCGCTTCTTCGCAACACGGACTGTGGTCGTCACATTTGTGCGCCTGGAGGAAGTCAGGGATGATTCCTCTTCTTGCCCAGTGTCATTAACAACATGTCCATGCTCACAAATAACATGATATAAGGGTATACTTCAATATTTTAGTGTGCTATTCTCTAAACATTGTTTTTTATTATTAAAAATTTTGTTTTCTTTATTGATTTTAGAGGGAGAGAGAGAGAGAGATAGAAACATGGATGAGAGAGAACATCAGTTGGCCGCCTCCTGCCTGCCCCCCACTGGGGATTTGGCCCACAACCTGGGCATGTGTCCTGAACAGGAATTGAACTGGCGACCTCTTGGTGCATGGGTCAGCACTCAACCGCTGAGCCACACTGGCCAGGCTCTAAACATTTTTAGTCCTAAATCTATACAACTTCTCACAGACTTTTATATTCACATCTAAAATTTGTCATGGATGTCATTTAAAGGATATTGCAAAGTTGATGTTTTCAATTAAAACGGTTTCAATATTCTTTTTAATATCATCAGAGGAATCTGAATACCATAGTAGCTAAATATCATGGCTGTTTTATGCCCACTGTTACACATTAAAAAAAAAAAACACATATAGAACAAATGGTGGCGGAGTGAATGGAAGCTACACAGACCATCTCCCAGGACCAAACTGCAATTACAATGAAAATAAAGACAAATCGTCAGGAAGGGGCAACCGAAAGGCAGCCTGGAGGAACACATAACCAGGGACATTGACTCAATCCTGGTAGGCTTGTGAGGACGTGAGAGGGGGCTGGGAGCCCACGGTCCGCAGCGGCCTGGGCTGGAACCAGTGGACTCTGCTGGAAGCTGCGCCCTGGGCTGTGTCCTGTGGCCTCGGCTGGGTGCTACGCCCTCCGCTTGGAGCTGGCAGCCTCGGTCACCCTTAGCTGGGAGCAGCACCCTCGGGTTAAATACCAGGGGGCTCCATGGCGCAGAGCCCGACAGAGGCTAAATTGGCAGCAGCTACTCACCTTGGGCTCCGGCAGACTGGACTGGAACTGTGTGGGGACATTCGGGTTTTGGAGGGCACTCAGAGCTTTTGCTGAGTGCAGCCAGGCAGGACTGTGGTCATCTTACTCCTACCCAGGGCCCTGGGGAGAGGTGGTGGCCCCTCCCTTGAAGATTCAACCCCACCTGGTAGCCATTGAAATGCTAACTGAGGCCCATTAACAACCAGCATCTGCCTCACCCTCAGGAAATCTTCTTACACTGAGCACCTGAGGGAGTTTTTCATTTTACTCAGAAACCAAGGTTCTTCAGGTGACTGCTACTAATAGCCTCCAGGCAAAAAAGCTAGAGGCTAACTACCATTGCCTCCGCTAGCAACTCTAACCAGGAAAGTTAAGACTTGACAGTGGTGTTTAAAGTGGGTCCTCCCTGCCTCATCCAAACACAGGAGAGGGAGCCACAAACAGCAGAACACCAACACCCTCAGGGAAAATTTGGCCGGCTCCAAAGCCCACTGTGATAGCCAAAATGGTGAAAAACAGAAACAAAAGCCAAATGAAAGAACAAGAGACCTCTACTGAAGATGAGATAAATGAGGTGCAGTTCAGCAAGTTAACAGAACTAGAATTCAGAGCCATGATCTTCAGGAAGCTCAACAGCATGTGTAAGGACATGAGCACCATGAGTAAAGACATAGAAATGTTGAAAATCAACCAGTTGGAAATTAAAAACCACCAAGAAGAAATGAAGAATGACATATCAGAAATAAAAAAACACATTGGAAAGTCTAAATAGCAGAGTAGAGGAAGCTGAGGTCCAGATCAGTGAATTAGAAGATAGGGTAGAAAAAATCAACCAATCAGAAAACCAAAAGCAAAAAAAAAAATTAAAAAACAGGAAAACAGCTTAAGAGAACTGTGGGACAACTGGAAACATAATAACATTTGCATCACAGGAGTCCCCGAAGGAGAAAATGAGCAAGGGTTAGAGAATATATTTGAAGAAATAGTGACAGAAAACTTCCCTAATTTGGTGAAGGAAGAAGGCATTCAAGTTCAAGAAGCACAGAGAGCCCCAAGTAAGAAGAACCCAAACAGGCCCACACCAGGACACATAGTAATCAAAGTGCCAAAAATTCAAGACAAAGAGAGAATCCTAAAAGCAGCAAGAGAGAAGCAACAGGTTACCTACAAAGGAAACCCCATAAGGCTCTCACCTGACTTATCAACAGAAACACTACAGGCCAGAAGGGAATGGCATGGGGTAATCAAGATCATGAAAAACAAGAATCTGAATCCAAGACTACTCTACCCAGCAATGCTATAATCAAAATAGAAGGTCACATAAAGAGCTTCACAGACAAAAAAAAAGGCTAAGGGAATACATTACCACCAAACCAGCACAGGAAGAAATGTTAAAAGGACTGCTGTAATTAGCAGAAATAGGAAGAAAAATAGAACCACACTAAACAAAAATGGCAATAAATAAGTACATATCAATAATCACCTTAAATGTAAATGGATTGAATGCTCCCATAAGAAGACACAGAGTAGCTGATTGGGTAAGAAAGCATGACTCATCTATATGTTGTTTACAAGAGACCCACCTCACAACAAAAGACTCACATAGGTTGAAAGTGAAGGGATGGAAAAAAATCTTCCAAGCAAACGGAAAGGAAAAAAAAGCTGGGGTAGCAATACTCATATCTGATAAAATAGATTTCAAAATGAAGGCCATAACTAGAGACAAAGAAGGCCACTACATAATATTGAAAAGATCTATCCAACAGGAAGATATAACCTTGATAAACATATATGCACCCAATATAGGAGCACCAAAATATATTAAAAATCTTCTGGAGGACTTCAAAGGAGAAATCGATAGCAATACAATTATAGCAGGGGACTTCAACACACTGCTGACATTACTGGATAGATCCTCTAGACAAAAAATTAGCAAGGAAACAGAGACTCTAAATGAAGCACTAGACCAAATGGATTTATTAGATATCTACAGAGAATTACACCCCAAAACTACAGAATTCACATTCTTCTCAAGTGCACATGGGACATTCTCAAAGATAGACCACATGTTAGGGCACAAACTAAGTCTCTACAAGTTCAAGAAGACTGAAATCATATCAAGCATCTTCTCAGATCACAATGGCATGAAACTAGAACTCAATTGCAACAAGAACATGCAAAGACATTTGAACACATGGAAGTTAAATAGCATGTTATTAAACAATGAATGGGTTAGCAAGGAGATCAAGGAAGAAATTAAAAACTTTCTGGAAACCAATGAAAATGAAGACACAACAACACAAAATCTATGAGATGCAGTGAAAGCAGTTCTGAGAGGGAAGTTCATAGCACTACAGGCCTACCTCAAAAAACAAAAAAACCTCTAATAGACTACCTAACCTCACAACTTAAAGAACTAGAGAGCAAACAAAAAGAAAACCCCAGAGCAAGTAGAAGGAAGGAAATAGTAAGGATCAGAGCAGAAATAAATGACATAGAGTCCAAAAAAACAATGCAAAGGATCAATGAAACAAAGAGATGGTTTTTCGAAAAGATAAACAAGATTGATGGACTCTTAGCTAGACTCACCAAAAAACAAAGAGAGAGAACCCAAATACACAAAATCAGAAATGAAAGAGGAGAAGTAACAACTGACACCACAGAAATAAAAAGATCGTTAACAACTACTATGAACAGTTATATGGCAACAAATTCGACAATCTAAGCGAAGTGGACAAATTTCTAGAAACACATAGTCTCCCAAAACTGGATCAGGAAAAGATAGAAAACTTGAACAGACCAATAACAACAGAAGAAATTGAAGATGTAATCAAGACTCTCCCAGCAAACAAAAGCCCAGGCCCGAATGGCTTCACGGGGGAGTTTTACCGAACATTCAAAGAAGAACTAATACCCATTTTCCTAAAACTATTTCAAAAAATTCAAGAAGATGGAAGACTTTCAAACTCATTTTATGAAGCCAGCATAATTCTAATTCCAAAAACAGAAAAAGACACAACAAAGAAAGAAAACTACAGGCCAATATCCCTGATGAACATAGATGCCAAAATCCTGAACAAAATACTAGCAAATCAGATCCAGCAATACACCAAAAAAATCATCCACCATGACCAAGTGAGATTCATCCTAGGGATGCAAGGCTGGTACAATATTCGCAAATCAATAAACGTGATACACCACATAAATAAAATGAAGAATAAAAACCACATGGTCATATCAATAGATGCTGAAAAAGCATTCGACAAAATCCAGCATCCATTTCTGATAAAAACGCTCAGCAATGTGGGAATAGAGGGATCATATCTAGACATAATAAAGGCCATATATGAAAGACCTACAGCCAACATCATACTCAATGGGCAAAAACTAAAAGCATTTCCCTTAAGAAGAGGAACAAGACAAGGATGCCCACTTTCACCACTCTTATTTAACATAGTACTGGAAGTCTTAGCCACAGCAATTAGACAGGAAGAAAAAATAAAAGGGACCCAAATTGGAAAGGAGGAAGTGAAACTGTCATTATTTGCAGATGACATGATACTATACCTAGAAAACCCCACAGACTCCATCAAAAAATTTATCCATCAAAAAATTTACTAGATTTAATAAATGAATTTGGAAAAGTAGCAGGATACAATATTAACATCAAGAAATCAATGGCATTCATGAAATAAAGGACCTATTTGCAGAAAACTACAGGTCATTGAAAAAAGAATTAGAGGAAGATATAAAAAAGTGGAAGCACATACCCTGTTCATGGATTGGAAGAATTAACATCATTAAAATGCCCATACTACCCAAAGCAATCTATAGATTCAATGCAATCCCCATCAAAATACCAACAACATACTTCACAGAATTAGAACAAGTACTGCAAAAGTTTATATAGAACCAAAAAAGACCTTGAATAGCCACAGCAATCTTGAAAAAAAAGAACAAAGTTGGAGGAATCACATTACCAGATTTCAGGTTATACTACAAAGTCATTGTAATCAAAACAGCCTGGTACTGGCACAAGAACAGGCATATAGACCAGTGGAACAGAACAGAGAACCCAGAAATGGACCCAAGGCAATATGCTCAATTAATATTTGACAAAGGTGGCAAGAGCATACAGTGGAATAAGGACAGCCTCTTTAATAAATGGTGTTGGGAAAATTGGACAGCTACATGCAGAAAAATGAAACTACACCATCAACTTACACCATACACAAGAATAAACTCAAAATGGATAAAAGACTTAAATGTGACTTATGAATTCATAAAAATCCTAGAAGAAACTGTAAGCAACAAAATTTCAGACATCATATGGAGCAGAATTTTCACTGATGCATCACCTAAGGCAACAAAGGAGAAAATGAACACATGGGACTACATCAAATTCAAAAGCCTCTGCACCGCGAAAGATACAATCATCAAAATGGAAAGGCTACCCACTGTATGGGAGAGCATAATTGCCAATGATGTATCAGATAAGGGGTTAATTTCCAATATGTATAGAGTGCTCATACAACTCAACAAAAGGAAGGCAAAGAACCCAATTAAAAAATGGGCAGAGGAACTAAATAGACTCCTCTCCAAACAGGACATACAAATGGCCATAAGACATATGAAGAAATGCTCATCATCACTAATCATCAGAAAGATGCAAATTAAAACAACTTGGTGTCACCTCACACCTGTCAGAATGGCTGCCATCAAGAAAACATCAAACAACAAGTGTTGACGAGGGTGTGGAGAAAAGGGGACTCTAGTACACTGCTGGTGGGAATGCAGACTGGTGCAGCCACTATGGAAAACAATATGGTGTTACCTCAAAAAATTAAAAATTGAACTTCCATTTGACCCAGTGATCCCACTTCTAGGAATATACCTTAAGAAGCCCGAAACACCAATCAGAAAGAATATATGTACCCCCATGTTTGTAGCAGCACTATTTACAATAGCTAAGATCTGGAAACAGCTCAAGTGTCCATCAGTAGACAAATGGATAAAAAAGCAGTGGTACATATACACAATGGAGTACTACGCAGCTGTAAGAAAGAGAGATCTCTTATCCTTTGAGACAACATGGAGGGACCTGGAAAATATTATCCTAAGCGAAACAAGCCAAACAGAGAAAGACAAGTATCATATGATCTCACTTATTTGTGGAATATAATGAACATAACAGTCTGAGGAATGGGGTAGTCCCAGAAACGTGGAAGTAGGGTACAGACTGACAATCCCCAGAAGAGGGGGTGATGGGAGAGAGATAAACCACAGAACTTATATGCATGTATGCATGGACAATGGACATGGACAACAAAGCTGGGGCAGGGCAGGGGGGAAGGGGGAGGAGGGTATGGGGGGGGGAGGAGATACATCTGTAACAAAAATAAATTATTAAAAAAATAAATTAAAAAACATATAGATATAATTCTTTAAATAAAAATTTACATTACTTTACCTTCAATTCATATTTCACTGTAATTCTTCCCAAGGAATTTTTCCAAACGTAATAGTTTTTATGTTTGAAAATCTTTTTTTTCACTCTTTATTTTCTGTGACAAAAAGTATGTACATACATTTTAATTGTAATTCTGTCACCATAAACCTTTAAGTATTTAATTTTTTCCTGTGGATTAATTACTCAATAGACTAAAGAATAGTATTTGATCGAAATACTATAAATAAGTTGCAAATAATTAAATACAAAAAAGGTAAATGTCAATTATTTACCTCTCTTGAAGAGATGCCTAATACAGGGAGGTTTTTGGTTGTTGTTTATGTTTTCATAAATGAATACTACTTTTTGCCAGGAAGAGAAGATTCAGCAAAAATTTCTACTGTCTACGTGTGCATGTTTGTATGACTTATGTGTGTAGATATAAGTACTATACATGCATATAATATATTCTAAAGAATCTCTTTTCTTAATCACTCCAGCAACTCTTCTTGGTAAATGGTCTTCAAATTGGCATACGAACAGTTCTGTTAATACAGGAAAACTTTCCTAGGATTAAATCTTTAAGGGTAGTTTTAGAGGAATCAATATCAAATCCTTAGCTTCCATTTGTTCTTTTTCTGCCAAGAGATCTGCCCGAGAAGGTGCCTCCCAGGCAGGCTGTGCCTTCCTGACCCTTTCAGTATGTCCTTCCTCCTCTTGACAAGAGAAAGGGATTTCCCAGCCAACCTACCTGTGTGCATTACCTGCGGTATAACCAAGGTCAATGGCACCAACCCAAAGGACAGTTCTAAACATTGGTGTTCTCACTGAAAAGCAAATGACTAATCAATAAATCCTTTTTCAAGTTAGATTGTTTCCAATCATTTGCTTTAAATCAAAATCGAAGGAGGCTCTAATTAAACTGTGAGCTGATATATCGCTGAATGTAACTTTTTATGATGATCACTGTCATTTTTTTACACTAGTAAGTCTGAACATTATTTTTAAAATGGAGACATTTGTTACTATTAAAAAACACATTTGTATTACATTCTGTTTCTGTGAACGTATTTCTTTAGTACACAGTTAAATCAATGTCTCACCAACAAAATGAAGCTTTCAGTTGCTTTCCATGTGCTGGATACTGCAAAGATTTGACTGTTATCTCTTGGTGGTTGCCAATATAGCCTTAGTCATCAAATCCTTGCAAAACCACAATCAAAACCCAGAACTGTAATTTCTCCTGACATGTCTCTGCTCCTTACATCTTCGCGGTCACAGTGCACCTTGCCCATTCCTAAACCAATCGCATTCAAGAAGAGTGGAATAACCAATTGTCTTGGACCAGCCAGCTTTCTACTCCATCCTATGTAGGCGGGACTATGAAGAAATTGCACTCCAATACTTGAACAAAATTATTTTTTCTAATAATGGTTTATTATTATTACTTTTTTTAAGTTTCCCAAAAAAGAATTATTAAATTCATTAGGGTGACATTGGTTAAATAAAATTATATAGGCTTCAGGTGTACAGTTCTATAATATATCACTTGTATGTGGTACATCTACATAATGGAATACTACTCAGTCATAAAAAGAAGGGAAAAAAGACATGCTTCTTTGACAAGGAACAACGTGAACATTGGCTCTCAGGCAGTGAATTCAGGCCTGCCTTAACTCTCAGCTCTCTGGTTGGGGTGTAAGGGTAAATGTTGTGCTGTTCATTGAGACAGAAACTGTCAGACGAGGAGGTGATGAGAAAGTACGACGAGATCTGGAACACAGAGAATTTGGAGAGCCCCCAGGGCATCCTGAGTGTGTTCAGTAGGCAGTGAGGCGTAGGGTCTGGGGATCACAAGCAGATTGATGCTGGAATGTGAGGAAAGAGAAAAAAGGTTATGGAAACATTCTTGGGGAACACTCATCTTGTACAGAAAGCCAGGGAAAGAAATAGAAAGAGTGAAAGGAAGAAAGAAAAGAATGCTTTGGTCATGAACCCCGAGGAAGGAAGGGGGGCCCAGGTTGCCAGGCCGCACTGGTAGCAGTCAGGGTTCCTAGGCAGCCCGCAGCGGAAACAAGTGGCTGGGGGGGGGGCGGGGGGGGGACAATCTGTGGAGTGCGTGGGCAGGATGTTTCGACCAACCAGGGCCGGGGACAAACTGCACCCGAGGTACGTGCCCTTAGCAGGAACTGAACCCGGGTCTCTGTGGACCGCAGGCCAACGCTCCAACCGCTGAGCCAAACCAGCCAGGGCGCTCAAAGCACTTTAGATGAGCCTCTCTAATTGTTATGTACACATAGACAGAAACCTATGCCCTGCTCTCGGGAGAGTGGAAGCTGCCGTTTTCAAATGGCTCCACACCAGGCTGCCCCTGGGGAGGGCGAGCGAGGGGACCGGGGACTGAGGAGTGTGGCCACTGTGCATGGTGGATCCCTGGAGCAACAGCCTAGAGTCTTCCTGTGAAAACAAACCAAACAAAAGGCTCTGCCTGATGACTGCCGACAACATCACTGGCTATAAAACCCTCCGTGGATCATTCATAATTCCTTCCTTCCTTCCAAGTAAAACCCTTTTGCAGAGGGGACCCGGGAGGAGCCTGGACGTGAGTCACAGAAGGTCACGAGATGGCCAGCACCGGGCTCGGAATCCATGTTCTCACTCCTATTCCCCGTGGCCCTGCTCGGGGGTAAAGCAGCCCTGCGTGTAATCTCACGGATTTCAAAGAGGTCCCATCCAGCTTCGTATTTACCTCCGTGCTGTGCTGCCATTTCGACTCAATGGTACATGTCGCAGGCTGAGCTTGTCCCAACAGTTTCTTCAAAGATTAAGAACTCGGATTACAAATTCCGAAACGATACACTTGCCATCTAGAAGTCAAAGTAAGTAATGACAGCATGACTTCCTCTGTGGTTGTAAACCTCTTTAAAAAATAAAATCTAATTTTTCCAGATGAAAATAAACTTCTCCTGAAACTAACGACAGGCAGTGTTGTACTCGGGCAGTGTCCCATGGAAAAGTCAGCGAGTCCCTTTGCATTTTGAACTCCCGAGTGGGATGCCCTGATTCTTCTGCTGTGAAGTCGCGAGCTACTTCCTATTCTTCTCACGACAGTTCGGAAGATTTACACTTAGAGCTTCTTATTTTTTCTTTCCTACTATTTTAATGTCTCTCTTTCATTTCCAGTAAGTTATCATCATTCCTTTTCAGTGTACCACTGCATTTGAGCTTGGTGATCAACTCCCTTGTAATCAGAGAGATACAAATAAAAATAAGAAGAAGATACCATTCCAAATGTTTCAGATCAGCAAAAAACTATGCACCTGGGGACACCGAGTGTTTGCAAAGTATGGGCAGCATCGGGGTCACACGTGGCCCAGGGGAAAGAAACTTGGCAAAACGTAGCCAAGCTCATGTTGCACATGCCCTGTGACCCAGCGTCCTACTGCGTGGTGTCACCTCTAGGAAACCCGAACAGATGGGCATAGACGTAGATGTGCAGGGCAGCAACCACTGGCCATAGTGAAAGTGTGGACGCAATGAACGGTCCCTCAGTAAGGCAAACACATGCAGTGTGCTTTAATATTCACAGTGGAGATGGATGGACTCCTTCTAACAATGTCCACGTGTGTACAATCTCAGAGACCTAGTTCCGAGTTAAAAATCTGCAAAAGAAGAACATGGCACTATTTACCTGAAGGTAACACACCCTCACACACAAAACACAAGAAGTAAGCGTGGGAAACATCAGCAGGAACCACATGTACCAACTTCAGGAGGCTGGTCATCACAGCGAGGACAGGCGAAGGAAGGAAGGGCGAAAGCTTAGCTTTACCTGGATTGTTTCATTTCTTTCAAACTAGAAGGAGATTGCAAAATGAAGATGGGAAATACTGAAGTGTTTTCATCTTGGTGGTGGGTACATAGGGTCTGTTATATGCTCTGTCTTGCTCTATGTTGGAAATGTTTCCTAATTAGCGATTTTAAAATTCAAAGCGACTTTTCTAGCAGAAGGGCCCGACTAAAGGAGTCGAACTGGAAAGTGACTAGATTGGACAGGAAAAGTTTGTGGGAGGATCCGGCACAATTTTTCTGTAAAGGGCCAGAGGGTAAATATTTTTCACTTGGTGTGCAACCTGGTCTCTGTCCCCAGTTTTCACCTTGCAACAAAAAAGCAGCCATAAACAAAATGGAAATGGCCGGGTGTGGCTGTGCTCAATACAACTTGATCTACAAAAACAGACCGGTGTTGCTTGGAGCCTGTAGGTCAGAGTTTGCACAGATTATAGTTGCTAAAGGTGAGTGGCTTTATCAGACAAGCAATCATAGGCTAAGAGGATGATCCAGAGGCTAACACACATCCACACTGAGACGGGGAGCTAACCTGCCCCTCTCAGCCTAAGCATGCAAGTCATGAATGAAGTACCTGAGGTTCTAGTAGTAAAATTCCTAAAAATCATCTCTGAACTCTTGACATTGTTGGGGGTTTTGTTTGGAGTTTTTCTTTGATTTTGATTCTGTTTTCACTTGGGGTGTGGGAAACGTTTACCCCAGGTGTGTCTGCTGATAATCAGCCCTGGGTACTCCCCTGCAACCTTCCAAAGATGCTCTAGAATCCTTAGATCACAGAACATGTTTGAGCCCCATCCCAGTCACCACTCACGCACAGCTCAGTGCTGCCTTGACCTGAAAATCTCAAACTCAGCAAGATCACTAGAGTGAGTTCATCGGCTCGGTTGTACCCTCAGCCTTTGCTCACCGATGTAGACATTTTGGGCTGCTGTCTACAAGGGCCAGGCTGCAGGGCGTTCAGTGAAGGGGAAGTGCTCCCACTTCAATCTATGCACAGCCTACACTGACCAACCCAGTCTGCCCAGCCCATCGGCATGTGTTGGGCTCAGTCCTGGCAACGTTTGCAAATTCACAGCATTGTGAGGCCATAAAGACGGTTAATAAACCCAGCAGGGTTTATGTCCAAGTTTTTTCTGATACAGCCCAAACACAAGATATGAGGGTAAAATGAAGTATCTATTTGTTGTCGTTACTGGCAGTGTGGCAGCATTCTTGAGATGTGAATTGGATGCCAACCATTTCTCTGAGTAGCAGTGTGATTCAGGGCACGGCAGGACTCCGATCAGGTTCTTGTGGGGCCACTGACATGCACCTGGATGGCTAGTGAGCCAAAGAAAGAAGCATGTACTTTCTCTCCCAGGTGAGCCCCGCACAGCTGACAACTCAAGAGCTTTAGTGTCCTTCAAGTAAAGAGGACACAGCCTAACAGTCACTGCGGCACAAGACCCCTTGCCTGTCCTAACACGGAGATTCCAGTCCCTTGGCAACCCCACTGTTGTGTGAAGAACAGAAACAGGAGGTAGGGAAGGAGAGAAGAGTCTCCTTGGCCCCTCTCATCCAACTTCCATCAGCCTCTTTCCAGGTCCCGAGAATGGGTGGTTTGCTTTTCTTAGGTTCTTGTGAGGCATAACTTCTAAGGATGATGGCCAGATGTTCTGAAATCGTTTTTAAAGAGTTCAGAGAATGTATGTTGTTAATCACCAGATCTGATCCTGGTGACGGAGAGTTTTTGCCCCAAATCGATCTGAGTACGTTTTAGCTCTGTTCTCCCTGACAACACCTAGGACCTGCTGAGTGAAAGTATGCATTTTTGAACCTATCAAAGCCTCATGTGAAGCTGTTACTGGAACGAGGAGCTGAGGAGCAGGCTGACTCTGTAAATCTTTCCTGGCGGGGACTTGCAAATTTTTGGTTGTGTTTACTCAGAACGTTAATAATTTCAGAAATTACTAAAATGGAACCGACATACTTTCTTTTTAAGAGACTATTGAGATCACAAATCATCCTGCAAATATAAGAAGCTCTGTGAGCAGAGTAGGTCCAATACCCGAGGCCATGAGCCTGCTGGCAGAGTGGCCGTTTGCATGTGACATTTCATGTGTGGAACTAAGAAGGCATGAGAACAGCCCTTTAAAAACTTGGCCTTAAAATTTCAATCATTGTGTTGGACCAAATGTTTCTGAAAAAGAAAAGCTTCCTTTTTCCCTCCAGTTCTCAATCTTTTGACTTCCCTTGCCCATGTCACCTCCATTCACCTCACTCCTGCGCTTTGGGGAATGGCAACACCTGCAGGAATCCTGTGTGGATCGGAGAGATGCTTCCTGAGCATCTCCTGCTCCCGCTCCAAGAAGAACTGATGCTCTTCCTCTGGACCTCCCTACCCCCTGGGCTCACTGGTGCCCGTGGGAATCACCGGAAGCATTTCTTTAAAATATAGATCGTAAACTCCACCCCAGCTGTGTTGACTCAGCATGTTCTGGGGTGGAGCGCAGGAATTCACAGGCTAAGACATCCCAGGGGATGCAGATGCCACACTGCATCCAGGGTCACTACACTGTGCCCGTGTAACTGTCACACTGCCAGCTGCATGCCTTCCCGTCTTCCGAATCGCAAGCTTGTTGAGGACAGTGCACACATGGTGTTCATATTTCATTCGCTCATTTACTGAATTCCTGTGTACCAGGGACTGATCTAAACGCGGGGCCACAGCAGTGAATAAAACTGGGGTCCTCTGTCTTGGACCTTGCATTCCAGTCAGTGGGGGAAGTCAGAGAATACAAAAAGGAAAAAAAATCATTAAATACAAAACGAACAAAGCAGGGAAGGAGAGTGAATGCCAGGGTTGTGGTGAAGTTACTAAGGCCTCACTAGGAGGTGATAATTGAGCAAAGAGTCGACTGCAGCAGAAGCCATATGGAGGGGGGACATGTAATACTGGGGGAAGGCAACATAAGGCTCTGCAGCAGAAGAATGCTAGGCACACTCTAGGACAGAAACGTCGTCAGTGTGCACAAGGAGGTGATAAGGCCCCGTGAGATAAGTATGGGGCAGGCAGAGCCTGCAAGGGCTCATCTAACCCTGGGAGAACTTAGTCTCCGAGGGAGGTACCAGAATTTTCAAGGCTTATCACAGTGCTTGCTCTAGATTAAATACTCAACAAATACTTGATGAAGGCATCATCCGCTGGTGACATGCAAAAGCCTCTTGTGTCTTAGACTAGTAACAGTGACACAGAAATATTTCAGCTTAGATGTTTCTATACTGCACATTACATCTCTAGAAGTTGTTTATTTTATAACTGGAAGTCTCTACTTTTTGACCATCTACCAAGCTATCTATCTAGCTCAGATATTTTAAGACAAGTATTTTTAACAGAGACATGGACCCAAATATACTGGCTGAGTGATCTTAGAAAGTTATATAGCTTCTCAGTGCCTCGGTTTCCTCATCCATAAAATAAGGGAAATAATAATACTCATTTCAAAGAACACTGATAATTAACTATGTTTATACATGAAAGGAAACTGCAAGAGTGTCTGATATATTTCAAGCACCAATACATATTAACTATTATCAATAGCATGAATATATTTAAGACATCTGTAATAATGCAAGAAGTTTAATGCATTTAATATTAAAGTCTAGTCCTTATATATGCTTATTCCTGCTGTATATACTATAATTAATACACATTAGATAACTATACAATGCCTTCTCTATATAAATTTACATGCCATTCTGGGGTGTACATGTTAAAGAGTCTCATGCAGTTCTGTGAGCGGTAAAATGCACAGAGAGGGAATGACTAAATGTAAATACGATGGTGATGATGATGATGATGATGATGGATAAAAATGATAAGGAGATAAGAATCATCTCTGTTGTGGGGTATTGCTGTCCCTTGAGGTTATAAATGACAATACAATCATAAAAACTATGACTTAAACTCTGAAGGAGTCCATTTGTCAGACTGGTTTGCTTCCTATAAGACATGGGTTAGAGTAAGAATATTTTCTCTCTTGGTCCCTCCGTGAAGTATTTGCTGGACTTGTGTCATGGTTGCCTAACACAGAGACCAAGGAACAATCCATTCATGTGGTCCCACTGCATGGGCCTAAGTCCGTTTTCATACAGCTGTGGACATTTCTTAATTCACAACTGGGAAGTCGTTTCCACCGCAAGAATCAAATTCATGACTCATTGGAATTACTTGAGTATCTTTTTGCAGATGTTAAATGTTATTTATTAGATAGAGGCCAACAGCAAATGTTAATTTCCCTCATCTCTGTCTATTTCTCATTGTTATACTCATTCCTCGAAACTTGTACACCATGCTCACCTTTGCTTTGCCTTGTATTACTTCTCCTGGTCATGTCCATGCCTCATGGTTCATTGTGATGGCTCTGGAGACAGTTGCCTGGCTCTGAATCCTGGACCATAACCTAGTGGGCAAATTCGGCACCTTCTGTGGATCTCAGTTTCCTTCAACACAAAGTAGGGATAATAAATAATGTCTCCTTCAACTTAAGGCTGCTTTGAGGATCACATGGGATCTCAGGACAGCATTTACTGAATCACAGTGAATGTTGCGGAGTAACTGTGGCTGGTACTTGGGCAAATGCGCTTGAGCTAGTTTTGATAGCCGTTGCTTTGTGATTCTCCTGTAGCTGTTCAACGAGTTTTCTGACTGCATTACTATTTCGTTCACATCCTTGCCTTCGGAGCAGTATTTCGGATTTCTCCATTGCTGTCTGTAAGTGGACCACTAACCACTTCTCACCACCAGCTGCCCCTGGGCATCCAGCCCCCCCCCCCCCCCCGCCCCCAATTCCTCCTGATCGAACCATAAAACATTCAAAGGAAGACGATGCCGCACGCCCTCGCCCGTCCCAGCCCTCCCCTCTAACTGTCTTCTCGTTGCAGGGATGTTCTGGAAGCTTTCCCTGTCCTTGCTCCTGGGGGCTGTGCTGGTGAAGGAGGTGGAGGCCAGGAAGAGCCGGCCGGCGGGAGCCATCCCCTCGCCTTACAAGGAGGGCAGCAGCAACAACTCGGAGAGATGGCAGCACCAGATCAAGGAGGTGCTGGCCTCCAGCCAGGAGGCCCTGGTGGTCACCGAGCGCAAGTACCTGAAGAGTGACTGGTGCAAGACGCAGCCGCTGCGGCAGACGGTGAGCGAGGACGGCTGTCGCAGCCGCACGGTGCTCAACCGCTTCTGCTACGGCCAGTGCAACTCCTTCTACATCCCGCGCCACGTGAGGAAGGGGGAGGAGTCCTTCCAGTCCTGCGCCTTCTGCAAGCCCCAGCGCGTCGCCTCGGTCCTCGTGGAGCTCGAGTGCCCCGGGCTGGACCCCCCCTTCCGACTCAAAAAGATCCAGAAGGTGAAGCAGTGCCGGTGCATGTCGGTGAGCCTGAGCGACTCGGACAAGCAGTGAGCCCGGCCGCCGCCCCGCACTGCCCGGCGCCTGTGTCCCCGTCCTCCCAACGCACCCGCTGCCCCGCGCCCCTGGGCCGCAGGCACGCGCTCGGGCCGCTGGTGTCCTGGTCACGAGCGCGGGCCACAGGGGAGCTGTTCTGCGGTCCTGCGACCCTGGGCCTCGCACGTGCCTCCAGACCAGGCCGTGTGGCAGGCCCCAAGGAAGATGCTGGGAAAGCAGCGCCCAGCAGCCGGAGAGGCATCGATGTTTCCACCGTGTGGAAAGGGGAGGTGGCCCCGGCGTCGCCCTGCGCCGCAGCTCGGCCCTGCCTGGGCGGTGTGGAGGGTGCGCACCCTGCAGAGCAGCCCCCACCCCCGCGGCTGCCCATCCCGGCGAGCGTCCCTGCAGGGACCCCAGGGCTGGCTTCTCCGCGGAGCTGTCCCTGCAGGGGCCCCAGGGCTGGCTTCTCCGCGGAGCTGTCCCTGCAGGGACCCCAGGGCTGGCTTCTCCGCGGGCTGCGGCTTCGGGGCCGGGCGGCAAGAGGCTGCCCGCAGACGGGGAGGTTACTCCGACACCAAGAAGACGGCTTGGGTGCCAACGGGGCCTCCCCGGGGACTTCACTCACAGCAGGCCACACTCTCCCGGTCCCCAGCCGCCACCAACTTCCTCACGTCCCCCACCCCCACTCACGGACTAAAGAACTCTGGTGTGCATGCAACTAGAATATTATTACACACAAAGGTCTCCATATTAGCGCCGGTTTTATAACTGACCTATATTGTAAAGAGCTGTTAAAAAGTATTATAGACCTGTCCTTGTATTGTTTCACGGGTTGTGACTCGAGCTTTGCAGCAGCTTTCTGAGTAAGGACCAGAGCAGAGGATGACCTGCCCAGAGAGGGTTGACTCGGACACATGCCTGGCAGGGTCGCTGACATGCACCTGTTCTTAGGTTAGGAAGGGAGACATGGGAGGAGTTGCGATTTCACATTGAAGAGTATTTCGCTGAAGGTAGTAGGGCAGGAACCGGGTGGGATGGGCGGGTGTCGGGAGGCGGAGACATTGGGAAGTTGTTACCCTGAGACTCAGAAGCCCCTATAATATTTAATATGCATGTGGAGGGAGCAGGTGTACTAGTCCACCGCCTTGGCACTGAGCAAAAACTATTTCCTGTTAAAAGAGAGAGAGATTTAAAAATACCAGGAGCCGGGTCACTTTGTGGTGTAGGAGGAAATAAATAAAGGACACAAGATATCACATGGAAATTAGTTGAACTCTCCTACAGAAAGCAATGGACTTCAAAAGAATAAGGGGCCGCATCAAGTCAGCTTTCATTTTGATACTGAAATGTCGAGGTTTCCATGTTGCGGTCTCTTGCTATAAGGAAGTTGATATAGTTGCATTCCCTGCAAAATTCTTACTTTGCTCAATGGCCCCACCAGAAGGCTCCCTGTGAGTCATGTTTATGGAATCTGATGAATGGGAAAGAGATTCCAATCTGATCGGTGGGAATGAGCACACTCGGGAAGGTTTTCATCGACCCAGAGAGCAAGGACTCAGGTGGGGTGTGGCGAGTCGGGCATCCCCATCTCTGCTCTGAAGGGTTCATGTCTGTCCCTTGTGTGTCGCCGTGAGACCTGAGCAGGATGTGCAGTTTTAAAGGGTTCAGAAATGGGCATAGACAGTACTGAGTCAGGAAATCTGGATTTAGTGGAAAACCTCAAGTCAGACTAAGGCAGAACAGGCAGCACTAAAACTGTGAGGGAAGGAGGTCCGCGTGATTGTAACAGAGGCCAGTGCACAGGAGTAAGGGGAGCGGAGGGCAGTCTTGGCCATCTGCAAAGCCACCCCTGTCACTTCACGAACACAGAACCCAAGCAGACAGGGGGGGATTAAGCCATGAACTCACCGAGCACAAACACGAGCTCACCCTTCGAACCCGGCGTGGGAAAAGCAAAGGAAGTGGTATGATATGCTGCAGGGGAAGCTCCTTCCGGGGGTTCTTGTCTGTACAAAGTTTACCTTATAATGGCTCAAATTGTATTTAATTGTGTTTTTTTGTTGTTGTTTATAAATGAAGAAAAGCTATAAGTATAATGTAATTATTTTATAGGTGTACTATTAAATTATAGAATAAATAAAGATGCTCTAGGATTATATGTGATCTTGGTGTGATGTGCCATGAAAGAGAAATTCTGAACTTGATTCAAGGGGCAGCATAGAAACCCTGTGCATTACGACGACTTCTGTCCAGCCAGGGTGAGTTGAACTCCTAGCCTATGTCAGGTGATTGATTGTCCTGGGGGCCTGGCATCTTCAAAGAGAATCCAAGTCAGGCATCCAAAGAGCGGAGGTGATGGGGATGGTTCTCAACCCTGGTCTGGGGAGTTTCCAGACTCTCACAGATCCCAACAGCTGAAGACAGGATTCTTAACCCATTGTCCTGTGTTCTCGGAAAAAAAACACCGAGGAGGAGGCCCTGAGAAGCTGCTGCAGAGAGAAGTCTGCTGTCCCCCTGGTCGCCCCTCCAGCTGCCAGAGTGCCGCCCTCGCTTCCTCCACAAGCCAGAACTTGTCCTGAGTTTTGTACATTGTCACGTTCACTTTGCACAAGTTTCGGCATTTCTTAATTTAAATACTTCGGTTTTACAGTGGCTCAGTTTCTCTGCAAATTGACTTATCTGCCATTCAAGAAACCTAACTACCAATAAAACAATGAAAACCTTAATGAAAGTGCATATGGTTGATTTACTGTTTGGATTTAAAATGAATTTAACTTAATTTCATAGTAAATACTTCATCTTAGTTTATTAAATGGGACCCAACACTCCACTTAAATGAGATTAAGATATTCCAATTCACAGTGTTTCTGAAGTCGGATGATTGATTTTTTTCCTTTTTTGTTTTATTTTGTTTTTTTATCCTCACCCAAGACATTTTTGCATCCATCTTCAGATAGAGCAGGAGGGAGAGAGGGAGGAAGAGAGAGAGAGAAACTTCGATGTGAGAGACACATCGACTGGCTGCCACCCACACGACCCCAACCAGGGTCGAAGACAAACTGCAACCCAGGTATGTGCCCTTGACTAGAATCTAACCCACAACACTTCGGTCCATGGGCCAACACTTCAACCACTGAGCCAAACAGGCCGGGGCCCTGAGCCTTTTTTTTGTTTTTTAAATCTCTTCAACAAACCCATGCCACTTGGAACTGGGTACTCACTTGCAAACTCTTTGTGGTCATGCTACCCCTCAAAACTCTTAAGCAAGCCGGGGGGCCCCCACCAGCATCTCATCTCAGTGTACACCTGGGGAAACATTAGCAGTGCCCTGCCGCAGGAGCCCGAGGCCCTCCTGGCAACCAGCTGGGGAGGGATCCACCTCCAGACCCTTTCTTAGGATATACTTTCTTGGACCACTCCTAGAGCTGCCTCTGTTAGACTGGTTTCCCACACTCTGAGGCAAAACCTTGCGTGCGGAAGATTTATCGGGGCGTGATCTGAGAACACAGGCCCGCAGGAAGCGAGGGAAGGAGGGCTGTGTGGCAGAAAAGCAAATTGGTTGGAACTGAGGCATCCTCTGATCCCCTGTGGCGTCCTGACGTTGGGATGGCAGTATCAGAGTTGTCCCGAAAGGAAGCAAGAATAGGCTTTCTTATCCATCATCTAGCCACTGGCTTCAGGAAATCCCGGGGAGCGGTAAGTGGCGTCCTCCACTGAGGGCAACTCTTACGGAGAGACGGAGAGACGCAGTTGTGAACCACCAGCAGCTAGTCTTGGGGGGGGGGGGCAGTGGGTGGGGTGAGACGAGATGGGCGCATCAGCTCTGGGTGGGGCACCGTGACATCCACCTTAGCATGTGTGTTGGGGGTGGGGGAGTGGAGTTGGGAGGCTGGAGGAGAGAGAGAGTCAAGAATGTGATTTTTGGAAAGAGAGGCAAAGGAAGTTCCATTTGATTTTATAGGAAAGAAAAAAATTGCTGACAAATTTGACTAGGATTTTTCTAGTCACAATATGCAGGCTGATGGGAGGGAACCGAGTCCATATCAATAGCCCAGCTCAATGGCTCTTGAAAGAGTTTAGCCTGCAGATGAAGGCCAGACAAGGTAGTAGAATTAGATCAGAACGGAAGAGACAGGTATGCAAAACAGTTGCCGAATTTGGTGACGAAAGAGGAGAGTGTTCGCGACAGAGGTGGGGAGCCCAGGAAGAGAGGACCTGGAATTAGAAGGTGGGTTTTCCTAGATGTAGCTGCTGGATAGGGAAATAATCTGAATGAACCATCTCAGTTGAAGAAAAGGACTGGAATTCAAGAAGCTCACCTGTAGAAACAGATTGAGAAGCAAAAATATGCCCTGGCCGGTTTGGCTCAGCGGTTGGAGCATCAGCCTGCGGACCAGAGAGTCCCAGGTTCGGTTCCCGCTAAGGGCACGTACCAAAAAAATTAATAAATAAATAAAAATCACTTGAAAAAAAAAAAAAGAAGCAAAAATATTATGACTAAACCCATGAACATAGATGAGATTTCCGAAAGACGACAAGAGGAGGGAACAGAAGACCAACTAACCTTAGACACTGCTCCTCAAATAGAATAGAAAGAAGAGAAATGTGTGACATTGGTCAGGCAACGTCTGCCTACCTACTGAGATAGAAAATGGGGCCTTGGGATCCTTTATTTACTGACCTCCTTCTGTTCCTATACGTTGCTTCCGACCCATCCCACCTTCCAAGCCTCTCTCTGCTCTGTGCATGGTGCTGTTTCTTTCTGAAGAGTCCTAATGGCCCGAGCCCTGCCCCCAACTCCAATTCCCCAAGGGAAGGAGAGTGTGCTGAATAAACTAGGCACATGTCAAGTCTTCCTAACTACCACTTCCGCCCTTAAAGTTCTGCTGCAAGGACATTCTGCACCTAACAGGACCAGAGCTTTGAAGAAGGATGCAATAGCTAATGTGGGGGAGGGGGCACTGGATGCCAAAGTATAAACTGGGTGTCTAACGAAGGCTAGAAACTTAACATGCTATGTTTGAAAGTTCAGCGAAGACGTCTGAGCCTTATCCAAATATTTACATTTGTAGTTTTATGGGGTTTTTGTTTGTTTGTTTGTTTTTGTGGTGGTATATGCATAGTTTTAAATTTTTATTTCAGTTGAGGAGCTGAAGAGCATACAACTTGTGTTACCGTAGGCACCACGTGTCTGTTTTCCCAGGTGCCAGAAGGCGCTCTGTGGCTGGGGTCTATTTCTGGGTGTGTTCTGGAACTTTGCAAGCTAAATATTAAAATACTCGATTCTCACTGTTTGCTTGAAAAAATAAGCTCCCTAATTTAAGGATCTACTGGCAAGTTATAGACAGCACATACAAAGTGAAATTTATGGATAGGAGCTAAGCATTGCGGGGCCCAGCTTAAGATGAATTGATCCCATCACAGTATCACTTACTCTGACGTGGTTTAAACGTCTGCCAGTTCAGACTCCAAAAGCCTAAAACCAACAGAAAAATCTCCTTGTGGATTAGCCTGGAAGGTGTGGGTTGGTCAAGTGATCCAGCGCATGGAATAGAAATTATTGTTAATCTCTGGAAAACTTTACAGTACATGATAGAATTATAGCCATAAATTAGAAATATTTACATAAAGTCAATGAGGGCAGTATGAAATCACTCCAAAATTGAGGTGCAGCGGGCTTTGCATAAGGATTACTAAAACAGGGCAATGTGAAATCAGAGGCCCGATGTTACTATAACAATCAGACCACCAGAGGAGAAAATGTGTCCAGTGGCCTACAGACCACCCTGACTTTTTTTTTTTATTTCTGCAACAGACAAGCAGGGTTGCCCGCCGCCCCCCTTACAGAGCTCCGTAGTGGTCTAGCGTGAGAACTGCCCTGGTCGCCCTGACAGACCCGCTCCAGTAACGTGCCAGCGTCATGAACCACCCAGGGCGTATTGTCTCCTTGATTCAACATACCTGATCGCAGAGGTGTCATCTGATATTTGAAATGAGGTACATTCCAAACGGTTAATTATCAAACATTTCTATAGTGACTTATTTTTTCCAAATTGCACAAAATGCAAACGCACCAGAGGAAATAGCAGCGAAGAAAGTCTTTCTCTCACTTACTCCGTGGCCACAGCTTCCCTTCCCCAGAAGCAACTGGTCCCAGCAGTTCCCTGTGAGCGCCTCCCTCTGAGATACTCGTTCCTGTCTGCCCTCGGTCATCACAGGGTCCCCATGTTTACACACAGAGGAGTGCATGGCACACCTGCTTTGCTGCTACTTTTTTTTTTTTTTTACACAAAAATGACAAAGATACAAGTGTTTTGTTTTTTTTATGGATTCCTCCCTTAAAATGTTGTACATCTTCTTCTTCATCTTTTTTTTTTTTTTGGTACATGCCCTCGCCGCTAGGGTCTAGCGGGAACTGAACCCGGGACTCTCTGGTCTGCAGGCTGACACTCCAACTGCAGAGCCAAACCGGTCAGGGCAAATGTTGTACATCTTTTATATCAATACATAAAGTACCCCTTATTCCTTCTTTTTAAAAGCCTGACCATAGCCTCATTATTTAGAAGTTTCTGGTATTTTATTGTCACACACGCATATTGTCACTTTCCAATGATTTTAATACATAGCTGTGACAGTTTATTTTTCTACTGTTTTCCCCCCAAGACCTTCATGACTGTTCTTGTTTATTTATCTCTATGCATGAACTTTAAAGTCAGCTTCTATAGATCTCCCAACCTCCCGAATAAAACATATTCTATTGGTGTCATCTCAACTGCATTAAGTTTATAGATTTATTTTGGGATTACTGCCACTGTTGGTGACAAGTCTTTTTATTTTTTTGTATCTCCCAATTGTTTTTTTTTTTTTATCCTCACCGGAGGACATTTTTCCATTTTTTGTTCAGGTAGAGTGGGAGGGAGAGAGAGGAACAGAGAGAAACATCGATGTGAAAGGAACACATCGAGTGGCTGCCACTCGCACAACCGACCAGGGCCGGGGACAAACTGCAACCGAGGTACGTGCCCTTAGCGGGAACCGAACCCGGGTCTCTCAGGACCGCAGGCCGACGCTCTAACCGCCGAGCCAAACCAGCCAGGGCTCTCCCAATTGTTTTTACACAGATCTTATACATTTCTTATTAAATGTATTTTATGCTATTCATTATTTTGAGCTGCTATTTTAAGTGGAAACTTTTCTCAGTTATATTTTCTAACTGGACATTTGTATACACAAAAGTTCTTAATTTCTGATTATTAATCTTTTACATAGTCAATTTACCACATTCCGTTATTGTCACAAATCATTTTTGGTCCACTGTTTTCTGCTTTCTGAGTATATAACCTAATAAACAGAAAGTAGCAATGATTTCACCCCTCCATTTGAATTATATACCATTTCTGTCAGGACAGTGACAGTTAGCGATGGTGACAGTGGACTCCCCGGTCTTGTTTCTGATTTTACTGAAAATGTTTCTGATGCTCCCCTCTGCTCCAGGCACGATATGTCCTTGTTAAGGACATATTCATATTATTCAGACTTTTTCAACAAAGTTGACAGTGATTCACTCGAATGATTCTTTAGCAGTTGGAGGAAATCACAGAATTCCTCTCCACATATGAGTATTTTTAAGTCAACACATCATGATAGGCAAGGCCAAATGCATGTGATCATGCTGGCATTCCAGGAGGAAGTCCCACTTTTCCAAGGTCCTTGGGGTGTTTGCAATATCTCGCTTGGTGTTTTTGCAGTGCTATTTGTAGATGAGTTGGTCTTCAGTAGTCTTTTCAGAATCTTCTTTGCTGGTTTGGTAGCAGGCTCCGCTCAGCAGTTACTTGCACGGGGCTGTGTTAGGGAGAGGCCGGGGCTGTGTTTCAGTCTAGCAAATACTCCAGTAGCAAGTATGGGGTGGAGAACGTGACCTTCTGCTACTCCAATTCGGATTTCCTCAACCTTTGTGTACATTGATAGACGTCTTCCTGAAAATCTGATTCGTCTGTCTGATTTCTCTCTTAGGTCTCCTACCTGTTTTTTAAAAAAATAAGCCCCGTACAGGGAAGCTTCTAATCGCTACTGATGTGCAAGGTCTGTTATGGCAAACACTGGATTTCGTGATAGGAGCAAAGGGTATGACCTCACCTTGCAAAAGCAGACCCCCGACTTTTTCTGAGATCTGCCTCCATGAAGATCCTCCCTCTGCCTCCTCCCAGACACACACAGTTGGAGGACGGTTCATACATTTTGTGGTTTGAGTGTTTGATACCTCTAATTTTAATCAAAGATGGAGTTTGCGCATTTTTGTTCTTTGCTGCTTTGGGGATGATTTCTGAGAAGAGAAGGCCTAAATGCTCCTTGTATCACACCGTTTTCAAACATCAAACCTCTTCCTATTGCTTTTGATTACATAATTGAAGATGTATTTCATGGGAAACAAAACCCCCAAAATATAGCCTTCAAAAGTCTGAGTTCACTAATTGGCTGGGAAGTGGAAATGTTAATGACAAGCTGGGGTAATACAAAGAAGGGTTGCATAGGATTTCCAGAGCTTGTTAGTAACAATTCCTTTTCTTCCCCAAGTCCTGCTACCTACCATCCACAGTCCTTTTTTTTAAACTACACTTTGTTTTGTTTTGTTTTTCCTTACTTTTCTGGCTGCTAATTGAATTGATGTTTTTCTTTCAAATTCCCTCTTTGCTTCTAATTATTTCCATTCTATTAAAGAACACTCTTAACATTTTAACTAATATTTAATTTTGTATTTTTGTAACAAAGCCTAACCATATTCAATAACACTGTCTTTTTTCCTTATAGCAGTTAAAGCCTACATAGCACATATGTGTAGAGAGACCAGAGTCTGTACGTGGACACTACTGATTTTGGAGGTTTTCTTGGCATAACAGCATCCCTTGCAATCTCAAAGGCATTCTGATTTGAAGAATAAATTATTGGCCACCCACTTAAAATGTCATAGCATCCGACATTATTTTACAAAATATTTTGTTTGTCTTTCCTACTAGAATGTATGTCACGAGGACCAGACATTTTTCTGTTTGTCCATTACTTCTAAAGGCTACAATAGTTTCTTAGCCTTTAACTACAGTAGTTACATATTAACCAATCTATATCCATTTTCTAAATTAAATATATAATTAAATCCGTAGTGCGCTTGAATTATTCCCTAAACTTCTCTCATCTTGTTATCACCTAAAAATTTAGTCTGCTTTGTAAACCCAAACGTAAGTTAGAGTTGTTATTGTTTACAAACTAGAGTTGATTTCTCTCACCAATTTCTGTGTCTTCTGTCATTTCTTATATTTCCAACCTTCTGCTTTGTCTTCATTTTTTTTTCCTTGTTGAAGTATGCACTTGAGCAAATCTTTCAGTGAGGTTTTTGGGTTATAAACTCTTTTCGTTTTCATATGTCTAAACATACATATCTCTCTTTCTAGGTGAATGATACATGAACTAGGTATAACAGTCTTAATTCATTGTGGGTGTTTTTTTCTTACACAATTTGAAGCGACTACTGACTATTTGCTAACATAATGTTGCTGAAGACAAATCTGCCCTCAGTATCATTACCATTCCATTGGAGGTGACACATCTTGTCTTTCTGGGGTTTTGAAATTTTGTCTTTACCTGGCTAGAGTTTCACTTTGACTTTTCTAGGTGCAAATTTATTGATATTTATCCCTCCTGGTACTTGTTATATATTTTCAAGCACAAGATTCATGGCTTTTTTCAATTCTAGAAATTCTTTCTTTAAGCAATTCTTTGTCTTCACCATTTCCTCAGTTCCTTCTTATGAGATGCCCCTCAAACTGGAATCTCTCAGTCTATTGCATTTAACTTCTTTTACACATTTAAAAATATTTTCTCTCTCTGTGACATGATTTCAGTGAATTTCTTAACACTGTTTTCCAAATCACTAATGGTCTCTTACTTACTTTATGTCCATCTAGAATTGTATGTTTATATCTATTTTTTCTGTTTCAATGTTTACATACTTTAAACTCTTTGCAGGTGTTTAAGTATTACTATTAAATCACTTAAATTTTGCCGTATTGTTTCCATTTTTAAAGGTGAGTTCATTTTTATTTATTGAGTTGATTTATTTTTCCTTATTGACAAAATTTCTTCATGTGCTTTGGGAATTGTGTTTTGCAGACTTGTCTTGAGTGGGTGGACATAACCCTTCTCACCTTCTCTCTCTAGGTCTAGTCATTTTCTGTTGTTTCTACTTATTTCCAGTCTAGAACCAGTTTTTATTTTTTTGGTGGCACTGGGCTCCGAGTGTCAGTGATACTGGAGAGATTGCAGGTGTGCACATGGGGGCAGTTTGCTCTGCTGAGCTTTCTCTACTTTCTCCTGCCAGCCAATGCTGCTTGTTGCATATCCGAAGGCAGCCAGTGAAGCTACTTTTAGTTGCCTCTCACTGGTAGGTAAGCCCCACTCTAGTCTCACATCTGTGGTAGTGAACGTGGCTTGGTTTCCCTCCATAAATGAGGCATGAATTGTTCCCATTACCCTGTAGAGAGGTTCCTCCCTCTTTTCTCTCTTCCCTTACTGATTGGTTCTCTAGTTATTCTACTAGTTGATGGGCAATTAGTGTTAAAACCTCTAGCTGTGAATGTGCAATTATTTCTTTCTTAATTATATCAATTTTTATTTCATTTATTTTAAAGCTGTTATCAATACTTATATATTTATGAGCATGTAGATCTGTGTTTGTAGCTCTTTGAGTACAAAGCATAATCTTGCCTTTTAAAATAGTCTAATAATCTCTGCCTTTTACATGTTTAGTCCATTTACACGTAAAAAAATTATTGATAGGGTTATGTTTATCTTGCTGTTTGTCTTTAGTCTTGTCTAATTGTGCTGTCCCTAATCCTCCTTTCTTGACTTCTTTTGAATTATTCAAATATCTTTTGGATTCCATTTTATTTATCTATTGACTTTTAGTTCTTCTTCTTCTTCTTCCTCCCCTCCTCCTCCTCCTCCTCCTCCTCCTCCTCCTCCTCTTTCTTCTTCTTCTTCTTCTTCTTCTTCTTCTTCTTCTTCTTCTTCTTCTTCTTCTTCTTCTTCTTCTTCTTCTTCTTCTTCTTCCCTCACTAGAGTACATGTTCATTGAT
Source organism: Molossus molossus (assembly GCF_014108415.1). Lineage (NCBI taxonomy): Eukaryota > Metazoa > Chordata > Mammalia > Chiroptera > Molossidae > Molossus > Molossus molossus. The sequence goes on along the minus strand of NW_023425359.1, from coordinate 8,976,076 downwards.
TTTTAGAGACAGGGGAAGGAAGGGGGAGAGAGAGAGAGAAACATTGATGTGAGAGAAACACTGATCTGTTGCCTCCTGCACATGCCCCAACTGGGGCCAGAGATCAAACCCACAACCTGGTATGTGCCCTGAGTGGGAATTAAACCTATGACCTTTCAGTGTATGGGATGTCACACCTACCACCTGAGCCACACAGGTCAGGGCAGCTATACATTTTTCCCTTTTTAGAGACTGCAGTAAGGGTTAGACTACACACTGTTAGAGTATGTGTCCTTAATTTCTCACAGTCTATTTAGAGTCAATATGCTACCGAGTCATGAAAATGTAGAAATTTTGCAATCTCTTTCCTGACACTATGCCATCTTTATAATTGTCTTCTGCATTACTTTTGTATAGATCATAAATTCTTCAGAATAAAATTACATATATATTTTTTGCTTTAAACTGTCAGTGCTTAAAAAAAAATAAAATAAAAAGAACTAGCCCTTTATATTTTCCTAGATATCTGCCATTTCCAGTGCCTTTTATTCCTTCCTGAAGACCTGTGTTTTCCTTGGTGTCATTAGCCTTCTACTTGAAAAACTTGCTGTAACATTCTTGTAGTACATACAGGTCCGCTAGTTACAACCACTCGGTCTTCTTATATACGCAAATATCTTTCTTCTACCTTTCTTATTTATTTGCACAGGACAGAATTCTGGTGGACAGAGTCCCTCCTCTCCTAGGACTTGAAAGATATCGTCTGGCCAAGAAGACTGCCGGTTTGGGGATTTTAGCTGCTTAGGGTAACACCATTATTGAAGAGCGCCCTCAGGCCCCAGACCAATCTCGGCTTGCCCCACTGCCTGTTCTCCTACAATCGGCCTACTTCGTTAACTCTCCAGGACCATCAAGTTGCTTTTCCACTGTTCAGAATGTAGAGTTACTATCTGTGGGAAGGTCGGTCTCTTAGAAGCTTACTCAGCCACACCAGGAGTGAAACTCCAGAACTCACGTTTTAAAAAACTCTTTCTACATTGCTTCCCTAGAGCAGAATTTTAAATAGAATATGGAATAAGTCAATTTGTTAAATATATTTTCAATACTTATTATTACAATAACAGGTGTCTGAAGGGCGATAAGGCATCAGCGGAGTTTCTATCTAAAGCGCTGTCTACTTTGACTTCTGTAATATTAGTTCTTTGTGATTCTCAGCTTTTAATTCCCTGATTCATCTTCCTGAGGTTACTTTTGTGACCTCTCTACTTCTGTGTCTCTTTAAGCATTGGTTTCAACCCAACCACAACCAGTGTGTTGTTTTTCAATTGATTTCTGCTTGCGTAGGCAGTTTCAAAAACCTCCTTGATTTCAACTACCACCTGAATGCAGGTGGCTCTTACGTGGAAATTTCCAGAACTGAACCTCTTGTATGAATCCCTGATCAATATCGTCCTTCTGCTAGAAATAGTCAACTGGATGTTCGGCATACACTGTGGACTCTTCGCTCCCTTGAACTCCTGAACGTCTTCCTTCTCTTCCTCCGTTTACCTTTTCACCAAGTAATAAATCTTTGTTGAGTCTTTCTACCATTACACATTTAATACTGAGAGCAACTGTGTCCTTCTGGATTTGAGTACTAACAGATTATATATTTATAACCACAAAACTAATATCAGACACCGATAAGAGCTACGGAGAAAATGATGCTCATTAAGGAGATAAAGACCTGGGGCTTGCTTTTCTCAGTAGGCTTATCAGAGACAGTTTCTCAGAAGTTCTGATATTTATAAAGAAATGTGGCTGAAGTGTGTCCACTGTACCACTTTTGTCAATACGTGGAGTCCCTCTGCCCCACATAACCTAGTCAAGAAACCACACTGTCAGCTTAAATTCAATCTGCTTTGTTTCTCACATCTAAAGATTCAAGAAATCCCCTTATATATTTTATCTCCTTTCTTCAGCTGCAAGTTTCCTTCTCTACTAGTAATGTCTCAGGTAATTCCCATTTTTTCCTTTGAATTACAATGGACTCTTTAAAGATCTCTGACATCCAGGCTTATACTCCTCCACTCTGTCCTCAGCAATGGTACCGGAGTGGGCTTTATTAATGAAAACCGGATTCTGTTACAACTTAAAATAATTCATTATCTTCACAATCTACTGCATAAAGTTTCTTATTAATGAAGTCTTCAATGATCTGGCCCCAGCTCATCTACCCTCACCACTTACTCTACCTTAGTACCCGTCTCCTATAACGTGTGTAGAGCTCATTCTTCTGCAGGCGTGTGGGCTATTTTCATCCATTTTCCATGTTCTTTGCTCATCTGCTACCTTTCTTAGAAAGGTCTCATCATCCCCTTCCCATTACACATTTGAAAAATTTTTGTTGTTGTTGATCCTCACCCGAGAATATTTTTCCATTGATTTTTAGATAGAGTAGAAGGGAGGCAGGGAGGGAGTGGGGGAGAAGGAGAAACATTGTTGTGAGAGAGACACACTGATTGGTTGCCTCCCACGGGACCCCAACAGGGGTCAAGGATCAAACCTGTAACCCATGTACACGCCCTTGAATGGGAATCGAACCTGTGACCCTTTGGTCTGCCGGCCAACACTCTAACCACTGAGCCAAATTGGCCGGGGCCACTTGGCAAACTTTTAAGACTGCGTTTCAGACAAGCTCTTAGGTGGTCAATGCCGCTGCTCCACAGACCTACCGTGAGTAACAAAATAAAAACCAAAATAAAATTGCATTCGTTTCTACCACAAAACCCCTTTCCTTGTCTCTAAGCAACATCTTTCCCCATTCTTCCTTCTTTGTGCTCTGTTTCCTCCATCTGACCTGAACTAGTGACAACTCCTAAAGGAAACGATGCTTTCTGTGGGCATGTGAGGACAAAATCTCCCCTTGTGATTGCTCTTCTCTTCCTTCACTCGTCTAACCCCTGCTCGATCCCTCGAGATTTAGCTTTTTATACTTTCTGAACTGGACATTACAATGAAGTGTAATTATTGCTTTACACTCTTTTCATTCCCGACTTGATCTTAAGTTCTTTGATAGCATTTCGTTCTTTTCCTGTTTAAATGTGTAGTTATTAGCACTATGCCTTGGCAGAAAGTAGATGGTGCGCCAGTGTGCGAGTGATGGAAAAGTGATTATTATTGATGTTATATTGAAAAATTAGATCTAAATGCAAAGCTTATGTATAAAAAAAAAAGAAAAAAGAAACTTTCCACGTGTCTCTATTAGCATCATGCTTAGTTTCCAGCACATACGGTGGGTATAGATCCATCTCTCTGCCCTATAATGTTTCCTTTGTCTTATCTTTCAATTGCCCTTCACCACTTACTTAATCTGTAACAAATAAATGTCTGCATCTAATTTCTACAAGATTTCTAAAACATTAATATGTTGTTGTTCATAAGTGGAAAATACTTTTTTCTTAAAATTGCATTAGGAAAACTTCAACCTTTTTCAAAACATGTTTTGATGTAGCACGATGATTATTTTATCTCTAAAAACAGGCATTCATCAAATACTTAGCTACTAACAACTGTTAAACCCAAAATAAGAACTTTTAAAAATCTTCACACACAGACGGTCTAACTTATTCTCCTCCCAGTTTTAAATATGATGCTTCATTTTGTAAGTCTCCTTAGGCAACATGCACACAATAGACACAGAACTCTTTTATTACTCATTTTATTTTCATATAAATTAACATCCTAAAAAATTGAAATAGAAACACTAAATACAGTATTGCACATAGAGATCTTTGTTAAATGCCCTATATTTTTCATTGAAGAATATTAATATACACATTGGAGGGTGTGAAGGAGACGAGAAGACTACAAACTACAACCAAAAACCCCGCCTACTGTTTCTCTGCACTTAAATGACAAACTCAAAGGCAAGAGACCGTAATTTACATAAATACAAATTTAGTGAGGAGTCAGAATAGTCTCTTTTTAAGTTGCTTTCCGTAATTGATTTGCAATAGCAATAAATTCTCCCTTTTATCTACAACCGTAACCCTCAACAAATATCATTAAAATAATTTTTACAAACCACACCTGTTCATGTTAGACAAAAACCATCACAATGCATCATAAGCTGACTTCAAGTACTTTCAGAAGAGTAGGAGATTTATTTTTTCCCCTTCCACATAAAATAAAATTATTTCCTAGGCCCCTTCAGATAATGAATCATTGCATACTCATTTTACAGCTTTTAATCACCTGCCGTAACACACAGAGACAGCCCCAATTATGTCAAAATACTCTGCCAAAAATTTTTAATTAACAACTTCTAGGTAGATGACAATCCAACAATTAGTCACATTTGGTAATTTTATGAGCATTATTTATTTAAATTCCTTCAAAACATTGAGTCATATTTTCTTTGTGAAAGGCAATGGCTGAGTGAGAGAGAGGCGTATCTTTAGTTTTCTTCCCTTCTGCTACAGATTAGCTTTATGTAGAGTCTCCAAGGACAGTCTGATAAAAGCCCTCAATTAAGAAACCTCTGATCCTGCCCATAGCAAGTAATTTATAAGAGAGGGGTTTCCGTTTGCTATATTTTTCATTGTCTTATGAGTAAAAATATGAGAATCTTCTTTCACAAATATATATCGATGGAGAGTAACTCAAAGAGTTGGGAAAGCCTTGATTATGATATATAAATGGTACTTAAATTTTAGAATAGAAAATGTACATGGAGACATGAAACATACAATTCACTAGAAATGACATCTTAACCAGGACCCTAAGTGTAGTAATGCGGAGTACTGCTTGTCAGTAGAAAGGAGTTTGCTGTATAGGGAACATTCTCACAAGAGTGTATTTTAGGTTACCGTGTCCCATGTTCACAATTAACGCAGATACTGCCTCCTATACACACTGTTCTGGGCTATCAGTAGAAACCATAAACTGTTACAAAGAGAAAAGGTGTCAAGCTCCCCACTGGTCTAGTGCTTTTGCATTTTATGTGAATGTACAGTAAAATCCAACCATCAGCGAACTGTCTAGAAAACACAAAGGTTATGCAAGAGGTCAAGAAGAAAAATGGTCAAAATGATGGAGTTCCGTTCCGGCCTTTGGGTCAGCTGGATGCTGAGTGAGTGGTTGAGAGAAACTCATTTTCATTCCGCTGTTCTTCGTTCAGGTTTTCATGCTTATCTTCGCTTTCTGAAAAGAAGTGCACCAGATAAAAGTTATAGTTAGAAACGAGAAGTTAAAAAAATGTATGGAGTTCAGAGCAGCCCAAACAAGACCTTTTCGTCTGGATCACACTCTCCGGGAAAGGTTAAAGACCAACCCGCCCATAAAGGAAAAAATGTAGAAGTAGAATATAGTTCATCTTTCAGAATTTTCACCAAGATAAACCACTAAGTATTTTTGGAGGGAAAAGGGGTTTATGAAATTTAATTTCTAATTGATGTCAAAGATTGCCAACTCGACTTTTCCTTCTCAGTTTTATGCACGCAAACATTAATGTGAAAATTGAACTGGCTGTTTCATTTCTATCCTTACAACAGCGTGAGTAAGGTTAACTACAAAATAATTATTCCTCATTCAATACACTTTAAATTTGTACTTTTATCAAAAAGGACAACAAATTAAACCATAATATAATAGTTGCCATTAGTTAAAAAATACAGAGCAATTGAACAAGAAATATATTATTTTTTATTCTTTGCATTTGGTTATTTATTTAGGTAGCTAGCTAGCTAGTTATTGTGCTTAGTTAATAGCTCAAAGCACTCATTATCATGCCATCCTGTCTTTTTTAAACTTTAATTTTCAATTACAGTTGACATTCAATATTATATTATATTAGTAGCAGGTGTACAGCATAGTGTTTAGACAATCGCATAATTTATGAAGTGTTCCCCTGATATTTCGAGCATCCATCGGCACCATACGTAGTTATTACAATATCATTGACAGTATTTCCTACACTGTACTTTACATCTCTGTGACAATTTTGTAACTACCAATTTTTACTTATTAATCCCTTCACCTTTTTCACCCAGCCCCTCAACCCTCCTCCCTTCTGGTAACCTTCAGGTCTGCTCTCTGTACCTGTGAGTCAGTTTCTCCTTTGTTTGTTCATTTACTTTGTTCTTTAGATTCTACATATAAGTGAAATCATATGGTATTTGTCTTTCTCTGTCTGACTTATTTCACTAAGCATAATACCCCCAGGTCCATCCATGTTGTCACAAATAGTAAGATTTAATTCTTTTTTTATGGCCAAGTAATATTCCATTGTAAATATGCACCATAGATTTTTTTTATCCAGTCTTCTATTGATGGGCACTGGTGTTGCTTCTACATATCCTGGCTAGTTTGGCTAATGCTATATTTTTCAAATTAGTGTTTTGGATTTCTTTGGATATATACCTAGAACTAGAATTACCAGGTCATAAGATAGTTCTATTTTTAATTTTTGAGGAACCTCCATAATGTTTTCCATAGTGGCTATACCAATTTTCAATCCTAACAGTGTACAAGGATTATCTCCACATCCTTGCCAATACTTGTTTGTTGACTTACTGATGATAACCATTCTGACAGATATCAGGTGATATTCTGAGTGTGGTTTTAATCACATTTCTTTGATGATTAGTGACACTGAGTATCTTTTTATATGTCTATTGGCCATCTGTATGTCCTTTTAGGAGAAATGTTTAGTCAGTTCCTCTGCCCATTTTTTAATTGGATTGTTTATTTTGTTGGTGCTGAGTTGGAAGAGCTCTTTATAGATTTTGGATATTATCCCCTCATCAGATATAACAATGGTGAATATTCTCTCCTAGTCAGTATATTTCTTTTTCCTTTTGTTGATGGTTTCCTTCGCTGTGCAAAAACTTGCTAGTTTAATGTAGTCCCATTTATTTATTTATTTATTTATTTATTTATTTATTTATTTTCTTTTGTTTCCCTTGCCCAGGGAAATACATCAGAAAAAAATACTGCTAAGAGAAACGTGGGATTTTATTGCCTGTGTTTTTTTCTAGGCATGGTTCCAAGTCTTACATTTAAGTCTTTAATCAATTTTGAGTGTATTCTTGTGCATGGTGTAAAACAGTGGTCTATTTTCTACTTTGTTTTTTAGATGTCTCTCTCCAATTTTCCCAACACCACATATTGAAGAGACTGTATATTCCTGACTCCTTTATCATAGATTCATTGACCATATAGGTGTGGTTTTATTTCTGGGCTCTCTACTGTGTTCCATTGATTTGTATGTCTGTTTTCATGTCATTACCATGTTGTTTTGATTATTAGAGCCTTGTAGTATAATTTGATATTGAATAGCATGGTGCCTCGAAGTTTGTTTCTTCTTTCTCAAGATTGCTGTAGCTATTTGAAGTCTTTTGTAGTTCCATATAAATTTTAAAATTATTTTTTCTAGTTCTTTGAAAAATGTCATTGGTATCTTGATAAGAATCACATTTAATCTATAAATTGCTTTGGGTAGCATGGACATTGTAACAATGTTAATTCTTCCTACCCATGAACACAGTATATGTTTCCATTTTATTTGTATCTTTTTCAATTTTTTTCTTCAGTGTCTTACAATTTTCTGAGTACAGGTCTTTTTTCTTCTTGGTTACATTTATTCCTAGGTTTCTTTGTTTTGTTTTGTTTTTGATGCAATTGTAAATGGGACTGTTTTCTTTTCTTGTCTTTTTTCTTTTCTTTTTAATCCTCACCCAAGGATATTTTTCCATTGATTTTTTAGATAGAGTGGAAGAAAGGGAGGGAGGGAGAGAGAGAGAGAGAAACATTAATGTCAGAGAGGCACCATCAATTGGTTGCCTCCTGCATGAACCCAACCAGGGCTGGAGATCGAACCTGCAACCCAGGAATGTGCTCTTGACTGGGAATCAAACCCATGACCCTTTGGTCCAAGGGCCAATACTCTAAGTGCTGAGCCAAACTAGCCAGGTGGAATTGTTTTCTTAATTACCCTTTCTGATTGTTCATTATTGGTCTATAAAAGTGCAACTGATTTCTGAATATTAATACTATATTCAGCTACATTACTAAATTGTTAAGTTCTAGTAGTTTTTTTGGTGGAATCTTTAGGGTTATTTATATATAGTATCATGACATCTGCAAACAATGACAGTTTTATTTCTTCCAATTTGGATGCCTTTTCTTTTTCTTGTCTGATTGCTGTCGCTGAGACTACCAATACTATATTGAATAAAAGTGGTTAAAGAGGACAACCCTGTCTTGTTGTTGATCTTAAGGAAAACAGTTTTAGCTTTTCCCTGTTGAGTAGGTTGTTAGCTGTGGGTTTGTCATATATAGCCTTTACTATGTTGAGTTATATTTCCTCTATTCCTACTTGGCTGAGAGTTTTTATCATAAATGAATGCTGAATTATGTCAAATGCTTTTTCTGCATCTGCTGATAGAATTTTTTCCCTTCATTTTGTTTATGTGATGTATCACATTAATTGATGTATGGATATTGTACCAACTTTGCATCCCAGGAATAAATCCCACTTGATCATGGTATATGATCTTTTTAATGTATTGCTGGATCTGGTTTGCTAAGGTTTTGTCGAGGATTTTTACATCTATGTTCATCAGGATATCAGCCTACGATTTCCTTTCAGTGCAGTGTCTTTATCCGGCTTTGGAATCAGGATGATACTGGTCTTGTGAAAATGAGCTCAGAAGCTTTTCCTCCCCTTGAATTTTTTGGAATAGTTTGAGAAGGACAGGTGTTAATTCCTCTTTGAAAATTCACCTGTGAAGCCATCCTGGCCCAGGACTTTTGAAGGGAAAACGGCCTTTAATTGAAGTAATAATTCATAACTTTTTCTAAAGAGGGCTATTTAATCATAAAAATCTGGGTTGTTTCAATATCTTTTCCATTTAGACTATGTCAGACTCATCCAATTCAAAAATTTTCTATTTTAAAGCCTAACCCAATTTTTCATTTAAAAGAACATCATTTACTTAGTCTGTGGAGCCCAGTGATAATCCCTCAAAACATTCAGCAAAACATTGACAGTATCACGAGAAAGAACTTGTCATTTTCACTGAGCCCTGCCCTCCCAGAGTGAAAAGCGTGGCCTCTGATTTTTAAGGAAGAAATGGGCAAGGAGGAACTTAGAATAGCTGTTTCCTGACTGACAGTTGTTACGCAGCCAACTGTGTAGAGCTATTTATAGGGACAAACCAGGTATCTGGTCTTAGCAATGGACTATTCTGCACTTGGCATGTCCCATTATGTTTTAGATCCCAATGGCACTAATGCAATTATAACAGTCACTCTGGTTCAAATGCAGCCCTGTGCTGTGACCGTGTGTAATAAAGAGGAAGATTACCCGCCCCGCCCCACCTCACACCCATTCCACATATAAGCACTTGCTTAGTGGGTTTATCTTAATTCTGAAGCTTGGAATGCTGAAGACTGGGGTCCTTTTAGCCTTTTGAGACTAATTAAAGCCATCAGGTAGAGGAAATTCGCTAAGTTAGAAGTTCACTATTTATTCAAACTTAAGAGAAAAATAATTAATATATTATATGACTATATTGTCAAAACAATGTTTAAAAGTCAAAGAAAATCACAGATTAAAGAACAGAAAGGTTAAATACTTACAATTCCAGAGTCGTGTCTTGGTTTTATTTTATAAAGTGATTTTCCTTTTTTCTGCCTACACACCTCTTCGGCTTCTTTTACTCTGCGTGGGAAGGAGACACATGCATTTGAACAAAGATACACATGGGTCACAGTGATCCATGTTGTAGTCGGTGAGCAATTACCCACTCATGAAAGGTTTGATTTATTGGAGAACATAATACACAGAAATGTGATCTAATATTTGATTTAAAAGCATAGAATGTTAAAGCTAGAGGCAACTTCATCCAGGGGTTCTTAACCTGGAATCGAAGACTATAGAATGGAATAGTATACAAACAGGTAAATATTTTGATGGATACATTTCATCACGTATTAAAGAAATCTTACATACAACAAAGTAAAGAAAAAATTCCTCATTTTCAGGTGAGCATGCTAATATTGGCTCCCTTAGGTAAATAGGATAGGCACTATAAAATGACTCAGAAGCATTAAAATGATTAACAGCATCGTACAAAAACTCAAATGCTTATTTAAAATGACTTCGGATTCACTTTCCACATCACGCTTACTTATGCATGAAAGCATTTGCAATGAATATTTGCATCATTTTTAAGAAATTGGAGTTCATCAAGCACGGGACCAATCATTTAACCAGAAGGAGAAAGCAGAGTGATATTGATAACATTTCCTACTACTTCTTTTTAAACACACACTCCACAGAAAGCAGTAATGAAGTAGCCAGAGGTGGAGGGAAAAAGGATGTGATTTGGAGGTAAGCTCTCATTATGTTCTGGCTTTGCTAGGTGACACTGGGCAACGACCTGCTACCACCCACCCCTGTATTCCCTCTGTCAGTAAAGGGGATCAATAATATATAATAGTTTTAAAATTATTACTACACAGAGTTGTTGCAAGGATAAAAAATTATTTACAACTGCTTTCTAAATTTTCCAATAATATAAGCAGTTATGCGTGATTACGTCAAGCATATCATATGAAATCCCCAAACTGGAATTCTAGTAAATTCTACTAATAAAAAGGGGCACCATAAGAAGATAAAGAACCGATTGCATTAATTACCTTTTGCTAATATGATTTGCTTTGAGAATTCAAAATGGAGTATTTCTGAAGAAAGTAAAAAGGCCACGACATCTTAACAAAAGACTTTGTATGTAGTGTTTAAAACCTATTTCCTCAAAGAAATAAATGATAAATATATTTCTAGAGCATTGTGGCAAAGGGGCTAAGGAGAGACTTCATCTCCTACACAGCTGAGGGAATCGCTGCTTTTCAACAACAGAACGGAACCGAGACTCTGAGACCTGAGCTTCAAGGTCGACGCTATGCTCACTCTAAAGGGTGACAAATCAGAATAATTCCTTCAGGACAAGAATGTCTGTGGGATTGATACTGTCAGAATTCCCCAGAATGACGACGATCCAGAAGACACGGCATTGTTAACACTTTTATTGCTTTCCACCCAGGCCATAAATTGCCTCTAATCCTTCCTCCAAACATTGGAAGACAAAAATATTTTCTTTATAACAAACCAAGGCTTGCAGAATCCCCATCTTCCTCTAAAACAACCATCAGTAAATTCAAATAGAAGTATTTGGACAGGGAATTAAGGGAACTTTTCTTCTTAGCACTTAGCCAAAATTCAGTATATTTCCTCTTAACTTTTCTTGGAGCCCTTTAAAGCATTTGGGGACATTTAGACAAATGTATTTCACAAGTATTTAGATCACCACAGCATCTTAACTTTCTCACCATTATATTTATCTTGTTCTTAAAACACATTTGAAAGGATCCCAGGAAGCCGAGCCGAATACCCGCATATTTAATTTCGCACAAAGACGAATGCAGCCATCCCTTACGCACAGATGATGAGAACTGAAAACAATGTGCGTCAGCGAACCTCACGAGCCCTCTGAGCTCATCCATTTATTGGACAATCGTTTATGGAGGAGCAACTCCGGGTCAGGCCTTGGGATCGGCCCCGTTTTATAAGGACAATGAAATTCAACATCTAATAGGAGAGATACACACATAAGCAAGTAGAGTGTGGCCCGGCCAGTGTGGCTCAGTGCTTGAGTGTGGACCCAGGCACCAAGAGGTCGCCAGTTCGATTCCTGGTCAGGGCACATGCCCAGGTGGTGGGCCTGATTCCCAATGGGAGGCATGCAGGAGGCGGCCAATCGATGTTCTCTCTCATCGATGTTTCTATCTCTCTAAAATCAAAAAAGAAAAAAGCAAGCAGAGTGCAATGGTGCACAAAGCATAACCACCTAGGTCTGCGGAGGTCCAGCCGTGTCCCGAGGAGGGTCCTGGGGCTGGCGGCAGGGCTTATGGGAATCTTTCTGGAGCAGATCGACAGCCAGGCCTTGTTTCAAAGATAAATTTTAAGTTTTCATACTTTTCTTGGAAGGGGGAATAGTACTGAGGTGAAAGAAGAATACTGTATACAGGATAATAAATGCAAAGGCCAAAGCTTAAAGAACTATAAACGTCTCCCTTGGCTGCCATAGGAGCCCCACACTAAGAGGCTGAAGTTCCAACCGGCTTGCGGGGTCATGACACTGTTTCGCGCGCATGACACAGCGCCCGTGTCCTGAGCACCTCCAGACGCGCAGGTGATCTGGGAGCTGGAAACGGAGCATCACGCTCTCGAGCAGCCACTCTTCACAATTAGGAGAATCAGTTAATTTACTCAGATGCAGGTCTCCAGGCCCGCTCGTCTATGTGCTGGTGTAGCCCCTCGGGATGGGCACACAGGCAGCACCTGGGAAAATCTGATGCAAGCCGCCTCTCTGGAGCCCGGTCTTCTTCCCGGAGCCTGGACTGGGGACCACACTCAGCCCCGAGACCAGCAGCCTTCCTTACCCCTCCCTACTTTACAGCAAGACTGTAAACATGGGGGTCAGAACCCCAAACTACAAACACTTGCTCACATCAGCACCCAGCGAGCCCCACCCTCCTAAATGAATGGGGCTGCTTCCGAACCCCCGTTGATGTCAACCATCTCTGCAACAAGATGTTTGTTCCACACTTTGGGCAGGAAAAAGAATGGGCCCCTGGCTGAGTTGCTCTGCCAGTTGGCAGAAATAAGAAATAACGAGGGAGGGGTGGGGATAAAGGGCCCAAGGCTGTCCACACAAACGTCCGTTTCTCCCTCGGGCTCCCCAGGCGACCGGCCGCGGCGTCAGCCACAAGGTCAGGCCACGGAGTAGCCACTGGTCTGTGCCATGCTCCTTCGCCCCGCCTCAGCCTCAGTCAGCAACGCTCTTTGGATGACGTCTTCGATAGACTTACTCTAACAACTGCAACCTCCAATCAGTAATCTAAACAACAGAAGGAAAATATGAACCAAACCAAATCATTAGATGATAGAAACCCCTCACTCGGCACTTTTCATGAGTTTAGAAAACAGCCCTGCAGAGATGGAGCCCAGGAAACTGGGAAATGCAGCTTCTGCTCAGAGAGAGGGTGCTGGCTGCACTAAGTGGCTACGAAATGTTTATGTTAACACTTTGCTGTTAGTATCTTTTATTGTCTGTGAAACGTCAGAAACAGAATTATGATGAATAAATTTCAAAAGTATATACGTATCCCATAAATGGAGGACCAAAAGTAATCAAAGAATACAAGGCATTATCTTTTAAGGGATAATTTAATTGTGGGAAATAAAAACATATGGAATCAGATTTGGCAAACAGAGTAGGTCACCAATGTAAGCAAAACAATTTTTGTCATAGGCAAAGTTTCGTTCTGGCAATGGCCAAAGAAATTTTGAACAGTCTTTTTGAAAATATTAAACTTTTCTCTCCCCTTTTAAAAATGTAAGTATACACGGTATGCATTATATTAGTTATATTAGTTTCAGGTTAAACTTTTCTTGATTGAACTTCTACTTCATGGCCGGTGGTCATCACTGCTCATGTCACCATTGTCATGTGCTAATACAGGGCCACCAAAGTCCTCCTAGGACACACCCAGCAGCCTGCCACACGTTCACCCAACACGCGGTACTTCGCTGCCCCTGACTTGACCCTGTGTCTACTTTCTCAATTTTCTGTTCCTGGGACGGCAGGTTGTGAGCACGTGTCGCCAGCACCAGCATGCCTACCTCTGTCTCCGGTCAATACGTCCTGTCTTCTTCGGAAAGCCAGATCATTTCAATGAGCCTTAAATAAGAGCCAGGACTCAGAGTTCAGTCCTAACTGAGCGACTCGAGTTCCTGGCCTTGGAAGCAGTCAGTGATTTTGGCTGACACAGGGCTTGTCTCTCTCTCCCCACTTCCCACACACCTCAGGGTTCACAGCTGTCTGGAGGGGGAGCCCAGAGTCTGACATACGGCTGTGCAGGGCTTTGCCGCCCTGCATGTCCAGGGGAGGAGACTCTAAGCTGTCGCATACCTGGGTCACATGGCCCCACCCACCTGCCTACCTGCAGGCTGTCTGCAGAGGCGGGAGCTGCACTGGACGGCAGCACGCCCGAACCCCGAGCGCATCACGGTAAGAAGTGTGACACCGCTAATCGGTAATGACAGATTTGGGGATGCTACAGAGAACCACCCACAGGATAAAAACTGAAGCATTTTGTGAGAAATACAACTGAGATTATCCCTCAGCTGAAATTGTGTTAAAGGGCAGAAGCGCCCGAAGGCATTTAATACTTAGATAACTTTAAGTATTAAAGCTTACATTTACTTAAAAAAAAAACTCATATTAACCTTATCTTCAAAAAACAAAGTTGTCTTGCAACCCAAAGAAAACTAATTAAATTTCAAAATGTCAATGTAGATTTTTTTGATTCCTTGCATACAAACATTCTAAGTTGTAACAACTTCGTTTGGTTTTAAGATATGAAGCTTAGAAGGAAGTTATTAAGCATGGAAAATCTGATTCCAGGAGAATGAGAATATTTTAAAATTAAGGTTTATATTTTAGAGAAGACAGCGGTAGATGATAGAATAAAAAGTACTTTTTATCACAGGATTTGCTGAAATTAGTTTCAATTCCAATTACTGTTTTTATTCGGGTGTTTTTCAAAGCGAGTGAAAAGTTTCTCAAATGTTGTCCTTAATAGAACTGGGCACATTTACATCCAGTATTTCAAGCCAAGAGCGTGGCTTCTTATTTCTCTCCTAATAAAGAGCATTTTCGTCCGCACGCTCCCTCCCTAGCCCCAGACCCGCTTATTGTCAGGCAAACATATACAGAAAGTTCGGTGTGATTAACTTTAAAGACAGTTTGTGAGATGAGTAAGGGAGATACACTCTGGCACAGACACAGAGAAAAGAAACCAGATGTCCCTGCAGCCTACAGGCAGAAGAATTTTTATCTACTTTCTAAAGCCAAAGCCAGGCTGGCCACAATCTTATCAAGCAAACAGATTTGCTCTCATCAGTCAATCGAATGAGGAAGGGAGCCACTTTTCTGCCATGAAACATTAATAATTTTGTCTAAATAAGTATCTGTGGCAGACGGATTCATTTCCTGCTGGCTCCAACCCTTGCTGGGAGCAACCTGGTTCCTCACTGGAGTCTCCAGCCGGAGAGATTTACGTGCCGCCCAGGACTGGGGTGTCACGTGTCTGAGGTCCTTCCAGAGCGGAGATGGCTCTTCTAACAATAAGCAAGAAGTAGACATAATTACCGTTATTACCCGTTCACAGTGTCCTTCTCTGAAACACAACACCATCGCGTCTGCATACAAATACACAAGTATTAACTCAAAAAAGAAAGCGACAAAAGGACACACACACACACACACACACAGAGGATGGAGGGGGGAGAGACTCTAGACAAAGGCTGGTTAGGAGCAGGAGAGCCAGTTTGGAAGTTGTGGGTCTCTCTCCAGGTCAAGACAAAGTAGGTAGTACACCTGGTGATTTCAAGGTGATTTGGGGGCGTTTGCTCCTGGCTCTGTCTTCTCTATTGGATCAACCTCAATGATTTAAAATATGCACACACAAAACCACAAAGCCCTGAAAGTTTAATGGGAAAACCCACCAAAATGTCACTTATCATCTCACGTGCAAAGAACCGAAGTTTCCTCAGGCACATACTTCTGAATTTGAGTTGAATTTCTGAATTTCTTCACTGACGATCTCTGACTTTTTCAGAGAGAACACTGCAGTCACAACTCAAACACTTCCAGGGAGCCATGGGATGGGAACAAATCATTCCCGACTCCAGGAAACCAAGGTTTAGAACGTACCCTTTGAGTCACTTGATGTTTCGGGAACGTGGCTCAGAGGCGGACATCAGAGCTGGAGGAGGACTTACTGGACAGCCCGAGGGCCTGGCCCCTGCTCCCTGGGCTGAGGGCAGCACAGACTGTGCATCCCACTCACTCCCCGGCCACGCCCAACACAACCCGCACTTCCCGGCCACGCCCAACACAACCCGCACTTCCCGGCAATGACCAACACAACCCGCACTTCCTGGCCATGCCCAACACAACCCGCACTTCCTGGCCATGCCCAACACAACCCGCACTTCCCAGCCATGCCCAAGACAACCTGTACTTCCCGGTGATGCACAAGACGAACTGCATTTCTGTAACAACATGCGCTGAATTTTGAGGAATGTTCATAGCCTGAGATCTAGGATTCCAAGACAGTTAGATAGACATGTTCTATGTTTGCATTCTAAAGTCTCCAAATACACAGTATCTTGAACACAAAGCCGAGAGCAGAGGGGATGCACCACTCAGCATTTCCTGAAACTGTTTTTTGAAGTATATGGGGGTGAAAAGAGATGAATTCTAAGAAAACACGTTCAACCAATCAAATTAATTTCCTATCCTCTGATCTCATCAATGACCATATAAGATTCTATAAATGTCGAACATAATTCATGGATGAAATATCACAGGAAAAAAAAAAAAGCCCTTTCCCCATTGTTTTGGAATGACTAGAAATGAGGAAAGATGGGTGTGGACATATATGCTACGCTCTGATTTCAAAGTAAACAAAACAAAAACTTCGCACACACACACACACACACACACACCCCCCATTCACGTCCGCCTCTCTGTGAGTCAGAGTTGTTATACTTTCCTAACTGGCATGCCCACCAGCTTCCTGGTCCCCTGCCATGATCAAGCCTAAAACGGTTAACCAGTCTTTTAATCCTCTTATCTTTGGTCCTCAGAGAACTTCTGAGTTTTCCAGCTATCTTTCTAAATCTCTTTTCTTAATTATTAAACTTCCCCTCCAATGTTATTTTTCCTCCCGGGGCTCTAATCTTGACTCTAATCTTGACTCTGATTTCATAGGAAATCTCCACTTTATAATTCCAACTATCATTTCCATGCTGAAGACTTCCAGATCCTTCCCTCTAGCTCTGCCCTGCCCCCATCCCATGCTCCAAATCCTAGTGGACATCACTCTGCTCTCATTCACCTGGGCTTCGGTAAGAACATAACCACTCGTCCTCTGAATCCTTTTCTCCCTCTTCATCACCCCCTCCATGCATGTACAAAGAGTTAGCAAGCCCTGTTATTAATTATTCCTTAGTAATGATTTGAGCATCTGCCCAATGCCTCTAATTCCACTGTCCCTGATTTATTTTTCCAATCTCCTCCTTCTGTCACCTGGACCACTGCCACACCCTGCCTAAATCAAATCCATCCTTCACAAATGTCCTAAACATGGGAGTCATCTGAGCAATGTATCCATTTGCCAAGAAGAAATCGCTGAAGTTCCTAACCCTAACCTCTCTTTAGTCTCTGCGATGTTCCCTGGGCTCCAACCCACAGCACCACCCCACCCCCCATGGGGGGGTCTCAGCTAAATCTATTCTTCTGGGGCTGCCCGTTCTCTTCTTCTCTTCCTTCCACATGTTCTTCAAGTTAAGCTCAAAATCACCTTGCTATAGAAAGTATATTGGTGTTTGTTTGTTTTACACAGTATTTGTCTTTTTCTGCCTGATGTATTTCACTTAGCATCATACCCTCTAGATCCATCCGTGTTGCCAGTGGCGTGGCTATCACACAGCTGTCTCTTTGCCTTGTTGAATACTAAGTTCCTTGAGATTAGGATCACATATATCCATTTTTACATTACCAAAAATAAACCATACACAAGTAAGTATTCACTAGATGTTTGAAAAATAGTTGACTCAATGAATAAATGACGATGAATAGGGAAATTAAAGTTAAGGTAAAATATCACAGGGATAAATTTGGGCAAATAACTAGGGCTGAGATCTAGCTCTCATTTTTGCCCCCTTCTTCCGGAGAACCCTTCAGCAACGAGTGTGGACGTTCAGTTCACATTTTCAGTAAACCGTGTGGGCTATTTGATATGAACATTGAGTTTACTGATTTACTTTTATAATTTCATCCATAAATAGCAATTTAATGATTGCATATGAACTTAAAAGTTATAAAATAGTTCAGGGCATCCTATTCACGTTCTTCCATTTTATGGAAAACCATATGAAACATTAGTGACTTATAAGGATTTAACATGAAATTGTCAAACTGGTTTCACTAAGTCTTATCAACTCCTAGGTTAGTGGAACATGTATGTAATATATCTTCATTTCAACACAGCAGTTAAAGAGTCTATAATGGGATGTGTGCAGACTCGACAGAGAAATGATGGCTGATGAGGATACACAGATGAAAACGCAGTAGTCAAATGTGCCTGAGGAAGATAACGGGGTGACTTGAAGTATGGTTACATTTCTGTTTACAGAGCATCACGCTGAAGAGGTTCCAAGCACAACCAACTGGTAAGATTTGCTATCGTGGCTCCTTTACTCTGAGAGCAGGGAAAACTGTCCCCGCAATCAGAGATGCTCACAAACGGACTGAGCTGCCTCTTCGTTTGAAGGAAGTTCACATTTGCAGGGAGCCAGTGGTGTGCCCTCAGCGCATGGCTTCGTGTGCCCCATCTTCTTCAACCCCCTGGCAACCGAACATGAGAGAGGCTACGACGCTACTTCAGGGACAAGGAGCCGAAACTCAAAGAGGTTCTTGAGGTCACACAATGGAATAATGAAGAAAACCCAGACCTGGTTGACTGCTCCCTTGCCTTTTCCCTCCTACTAGAAAGGGTACAAAGTCCTGGGATAGATGAGCTTCACTTTATTCAATACCCCTTCCTTCCCCTTTAGAGAACTTCCACAAAATGAGCCTCTTGAAAGACACTGTAGTGTTAGCTCCCTGAAGGCAGAGAAGAGTGTCTTTCCTCGCCAAACCCTCGCCCAGCAGTGCCCGGCTCATCAACATAGCAGCTGGCACTTCCAGAGAGCTATGTGCCAGGCACTGGGCTAAGAGGGTTTATAGGTTTTATCTCCTATAAATCTTTACATCTTGTAAAAACCCCATGAGATACTGCTGTTACCCAACTTTTACAATGAGGAAACAGAAACTTAAAATGGTCAAATTACTTGCTCGGGGTCATACACCAATTTGTGGCAGATCTGTGGTTCAAATCCAGGAAAACACACACATTCAACCTCCATGGCTCTAGCTTTAACCACTGTACCATGTGGACGCTCACAAGGCAACAGCGTGGGGAAGACAAAACAGACAACCATCAATATCTCAGTCTTCCTACTTACTTATATTTACACATTTCTTTACATTGATATTTATATTTTTCATATATCATATATATTTACATTCGTTATATTAATCTATATTATTTATTTTTATTTTTATTTATTTAGAAATATTTGATTCTAAAGATTAAATCTTTGAAAACTCTGAACATATAAATTGTGGCAGTTTCAAATGATTTTTGGAAAAAAAAAAAAAACCTATTTAGAAAAAATGGCCACGTGATTTATCAGATGCTGGGGAGAACTACTATAATCGCACAAATTTGGACTTCTATTCAAGAAAAAGTAGTAGTGGAAACACAGTGGGCTTTAGTGTTCATTTTTGAAAAAGGAAAGCACGTAAGATTGTCCAGAGAAAACAAAACCACCACCACACTTTCTTGATTCTAATTTCTCGGAGGAATTTTTGACGTAGTTTCCTCAATAAGACATGGGAAGTGTAGTTGGTACAAATCTAAAAATACAGAAGACAGAAATTTCTCCAGTGCCATTTAAAAAAAACCAAAAAACACAAATCCTCAATATAAACTGAGATTAATTTCTAAACTTGAATTTAGTGAAGACACTTCTGAGGACATCTCTTCTCTATTTTATGAAAAATGTTTTTATTGATTTTTAGAGCTAGAGGAAGGGAGAGGGAGAGAGAGAGAGAAACATGGATCAGCTGCCTCCCACACTCCACAGGGATCAAGCCTGCAACCTGGGCATGTGCCCTGACCTGGAATCGAACCTGGACCTTCTGGTGCACAGGAAGATGTTCAGTCCACTGAGCCACACTGGCCAGGGCCTGAGGACATTTCCGAAAACTCTAGGACAGTTGGTATATTGCCTCTATTATCTCGAATCACAATGGTTTCAACTGAATAGCAGTCAGTAGGCAGCTAGTCTTGTACAAGTGCTGGAAATACCTACAATTCCTACTGGTGAAGAGGGAAATAAATTTGCTGTAGGGATTAGATAGTAAACAGCAGAGTTCACATTCCCTTGTGTAAATAAAGAGCCTGAATTATATTCTGTCAAACCAAGAGTAGCCGTCTCTCACGATCTCCCACAGGAATTTAACAAGGTATCAGAAAACATTTACACATCTAGAATGTGTGAGTTCGAACTTTCTAAAATGTTTTCATAATAAGCATTTAATAGTCACTTTAATAGGAACATTTATGTTCATAAAGACGTTAGAAATTTTAAGGTTCTGATCATGTAGTAGTGACCATTTTTATTTGATACTAGATGTGGATTTACATGGAATGTACAAAAGTAGCTCAGCTGAATTTCTTGTTTTGAAAGTCTTGTAAGAATGACTATATTCTTTCCGTATATACTGAGGATTTTAGATTTCCTCAATCAAATGGCGAGATGACACTCCCTAGATCCACAAACTTATGATAGCAGAAGTGAATCTGTCATATACGATGGCCAAAACGAGTCTAAAATCACATTTGACAGCAAACTTCACCGTTTATTACAAGAAAATAGTGTTGCTTACTGCAACTGACATTTTTCACGCAAACATCCTTTTCCATTTACCTTTACTAAACTTGACCTTTACTATTTCCACCTGGGTGAAGATATTTTCTTAATCTCAGAGACTTCTATTTGCATATGGCTCAGGTAGTTTTTAATTATAGCTAGTGAGATAGCCAATTAAGCTGTGTTGGTACTTCCACTGTGGTTTACGTTCGGATCTTAGGTATGAGTAACTTAGGTCCTGTTTTTCAGAAAGACTTTCTTTCTGGTGAGGAATTCAAGGGCTTTTAGACATAGGAATGAGCTTATCAAGAGTTTATCACATTTCCTCCCTGTAAAACTCATAAAAGAGTAAGACCAAGCTATTTATATCATAATGGCTTAGAATTAGGCAAGAGGAAGAATGACTTAATTAAGGAGTAAGATCTGGGAGATACAAGGCAGAAATGGGATCAAGGAGACACACATATTAAGGGTGAACAAGGGTCACAATTTTTCCTCTCTTGGATTATTTCTAACTGGCCCAAAACATGCTGTTCATCCCATCAGAAAAAAAAAAAAAATCCTAATCCCTTTTCGCTTCCAGCTAAACCTTTCCTCCGTGACCCTTCGTGAGCCCCAACTCCTCAGAAAATCTGCCTGCCATCACCACATCCACCACATCTTCTCCCATCTCGTCCAGCCTCTGTCCCTAACCCCTTCCTAGCGACTAGGCTGGCGGATGTCACCAATTCCGCCAAGTTCGCACACACAAAGGTCCGCTCAGTGTTCATTTCCCTCCCAGGGGCACCAGCAGCATGTCACATGGTTCTTCTCTAATCTCTCTTTCTGGAAGCCCATCCTGCACCAGGCACACCATCTGGCCCCTCGTCCCCTCTCTACACTCATCCTTGACCTCTCTCCTCTGGCTCACTCTGTTCCCACCACCCTGACTTCCCCCTGAACATCCTCCTCGGGCTTCGCATTGCTGCCCCCTTCTGGATGCCTCCTGCTCCACGCCCTGCTTCTCCAGAGACGCCCCCTGGCTGGCGTATATATAGCACAGTTCTTCCTCTGCCCTGCTGCTGGCTCCTTCCTCGGAGCCCGATCTACCAGTGTATAGTTACTGATTATTTATTGTTAGATTTGAGCACAAAGACAATTCATTTATTAAGAAAATAACAACTAGCCCAGCCGGTGTGGCTCAGTGGTTGAGCCTCGACCATGCACCAAGAGGTCACCGGTTTGATTCCCGGTCAGGGCACAGGCCCAGGTTGTGGGCCCGATCCCCAGTGGGGGGCATGCAGGAGGCGGCCAATCAATCAACGCTCTCTCTCATTGATGCTCTCTCTCATCAATGTTTCTATCTCTCTCTTCCTTTCCTTTCCCCTCTCTCTAAAATCAATAAAGAAAAAAAATTTTTTAAAAAGAAAATAACAACTAGATTATAAATCACTTGAGCTATACTTTTAAATGCCATCCACTCATCCCCAATGATTTTGTTCTTGTCCCCGCCCCCGTGGATATTAATGTTTTTTACTTTATTAATTTTTTATTACAGATGTCCCTCCTTTTTCCTCCTTTGACACCCTCTTCCCCACCCTTGCTGCTCGCACCCCTGCCTTCACTGCACGGTGCTCTGTGTCCACTGGTTATGCATATGTGCATATTGATAACTTACTGATTAATTGATAATTTATTGATATTAAAAGGTATGATGCAGAGTTGAATGACCTCAGTAAGGCATGTGGATAATTCACAAGTTCACAGTGCAAATGCAGACGGGGTGTTCAGGGTTCAAACGGAGCAGACGAAGCACTGTGAGGAATGGTTACACACAAGAAGGAACAGTTAAATTAAAGCATTCCTGATTTCCGTGCTCCTCACGTGTCCCACGATCTGTCTCGGAGCATCCCATCCTTAGAGAGTCTACCTTAGATTGCGGAAAACGGATTTTTAAATGGTCGAACCTTTCTCCCAGAGCAGGAGAGGTGAAGGGCGTGGCCTTGAGGACTGGGAGTGGCAGGAAGAGTAGCCTGCTGTGGGTCATGGCCCCAGGGAAGGCACAGCTGAAACAGCAGCATGTGGCCCAGCCTGCTTGGGCGCTGAAGGAAGCAGTGTCGTCCAGAGAGACTCTAGAACAACTCAGAGAACTGGGGAGTCTATGTCAGGGCAATGGAAAGTCTTAGAGCATTTTCACACATAATCGCAGATATTGAAGACCCGCGACATGGACAAGGGTCGGTTTTATTTACATGGCTCTAGAGAGAGGAGAATTGGGGCCACTGAGTTTAGGGTTCAGCCAGCCAGCTCGCCATTCATTCTACAATCCTTTACCCGAAACCTCTGGGGCCAAATGGACTACAGAATCCAGAATCTTTCTAATTTCACACAGAAATATGGTGTAAACACCGAAAAGGGTCTGGGCAAGGGAGCAATTAGAAACACTCCTGGTTCTGCAGCGAACACGCGAACACGCACCCTCAGTGGATAGCTCAGGACTAGCGCCAGCTTCCTGCGAGTTCCAGGTGCCACAAACATAAAAAAAGTTTTGGTTTCTGAGGTTTTTGGATCACCAAACTGTAGAAAGTGATTATGGCTCTGGACCACAACATTAGAAATACAACCGCACCTATTGTAAAAACTGTCCCCAAGCTTGTGAAGGCCATCAAACTCTCAGGCAAGAGAAGTCATGAAGCCCTTAGGTAGAAAAAGAAAGTGGCCATTAACAATTAGGAATTTAGATGCGAACAGTTAATTGTTAGGTTTTCTTTGATCAGCGTCATTAGGAAACTTACTTTTAATAACTACTCATGGGCAGTAAAATACATAATTGATGGAAGTCAGGACATTCTTTCCCTTTCTCTCTGGCCCACCAGCTTTCTGATGGGCATGTTCTCTCCTGTCTTCAGCCAAGAGGTGTGTGTCTGGTCCCTGATTCCCATCTTAATGTTTGCGACACAGACGTGGATCGCATTCCGTGGTAAAGTGGCTGTGAACCCTTTGCTCTTTCATTATTAACAATAAACTTTCTTCATAATAACATCACTTTCACTTACTTGTATTTTTTCCTGGTTTATACATGACGGGAATAACTCTCCATCTACCCACCCATCCATCCATCTATTCATCTATGCCATTTAAAAAAAAAAAATTATTTTTCAACTTCTACTCTTATTTGCCATCAACATTATCTAGCCTCTAGTTCATGCTATAGTACTCAGTGCTCTAGTTCATTTATTTTGTCTTTATGAAATAAAACCACCAGGGAAATCAGAGGCTGTAGGACATGAACGCATGTGCAAGCTCAGTGCAGAATTAAGAGTGCTTCTGTTCTAACAACAACGCACGAGTTGAAGAATACACTAGCATCCACGTCTAGACTGACTTTTAAAATGAAAGCTTCCGAGTTATCTGTGAACATCTTAAATTCTCTTAACTGATGCGTACTTTTCCGACCACTTCTCATCTTATTTACCTCCCCCACAAACTTGGAACACTTTAAAGTGGCCAAATGGAATTTTATCAAACTTTCCAAAAATGTTCACCCCTAGGCCATAGGAATTTGAACCAAAGAGGTTAATTCTAAAAAATAATTCCATCTCATAAAATTAAGATCTACTATAAATATGCTTTTATTTCTAACGTGCTGTATTTTTCTGCAAACTATGGATCATATAAATTTATAATGATAATTAGAATATTTTAAAGGAGAGAGAGAGTGCTTCTACCTCTTTTCCTTTTCCTCACCCAACAAACTTGAGACTCATCTCCACGCAGTTTGATGGCAAATTCAAGCGTAGAAGACTGGAGATTCTCACATGCAACCTTCCACTTCTGGCTTCCACTTCATTTTAAGTTCTAAATGAATGTCTTCGATTCTGACACGAATTCCCATGTGTGTTTTCCCCCACACCACCAAGCAATAACCCCATTCTGACCCCATCCCCTGGGAGAGCCTCAAATCCCAGGCAAGGGCTCAGTCCCACCAGACTGCCACCTCATTCCAGATGCCAACTGCAAGCCCAGGCTGTCACCTGCGCTTCTAGCAAGCGGGTTCCAAGGCCCCCTCCTTAGGTTTGATTACTTTGCAAGAGTGGCTCACAGAACTCTAACATTTTACTTACTAGATCACTGATTTGTCATAAAAGCATGCAACTCAGGAAAGCCTGACGGAAGAGATTCACAGGGCAAGTAGGTGGAAAGGGGTATAGAGATTCCAGGCTCCCTGAGTGCACTACACTCCCCGAATCTCCACGTGTCCACCAATTGGGAAGCTCCTTGAATCTCCACGTGTCCACCAATTGGGAAGCTCCTTGAATCTCCACGTGTCCACCAATTGGGAAGCTCCTTGAATCTCCATGTGTCCACCAATCAGGAAGCTCCTTGTATCTCCACGTGTTCACCAATTGGGAAACTCACTGGATCCCATTATTTGGGTTTTTATGGAGGCTTCTTTACATAGGCACGAGCGATTCAATCATTGCTCATTGATAATTAGTCAGCAGCACCACCAACCCCTCCCAAGGTCGGGCGACGGGTCTAAAAGTTCCAACCCTCGAATCACAGGGTGGTCCTCTGTCCAGCCTTAGGTTTCTAGAGGCTTTCTGAAGTCACCTCATCAAGGTAAGGAAAGAACCCTTTATCACTCTTTCCACTTAGGGAATTCCAAGGGTTCTAGGAGCTCTGTGCCAGGAACAAGACTGAAGACCAAATGTATATTTTCTCATTCTAAACCACAATATCACAACACCTACATGGCATGAGTATTCAATATATTCTTCTGAGAAAGAGCAAGTGTCTATATAATTTAACCTAGTTTTGAGTATCATCATTTTTCAAAGTGATGGCAAATGCAGCCCCCCTCAGATGTCCCTATTATAGAAAAACAAAGAAATATTAATAGGGCTTAAATATAAAATACGAATTCACCAATATGACTATAGATTATTTTGTTTATTGAAAACAATAACAGCATTGCCCTTATATCATGTCTCATTATTGGTCTCTGCTACAAGTTACTACTACACAAGCTTGGGATGAAATAGAAAATCCAGGATACTTTCTTTTTCGGCTGTCTCAGTACTCCTAATGCGGTGGGACAAGGGTCATCCTTGGGCTGATGGAACGCGGGGGATCGAGCCTCCCAGGGAGGGTGCAGGCAGACCTCTCTAATGCCGAATGCTGCTTTTTCCTCCAGGGCCCCCTTTCAACCAGCTCATTTCCCAGTTCATCTCCAGAACTTTTCCAGGGGCAGAAGAACATTGTGAAGCTCATAAAGAGACGGTAGTGACTTCATGACCCTGGGTTCATTCTGCTCAAAGCAAAACAATTATAGTCTCCACCAACACAGCCAAAATTCTGTTTTCATTGAGACTACTTTCTGAAAATTAGTAGGTATTTCCTTTTAAAATGCCAGAGAGCTTGGATCTGCCTAATTCTAGAGCAAGGCTACTTCCTGAGCGTGCTGGCACAAGGACATCTTCACGCTCCTCTGAGCCCGTCTTCACATTGCAGGGCTGGGTAATTCCGTCCAGTGAGAGGTGGACAGAGCTCCTGCTAGGACAGGGGACTGCAAGCCCTTTGCAAAGTCAGGAGTGGCTCCTTTCAGCATGACCCTCACTCGGTAAGACACAGCTACCCAGACACGACTTTATATAGCTCGGCATCAAGTTTTCAATCATCCAAGGAAGGAATCTGCAAGGAGACATACCAGCCTTTGTCCAGAGAGGGAGATCAATGAGCTGTGGAGACGTGTTGGCCAGGATCACTTTCTTTGATCTAGATATAGAGTGTGACACACAGCCGCCAGCCCAACTACTATTCTGAAAGGAAGGGGCCCACTCTACAATCGATGGAGGTGGATCACGGCCAGGGCCACGTGGGACGAGATAGAGACGAAGCTGATGGATTATTCAGAGAACGTTTAACATTACCCAACAGGATAAAGTGACAGATGAAGTTGATTAAATAAAGTTTTCAAACTTAGAAAGACATTCAGGGTATCAGGGATCCTAAGTGTTTTGTTACAGTCTCTGACTCAGGAAACAAAAGCAAAATAAATCAAAATGGGATGAAATTAAATAAAATAAAAATATTCAGAAAATTCATATAAGATCACATTAAAAAAGAGTGGGCAGACAAATCTCTGGTGTATCTACATATTAATAATATTATGGCTATAATCAAAAAGCCTAAATTGGGGGGGGGAGTCTTACATCATTTTAGGAATTATATTAGGTATAATGTGATTTTCTTTTTTTTTACTGCAATGTCAATGTCTTTACTTTTAAAAATTGCAAGATCATAGCTCCTAAAAATCTAAGAGCATTAGAATTTGAAGTGATTTTTTATAATATGCACAAGAGAATTATTATGCATATATAATTTGAATGATGATTATGATGATGATGAAGACAATAATGATGACAATAATTTGAAGGTCATTTTAAAGAGAAACAAAAGCTTTCCATAGAAACCCAAAATCCCAAGCTACAGGATACTAATTTGCCAAGGTAGTTGTTCAATTGATGGACACTTGCCGTCACCAGAATTCAATGTCCAAGACCACACTGTAATGCCACAGCCATCGGCATGGTTAACCTTCACTGAATTGATCTTATTACACACTAGAAAGTACCATATAAAAAGTCTACTCCTATTATTGTCTGCCTCAAAAAAAAAGTCTCCTTTTCATAAGCGCAAGATTCCTCTCATGACCATATTTCAGGTTTCTAAGACTGACTGTTGATGACCAGCAGAAGCAAAACCTCCAAGCAGTGACTTAGGAGCCTGCGGAGTGAGGTCCTGAGCAAGTACTCATAAAGGCACGGGACGACACACCAGGCGGAGACGCTCCGGCGAGAGGGAGGAGGGTTCCTTCAACACGTGAAAGATGGGAGCTTTACCCAGAGCAAGTGCAGACAAACGCTTTCCCTTTTGTTTTTATTTATTTTAAACAGTATTATATCCCCTTTTTTCTAAGCGTTTATCTCTTCTCCATTAGAAATACAAGTTAAGAAAACCTGAATAATCTGACTTCCCCTGTGGAAATTAGGTTTATAAGCAGTTTATTTTGCAATAGATGAATCGTTGCATAGAGTTTTTAACATGACTGATGCTTCCCTGTTATGGGTTCGCACAGGGAACTGGCTCACTTCATCCCTAGATGCCAGCTATTCGAATTCATCAATTCTCTAAACCAATGGAGAGCTGTTTTTTATTCTGGAAGGAGTGTGATTTTTCTTTTCAGTTTCTGCCAGCAGATTTCTCTCTCAAATTTTGATGTAGCTAATATTCATGTTAGTAGTTAAGAGATTTGTTTCTCTTGAGTAAATACAAAGCTACCTGGGCACAGGGGACGTGGCCAGGAGGCTGCCAGGCAGGATCACAAAGGAACCAACGCAGGACCAAAAACTGGGCCATCTCAGCACATCATGAAAGGTGACCGATGCGTTCAGTGTGGTCCTCTTTATGCTTAGACTACTAACATGAGAATTCTACTTACTTCTTTATTTAAATAGCTTTATTGTTCACATACTATAAAACACACCCATTTAAAGTGGACAATTCAATGTGCTTTTTAAAAATATTGTTACAGGGTTGTACAACCATCTAATTTTAGAATATTCCATATTCCCCAAAAGAAACTTAATTAGTAATAAGTCCCCATTCCTCTCTCCTCCCACCCCCTCACAAGGGCTAATCTACTTTTGGATCCTACATACTGGGGGGCCAGAGGGGGCAAAAGTAGGTTCACAGTTTTTTTTTGTTTTTTTTTTTTTTTTTATCCTCACCCGAGGATATTTTTCCATTTTTTGTACAGACAGAGTGGGAGGGAGAGAGAGGAAGAAAGAGAGAGAGAGAAACATCGACGTGAAAGGGACACATCGAGTGGCTGCCACCCGCACGACCAACCAGGGCCGGGGACAAACTGCAACCGAGGTACGTGCCCTTAGCGGGAACCGAACCCGGGTCTCTCCGGACCGCAGGCTGACGCTCTAACCGCTGAGCCAAACTGGCCAGGGCAGGTTCACAGTTTTGAGTATGCGAAGCATGGAGTTTATTCTTCTAGCATTATTTTTCTTGTGTTATATATTTTTCCATATGAACAACAGTAAACCTACTTTTGCTCACCCCTATATTTGCCAATTCTGGACATTCATAGAAGTCAAATCATACAATGTATATAGTCTTTGGCGACTGTCTTCTTTCGCTGAGCACCTATATTTTCAAGGCTCATCCATGGTACAGTATATCAAATACTCTCCCACTGCATGGATATGGCATATTTTATTCACCCACTTGCCATTTGATGGGCATTTGAGTGTGTCCACTTTTTGGATATTATACATAATGCTTCCATGGCCACGTGAACAAGTGTTTGTGTGGGTGTTTGTTTCACGTCTCTTTGGTATATACCCGGGAGGGGACGCCGGGTCCCTCAGCTCTAGGGTTGGACTGTACCAGGGTGGCCGGCCGCACAGCTCTGCACGCCCAGCAGCGACGTGTGAGCACCGCACACGCTCCTCCCCTCATCTGTTACCGTCCGTCATTTTCGACCACCGTCGTGGACCACATAACGATGTTTCAGTCATAACGATATACAATGGTGGCCCCATAAGATTATAAAGGATGTGAAAACTCCTGCCGCCTGGTGCGTAGTGGCCAGTGCGCCGCTCACGTGTGTGTGAAGCGGGGGTGAGCAACCTCTGCACCGCCAGCCACGTCAAAGGGCAGCACACACAGTACACACCGTACATGCAGCTTGATCAGGATAATAAGCAATTAGGTTGCTGGTTCATGTATGCACTGTACGATTCCTTTTATTGTTATTTTAGAGTGTACTCTTTCTTCAAAATAATGTTTGCAGGAGACAATATGCTGTGTTACCAGGCAACAGCCTCAGACATCTCGTTGACTTTTGTGCCTGATTTCATCTTGGGCTGTTCTGTACAGTAGCCTGCCATATAGGAGCAACAGGCTCCGCCACACAGTGTAGGCGTGCAGGCTAGACCACCTACAAGTGTAAGTGGTGTGGAAGCATGCTCGGTGATGGTCGCACAATGACAAAGTCACCCAAAAACGCACTTCTCAGAATGTACCCCACTGATCAGGGTGCACCACCCCAAGACACACAAATACCGCCTTATTCTCTTTTTGTGTCCTATATTAAATACACATTTATAGCATGCCTAGGACCTATCTCCATTCTGGGTTCCCTCCACACACACCCACCCTCCACTACACATACATACTCAGCACATGTTCTCACAAATGACCCCCTTATAAAATTGAGTTTGATGCCTTATCATAGTTGCTTCTACATCTTAACCAGACTTCAGCAGGCAAAACCAAGTGAGCTAATTGCTCTTTGTCAAATACAGTAACTACCAACATGTCTCAGTCTAATGTTTGCCATTTCCTGGGATCCCAAATGTTTATGTGTAGGAAAAAACATCTTCCATTTCTCGAAAACATTGCTCCCACTAACAGGAGCAGGTTCGGCCCGAGGGTAGAATCTCGAAGCAGAACAGGAGGAAGAATTCTCTGCCTGAGGGGTCAGAGTTGGCCGGAGAGTCTGAGATGACAATGAACTGCATGGAGCCTCGGACTTGGTACATTTTCACTATCGTAAGAATCCGGGCTCCAGCGGAAGTCTACAAAAACCTAAGAATTTGTGAACTTGACATTATACAAATTGGACAGATCTGGTCCTCCTCCTCTGGCAGATTATAACCATTACATTATTTGATTTTATCCTAAAAAAACCTAACTTGACCACTTAAAAGCCCTGGTCAGTTTGGCTCAGAGGTTAGAGCATCGGCCTGCAGACCAGAGAGTCCAGGGTTCGGTTCCCGCTAAGGGCACGTACCTCTGTTGTGGTTTGTTCCTGGCCCCGGTTGGGACTGTGTGGGTGGCGACCACTCGATGTGTCTCTCTCACATCAATGTTTTTCTCTCTCTCTTCCTCCCTCTCTCCCTCCCGTCCTATCTGAAGATAAATGCAAAAATGTCCTTGAGTGAGGATTAAAAAAATAAGATAAAAAAATAACATCATGCTCACAAAGAAACAGCCTGTACAGGAACGTGTTTCAGCCCAGTGAAGCTACATGTTGTTCTTTTTCAATGGGTGATGTCAAATATCTTCACTCTGTGAAGTATATACTGAACCAAGATGGTTTTACTAGAAACTTTGCTAAGACATTAAAAAAACATGTTCAGCAAATGCTGAAGGAAAATTAACAACTGCTAAGATACCTTGACGAGCCTCTGCAAACTCACTGGAAAGTGCAACAATAATCCTTTTCAAAGCAGAAGTATGTTTGGACTAGTTATTTTCTTGGCTCTTGGTCCAGATTCTCTTTTGGGGAGCTCAAACCAGAACCTCTAAGGGTGAGTTTTTTCCATTTTTGAACAAATATTTTTGAGGAAGGATTTTTCTGAAGCTTAAAAAGCATCTATTGGAACGTGGCAAGATACAGGCGCAAAGGCAAAGGTCTTCTCCACCTAATCTTCACTGTGGCGTTTTACATCATTCTTGGAGAACTAAGTTTTAGAAAGTGAGTTTCCTGATATCCAGGGTTTCAGAGCTTTCCCTAACCTTAGCTTTTTGTAAATAATTTTAGAAGAAGAAAAGGGAAGTTGGTTTTCTTGATCTATCATGCTGGTTAACATAAGCTTGTCAGTATCTGAGCCGAGACTTAGAGTTTCCTGACCTCCAAAACTGGTCCAGCCCAAACGGATAACAGAAGTCTTTGCAGGTCTACCTTCAATGTGTGCATCTAACACAGCCACTTCCTGTCCCCTCTATCGCCTGCATCCCAGTCCAAACGCCACATCTTTCACTTGGGCACCCCAGTAAGTTCCTAACTCACGTTTTCAACACCACTGTCCAATTTGCTACTCACCTGGGCCAGCCACCTTTTCATGACAAGAATCCCATTCGGTTATTCCGTTTTGGAAAACCCCTTTGATGACTTCCTACGGCATGCACAGAAGAAGTCCATTTCTCAGCACGGATGACCAGGCCCCTGCCTCTTTCGTCCAGGTCATCTCATGGCCAGCACTTTTGTCAGAGTGCACACAGTCTTCTCTGCCTCGCTGTCTTGACCTTCTACTCTCTACCTGTGAGGCTCATCGCGCCCCGCTGGCCCTCACCACCCTGCTCCTTGGAACTCCTTTGGTGTCAACATAAATGTTTCCTCCTCAGAGAGCCCCCCTCTGGTCACATTCTTTGTAAATTAACCTCTTCTGTTGTCCCCTCTGCAAAAGTGACTGTGCATTTTTGCCGCGGTGCTAATTTCAACCCATAATTTTAAAATGTGTTTGTTTACTGTTTTAGTGTGTACTTCTAGGGGGTAGGATCCACGTGGCCAGGAAATTTTGCCTGGCACACAGTAGGGCATTGATGATTGTTGACTGAGTTAACAAATAATTACCTGTTATGCCGTAGTGCATATTAATTATTTCTTTAATGAATGTAGATCACATTCCCTATACATTCTCAGGCTCCATCAGCCACTATTTTATCTTGTTTGTCAACTGTCTTGCCAAAGCTTTAGCTCTAGGAAGTTGGAACTAGAAAAAAAGATTTCTTTATGGGCCATTTCTCCAGAAATTGATGCCTGAGTTAAAGAGGTAAATGGTCAACCAAATTCATGTACTGATGCAGGGCAGCAAGGCTAACCAGTAGTGCATGAGGCAATCCGTCACTTAGGTAACCAGCAAATACATTCTCGCATCACAATAAACCTCTTCCTTTATCTCCATTCCTCAGATTTATTTTCAATTGCTCTGAAAGTGGTTACTTTCTTCTCTGATAACATCGTACTTAAATCTGAATACACAGCTGACCTGAAGACACATTTTGGAAATGGAAATGTTAACACAACGAGAGGTGCTCTCCAATTTAAGGCCAAGTATTCACATTCTTTCCCTCCGATTACAGGTTTCAGCTGGGCTGAAACTGACTTGAGCGCCACATGTTTGTGCAATTGAATAGAGGAGCAGCTATCCTTTCTCCTGGTTCATCCAAGACTACCTGTCTCAGGGCAAAACAAACCTGTAAATTAAGTTAGACATCGCTTTAAACATAAACCTTACTAATGTCACAATCGATCTATTGAATGAAAAGGTCTTAAGCCAGCGAAAAGTAAAATCACGTGGACACACCACACAATGTGGGGCTTGGGCCCGGTTGCCAGAAGCAGATTTTCTTGCCCAGAACACCCTTATCTCTCTGGACTCCTGTGAAAATCCTCTTCTAACTCCAGCCTCCTTGTCAGAAGTCCTCTGGGAAGAATTCATTCCCCGGCACCGCTGCCCATCACATTACACCACCCCAGTGCTCCACTGTTAGTGCAAGGGATGTCTCCCTTCATCATACAGACTGGGGTGTCTCCTGTGCCTCATCAAAACTCAGTGTGGAGTGAGACTGTAATCGCAAATAACTTTATGCAGTAATGTAGCTGATGACTCTGCCTAAAAACCGAGTGCAGCTTACAACAACGTGAGAGGTGAAGCTGTTTTGGGCTCCCACTGTCTTCTCCCTGGACCATCCTCCCTTCATCAGGATGAAAAAGCACAAGTATTCTCACACCTGCTAGATTGGCTGCCATCAATAAATCAACAAACAACAAGTGCTGGCGAGGGTATGGAGAAAAAGGAACCCTATTGCACAGCTGGTGGGAACGCAGACTGGTGCAGCCACTGCGGAAAATGGTATGAAGACTCCTCAAAAAATTAAAAATTGAACTGCCGTTTGATCCAGTGATCCTACTTCTAGGAATATATCCTAAGAATCCCAAAACACCAACCAGAAAGAACATATACACCCCTATGTTCATAGCAGCACTATTTACAATAGCCAAGATCTGGAAACAGCCCAAGTGCCCATCAGTAGATGAGTGGATAAAAAAGCTGTGGTACATTTACACAATGGAGTACTATGCAGCTGTGAAAAAGAAGCACCTCTTACCCTTTGAGATAGCATGGAGAGACCTGGAGAGTATTATGCTAAGTGAAATAAGCCATTCAGAGAAAGACAAGTATCACATTATCTCACTTATATGTGGAATCTAATGAACAAAATAAATGGATGAACAAAATAGGGCCAGGGTCATGGAAGCAGGGAACAGACTGACGGACCTCAGAGGGAAGGGGGAGGGGGACCAGGCAGAGAATAAGCAAAGAACTTATATGCATATATGCATAATCCATGGACACAGATGACAGTGTAGGAAGACCTTGGGTGTGGTGGGGGGCAATGGGGGGAAAATGGGGGACATCTGTAGTACCCTCAACAATCAAGATTTTTTTAAAAGCATGTGTATTTGCAATGAAGCTGTGCTTCTTTCCTCTGAGTGATACAGCTCTTGTTGTCCTAGCTTCCCAGGACCTCGTTAGTGGCTGGGTGACTGTGATGTAGCATCTTCCTGACAATAAGAGATGAGGTTGTCCATTTCCTTCCATGCTGGCAGAGTAAATGTTAGTTTAGCCCCATCTTCTACATAGAGTCAAGCTGACATTTTTTCAAAATTATTTTTACATGTTCTGTGTTGCTCAGTGATAACGAGTCTACATTTACTTTTATTTTTTATTTCTTTATGGTTTTTTAATTCTCACCAGAGGACATTTTTCCATTGAGTTTTAGATAGAGTGGAAGGGAGGGAGGGAGAGAGAGGGAGAGAGAGAGAGAATCATCTATGTGGGAGAGACACACTGATTGGCTGCCTCCCAAATTGGGATCAAACCTGCAATCCAGGTACATGGGTCTTGACCGGAATCAAACCCGCGACCCTTCCGTCCACTGGAAACACCCTAACCACTGAGCCAAACTGGCCAGGGCTCTACATTTCTTTATAGAGAAGGATTTTTTTTTATTAGCAATTGTATATGCTTAGTTCCAATTATATGGGGGGAAAAAACACATTTTTTTTTTCTAACTCATGACAAAACCAAGCAGTCAGTTGTCTAAAGCATCAAAATAGGAGTTCCTTCGTATAGCATCACACAAAACATGGATAGTCTGCGTTAACATTTTCAAACAAAAGTGAATCCCTGGCATTTTACCTAACCAAGAAAGTAGCCGAGTCACAATAATAGCTTATATTTGCAGATTATATTCTTAAAATACTTAACACACCTTATTAATGTCATATCACCTTGTAGGTGGGCAGTCACGATTAGGACATCATTTACGTTAAATGCTGGAGAACAGCCATTAGCCTGTCGACACAGACGCTGCTTTGCTGTGAGAACAGCACCGGACAGGCACCACCACCTCCGCTTTGCAGGTTAGGAAGCATGATTGCATGTCTAAAGCCAGTAAGGGGAAGACCTAACGCAACAATCCTTCATCTTTCCAAACCACATCGATTAGAAAGCACGCCTTTGCAACACGGATGTGTAGAAATTCACCATTCTAAGAAATATATCTGCTAAACCACTGGACATTGGAGCCATTAGGACAAAGGCAGAAAATATAACGTTACTACCACTTTACTACCAGATGCCAATTAGGAATAATGGGGTAAGGGAAATGTATGCAATACTTAAAATCTTAAATACATTATTCAATTTATGAATTCCAAAGTAGAGCAAGAACATCTTGATTAGAAATGCCCTGGCCAGTTTGGCTCAGCGGTTAGAGCGTCGGCCTGCGGTCCTGAGAGACCCGGGTTCGGTTCCCGCTAAGGGCATGTACCTCGGTTGCAGTTTGTCCGCGGCCCTGGTTGGTCGTGCGGGTGGCAGCCACTCGATGTGTCCCTTTCACATCGATGTTTCTCTCTCTCTCTCTCTCTCTTCCTCTCTCTCCCTCCTGCTCTATCTGTACAAAAAATGGAAAAATGTCCTCAGGTGAGGATGAAAAAAAAAAAAAAATCTTAAATCCATTATTCAATTTATGAATTCCAAAGTAGAGCAAGAACATCTTGATTAGAAATGGAAATGTCAACGACACCATTAAATCACCAGGTTGTCTTTAAAGGCTTAGTAAGTCAGAGGTGGTAGATGTTTACTTCTTATGGGAAAGATCTTTTTCCTAATCCTAATGACACTGCCATGAATGGAATTGTGAATCATGACCACTGTCCTCTCTGGCTGCAGAGCTGGGTTTATGACCTGCTCAGCTACACAAGGTGCCCCATGCCTCAGGCCACTGTGGGTCCAAAGGTGGGCACACTCATCTGGAGCTATTCCTTGATATTTTCTAGATGGTGGAGCATGTTCTCTTCTTCTGGGTTGTGGAAGCCATGGCTGCGACCGATGGCCAAGGGTCCACTCTTAAAGAAACAGCCTGACTTGGAAATTAAACTAAACTATAGAAGAGAGTGGGGAGAGAAAGAGAAAGAGAGAAGAGAAAGGAGGAGGAGGAGGAGCGAGGGCATCTAAAAAGGCAGAAAGTGAGACAGAGAGGCAGAAACACACCTGAGTACCCTACAGACTGCGCTAGGATTCTGCACTGAGGCAGCCCACAGGCAAGTTGCATCCTGCCCTCACGTGGTTGGACTGTCTAAATAAATCACGTCTTTTTGCTTAAGGTATTTGGAGCAGAGTTTTTATTACCATCGTACTTAATGATAATTTAATAGAAACCAATGATGATCTAATGCTAAACTTACGGTATGCAAAGAAACGTGCCCATTACTTTCTAGTCTAAGTTCTTATTCCCAAGTCTGTGTCAAATGCAGTGATGTCACGAGTCAAATCGGCCAATAGTTGTGGAGACACTGAGGCGGGAACAGCGTTGGGGCTTAGCACAGTGAGGACCACACCAGCACGAAGACATTGGGGAATAAATATCAAGAAATAAGTTATGGCATGAAATAGAAACAGACACACTAGGCGATAGGGGACTAACTATCAAACAGAGTGCACAGACAGTAAATGCTACAGGCACTCGGAGGAGGGGCTGAGCCCCTGGGGAACCGATGTTCCATTTTAGGCGTCAGCCCTGCTCCTTGAGTTTCTGCTCACACTGGCGGTGCCCATCCCAGACCCGACCTGACCGCACTTGTTTCCTAGCAACGTCCTGACACATCCCTCCTCCCATTTAACTACAGAGAATGAGACCCAGGCTCACACTGGGCGAGGCCGGCTTCTCGGGGTGCAGTGCAGTCAGACAGGCCTCGCCCTCAGAAGGACAGGTCTCACACTGGGCGAGGCCAGCTTTTCGGGGTGCACTGCAGTCAGACAGGCCTCGCCCTCAGAAGGAAAGGTCTCACACTGGGCGAGGCCAGCTTCTCGGGGTGCACTGCAGTCAGACAGGCCTCGCCCTCAGAAGGGCTCTGCACGCGGCCGAACGTTTTGCCATCTTGAAGCTGTTACCGGTTTCTGAACCAGGGGCTGCACCCTTCCACTGTCCCCTGGACACTGCTGGTCTGCGCCAAGGGAAGGGACCCGAGTTTCTACAACCGAGTCAGAACAACAGACTCCACAGCGGCCCATTTGCCCAGAGACGTATCTAGCTCAGGGGTCAAAGGGCCACGGAGCAGTCACTCCCACGCCGCCTCCTCAGCCCCTTACTGAAAGCCAGGGATTTGGAAAAGGAGGCGCCCGCCGTGGGCTCGGCACCTGCCCGTGCCCCCCGCTGCCAGAGCGCAGAGCAGTCACCGAGAGGGACTCACGCGGCGGCCGCTCGTCTCTAGGACGTGGCAGCACAGAGTGAAGTACGAAAACACGCGCGGGTCTGTTTGCCATTCTATCTATTGTGAGAGGAAAAGCAAGTTCTGGTCAGGTCAAATGCATAACACACACGCAGGAGACCGTGCTCGAGAGCGTTCTGCAGAAACACAACTGCGTCTCGGGGGACTGTCTCCAGGTGCATCAGCAGCCCCTACGGGTCTACGCAGGAACAGAGATCAGTGTCTGCCTGTGTCCCAGGACCTCCGGGGGCTCGAGCACAGGACACCAGCCTTCTGCTGCCATGTCCTTACTGACCTGATCAGAACAGGTGCTCCGAAACGACCACGTCATCAGTCTCACCTGGTTGATGACTCTAGCCCACCATTGCCACCCTCCTGAGACGCGAATCCCGGACACCATGCAAAGACCGCGGAAGGTGAAGTACTAATCTCGGTTTTGCACCTTATGAGTTTCAGCCCCTTTTCCAGGAGGACAGGTTTAGATTACAGATGAAAATAGGCTTGTGGGGATCCAGTAAGGTTCATGAACAAAACCTGTGTGTGATATGCCAACAGAGAAAAAGAAAACGTTCCCTTTTTACAATTTTCTAACTTGAGCAAGCCCTTTTTGGTAAAAAGTTGATAATTTATAGCTAAGTCAGAGTGAATAAAGAATTCAAATGTCCTTATTTTGAAGCATCGATCTCTCCTCTCTCACCTGCATAAACTTTTGATTAAAACCATCTTTTATATTAACCTCTAATGATACATTTTCAAGTAGAATAAGCTCATTATCTCAGAGCAGATGTTTAAAGTGTTTTCCTTCTGATCGAACTGCTCTCTTTTTTCATCCACACTCACTGAGGCACAGTTTCTTCTGTGACAAAGTTATGGCATCTGAGTAATTATATGAATTAGCACAAGTCAGGCGTAGTGTGCGCGGTCCATAAATCTTAGTAATCGATTTCACCTAATTTAAGGATGTATCAGAATCTACTTACGGATGCAAACTAGGTGGGTGATCCTGGATTTGTAAGACCCAAATAAAGATAATAAGCAGAAAATTGTGGAATGTGGTAGTGTGATGAGCAAAGTCCCCTAGGATATAAGTGTTCTAAAAATCTAAAGCAAAGTCACTGTCAACGCAAAGATGCTGGGAAGGATACCAAGTGGTTTCAATATTAGTGTTCGGTTTACAATGTAGATTATGTTTCCTTTTCATTCTCCAACTAGATCCAGCTCTCTGGGGATGCTGCCCTGGGCGGGCCAGCTTTCTTCCCGAATTAATATTTAACATGCCTCCACGGAGTTGCATAATCATAGCGACGGAGACTTTTTAGTTCAGTGCTTAAGAGGAGAAAATTCCCTTCATTCCTGCAAAGATTTACTTTTGGAAATGTAATCTAATTCTATAAGAATCTTGAAAGCTCTTTTAAACGATATCGATCAGGTGTTTCTTGGTGACATTGGGAAGAAATTGTTATACGAACAGTGAAATTTTGACACTATCCCCAAAACTGAACAAAACCAAACCAATTCTTCTTACCTTTCTAGCCTTTGCTTTGGTCTTGTGAGGTGAGTGGGTTTATCAGCTCAGCAGGGCTGTTCCACTCCTCTTAAGGATCTACTTTTGTGTTGATTGCTCGCCACAGAAGTTGTTTTACCAGACAGGTGTCCTGGCAAACCAACACCCAGCCGACTCTCTGCAGCATCTTAGCCTCTGTGCCGACTCTTTCACTCAAACTTCAAATTTTGCCAAACCTCAGCACCCTCTTAGGCATGATACCCCAGCGTGAGGGCCATCTAGTTTTTCATTCAGGCTATAAAAGTTGGCAATCCTGGTGGAGTTACACCTAATAAAACACCAGTTTTAAAATGCCATTGTACAAATGAAAAACACCTACCTTTCTTGTAGAATAAGTTTGTTCTCTTTCTTCCAAAAGTCTTTAAAGTCAGAGCTGAATTCATGCCAGATACTGAAAAAAACATTTGGGGACACCTCCTTCTCTCCAATTTTTGGTTTCATGAAGAAATAGGCTGTGGTCTCCAAAAAGCTGTCAAAGCAGACACAGACACAAAGCATAAAAACGATGATTACTTTCCAATATGGGATATTCGTTCTCCATCCAAAGGTTGATTTCATTCATGCACGGGTATTACCACCGAGAAAACACAAGCTCCTCCTTGGTTTCATGGGAGAGTTCTGGATACAGGTAGTAGCACCTGACAGAACCCCTCCCTATACTGAGAACGCTCCCTGGTCCAATTCTGTTTTCAAAATGGATCACTGTGTGTTCTACACATTTCAGAAATGAGCCTGTAGTCAAGCTGGGACATACTGGGAGTGATGGGTCTATACTTCCTTTCTACACTCTAAACAAATAAAATATCAGTCATTTTCCCCCAAACTAATATATGTAGTATATATATATATATAATGTTGCTTATATGCTATTTGGCTTCCTATATCGCTGGGAGAGTGGGGGGGTGGGGCAAAGTCCCAGGAGATGCCGACAAAGTCCCCATGAGTGAGTGGACACAGGGCAGCCAGCCCCGTGACAGCAGACTGATAGTCTCCAGAAGGGGCCACTCAGAGGTGGCTTCACAGTACAACTACATTAATTTCAGAAGAGTTTCAAAAGGGTCACTTGACAAAGAAACACAAGTAGTAAATGAGAGACTTATTACTTAACAAAAGTCTTTCATCCCAGTGAGCAACACCCTGAAAGAGCCCTAAGCCAATAAAGCCGGAATGTCATGGTGAAGGAACCTGGGCAGAGTGTGGCCAGAGTCACTGCAAGAAGTGGCATTCCAGTAACCCGCCCCTCCCCCCATCCTCTCCACTTTGGCCCAAGGCCACTCTACTCCTGCCCAACAAAAGCTCAAGTCTGATTTACTCTGCAGTAAAAGCTTCTAAGGCAACTTGGTTTTGCCATATTGCTCTATTTGCTTACATCTGTGTGTATAATAGTGTCAACAATAAAAATGTACACACATATATACACTGACACACATCCATATATGTATCCAGCTTGTTATATAGCTGATTTGAAATCCCTACTATGAAAAATATGGAAATGCTCTCATTGAGAAGGGCATTACAAGTGAGATGTGTAGGGTAAATTTGCTCAGAAGGTGAAAGAGATGTGAGCATCAGACACAGGACCAAAAGGCCTCAGCCACCCTGACCATGGGTTACCCACGGGTGGCTGGTTGGCTCTTTCTTCACTCTTGCCCTATGGCTGTCTCTGAGCAGTATGGTTGCCACGGAAACCAGCTTTTAGATTGTGGGGAGAGATGACAGCACCCACCGGATCCAAAGTGTGGCTTGTGGACATTAGATCTCTCTAGTTAGCGGAGAAGGAACATGACACAGGAGAGCCACTGACCCCTGAGAAAGAGAGGCTGGAGATGGATGTGGTATGTGAGTCTGGCTGCCACAAGCTATGCTAATGACATCACAATGCATCCCCAGCATGTGTGGACAACGTGAGGACTGCCAGGAGGGTGGACGGCAGAAACAGTCTCACACATATCTGGGTCATATTTTATTAAAACTGATAAAGTATATTTCCCTCCTGGGAAAGCCAGTCTTTCTCCTTATATGCCCAACGACTATTTATGACCGTATGGCTGAAATTAGGTCCGAAGTCCTTGGACTATCCATTTCGTCTTTTTCAGCATTTCTCTGGGAACTACGCCTTATAAAATTGACTCTTACAGACCACACCAGGCCAGTTTTCTCTGTGGAACACTTGATGAATCAGTGCGACAAATGAGTGTCCTACGATTGATTTGAAGTCATCGGTGAAACTGAGGATTAGCATGATTGTCACTGAAGAAAACCTCTGTCCACAGCCATTTCTTTGGAAGTGGCCATGGTATAAGAACAAGTGTCACCTAACAGTGTAACCAGAGAGTAAGACTTATCTGAGGATCATGGGTGCTGACTCAACTGTGTTCAACCACCCCATTCCCAGAACTAGGTGTAAACACTTTTGACAAATAACTAAGCAAATGATAGGGCAGTGATTTTTACAAGTCATCAAAGTACCTTGTATTCCAGAGGTATTTCAGTCCTATAATCCTGTCCAGCATTAGTCAGCATTCAGCTCATTCACTTACATGACGTGAAAGACACCCACTCAGGTGATAGAGGGGAGGGAGAGACTCCATCCTTTCTGAATTACCTCCTTTGGGTAAATTTGAAACAAAAAGGATCCCATCCACCATAGAGCAAAACGAGGTCACTAAAGAGGACAGATGTCTTATCTGGGGCCTTCCTTGCTGCACAGGCTGTTCTATGAGACTCTTTTGAAATAAGCCTGGCACGCTAAGAGCCAGTAGTGAAAAGAACCGTAGTTATAACTCTAAGAAAATGCAAAAGCCACAAGAAGAGACAACTACAAAGAACCTGCTAACCTGGATTCTTAGGGTCCTTTCTGTGAAAGATCAGCACCCCACTTCTTCCACTACGAACACCGAACTGTACAAACATACGCTGGCAACACGAACGACAGAAGCCACAGAGTTCTGGAAACAGGACTTTAGCAGTAGAACTGTTTTGGGATTTCCCTGAATCCCCACACGCAGAGAGAGCAACTAACATACTAAAATCAGAGCTCACAGAAAAATACCCACAAAAGCGTGGTGCCAGGCATGCCCACAAACCTCAAAAAGCAAACAGGGGAGACAGACCACAGACAGCACTAAACCCATGGGTAACATCATCTGTAAAGGAAGGGGCAAGAGGAGACACCCCTCAAAACATGAGAACCCCTGGACCACAGACAGGTACTTCTGAAAAGTGTAAGAGTCCACGTGAGAACCGCTGCTGTAACGGGAAGGGTTTGACCCGCTCCGATGCGTGGAGGAGAAGGGACGAAAGAGTAGGCGCAGTGTGGGATACCCGACCTTGCAGCAGGAGCCAAAAGAAACTCCTTAGGGCAAAGCTCTGCACAAGAGAAAATGCTGGAGTAGAATTCACATCCTGTAGGATAAGTGCAAGGCCAAAGGACAGAGAAAACTCAGATACACCAGAGGGGAGAAAAACACAGACAGCATGAGGTCTTGGTGTAAAAGCAACACTCATTGTGCGTAAGAACAAAAGAAGAAGTGCCGAAGCAGTAGAGCTAGGAATATTCTCCCATTCACCTCTCTCCTACAAGAGTTCAGTAAAACTAATGTCATGTAAAAGTGAGCAAGATTAAAAGACTCCAGTGGAAATAAATTGGTCATTCAAACACTAAGCATAGCAAAGCTGACATGGTTCTATTTATTATCAGACAACATAGACTTCAAGGTAAAGATTATTATCAGAATGTCATTTCATGATGATAAAAACAAAATGATCAGGAATGCATAATAATTCTAAATATGTGTGAGTATAATAAAGGAGTTTCAAAATACATGAGGCAAAACACTCCTTTCTCAGCCCTGGCTGGTGTGGCTCAGTGATTGGAGTGTCAGCCCTTGCACCAAAGGGTCGTAGGTTTGATTCCCAGTCAAGGGCATGTACCTGGGTTGCAGGTTTGATGCCTGGCCCAGATTGGAGCGCATGTGGAGGTAACTAACTGATGTGTCTCTCTTACACTGATGTTTCTTTCTCTGTCTTCCTCTCTCCCTCACCCTCCTTCACTTACACTCTCTCTCAAAAAAAAAAAAAAAAAAAAAAAAAAATCAATGGGAAAAGCATCCTTGGGTGAGGATTAAAAACAAAAAACAAACAAATGTAAAAAACACCCCTTTCTCAGTAATTGACAAAACCAGAAGAAAAAAAAAAATCACAGAGGATAAAGAAGATTTGAATATTACCAACAAATGGACCTCATTGGCTTTACAGAATATTGTAATTATAATAGGAAAATATACAAAAGCAAATGAAAACATTCACCAACACAGATCACACATTGAGTCATAAAACAAGTCCCAATAAATGTCAAAGGACTGAAATGATCTAGAACATAATTTCTGACCACAGTGGTTCCAAAGTATGAATAAAAATAACACACTAGGAAATCTCCAATTTGGAAATTCAGTTCAACTATTATTAATAACCCACTGGCCAAAAAAGGTGAAGGGATTAAAAAAATCAAAAACAAAACTCAGACAGACAACAGTATGGTGATTACCAGAGGGAAGGGGGGTGGGAGGAGGTAGGAGGGGGTAAAGGGGGGATAAATAATGATGGCAGAACACACGATACAGTATACAGATTATATATTATAGAGCTGTACACCTGAAACCTATATAATTTTATTAATCTATGTGACCCTAACAAATTTAATGAATAAAAAAAATAATAACAAAAGAAATTTTAAAATATTTCAAACTGAATAAAAATAAAAGCATAAAATACCAAAATGTGTGGGGTCAGATTAAGCAATATCATCTTTAGAGAGAAATGTAGAGCTTTAAAATCCCGTATTAGAAAAAAAAAAAGTGTAATACAATGATATAGGCATATAATTCAAGAATCTAAGTAGTAAATTAAACTCGACTAAATAGAATATGGAAATAATAATAATAATAATAAATAAAAAAGCACAAGACAAAGAAAGATAAAATAAACCTTACAGAAAATCAGCAAGATCAGAGTTGGTTTACTAAAAAGTTTAATAAAACTGATAAAGAAAAAAATAGAGAAAATACAAATAACCAATATCATAAATGAAAGTAGGGTGGATCATCATTACAGACCATAAAGACCTTAAAAATATAATGTGAGATATTATAAACAATTTGGTGCCAAGATATTTGACACCTTGGATGGACTGAACAAATTCCTTAAACAACAAAACTTTCTAAAATGCACAAAAGAAGAAGTAGAAAATATAAATAGCTCTATATTTTATTCAAGATGCTGAAATTTTAATAAAGTTATTTCAATAAATAGAAATTATTATTTTTTTTAATTTGTGATAAAAAATACCTTGTCCCAAATACTTCTACCCCTAAATGTGTCACAGGTGAATTAACAAACAGTTGCTGAAGAAACAATGCCAATTTTATGCCAACTCTTTCAGAAAGCAGAGGATCAGGGCACACTTCCCAACTCATTTTATGAGGCCAGCATTATTCTGATGTTGATACCAAAAACTAAAACATATTTTTTAAAGAAAAGAGAGAGAGAGATCTGTAGACCAAGATCCTCTGTGAACACAGGTAAAAAAATTCTTCATCAAACATTAACAAAATAAATGCAGCAATTTCTAAAATGGACTGTAAAGTACTCAACAGCAGGGTTTTAGCCCAACAATACAACATTAGTTTAACATC
Organism: Molossus molossus; assembly: GCF_014108415.1. Lineage (NCBI taxonomy): Eukaryota > Metazoa > Chordata > Mammalia > Chiroptera > Molossidae > Molossus > Molossus molossus. Next base: position 8,931,560 of record NW_023425359.1, on the reverse strand, counting down.
TGAAAAGCAATCAGTGCAATTTGCCAAATGAACAGAGTAAAGGAGCAAAACTATTTGATCATTTCAATAAAAGCAGAAAAAGAATTTGAAAAAGTTCAACACCAATTCATGATGACAAGAAAGGAAAACTTCTCTGCAAGCTAGGAATAGATGCAAACTTACACAATTAGATAAATGACACCTGTTGAATACCTGGAGCTAACATCATCCTCAGAATTATATGCGTCACATGACCCCATTTATATAAAGTTCAAGTATATACAAAATTAATCTGCATTGACAGAAATCAGAATAATGATGGTCTCTTCAGAGAGGTGAGGATTAAATGGATTGAGGCAACAAAACTGTTTGAAACCATATTTGGATGGCAGTTACTCACGAACTTATTCGTACATTTTATTGTATAAGTTATGCCTCAATTAATAAATGAAGAACAAAAGTAAAAAAAAAAGAGAGAGAGGGAGAAAGGAGAGCAGGAAAGAAGGAATAAAAAGGAAACTAAAAGAAGGAAGAAAGAACATTGTGTTCAAGTCCTAAACAAAGTTATTACCAAAAAAGAAAACTAGGAACAACATAACGGCTCTGCAGACCAACGAGAACATGCCAGAGATGTGTGTCTATGAAACAGATAAACTGCTAACTATATTTAAAAAATGCTAAAATAATAGAGGCTATAATGACACACAATATGAAATTCAAAAAACTCAGAAACGAAGTGACAGAATTTAATAAAGAGCATAAAATTTAAAATACCTCACATATGAAGACCAAACTGAGTAACAGAAGAGCTAATAAGAGCAACATAATTTCTAAACAGAAATAGAAGATAAAATAAATCTTTAATAATCAAAGAGAAATAAAAAAAAATATGAGAGGAAGTTCCAAGTATAGAAAAAATTCCATTTGTATTATACAAGCCCCTACAAAAACCAACCAAAGCAATGAAACAGAACACATATTTAATAATATGATTAAAGAAAAATTTTCTGAAATAAATAAAAATACTTGAAACTATATGCTGAATGTGCATGCCAATAATCAACACTGAAACATATTCTAGTAAAACCACTGTATTTAAAAATAGTAAGAATAAAGAAAATAAATTTGGTCATCATACAAAGACACCAAGGTCCTCACAAAGAAAAAAATCTTACCATCAAACATTTACACAATTCCTTATGTTGGAAGACAATGAAATAACTAACATATTTAATATATTTAAATCTCAAAGTACAAGCCAAAATTTATAGCCAAGCAAACTAACTTTCAAGTATAAATGACACAGGAAAACTATTTTCAGTATGAAGTAATTCAAGGCATACTGTTCTAATGATCAGTTATTGAGAACCTACTACAGAATGAGAGTCAGAAAATCAAGGTGGCAGAAGAGACATTCATGTAAAGATTGGCAAGTTAGGATTCTTAACTTGGAAAAGGATATAAAATGTCAAATCATACAGTTATGAACTCTGTCCTAAATTTAAATTGAAAGTATCAGTATAAACTAACAATGCATTTTAATTCTAGTTCTGTCCACTAAAAATCCTGGTTATAATACTAACTCAATGAAAATGAACAATACTGGACCCCAAAATGTGATTAGATCTAAAGACCATTCTAAACAACAGACCCAGTGTTGTTTGGAGAAATGGCTCAATCCAGGTATGAGGAAAAAATGTACAAAATAAACCTGGGCTGTCTTATAAAGATAAAGCAAGGAAGGTCATGTCAAAGGAACTCAGAAGGGAGCCCTGGCCAGGTAGCTCAGTTGGTTAGAACATCATCCAGATACCCCAAGGTTGCAGGTTCAATTCCCAGTTGAGGCACATATGAGAACTAACCAATGAATGCATAAATAAATGAAACAACAAATTGATAATTGATCTTTCTCTTTCTCTCTCATCAACTAAAAAAAAAAAAATGAACTGAGAAGAGAGGCTAAAGAAGAAACATTTTGTACATCAGTAAGAATAACAATTGCAAAGAACTAAAACACATCAAAATATGTTTAATCCAATGAGTTCATTACAAGGCTTAAAAGAAAAAGATAACTGTTGGAAGATGCTAGAGAACAACATCCTTTTGAAAATTGGAAAGCTAAGGGAAAGAATCATTCATTTCCTATATGAATTGTACTATTAAATGTCAAATGAGGAAAGTTTTTCTTTAATGACTGATAAAAATGATACAAATACAATCATCTTATTATTCCTTATAAATTCATGCATCTAAACATTGATTTCCAAAGGCTGGTAATATCACAAAAAGAGACAACCAAACACCTAGGAAGTAATTGTGCCAAAATATTCTAACTTGAAACTGATCAAGCATCTACAGCTATTTACCAACCTGTGAGAAACACAGAGAAGACAGAGGATCATGCTAACCAGCACCAACAGAATAAAATTGGGAAAATCCAAACTTTGAAGAAACTCTATGGGGCTGCTGTGGACTGAATGTTTGTGTTAGGGAAAAAAAAGCATAAACTTAAGCCCTTATCCTCAATGTAATGGTATTTGGAGGTGGGACCCTTGGAGATAATTAGGTTTTGAGATTAGAGCCCCAGAGATGAGATCAGGGCTCTTAGAAGAAGAGAAAAAATCTAGAGCCCCCTCCCCATTCTGCCATGTGAGGACACAACAAGGTGGCTGCTATGTTAAGGCCAAGAAGAGGTGTCACTAGACACCAAACTTACTGGTACTTTTGTCTTGGATTTCCCAGCTTCCAGAACTGTGAGAAATAATGTCTATTATTTAAGCCACCCAGTCTATGGTATCTTGTCATTGTAGCCAAAACTAAGACAAGAACAAACAGTCTAGTGTCTTCAATACATAAATTTCAGGAGGAAAAAGTATTGAAGTGAAACCTATCTTGAAGACGTAAGAGATACTGTCTAATCATAATGGTTGACATTTCTTTACATCTTGCTTCAAACAAAATAAAAATATTTATAACGTACATGAACTAATTGGACATCTGAACGGAGTACTTGGTGACATTAGGGTTTGATTATTATTATTTTTAGGGGTGAAATTGGTTGTGTTTTTTGAAGGGGATTTTTTAGAGATTTATACTAACATTTATATAGATGAAATTATATCTTTTGAGGATTTTCTTCAAAAATAGCATGGAAAGGGAAGGTGGGTAAGAGTATAGATGAAACCAACTGACGGCCAATTGACAGTTGTTGAAGCTGGATGATGTGTACACACTGGGTCACTGCACATGCTTTACCTTTGCACACAGTTTAAATTTCTCAAAAAAAAGAATGTATGAAGTTACAAGTACACACACACAGTTATTTAGTACAAAGAAGTAGTGGTTATAAGCATCTTTTAAAATGGCATTCTAGAAATATTTTTTAAAAGGCTAGAATATTGCTTGAAATACCTCTTTTGGATATTGTTTTTGACTACAAGTTATGCTCCATGGATAATTAAAATAGCTTTGATTTCCTTATTTGAAAAGCGGACATACCACAAAATGAGAATTTTATTCTTTTAAACTCCTCATCTGTTTTTAGGGCAGCCTTTGTCTGGGAAGTGTACACATAAAGAATGACTCAAAACTTGGTTTTTATTACAACCAAAAGAGGTCGTAGTAATTATCCTAAAATAGCATTTTCTTGCCACAAGTTATGATCTGTATGAAGAAGCATGTTCTCTGCAAATGAAATATTCTTAAAATATTATATTGCCAGTTATGACTATCATTTATTTCCCATCTATGACCAGGATTTAGCCGTGGTTCAGCACTGGAGAAAGCCTTGCATTTAAGCCCCGCCGTTCTGTTGGCACCTACTCTGTGGAAGCTGAAGATGAGGACCTACTACCTTCATTCAGTTCACCCGTGAGCAGGTCCGGCGGGCACCATGAAGGCCAGGGCGAGACAAAGAAAAATGCAATTGAGAATATCATGCTAAGTGAAATAAGTCAGACAGAGAAAGTTAAGAATATAATTTCACTCATATGTGGGATATAAAACTGAAAGCAACAAATGAACAAACATGAAGTACAAACAAACAAAAACTCAAAGACACAGACAACAGTATGGTGGTTCCCAAAGGGAAGGCGGGTAGGGGAGCAGCAGGGGTAAAGAGGGTCAACTTCATGGTGAGAAGATCTGACTTTGGGTGGTGGGCCCACAATTCAATATGCAGATGATGTATCATAGACCTGTCCACTTGAAACCTATATAATCTGATTAACCAATGTTACCCCAATACACTTAACGTGCTTCCTTCCTTGAAGGACATTTCTAAAAGCGATTCACCATGTCATGTTTCAGTTTCCAGGCTGCCAGACATTGGCCGCTGCTCTCAGAACTGAATCACCGTGAGAATAACTGCTCTGCTCTCACGTATATGCTTCAAGAGTGGTACATTCTTCCATAACAGTGTTCAGATACGTATTCTTCAACAGCCTGGAAGCACGTCTAAAGCACAGGAGACGACTTCTTGACGTGTGGCAGGTCGCTCCGGATCCAATTCTGGTTACAGATAAAGGGACGCATCCACAAAAGCGATCGGAGTTGAGTGATACAAAGATGGGCTAATCTTCAGCATCATCAGTGTTATTGCTTTACTTTCTATTGATTGATGTCAAAGAAACTTTCCACTCTAATGAGAGTAGTAATGCCCTGTCGTCTTTACCCACCAGCATCTTGCGTCCACCAATCTGGTCTTACAGGGTCTGGCATTCTGACTCAACTTTGTTCTTCGTCTGTCTGGAATATCCTCCACCCAGGCACCCACGTGGATGCCTCTGGCCTCTCCAGATCTCTGCTCAAACATTACTTTCCCAGTAAGATCTTCCACAAAAAGCCAAAGTAAAACTTAACACTCGATTCCCTTCAAATTCCTGCTCGATTTTTCTCCACAGCACCCCCTGCCGGCGGAGACGCGGGACGTGTAGGTGCCTGTTTACTGTTGGTCCTCCTCTGCTGTAACTGGTCCTCAAGGAGGTATTTTTATCTTTTATGTTCACTGCTGCATCCTCAGCACCTGAACAGTGTCCAGCACACAGGAATTATGGGCAAATATTTGCTTAAAGAATCTCTACTGAACAACTAAACTAGACAGACACTTCTAGAGACAAAAATGTTGGTTTTGAGGAACATTATAGTAGAAGAAATCTGTTAGGCTTTCAGCAACCTGAGGTTTAAAGAGAGGGGCTTTAGATCGGAAGGGCCAATATTTACTTCTGGCTCCACCCACAGAGGACCTTTGTTGACTTAGTTACTTCAGTAAGTTTCATCACCTCATTTCTAAAATGAGAATGAATTTCTCCTACCTGATTAGATTACTGCGAGGGTTAAATGAGATCAAGTATGTAATGTGGCTCATGGAGTTACTGGACACAAAGTAAGACCAATAAGTGATGGCTTTTATCGTTGATCACCAGTGAAAGTGGCATAAAGGCTTCCTCTGAGTCCTCACTGCATGTTCAGAGTATGACAAGACCTGGCTCTCATTCTTTGCACAGAAAAATTAAGGAGCGCGACTCCTGTCTCTTTTCCCCATAATTATGAGACAACACAGGACCTGCATTAAATTTAAAACCGATGTCAATATGCCAGTCTCCTCGGGGACAGCAGGCCAGCACCAGAGTGGGTTAACCACCCTTACCCTTTTCTCCTACTCATCTATTCAGTTTATCTCACTTGGCTCAGAAGAAAATTTACAGTAACTCTAGCCAAGAGAATTCCTCTCACTTCATTTATGTAGAAAGAAAAACAGATCCTTTTACCCCGGAATCATATACGAGATGAACAGTAACGAAAGGACGTATCCTTTATCTTGACTTGATGTCACATGACTGTTTCATATTCCATGACATGTATTTCATACACATGAACAAACACACACACACACACACATGCACGCAGACATACACAACTTTCTGGCACCTATTTAAGAGACATATCACAGTCAAGAGCTAAGCGGTTTGCTGAAAGACGTAAATCCATTGAATTCAACTTCCCCTTCCTCCCACCACAAGCAGAGCTGGAGTTGTCAGTAAAGCTAACATCACAATTCAGATCTGAGTTGTTGTTCTCATGCCCTGATGCATCTCTAAGCTCTGTGCAGACAGGTTCGGGTCATTTGTTAATTTCTCTCTAATGCTGATGCCAACAAGCCTTGGGACTAAAGTCCTCCCTCCCTGGTTCAACTGCCAAGGGCAGTTCGGTCTATTTTGAGATATTGCTATATTTGGACTAGTGGGTGGACATGAAGGGTCTGATGAGGCTGTTTTTTGTACACACTCTATGATCCGAGGGGCCGTTGGGCAATTCAGTCCTGAACGAGTCTGTCTAAGTGGGCCCGGGGTGCCTTTGTCTCTGTTTCCTCTGTGACTGTCCCTTCTTTCTTCTGTCAATATCATTGTCCTTTAGAAGTTTAACAACAACAAAAAAGTCAGGTACTAAATGGGAGTTTAGACACACAATAAGAATTATACATGTGAGAGTTAATTTAGCTCATATCGTCAGAACAGAGAACATAAAGCATCTCAGTATTAAACAAGAGGTCAAGAGAGCACAACACTTTAAATGAACGGCCAAGGGTCATCATCATCAGTCTTCCTTGCTTTTGCCATTTTTATTGTGCAATGTTGGGTTTTGAAATATTATTCTTCAGAACAAACTCAAGTCTCAAGAGAAAGCTCTATTTTCAGTAAAAGCCTCTACAAATAACTGCGATTTTTGGTACCCTAAATCAACATCTCCATTTCTCCCTCCTTCTTCCACCCCCACGGGAACTTACATGAAACAGAACATATTTATTACTCCAAAAGGAAGAATAAATCCATTTTGTTCATTATTAAAAAAGCCTTTGAAGGGTCTTCCACCTCTTCTAAAAAGCACAAAGAATATTCTTATGCCAACCATTTTACTCCAAGCAAGAGAAAATCAGAGGAATTCAGATTGGTAAGAGGATAGACTGGTATTTTTCTCTTAAAATGAAGAACTGTGGTATTTCCACTTTCATGGTAATTGTGATCTCAAAACAGCCAACTGCTCTTATAAAAAAGGTAATTCAGCTCATAAAATCATGGAAGAGAAGCTTAAAAATCCAAGTGACACATATTCAGCCACAAATTGGCCTTGAATTGACAGTGTAAATTGAGACTCATGCTGATCTCTAAAATCAGAAACCAGACAACCACGATGGTCAACAATGTTAAAGCAATTATGTTTCTCCCATCTCCTGTAGTAGATACATAGATTTGTTTTTACATTGACCTCTATTCTTTCCATGCCCTGAATTCTACCTTTTATAAAAATCTTACTTTACTAATTTACATAATTTTTCATCACTCTAAAATTTATTCTTGCTATATAATCCCGTCATTGCATCTTCATCTCCAAGGAGTGGGGGGAACATTCATCACCTCTAAACTAATACTAAATTACTCACCTGCAGGGTCTTTATCATATCCACAACTACTTTCTTTAGGAAAGTATCAAATCCACTGCCTCTTATCTCCAACATCTAAAATCTCTTATTATTGGCTTATTCTCCTGATCATCAGAGCATGTTCAGATTTCTTCATTCAAAAACATTTCTCTCAGCCATGCAGACACGTTGAAAGACACCATTATTGATGTATAGTTGGTTTATAATTCAATGCTTCTGTGTCCTAACTCATTTTGAAAACTGGCTTCACAGATCACAGCTTCCACTATTTTTCTCTCAGGGGTCCCTGACCAAAACCTATAAATTTTATCAATTTTCATTCTATGCCCTTAAATAATGGAACCACTGCTGTGTTACTTATTTGAACTTGAAAATAAGAAATCATTAACAGAGCTATTTTTACCCTCTTTTAGGTTAAAACTATGAACTATATTATTTCCATTTTTTCTTTATGAAACCCTCAATTATGGGACCTTTGGTTTACCTACTTCATAGCTTCACTTTGTATTAATTTTTGATTTACAGACATGTTGAATAAATAAGATAAAGAATTCCCACATAGCCTGCACTCGGCTTCTCTTAATAGTAACATCTTACACAGTCATAGCACATTTGTCAAAGCTAAGAAATTAGCCATGAAAGTAAAGAAATTCTCTTGGCAGGACCTACTACAAACTTTCTTCGGTGAAGTGAGAGAGATAAACTGCATAGATGAGTAGGAGGCAAGGGTAAGGGTGGTTAACCCACTCTGGGGCTGGCCCGGGGGCCCCTAAGAGACTGACATACTGACATCAGTTTTAATTTATATGAACGTCCTGTGTTATCTCATAATTACATCGGGGTAAGGAAAAGAGAGAAAGGAAATGAAATCAGACAAAGTATGCTCTCTGACCACAATGGAATTAAATTAGAAATCAATAACAGAAAGATTAACAGCAAAATCTCCAAATCATTTCTAAAGAATTCATAGGTCAAAGAGAATCTCTCAAGGGAAGTTACCTTTTTTTTTTTTTTAACTGAAACTATGATATGTCAACATTGTGGGATAAAGATAAAGCAAAACTTAGATGAAAACCTATAGCATAAGTGTTCAGATTAGAAAAAGAAAAATCCTAAGATCAATAATAAGATTCCACCTTAGAGAACTAAAGCAAAAAGTGAAATTTAAGCCTAAAGCAAGTGGAAGAAAAGAAATAATAAAAATAAGAGCAGAAATAAGTGAAATTGAAAACAGAAAAAACTAGAGATAATCAGCAAAACCCCAAATTGCTTTTTGGTTTATTTTTTTTTTAAGATTAAAAAATTAATTAATTTCTAGCCCAGATAACTATGAAGAAAGAAAAAAGAAAGAAAGAAAGAAAGAAAGAAAGAAAGAAAGAAAGAAAGAAAGAAAGAAAGAAAGAAACTAACTTAACCTCACATTGAATGAATAAATGGAGTGGTAACTAAGGCAAAATGAGGCCATATGGATAGGCTGTAATCCAATACAACTGATGTCCTTATTAGAATAGATTAGGACACAGACCCACACAGAGAGAAGAAGAGAAAAAGACACAAAGATATAATTAAGGTTTTAGAAATGGAAGTAGTGATCATACATATATAAGAGAGAGGGAGAGAGAGAACACACAAATCAGTAATATTTTTTTAAAGCATTATTATTGTTAATTCCATGGACATTTAAAGAAACATTATGAATAAGTCTATGCTCACAAATTTGTGAATTAGATAAAATAGTTAAATCCTTTGAAATACACAAACTACCAAAACTCCCACAGGAGAAACACATAATCTAAGACACTTAATATCTATTAAAGAAATTAAAGAAAAAATTAGTAACCTTCTAAAAAAGAAATCACCAGGCCTCGGGGGTTACCCTGATGAAGTCTACCAAACCTTCATAGAAGAATGACAGCATTTCTCTACAATCTCTTCCAGAAAACAGAAGCAGAAGAAACAGTTCCTAACTCATTCCATGAGGCCATCACTAGCTTAATACCAAAAATAACACAAAGACATTATAAGAAAGAAAACACATAGGCCAGTATCACTCTTGAACACAGATGTAAAAATTTTCAACAAAATGTTATCAAATAGAATTCAACATGAATAAAAAGAATTATACACCATGACCAAGTGTGGTTTATAGTAGTTATGCAAAATGGGATCAATATTCAAACAATACTTTTTGTTGCTGTTAATCCTTACGCTAGGATATTTTTCCATTGATTTTTAGATTGAATGAAAGAAAGGAAGAGAGAGAGAGAGCGAGAGAAAGAGAAACAGCAATGTGAGAGAGACACATTGATTGGTTGCCTCCCACATGACCCCAACCAGGACCAGTGATCAAAACCTGCAACCCAGGTATGTGCCCTTGACTAAGAATCAAACTAGAGATCTTTCTGTCCATGTGCTGTTACTCTAACCACTGAAAAACCAGCCAGGGCCAAATAAAACAATTTAATCTACCATATAAACAAGCTAAAGAAAAAAATAATATAATATCAATTGATATGAAAAAAGCATTTGACAAAGTCTAACACCATGATAATAACTCTAAGCAAATAGAGAACTTGCTTGACTAAATAAGGTAAACCTAAAAAAAAAACCCTACAGCTAACATGATAATGGTGAAAGATTGAATGATTTCCTCATAAGATAGATAATATGGCAAGAGTGTCCTCTCTACCACTCCCTTTTAACATCATACTGAGTACTAGCTAATTTAGTAAGATAAGAAAAAAAATTAAATAAAAGGTATATAGATTGGGAAGGAAGACATAAAACTATCTTTATTTGCAGATGAATATGTCTATCTAGAAAATGCCAAAGAATCTACAAGACACTTCCTGGATCTAATAAACAAGTATGGCAAGTTGAAAGATACAAGTCAATATACAAAACTCACTTGCTCTCCTTTATACCAGCATAGAACAATTAAACCTTGAAATTAAATTATATATAATATATACATATATATACACATTACTATATACACATATATATAATATATGCATATATATACACATTACTATAGCACAAATGGAATACTTAGATATTATATCTATATATCTATCTATCTATATCTATCTATATCTATCTATCTATCTATCTATCTATCTATCTATCTATCTATCTGATCTCTATGAGGAAAACTAAAATTCTGATAAAAAAAAAAAATCAAAGAAGATCTAAGTGAATGGACAAATATTCGTGTACCTGGTTAGGACCGATCAGTATCATAAAGATGCCAGTTCTTTCCAACTTGATCTGATTCATGCAATCTCAATCAAAATCCTAACAAGTTATTTTGTGAATATTTACAAATATTCTAAAGTTTATATGTGAAGGGGAAAGACCTGGAATAGCTATCACAGCACTGGAGAAGAAAAACAAAATTGAAAACTTCATATTACCCAACTTCAAGACTTACTATAAAGCTACATTAATCAGAACAGCATGGTATCTGGTGGAAGAATTGACACGTAAATCCATGAAATAGAATAGCACCCAGCAGTAGACTTACACAAATATAGTTGACTGATTTTTGACAAAGGAACAAGGGCAATTCAATAAAGAAAGGACAATCTTTTCAACAAATGGTGCTGGAACAACCGGAAGTCATTATGGAAAAAATAAACACAAAGTAACCTAAGCACAAATGTCACATCTTTCACACACCCACACACACAGCCAGACCTAAAATACTGATTGACAACTTGGGGAAAGGTGGTGAGAAAACATTAATAATTGGAAGGTATTATATTATTTTAGAAAGGGGCAAAGATAGTGAATAAATTAATACTTATTAATTAAAGATATTAAAACAAGAGAAATAAATGTATCACTTCTATGGCTGCCATGAGTATGCATCTTTATAATCTCTCAGATTTCCAGCTGCAGAAAGTGAATATGGCCCAGGACCTCAGCTGCCATGCCCTGAAGTCACTCACTGCATTTTCACCAAGTCCAGGCTTGTCCCTGCTAGCGAGTGAGCATGGCAGGGACACTGATGCAGGTGCAAGTCTAGGAGACACAGACTCCTCTAAAGGGCGACATTGGCTCAACAACTTCCCATCAGCTTTGCCAAGACCGTCTTGTAACCGCACCACAGCCTCAGGCTTCACCTATAAGGCTTTCTCCCTCCCCTCTCCTCTGCATCCAGGTCTAACAGCTGCCCCAGCTTCTTCTGGCTCCCTTCCCATATTTTCCCAATAAATCCAGTTTTGGCACCTGCTTCTTGGAGAACCTGAAATAACACAAATGGGGCCATAAGGAACCGGAGAAAATAAGCAATGAGATGGGGATCTGGGACAGATTCATCTACCACCCCGCTGTCCTCAGTTATTATGGGCACAATGGAGGCCATGACTTGCGAAAGCTATCACCAGAGTTAGCCTAAGAAAATGTCTTGGTGTGGAAATGTCTTTGCAAGTGTGATAATTCCGTCTACTGAAAACACGGTGAGGACAATGCCACAGAGACAGTGGAGCTGGCTGACTATGGCTGAGGCGGACAGACACTCTGCTGAGGGATAATGAGAAACCCAGGACGTGAATAACCAGTTGAAGATGGCTGGAGGGCCTCCTTGGTAGTTTGCAAAGCAGCAGCTATCTCCTGCAGTGAAATGACAGAAACAGCTGAGCAACACAAAGAAGATCCAATAATCCGAGTTGCAGGGCACCAGAAACATTTAAATGCTCAGCCAAAGCACGTCTGCTAAACTGAAGACAGAGCCATGGCTAGGAAAAGCTGGGATCCCAAAACAAGGAATGGAGACAGCTAATGGCCCCGCCTACACATCTCCGGATCTGTAGCATCTGGATGGAGACATAGCACACTCTTCTCTAGTCCTAAGGGGTAGTGCTTTCCCCACTAGAAGACACAGCAGAAAGCAAATGGCTCCCTCAGAAGCTGTCCCCGCTTCTCTCCAGGCTGCTGAGACAGTCACCCCAGCACAACCCATCTACGGAAGTGCTGGATCGGCCAAGGGTAAAGAGAGATTATACACCCAAGTTGCTGTAGTGGCAGGAGTCATAGAGTCTGGAGCCTGGGGACCAGAATTAGTGTAGTAACTGTCAAGGGGCATCCAAAGGGGCCTGACTCTCAGAAAGTTTAGAGAAGTTAATAGATCACAACAACCTTAGGGAATAATGACAAGGTTATTGCTTAACACCTACAACCAAAGAAAAAAGGTAAGAATAAAGGAACAGAAGGATGAGGGTAGTTGCCTCAATGAAAGGTTAAGATCCTCTGCTCAGTTCCCAGAATTGAGCCAATTTCAGATCCAGAACCCACTGACCAAAGGGGTGGTTGAGTCTCTGCAAGGAAAACTCCTGAAACAGCGTAGCAAGTGCACAGTATCGATTCCCCCCGTCCTTCCCCAAAGGAGCCTGCAGCCATCACTGTTGACTGTAGGTTGGACAGGGGGAACATCCAGACATGTTAAGGTCTGTGGGTACAGGGGCTGAGCAGACGCCCACAGCTTCCTGAAGCCCCTCACCCCCACCCCCGCGTGGGGAATGACAGGGAGTGGTAACAAGAAATCTGGGTTAAAGTGTATAGTTCGTAGTGGGCCTGCAGGATCCACGGCCCCGCCCAGTGGTCACTCACTCTCTCCCTGACCCCACGATTGGGATGGTGAAACTGGGGTGGTAGGATAATCTCTAAATTGGTTTCTTTTTTAAAAATTAATTTAGTTTTTTATTTATTAATTTGTTTTTGTTACAGATGTTTCTCATTTTTCCCCCATTGACACCTTCCTCCCCTTCCCCCTCCACGCCATCCCCAGATTTGTTGTCTATGTTCATTGGTCATGCATACATGCATGTAAGTCCTGCGGTTTATCTCTCCACCCCAACGCCCCCTCCTCTGAGGCTTGTCAGTCTGTACCCCACCTCTATGTCTCTGGGTTAATTTTGTTCAGCAGTTTGTTTACTTCATTATATTCTACAAATAAGTGAGATCATGTGATATTTGTCTTTCTCTGTTTGGCTTGTTTCGCTTAGCATAATACTCTCCAGGTCCCTCCATGCCATCTCAAAGGATAAGAGAGCTTTCTTTCTTACAGCTGCATAGTACTCCATTGTGTACATGTACCACAGCTTTTTAATCCACTCGTCTACTGATGGACACTTGGGTTGTTTCCAGATCTTAGCTATTGTAGCTAAACTGGTTTCTTTGCCACAAGGAGGGGAGATGTTGAAAGTAAAGTTGTGGAGGTGCCACAACAAATAAACACTAACCAAAAAAGCCGATATATACTTATATTAATATCAGATAAAATAGAAATGCAGGCAAAATATATCACAGAAAATCAAGCACTGATAATAAGATTTAGTTTACCAGGAATATAGAACAGCTCTAAATTTGTGTGTCCAAAATAGAAACATTTGCAAAGTCTCAGAGCAGAAATGTCAGGACTATAAGGATAAACTGACATATCTTTCTTGTAAGTCTTTAATATACATTCTTAATATTTGATAGATAAAAGCAGACAAAAAACCAGTACAGGTACTGAATCTGTGAGCAATTTTATTGAGTCAGTTTAAAACAAGAAGCAGCCCTGGCCGGTTTGGCTCAGCGGTTGGAGCGTCCACCTGCAGTCCGGAGAGACCCGGGTTCGGTTCCCGCTAAGGGCATGTGCCTCGGTTGCAGTTTGTCCCCGGCCCTGGTTGGTTTTGCGGGTGGCAGCCACTCGATGTGTCCCTTTCACATCGATGTTTCCCTCTCTCTCTCTTCCTCTCTCTCCCTCCCACTCTGTCTGTACAAAAATAAAATAAAATAAAATAAAACAAGAAGCAAATGTAGAACACTGTGCCTCACACTTGAAACACTGTGTTCGAGCCCAGCTTCTACACTTACACATACTGACCACAGTAATTAAGGCAGAAAAAGGGACAACTTTGAAAATCCCTTACATTTGAAAATGCACTAACACACTTCCACAAAACTCATCAATCAAAAAACAAGACCAATAAAACCTTGAGTGAAAGAATTACTAATGAATGCTCTTAAGAAAAAAGAAAAAGAAAAAAAAGGCCCGGCTGGTGTGGCTCAGTGGTTGAGCATCAACCCTTGCACCAAGAGGTCGCCAGTTCGATTCCTGGCCAGGGCACATGCCCAGGTTGTGGGCCAAATCCCCAGTGGGAAGGCATGCGGGAGGCAGCCAATCGATGTTCTCTCTCATTGATGTTTCTCTGTCTCCCTTTCCCTTCTTCTCTCTCTAAAACCAATTAAGAAAAAAAATTTTTTTTAAATTAAAAAAGAAAAAAGAAAAGTTAATCCAGAAGAGGGGTCTAGAAATAGTGGTCAAAAGAGAAATTCATTAAATATAGTTATTTGTTTAATGAAATATTAATTCTTAAATAATCATAAAATTCTGTGCTTAAAAAATGGTGAGTAAACTTTGAGGCAATAACAAGACAATTAGAACAAGCTATTTCTTGTATTGTTTTGCAGTAGAAATATGATAATTAGCAACTTCAGTCTTTGTTAGAAATCGTACATTTTAAGGGTAACCATCAGAATCCTAGAAATAATATCAATATATATCAATATGTCAATATATATATCAATATCAATATATATAAAATCAATAAAGGGAAACATTTGTAATCATATAGTTTCAGAATATACAGTTTAAAAACACTATAGGATTAAAAGATAAAACTAAAAATGTCCACAATTTTAGAAAATTATAATGCAGGCTTCTTAAAATCAGGACTGATGTAGATTTAATAAATATGTTAAGCAATTTTATTTTTAAAACACACTGTATTTCACCAATTTAAGACACCATAGATTTTTTAAGTAACATTTTTTATATACCAATAATAAAGAAAAATAGTCCAATATGAGGAATCTTAATAGAGGAGTCCCTTTCCCCCACCACACATCATAAACTGAGATACGTGAAGAGCTTATGATGAAACCAAAACAGCTCCCTTGAAAATCTGATTCATACGCCTGACAAAAATCATACAGGTTTTCCACGTGATTTCACACTACCAGGTCTGATTAAAAAACAAACAAAAAACTCAAATGAAAGCAGAGAATTATATTTAAAGGGTTGAAGGCTGACAGTGCCCTCAACTGACTGGCAAAAACAAATTCAAACCCCCTCTAAAAGAAACTGGCTTTGAATCAGCTCATGCCAATCACAAGATGCAGTCAACTGTAAGATGTAACTCCGTCTCAGAGATGATAATATGTGAAAAAATGTACATCTGACAATTGGCAAATTACAGATTCACAAACATAATAACTTAATTCTTCTCAAGAAAATGTGAATACTTATTAAGACAGACTTCATATTAGATCACAAAGGAAGGCTTAATGAATTTTAAAGAAGCTGTCACCTACAGACTAGATCTTGACTGCAACGCAATGAACTGGAAATCAATAGTAAAATGAATGTAAACAAAACAAACAAATAATTGCAAACAAAACAAATAATGATCCAAACCTATAAATCTGAAACAAACACGAAGAATATTACACATAAATAACGCATTGCTCGAAGAGGCAATAAATTTCAGACAAGCTATAAATGAACAGCAATAAAATATATCTTACATTTCAAAACCAATGGGATTTAGTTAAAGGAGACTTTAAAGGCAAAGTCATAGCTGTAATTTATATGTTTTAAAAACAAGGGAAACTCAAAGGAGTTCAAGATGGTGTTGTAGGAGATCCTGAACTCACCACCTCCTGTGGACACAGCAAGTCTACACTGAGCATGGAACAGTTCTGAAGGGAACTTGGGAGGATGGGCAGAGTTTCTCAAGAAGGAGCAGTAACAAGGGGAGTAGGAGAAGCAGAGGCACAGTCCTGCTCAAGAAAAAAATCACACCCCAGAATTCTACGGTCAGGAGGGACCTCAAAGGTACAACACTTCCTTGAAAAGAGGGATTCAAACTCCACATCCGACACCAAGCCTTAGAGCCCACAAAGTAGCGATTAAGCCCCCCAAACACCCGGCTTTGAAAACCGATGGGGAATACATCCGTGAAAACTGCGGAACTGCACTAAGAGGGCTCACGCAGACCCTTCTAATCTTCCAGCACCTGCCAGAGAGTCAACTGGGGCTCTCCCCGAAACTGAACACTGTAGCTAGGACCACATGATCCCACTCATATGTGGAATCTGAAAAACAAAACCAAGAGAAAACAGAAACAGACTCCTGACAAACTGATGGTTGCCAGTGGGAGAGGTGTGAGGGGAACAGGGAAAGTAGGGGAAGCGAAGTGAGAGGTACCAACTTCCAGTTATAATATACATAATTCACAGGGATGTAACGTATAACACAGGTAGCACAGTAAACAATATTATGTGATAACAGATGGTTGGTTACTAAACTTACTATAGTGATAATTTTGTAAGGTAGATATAAAGGTCAAATCACCACATAGTACACCTGTAAGTAATACAATATTGTAATGTCAACTCCATCTCAATAAAAATAAATAAAATCAAGGAAAACTTAAAATAAATGAATTACTCATTTATATTACAAAGCCAGAAAAAAACACATGAGTTTTAGAGATAATTAAAGAGTAGTAATGTGGAAATAGAAAGCATGCAAACAAACCCAAAAGAAAGAAAAATGGGGAGATAATAAATCAAAATATCTATTTCTTTTAGAAGACTGATAAAACAAACTTCCTAAAAGACTGACCATAAAATCATAAAAGAAAGCACAAATAAACATTAGTAACAAAAAGAAATATAACTACAGATGAAGTGGGGTGGAGAAGGACGGTGATAAAGACTATATTTGGGGGGAGTGTATATAGGCTCTTGCTTTTTGTTTCTTTGTTGCTTTTTATGATAATAATAAAAAGGTGTATTAATGGCTTTAAGGGAGAAGGTGAAATCATAAGGGAAAAGGAGCCAGAAGAGACATCTGATGGGAGGAAGTACTTCCTCTAGAGATAAGAGAAGAAGACAGGTGTTCACAGGATTGGTTTCACATACTCAGGGAGAAAAGGGCTCTGGTCTGGTGGATGGACTCTATGAAACAGAGTGAGCAGGTAAATTCGGTCAGAGCAGCAAAGAGGAAGAGCAAAAGCTTGAGGCTGGAGAAACTAGGAGACATGTATTTGGAGGAAATGCATCTTGTATTGGATAATCTCATGAACCTAGTTGAGGTTGGGGGTGTTTTGAGGACAGGGACGTACCTCTAATAAACTTTGCAGCTCTTATATCAGTTATCACAGTTGTTGCCTATATTAATCACTCAAGTATTTACTGCATTACACTGCAGAGTTCAAGCCTACTTCTAATTAAATGCTTATCATCACCACAATCTAGGAGTATAATGCTTAACACTCACTGAGAAGCTAAGATATCTAAAACGCTCAGTTTCAACTGTATACATACAGTGGAGATACTGTGTAGAAGCCAATACTAGAAGACAAATGTATACATAAAATACATTTCCCAGGTCAGGTGGAACCTTCAGTATCAAAACATTTTCTAGTCATTTCTGTAGAGCGGATGCTTCATGGTCAAGTCAGCTGCATTGCATCAATGCTCCTGCTTTCTCAGGGTGATGATGACATTTCTAATGCCACACAGTTGTAATTTTCAGTAGCCCTATGAAATAGACATACAGACAACCAATTTCTTCCAAAATAGAAAAGATTTCCCATTGGTTTTTAGATCGTGTTACAATGGTATCTCCTTGAGAGCATTTTTTTGTATGTTCAGAAATCATAGGAAGTAATCTCTCTAGATGTGGACCAAAAATGGAATAATTTTGCATTGGTTTTAAATATCTGGGCTACTTCGGGTGGGCTTCACTTTTATTTGCAAGCTCTCTTGGCACAGAATCAAAACGACAGACTGCTCTGAGCACAAACAATACTGTTCTGTTACTTTTGTCTGATTTCTCTTGGACATAATTAAAAGGGACAACAGCACAACACTTGTAAATGTCAGCATAAACGTCTTGTATTTATATTTTATGAAGTATTTTGACATATATTGCTAGTTTTATGCTGGCATGGTTATTGAGTGGCAGGAACATGATAAGCCATGAGTTATAAATTATTATTTGGCAGAATTAAATAGCAGCAAAACATCCCTACAAATACCAGAATTTCATTCATTTTTGGCTTCCAAATTTCATAATTGAATCCTACAGTTGTGCAACAGACACATAATGTTCAATTTTTAAGGTGACTTGAATTCCATTCTTGGCTCTGCACTACCTCGCTCCCTAATACTGGGGAAATAATTTAACAGAAGCAAAATTCTCTCCATTCCTTCATCTGCATAGTGTGCACTACGAATTACCCTACCCAGGCCTCACAGAAATATTGTGAGAACTGGTGGGCTAAGGTCCCCTCCCCCCATTCCTTATCCTTACATTTCCTTGTCTCCTACCCTCCCAAATTCAGAGATACAGGAAGCACAGATCAGATCTTCATTTCGGTGACAATAGCAATTAGAAATATGACAAAGCTCTCTTCAGCAGTTGTGTAGTAGTGACTCATCACAACTACGTCCACGGAAACCTAAATTTCCCCGTGAGGTCAATGCAGAGATCAGAGGCTGGAAAAAGACAGTATCTGGCATTTTAAAAATGTACTTTTAGTGCTTGGATAAATCTCTGCTTCACTAGCCCAACAACATTTGTAAGATATTCCTGGCATGTCTCAAACTGCATAGCACTGCCATACTGAGTGGAATACCTTCTCTATAAGAGTGAGCAAGGAGGCTCATGGCAGGCGGTGAGGTGGAAAACAAGAACTACCATAGAAGTATTTGCAAGATGATTAGATTCTTTGGCATTCTTACATTTTTGAAGACACTAATGTCGTTTGAAACATAAATATTATTTCATTTTTGATCCATGCCTATAGAGACTATCTCCTATGATTTCTGAACATACAAAAAAAAAAAATGCCATCAAGGAGATACCACTGTAACGTGCTCTAAATCACTGGGTAACTCTGATAGCCTTCCTCTATTGTGTTATTCAGCCTGAAGACATCCCTCTATTTTTTCAACAATCTGTTCTCCTGCTCTTTCTCACTCAAGGGAAATATGTCCTTCTCCAAATAATGCCCATCAGGACCTAGCTCTCTCAGCCACTTAAGCCTAATGAATCCAAGAGGCCAAGTTGCATAAGATGAGCTGCAGCAGACCACGATGAACCCAAGAGCCATGGTCAACCCGTTAGCATTCGCCATTAAAATAACTGGGCAAAGGAACCTCTCCAGTTCTGGAACTACTGTGATGAGCCTCCACTTTACCCTTCCTCGCTGGGGGGCATGCGATCTTCCTAAGTACAATCCCCTCCCCGCTCAACCCCCTTTCTTCTCCTTGGACACATGTGTTCCCACTGGCTCTACCAGCTGCATTTCTAAGCTCTCTGAATTCTGCTGGTTGGGGAGGGGGGGTGAGGAGACGTATTTATAGCCTTATACCTTATCGCTCCAATATGAAGAGTTACAGTTTATCTTAATAAAAGCATAACTTTAACAAGACGACACCATGGCAATCATAATGTCCTGCAGTGAATCCTAACATTTCCCTGTCTCCCACCTTCCCAAATTCGGGGAGTCCCTTTCCGACCACTATTTCACTCTGACTGAGATGCAGAGATTTTGAAGTCCACGATTCCCTTTAAGTGCCTCTGATGGCCACCAGCAATCAGATTGCAGTTTTCTTCTGCTTTGTGGCTATAATAATCGTCTATCCTACGATGAAGCTTCTCTCTCCAGTTATGACCCTTTAATATACCTGCGTCTCCAGGGGCAGCAACAGAAGCCGATGGAGATACTGACCACACGCTTCCCTCTATACCCCCCCTCCCCGCCCCCTCCTCCTGTCCGTCCCAGACGAGCAGCCTACCCTCAGTTTCCACTTCCCGGTTTTCTTAGCCCACTGCAATCCAGCTTTTGACCCATCACTTCAGCTGGGTCAAATTTAAGGTAAAACTACTTTTGATAAGGGTACAGATTGTCTTCCCATTACTAAAGCAAGCAGATATTTTGCGTTCCGTGGTACATCAGAATCGTCCTTGGGAATGTATGTTACCTTCGGTTTACCTAGACCCGCTCCTATTTTTCTTCCTACTGCTTTAAATGGACTGATCTCTCTATTATGTTCCTTTTTCTCCACTAGCACCTCAAATGTGGTATTTTGCATGGTGAGGCCACTGATCCTCTCTGGACAGAATCTCCCTGGGTGACCTCACACACTCTTGGGGTTTCTGCTTTCATGAGGACAGACCAAGTGCCTCCCCTGCCGAGCCCGCCCCTCAGCTTCAGACTCAAGCACCGAACCAAATATTCACTATTTCTTCCTAGTTGACTGACATACAGACAGCTCACACTTTTCATTACACCCCCTTCTTAGTTTTAGAAACACCATCTTAGTCACCCCCATCAGAAACGTGAGGATCATTCTAGACTGACCCCAGAACAGGACTTGAGCCCACCAACCGAAAAACTCACCAACTTTCCAGCAGAGTTCAGAAGGCACACAAGGGCCAAATGCCTACTTTCACACCAGACCAGAGACAAGCTAAGTGTTCTATGAGAAAACACACACACACACACACACGACCACCAAAGTGCAAAGACTACCAATAAGAATACTGTGATATTTTGAAAAAACAACCTGAATACTAGAGGACAAAGAAATAATGCCTGCAATTTCTTTTTTTTTATCCTCGCCCAAGGACATTTTTTGCATTTATCTTCAGATAGAGTGGGAGGGAGAGAAGGGGGAGGAGAGAGAGAGAAACATCTATGTGAGAGAGACACACTGACAGGTTGCCACCCATCTGACCCCAACTGGGGCTGGTGACAAACTGCAACCAAGTTACATGCCCTCATTGGGAACTGAACCCGGGACTCTCTGGTCCGTGGGCTGACACTCCAACTGCTGAGACAAACCAGCCACCGCTAATGCCTTCATATTTTTAAGAAAAAATGATTTTCAAGTTAGGATTCTATGTCTAGACAAACTATTGATTAGGAGTGAGGGAAGAATACATTTTGAGAACTTGCATGTCTGAAACTCTCTAGCAGACAACCTTCCTAAGAAGTACATGCTGGAGAATCTACTCCCTCTTCCAAAAGAGGGGCATGCCCAAGAGAAGGAAAAACTAAATCTAAGGAGGAGATGTCCAATCGAGAGAGGCTGATGGCCGGATGATCTGTGAGCAGCAGGCTCAGAGAAACCCACGCAGACTGGATCAAGAGAATGGAGAATCCAAGAGGAAAATAAAATGAAATGTCACCGATTATTAACACGTGTTTGACCCCATGGAAAACAGTATGGAGAGAGGCTTTTGGAGATGTGCGAGGGTTTGACAATAATTGAATAGAGGCTCGGAGAAAACTAAGCAAATGAAAAAAAACAAAACTAAACTTCATGAGAAAAATTAAAACTCTGTAAGAAACAAACAGCTAGCCTGCCCAAGTGACAGCGCAGGAAATAACCCTGGGACAGTGATAGTAAAGCAAACGCTGAACGTTGAACTAAAACGTAATTACCAAGGTTAGAAGCATGAACAGGAAAAGGGGTTGGGGATTAAAAGTGAGCTAAAAGTTCATCTACCATCTTTGTTCCATCTTCACCGATAATGGCTGTGAATGAACACATTATGAAACAGAGGATATGCTGACAAGCATGGCAGAAAAGACCACAGAAGTGGCTGAGAGAGATGTAAGGAGTCGGAATGACTGCAGCAAGAGGCGCTGCGTTTTGTTGCAAGAATTTTGGCACCACTGACGGCTCTGCTATATGACTATATAAGAAACAACTATCCCACACAATGTGACAGAGCAGAAACAAAAAGTACTAAACTTGGAGAGAAACAGAAATTACTAAAAGTGAAATGAACTAGAGAGGCAATATATGTGTGGGAACACTTGCAGATAACAACGATCTTGAATACATTTCCGAAACGAACTTGACTACTATGTACCCTGTGAGGTTCATTAGTCAGAAAAACACCAAGAATTGCTTGGAAATAGTAGCAAATGTAGAAATAAACACCAACATGCTTTCACTATGTGCTTGCAAAGCTTCTTCCCATTCTAAAGCCCATATTTCTTAATATTTTCTTCTAAAGTTTCTACTTTAAAGTTTACTTCTTTAATCCTTTTGCACCTTATGTGGTTGATGACCTGAGGCTGACACCTAGATCTATTTCTAGCAGAACTGCATCATCTTGAAGCTGATTTTCCCCTCTGAATTCTAAGGCCTGATTTCATTATTTCCAAATGTCTTCGTTTTGCTAGCTTGTCACTGGCTGGCAATGTTTTGGGTTGCTAGATTCACCTAGTGAAAAACTGCAAACAGAAAACTTTAATGGTAGTGTTTTGCTTCTGAGCTGGGACCTAAACATGTCTTTTTTAGGATGGAATTAAGAATGAATAATGTTTTATATAATTATCTAACCACTGTGCTGTACACTTAGAACTAATATGAAATAACATTGACTGTCAGCTGTAATTAAAAAATAAAAATAGTCCGGCCGGTGTGGCTCAGTGGTTGAGCACTGACCCATGCACCAAGAGGTCGCCGGTTTGATTCCCGGTCAGGGCACATGCCCAGGTTGTGGGCCTGATCCCCAGTAGGGGGCATGCAGGAGGCGGCCAGTCAATGTTCTCTCTCATCAATATTTCTATCTCTCCCTCCCTCTCATTTCCTCTCTCTCTAAAATCAATAAAGGAAATAAAAGAAAATAAAATAAAAATAAAAAATAACTAATAATTTAAAATGCCAGTATCATATTCACACACCCACCCCCACACACACTTAGCTACAAACCTTCTCTTTTTTGCTAATTTATGTACTATTATCTGGGAGACAGAACAGCTTATCCTTCACCCATTGTCCTATAAATCTTATAATAAAAATCACTGAATTTATTTTGCATTAAATGCTAAACATTATACTTGAAATAAGCTATCAAATTATTGATTTTGATAGTTTTCTTTTAAAATTAGTTTTTTATATTTTTGTCAAAACAGTACTATTTTGTGATTACCGATTTTTTAAAAACATATTAATATACAAAGTTGCTTAGATATGGATTTTCTTATACTCCTGGTATATTTTAACCTTGAACTATATAATAAGTTATGAAAAACTGCCATTGTCTGAAATCAGTATTTAACAACTGCAGATTTAGCAAACCAATAATGTATCACTATTTAACCTCTTGCTACTTGTCCTCCTTATTATCTATGCATTTTTATTAAAATACTACAATTTAAGATAATGTATGAAGTTTGCATAAATATTACAATGTTGAATAACTGTGCATGTATATGTTATTAGGAACTTAATTTTCATAATCAATTTCAACAGAAACTCAGATTTTTCTATAGGTACTACATGTGAAAAACACTTTTGACAGTAGTCTATATCTGAGAACATGGCTTGGCCACTTAAATAGCAGAGTTGATAAATCACATATTTCAAATAATGTTGAGAGGGTTGGAATATTATCTTAACCTCTCTTTATCTAACCAGGACCACAGGGCATGTAACTAAAAAAGGAAAGATAAGTTGCATGAGTTTTGAAAGACGTACATTTTGTATTTATAAGTAACGAAAGAAATGTAGAGCGTCCTTGATACAGATTTTAAAACTATGTATGTCAACCTATAAGGCATTGCTTCTCCCAAGACCACTGGAGGGCCCGAGAGTGTCCAGAGAGGCCAACGCAGCTCGGTTTTAGAGGGTGGCCTTGGAGGTTCGAAGGGTTTTGTTCTTTTCTCCTTTAATTAGCCAGCACATTGATTCATGGTTTTGAATGGATATCAGAAACAATAATTTTCTGGTTCCATTTTTAATGAGTCTGTGTTTTTAAGTTTCTCTAAGTAAGTGACTACAAAGTACATGTATCACCAATATGCAAACAGGCTTTCAACAGTCATTGAATGCTTGAAATCAAAATTAACTTTAAAGAGGTGAATCTAAGTTTCAGCTCATTAAAAGAAAAAAGAACATGGAATATGATACTCTCTTACAACACTCTAGAATGAAACAAGAAAAAGAAATACAGGTAATGACTTTATCATATCCTATTTCTAGGTCTCCTTTTCTACTATTTATCAAAATTATTTTCCAATTTCTTACTGCCTGTTCATTCTATGCTCTTTCTGGTGAGCCCTTTAATTTTTTATTTATTGATTAATTTGAGAGAGAGAGAGAGACATCAATTTGTTGTTCCATTTATTCACTACACATTCCTTGGTTGATTCTTGTACATGCCCTTACAGGGGGTCAAATCCACAACCTTTGCAGATAGGTACAATGTTCTAACCACCTGAGCTCCCTGGCCAAGGAGGGACTGGTGAATTCTTGGCTGTGAGTAACTCAAAGGCAAGAGTCCTCCGGACTAGTTTCTCATACAGATTTTAGACCAATGTTGAAAACCATGTCAAATACCTCATTCTCTTTAACTTAATTTCCATTTCCTCAAATCAAAGAATTTTGATCAATTCGTTATTTCCCCCCACAAATATTCATGATTTTATTGCTAAACAGTGTAAAGACTACCAACAAAAACAAAAAAGACTTTATCAATTATTTGGTAAGGATACATTTTTACAATATTTAAAAATAATCCCTAAGCACTTTGGAAACTTTTTAGTGGGTTAAATAATATACAATATGGTTTGGGAGCTTTTTTCCTTTTGCATCTATTTCTGCATCTCTTCACACTAGTCTAGGACTTTATATGCCAATAATATTCTTACTCCTTCAAAATCAGTATAGATGCTCATTTCCACACCACAGTATTACCAAAGGAATTATATATATATATATATATATATATATATATATATATATATATATATATATATCAATGTGTTTATTGACTTTTTAGAGAGAGAGGGAGGGAGAGATAGAAACATCAATATGAGAGAAACATCCATTGGCTGCCCTCTGTATGTCCCCTATGGGGGACTGAGCCTGCAACCCAGGCATGTGCCCTGACTGTGATTCAAACCAGGACCTCTCAGTCCTTGGGACGACGCTCAATCCACTGACCCACACTGGCCGGGCTAAAATATATTTTCATTGCAAAAATGTTAGTGTTTCTTCTTAGAGGACTCTGGGAGCAGGGGTAGGAGTGTGACCTTGGTTTTAGCCAGGTGGGCTGATGCTGTTTGGGAGGAGGAAGAGACAGGACAGGAACTGTGAAAAGTCCTGGACCACCAAAAGACTATACAACAGGAAAGAAGTTTCCATTTTTAAAACAAAACTTTGCAAAAAGGCAGGGATTCTTTGATGTATTTTTTCCTTTATAATTACCAACCCAAACTGAAAGGAAACATACCAAACTTGAAGCAGAAGATCCTGCTTTAGAATATACAAAAGCTAACAAGCAAAAAATGTCAGGAGAGACCACCACCTAAGAATATTTTTTAAAACCGACAAAGGCAGCAAACCTGCAAAGGGGTTATCAATGGGTCCCACACTGTTGACAGTCAATGAATTGTATAAAGACTTAAATAAAGGCTACAGAAGAAAACCCCTTTGTACAAAGAAGTGCTATACCTAAAATCTACCACATGGCCTTAAAGTGAATGGTGTGAATTACAAGCTTCCACCTTAGACCCTGGGAAACCTCCCTCCTATAGGCCTCCAAATGCTATCTCTTTTGGGGAGGGAGTCAAAGTAATTAACTAAGAAATCCAAATAGGAAAATAACAAACTTCAACTTTGTTTTACTTTATCAATATTGTTAAGAGAATGATGTAATTGTTTGGGGGTTCTGCAAAGACATTCCATGTCACTTCAGTTTAATACCAGGCTGGAGCCTGCCTGGCCAGCCAGCATAAGCCAGATAAACACAGACCTGTAGTCCTTCTATTCATCTTCGGATAGTTACTCAGAAAGATTCTGGAAAATATGCCTTTTATGAACTAAACATTTCACTTTTCATTTTATCCATGTTCCAGAAGTCCATTCCTTGGATAAACACTTTACAAACGGACACTCTAAAAGTCACTAAACATGATCAAGTATGTGTGCATCATTGCAGGACTGATTAAATGTTCTCTCCCATGATAAATGAACAGTCACATACTATACGAAACAATTGGAACCAATGTTCCTTTGTTTCTTCCCTTTATTTTGTCTTTATTTTGCACGAAAGATAAAAAATTTTCCATTTCAACTCATTTGTCATGCAATCTTGGCTTTGGATAAATACCATGCAAGCAATATTACATGCAGAAATAGAAGTTATTTTTCAAAATGTGTGATTTAAAATTCTTTTACAAATGTGCTTTCTTCCACAACTATTTCTTATCTTTTACTACTAATTGTTTGAAATTGCCTTTGCTGTTATTTAAATTAAATGAGGGCGTGGGGAGAACTAATATATTCTCTTTAAAAGTTAAAATAAAATTGGTACCATGAGGTACATTAAATATTTTAAAACTATACAAACATTCATCATAGCATATGCCAAAGTAAATAACATTAACTTATTAATTCTGTCGTATGATTGTGGTAATTGCTTCTCTATTTAACAAATTTACTATTGTCTTATGATTAAAAGATTAGGTATAATCATTTAGTTGTCTTTAGCTCCTGGAAGAAAAAAATTTTTAAAGACCTCCACTCTGAAACATGTTTTAAAAACAGAGTTTTATTTTAAAAAAAATTAGCAGCATATGTCCTGTTGAAATATACAAACATCTTTGAACCATTTTAATTTGTAGGAAAAGTCACGAACTTCCTAGAAAAATGAAAGTTTGTTTAAAATAACGGAAGTGGTACAAGTTACTTTGTTTGTCATTACTCACAGTTACTTATACCTTTCTCAGTCTGATTTCCTTGATCTAGAGAACATCACCTAATTTACCTGACAAAGATACTGATATTGAAACTATTTCCTTAGCTCATTCAAATTTTACTTTAGTCATTCCATCAGCTTTATCGATGTCAACATTAAATCTATCCTTTTTCTATCTCAAAAGTCAGTTTCACTATAAAATATGCTTTTTACCTGTGGAATTTAAAGAAAGAAACAGAAGAAGAAATTCTAAGAAAAATGTGAAGTTAGCCACAATGTATAAGAACCTCTGTGTGTTTGAAGCCAATTTTATAACTCCCCTTATCATTATTCTTTAAATTGGATATACACGCCCTGGCCGGTTTTGTTCAGTGGTTAGAGCGTCGGTCTGCAGTCCAGAGAGACCCGGGTTTGATTCCTGCTGAGGGTACATACCTCAGTTGCAGTTTGTCCCCGGCCCTGGTTAGTCGTGCGAGTGGCAGCCACTCGATGTGTCCCTTTCATGTCAATGTTTCTCTCTCTCTCTCTCTCTCTCTCTCTCTTCCTCTCTCTCCCTCCCACTCTATCTGAACAAAAAATGGAAAAATGTCCTCAGGTGAGGATAAAAAATAAATAAATTTGGATATACAGAAAAGGCATTTATTAGACACAGCCAACATTTCCACATTCTCTGCCTGTGAGCTCACACAGACCCTGAGCTGTTCTGTGGGAAAATAAAAACAATCATATTTGGACTGATGATATTTTTCCACAATTGAAGAAAGCCATGTAAGCTAATTAAAAATAAAATACAAGCAGAAGCTGAAATAAACACACAGAGTGGGGGTGCAGCCAACCTTAGCAAGATTCTGCCGAAATCTGTGTTCTGATTCGATAGGATACGTGTCTCGCCCAGTGCAAGCATCTGCAGTTGAGAATGTGTTCATCCAGTTTGTATTGGGGTTTTGGGTCTGGTTCAAGACTCATCTGCTCGGTCATCTTACTTTCTGGGAGATTAAAGAGTTCAGACAAACTATTTACCCAAAGCTGTTTAGGCGAAACAGGAGCTCCGAGTCCCACTCCTCAGATTAATAGCAAAAATGCGTGAATAAACAGACAAAATTAGCACATGACACTGTTAGGCAAACAAATGGAATATGAACAAAGATCAGATTTGATTAAAAAATGTTTCTTTTGAATACGTTTGTTTAGTTAGAAAATAATGAAATAATCTGAAAAACGCATAATATTCTACCATAGAAAATAATTCTAATTAGTTTCTTGACAAAAGTGCACTTATCCATTTTAAATGTGTTTCAATCCTCACCTAAGGATATGTTTTTATTGATTTTTAGAGAGAGGAAGGGGGGAGAGGGAAAAACATTGACGTGAAGGAGAAACTTCGACGTGAGAGAGAAACGTTGACCAATGCCCGCTGCTGGGGATTCAACCTGCAGCCTGTGGGGTACTGGATGGCGCTCCAACCAACTGAGCCACTCGGTGAGGGCTTTCGTTTTATTATTAAATTTATGGGGGTGACACTGGTTAATAGACTCATGGTCAGGGCTCTTTTAAATGAAAGTCAAGGCTTTTTTTTTTTTATCCTCACCTGAGGACACTTTTCCACTTTTTGTCCAGGTAGAGTGGGAGGGAGAGAGAGGAAGGGAGAGAGAGAGAGAAACATCAACGTGAAAGGGACACATCGAGTGGCTGCCACCGCACGACCAACCAGGGCCGGGGACAAACTGCAACCGAAGTACGTTCCCTCAGCGGGAACCGAACCCAGGTCTCTCGGGACCGCAGGCCGACGCTCCAACCGCTGAGCCAAACCGGCCAGGGCAAAAGTCAAGGCTTTTTTAAAAAAGTACTCGATTAGCCCTGGCCAGTTTGGCTCAGCAGTTAGCATTAGCCTGTGGACCAGAGAGCCCCGGGTTCGGTTCCTGGTAAGGGCATCTACCTTGGTTGCAGTTTGTCTCCAGCCCCGGGTGGGGTCATGTGGGTGGCAATCACTCGATGTGTCTCTCTCACATCGACATTTCTCTCTCTCTCTTCCTCCCTCTCTCCCTCCTGCTCTATCTGAAGATAAATGCAAAAATGTCCTCGGGTGAGGATAAAAACAAAAAGTACTCGATTATAATTTTTCAAAGAAAAATGATAACATGACTTTGTGTCATTTACAAAACATTTCATGAGTGTGCTTTCCTAGTGACTAGCCACACCCGAGGAAACACTTATCAACAGGGAGCTGAGGCCCAGGCACTTGCTGGGGTCACCCCACTGGCCGGCGGTGGCAGCTCAGGGCCCTGCCCCCACACCGGCCTGCCTCCTTTCCCAGGAACTGCCTTAGCACAGGAAACACCAAACTGCCTCCTAACCTCTGGGAAAACTCTTTGGTATAGAAAAGGCTGTTCGGTGTCTGGATGATCCTCAAGACATTTAGAACCCAAACACCTTTCACAGTGATTTGTAAATGACTTTCCACCAGTTCTGACAATGAAAGCACACGCAATTGTTACGAATTTGTCACTGGGTCTTAAAAAACTAAAAATTTCACTGATACAACGCCTAAGGCAGGAGAAACAGAAAAAAATTAATACATGGGACTACATCAAACTAAAAGCTTCTACACAGCAAAAGAAACAAGCATCAAAATGGAAAGGGAACCCACTGTATGGGAGAGCATAATTGCCAACGATATATCAGATAAGGGGTTAATTTCCAAAATATATAGAGTGCTCATACAACTCAACAAAAGGAAGACAGAGAACCCAATTAAAAAATGGGCAGAGGGCCTAAAGAGACACCTCTCCAAACAGGACATACAAATGGCCAAGAGACATATGAAAAAATGCTCAGTGCCATGAATCATCAGAGAGATGCAAATTAAAACAACTATGAGGTATCACTTCATACCTGCCATCAACAAATCATCAAACAACAAGTGCTGGCGAGGGTGTGGAGAAAAGGGGACTCTAGCACACTGGAACACTATGCAGCTGTAAGAAAGAAAGATCTCGTACCTTTTGAGACAACATGGAGGGACCTGGAAAGTATTATGCTAAGTGAAACAAGCCAATCAGAAAAAGACAAATATCACACGATCTCACTTATTTGTGGAATATAATGAACAAAATAAGCTAATGAACAAAATAGACCGAGACATAGAAAGGAGTATGGTTCAGACTGACAAGCCTGAGAGAAGGGGGATGAGTGGGGGGCAGATAAACCAAAGAACTTACATGCATGTATACGTAACCAATGGACACAGACAACAATGCTGGGGTGGGGGACAGGATTGGGAGGAGGGTGTCTAGGGGGAAAAAAGGAGAAACATCTGTAACAAATATTAATTTAAAAAATACTAAAATGTCTTGAGTTGGAATAGCATCACTGAATTAAAAATAGGACCTCATTGGAATATTCCTTTGCTTAGGATGCTTGCAATATACTTATACAACTGAAACATCTCCGTGTACTTCCGCCTCAAGGTCAAAGGACTAATGAAAGGCTGCAAAATGAGAGAGGTCAGATTTGCTGGTACTTAAACACGCAGTCCCAGCAGAATCAGTGGGTTTATATACCATGTTACTTCCAAAATGGGTTTCAGCTGGCTTAATAATATGATACATAGAACATAATACTTGTAATAAAGTAAAAATAAAATGCAGACTTGGAGACAGAAGATATGTGGCTGACTGCATATCCCTGGCTCCTCTCCCTCCGGGCCCCGAGACGACCACATATTTGAGATCAGAGAGTGAGAGTGTGCGTGCTTTGTTTTCAATGTGTTTTGTTTCCAAGCACAAAGAGGAACTCCACAAAAGCTCAGGGCTTTGGGTTCCAAGGGAGTTTACAAGGGTCAAGTGAGCCTTCGGTGATACACTGCAGGGGGCAGTGGTGAGGTGGTTTACACATGGCCAAGGCCTCGCAATTAAAAAGCAGACGTGAGACTCTAGAAGCTGGGTCAAATGCACCATACCCTCAACTGCTTGACAGGACCCGGCCAGCCTGGCAGAGTGCAACCCCTCAGCATGTCAAAAAGAAATGCTTGTTTGCTCAAGCACACGTTCCCAGAAGTGGTGAATAAGCTGATACAGGTACGCCTATTCATTCTGTGGCTATCAGCTGGACTGCAGGTAGGTCCAGATCCTTCCAGATTGCCAGGAATGTGTGCGATTTTACTTTATTTATTTTATTTATTGATTTTAGAGAGAGAGGAAGGAAGAGGGAGAGAAATAGAAACATCGATGAGAGAGAACAACGATTGGCTGCCTCCTGCATGCCCCCACTGGGGATCAGGCCCACAACCTAGGCATGTGCCCTGACCAGGAATCGAACTGGCGACGTCTTGGTGCATGGGTCAGTGCTCAACCACTGGGCCACCCCAGCCAGGCTATGCGGTTTATCTTAGAGCCTAGCTTCCTAGGAGCTGCCCTGGGTTGAAAGAGCTTACTGTTCAGCCCATGGTTGATCGAGGTTGTGCAGAAGGCCCCAGTGCCAGGGGGACAGATCTATGCCACTTGTTGATGGATCTGCGTGTAGCTTGGAGAATGTTTTCCAATGTGCTCCCTGCTGGTCTGATGGCTCATGAGTGCAGTTCCCAACCCCCGGGTAGATCAGTTATTAAGTTATTAAGTTATAACTGATCATCTATTGATCAGTTATTAAGTGCTAAGTACTTAGTTCTTACCTACAGAGTTATCCAGGGCTTATGGTATTGGTCCAACACTCCAGGCTATTAAGAGGCAGGATTCAGACTGGAAGGCCATAGATCACACTGCCTCCCGCATACAGTTACCAGACTGTGCCCAGGTCATTAGGGCTACTGACAATGGTAGAGAGACTCATTTCTCTGGGGAAATGTTTCATGTGATCCATTATTCTTATTTCCCTTTTGGAATTTCAGAGTTAACTGTTTTATTATAAAATACTGCTCTTTTACTAACAATTTTATTATTAGCTAGTATTTCTTTCATGCACCTAAATGAAATTTCTGTTGGCTATAATTGAAGGTCTTAACCTCAGTTTTTGCTTTTCATAGACGCTCATCAATTCTTCTACCAATTTGCTAAGCACACTATTTTATGTCAAATCAACCATTACAAAATACGTAATATCTGTTCATAGGATGTGCAGGGTCTGGCCAAATGAGTAATGGCAAAGAACTTCTTTATTCTAAATTTTACTTCAAGAGTAATCGGATTTCTTGAGAGAGTGTGAAGGTTAACTTGATGTGTTAACTTGGTTAGGCTATGGTAACCGGTTTTGGGTCAAACACCAGTTTAGATGTCATTGTGAAGGTGTTTTGTAGATGAGTAACGTGTATCAGTAGGCTGCGAGAAAAGCAGATTACCCTCCATAATGGTGACGGGCCTCATTCGACCGTTGAAGTCTTAAGGAAAAACGAAACAAAACTGTGGTTCCCCTAGTAAGAAGGAATTCTGTCTCCAGGATGATTTCAGACACAAGATTGGAACATCAGCTTCTGCCGTAATCTCCAGCCTGCCAGGAGCCAATTCTGTAACATCGCTCTCCCTACCCCGCTCTATGTGTACATACACGTACACGTACACACACACACACACACACACACACACATTTTATTGGTTCTGTTTTCTGGTGAGCCCCTACTAATACAGAGAGAAAAGAAGAAGAGGAGAACATTGAGGCAGAGAAGCAGGAATATTTCCGAGATACTTTTCTGTGCTCACCCATGATTGCCGATCTCCATACTGGGAGTCTAGAGGTACACACGTGAGGCCCCAGATTTCCTACCTGAACTCCACTTTTGAATGTGGAAGCGCAACAGTTTCTCATAACCAAACTCTTTGCCCTTTTCTCTCGATACAGATCCCCGCTACCTTCCTTCTCCTGTACCCCAGTCCGAAGCCCTGTGTAGGAGCGGGAGTGTCCTGGCCCGTGCGGCTCAGGGGCTGAATGTCCGCCCATGCACCGAAGGGCTGTGGGTTTGATTTCTGGTCAAGGACACGTACCTGGGTTGCAGGTTGGATTCCCAGCCCAGTCGGGATGTGTGGAAGAGGCAATCAATCAATGTGTCTCTCTCCCCGCGCCTCCCTCCCTTCTACTCTCTAAAATTCAGTGGAAAAAATATCCTCAGGTAAGGATTAACAACAACAAAAAAAGTGAAGGTGCTAAACTATTCACAATAATTTGATACTTAACAGGATGACACATCATCCAGACTCATGAAATAAAATTCAGATGTTCAATGTGGAATTAAAGTATACTATTCTATTAGTTTCTTTTTCTTCTATGCTTGAAAATAAAAATTGAGCTAATGATGGGTTCCTTGAAATAAAACATACTAAGCACTTCGTGAACATTCTGAAAAGAAGTATTAAAGACAAGTACTTCATTTCTCACCATTTATGAGTCTCTGTTAGTGAATTCTCCTCTGCCTCCTGGTCAATTTTAGCTGGAAAAAAAAAAAAAAGATAACAGATAAAATGATAAATAGTTATACTCACGCAAGTATAATCCAAATAATATATAATTCATTATTAATTCAAATGTACTCTAGCCAGAGGTTTATCTTAAATCTATAAATAGATATAATTAAATAGATGATGTTTAATTTTCACCAAGTTACTACTATTATATTGCCACAGATAAAATATATTATATAACCAATTAAAAATTTTAGATTCTAAGCAATTTCTTTTTTTTCTTAGTAATTTCTTAAAATCAGTCACATTAACCTGAGAAAACAAAACACTAGCTAATTTCATATGCATTTCTACTGTGTTTGTCAAAAATTAAATGCCAATAATTAGTTGAAATAATTATTTCAAGCAAAGGTACACAAACCAAGTCAAAAACTAAATAGAAATGGTACATGACCTTCTTCATAAAAGCTCTCCACACAAGTGGAAAAGGTGCAAGATTGCCCTGGCCGGTTTGCTAAGTGGTTAGAGCATCGGCCCACGGACCAATGAGTCACAGATTCAGTTCCCGTCAAGGGCACGTACCTCGGTTGCAGTTCATCCCTGGCCCTGGCCGGGGTCAGGTAGGAGGCAACCAGTCAATGTGTCTCTCTCATGTAGATGTTCCTCTCTCTCTCTCCCTCCACTCTGTCTGAAGATAAATAGAAAAATGTCCTTGGGTGAGGATTAAAAAAATAATAAAAATAAAGCTGCAAGATAAAACGCTAACATTTTCCATTAATTGAAAGTGGGAAGGTTATCATGCACACATTTATTTGCTATTATTTTTGTCTAAAAATAAAGAAGGATAGTCAGACACAAACCCAAAGATCAAATTTGGAAACGAGATTACCTCGCTGTTTTCAAATTATTTAAAATAACATAGAAATTGCATCACAAAGAAACTAGGGCCCTGCCTGTCAGGTTTTCATGGGAAGCATTCTAGGAACATCTGTATTACTTCCACATGCGCACACACACAGATTTTTGACACAGAAGTGTTTTTTTTTCATCAACGTGAAAGGGACACATCGAGTGGCTGCCACCCGCACGACCACTAGGGCCGGGGACAAACTGCAACCGAGGTATGTGCCCTTAGCAGGAACCGAACCCGGGTCTCTCTGGACCGCAGGCTGACGCTCTAACTGCTGAGCAACCGGCCAGGGTAACATAGAAGTTTTAAAAATACTTTTACTTCATGCAACGGTCTCTAATATTTTTAGTCTATTCTATTAGGTTTTAAAATGTTAATTGTGACCCCTTCAATTGATTTCACGCTTTACTAATGGTCTGTGAAACATTTTGAAAATCACTTGAACTATAGAACAAAAAGTTTAAAAAAGTAATTAAGAAAACAAAGCCTGGACTAGTGAAAGCAGAAGTAGTCATTTTATAAGCATGCTCCTTTGGGTCACACTTGTGGCCATTTGGAGAAATTAAAAGACAAAGTGGAACAGAGAAAATTAATTATGAAGAATTCGAACTGTGCACAAGATCAGACTCGCGGTCACTCGGCAATTGTCAAAGTGTCTCTATCACTACTTTAAACACAATGGTCCAGCTTGGGCTGGTTAATGTTTTGCAACCTCAAGCCAGTGTTTGCTGGAAGGTCTGTTCCGTATCTGCAAAGCCGAAATCGAGTGAGTGACATGCTGTCACTCTGTGCCAGGATGCTTAGACTTTCAAAGGGATCATTTGAGCTGGAATAGAGGGTTTCCCCCTTTCCCTTTTGTACGTTAGATTGTTTACTGAAGCTTATTGGGCAATCATTCGCCATACGAGAAAACACCATTTTACTTTGAAAAGGCTCCAACATGAACATATTGTCTTATACCCTCTGCTCCAGGCTGCCTGGCGTGAAAATGCTTTGCTTCCAGGAGCCATTCTGGGGCCACATACTGTTTGTTTGAGGAAAAACAATACAGCACCACAATGCACATTCTTTTTTTTTTATCCTCACCCAAGGACATTTTTCCATTTTTTGTTCAGATAGAGTGGGAGGGACAGAGAGGAAGAGAGAGAGAAACATCGACGTGAAAGGGACACATCGAGTGGCTGCCACCCGCATGACCCAACCAGGGCCGGGGACAAACTGCAACCGAGGTACATGCTCTTAGCGGAACCGAACCCGGATCTCTCTGGACCGCAGGCCAACACTCTAACCGCTGAGCCAAACGGGCCAGGGCTGCATATTCTTTTTAGTAAGGATATTCTTCCAATGGCCTTTGCACATCTCTTTGTGTGTGTGTGTGTGTGTGTGTGTGTGTGTGTGTGTGTGTGTGTGTGTTTTCCTTTGTAAAATACAGACTAAGACGGCCAGTATTCTATTCCTCTTTGAGCTGCTAAAATGAGCCATGTAATATTAGGCAAATAGATTTAACTGTTACCATGTAAAAATATTTAGTATAGTGTCCCCGATAAATTAGCAGGGTGTAAATAAATGTCCTTTGAAAATGTGGGACTTCACTTCCTTGAAATTCTTCGAGTGATATAATACATGATTATGTTTAACTGAATACATTAACTGCTGGTTCAATATTATATGCAGATAAAGAAAGCATATACTTCCAGCTTTTCAAAAAGCATAAGCCCCTAAATTGTGGTGAGCGGAATAAAATGAGTTTTACTTGTTCATAATGGTTCCCTTTGATATGTAATAAAAATCTCTTGCTTCACTCTATGAGCAGTTTAGCTGAAAAAACACTTCAATCCAAAGGGGCAGAAGACTGATTTTTACCAAAACAACAAAACATAAAAACAGACCATTTTCCCAAACCTAACAGCCTATCATCAAACCAAATTGGGATAGCAGAGAATACTTTAAAATGTCCTATTACCCCTGATTTTTAAGCTATGGGGATATGTGTATTCAAACTGTAATCAACTTTGATAAACAAATTCAAGATCAAGGAGAGGGCATCGAAGTACACATTTCAACTCAGTGTAGAATCAACAAATCAGGGAGTTATATAGATTTTTCTTTGTAGGGCACTCTTAGAAATAAAAACTTCCTGAAAAGTCGGGGTGCAATGCGGTTTTCTGAGCATGAGATGCCATTCTCCAACATAATGCTTGTATAAATGTGGCATGAACATTTTGTCGTGACAATTGTTATAAATACACCTGTGATGTGAACTTAGTGACAAATGGCAGGATCCAATTCCTTCAATTAGCAAGGAGGAAATCTACTAAACTAAACTAAAATGTAAATAAGTTAGTGAAAATGAAGATACCTTTTAGGAATATAATGAGCCTAATTCTGCCATTTACTTAGGGAGCACCCAAGGTAGTCATGTGCAGTGACCAAAATCTTAGATCAGCTGTGTTTTCCAGTTTGAGTAAAAACTTGGACAGGCCACTCGTGTTATATGCACAGCTTTTCAAACTGCTACAGAAGGTGACATAAAAATAAATTATTTTCACCCTGGTCAGTGTGGCTCAGTTGGTTGGGCATCATCCCGTGCACCGAAAGGTTGCTGGTTCAATTCCCCATCAGGGCACATGCCTAGGTTCTGGGCTAGATCCCCGGTAGGGGGACTAGGGAGTATGCAGGAGGCAGTTGATCAGTGTTCTGCTATCACACTGATGTTTCTCTCTCTCTCCCTTCCTCTCTCTCAAAAAAAAAAAAACAATGAAAATATTTAGAGAAAAAATAGATTATTTTCTATATGTAAATATTTGTATCAATAATTTTATCTATCTTATTCCCTGACTTACCTTTTCAGAAACATAAAAAAATATTTTCAGTTAATGCTCTTGGTGCAGACAGCTCTGTGATCAGTTTTAAGAACCGCTGCTGTTCCTAATAGTTACACTCTGCTATCAATGATCTCTAATAAAATATGCTAAGTAAACTATACAAGACGAGATATAAAAGATTCCAGTTTTCTACTTCAAGTAAAAAAATTTTCCCGTTCTTTCTAGCACCTATTTTTTTTGGACATATTAAACAAGGGTGGTAGCCTTGGTTGTTCATGGGATTGGTTACTATCGGAAAACTGAACTAGCATTTAAAATAGACCAACAGGAACAAGTCTGGATTTGTTGGGCTTTTCAAGTTGTCACCCAATCACCCTGTGCCACAGCCTCTCAGAAAACCTTGACCACTTTCCACAGAGGCTCATAATGGACAGGGGCCTCCCTGGCTCCAGACTCCTGGGAACTG
Organism: Molossus molossus; assembly: GCF_014108415.1. NCBI lineage: Eukaryota > Metazoa > Chordata > Mammalia > Chiroptera > Molossidae > Molossus > Molossus molossus. The sequence goes on along the minus strand of NW_023425359.1, from coordinate 8,893,767 downwards.
TCCCACACACACTGTATGAAAAAGCTACACTTCCTTGGCAAGGTGCTCTTAGCACTCAGACTCGCATTTTCAGATCCCATCAAAGCCAGCGTTGGGGCTAGAATATGAGGTTCAAAGTCACAGAGACCCGGTGTGAATTCTAGATCAGCCACTAAGTTGTGCGAGATTTTAATAACGTTGCTAATCATCATCAAATGGCTGTATCATTAAAACAGGGTGACGGTTTCTTTTTCAGGAAGAGTAAGTGTCACAGCTTGTTTTATTGCGCTTAATTAATTTTCACAGACATGGCACTTTTCACTGACTGCAGGCTTGTCCAACCCTACATGGAGCAAGTCTATCAGCACCCTTTTCCAACAGGCCCAGATGATATCTTTAATTAAGGTATGCACATTGTTTCTTTTTTTTTTTTTTTTTTTTTAATCCTCACCCAAGGACATTTTTCGATATTTTGTTCAGGTAGAGTGGGAGGGAGAGAGAGAGAGAGAAACATCGACGTGAAAGGGACACATCGAGTGGTTGCCACCCACACGACCCAGCCAGGGCCAGGGACAAACTGACATTGTTTCTTTTAGACATAATCCTATTGCACATTTAATAGACTACAGCATAATGTAAGCATAACTCTTTTTTTAATATATTTTTATTGATTTTAGAGAGAGAAGGAGAGATAGAAACATGGATGGGAGAGAACATTGATTGGCTATCTCCTGCTTGCCTCCACTGGGGATTGAACTTGCAACCCAGGCATGTGCCCTGACCAGGAATCGAACCAGCCACCTCTTAGCGCTTGGGTCGACGCTCAACCACTGAGCCACACCAGCCGGGCATGTAAGCATAACATGTATATGCAATAGGAAACCCAAAAACGTGTGCCTTGCTTTACTGCAATGTTTACTTTAAAGCGGTGGTCTGGACTCAACCCACAATATCTCTGAGGTGCAATATTTCTGACCGTATACACCAGTCGATAACTAGGAATAATCTTCCTCTTTCCTTTCCTCTTCACATTGCGATTACTATAAAAGAGAACTGGTATGTGTTGCTTTCAAAACGCAAAAGGTTTTTCACTGCAGGAGCACCACACATCTTAACCTACGATCGCCAGAACTCAGGTTCAGAATGGGGCTCCCACACTGCCATGAGGGTGCCTCCTCGTAACAATATAAAGAAATCAAAGGCCAAGAAACAGCACAGCAGACTCAAGGACCTTAACCAATCAAGGAATGACTCTAAACTGTACTGAATATCTTTTCTTTTTCTGATTTCAACTTAATTTATATGGGTTGTTGTTTTCATAGGCCTATAATAAACTCCAAATACTTAGAGTATGAGCAGTGGCTAACAGTTTCTGAGTCCTTTTTTTTTTTCTGAGAGACACAGGAGTAAGTGACGTTGCTGTAAAGGCGACAACAAGGTCCTTCATAAATTTAGGGAGAAATGACTGAAACCCGAAAGATAAAGTGAGTTTCGGAAAGCAGGCATCGTTCCTCTAAAGCAAACCATTTTCATCCTGCGCATACTCTGGGCAGCCATGCGCATCTTAATGTTTGGGATTCACCACCAAGACAATGTTCTGAGACTGAATATACCGGAAACAGAGTTTGAAGTGGAGACGGGAGAAAAGGGTGACGTCGCTTAAAGAGGTTGTGGGGATGTAAGTACAAGCACAGGGAATATAGTAAAAATTACTGTAACCTCTGTGCATGGTGCCAGGTGGGAGCTGGAAATACCAGGAGGAGCACTCTGCAAAGTATATGACCGTCTATATGCTGTACACCTAAAACTAATACAAAATAATATTGAATGTAAACTGCAATTGAAAGATAAAATATTTTAAAGAAGGCAAAGTAGAAATGTGGTTTGTACTATATGTCCAGAGGACATCAGCAACTCATTTTAACAGAACTAAAATCTAAATTTGACGAAACAATGAACCCTGAAGAAGATGGTCAACCAATTGCTGTGCTTCAGGGGTAAACTGAGTCTTAGATATTAATCAGATTGTCCCAACTGTTAGAGAGATGGTTCCCCTGGTATCCCCAAATCTCAGGAGCAGGGGATCTGAAATTTGAGGCAGAGAAAGCCTGTGGTTGAAACCCTATAATGAAAGAAACACTGAACCTTTTAGGAGGCAGCCTTTATTTATTTGGTTAGTTTTTGTTTCCATCTATTTATTTTAGGGTTAGGGCGTAAGATCACCCTTCAAGCCCAATTCTACCAGAGACCATTGGCATGGATGGCCCCACACCCCTAAATATGCAACTGGTTAAAAATAGTGTTTTCATGATTCTGTTTCAGCACTTTGGCATTCAGTATGTCTTGTCCAACAGCAGTAATACTTCCTCCCCCAAATCTCTGCCTCCACAAATATTTTCTGGTGGTTGCTGTCCTACTAAGTTACTATTTTGACCCAGTGATTAGTGTCTGCAGTCACTTGTCTGGCTCCGGACTCTTTTGCAATGTTAAATATTTCTGCTGAACTTGTTCCAAATGACTGTGAGTAAGCAGAGGCACGGAACGGACGCCCTTCCTAATCTCCAGCTTTCATGAGGGAATACCACATATTCCCAGGTAATTGGACACAGAGTCGCCTTTGAGTAATATCAGATGGAAGGCAACTTAGAACCCTTTCATCTGCTTGTCTAAGCTCTAAATCTTTTTGCTATTTTTCTTTTTATTTAAAGTGTTAACTAGTTTTTGTTTATAATTATCTATGAATGTGCATTTCGGTTGCTTTTAAGTGCAGCCAGTGTGGCTTAGTTTTTAGACAGAGGTTCTGCCTCTCCTCTGAGTCATTTCAAGTTGTCATTTAATTGCAGATATATTGCTTTGGCTTTGAGATTTTTGACACACTGCTTCTTTTGACAATGAACTTAAAGTCAAGTAAATTTAAGTACTTTGTACATGTCCAGACAGGGAATGAATATCAGAATTTCTTTCTTTGGATAGCGGAAGAAATAACTAAGTCTCTGCAGTCCTTTCTGGATGCCGCAGAGGTTCTCAGGACAATAAAACAAATGTCGTGGAGGAAGAAAGCCAATATCTACATAGTATAAAATTACAATTGGATCTCTGCAATAATTCACAACCAAGGCTTAGTTCAACCTTGTGTATAAAAACATATACCATTTGTGTCCCTAGAAATAGAGGTGTATATAAACATAATATATAGATGCTTGCTACTAAAAAAAAAAAAAAACTCAAGAAACACACACACACAATAGTAAATGATACACCCCTCAAACATTTACTGTGTGTGTGGCTCCTGGCCAAACCTAAAATACGAGAAAGCCACGTGCTATTCTCTCCAAGCCTGACGCACTCCTGAAGAGGTCCTCAGGAAAATGCTTTTCTAAATCTTCATTTTAAACTCAAAGTGAGAAAGACTTGGGAAAACATGAGACGCACGCATGACAATATATAGTAGTTTTACATTCTAGACGATACTGTGTAAAAGGGCTACTGATTTCCAAATGGGAAATTATTTACTCCATTTAACTTTTTATATCAAATCATCCCCCAAACCTATACATTACCCCACCTATAGACTAAGCAAAGCTCTCATGGACGTTGGCTAATGCAACATAAAAATAAACACACATTCAGGGCAATTCCTTTTTTTTCTTTACCAAGTAACGACTTCCTTACTGAAGAAGATAAATCATGCACATCTCCTTATTAATTCTAAGATGAAAAATTAGGATAAAAGAAAAATCTCGATGTGCCTTTAAAAATACACAAATGTATGTTTTAACATCAAGCTTTCCATATTAAATCCAATATCAATTAATTCTATATTGTAGATTCAAATGATCAAAACACAAATCTCTCCTGGTGGGTGTGACTCAGTTGGTTGGGCAGCATCCCGGGTAATGAAAGACTGCGTTAGATTCCTGGCCTGGGCACATGCCTGGGTAGATGGCTCCATCCCCGATTGGGGGCGTGCAGGAGGCGGTCAATCGATGTTTTGCTCTCACATGGATGTTTCTCTCTCTCTCTTCATCTTCCTTCTTTTCTTATTTATATATATAACGAAGTCTAGCTCTCTAATTGGCCCTTTTGGAGTGGATAGAGATTAGGGCTACAGACTAAGAAAAAACAAACAAACAAACAAACAACTAAAAGCACAAAACTGCTTGAATTATAAATCTGAAAATCAGAAAACCTTTTCTGCTGTGCTTTCTTTTCCTAACTTTTTGCCAAAACAATGCTTAAATTATAGTGGGAAGGCTAAAACATTCCAATTTTAGAAACAAAAGCCACATAATTTAATATGACAATGTTTCAACCAAATACTGAGGGTCCAGTATGTTTTGGAAGTTTGTGAGGGGCTCACATATAGATAAATATTATATAATTGTCTCCTTCAAGAAAATGTCAAGATGAGGAGATAGATGTGGGAATAACCATTAGAGATAAACAGTTAGTCCTCAATGTTATCAATAGGCTCCACAACTGTAAGTAACATAATGTATAATGAAACCAATTTTACCACTGGGTGATTGATAAAAACAAGCACTCAGTTCTTTTAATTTTTTTTTGTAATTCTCACCCGAGGCCATTTTTTTTATTTATCTTCAGATAGAGTGGAAGGGAGGGATGGATAAACAGAGAGAGAAAGAAAGAGGAACATCGATGTGAGAGAGATACATCCAACCAGGGCCAGGGACGAACCACAACCCAGGTATGTGCCCCCGGCTGAAATCGAACCCAAGATTCTTTGATCTGAGGGCTGACGCTCTAACCACTAACCCAAACTGGCCAGGGCAAGCATTCAGTTCTTAAGGCATATCATGAACATTCCAACAAAATGATATCAAATGAAATTACATTATGTGAGGACCCGCTGTATTTTTTAAATATGTTGTTATTGATTTTTTTTAGAGAGAGAGAGAAATGTCGATGTGAGGGAGAAACATTGATTGGTTGCTCTTCCCTCACACCCCCTAGTGGGGATCGAGTGTACAACCTGGGCATGTGCCCTGACCAGGAATCGACTGGGACCTCTCAATCCACTGGAAACACTCAATCCACTGAGCCACACCAGCTGGGCATGGACCTGTTATATGTTAATGGGAATGTTAATATAAATAATTATATTGCAATTCTAATTCTTTACATTTAATAACCCAGAAAAATTAAACTCTATTAAAAAGGCACTACAGTTATTCTCATTTTAAAAGAAAAAAATTAGCAATTAAATAAATTGCCCAAGGTACCAAAAATATTAAGAAAGATGGGATTCAAACTCATCCAAGTTTTTGGATACTGGACAATAGGTAGCACAAGACTCTGATCTCTGAAAGAAGTTAAACAAACTAGTTGAGTCCTATAAACTTCCTAGATCTCTGTCTGAAAGCAAATTCCTAAGCGTGGACCCTTAGGAGGGAAAACTCAAATAAGCCAATTAGTCTTTCTGAGTTCAGGAAGTAGAGATAGGAGTCTGAGGGCTCTGGAGTGGTTGAGTGTGAGAGGAAGAGTTCCAGAGAGGAAACAGCCTCGCAGAAAAGAAGCACCCTAAATCAGCTTTCAGGTCTCCGACTTTTGCTGAATATTAGCTAGCACATGTATAGAATGAAACTATAAGTCAAAGCAAAGAAGTACCATGGGACTATTGAACAGTTCCCTGAATTCATGCAGGACCAAGAGAAGTTTGAAGTTTGAAAAGCCAGAACTGTTGCAAGCTGCTGTTGACCACCTGGGATAGGATAGTTACTGGAGACCCCAATGAGGAGAGGGTAGGAGCCTTATAAGTAGGACCTGTATTAGTATGAAAGGAACTCTAGACGAGTCCCAGAAAAGTTTAAAAACACATCTTAAAGTATCTGACTGAATCACAAGTAATTTAAAGTGTCTGCTCAAACAAAGCCAAATATTCTTTAGCAGAATACACAAAATCCACAATTTAACAACATAACAATCAGAGTGCCTAGCATTTAATAGAAAATAAACCAACCAAATGTCAGGAAAGCATAATCAATTGCTAGAAGATAAATAAGTCAATAGAAACAGACCCAGGGATGACAACAGACGAACTAGCCAATAAAAACATTAAAACTAAAGCAGCTATTATAAATATTCTCAGCTATTTTTTTAGTGCACATAGTGGAGAGAAAAATGTATGTCTTAGTCTGCACAGGATGCTATAACAAAATATGTATGGGTTGGCTTAAATAACAAAGATTCATTTTTCACATTTCTGGAGACAGGAAGTCAGAGATCAAGGTGCCAGCATAATAAGAATCTGGTGAGAGCCTTCTTCTTCATTCGCTGATGGCCAACTTCTGACTGTATTCTCACTCTCACACAATGTAGAGCAGAGAGAGGCAAGCTCTCTTGTGTCTCTTTATATTAGGGTACTAATTCCATCATAAGGGCTCCATCTAATGACCTAAATACATCTTAAAGGCCTCACCTCTTACTACCATCACATTGAGGGTTAGGGTTTCAATAGAAATTTGAGGGAGGCACAAACATGCAGTCTACAACAATGGAAGATATAAAAACTAAGAACCAAGTGGAACATGTAGAGATAAAAATACAGTATCTGACACAAAAATTCACTTGAATTAATAATAAAAATTGGCATAAAAATGAAAATAACATGAGAAAAGACATTTCAGAAACCAAGAACAATGAACTCAAGGACACAACAACAGGATCTATTCCAACTGAAGGATAGAGAGGAAATAATTGAAAAATTAGTCAAGACCAATGACATTGAACAATAGTAAATAGTCCAGAATATGTGTAATTGGAATATTAGAGAAAAATGAGTCAGGGAAAAAAATAAATGAAGGAATAATGGTCAAAAGTTCTCTAAATCTGATAACAACTATAAACCTCCAAAGCTAAGAGATCAGGTAATTTCAAACAAGATAAATATACATATATACACATACATCAATGTACATTATAATCAAATTATTAAAAACCAGCAATAAAGATAAAGTTTTTAAAATAGCCAGATAGGTGTGAGAAAAACAAATTTTATAATAAGGAACAAAAATAAAACTTAACAACGATTTTGTTCTAGGCAGAACAATGGTCTTCCAAAGACATCCACAAAGAGGTGAATTCTCAGAATCTGTGAATATGTTACATGGCAAAGAATTAAGGTTGCATATCAAATTAATGTTGCTTACCAACTAACCTTGAATTTATGCCATCGTATATTACCTACACTGGCCCAAAGTAATCACAAGTTTCTTGTAAGTTAAAGAGGGAAGCAAGAAAATCAGTATCAAAATGATACAGTATGAGAAAGACTCTATCAGTCTTTGCCAACTTAGAATATGTAAGGAGGCCCTAAGTCAAGGACTTTGAACAAAATCTAGTATCTGAGAAAGGCGAGGAAATGGATTTTTCCCTAGAGTCTCCAGAAGAAGCGAAGCCTTGCTGATAACCATGATGTTAGCCCAGGGAGATCCATTTTGGGTTTTTGACCTTCTAAATGGTGAGAAAAAAACTGTTGTTTTAAATCAACAAGGTTGTGATAATTTGTTACAGAAGCAACAGTAAATGAATAGATATTTCTCATCGGAAACTGTACAAGCAGAGGGTAAGACAAGAATATCTTAAAATGTGCTGAGAAAAAAATGTCAACTGTAAATTCTATATCCAGTGAAAATGTCTTTCAAAAATAAATAAATAAGTTCAAGAAATCAAATGCTAAAATAAATGCTACAGATCTGAATTAGAAATGTTACAGAAAGTTATTTAAGCAGAAGGAAAACAATACCAGATAGAAACTTAGATCTATACAATGAATGAAAAAAATAACAATTAGAAATGCCAAAAGCTGGATAAATATAAATGTTTCCTGGTTTTTAAATTTCCTTAAAAGGTAATTGTTAAAAACAAAAACATGAACAATATATTGTTTTGGTTATAATTTATGTAAAAGTAAATATACAACAATAATAACTTCAAAAAGGAGGAAGAATAGGAATTTACTGTTGAAAAGTTCTCTTTGAAGTTGTAGACTATTATTTGAAGATAGACTGTGATAAAGTATAAACCCTAGAGAAACCACTAAAAATAAAAGAAAAAGCTTTAGATCATAAGCCAGTGGTAGAAATAAAATGGAAAACTCAAAAACAACAACAAAAAACTCAACTAAGCCATAAGAAGGCAGAGAACAGAAAAAGAGAAAACTGGACAAATATAAAAATGATGAATTAAGTCCAGCCATACTGATAGTTATATTACTTATAAATGATTGAAACACTCCAATGAAAAGGCAGGGCTAATCAGATTAGATTTTAGAAAAAGTAAGCTTTAACTATATGTTCTCTAGAAGAAACCCACTTAAAATACAAATATACACTTAGGTTAAAAGTAAAATAATAGAAAAAGGTCTATTGTGCAAATGGTTATCACAAAAAGCTAGAGTTCCAAACTAGAAACATTATCTGAAAAAAAGAAAATTTACATAATGTAAAAATATAAATTTTCCTTGCTGGTGTGCTCACTGGATTGAACGTCGTCCCATGGACTGAGAGGTCCTAGTTCGATTCCTGGTCAGAGCACATGCCCGGGTTTCGGGCTCCATCCCTGATGAGGGGCGTACAGGAGGCAGCCAATCAATGTTTCTCTCTAACATCGATATTTCTCTCTCTCCCTTTCTCTCTCTCTAAAAAATCAATTAAAAATTATATATTCTAATTATGTATGCCCCCCAAAACAGATTTCAAATACATGAAACAAAAACTAATAAAACTAAAAGGAAAAATAGACAAAATCCTCAATAGAAAAAAACTGCAGAAAAAAATAAACAATAAACAATTTCAACGACAGATTTCATCACTCTTCTCTCAGGAACTGACAGACCAATCAGTAAGGATGTGGAGGGCTTGGCAACACTATAAAAGCTCTAGAGACTCTTACCAACAGGCATAAATGTGAAAGGTCACTCTTGCAGCTTCGAGATCAGCTGCAGGAACAGAGGCTGCAGGCAGATGCTATTCAGATGCGATTATACTTGGGGGAGGGGAGGAGGGAACAGAGGAAAAGTAGGAGGATACATGTGCGATAATCTAGAGACAAAACCTAGAGAGTGAACTGTGCCTCTGAAGTTTCATGTTGAGAAATGGATGGAAATTGGAAAATCAAAGAAAGCCAGTATTTGCTTGATGGTTGTAGCAAAAAAAACAAACCTAAATCCTTTAATAAACAAGAAGGACATTTATATAAATTTGCTGAGAACTATTTGATTCATATTGGAATCTTCCTCTCTGATCCAACTGAAACATCGCATTAGAAAAGCTTTCAAAGCTACACAAAAAGAGATGAAATTTTCCCCCCAAAATAAATTTAATTTTCCTTGAGTATATAATAATGAAATTCTGCAAATGTTATACACATTTTATATTTATATAATATTTCTTATATAAAATATAAGAATTATTTCTCATGGAGGGGGAAAATAAAGAAATATTGGAGGAAAATTACTCATTACTGCTCAACCTTCCCTGTCCCATGACAGACATCAATAATGACTCTTTAAAATTCAAAAATCCAATTAAGACCTAGTATTATGCTCAGAACAGGGCCCCAAGAAGCCGCTCTCTACCTATCAGATTTGGCACAAAATGGGACCATTTGCCATGTGGGCTAGATGACCTCTCTCACAGGTCAACATGTTTTCAGAATATCTAAGATATTATTCACTTACAACAGAGAGAAGGGAAGTTATACCTATGCTCTCCTATGTGTCTCAAAAGTGTTGCTTATCTGCAGAGCAGAAATGGGGAATCAGAGACATCCTCCATGGACACGCTCCCTCAACTCCAGAGTTCCTGATGCCCAAGTAATACCCTGTAAGAATCTCTGCCAAGCAGAAAATTAGCGTACTGTCAGATTTTTAAACATTAACCAGGAAACTCTGTCATTTTAAATGGTTAAATTTACTAAGTTCTAAATATTTCCTTTTAAATGAATGAGCTGATGTTTCCTAAGAAATTACAGAAAGGATTCTTTGGTTTCATTATACCAGAATTGCTTTAACAACAACAACAAAATGTTCGGAAATATAAAGGCGGCAGTCGTAAATGCAGTTTCTGGATGACTTTTCTTTAAAAAAACTAGAAAATGTTACATGAGCCATTAAGAAAAGTACTTGGGGTGCTGCTACCAGAACATAACAATTTGGTCAGAATTCACTTCCATGAAGGATCTTATCCAAGTGTCCAGACCTAAGGCTTACTCACACTCACACACAAAAATATGCAGTTAATAGTTTATTATCTCACGTGGAGGGCAAAGAGGAAATATTTTAAAAAATGTATTTAAGTTGACATGTTTTAACATATTAGATATCATTTAAGTAGATCTTAGGGTCAATGAGCATTCATATACCTGACCAATCACAATCCTGAACATAACACGATCTTTTCCAGAACACGACAGGCTATGGTGGGGCTTAGTGGTGACTGTACTATAGAACGGAAAGACTGTCATAAGAAAAAATGAGACCTTTTAGGAAGGAATCAGCATAGTAAACACAGGAGATGACTTGGGGCTGGGACGGGATGGATGCAATGAGATAAGAGGAAGCTGACATGTTTAAGGAAAATGATTACAAGAGTAATGATTAGATAGCGAAGAGAGGCACACTTGGGAGGAGTATATGGGATAACGAGGCATCAAGAATAAGGTCAATATTGCTTTCGACCCTACAGTTCGACATTTAGGAAGGTATGTATTTCCCATATGTATATGGGAAGTGCACGCATTTATTCTCTTAACCTTTTTCTTTTAAAAGCAATGTTGTGGGAAAGAAGGTTTATAAGTAAAGAAATAAGCAAATTAGTCTTGGTGCATTTTTGCAATGGAATACTACGAAGTCATTAAGAAGTATGTACTGATACAAAACTATCTTGGAGGTACTTTAATTGAAAAAAAATCCAAGAGAGGCCTCTGTTTTCAACCATCTTAAAGACATCAAAAAGTTTCACAACAAAGTGCATAAAGGTACTGGATTAAAATAAAATGTAATGCATGGCTGCGTTGGCTAGAAAAGAGAGAAACTCTCTGAAGCAGGAAAACGATCTGGAACAAGACTCCCAAAGGTACCAGCAGCACTGCCTCGGGCCTCGCTCCAGACAGCAACCTGAAACTATCCTTTGGAAGGCCACCCAGGAAAATCTGAACAGGCCTAGAATCCTCCAAGGTGCCCAAACAGACACTCCCTCAGTGAAGAGAAAACTGAAAAGCATCACCCCCCTAGAAGGGACACTGAGGAACTGTCCTTCTCGTCTGTGGCCCTGGATGAAAGGGGAAAACCTCTCACGTACGAATCCATAGCCCCAGGTGGGCAACCGCACTGCATCGAGCCTCAGTCCACAGTGAATGAGCCTATCATGCAAGGCAAGAATTAATTTTAAAATAGTTCTTGGTTGGCAGTGCCCTCTGATGTTGAGCCAAAACATATAATAGAAATAGAAATAGAAATACAAAAACATAAAACAGTCTGCGAGAAACTTTAGCTTAGAAACAAAGAAACAAAAATGGAACCAAAGCCAAGTTGCCAAGGCCGTGAAGGAAGGTAAGAGTCCAAGGCATCCGGACTGCTAAAGGAATTTACTTTCAACCCAGAATTTTATAATTAGCAAACCTATCTCCCCACACAAGTGTGATGTGTATTTCCACACGGACCAAAAAGAGGGTTTTCAATCCAGAGTTTCACATCAAGGAACTTTTAAAAAGGGGACTTCAGAAAGAAGAAAAAGCATCTCAAAAGGAAGGCATAATATAAAGGTATGGTGAGGAAAAAAAATAGTATTGGTTAAAACAAAACAAATTAATACTGAAACGCTGGAAAGTAATGGCATGTGGTATAAATAGGTGAGGGTTAGAGTTAAAGCACTCTAAGGACTTGTAGTGTTTTAAACCTTATATTGTTAAAGAATTGTGTTAAGATCCCAAAGACATACATTAAAAGAATAAAGATACAGAACATAATTTAAAAAATAGTAGAGGGGAAAAACTGAATAAGAAGAAAACCTAGCCCTGGCCGGTTTGGCTCAGCGGTTAGAGCATTGGTCTGCGGTCCAAAGAGACCTGGGTTCGGTTCCCGCTAAGGGCATGTACCTCGGTTGCAGTTTGTCCCCGGCCCTGGTTGGTCGTGCGGGTGGCAGCCACTCGATGTGTCCCTTTCACATCGATGTTACTCTCTCTCTCTCTCTCTCTCTCTCTCTCTGTCTCTCTCTCTCTCTCTTCCTCTCTCTCCCTCCCACTCTATATGAACAAAAAATGGAAAAATGTCCTCGGGTGAGGATTAAAAAAAAAAAAAAGAAGAAGAAGAAGAAAACCTAAATATCAATTTGTGGTAATTTGTTTACAAAGATGGCTAAAATAATTCTTTCCATTCCTCCATGTTCCTTTGCAATAAAACATTCCCACGTTTCCTGTCTACATTATACTGAAGGTACCAGCCAGTGCAATGCAACTAGATAAAGAAATAGGAAAAAAAAGAAATTAAGAAATAAAACACTCATTATTTTCACTGATGTCCACAGAGAAAACTTTTTAAAAATTGACAAATTGCTATCTTAATATGAGAGTTCAGCAAGTTTCTAGGATGTAACAGATTTATACAATGGTTATTTGAACTTTTTATATCTCTAAGGAGTAATAGTAAATGTACTTAACAAACTATATTAGAGCAAAAATAAGGTCTTTAGGAATATAACTATAAAAATTATCTGAAGATCTTCATAAAAAATTGTAAGAGCTGTAGACAGGCATTAAAGGAGGCATGGATAAGTATCAGTCTTTATCATGTTCACAGATAGAAAGCTTCAGTATCATAAAGATGTCAGTTCTTCCCAAGCTGATTTACAGACTCTATGTAGTTGTGTTAAATCCTAATAGATATTTTTTGGTATAACTTGATAACTTGATTCTAAAATAAGAATATAGAAGAATTAATTAGATATAGAAAAATAAATGACCAAGAGGAGGCATCACTCACCCAAAGGAGGTGAGAATATAATCTTACCCCATTTCAAAATATATTAGGAGGCTACATTAAATAAGAAAGTGACATGTTTTGTTCTGAAGATAAATAGTGGCTATAAGCCAATGCAACAGTAAAGAGAAAACCTCATAAAAACCACACTTACGTATATTAAAAAATTATAAATGATAGAAATGGCACTGCGTGTTAGAATAGAATGAATGGCATATTCATTACATGGTACTCAACAAGTAAAGCATTATCTACATGAAAGATCAACAGGTAGCTCACAGAAGAGGAAACAACTATAAACATAAAAACACACTAGTTCTCATAAATAATCAGAACAGTGCATATTAAAACCACAATGGAACACCATTTTAAATAGCAGATATATCCGATCTGATAACCAAACACTGACAAGGATTTGACACACTGAAATTCTATTGGTATAAATGTAGATTGGAACTAATCACTATTAAACAATTTGGTTTTATCTGAGAAGCAAAAGGTTCATAAACCTTATGACCCAGCAAATCTTTGTTCTCTTAGGTTAGTATCATAGAAAGAGATTATGCATGTACATCAAGAGGAAAGTATTTTTCCTTTTGGCTAAAAAAAAAAAAGAGGTAAAAATAGGAGAAATACATTGTGGTGAAGTATATACCTACAATGAAGTCAGTATTAACAAAATACAGGCATATGCACAAACATGAAAGAATCGCAAGAATAATGTTCAATGGAGATAAAAGCAAGTTACAGTTCCACTTATACAAAGTTCATAAACTTGCAAAACTAATAAAATATTTACAATTTATATTTTTGGCAAAACTATAAAGAGAAAATATAAAGGTCAGAGAGAAAATAAAGTAAAAATTTTTTAAAAGAACCAAAAAGATCAATGAAACTAAGAGCTGGTCCTTTGAAAAGATAAACAAAATTGACAAACCTTTAGCCAAAATCATCAAGAAGAAAAGAGAGCCCAAATAAATAAAATCATAAATGAAAGAAGAGAAGTTACAACTGATACCACAGAAATAAAAAGAATCATTAAAGAATAGTATGAACAATTACATACCAACAAATTTGACAACCTTCCAAGACTGAACCAGGAAGAAATAGAAATTGCTAGCAAGGAAACTGAAGCAATAATAATAAAAAAAACCTCCCAACAAAAAAAAAACTCCAGGACCAGATGACTTAACAAGTGAATTCTACCAAACATTTGAAGAAAATTAATACCTATAGTTCTTAAACTATTTTAAAAAATTGAAGAGGAAGAAATGTGAACTCATTCTATGACTCTAGTATTACCCTGATACCAAAATCAGACAAAGACAGGACAAGAAAAAAAGTAAAAGCCAATATCCTTAATGAACAAAGATGTAACAATTTTTAACAAAATATTAGCAAACTAGATTCAACAATACATTTAAAATGATTATACACCATGATAAAATGAGATTTATTCCAGGGATGCAAGGAAAGTTCAAGATCTGTAAACCAATCAACACAATACATGACATTAATAAAAGAAAACAAAAATCATATCATTATCTCAATGCAGAAAGAGTAATTGACAAAATTCAACATCCTTTTATGTTAAAAACTCTCAAAAAGTGGCTATAGAAGAAATATCTCAAAACATTAAGGCTATATATGACAAACCCACAGTTAATATCATAGTCAATGGTGAAAAACAGAAAGGTTTTCCTCTAAGATAAAGAACAAGACAAGGATGCCCAATATTACCACTCATATTCAAGACAGTTTTGGAAGCCCTAGCAATCAGAGAAGAAAAACAAACAAACAAAAAAAGGCATCAAACTGGAAAGAAAAAAGTAAAACTCTCATTTGTAGATGACAAGATACTATATATAGAAAACTCTAAAAAATTCCACCAAAAAACTATTAGAACTAATAAATGAAAGTTGCAGGATATAAAATCAATATACGGAAATATGTTCTGTTTCTATACACAAACAATGAACAATCAGGAGAAATTAAAACAATCTATTTAAAATTGCATCAAAAGCATAAAATAGCTAGAAATAAATTCCACCAAGGATGTAAAAGAATTGTACTCTGCAAATTATAAAACAATGAAGAAAGAAATTGAAGAGGATAGAAATAAATGGAAGGTTATATCATGCTCATGGTTTGAAAGGATTAATATTGTTAAAATGTCCTATTACCTAAAGCACTATACAGGTTCAGTGTAATCCCTCTTAAAATACAAATGGCATTCTTCTCAGAATGAAAACAATAAATCCTAAAATTTGTAGGGAACCACAATAGATTCTGCATAGCCAATGAAACCTTGAGAAAGAACAAACTAGAAATTATCACTTGCCCAAACTTCAAACTATACTACAAAGCTACAATAATCAAAACAGTATTTTACTGGCATAAAACAGGTATCTAGATTGATGGAACACAATAGAAATAAACTCACATCTAAATGGTCAATCAATTTATGACAAAGGAGGCAAGAGTATACAATGGGACAAAGATAGTCTCTTCAGTAAATGGTGTGAAACTGGACAGACACATGCAAAAAAAATTGAACTAGACCACCTTCTTATACCATATACAGGAATAAATTCAAAATGAATTAAAGACTTAAATGTAAGGCACAAAACTATAAAACTGCTAGAAGCAAACATAGGCAGTCAACAGTCTGACATCTCTTTTAGTGTTAATTTTTGGATGTATTTCCTTGGGAAAAGGCAACAAAAGAAAAATAAACACATGAGACTACATCAGACTTAAAATATTTTTCACAACAAAGGAAACCATCAACAAAACAAAAAGACAAACTACTGAATCCAAAAGGATATTCACAAATAATATACGTGATAAAGGGTTACTATCCAAAATATTTAAGGTATTCATACAACTGAACAGCAAAAAAAAACCAAATGCTCCAATTAAAAAATGGGCAGAGCCATGGCTGGTTGGTTGGAGCATTGTGCAGTACACCAAAGGGCTGTGGGTTTGATTCCTGATCAGGGCATATACCCAGGTTGTGGGTTCAATCCTCAGTCAGGGAATTTATGGGAGGGAGGCATCCAATTGATGTTTTTCTCTCACATCAATGTTTCTCTTTCTTTCTTTCTTTCTTTCTTTCTTTCTTTCTTTCTTTCTTTCTTTCTTTCTTTCTTTCTTTCTCCCTCCTTGCCTCCCTCCCTCTCTCTAAAACCAATAAAAAGCATATCCTCAGGTGAAGAGGGGGAAAATGGGCAGAGAAATCACCTTATATCTGTCAGAATGGCTATCACCAAAAAAATCAAGAAATAACAAGTGCTGGTGAGGATGTGAAGAAAAGGGAGCGCTCTTACACCATTGGTGGGATTATAAATTGGTGCAGCCACTGCAGAAAATGGCATGAAGGGTCCTCAAAAAATTAAAAATAGTGCCACCATACAACCCAGAAATTTCAGTTTGGGCATTTATTAGAAGAAAGCAAAAACACTAATTTGAAAAGATATATGGACCCCTAAGTTCACTGCAGCACTATTTACAATAGCCAAGAAATGGAAACAATCTAGGCACTCATCTATGGATAAATGGATAAAAATTATATGAACACATATACTGGAATGCAAATACACACACACACACACACATATACATACATACATACATATATATGTTGGAATGTTATTCAGCAGTAATAAAGAATAAAATCTTGCCATTTGTGGCAACATGATGGAGCTACAGGGTATCATGCTAAGTGAAATAAGTCAGGCAAAGACAAATACCATATGTTTTCACTTACATGCAGAATCTAAAACAAAAGAAATGAATAAACAAAACAGAAACAGACACAGATATAGAGAACAAGCTGATGGCTGCCAAAGAGTGGGGGTGGCGGGATGGACAAATGGGTGACATAATTTTTTTTTTTAAAAGAAAGTGTGAAAATGACAAATTTGAAATTCAGATTGGTGGTCACATCTGAAGAGAGTGCAGGGATAAAACTGAGGAAGGCTAAACAGAAGAGGTGGACATATTGATAAATTTCTATTCCTTGAGCGGTATATATGGCTATTCATTTCATTATAATTCTTTAGATCTCATTTAGGTTACAAAATATACATACATATATAACCTTGTTTATAATATATATATATATATATATATATATATATATATACATAACGGCATATATCTGTAATACATATATACCTTTTAAGTATACATTTGATCCTCATTATTCACGGATTCTACATTTTTGAATTTGGCCACTCACAAACTTATTTTAATTCCCAAACCATTACTTCTAGAGCT
The DNA here is from genome assembly GCF_014108415.1 of Molossus molossus. Classification (NCBI taxonomy): domain Eukaryota; kingdom Metazoa; phylum Chordata; class Mammalia; order Chiroptera; family Molossidae; genus Molossus; species Molossus molossus. The sequence goes on along the minus strand of NW_023425359.1, from coordinate 8,876,510 downwards.
TCTGTAGTCCATCATGGACACGTGCAGAACCGTGGAAAATCCGAGTCGCCGACAAGCGCTTTGCAGCTGAAGCCCAACAAGGCGAGCCTCTACCTTCTTAGTTCAGCTCTCATATTGCAAATGGTCTGCACAATCGACTGGGACACGTTTTTCAGCCCTTCGGGCCCTGTGTGGTGATTTCCATTTCCAGAATGGCTGCCATGCTGGCCACTGTTCGCAAGAACAAGAGGCTGCGAGCGTTTCGGGGAAATCACGACTCAGGTGCGCTCCACGCAGGTGTGCGTTAAGCCTTGCTGGTGGGGAGTTCCATGTCAACCAATCAACAGCATCTTCGAACATGACCCACATAAAACAAGGCAGTATGTGGGTCAACTGATGAAAACAAGACCAAAACAGGACCAGAGACCGAAGAAGCCTACCCTGTATGTGCTGCTAGGAGCAGCGGTTCGATACCCGCTACTTCAATGTTTGTGGCAACTTTATGGAACACAGTTGCAGCAAACAGTGAGAGTATAAAGAATAATAGAGTAGATTTATTTTTGTATCGTACATAAAATGAATTATCATACAAAATTATATGTTGTATACCTATACATTTATATGTTCTATACATAAAAATAATTTCATATATATTATTTTGCATTTTATAATATATGGTATACATATATAAAAATTTAAAACATACATAAATATAAAATATTTCATGATAAAAATGAAACGGAAAAAAACATGTAGAGGATGCATTCACTAGCTATATATATATATATACAAATTTATATATGCATATTAATATGCTTATATGCACAGATTATCTCTGGAAGGATAGACATGAAATATAAACGTGGTGAAAATATATATTTCAGAAATTTTTTCTTAACATACATAGATCTTGTCTTGTATTTTTTTATTGAGAGTTCACTGACTGTTACACATTTTTATAGATGATACTCTTCTTTCAAAGGCATTTACCCACCTTAGTTAAAAAAAATAATAAAAATAAACATGGTGAAAGTAGAGGAAAAGTAATACTAAGACAACTTACATCCCATTATATACCTGAATTTTAGAGGAGATGTATTATTTAAATGTTATTTCTCTCACTCATTAATTAAAAATAAATGAGGCCATGGTCCCTTTCTTAGACAATCACATGGGTGAACGTTCATTCATAAATATTTAGCCCTGGCCAGCTTGGATCAGCACTTAAAGCGTCAGTCCTTGGACCAAAGGGTTGTGGGTTCAATTCCCAGTCAAGGGCACATACCTGGGTTGTGGGTTTGATCCCCGGCCTTGGTTGGGGTCCTGCGGGAGGCATGTCTCTTTTACATTGATATTGCTCCCTCTCTCTCCCTCTCTCTCTCTTCCACTTTAAAAAAAAAAAAAAAAAAAACAATGGAAAAATATCCTCAGGTGAAGATTAACAAAGAAAGAAAGATGTATTTGGAGTCTGTTACACTGGGCACTGAGGATCCAGCCTGGAGCACACGATGGAATGTTTAGCTCAGGGTGTCAGTGGGAGCACCCAACTGGAAACACGCAGGAGGCAGCGACGCTCACGTGTAATCGATTCCAGTCCCTCCTCAGAGGTCTTTGATCATTTCTCATCAAGTGCTGTGGAATGAACGGCCGCGGCTGTTGAAATGCAAACCTCAAAGGGAAGTGGGGATATGGAAGTGGTGATACAAAAGAGTCACGTCAAATCCACTCCTCTCAGACGTTCAGAATGACAGAAAGGGGACCCTGGGATCCGAAATGGAATCATCATTTATCAATATGTCAAGGGTAAAAGCTTGGTGCATGGTGTCATTGTGTGTATTGCAAGAATACAAAAGTGGTCCTGTTTTCCTCTTGGCGTCCCCAACTATATTCTAACAGTTTTTAAATTAAATTATATAAAATATAGCTCCAACCTCTCATAAAAGGTCTTGGTTCCATCTATTGTGTTTTCTAGTCAAGCTTTGAACCCTCTGAACCCTAGTTTCCTTACTGTAAAATGGGACAGCAATGTCTGCTTGGCTCATCCTGAAGACCCATGGAACTAAACCACATGGAGTACCAAAGGGCTCTGGCTAACTTATTTTTAAATATTTTTTTATTGACTTGAGAGCGAGAGGAAGGGAGAGGGAGAGAAATAGAAACATCAAAAAGAGAGAACATCAATTGGCCACCTCCTGCACACCCCCCACTGGGGATTTGGCCCACAACCTGGGCATGTGTCCTGCCCAGGAACTGAACCTGTGACCTCTGGGTGCATGGGTCGATGCTCAACCAGTGAGCTATACCGGCTGGGCTAGGTAACTTTTATTAATGCTTCATATTGTTATTATTGTTATCATGCTGATAACAAGTGAAACATTTTCTTAAAAGACAGTTAAGTTTCTTTTTCAATTTTAAATGGTCAGTGAAAGATTACTTGAAAAATCAAATTCTTCTTATATTTTTACCATCGCTAAAAGTAGCTCTCATGATACTTTCAGAAAAGAAGAAAATAAACCACCAAACATGCTCACTGTGAATATGGCTCATAGCTTCCAGGGCACCACGGGTACCATTTCTGACAGCAGATACTCCCAGCAGACCTCTCAGTCTTTGGCACAGTTACTACCAACAGGTTCAGCATCTCCTCATTCTCAAGCAGAGTATGACCAGTACTAAAGGCTGTATATTTAAGAGTTGAGGCTTCAATACCCTTTAAATTATATGCATGTGATTACAGATGTACATATTTCCATCTTGGTTCTATCCCTCTAGATCAGCTCAAATTCACTAGGCTTCGTCGAAGGAAGAAATGTTTGAAAAGCAAGGGGGTCGGGGAATGAAGAGCGAGGCTAATGACAATCTTATCGGTCATTTCTGATGTATAAAATCACAATAGGGACTTAATAGCTTGGAGAGAAACTACCTTTACTTTTTTTCTTTTTCTTTTTTTTTTAAATTTGCCATTCAACCAAAACGGAAAACAAGAAAACACACAGTTAAGCTGAAGTTTTAAAATATACACGTAAAATATAGCATATGAGTAGAAAGGCTGTGAAGGCCAGTGACAGAGAGCTGGGTGCCTAGTCCTTTCCCAGCAACCTCGTGTGTGCAGGACGTGTGAAAAGTCAATCCGTCCCTCCTAAGGTCCTTCAGAGCTCAGCAATGATTTTCATGTGCACACTTTGTCCAGAGTACAACTTGGATTCAAAAGGAAAGAGGAAAAATAAAAAGTAAGGCGTGTGCCAAGTTTTGAGAGAACTTTAGCAAAGCATGAAGTTCCCTAGTGGCCTCATTAAGCTCATCATTCTCGCCTCTTATGTTCAGCAACTTAAAAAAAGAGGCACGAAATAAAATTTAACAAAAACTATAAATAAGTGCTCAATAATCATGTAGAGATAACCAGTCAGTTTTCTTCATAATGCACACACACAAAGAAAATCATCACATATGCCGGCATACATGAGAGATAGCTAAATTATAGTGATTTGGATTAAACAGTTAAATTTAGATTAAACAACTATGCATCAGTTATAGTTACCCCCCAATAACTTCTTTTTTTTTCATAAAAAATATATTGTTCTTTACTGATTTCAGAGAGAGAGGAAAGGGGAAGGAGAGAGAAACATCAATGAGAGAGAACATCGATTGGCCGCCTCCTGCGTGCCCTCCACTGGGGGTTTGCCCCACAGCTGGGCCTGTGCCCTGACCGGGAATTGAACCGGGGACCTCTTGGTGCATGGGTTGATGCCCAACCACTGAGCTACACTGGCTGGGCCACCACAATAAATTCTAAAATTGTTGCAGAATTATGTCTTTCTACGTCTTCACTTTTCTTAAATGTTGAAAGCTCAGAAAATTGATTTTTGCCTATGGCAACCCCAAAAAAGGTGTTCCACCCATGAACAGGTACCACTACAATGATTTCCTCCTCTCTGAAACTTCCGAACTCTGGCCTCCATTACAACAGCCTCTCTTAGTTTTCCTCTGACCTCTCTAAATACTAACACCTGTGGGGGCTTCTCTGCGTGTCCTGTAAATGTAATTCTTCCCCCAAATTCCTAGGTGACCACATTCACTCAATAATCATGTTGCTTATATAATGTTCAATCCTGCATCTAGAAATTCCATCCTGGTTTCAAAATTTAACTTGGCTATTCATTCAAAAAATGACTAAAATATTGTTATAAAGAAAATTTCAATGACTGGTCTCCAAAATACAGATGGAGAATATTATTTAATAAATCATATGTCATGTGAACAACTATATGGGTGACGCTCATCAACATTTTAGACATGGAAGTTAGCAAATTGCTTGACTTCTTTTTTTACTGAGTCATAGGAACAGGGCTGCTTCCTTCCCACAAACAAACAAAAAAATATTCCATCCTTTTACCTACGTAGTTTTCTAAAATTACATGTTCTTGATCCTAAAACCACACTGAATGGAAAAAGCAGGACTCATTTTTATTCACCGTTAAGAGTGGAGTGAGCTTACAGGGTCCTCTAATATGTGACTACAGGACTGTGATTTCAGTGGAAGTCCTACTTAGGAACCAGTGAGTAGATTTTCCAGTCTCAGTCATGAGGACCTGAAAATTTAGAAAGGACAATCACCTTGACCTAGGAATCTATTTCATATTCTGTTTCATGTGCTGTTTCAATCTTCATGATTTTTATTAAATTGATATTTTTTATTTATTTATTTATTTTTGTTAATCCTCACCCAAGGAGTTTTCCCATAGATTTTTTTAGATTGAGTGGAAGGGAGTGAGAGGGAGAGAGAGAGAGAAAGATCGATGCATGAGAAACACATTGATTGGTTACCTCCCATAGACCCCCAACCAGGGCTGGGGATCAAACCTGCAACCCAGGTACATGCACTTGACCGGGCATCAAACCCGAGACCCTTTGGTGTGTGGTCCAACACTCTAACTGCTGAGCCAAACCAGCCAGGACTCATTAAATTATTAAGTAGTCTGTTCCCATCTAAAAATAAGCTGTACTTAATGTTTAATCAAATTCTAGCATGTCTCATTCATTGTAAACCATCATTAACGACACTTGAACAACCCATGAAAACCACAGTGCAGCAGAGAATGAAGAGGAGCCACGTCGGCCTCTGTGCGAATTCCTAAAACCGCAAACACTGTTCCAAAGCACATGACAAATCTACAGAAGACGTGGAACATTCCAAAGATGAAACATTTTGAGTAGTGAACGCATGGAAATAATTGTAAGTTTCAGTGATTTTAAACAGCAAGACTTTTTAATAGATTTTTTTCTCTTTAAACAAACTGTTACTTTAATATCTTCTGAAAATGTTCATCCCTGCTTAACTGAAAGGAATATAGGAAGAACCAATGAGATAATGTTGGTCAAGTTTTTAAGCTCCTTGGGAAAAACGATATTAAGTATCCAAAGGAATTTATACATCCTATAAAAAACAAAACAAAACAATAGCAGCAGCATATAATGTTTTGAAAATCTGAAAAACATCAATATACTTTGTGTTTGGATACAAAATTTTGACCAACCAAATAAATACCACGTTGAACTGAGGTCATAAGCATAGCTAAAACTTAGAAGGATATGGCTAGAAGGATATCACACCCACCCACAAGTATACCAATTTTAAAGTCTTTATAAATAGGCTTTAGCCATATCTGTTATATTTACTTTCATGAAAGAAAAAAATGGTAATAATGAACATTATTCACAAAATCGCATGTTGAGCAAATTGCTAGTCTCTCACAACTGTATGACTCATGATTAAATAGAATTTGTTTTTTGTGATGTTGATCCCTTTTAAACCAGTGTGTTATTTTTTAAGTGCCCCCCCGCCCTGCGGAAAAGGGAGGGAAGCGGAGACCCTCTCTTGGGAATTTACCTTGGACGATGAACCGTTCCATGTTTTCCTTGAAGGGCTGGACGTGCTCCGTGGAGGACACCTGGTACACCTTCCCCGCCTCCACCTCGCAGGCTGCAATGAGACAAGGTGGTTAGGACTCTGGTGACGGAGCATGCGCAGTCTTCAGACCTTCCTCCCTCAAGTCAGACCTCCTGCCAACCCATGAATGGACGTGTGTTCTACACGGATTCTGGAAACATCCGAACACCGACTTGCGAAGCCTATAATCAAGACCTCATTTGAGGGGCTGTGCAAAGGAGTTCTGAGGAGTCTGCGACTCTAGTCTGGTCGCTTCCACAATGCGGCCCCTTGGGCCAGTCACCGAACCCCGCAGCCGGCCTCATCTGTGGCGTGGCTGCCCGATGCCTGCCCCTCGCTGTGTTATGTGAGGATCGAATCAGTTACTGGACCGAAAGTGGTCAAAGAGTTGTTATTATCAACTGACTTCTAATACAAGTTTATCCCCAGTTAAAGTCCAAATGTCTGCAATCAAAGCAAACAATGACGGTGGTGCTCCTGTTGGCAGAGTGATCAGTACCTGGGCCTCCAGGACAAGCCGGAGCCTTGTGCCTGCTGTTCACCTCACACTTAGAATCAGTTAGCAAAGCAGACATCGCCACCCGGCCCCGGAGGAGGAAACTGAGGCTCAGGGAGGGCTCAGCTCTGCCCGCAGGCCCACGGCACGGGCAGCAGACTCCTGGGTGGACCCCATCTGACGCCCAGGTTCCCACTCTTCCCAGGCCTGGGCCCTCACGAATGCCTTAGTCATCCACAGATCCCACTGAGGGAGTTAAGAAGTATTTCTAAGAAGACTTCTGGAGAATTTTCCGCCACTATGGTGAGAGCGAGCAACCTTGGCCTGAAAACAACATAATTCAAACTGGAAAGACGTGTATTCGAAAGACAGCACGTAGGGGGGATCCATGTCTGACAGGTAAACACGCTCACTGGAGTTCTTAGGGTACAGTTGCCAACTCTGCAAGGAAATTTGTACTGCTCTCTTCAGAATAGTTTATCTTATAAAACCACATTCCCTTTCTTTCTCCTCCAGGCCAGTAGCTTGTCTACGCAGGAGAATCCAGGAGGCTGTATTGTTAATACAAATTCTCCCCATCAAATGGGAAACAGGTGTAGCAAAATTTAAAACCAGTCATGCAGCCCAGCCAGTGTGGCTCAGTGGACTGAGTGTTGTCCCATGGACTGAGAAGTCCCAGTTCGATTCCCAGTCAGGGCACATGCCTGGGTTTCAGGATCAATCCTCAGTGGGGGGCATGCAGGAGGCAGCATTGATGTTTCTCTCTCACATCAGTGTTTCTATCTCCCTCCCTCCCTCCCTCTCTCTCTAAAAAATCACTAAAAACTATTTTAAAAAATAATAAAAAGTAAATAAAAATAGCCTGGCCAGTGTGGCTCAGTGGTTGAGCATCAACCCATGTACCAAGAGGTCGCCGGTTCGATTCCTGGTCAGGGCACATGCCCAGGTTGTGGGCCAGATGCCAAGTTGGGGGCGTGCAGGAGGCGGCCAATCAATGTTCTCTCATCGATGTTTCTCTCTCTTTCTCCCTTTCCTTTCCTCATTCTCTAAAGTCTATAAGAAAAAATTTTTTTAAGAAAACAAAACAGTCACGCACATCCAGAGATCTCTACCTATGTGCTCTGCACCCCTCTCTCAGGAGCAATCTCTCACATGCTGGTAACTGTCCAATCCACATCTCTGGCCCAGGCATTTCGTAGCTTCAGACTCACACGTTAAACTCCTGCAGATATCACACGCTCAGTATTCCGTACGCACCTCATCACAGCTCCCAGCCTCGCTGCGCCAGGATTCCCGTCTCCCTCCGCTGGTGGTGCTGGCGTCTAACCTCCACGGCCACACTGCAGCAGGACTGTTATGTTATTCCTGACTCCCTCTCCCATCACAACATCCCGTTGTTATTGCCTCCTAACTGCTTCTTAAGCCTGCCTCGCCTCTCCATTCCTGTTCCATTCCGGTACAAACGCCCTCGTTCTTACCTGGGTCTCCCATCTCCCATCCTCCACAGACCCATGCTCCTTCTCACGGCTTAAAAAGCCACCCAGAAAAGACTTGAGGAATTACCTAACACTGCTCAATGACCTCTGCCCACCCAGCCACATCCTGGCCAGAGGCACGATGTCAAAGCCTACAATGCGACGTCCAGCTCTCTCCACATCTAGGGCTCGCCAACTTTCCAATCGTCTAACTCTACTCCTGCTACTTTCCACCGTCCTGGGGCAAGGTCTCAGCCTCTACTTAGAAAGCTTCTCCCCTCCTCACTCCCGGCTTTACCTCACCAGCTCTCACCAGGGCTTCATGGCTTACTGCAGGTGTAATTGCCCTGAAAAGTATTCCCTCACCCCCTCATGTCCCCCTTTTTCCATTCCCCGCCACCTGTCTCCAGGCAGGATTGGGTGTCCCTCCTTCGTGATCCCAGAGCATCCTGTTCATTTAGAACTGAAGCTATGATTTATTTTTATGTGCCAAGGACTGTATCCAAATACTTTACATGTGTTCTTCCATTCAGCCCTCAGAAAAGCCCCTTTGAAGTAGATGAGCAGCACAGTCTGGTTTTACATCAGGGAGAAGTACGGGGAGCCTGCCCCAATGGCCTGTGTGCAAGCCGAGGAGGTAGGATTCGGTGGCAGCCACCACCCTGTACCCGAGTCCATTGTAACTGTGTCTCTTCTGTCCCACTAGACTGAGCAAACCAAAGAGAGGCCAGCTAATTCCCATTTGTATTCCTAGTGCCTGGATTTTTGTTGTGAGATAAGTTAGATATTCAGTAGCTGGATAAATAGCTACTGAAGTAGAAATAAGCTTCCAGGTTTTGGAATCAAGCAGATACGGTTTAAATTGCAGTTTGCTCACCCACAGAATGGCCCTTGTGATTGGGGGTTAATTACCAGACCTCTTTGGATCTTAGTTTTCTCATCTAAAATCCTTGAAACTGAACTTTTATATAAGTAGGGGCATAAAAAAATAATAGCTATTGCTGTTATTGTGAGCATAAAACCAGGCGCAGTTTAGCGCAGAGAAGACGAAGATGAAGTAACAGCCTCTCTAGGAGAAGCTGAAGTGTGGTCCCAGAGACGAGGGTGGAGACTTCGTCTATGTTGATTCCGAGGAGGGAGGAGGCCATAGGAGCAAGGGTTAGAGGGAGAGATTTCGGTTCTGAGTAAAGGGAATGGCTAACGTTTAGGGAGTTCCCCCAGGGAAGTAAGCAGCCTCGGGAAGGGGTGAGCACTTCATCACCAGTACTATTCAGAAAACAGTGGGCTGCTTGTCAGAAACATGGTAGAGACGGATGATGAGAGGGACAGCCATCAGCTTCCTCTGCGACGTGTCACTTATGACAGCCCCGTGGAGAGGGACGTTCTGTGCTCAGGGACATCTACAGATGAATCATGAGGACATGCCTAACAAGATCCGAATTTGGGGAGTTTTCTAAAAGTATATAAATTCTTATATAAGAGGGGACAAGTTACACCAATGAAAGGAAATAGTAGATTTATCAGCCCTTCTAATCATTTCAGTGATTTATTTCAGGGAAAATCACATGAAGAAATATTCCCAAAGGTCTTTTAACAGTTTCTGATTGCTGACCAATCTATCCCTGAGTGACACAGACACTGACCGACTACCTACTGCATTCAGTGTACTGTCCAGGCACTGGGCCTGCTGCTGTGATCAGAAGAGACTCTGTGAAAAAGTCTCTGCCTCAGGTAGCTTACCTGATTCTACATGGTTTTTAGTTAATTATTCTTCAATACCAATGAGAAAAGAAAAATACTAGTAACCTAGTAGTTTAGGCCAGCATGGGGGTGGGGGAGGAAGAAGAATCCAATCTCTCCCCCAGGCTGATTTTCAAACTTTAAAAGCCTGAGATAAGAAAAATTAATATTGTGAGTATTAGTAACAGCTGTTTGATTTGTCACATTTTATTAGAAGATGGAAGTAATAATTGTCCTTTCCTTTGTAGTGCTCCACTGTGCCTGGAGTCTTATGAGGCAGTAAGAAGAGCCTACCACCAGCAGCCGGCGGAAGTTACCCAGATGGATCTGGTACCCCAAGGAGGGCTCACTAGTTACAAAGGCAGAGTGAGTCGCAGACCCACCACGACAAAGCCTTCTGAAATGTGCCAACATTTCTCCGGGTCCTCATGTTTACTCAGCAACTCTTAAACAACAGAATACACAGCAGGTAAGAAAGGTACAATAGAATATGTTTTAATGAGGGGAAATTATATTTTAAATTAAATTTCACCTCATTTTAGAAATGTCCTTGGCCCATTCCTATAAACTGTATTCTTAATATAAACGTAAGCAAAACCTGTTTTTCTGTTCTGTCTGTCTTTTCCCCTTTACTTATAGTAGAGTTTCCTGTACACAAGGGGAACCAAGTAGAATTTTGGATACAGAAAAACTCTCAGGTCATTTACTGGCAACCTCATTTCTAGCCCTCCTTCCAGGAGGCCCCAAAGATGCTTCCGCGTATCCCCGTGTGTCCAGTGATGTCCATTTATGTCTCTGCCAGGCATCTTTTTCCCTATTGAGCTGCTCTAACTATGAGAATTCTCAACTATACACTGAGCAGAGACCTCTCTCTCTCTTCGGTGTACCCCTGTGGAATGGCATTTCTGGGAGTTTGCTTTTAAAATATTTCAGGTAGATTTACATGATAACTTGTGTAATTAAAAAGTAAAAAAAAAAAAAAATAGATGGCTCAGATCTTTAGTGAGTCACAGAATTCCACTCTCTATAGGACAGAGGACCCCAACTCCTTCACTTTTCATTTATTCACTCCACTGTTTTGCCCATACTTAGAACATTCCCTGGCAGGCAACAGTTTTCTGTGGAATGGCGAAGAAAGGAATTGGAGTCTCCTGTCATTATGAACTTCTTATTAATTTGGAAAATGGCATATTTATTGAATTTTCCCTATGTCTTATGCATGCTATTCTTTTTTTTTTCTTCATTTTTTTTTCTTTATTGAATTTTAGAGAGAGACAGAAACATAGATGAGAGAGAACATCGATTGTCTGCCTCCTGTGTGCCCCCCACTGGGGATTGGGCCCACACCCTGGGCATGTGTCCTGACTGGGAATCGAACAAGCAACCTCTTGGCTCATGGGTCAAGCCACACTGGCCAGGCTCTCCTGACATACTCTTACCCCTTATGATCAGTTGTTGAACTTTGACTTGTCTAGCAACACACAACTACCCCAGCAATGTTCAAATATCACCTCAAGCCAAGAGGGTCTATCTCCTCCTGAACTTTGTATCTCTTTCTTCTACAGAACACGTGCAAATGATATAAAAGTAAAGGTATGAAGAAAATAGATCTGATTCACATCTGGTTCTACTAGTAACTATGTGATCTTGGGCTAGTCCTTAAATTGTCTTAGTTTCAACTTCCTCAACCTCCTCAACTAGAAATTGGGGTGATGAAGGCAGGGCACTTGGGGCGAAGCACTAAGCTGACTGTTAAGAAGGTCTCAAAAATTATAGCTATTAATGATATTATCGTATTGCATTTATTTGTTTATGAACATTTACCTCGGATTATAATGTGCATTCCCTACAGTCAAGGGCTGTCCTCCTCATCTCTGTGTGCCTACAATTTGAAATACAGAAGAAGCACTAAAACCTTATGTGAAAAAAAGTACTTTCAACTATGTCAATGACCATTACTTTCTGGATATTAACCGTCCACATATAACACCACATAAATCTTAAGCCAAGTGCACGAAAATCCAACTTAAATTTCTAAAGTTCTTCACTGTGATATATAATCTGTACAATTATTTGTGGGTGGCTATTGCTTTAATCATTATATTCAGAAGAAAAAGCCTGTTGGATAACTATAAAAATAAATGTAAAGTTCTAGATATTATATATACTAATATATGTATGCTTCTTATATATATTTATATATTCAATAATATATATAAATATGTAGAATAAAAAATGTATAAAATTGGACCCCATTCTTCTTGTAATTATAGTACATCTTGGTGCATAACATCATCCTATCTATTACTTATCATCTTCAAAATTGGTATGTGACTATGAGAATTAAAAAAAAACAAAAACAAAACCTGTAACCTCACAAATTTGAAGGGTCATTTAGTAACATCATTAAAAATATAATACAGAGTTCCCAGAAAACAGTCAAATCCAAATATGTTTTTTAATCTGTTAAAGGTTGTTGGCATAACTGAGTAATTCCAACCATGTAGGCTTTTGTTTAATTTAAAGACCTTCCTAATCCCAAAGGATTTTGTATTGTATTAAAGGACTAGTATTGGAAAGCATGAATTAGGCTCCCAAGTACAGAGAAAAATCTAGCCAGAGGACAGGAAGAACAAGTCTCTTAGATGTTCCCACAGGAAAATGGGTTCAAATACATCAATGCCATCCACAGATTGGCATGTTGGGGACACAGTAAACATAATCTTATCACTATCTGATTAAAATAAGAACATCACACACCACTCTCTGAAATGAACCATGATCATGAGGGTTCTGGTTATTTTTTTTTAGGGAACTGGAATATTCCAGCTGTAATTTATACATTTCCAAGTTCCATCAATCAGTGTTAACCACTTTAGAATCACTGCTTTTCTGTGAGCTTCCAGAAGGTTTCACTGGCATCCATAAACCTGCCTCACTGAGTTTGAAGAAAGCCACTAACAGACACAAAGAACAAAGAAGGTTGATCAGATCAGAAATTCTTTCTTCCAAAACCCAATTGTTTCCCCTGTCAGCATGGTTTGTACATTACTCTGGATTCACTTTCAAGAAACAGAAACCCTGTAGCTACTTAGAGTAGATCAATGCAGCCAATGAGATGCTTACAAAGTAGCTGGAAGAGCAGAAAGATTGAGCCCCATTACCCTGGGTCTGCAGAAACAACCCCCAGAGCAAACCTGCAGAACAGGCCCTCTAGGGGAGGTGTTCTCTAGGCCACAGTCAGCATGTGTGCTGTATGGTGGGTGCCAGAGAGTGAACCATGGTTTTACACTGAAACTTCACCTGCTACCAGCACCGTCAATTACACTGTGCCCTGCATCTACTCCATAGCCCTCAATACCACAAACCAACCTACTTATATTTCACATATGGCTCTAGAATTCTTCAAATATCTCCATCCTTACCCATAGGATGTGTACAAATACATTCCTTAAGATTAAATTCTAGAAACAAAATGGTATAATGCCTCGAGTATAAAAGTTATTTGCACAAAACTGAAAATATTATACCATGCACAATAAAATACTACATATATGAACTTATTCAGAGCAACACTTCTAACATTTTCTAAGCATATAGTATAATCACACTTTTAGAACTACTTGATAATGTTTATTGAGGGCATAAGTGACTGTCACAGAAGCTTACACAGGATCTAGATAATACTGGCTGGGCACCTGGCTTTCTATTGGCTGCTCCCCTACTCCTATGTCATTAAAGGATTTGAAGTGTAACTGCAAACATCTATGGCTGGCCTGGAAGTTTCAAAGACTCCTTGAGAATCTCGGGAGTAACCCAGTTCTAGGGTTCCCAATATCTTCCCGTTCCGACAGGCACTGGTGCTGGAACAGGAATGACAGGCTGACAGCAGGTGTCACAGACATAAAGGACTTTAGTTAAGTGCCCCACACACTCAAGCTGCAGAGAGTGACCCTCCTCGGTGGAAAAAGGTGCCACTGACGCTGTCGTGTGCGTAAGGAATGGTGTCGCATTAGTGGGCTCCACTCTGGTATACTAATTCATTAAAGATATGTAAAGATAAATCGTATTGTCACCAAGAGCAAAACTCTTACTCATCTGTCTGTTTTCAAGATATAAATAAAGCAACATTTTATCCAGTACTTAAGAAATCATAAGTCAAGCCAGACCACCTCCAAATGGAAATATTTTCTGGTTTGGGTCTATGCACATAGAATTAACAAAAGATACATTTCAAGCAAAGTGTTGGGGCTCAACAGACTTATCAGTTGGAGTTCCTAAATTCACGGGAAGAATCCCACCCTCAGGCCCAGATATAACCATTCCTCTCAAGTTTGTGTTTTTATCCTTTGTTCCTAAACATGTGATTGTTAGGTGTATATATATATGTATATAAACTTTAGAAACTGAAATCATACTGCTTGTATTTTTCCTATGCCTTATTTTTTCTCTTGATTGCATTAATAAGATTTACCCATTTTTAATACAGGTAAATGTAGTGTAATCAGTTTCACTGCTCAACAGAAGTTCAATAGAAGACACCATTATTTATAGCAATTATTTTGTTGATAATATCTGAGAGGCTTGGACGCTGCTGTTATAAATATGAACAGAGTTATAGATTTCATGTGGTCACCTGTACACTGGGACCAGGGACAAAATCCTGGGTCAGAGAACATAGGTTTTCTTGACTTGATTAGTTATTGTCAGACGGTTTCCCAAGAAAGTGCATCAATTTATATTTCCATTATCATTGTAAAAGAGTTCTCCCTAATCCACATCTCTGCCAATATTTCACATTCTCTGGCTTTTTAAATTTTTGAAAAGGATACTACTTGGTAGTACTTACTGCGATGAAATTTTAGGTGTACTTTGAAAAGTTATTGACATTTACACTCTAACTTGTAGCATGTTGTCATGTACCTTTGCAAATCTCCTTTTACGCAGTGTACCTCTGTCAACGTTCTCCCACAGGGCAAGTTCACCCCGACAGCTTCACTGAAGAGGGGTCATTCTAGCTCAGTACAGACGAATGAGTAGGAGTTTTCCAATTGAAAATGAAAAAAGAAATTGCTGCAGGACCTCAGTCACGGAGAATGAAACATTGTCATGGGGACTGCTGTAAATGACTTTAATCCCATGGTAACCATATGTGTGTATATATATTTGAAGACTATGCTTTCGTGTGACAATTTGCTTATATTGGGTCCCTGTGAGAAATGGCACCATATGGCTTTGAATTAATCCAAGTTGGCTATTGCACTGAACAAAAGATTTTTGCAAAGTGTACTCTGTAACACAATCATGAGTAATTTATAAAATAAATCTTAACTCAAATGTCAGAGGACAAGTCACCTTTAATGCACTGTGGTTATTGCAGGCAGTCAGGTCAGAAAAGTAAGTGATGAGTGAAAACGAGGAAGTACAACTTCACTGTTTTGTTCCTAAAATGAATAAATGGCATCAAATCTTAGAATTAAATGACTAATGACTTGATTTTCTTCTCACTGACTCTCCCTTTCACAGGGCAACATTACTATTGACTTTAATGAAGATTCAAGAGATTTACAGCATGAAAAGTCTGAGGGCCCTGAGAAATGTCCATTTGAATCCAGTCCACGTGCATAATGGATGGAGGAGGGGAGGAAAGATGAGAAGAGAGAAAGATACTTGAAGCTTATTAACTTTGGAAAAAACTATCACAAATGAAAACATTTTTTTTCAAAGCTGATATAAAGAATGTAAACATCTCAAACAGAAAAAACATTACAGTAACCTACATAGTGTTGACTAAATGGAAATTATGGAGTGATACAATTTTTTAAGAAGTTCTTATATATTACCTAGTACAGAGAAAAATTTAAATAATCACTTTATACCACCCTCGCTGCCCCTAAAAATTAGAAACATATGTTTAGTTCTTTCCATCTCCTTTGTTCCCCTCTCTCCAGGGTGAAAATCACTATTATCTTTTATTTAAATTCCTTCCTAAGTCTCCCAAATTCTATGCTTGCCAGATCAATATTTTTAAGACATAAATCATTATCACTCCAGTTCCCTAAATACAACCATTTAGAGGCTGGATAGTGGTTAGAATAAATTGTAACATCCTTATAAAGTATATAAACTTGAAAAGTACATGTGAGCTCTCTCATTTCATATTAGTGATGTTCCAAGAATAAAGGGGGAATAGACTTCTCCTCTGCCTGAAATGCTTCTCTGCCCACCCTTCATTCTCCTTCCCACCTACTCCACACACACACACTTATCCCTTTAGAGTTTTCCTGCCCAGCATGGCTGTGTTGTGACCTGGTTGGCACGGATCCCTTTGGTTTTGCAACTCTCTACTCCCCTGAACTCAGCTTGTACGTGAGTCACGTACGATTGCCCGCAATTCCAGGAATGCGCTCCTCTCGTGCCAAGGAAGTGGATGATTCACCTGCCAAAATTTCCGTCCATAAATTTTTTCACCTGTAAAGTATCCATATGTCATGACTCCATTCTAATGGCAACTCCTAACCAAAACCTTCCCTAACCAATTAGGTAGCATTAGGCTTACTATGTTATAGTGTAATTATCTATTGTATATTTGGCTTCTCAACTATATGATATACGATGTTCTTTAAGTACAAAGACCTATTTATTATTCATTTTATTTGGTGTCTTGACAATAAAAGGTGCTCAATAAATGCCAATTCTGAGTTCCATGACACTTAAGGACAACACATATTTGGCTAAACTTTGCTGACTTACACAAATCAGGCTCAGTACTTTATAGACATGCTTCATGCATAATAAATTCCAACAAGGAGAAGTACATGTGTTAAAAATACAGCCTCACTGTTCTGGATGAGAATATAAGGATAATGAAAATTTGATAGATTACCTGTAAAAATGTACATTACATGAGACAGATATACATAATGCAACAGAAGGCAGGTTGACATAGAAATGCCATGTAAAAGGAAGAACAGAGCTCAACAAGAAGGACTGTATCAGCCCCCTCCTTCATGAGCCATTCTGAAAGCACACTGCAGTTTGAAGGGTTCTAGCTCTTGCCTATTTTATAGTTTTATATATATATGTGTATATATGTGTATCTCAGAATAGGAATTTTTAAATTGTATCACTTTTATGCTAAGATGCCTTTGGATTTTTAGTAGGGAGTAGTAATTCTCAATTTAATAGGAGATGGACTATGAAACTCACTGTGAGTGGGTGAGGCACATCAAAAAACACATCAAAAGTATTGGCATGCGGGCTTTTTCAGACCATACACATGTCAACTCTGACCTTCCTTACAAATTCTGCGGCAATGAGCCAGATTTTACATATGAATATTTTGTACCCCTTAGATTTAAACCTGAGAAACCCCTGGCCTAATGGATCAATAGATAATCAAAGCCCAAACAGTCGCATTCCTGGTGCTATTTCTATGCTTGAAATTCTACCCTCCCCCCGCCCCCGCCCTGGACAGACTTGACTGCTCTTTCAAAGTCCCAATTTAAATATAATTTTCCAAGTGTATTTAATCATTACCTCCTCTGTGTTTTTATAGTATCTTATTATATAACTGAAAAATACTTGTTATCCCATATAGTGTTACATATCTGCATATATATATGTATATGCAGATCCTCTTAACAGTCTATGAGCTTTGAGGGGAGAGTTTATGTCTTTTTTAAAATTTTTATTTCCAGTGATTGAATAAAAATTTGTTGACTGATAATTAAGTATTAGATTATAATATCTCTGATTCCTTAATGATCTAAATTTCATAAGTTTTATTATTATGAGATAACCAACCCATTAAATTCTTAAGTTGCCCTTCTAGAAAGCATTTTGGTACTAAAGAGCAAGAATCTGGGGGAAAAACATGTTTATTGCCTCCAATCCAGTATTTATAATTCTAAGAATCTATATTAAGGAAATAATGAGAAATATAATAAAAAGATTATGAATAAGGATGTTCAACACAATATTTCTGAAGAGCAGGCAAAATTGGGAAGAGTAATTTCTCACAAGAATCAAATTATTCATTAAATTATGCACCATTATAAGATAGATTATTACAAAATCAACTTAAATGTTTTTAAAATTATATTAAGAGGCCTGGAAAATGCTGTTAAAAGTTTCAGTGGGAAAAATATATAACATATAAAGTGAATACACATGTCTGGTCGACTGGAATGATGAATAAATTAATAGGCTGAAACTTCCTTCTGTTGAGAACACATAGCAATGAATGAGGACATAAGAAAACAAAACAAAACAAAAACCAAACAGATACAGTATACTTTTAAAAAATTAATATCTCCTTGGACCATCAATAGTAGAAAAACTCAAGTTACTGAACAGTGCCCAGGCGAGGAGTAACGGGAGCGTGCGTGTGGAAGGGTAAAGATCTTGGCTTGTGCACAGCCTAGTGATAAGAGGGTTCACGAGGCAGGGAATGGAACCAGTCTTACTACTAGAAACCCAGAGCTATGACTGGGCTCCCAAAGCCATAAAAGGAGGATAAAAATAGCTTCACTCCCTGTGCAGCTGTGTGCCTGGGGCAGCAGGAGTAGACAGACACAGGATCCGTGCAAGATCTGAGCCAAGTCGTTCTCTAACTGAAAGACTGAATCTGCAGTCAGTGAACATAGTGTGCCCACAGGGCAGGTACCCCAGGTTGCTAGTAGAAGGTTTGGTTCTGGCCAAAAGCAGGCCAAGTCAAAGCAAATGAAAAGTCAGGAAAGTGCAGGATTTGGGGCTCAGGAGTAGAAGAGAACAAAAGACAGACACATCGATAGTTTCTGTCACAACTCCTCAACTCTTCCACTGTAACACAAAAGCAATCACAGACAATACACTAATGACTGGGTGTGTATGGCTATGTTCCAACTAAACTTTATTTATAAAAAGAGGCCTCATTTAGCCCACGGGCTGTAATTTTCTAACAACTGTTTTTAATCAACATTCTAATACCACAAAGAAAATTAATGAGTAGAAAGACAGCTTATAAGCATTAACAAATAAAAGATGAATTCATTTCAGATGAAACAAAAACTCTAGAAAATTCAAAAAGGATTTTAAAATATCTTTATTAACATAAAAAAGATAAAGTAAAAATAATATGCAGAATAAGAACAAAAATTAATTTAATGGTAAAAATAAACATGGTAAAAAACATACTAGAAATCTTGGAAACCAAAAAAAAATGATGATGATTAAAAATAGTTGCATTGACAATATAAACACCAGATTGGATAGTGTCAAGGAGAGAATTAATGAACTGAAAGGCAATGTTGAGGAACATGTGAAGATTATAGCAAAAAGGAAGGGGGAGGGGTTAAATATGAAAGAGAAGTTAAGAGACATGGAGGGTTAGACCAAGCAGCTTCCATGTACGTCTAAAATGAGTTTCAGGAAAAGAGGAAATAAGTTGTGAATACATGAACAGATAGTTGTTAAGAAGTCTTAAGACATTAAGGAAGACAATCTTCAAGTTTGAAGTTCTTACTAAGTAAAGAGAAAGGTAATAAATAAATAAAGATAATAAATAAGTAAACTCTTACTAAACATATTAAAGCAAAGTCAAAGATGGATAAAAAAAAATTTAAATTTATAAAAGTCACCAAAAGACAGATTATCTATAAAATAATAAGAATTAGATTAAAAACAGACTTATCAGCGATAACAGATGGTAGAAGAAAAAAAAATGTTATTTTTAAAATACTGATAACAAATACATTGATCTAAAATTCTATATCCAGCAAAATTATCATTCCAAAATGAGAGAAAATTTTTCTTTTCAGTCATCTTTGAACTAAGAGTTTAAAATGCACCAACATTTATTGAGACAACAATCAAAGGAGAAGGATAAAAACAAGATGTAACAATGTTAGCATAAAGATTTATTCAAAATACTGGAAAATGTTATTACCTAATGATTATAAAATATTAGTAATTTTTAAAATAAAAATTATATGACTAAGCCTCTGAAAAGCCACGAGGAAAAAGATAAAATGTAGTTTAATTGTTGGTTGGAATGTTCTAAAATGCCCATCTAATTTGGGAAGATAAATATAACAAGTAAAATTATAGCATGTGACAAAATCATATAAATTAAGAAAATTAAACCAGCCAACAAATTAATAGAGACACTATCTATAGCTTCCAAAATGTATTGGAAGAATCTACGAGAGAATACTGAACTTGTCAGCACAACAAGAACACAAAAGAAGACAGAATGCAAATGTAATTAAATTATCCAACTCTAAAGCAGATAATATATGAATGAACAAAAATTATACTCATCATGATTCCAATGGTATAATTCATACATGTGCAACACACACACACACACTCACAAACACACATCCTAGATAAAAATATACCAAAATACCAAGGTTATTTATCAATGGACTGTAGGATTACAGATAAATATATTTTCTGCTCTATGTTTTTCAATGTTGTCTGATGTTCCCGTGTTAAAGTGATAATTCATTTTAAAATTATAATAGAAACTTATTTTAAAAGAAGCTACTAGTTGCCTTTGAATTGAGTTTATAACATCATTTTTTCTTTCCTTAAATAAGACAATAAATATAAGAAATTTACAGTGGTATATATAATTGGCATAAAGACATAAATCAATACAAACAAGTTTAAAGACTTGTTTTTCCTATATATCTCATATCTCTGGACAATGATACTACTTCAACTTGAAAATAGAGTTAACTGATCTTAAACATTTTCAGGTCAGGTACTGAAGGGGTAGAGAGGATACAGGAAAGAATTTGCATGACAGCATTCTCTCCCACTTCCGGTAACTTAATTACTCAATGCTCTGTACGTGTTGAGTTGATTTAAGTCATGTGGCAAGTGCTACAATTTCTCCCCAAGAAAGGCACTGGACCAGAAATCATCATTTGGCATGACTGCATCAAGAAAAGCTGCCGACAGCCAGAAGAGATCAAACGCAGATCATCAGGTTGCTTAACAAACCACATGTCACTGAGCTCAGAAAGCAGCGGAGCACCCTGAGAGCTGAGGACATCTCGGGAACAGTATGGAAACCAAACAGAGGATGTTCTGCTCTTATAAATGTTAACATGAGAGTCTTGTCTTATTAAAATGTCTGAGCCATCACACATGATTTCTCAGTCTTTCCTTAAAAATAAAGTCAAGTCTCTACGCAGAAGCAGAGGAAGTGATTTAGCCAGAAAATGAGTGTCTTCATAGTTTTCTTATCTGCTTCTCAAACTAATCACACTATTTATTCTATTTTTCCCTATTAGGAATAGACAATATTTATTGGATATTTATTTATTAGATGGAAAGTATTGGGATACATTCTTTACATATATCATCTCATTTTAAAAATCTTCTTAAAACAATTTGCTTCTGACAAAAAGTAGACAGGATATTTGAATCTCCTTAAATAAATCACCTAATTTAATCACTTAGAAGGAATTATTTTTAATTGGTGACATTTATCAAAGAAGACATTATTTTAAACTAATCCTATCCAAAATAACCAAATCTAGTAATTCCCCATTTGACTCCCATTTAATCAGAGATCATCACATCTATTTCTACCTCATTTCAAAAAGGGCATGAGGCAGTTTTTATTTTATGCCTCGTTGATATGAAATGGTACGTTCATGCTGAATCCTTTCCAGAAATTAAATTTAATTAAGCTTTAGCTCACCAGATTCCCTTCCTTGTGTTAAAACAACAACAACAAAAAATCTTATTTTCTATACAAAAACTCTAATTTTGGAAAAGCAAATAAAAGGAGATATGATAAAATTATAAATTTTGTCAGTGTTTAACGGAAACCTCAGAGTTTGACAACCACGTAAATAGCTCAAGCCGTTCTCATTTTGTTGGTAAAGAACAAAATACATAGTCGCATGATTTCATGAGCTGTCGTTTCATTCCCCCACCTTCACTATAAGCAGATACCATGCTTTTCTGTTAACTACCATGGAACCAGGCCTGCATTCCTGAAAATGTGTTCCACCGACTAGAGACCCTACCGGATACACTGTGAAATGTGTGCTCTGTGGTCAAATAACTTGGAGAACTGCTTCTAACTTGTCTTTCAGAGAACAGTGTGAACTCCTTGTAGTTATTTGGTCATGAAAACACTCCATTTCTAGGGCACCAAATGTCCACAAACTATGTACAAACTTGAGAAAATACTGTAGTAATCAAATGTTATAGGTGCCAGTTGAGGAAGTCTACCTTATTATATACAAAGAGTAAACCCTTTGAGTTAAAATCATTACCTTCTTAACCCTCGGAAGCACTCAGACATGGCTAAGATACTCCCCAGTGTTTAGGCTGTGGTCACCACATGGCTGGAGAAGACACGTATGCAAGAGGAAGTCATACAATGGCCACGGTTCCTGGTCCTTTTCAAACCCTTTATCTGGTGTCTGTTAGTTCTCCCTGTTTAGCTCTAAGTCTTGTGAGAACTTGCTACTTTCATGGCTACATATATATTTAATAACTATAGTAAGAAAGCATGTAGATATGAAAAATAAATGAGGTAACAGGCTAAAGTGATGCATCAACATCATAAGCAAACATAAGTCCCTGGTAGTAGGACTGCCATCCCTCTCCTCTATTGACTCCCCTATAAACTATGAACTCCTACTTCACAAGACTGAATTGTTGATCAAAATATGGAGTATTTTCCCGATACCTCAGAAATGCCCCTAGTACCAAGAGAGAGATGTTAATAAGCAAGCCAATATACCTGATACAATTTTGAAGTATGATAAACACTACACATGAATAGTTTGCTTGTTTTGTTTTTAAAAATTATACTTACATACATAGTAACATAGTGTTATACAAACAGAATATCATTTTATTTATTTTTAAAACAAGGCTGCCATTCTTGGGTTGAATAAATGAGCACCCATATGTGAGGGTACCCATAGCACCCACAAATGCCAATAAGCTCCAGGCTCTGAGTGTTTGGAAACTACAAGCAAAGTATGTAATGTTACTGTGTTGATTTTAATCCATATAAAATCATCTACGACCAGAATATTTATAACTCCATAAAGTATAGATCAATAGGGATAAGCATTTCAAAATCGGGGTAGAAGCTCTTAAAAAGCTCCATCATCTGTTTGGTTTCTGGTCAGGGGTAGCCAAGCCTCTTCTTTTCATGTAGTAACATATCCCATGAAAATCTCATGTAAATTTAGTCACCCCCTTTCTGAGCCTAATAGAGTGAGAGGCTTCAATAGAGAGCTGAATGTGTTCTCAGCTCTGCAACAATAAGAAACCTCATGAACAGGGTATAAAAGAAATTTTACTTACAGAAATCATTTCAAAAAGTGTAAACTATTTGCTTTTGTGTAAATGTTACCTTTAACTTAGAAATCTGAAGAATTTCAGCCTCTCTTCAAAATGATATAAAGCTTCTCATCTACCAAGAAAACATACCCACATGTGCTTTTTGACCAAACATGTGAAAGAAGATATTTCGTTCCTAGGAAAGCTCACAAGTCCCATCATCTTGGGCAAGACTATGAAGGGACTTGGGAGAGACCAGTCATCTTTTAACAACAACAAGATAAACTTACAAATGTTCTTGGCTGTGAAGTAAAAACAGGACGAATTTGCTCCTGATGAAAGAGACTGCTATCCAAATAACCGAAACATAACTTGATAACTAAATTTCTAATACACATAACTTTTTAAACAACAAAAGAATAAGATTATTGGTTAAAAAAAAAAAAAAGTTTCCTTTATCATGCTAAACAATTTTTACTTCTATGAGGCTATCAAAGACTTTTTGTTCGAAAACACGAAAAGTCTGTCTTTTCTCATTTAAAAAAGCATAAATGACAAACGTGAGTTTCTTTAAGATCATAACTTACCTTTCAAGTCTTTCTTGAGTTTCCGGAGGTCTTTCTGAAACTCTTCGAACTTCATCTGCGAAGCCTGGAAGAGGTCCTGGGGCTCCGGCAACGGGAAGACACATTGCTCTTTCCCCGCATCCTGATTCCCAAGAAACACGATTTCAAACCAATCGGCATTTATGCAACTAAGAATCACACAGCAGCAGCCACAGCCAAACCACACAGACGAGCAAAGCAGATCATTCCACAACAACGACGGACAAAATACACCTGTATGCAGAAACTGTCTCACCTCATCAAAGTTTCGCAGGTAATAGGAAACAATGTACGACAAGAGGCTTCTGCTATTGTCCTAGGCAGAAAGACCAAAGTAAGTCAAAATGTATTTTTTCAATGATTACATATACAGTGTTAAAGAAAATAAATTTCAGGAAATCAGCATGTATAAATGAGAACATTCAGAATGAAATGTGAACTTCTGTATATCAAATCACTCTAGCAACTGTATCTAAGGAGTAAATGAATGGAACAAATCTATTCCCCCACTTTTCCCATCGACGCTCCAAGTGTGAGCACAGCTGTTCAAGGGTGGAGACTCAACTATAAATACTGTCCTATTTTTATTCTCCTCCATCAGAAAATTAGCTAATTTTTATTTTTTTTATTAAGAGATATAACTACTATCTTAACTGAGGTGATTAAATATTGCCAGCATTTCTATACAGCGGCACCAGCAGCACCATGCCAACAGTGAAGTCTGACTGTCTTGTTAGTCTATAGATCAGAAAAATAAAAAAAAAAAAAACAACTAAGTATTATTGCAAGTAATCAGGAGCTTTAAAATTGCAAATTCATATTATAAATTTCATGTCAGTCCATGAAATGGAGAAATTCATATCCATGAGCTATAAACAATGCAATGTGTGTAGACCTATAGAAAAAAATGTAAAATGGTTTCATATCTAACAGTCTTCACAAAACAGCTTTTCACCTCCTTTCTGGAACATTTGGAGACATTACTTTTTTTTTTTTTTTTGCATTGCTCAAAGTTAGTACCAGATAAGCTGAATGTGAGAGACCAAAATATATACATGTTTTAAAAACAAACCCCGTGATACTAACTACATTCTCTGGAATGTTCACTATAACCATAACTGTCCCCATCTTTATAAAAAGAATAACATCCCTTTACAATTGACTTTGACATACGGTAACATATCTATTAAAGACTCCCCTCATAGTAATATGTAGTATTGGCAATAATGATAATGATAATAATAATACTGATAATAATAATAATACAATACCTATTACACTGTAATATATAGCAATAATAATGGTAACAAAATATATTTATTAGAAACAGGATTTGCTTGTAAAATGCCTTAAGGAACTTGACCTCCTTTCTCTTTCCTAACTTGTAAATCAATCAAATGGTTAGCAGAATGCGAATCGATGAACAAAACATTTACTAAATGCCTGCTGACAGGCACGCTGAGTGCAAATTCTGAGTGATCTGAGTACCAGCTCTGTCCGTGCAGGTTTACCAACAGTCCTAGAGAGAAGAGTTATATTTGTTTTACAGAAAAAGAACCAAATCAGGAAGACTTTGCATAGCTCTCATGAGAACGCAAGTGAAATTATTATTTTTTAAGTTCTACTTCTTGAGTCACTCTTTAACTTTTATCTAGATTACGCCTCAATTATTTAAATTAATAAAATTTAACTTACTGGGGGGATTGAATAAGATATATCAATCAAATAAAATAAACCTCTTAATCATATCTAGTGATGATCAAAATCAATTCAGATCCATCTTTATAAGTTAAACATATGTCAATGTTAGGTCTAGTCCAAGGTTATTTGCAAAAGTTACTGTTTCAATGTAACAAGCAGTTGCTAAGAACTTTTCAGAAGCTACCACATTTAGAGAACTTTTGTTTTTGAACAAATGTAATTTATAAGGTAACAGACTCAAGGTTCCCATGAAAGTATATATCATACACATAAAATAGCAGTTAAATAAATATGATCATAAAAATCACAAAAATTATGTGCTGTTGGTGTTCCACGGAGGGAACACGCTTTCTCAGTTTGGGAAATGCAGTGTCTGCGAGCTCACCCCAAGCCAGGGCAAGGATGTAGAACGAAGGTGCGGATGCACGTATGCGTGAGCAGAGAAGTCAGTGGCCAGCAGCAAACAAACACTAAACAGTATCTCTTATGAGGGAGGTTAATTCATTATCAAAGAAGGACAGTTTTATATATTTTCACCTCTATAAGCTAATTGTTTACTTAAGCATAATATTAAAACAGCCATAATCTCCTTCATCATTCTGTTCTATGTAGAGGTTCTTTTCTCAGAGAAACAGAATTCTTTTATTTTCAAAGTTTACAATCTCAGGCTTTAACTCTTACCATCATGGTTGCTTCCCTGAGCTTATATTTCTACTGACACTCACAAACTCTTAGGTGTTCATTTTAAAGAAACACAACCACAGAAATAGGATAAAAAAGTAATCGAGCTGCAAAAGTGCTCAGGCATCCCACATACCGGTACCAAGGAGAGGATGGTAGGTAGGAAAACGGAATCATCTTCTATATTTTATTTACAAACCATTTTCACTCATCTTTGTTTTGCTTCAAATGGAGGGAAAAAGAAAGTAAAGGATACACTGTCTAATTTATGGAAATAAATTAGTCCTCAGAGTCCAAAAAGATAAATATTAGCAGACATGGTAGAATGAAAAAATAATTATTTTTATTTTAAAACATTGTCTATTTAATTATTCATTAGACATAGAACTCAAAACTACTCACTTTCAGAGACATTATTATTCACTAAATCACAAATATATAGGGCTGTTACTTTTACTTATTTCAGAACATAAAGAAACTTTTGACCTTAGAACATAAAGAAACATTTATTATGACTGGGTTGTAGTCAAACTTATTACTAAAGAAAGTGTCTAATCCTCAGTTGGTCTGCATTCATTCATACAAAATACTTACACTGCTTTTGACATCCTTCAGCTTCGGAAGAATGTCTAATCCGAAGCCATCTGCCTGTCCCCGGGTCTTATTCCCACCATTCATGTAGTTGCCAAACGCAAGAACCAAACCTAGAACCTGCATGACCCCTGGGCCATTCTTCAATGTCTGCAAAACAGAATAAAGAACAACTGTTCCATTATACAAAGTTTTGTTTGAATTATCTGAAGTCAGTGGCAGATATTCATGTTATACTGATAATTTGGGGTCATATCCAAGCTTTATTATTGTTCATTATAATATTTAAAGTATTTTATTTTTCTTTATTGATATTAGAGAGAGAGAAAAAGAGGAAGGGAGAGGGAGAGAGATAGAAACATCGATGAGAGAGAGTATCAACTGGCCGCCTCCTGCATGCCCGCCACTGGGGATCAGGCCCACAACCTGGGCATGTGCCCTGACTAGGAATCAAACTAGCAACCTCTTGGTGCCTGGGTCATGCTCAACCACTGAGCCACACCAGCCGGGCTCATTATAACAGTTAAAGAGGAGTGTCTCCAAAGTGAATAAATCTAGGCCATTTCCATAAAACAAATAGGCTATACTATGACAAAATAATGTCATTGCTAGCATCCTAATTGTACCTACTTCTGGAGCAACACAGATTTTTGGCATAGTTGGGGGAAACCAAAACATACTTACAAAGACTGAGGTCCAGATTTAGATTTATCCCTGAAAAATTCATACTCACGTCTTCCAAACCACAAAGTTTAACCTGAGTTTTCATGTCACGTCCTCTGAAAACACGCCTTTATCAGCTTCTTACCACTTTTTAAAGTGCTTTACCAAAACCAGAACAAATGGGCCTATAAGTTTGTGACAAATTGTTTTAAATGTTAATATTGCTCATTTCAGCCAAGGATTTATTCCTTGTTTTCAGAAGCATATTGATCTTCTGTTGAGTCAAATTGCTGATCCTAAATCCTTTGATTGGAATCATTTATGTTTTCTTAAGGGATCCTTCCAAATATGACAGGAAGTAAGTAAACCGCCTCAATGTACGAGAGGGCCATGAAAAGGGAAGAGTCTGCAAAAGCAGAAGGAACACCAACCCCCGAGGTTGACGACCAATGACCCCATGTGAGCGTGGGGACAGTGCGCCTACTCGAATATTTGCTTTGTCCTTGATGCTCAGTCGTAATACGTTCTCTTCAGTGGGTTGCTAGCCTTCTAATTGTATGAGTGCTTAGAATAAAGAAAACGTTTTGGAACATGAACATGCCTGAACACAACTGAACATCAGAACTCAAGCTCTCTGTCCACAACCCACCTCACACAATTTCTGCAGCAGTTCAAGTTTGCGACGAATTGAGCAAATGCCTTCGGAAAACGTGGACTGGAATAGGATGCAAAAGACACGCTCTGAAAAGTTGGGGATTAGCGACAGCTCATAAAGGAACCTAAGGAAACAGAGCCAAGCGGAGAGGAAATGTATCACTCGTACAAACAGATGTTCAGCTTCATAGCATTCATATCAGCGATGAACAGAAGACACTGCATTTTCCAAACGGACAGAGCCCACCCGGAGCCTGGATGCCCACCCCAGGGTCCTGCGGTATGCTTACTGTTCAGGCTTGTCCAGAGACTTGGCGTTTTCCTTGTCTTTGGACGACCGGCCATGCTTTTCAATTTTTTCCAGTTCATCTGACTGTGCTCTCTGGAAATCAAAAGCCAAGCTGTTTTTTAAAATCGGGTCAACTGAATCCCTTAGATAATGATGATCTTAATGCAGCAAAAGTCTATATATTTTTCTATTTCTTCACATCTTTTTGTAGTAAAGCTTGACTTCATTCACGAGGCATTTTAAAGTGCAAATATGTTTAATGAAAACCAGATTATCTCCAAATCTTCCAAATAATGTTATTGACTATCAGTGATCTGCAAAACACTTACTTAGTCAAGCATGCGTTAAAACAACACAGTCTTCTTCTCTTGCTTTTTGGCTGTTTATAATACTCTCCAGAATGCAAGGATTTCATTTTAAAGTGGTATTTCTTATTAGGGAATCAATTAAATTTGGAAACAATTTGATCCTAAGGTTGTTATAAGATTGTTAAAGAAAAAAGAAACAGGACTTATTTAACTACTGCAATCATTGGTTATGGCAGTAACAAAATAAGAAAAATAGAATTGAAATAGTAAATCATGGAACAAAAAGGTTTTTAATTCCTCTGCTGAATTTTCTTTTTGACACAAAAAAAGCCCCAGGCTTTTCTTCCTAAGTGTTCCCAACCCTTTATAATATTAAACTAAAAATGTATCAGCATAAATTTGTTTCTTTATAGGGGAGGATATGCATTTTTAACATAAGGTAGAAAACTATATAGACTTGGCGAACCATGGATCTATTCTTCTTTTGGGAGGTTTTTTTTATGTGTAAGTCTTGTCTTTTTTTATAACTCACATAGATGTTTCCAGTCAAATACTACATTTTCTAAATGCACTAACAAGTGTCAATAAACTCCCATAACTTGAGTTCCAGTCCAGTCCTCAGAACTTAAAATCCTTTCAACATTAGTTTTTGTTTAAACAGAAAAGCAGTTCAACCAAGACCTACTGTAGAAGATAGACTCTGATAGATTTCTAGAGGCTACATTTCATCTAAACAAAGCTATGTTCTGCTTTGCATTCACTGTTTTGATATGCAGGTTTTAAACTGATGAGATTAACAAAGACAAGTTCCTCAAAGGAAGCTTCTTTTTACAGGGGAAGAGGATTTAGTACATTTGGCTTTTGGAGTAGAATACAACAAAAGGATCTAATGTAATAAAGGAGGCGCATTTAATGCAAGTATCCCAAGATACTCCAAAAATGTAGACCCTTCATCTAGAATTTCAATTGCATAGTAAGTTTACTTCTTTCTTCTTCTCCTGTTTACTGTGGCTTTTCCTATGAGTTTTAGGGGAGTAAACACTACCTCATTTACTTATAGTTACCACCTACAAGAATGGGTCCCACAGATGATATCATAATGCCTTTTAAAGCCAAGTAACAAGGTGGCATTTAATAATGACCAAACTCATCTTTCTGGCAAATGAGTGACAGAAGTAAGATAAGAGAATATAAAGTTAAGGATATTGATAAGACAAGGGTTGTTTTAAGACATACGGGTCCACCATATAACTCCTAGAAGAAAACATTGATAGAAAACGATTTGACATCAGTCTTAGTAACATCTTTTTGGCTATGTGTCCTTGAAGTAAGGAAAACAAAAGCAAAAATAAATAAATGGGACTTCATCAAATTAAAAAGCTTCTGCATAGCAAAAGAAATCATCAACAAAACAAAAAGACAACCAAGTGAATGGGAGAATAGGGGGTAGGCAAAAGTAAGTTTATACTTGTGAGCACATGAAACACAGTTTATTTCTTGTATTATTATTTACTAGTTATTGTATGTTTTTCCATATGAACCATAAACCTACTTTTCCCCTGCATATTCACAAAGAATATATCCAATAGGGGCTGATATTCAAAATATATAAGGAACTCATACAATTCAATAATAAAAAATAATCTACTCAACCCCTGCCTCAACTCCAACTCCAGTTGTCCTATGTACTGCTTTCCAGAAACAGAATTTCTCACCCAAAATACATTATAGTTTTTCACTTCTATGCCTTCGATCAAACTCCCCATCTTCTGGGAATGTCTTCTCAACTCTTCTCTCAAACATATTATGGTCTACCAGATAAGAAGAACCCCAAACATTGCCTAACTATGACGATTATTTTAGCTCCCCTAAGATCAAATAAGGTTGGATCTTCAGCAATTCTCCTGATCTCCACAGAACCCTCTCCAGGCTCAATAACATGAGCCTGCAATTGCTTAGTTGCCTACTTGACATCCAGCATTTGATTCGAGAAAAAAAATCTGTAAGTTTTTTTGAATGAAATAGCCTTTACTGTATTGGACTGGGAATTTCTTAGCAACTTTAAGGGGAAATGTTTCTGCATTATTTAAAGGGCAATTTAAATATTATTTTGAGCCCTCGCTAGTTTGGCTCAGTGGTTAGAGCGTCGGCCTGCGGTCCAGAGAGACCCGGGTTCGGTGCCCGCTAAGGGCAGGTACCTCGGTTGTAGTTTGTCCCCGGCCCTGGTTGGTCGTGCGGGTGGCAGCCACTCGATGTATCCCTTTCACGTCGATGTTTCTCTCTCTCTTTTCCTCTCTCTCCCTCCCACTCTATCTGAACAAAAAAACAAAGAAATGTCCTCAGGTGAGGATAAAAAGTAAATATTATTTTGAACATTACACATTCTAGAGCTTATGGCTGGACTATATACTATTTGATGAGTCATATTTTCTTTGGTCTTGAAAACTAACGTTTTAAGAGATATACTTTTTATAGTCCATAGATTCACCTCTTACAGCCCCATAGATCTTTCTTCCCCGGGTACAATAAACACATGGAATATCTTTAAATGCTCGGGGCTGAAGGGAATTTACAAACTGGTGGCCGCATACACACAGCAATCCAAAGTTGAGTACTTAACCGTATGTTGAAAAACATGCAAGTAAACAAACAAGCAAAAAATTCAGAGTCTTTCCCAGCCAGTGTAGCTCAGTGGTTGAACATCGACCAGGCACCAAGAGGATGCCAGTTCAGTTCCGGGTCAGGGCACATGCCCAGGTTGTGGGCCGGATCCCCAGTGGGGGGCATGCAGGAGGCGGCCAATCGATGTTCTCTCTCATCAATGTTTCTATCTCTCTCTCTCCCTCTCCCTTTCACTTTCTCTAAAATCGATAAAGAAAAAAAAAGTTTTAAAAAAAAATTCAGAGCCAAATACACATGAGATACCATCTGGAATCATTCAATTTCCTAAATAAGGTGGATAGGAGTTTTACATCCTTAAAAGAATTGACTATGTATTCCTTTAATAACTTTACTGCACATTACATTTTAGTTGTTGCAATCATGGGCATCAAGGAGGAAGGGTAATTATCCTCTCAAGCTAATAGGTCAAAAACATCCAATGTTATTGTTCATACATAATATCAAGTCATGACTCAGCATTAGTAAAAACCAAGGCTCTTAGCATATACTTGGAAAATAATCAACATTTACTACCACTAAAAAATCTCTACCTAATATGACCATACACAGGCAAAACCTGAAACTCTTCCATATGAACTACAATATTTCTAGCCATAGCACACTCCTGTAGCATCAGCAGAATAAGGGACCTAAAAGAGGCGCAGTGAACATTTATGGGGTCAGAATGGAATAATTTATCATGGTTGCTAGCCAACTGCACCATTTCCCTAGTGTTTTCCTGCCACCATGGAAAATTACTGGGGAATGTTTAGTACACATGTGTCAGAAGAGACTGTCGTCCCAGGAGAGAGAGCTGAATAGTTATTAAAGAACAAATATGCAAGAAATACTTTCTGTCCTCTACCAAGCTAAAAAGTGTGTTACTGTCCTCAAAGAATCAAGAGGCAGATCCCGGAAAAATGTAATTAATATAAAAACAATGGTTGGTAGAGACAGGCAGGATGCTAATAACCAATTCGACACTACACACAGGGATGCGCAATTCATGTTCTTGGGGGGGTGGGTGGGGGGGGACGACGACTCCTCAGGCACCAAAAGAAGCAGCATTAAAAGGAGAAGCAAAGGAGCGTTTTCATGATCAAACAAAGTTTACATTTTAAAACTAAAACACAAGAAAAAAATAGCAGCAGGGATCAAAGCTAGAGTTAAACCAACATAAAAGTCATTCCAAAAATAATTTGTATCTAGGAAGAATTTATTCTCCATCTACTTTATAGAGAATTTGAGGACAGCACTAATAGATCTTGTTTCCTCCTCGCCTCCTCTCTTTTCCAAACGGTAGAAATCTTGGATATTTCTTAGTTTCAGGTCACTACATATTCAAGACAGGCCCGTGGATCAGTAGTCGGACCAGAATTTCTCAGGCAAGTGTGAAATCTAGCATAGGCATCTTTCCTTTTGTGGACCCTGAGAACTAATGTGCCTGTGAAGAAGGACTCCTGGTGGCTAAATGGGTTCAAATTTATAAACAGATGTCCAGCGGCCGTGTTAAACAGGGGCCTCTCATGCTCTCTGTTTCCGGGGAGCAGTACTGAGCTCCTGCTGTCTGAGTGGGCCCTTACAAGAGAGTTCCTCGGATCTTATTCTAACTGATAGGACTCCGCTTTCCCTGTCCAATCAGAGCTGCACAACTATATCCCAATTTTCATCTTCACTAAACAGAGTGGCTCCATTCTGACCAATAGGGACAGTGCTTTTTGGACCAATCAAACTGTGAGAATTTGGAGCCCTCATCTGCATGAAAACAGACCAATTAGGGACTGGGGACAGGAACTCGTCTCTAAGTCAGCTTCACGTCTGTTTTGATGGAGGGCACTTTCAATTTCCACGGAAGACGGCATTTCCCATCCTGAGCTGTAACCCCCGAGTGGCACAGTGTTGCCTCCCTGAAGCTGAGCTGATACCAGACCTGCCTCGCTGGGCCACCTGGCCTAAGCTGTCCCCCAGCCGTGCTGTGTCATAATGGAGCGGTCTCATGGCCATGCTGTCCCACCACTAGGCTGTGTCCCTGCTGAGCTGTTTCACAACTGAGCTGTTTGTGCTGAATAAAGTCTCTCTTCCCTCATGCATCCTGGGGACTCCTTTTGGTGTTGATTTGGTGGCAGTTGACATGTTCCATAAATATTTGTGCTTCTAGCTACTGATAGAGGCTGCATCTCCCCTCCTCAGCTTTATGATCTTTTTAGGAGTGGGACTTAAACTGCCTTATATTTTGTGTTAAAAGACTATTTAATGAAATGTTACGCCCTGGCCAGTTTGGCTCAGCGGTTAGAGCGTCGGCCCATGGACCAGTGAAATGTTATATAATAATTAAATTTGTATGCATATTTTAGCCGCCCAACAAAAGTATATTCTCCTTGCAGAGGGGGTACCAGCATACTGCCTAGAAGTGTAAACTATGTACAAAAACATAAGTGGGAAAAGAAAACATGGACGTACACAGTATTTCTCAAGGTGTTAATATAGACTATAATTTTACATATATTATTTTTAATATTTAGTTAAATATTAAATAATATATTTTAATATACATGGAACAGCCAGAAATAGAGCCATCAGACATATCTTAAAACAAAACAAAACAAAACAAAACAAAACAAAACAAAAACGTGTCTGCCCTGGCTGGTTGGCTTAGTTGGTTGGAGCATTTTCCCACACACCAAAAAGGTGACGGGTTAGATTCCTGGTCAGGGCACATACCTAGGTTGCAGGTTCTATCCCTGATGGAGGCAAGTGATCAATGTTTCTCTCTCACAGAGATGTTCCCCCTCTCTCTCTGTCTCTCCCTCTCTCTGTCTCTAATATCAGTAAACATATCCTCAGGTAAAGATTAAAAACAATACTTCAACTTTACCAAGTGTTTGCCATTTGCCATTTTTAGCTACTATATTTTAAGATGATTATAATAAAAGGACAAATATCTGTCCACTTCATTATATCTTCTGGTTCAATCATTTCTAAGCATCTACATAATTAAATGAATCATATAATAGTATATATTACTTTGTGATTTCCACTTTATAGTGTACACATTAAATGATTTAAATTATGTTTGTAGAGAGATTGCATTAGCCATCAATTTCTTTTCAGGAAGGTAAAAAAAAATATTTATAAATATGTTAGAATAAGAAAGCATTGGATGCCTAGGGCTGAAAATTAATGGCCTGGTCTACCAGTACCTATCCAGAATGACGACTCACCCTTCTGTAAGCAGCTCACCTAGTAAGGAGACTCAGAAAGGAAAGGTTAAGTGTAACACTGATAGCCTAAAGAGTAACTGTTGCACTGTGAGGTGACATAGTAAATTTCAAGGGATTCATTTCTGTACTGGGTCTAGTAATTTAAAACAACATGGATGAGCCCAGCCATGTGGGCTCAGCAGTTGAGTGTCAACCCACACACCGAGAGGTCGCTGGTTCAATTCCTGGTCAGGGCACATGCCCAGCTTGTGGGCTCGAACCCCAGTAGGGGACGTGCAGGAGGCAGCTGATAGATATTTCTCTCTCACAAGGATGTTTCTATCTTTCTCTCCCTTCTAAACATATTAAAAAAAAAAAAAGGTTGGTTGGGGAAAAGGAGAAGGTCAGGAGCAGGAAAATGTGGCCTAGAGTTTGTAATACATCCTCCCTTTAAGTCTCCTTCCTCAACATTTAAGAAAGACAGTAGTAACCTTGGACAGTACACATAGGTATACGCTGGGGATATGCTAATCCAAGCTGCTCAACAACTGCACTTCACTTAGGGGACAGGCTCTGGAATACACCATCGGACACTCGGTTTTCTGATGCATTGATGAGAAGGAAAGAGCCCTTGATTCAAATGTAAAAGTAAAAACCAATCCTCAAATTAACTTTTTGGAACATCTAATGACAGTTACTCTTTCTTCCTTGAAATAAGGTGATGGAAGGAAACTTGACTCGTTGTGGTGAACACACAATTCAATGTACAGATGATGTATTACAGAATTATATACCTGAAACCCATATAACTTTATTAGTCAATGTCATCCCAATAAATAAATAAATAATGATCAAAACCTTGATATTTTAAAATGCATTCTATATAACTGAACTTCTCAAGGCTAGGATTATAAGTACCATAAATAATTGTTTCATTCATTTGGTAAATAATTTTTGTACTGCTTACTATGTGACGAGGCAATATAATAGCAAGGGGAAAAGAGACCTAGAACTTTCATGATATTGGAAAGGGCAAGAACAAAGAGAAGCGCATATGAATGGAATATGTGGGTTAAGTGCTCTAAAGGTACAGATTTAAGAGTCTATGATAGGGTTTGTGATAGGGAAGAATCCCTAAGGAAGGGACGAATGAGAACTGAAGGTTCAGGAATGTTTACTAGGAGGGGAGACGGTAAGTAGAAATTTCCTGTCTGAGAGAACAGCTTTCGTCAAAGCTGCTGTTCTAGAGGTGGGACCTAGGAGATTCTGGGAAACAGAGGCCAGGTGGCTGGAGGGCAAACGGCTGGGAGCGAGGTGAACTGGATGGTGAACTGGAAAGACTAGTTTTGCACGGTCGGACCATGCAAAATTAAAAACAAATGTGAAAAAATAGTACTCAGAGAACCCACCTGCAAACAGTAAACAGCCCTCAACTTCACAAGCCAATAGTGCACATAAAAATGTTAACTGTTCTCCAATAAGTCAACCTTTTGAATATCACCATTACAATCTCTTATTAAGATAAAATTTGTGTATGAACAATCATGTGTCATGTATTTCCCCATTCTTCCAATGCAGCAGTGTTGATGCTTTACCTTTCGTTTTTAGGAATGCACTGAAGATAGCTGGTTTATCTAAAAGGAGCTGAGCTGTAAAAAGTGAATCAATAATTTTATGACTTGGCAGGCAATATCACATCCTCCATGTACAAGAAAGAAATATAATTTCTGGTTTTTATTAAGTCTATAGAGTCAATCTGTAAGTGATTTAAGATCTAAAGCTTTTCATTTTTAATTCTGAAATTCACCTTAAGCCCATTTATAGTTGAAAATAAGCATATTTGCAGAGATTCCATGAACCGACTCAAGAAAACAATGAAACATAAGAGTATGATAGTTTTAAATCAGCTATGTGGAAAAAGTCAATTCTCCTCTCACATTTGTTTGAAGAAACTAATGATTAAATGTTGCTGAAAACATGACTCAATTAAACACCTCTAGGAAGTTATGGGCACACAGATGGCTAATCCAATTCATTTTCATTAATGGAATACAGTACACACTTTTGAAGATGCTATCATATGACATGTGCCATATCCTTCTTCCAGATTAGAGTTTATGGTATGTCAACTACCATGCTAAGTAAAGGCTCCTGAAACTATAAAGGATGCCTGTGAAATCCAATCCTGAGAAGTGTAAATGTAAACCTCTAATTTTTTCAACTCTACCTGCTCCCCGCCCCACTCCTTATAATTGGATTAGAGGTGTTTTGATACAAAGGGGTGTGGAATTTTTTCCCTTCCAATCCTTTCTTAAACATTTTTTTCAACTGAACTTGGAATAGAATTCATTTCTGAGGTTTAGTTTTCTTTTAATATTTAAGATTTCTTTGTGTCTTGAATATGAAATAAAGGAAAACTTGAAACACACAATTCAACTAAGTTCTACATGGGCATTTTTACAGACATATTTTTGACTTAATGTCAACCATTCAACACACTAAAAAAAAAATAAGGAATCAACCTTAACTACTCCTCCATTCCCCACTCGACAGTCCCTCACTTCCCACCCACTCACACACTCACTGTGCCTCATAAATAGTGTATATATATTAAAAATCAGAAGCAAAATATATATATATTGAAACAACTGTATATGTTATATACTGCTTATAAAGAGTCTTTACTTTCTGAACTCAATAATGGCCAATAACCCCTAGTAAACTAGAAAGATTTTTGGTTTTGAAAACTCAGAAGGATGTACTGTATTTAGTAACTATGTAGCTTCAGTAGGTTTTAATTCCTCAGTAAACAGGAATTGGGCCCTTAGGATTGTGCTTTTGAAATTAGGGTGTGTTTAGGTTTGGAGGCTGCCCAAAATTCATTCACATCTAGAAGAGAAAGCTCACTGCCAAACATATGCAATTAGGGGAGAAAAAAAGATTATATTCTAAATAAGGTTTGTATAACAAATACTTCCATCTGTTTCACAGAGATCAAATACAACTACTTTGAAACAGTCCAATGACATTTCAGCATCTGGCAAAAAAGAAAGCATGTATTTATGGGAAAGGTTTCAGGTTAGTTATGTTATTTTGCCCTCAAGGATAAGTAGTGGAATGCTAAAGAAGATTATTCCTCATATATTTAATAACAACAAACTGAGTTTAAACATTAAACTCCAGTTTATTTTTTCTAGATAACATTTTCTAGACTAAATTCAAATGTTCCCTCAAATACCATTATTAAATTATAATGGCAAAATTAAGATTCCATTCCAATACCTTTAAAACACTGCCTCAGATCTGAAATTAATAATTACAGTTTGCCCACACAGTCAAGTTTGAAACACTCCCAAGGAGACCCAAGCCAAGTGCAGCTATGGACATGTCACTTTTCCTTCTGGAGATACCTTCACATGAGCAAGACTCACACCACATGGAGTGACAAGTTACTGTACATGTGAATTACATGCCCAATAAAGCAAACTACCCCAATCCTTAAACCTCCCTACAATCTGAGCCAGTTATTAACTCTTAACCCTCAATTTACTCCCCTTAAATCCACTCTGAGATAATGGACTGGCTCTTGGAATTTCCTCCTTCATAGTGAACACAGTGTTAAGCATTGCCAGTAGGAGGTGCTGGAAGGACACTTAAGGGGGAAGGAGGCTCTTCTCCCTGACTCTGGTGTGCAGGTGTCTGCCTTTTCTTCCTCCTGCTGTACAATTAATGAACAGTGTGGTTGTGTGAGAACATCTGGGGTCCTCTGTCCCAGCCCTATCTGCAGTAGCACACCCAGAGTGTGCAGGGTCTCTTGGCAACCTTGAAGTTCTAACCTAGGCCCAGTGACCTCTACAAAGATAAAAATTATATGATCATATTAATAGACACCAAAAAAGCATTTGACAAAATCCAGCACCAATTTCTGATAAAAATGCTCAGCAATTTAGGAATAGAGGGATCATATCTCGACATAATAAAGGCCATATGTGAAAGACCTACAGCCAATATTATCAGTGGAAAAAAACTAAAAGCATTTCCCTTAAGAACAAGAGCAGGACAAGGATGCCCACATTCGCCACTCTTATTTAACATAGTACTGGAAGTCATAGCCACAGCAATCAGACAGGAAAAAAAAATAAAAGGTATCCAAACTGGAAAGGAGAAAGTGAAACTGTCATTATTTGCAGATGGCATGATATTATAGGTAGAAAACCCCAAAGACTCCATCAAAAATCCGCTAAACTTAATAAATGAATTTGGCAAAGTAGCAGGATAAAAAATAAACGTCAAGAAATCGATGGCATTCTTATATACCAATGATAAACTCACAGAAAGATAAATAGAAAAACAATCCCATTTACCATTGCAGAAAAAAAATTAGGATACCTAGAAATAAACTTAACCAAAAAAATAAAGGACCTATTCGCAGAAAACTACAGGATATTAAAAAAAGAAATAGAGGATGATATAAAAAAGTGGAAGCACATACCTTGTTCATGGATTGGAAGAATTAACAGCATTAAAATGTCCATACTACCCAAAGCAATCTATAGAATCAATGTAATCCCCGTCAAAATACCAACGACATACTTCACAGAACTAGAACAAATACTTCAAAAGTTCATATGGAATCAAAAAAAGACCTCAAATAGCCAGAGCAATCTTGAAAAAGAAGGACAAAGTAGGCGGGATCACAATACTGGATATCAGGTTATACTACAAAGCGACTGTAATCAAAAGAGCCTGGTACTGGCACAAGAACAGGCACATAGATCAATGGAACAGAACAGAGAACCCAGAAGTGGACCCAAAACATTATGCTCAATTAATATTTGAGAAAGGTGGCAAGAGCATACAATGGAGTAAAGACAGCCTCTTTAATAAATGGTGTTGGGAAAATTGGACAGTTCCATGCAAAAAAATGAAACTAGACCATCAGCTTACACCATACATAAGAATAAACTCAAAATGGATAAAAGACTTAAATGTGAATCATAAATCCATAAAAATCCTCGATGAAAATGTAGGCAACAAAATTTCAGACATCCTACGCAGCAGATTTTTCACTGATACATAACCTAAGGCAACAGAAACAAAGGAGAAAATGAACACATGGGACTACATCAAACTAAAAAGTTTCTGCACAGCAAAAAAAACAACCACCAAAATGGGAAGGCAACCCTCTCTATGGGAGATCATAATGCCAATGATACATCAGACAAGGGGTTAATGTTCAAAATATATAGAGTGCTCATACAGCTCAACAAAAGGAAGACAAAGAACCCAATTAAAAAATGGGCAGAGGAACTAAATAGACACCTCTCCAAACAGGACATACAAATGGCTAAGAGACATATGAAGAAATACTCAACATCACTAATCATCAGAGAGATGCAAATTAAAGCAACAATGAGGTATCACCTCACACCTGTCAGAATGGCCGCCATCAACAAATCATCAAACAAGTGTTGGTGAGGGTGTGGAGAAAAGGGGACTCTGGTACACTGCTGGTGGGAATGCAGATTGGTGCAGCCAGTATGGAAAACACTATGGTGTTACCTCAAAAAATTAAAAATTGAACTGCCATTTGACCCAGTGATCCCGCTTCTAGGAATATACCCTAAGAAGCCTGGAACACCAATCAGAAAGAATATATGTACCCCCATGTTCATAGCAGCACTATTTACAATAGCTAAGATCTGGAAATAGCCCAAATCTCCATCAGTAGACAAATGGATAAAAAAGCAGTGGTACATATGCACAATGGAATACTATGCAGTGGTAAGAAAGAAAGATCTCTTATTCTTTGAGACGACATGGAGGGACCTGAAAAGTATTATCCTAAGCGAAACAAGCCAAACAGAGAAAGACAAGTATCATATGATCTCACTTATTTGTGGAATATAATCAACCTAACAGTCTGAAGAACAGTCCCAGAGACATGGATGTGGGGTACAGAATGACAATCCCCAGAAGAGGGGGTGGGAGGAGAGAGAAACCACAGAACTTATATGCATGTATACATGACCAATGGACATGGACAACAAAGCTGGGGACAGGGTGGGGAGGGAGGGGGAGGAGGGTGTCAATAGGGGAAAATGGAGAAATATCTAACAAAAATTAAATAAATAAATAAATAAATAAATAAATAAATAAAATGCTAATGTTATTTCAACTTCTAGTGAAAACACACAAAACAATATATTGCATAAGAAAGTATAAAACTCATTGGTAAAGGCAAATTATAGACAAATGGAGAATACTGCATTACTCTTAACAGTAGGAAAATCACTTTTAATTCTAGTATAAAAGATAAAAGACAAAGCATTAAAAATATAACTAATGATACACAAAAGAAAATGAGAAAGGAATCAGAGCATAATACAGCCCCTACCCCCCAAAAAACACAATGAAACACAAAAGAAGACAGAGAGAAAATGACAGATAAAAGAACTACAAGACAAACAGAAAAAAGTTTTTAAAAACGGTACTAAATACTTTCCTACCTATAATTGCTTTAAGTAAATGGCTTAAGCTCACCAATCTAAAGCCATAGAGTGGATAAACGGCTTAAAAAACAAGATTTAACTGTATGCTCTCTACAAGAAACTCACCTTCAGATTTAAAGACACACATAGGCTGAAAGTAAATGGATGCAAAAACACATTCAATTCCATGCAAATTCCTAGTAACCAAGAGTGCAGAGGCAGTTACACTTACATCAGACAAAATAGACTTTAAAAACTATCCGAAGAGACAAAGGTCATTTGATAATGATAATAAAGGGTCAATTAGAGCCCTGGCCAGTTTGGCTCAGACAAGCAGCGCAATCAAAGACACAGGATGCAGGAGGCTGCTGCTGGAACAACACAGCACACTATTTGACAGCAAATTTTTTTAAAAT
Source organism: Molossus molossus (assembly GCF_014108415.1). Lineage (NCBI taxonomy): Eukaryota > Metazoa > Chordata > Mammalia > Chiroptera > Molossidae > Molossus > Molossus molossus. Next base: position 8,835,308 of record NW_023425359.1, on the reverse strand, counting down.
TAGAAAGAGTACACTCTAAGATAATGAAAACTATTGTATAGTAACTACATGAACCAGTAACACAGTCATTTACTTTCACTGTCAAGTACTGTGAAGTGTATATAAGTATACAGGTTACACGTCTATAAAACAGGCAGCACAATAGGCTTGTTCATACCAGCATCATCACAAACCTGTGGGAATGTGTGGTGCTCCGACGTTATGACAGGTGCAGCATTACTAGGTGACAGAAAATTTTCAGCTCCGTTATAATCTTATGTGACCACTGTAACATATGAGATCAGTTGCTGACTTCAACAACCCATTTTCAATAATAAATAGATTAAGCAGACAGAAAATCAACAAACGCTGGACATGATTAACACCATGGACCAAATGAATCAAGCAGACATACACAGACTTCTCAACCCAACAACAATAAAATATACATTTGTCTCAAGCACGTGCAGACTACTAAGACTAAATCAAAACAAAAAAGAAAGTCTCAACACACCTATAATGACTAAGGAGAAGAATGAGTAATCAAAATCCTCCCAACAAATAAAAGCCCAGGACCAGATGGCTTCACTGGAAAATTCTACCAAACATTTAAAGCAGAATTAATGCCAATCCCTCTCAAATTCTTCCAAAAACATGAGAGAAAGAAATACTTCCAAACACATTTTATGAGGCCAGCATTACCCTTCTACCAAAGCCAGACAAAGACACTACAAGTAAAGAAAACTGCAGTCCAATATCGTTGATGATCATTAGATGTAAAAATCCTCAACAGAATACTAGCAAACTGTATTCAATAGAAAAATTAAAATGATCAGTCACCATGACCAGATGGGATTTATCCCTGGGGTACAAGGATGGTTCAATATATAAAAATCAATTAATGTGATATATCCCATTAACAAAATGAAGAATAATATGTGATCATCATAAGCATTTGATAAAATTCAACACCCCTTCATGATAAAAACTCTCAATAAACTAGGACAGAGAGAAATTAGTCAACATAATAAAGGCCATATATGACAAGCCCACAGCAAATATCATACTCTGGTTAAAAACTGAAAGTTTTTACACTAAGATCAGGAACAAGGCAATAGTGCCCACTCTTACCACTTCTATTCAGTATAGTACTGGAAGAATCAGCCAGAGCAATTAGGAAGAAAGCAAAGTAAGGGAAGGGGAGGGGAGTGGAGCAGAGGGGGCGGGAGGGGAGGGGAGGGAAGAAAGGCATACAAATTGGAAAGAGAAAAAGTAAAATTGTCTCTGTTTTAAGATGCTATGATTTTATACACAGAAAACCCTAAATACTACACACACAAAACAGCTAAAACTATTAAATGAATTCAGTGACATTTCAGGACACAAAATCAACGTGCAAAAAAATTCCATTTACAATAACATAAAATGAATAAAATATTTAGCCATAAACTTAAGGAAGTGAAAGAGTTATACATGGAAAATGATTACATATTGATAAAAAGTTAAAGATGACATGAATAAATAAAGACATTTTGTGTTTATAGATGGAAAGATTTAATGTTGTTGAGATGTCGATACTACCAAAAATATCTACAGATTCAGCCCTGGCTGGCTTGGCTCAGCAGTTAGAGTGTTGGCCCGCAGACCAATGAGTCGCAGGCTCAATTCCAGTTAAGGGCATGTACCTTGGTTGCAGTTCATCCCTGGCCCTGGTCAGGGTCGTGTGGGAGGCAACCAGTCAATGTGTCTCTCTCACATTGATGTTTCTCTCTCTCCGTCCCTCTCACTCTGTCTGTAGATAAATAGAAAAATATCCTCGGGTGAGGATCTCTATCAAAATCCCACTGGCTTTTTAAAAAATATAAAATAGAGAAGAATATACCATGCTCATAGATTGACAAAAGTAACAATGACCATACTGCACAAAATAAAGCAATATGCAGATTCAGTGCAATTCCTATCAAAATACCAATGGTCTTCTTCTCAGAACTAGAAAAAAAATTTCTAAAATGTATATGAAATCACAAAAGACCACAATAGCCAAAGCAATCTTGAGAAAGAACTCAGTTGGAGGTATTACACTCCCTAATTCTACACTATATGACAAAGCTATAATAATAAAAACAGCATGGTACTGGCACAAAAACAGACACATAGATCAATGGAACAGAACAGAGAGTCCAGAAATAAACACTCACACATATGGACAGTTAATACATGACAAAGAAGCCAATAATATCCAGTGGAGAAATGTCAGCCTCTCCAACAAATGGTGTTGGGACAACTGAACAAACGCATTCCAGAAAAGAAAACGGCACCATTCTCTTACACCATAGACAAAAATAAACTCAAAATGGATTAAAGACTTAAATGTAAGACCTGAAAACTCCTAAAATAAACATAGTTTGCTATTTGACATCAGTCTTAGCAGTGTCTTTTTTGGATCTGCTCCCCAAGCAAAGGAAATAAAAGCAAAAATAAACAAGTGGGGTTTCATCTAACGAAAAAGCTTCTAAAAAGATAAATCAAAAATCTTTCATGCATATATGCATAACCAATGGACACAGACAACAATGCTCTGGGGGGTGGGGGGGTTCAGGAGGAGGGTGTCAATGGGGGAAAAAGAAGAAACATCTGTAACAAAAATAAATTAATAAATAAAAATTTAAAAATTTTTTTCTGGAACAGTGTGTATAAAAAAAAGCTCCTGCACAGCAAAAACAAAACAACAACAACATAAAACCACCCAAACAAACCATTAATAAAACAAAAATAGATCCTACTGAATAAAAGAATATATTCACAAATGATATATCTGATAATGGGTTAATGTCCAAAATATATGAGGAACTCATCATAACAAAAAACAAAACAAAACAAAAACAGTCTGATCAAACCATGGGCAGAGGAAGGACATGAAGAGACATTTCTCTGGAGAAGACATACGGATAACCAACGACACATAAAAAGACACTCAATATCACTCCTCATTAGGGAAATACAAATCAAAACCACAATGAGATTTGCAACAAATCCCAAGCCAGCAAATCCCAAGCGCTGGTGGGAGCGTGGGGAAGGGGAGCCTACTGCTCTACTGGCCGGAATGCGGATGGCTGCAGCCAATGGGAAACTGCATGGAGTCTTCTCAGAAAACCACGCACAGATCTACCATGGGACCCCACAATTCCACTTCTCTGTGTTCATGGAGAATGAGATGAAGAAGTTAAGACACAAATTCTGAGTTGCTCTCTAGTTTGTCCAGAAATAAAAGTTCATATTTTGTGAAATTAATTTACTTTGTGAGGCTGAAACTCACAAATAAAGTACTGTAAATCACTGCAAATCAATATTCCCTCACAAATGCCATTGTCCTCTATTTCTGCATTCGTTTCTGTATATATTTCTGCATATGGATATAGCAGGTTAAAATAAGATATTCATATGTCCTTATATTATATAGACATATATATACATATATATTATATATGTAAAAACATGTATAAATGTTTATACAATAAATGCACGAGTGCCTGGCTGGTGTGGCTCAGTGGTTGAGCATCGACCCATGCACCAAGAGGTCGCAGGTTTGATTTCCTGTTTAGGGCACATGCCCAGGTTGTGGGCCAAGTGGGGAGCATGCAGGAAGTGGCCATTCGACGTTCTCTCTCATTGATGTTTCTATCTCTCTCTCCCTCTCCCTTCCTCTCTCTCTAAGATCAATAAAGAAAAAAAATGTTAAATAAATACACACACAAAAAAGTTATATATACACAACATCACACATCATTATGACCTGCTGAAGAAATTATTTTATCTGTTATTTCCTCATTTCTTCCATATAGCTCTTCTGGTTGAGAGAGGGTTGGTATAAAAGATTCAAGAGAAATGAGAACTCTCCGTACTTCTAAATGATAATGTTCTTTTTTGTTTGATTTTTTTTTTTTTTTATCCTCACCCGAGGAAATTTTTTTTTTTCCATTTTTTGCTCAGATAGAGTGGGAGGGAGAGAGAGAGAGAGAGAGAAACATCGATGTGAAAGGGACACCTCGAGTGGTTGCCACCCGCACGACCCAACCAGGGCCAGGGATAAACTGCAACCGAGGTACATGCCCTTAGCGGGAACCGAACCTGGGTCTCTCTGGACCACAGGCCGACGCTCTAACTTCTGAGCCAAACCGGCCAGGGCTTTTGTTTGATTTTTTAATCCTCACCTGAAGGTACTGATTTCTAGATAGAGTGGAAGGGTGGAAGGGAGAGCGAGAGAAACATTGATATAAGAGAGAGACATTGATTGGTTGCCTCCTGCATGACCACAACCACCACCAGAGATCAAACCTGCAACTGAGATACGTGCCCTTGACCGGAATCAAACCTGCGACCCTTAGGTCTGCAGGCCAATGCTCTAACTGCTGAGCCAAACCTACCAGGGCTAAATTATTATGTTTTAAATCATCGCTTCTCTGCATTATTATTATACCAAATACATAATTTATTTTTTCCAGTTTTCCATAATGTAGCGACAACTACATAATAAACCCTTCAAACCTTCCCTCTTGGTCTTCATCAATGACTCATTCTGAGAGCCTGCGTCCACTGACCAGGTAGCAACTCTAAGCTTGAGAAATATTTCCTCTTACAAAAGCCTCCATGTCACTGAGAAACCATGTACACACATGTCTGAAAAGCACAGAATTCAAGAGTGGGTGAGCAGGTGAACACTGTCCTCGGGAAGTGGTCAGGGAATAGAGTCTGCACCTCCTCCACCACGTGTCTCCCGGAGCCAAGAAGGTTTGACTTGGCCCTGAAAAAGGGCGAGGACCAACTAAGGTCACACCCCCAAAGAGCACAGAAGCTTAAATACCAGGCAGAGCACAGGCGAGACTTTCTCATAGATGTAATCACAAGCACCGAAGAGAGAATTGCTTCCTCACAGTGAGAATCAATGTTATTTAATTTCATGTCCCAGTGTCCCAGCCAAAACCATTTCTTTCTTTTTTTTAAATATGTTTTTATTGAATTTTTAGAGAGAAAAGAAGGGAGAGATAGAAACATTGATATGAGAGAGACCTTGATCGGCTGCCTCCTGCACGCCCCCTACTGGGGATCAAGCCTGCAACCTGGTCATGTGCCCTGACCTGGAATGCAACCGGCACCTCAGTCCATGGAACGATGCTCAATCCACTGAGCCACAGTGGCCGGGATAAAACCATTTCATCCAGCACTGCACAGACACACTGTCCAAGGGCATGGACTGCACGGCGCTGTGGTCCTTCTCCTCCGGCACCTTACTCTTTTCCTGCCGACTACTTAAGAAGGAAGCCGCGTGCCCCGCCACTTAGGGAAGTAAACTGGGAGCTCTGACCAACGGAGCCAGAATGAATGAAATCCCAGCTACAGCCCTACTCTAGCATGTGACCTTGAGCAAGTCACCTACTCTCCATACCCAAACGTCCTCTATGTAAAAGGGGGGCAATAGTACCTACCTGCAGTTTTTACGTGAAGATGAAATGAGTTAGTGCCCAGAACAAAACTTGGTGCAAACGAACCTCCTTTCACTATCACTGTAGTTAAAACGAGGGTGTGTACGACTCCGTGCAGCGTGCTGTGAGTCACACTCTTTCACACTATGAACCACACACTTGTCCAGCCTGTTCCTAGAGAGCATCTTAACAAATCTATACTTACATAAATTCAGTGCACCCAGATCAAAGTTCCTTCTTAAAGCAACAAGCCTAGTTGTGTACAGTGACAAGTATTGTGTACGTATTATATACTCACACTTAAAATTCCTTCTATTACTCACATTCTCATAGAGAGCTTGAAGAGTCTCCAGATCAACCACAGAATTGTCCAAGTTCACAACCGCTGTAAAAGGGAGAAAGAGAGAGAGAAAAGAAAAAATATAAATGATTTAGCCATTAGCCAGCTAGGAAAAGATATCTGGCCACCTCGGGCAGCAGTGACCAGCTGTGCAAGTGTTCATGACCCAGCAGCCGGTGCTGTAGGGGCTCTGACTTCAACGCATTCATTTGCCCCACGACAAAGACCAGCTTGAGGAGTGGTGGGGTGGGGGGGGAGAGTTACAGCTTTTACTTGCTCTCAGGAACATGACCCAGTCAAAAGCCAAAGATAAACTATGAGTGCCTTTCAGGGACTGAATGCCTGAATTTGATAATTCTGCTTAACACCAGAAAATCAGGCAAATCACTGGTTATGGTCACATCATAGTTTTACACTAATTAATGCTCATATCTGCCTACTTATCTAGAGACATGTGACAAAGGTAATTCTAATCACTAAACTGATAAACTTAATATAGAAATGACCACTGCAACTCCTGTTATAATTTTTTAATTGTTATAATAAAATAAAAATTATTTGTTTGTGGTATTGAAATTAGCACAGATGCACCCTTAAACATCACTCTTAATATACAAACTACCCATGTTTATACAAAAGGAAGAAGTGGAATGGATAGTCAAAAATTGGGAGTATTTTCTTAAATGCACTTTTTGCTCTTTATTGTATTTTGGAATGAGTGTGTTTTACAACTCAGTTTGGACACAGGTTAATTGAAAGCATTCTGCTGTACCTACATACATAGTAGTTAGAATTGAGGTCAATTTGCCCCGATCGGATTTGTGCCAAGTAGCCAGTGGAATTAAAGATTTCTGGAATAAAAGTCACAAAGTGGATAATCACAAATTGGTTGTATTTGTTTTGATAACTGAGCCATTTTACAATGTCTTTACTCTCAAAGCTTAAAGTACATGAGACATTTTCTAGTTGACTCTGGCAAGATCCCAAGAAGGAATTAAGAAAGGCAAGTGGGAAATTGAAGCTTATGATGGATGAGAATTCTAACCAAGATAATTCAGCTTTTCTGCTTGAAGCTGGGAACACAGCCCATGACTCACCAACAAATATTCTAGCAAGCAGAATATGATACTTCCATTCTAATAATCTCCACTATCTCCATTTCCCCCAAAGTTAGGTCTCAAATATCAATCTAAGAATTTGATTAAGATTCTCAGACAAATCTTTTCACTCTTTAGACCACATAAGGCAAAAATATGACAAACTAATGTTTCAAAGTAGTAAAAACACTGCCCAACTAACTTTGACTATATTTCAAAAATTAAATAAAAGGGATTAACACATGATTTTCATTGGAGGTAATGTGGCTATAAATAATGTAACAAAATGCATAAAATCCAAATGAAGATAGCAAGTTCATATATGAAATTCCTCCCTGTGGATTTGTACACGGTCTATCCCTTAAAGAAAATCTTATAGTGAATCCAGAGGTCTGACTTCAAAATTCAGTAGCTGATAATCCACTATTTCTACGTTCCTCTGTATAGCGAGAGACTGGTGAGGAAATCTACGAAAGAAATGCTATAGTTAACTTAGCATACCATTTCCTTTTTGGAACAAGTACAAGAAACACAATAAAATTATTCATACTCAAGTCAAAACTTATAAAAGATGCAACTGTCTTCTGACTGTATCCATCATTTTAAAAGATAATATTTTCCCTACAAGTTTTCCCCACATGAAACCTTTCTTGTGAATATACTGAGGTTGCTCATCTTTTAAACTCCCACAGCATCAGGTACTGAAGGAAACCGTAACAAACCACATGGTCCCGACCATAGATAACATGGCTCTAAGCAAGTCCACAAAATTCTGAGCCATGAAACCCCAGTTTTGATCATCCACAGAAAATCTCAATAGAGAGTAACTCTGTACAATTTTCCTATAACTGGCTTTGTACTTGAGAGATGCGAAGACAATTCTATGGGAATCCGCCGTTCTGACAAATCAAGAGGGTCATGTAAGTAGCTGAAAATAAGGAAGAGGATACTGGCAGATGAATGGATGCAATGATAGCATTCTAGATAGGAAATCAGGGTAAAAGATGCAATTTGGGAAGTGTTGAGGGTTTCTGAGGTGCTATTATTTCCTGAATATAAAAAACATTTTAACCTTTTGGAAACTGGGATTCTAACTAAAATCCGTTATGAAATTTTTAGTGGTCTTCAGGGCTCCCTCCGTTAAAGTCTGTGCTTAGGCAGATGGTACAGACTCAACTGAAAACATTCTAAGATGAAGGAAATAAGATAATGCATTCACTCATGTACTCAACAAAAGTTAAGTGTTTCTTATAACTTAGCAACTATGCCAGCTCACTAGACTGGTTAACAGGTACTTAACAACATTTTGGAATGGGAGCTATTAAATGTGAATATGATCAATTACCCAGCCCTGACCAGCTGCAAACAACTGGTTATGAGTAGAGACCACCCTAATCAGACTTATTGCTATGGCCGTCGTAAGGGATTTATATAAATATATATGTGTGTAAAACTTTTTAAAGGTGGTAAAGGATTCAAGAACAAAAATACTCAGAAATGTCAGCATTCCTATATTTCAACTTTCTTTAAGAGGAGACTACCTCAGTATTGAGATTGTATCAGGGTGATCATCCCTCTATTCCCTCACAAAGGAATACAATTTTTATGGAATAGTTCATTGATGGGGAAGAAACATAGACTATGAAATCAAACTTAACTGGGTTTACATTCACACATTCACATTTTTATTTGCTGCTACATTACTTTAAGTTACTTAACTTGACAAGCTTTAGTTTCTTTATGGGGAGAGGGGAGAAGGAACTGATAGAAAACATTAGCCGTGTTCTGGTTTGTACAGGGACTAAAGGCAGTAACAAGTAAAAGGATCCGTCATGTGGTTGGTTAATATTACTTCCCTTGTCAAGTCTTCATAAAAGTTCAATCAAATAACCCAAAGTTAAACTAGTTTCTTTCTTTCTATTTATTTTCTATTGCCCTCACACACCAAAGAAACAATTTCCAATTGCATCTATTAAGGGTTGTCACTCTTAACCTGGATGAAGAACTAGTAGAACTAAATGTACAGCCTGACCTGCAGCTATTGGCTGTTTAATTATACTCTGCCCTTTTCACTGAGCATTTAAACTATTGAGCATTAGACTGAGATGGCAGAACATAAACAGTTTCAAAATGCAGTGATAAACATTTAGTTCATCTTACTTTCTTCTCGAATAGTCAAGTACATGCTAATGTGATTATACTTCTGATTAGAGGCCAAATATTTCACACGTTACTTCCTACTCTTGGCTCGCAGACATTTAGGAACACCCATCGTTTCTGGGATTCATCACTTTCCCACCATCCATTCCCCTGCAGGTCTATAAAGCTGTTTTCATTACTTTCCCATAGTTATATATAAATAAATGTTACTTCAATTTAACCAAGAAGCATCTGTTCTATTTTAGGTGAAAGGGTGCAAGGACTAAGGAGGTATCAAGAGAAAACTCTAGCCTTTTTTTTTTTTTGCACATTAAAAAATCATTCATTTATTTGTAAAGTATGCTAACTTTCCAGGATTAAAACATGTAGAGATTTTTACACTCTATTTAAACAACCTGAGAATGACCATGCGTTAATGATCACTCCAATATTAAATGGTCAGTGTTTTATTTTTCAGCCTAAAACTTTTTAAAATGCCAAGGATGTGATAAGGAAGAAGATGAATACATTACTCTTCATGATTTTTCTACCAGTGGGCTTCTCTGAGGCTTTATCAAGTGCAATAATACTTCTGTCTGTAGCATATGCTTATCAGGTGGAAAGAATAAGCCATTTTATAGTAAAAAAGACAATTCAAGAAGTCTTGGAATAATTTATGTAATTAATTTTGAAATGTATATTATCCGTGAACATATTGGTTAGAAACTAGAGACAGAGCCAAGGACGTGCTAGACTGAAATTAGGTTCAGAATTAAACATTTGCTTTCGATAATCAAAACTTGCGACCACAAATAGCTCCTGTGTGCATGGACTCCACTGGTACACGCTCACTGCAATCCAGTGCTGTCTCCATTAAACCATGTTTTTACAAAATGAAGAGCAAAACAGCCTATTTTAACACTCAAACAGTCCATTTCACCTAAGTTATTAAAGCTCAAAATAAAACATCCAAACAGAAAAAAGCTATTTTATTTTAAAATATCGCATTGCATAAAAAGTACACAAAGAACAATCGAAAACCACCAGAGATTACAGACCCAACATAAGAAACAGTGGTGTGCCCTGGACACCTCACATTGCACACACAGGTACAGAGCAGGCGACAGTCATATGTCCATATCACATTCCCTGGACACTTGGACTTTGCTATTAAAGTGTTCTCCATAGCCACCTTCTTCAACACAGAAATGTGGAACCTGTTTCTTATTCCAATGTTAAATCACCCACAGACTAGAGTGCAACACAGCGTATCTGTCTGAACGTGCATGAGCAAAAGAACCCTGCATCTGTGCCTCCCATCCAAGAACACACAGAAGGGAAAGGGCCATACTTTGAGAGCTTGTGTTAAAAGAAACTCATGTAAACTCGCCGGTGTGGCTCAGTGGTCGAGCATCAACCCATGCACCAAGAGGTCACCGGTTTGATTCCCAGTCAGGACACATGCCCCGGTTGTGGGCCTGATCCCTACTGGGGGGCATGCAGGAAGCGGTCAATTGATGTTCTCTCTAATCAATGTTTCCATCTCTCTAGAATTTCATAAAGGAAAAAAAAGAAACTCATGTAAAACAAAAGCTCATAAAATATTACTCAAACTTGCAAATGTTTCACATATTTTGAGTAGCCAGAAAAGCAGTTCACTTGATTGGTGTAATTCAGGGTGATATTACTCCTGTTGAATGTAGCATTTCCGGTCATGGAGCACTGTTAGTGGCTGATTCACTCCAATCTTGATTTTTTAATTTTATGGGGTTTCCAAGGCGGGACAGTACTAGAGCAGCCTCAGGGCTACTCTTGGGGGCCCCTCCCCTCCCTCAACCCAGAACACATGCCCCAGCCACCGTAGTCTCTGCCTCAAAGCCTCTTCCCCTAGTGCAAACTGCTAAACTAGAGGGAGAGACCCCCAAAGGTAGAAAACCTAATGGTACTTATCAAAAGAGTATGAGTTATCCATTTCTGCAGAGCAAATTACACTTAAGCTTGGGGGCTTAAAGCAACAAACATATATATCATCTCACAACTTCCGTGGGTCAGAAATCCAGGCTGTGTGCCTCTGTCTCAAGGTTTCTCATCAGACTGCAATCATGAGGTTGACCAGGGTTGAGATTTCACTGGAAGGTTATGCAGGGGGATCCATTCCCAAGTCCACGTAGCTGTGGGCAGGGTTCAGGGCCCCATGCTGAGGGCCTCAGCTCTTCACTGGCTGTTGGCTATAGTTTCTGGCCAGATGGGTCTCTCCATGGGGCAGCTCACAAGAGAACACGCCTACCTCAGGTGAGTGAAAGGGCATGCAGGACAGGCCCCTTCTCCCTGTGACCTAACTTTGGAAGTGACCCGTTATAGTCTATTCATTGCACGTCACTAGGTCCACCCCACGCACAGGGAAGGAGATTAACCACGGCATGAATGCCTGGAGGTGTGGGGTCTTTGGAAGCCACCTGAGAAGCTGCCCACCACAGCAGGCTGCTAATTTGTGGCCACGTGTTCCGTGGACATCAGATCTCGACTGGTGGTTCGCTGCAGCTCTCTACCATGTATTAGTTTCATTGATGTTTCTGCTTTCCTAGTAGGCTCTCAGTTCACAAAGGACACAGAGAAGTATCATAATTCAGGGGAGAGATGAAATGCACCAGTCAGGAGAGCCGACTCCTTGTATGGGTGTAGCCTGTAAATCAGCAAAGGCTCCTGATCTTCGAGACAGAGATTATAGGAGACATGATATACAGATACAGAGGCATGAAATAATATGGACGATCTTCCCTCTACATGCCTAATTCATGGCATCTAGAAAAACCTAAGTACATAGGAGGCTTCGGATAAAACATCTGTGTTCAATGTTAAAAGGCTCACACAGGCTGAGGTTAGTATTCCTGAAAATTAACTAACTTTATTAAGCAAACTAAATATTCCTTAAGATCATCCTTCCATAAACAATTCACTTCACTCCAGGTAACTTCATAGTTCCAACCATTAAACACAAAGATAATAATATGTAAGACCACATCATCACCTGGCAAACAGCCCGGCGGCAGTGGTACGCAGTGGGCCCTGAAGTCAGACAGCCTCCACAACTTATGTGTGTGACCTGGAGCATCTCAACGTCCTCATCTGCACAATGGACCTAAGCAGAGAACCCAGGCGACAGGGGTTTTGCAGGAGATGAAACGATACACGTCGAACCTCCGGAAGGGGCGGCACGCAGAGAGCAAACACTCAGAAAATACTGGTTGTTTTTGTTGACATTCTTATGGCCCCTTCAACTTTCATACGTGAAAAATATTTTACTGCTCTCTCTCCAAACCAGACTGAGAGATTTTAGACAAACTACACTGAAAACATTCTTGGCCAAAAGAACAAGGACCATTGCAGTTGTCCCCATGGTAACGTGGGAAACTAAACAAGCACCCACAGTGAAATCAACAGCACTCATTTTGGTTAAGGTCCGTGGGAAGGGAACAGGGTCAACAGAAGCCTAAACACCAAGTGAGTGCAAATCAGCCCTATTTACAGTTCATGCCCCCTTCTCCCGGACAGGGTAAGGAAGAGTGTGAGGACTTAGAGAAACCATCGTCACCCCACCGGGAATTCCGAAGCCACAGGAACAGTGAAGATGAAGTTAGCCTTGCAAATTGCTGAGAACCAAAGACCTTTGTTTGAGTAGAAACGCATCTTAAGGAACAGAGATCAGAAACCTCTCTGGTGTAATACACTTCCAGACTTGTCAGCATATCCTGGCCGCTAGGAACAAAAGCTTTCTAGGAGATCTCTTTAAGGAATTGGGAGCAGCTTGCCATTATACTTTACCGTCAGAGGGGAAAATATGTGCCAAGTTAATGTCTATTTCACCTTTTGGGGGGAAGTAGCTCCTTTTCAGGTTATCTGACAACGTTCATTGCCTTTTTTTTTTTATCCTCACCCGAGGACATTTTTCCATTTTTTGTACAGATAGAGTGGGAGGGAGAGAGATGAAGAGAGAGAGAGAGAGAAACATCGATGTGAAAGGGACACATCGAGTGGCTGCCACCTGCACGACCCACCAGGGCCGGGGACAAACTGCAACCGAGGTACGTGCCCTTAGTGGGAACCGAACCCGGGTCTCTCCGGAACGCAGGCTGATTCTCTAACCGCTGAGCCAAACCGGCCAGGGCCGTTCATTGCCTCTTGTAAATGCAATGGAAAACCCTTTCGGGTCTGGAGCATACGCCCTCCTGTCTAGAGGAGGTCACAAAGCGGCAACGTGGAAAGACATCCACGAGTAATTACCGTCGGAACGCACAGTAGAGCCTGGGTAAACGGGCGACACGGGAAATGGAATCGGCAGGTGGGAAAGAGCCGCAAACAGAGTGACCAACAGGTGGACCAAACCCTAATGGCACCTGACTTTCCGACTGTTTCATCAGATTTGAACTGTGATGTGTATTGAGGGGAAGCATCTTTGCTTAATTGCCAGACCCAGTACATGTGTCCAGTTCTATTCTTTCCTAAAGTTCCACTAAAATTATACAGTAAAGAGATTTTTTTCAAAATGGAGCTCACAGGCCTAAAAGAGAACAGATGTGAAGACAGCAATGCGGTACGGGAGCTCCCTGTGCCTGCTTCAGCTGTCGGTGGGGACTCTGAGAGCCAACCCGGGCGAGGACAGGTCCCTGTCCAACCGAGGGTGGCGGGCGGGGTGGCGCCAGAAATAGGGAGCACTAGGTGAGTGGTGTCAGTTACCTCTCCATTCCCAATATACCCTCCCCCACTCTGCTGGGTTATTTTCTTGAGAAATTAAAACAAAGTCTTGGAGCAGAGAAACAGCGTTGAAAGCATGGGGACCGCCACAGGGCTGTGTGTGGGCTGGAGCACCCCCACCTCCAGCCAGAGCCCTCCCCCAGCTTGGGGCCCAGACACCACCGGACAGACCTCACCACCCAGGCCAGAAACTGGGTGTCACCCCACGAACCAGAACAAGAGATGAAGACTTCAGTGGCTACCCAACAAATAATGTCCCCAGATAATATCCCTGAACTCAGTCAAAAGCCTGACAAGAGGACTTTCGGTTTCTCATCAGCTTTTACCTCTCCCACTTTTAAGCCAGAAAGCCCCGACGAGACAAAAAGCGGAAGAAAAATAAAAAAGCCGGAAAACTGCATATCCTCCGAAGTGTCTCCATCACCCACTGCCCCTTATTCCTCTCTCTGCGCTTTTCTTCTGCTTTTTTTAATCCTCACTCGAGGATGTGTTTATTTATTTTAGAGAAGGAGGAAGGGCGAGAGAGAGAGGGAGAAGTGGATGTGAGAGAGAAACATCAATTAGGTTGCCTTCCTTAGGCGCCCTGATGGGGCATTGAACCCACAACCTGGGTATGTGTCCTGACCGGGAATCAACCCACAACCTTTCGGTGCGCGCGACCCTGGATGGACTGAGCCCCGCTGGCCAGGGCTGCCCTTCCTAATCCCACCCCATCAAGCTTTGCTGTGATTACTGAGTTACCAGCGATTTTGATCCTTTGAAATCCCAAAGCACACTCCTCAGTCTCCGGCAGCATTTGACACAGTTAATAATTCTTTCCTCTTGACACACGTGTGTCATGTGGCTTCCATGTGACCCTCTCTTCCTTGCCGCCCCTACTTGTGATGCTCCCTGCTCCTCAGTCTCGTTTGCTGGCTCCTTTTCTCCCCAACTTTATCTTCGGGGTGTTCTAGGGCTTACTCTGTCTACTTCTTCTCACCTCTATCTACCCTCAAACCTTCGGTGACCTGATCCGTCTTGCGGTGGGTGTGAGATCCTCTCCCATTTCCATCTCCAGCCTGAACCCTGCTTCCTGAACTCCCAGCGTGGAGAACCCCCAGCCCCTCAGCCTGCACACCTGGCACGTGCCCTCTGTTGCACACACGGGCAGTTCCTGTCCCACGGGGAGACTCCTGCGCCAGGTGCCGAGCTGGGCCATCCTCAACGCCTTTCTCTCTCACGTCCCAGTGTGTTATTAATACTGTCGTCTCTACACACCACACACATGCAGAGTGTGACTTCATCTCACCACTCGCTTCGCTAACAGCCTGTCCCCAGGCACCCCAGCTCCTGCCTGGACTGTCCCAACATCCCAACTAGAAAAAGTGGTCTTCACACATGAAAACATGGTAACAGAAGACGTGGAAAACAAATGTGAGAGAATTTCCTAAAAGTAGATTAAAAAGAAAAAGAAGAGAAAAAGTTAAGGAACTAAGACCAGCCCTGGCTGGTGCGGCTCGGTTGGTTGGAGCGACGTCCTGGACACTAAGAGGTGGCAGGGTGGGTTCCTGCTCAGGGCACTTACTCCGGCTGCAGTTGAGCCCAGGTTGTGGTACGCCTATGGGGGGCAGCCAATCGATGTTTCTCCCTCACCTCTTTCTCTCTCTCTCTCTCCTTCCTCTCTCTGAAATCAATTTTTAAATCTTTTTAAAAAGGAAGAAACAAACACTACAACTCATGCATGCGCGTTACCAGTCCCATAAACCTCTGAAGGCAGCAAGGCCTAGGGCAGCGGAAGCCCGATGCTGGCCAGGGCCACCAGACCTGCTAACGGACCTGCACTGGCAAAACCGTCACATGATGAGGAAGGAAGGAACTGAGGCGGGAAGAGCTAAAAAAAGATGTTTCCGGAGCAAGAGGGCTCTTCTCGCTCCTTCACATCACGTCTGTGGTGGATGCAAACGGTCAGTTTTTGCACATCTGGGAGTTTCTGGGACGCCCTCGGCTGTCCTGCCAGAAGACGGAAAAAGGAAAAGAAAGAAACAGTTTGGTAGAAAGGCCTAGAATTGTCATCCCTGAACTTTTACTCAACACTCAGGAAGGCATAGAAAACTTTGCTAAGTGCATGTCACTGCAATTTCGTGACAGTGGAGTCAAGAAACACACATTCTCAGGAAGGAAATACTATTGCGTGGATCCCCCGGAACTCGGCGCACCCGGGCAGTTCCTGTAAAAACTGTCAGCGTGGCACTGGCTGGTGTGGCTCAGTGGCTGGACCTTTGGCCTGTGCAACTAAAGATCACGGGCTTGATTCCTGATCAAGGGCACGTACCGGGGTTCAATCCCGTGCCCAGGCTGGGGTGCGTGCGGAAAGCCGCCAATCAATCTGTCCCTCTCACATCGATGTCTTTCTCTCTCCCCCTCTCCCTTCCACTCTCTAAAGAATCAGTGGAAAAAAATATATCCTTTGGTGAAGATCAACAATAACAACAACAACAACAAAAACCATCAGAATGTATTACTTAACAAAAATTTCCTACAGGTAAAGCAAGTTTTAAAGGTCAAGCAATTTTTATTTATTTATGTCATTTTTCTTTTGTTTTTTTTTTTTTATCCTCACCCGAGGATATTTTTCCATTTTTTGTACAGATAGAATGGGAGGGAGAGAGAGGAAGAGAGAGAGAGAGAGAAACATCGACATGAAGGGACACATCGAGTGGCTGCCACCCGCACGACCAACCAGGGCCGGGGACAAACTGCAACCGAAGTACGTGCCCTTAGCGGAAACCGAACCCGGGTCTCTCCGGACCGCAGGCCGACACTCTAACCACTGAGCCAAACTGGCCAGGGCAGGTCAAGCAATTTTTAAAATGTTGTTTGGTTTTGCTTGGCTTAGTGAAACATACCTAACAATTTCTTAAAATGAACATTTCTCAGAGAGAGGAAGACACTTGGCACCTCATTCCCCTGAACATTTCACACTTGAGAATAAGATGACAGAAACATGACATTGGCAAGCTGTACATACACATCCTACCACCAAACACGCTTGAGCCCCTGGGAGCGTGGGCTCCGCACATACATGACATACACTGTGCAGACCTGCAGAACATGTGCTACATGCTTTTAACATACATGAGAAACACACACGTTCTTGCATAATATTTTAAGTAATTCTGGATTAGCTAAAGACCATAATGAATTAAAGGGTAAATACACCAATAGCATTCTTTTTTTTTTTCAATTACCATTTACAATCAATATTATTTTGCATTAGTTTGAGGTGTACTATAGCATTCTTTTGGATTCCAAATTAAAATAGTGGTATTCTGTTCCTTATGTTCATAAAATTTCTTAATTTGATTATTGCTTTTCCCATTCCAAGTTCCCAATATATACCTTAACATTTTTATTGAGAAGTTTATCCAAATAATGTCTCAAATGTCTTGGTTTTCTCCAAAATGACTTGAACCCTTAAACCTCGTGTTTGGATTCACAGACCTGAAACATGGACCTGTGACACCTAGTGTGTGTCTCTCAGAGAAACTAGGTAACACACATGTGAAATGGATATATTAATGATAATGTCAGCACCTCCCTCAAGTGATTATTGACAGGATTAGAGGTAATTCCTCTATTAAAACTCTTTCCACAGAAGGAGCTCAAAAATGGAAGGTTCTTACTTCTCTTGAAACATCTAAATATCATATATACCTTTATAGATGTAATGGCTCTTACAAAACAAAATTTAAATAAAAAAATAAGGATGTTTGCTTCCTACTATTGTTTGGATGTACCAGTGGTGGATTTAAAATTAAAGAGAGGTCGGGACGGTTTGGCTCAGCGGTTAGAGCGTCGGCCTGCGGTCCAGAGAGACCCGGGTTCGGTTCCTGCTAAGGGCATGTACCTCGGTTGCAGTTTGTCCCCGGCCCTGGTTGGGTCGTGCAGGTGGCAGCCACTCGATGTGTCCCGTTCACGTCGATGTTTCTCTCTCTCTCTCTTCTTCTCTCTCCCTCCCACTCTATCTGAACAAAAAATGGAAAAATGTCCTCGGGTGAGGATAAAAAAAATAAGTAAATTAAATTAAATTAAAGAGAGGCAACACGCCCTCGCCACACAGCTGCAGCCACTGGCCAATGCCCCTGGAGCCTGCACAGCACTGGAGAGGCACAGGGCGGCCGTGGAATGGGGTCTGCAGAGCAGCAGGCCCTGTAGACACCACTCTGCTCTCCGGGCGAGACATGCGCAAACCCACAGCCCCTGAGAGGTGTCCTTTCGAAAAACAGCACCTAGTGATATAATGACATTTGTCCATTACATATAAATAAACCTTTGCCAATTAAACAGTACGACATCAAAAGGGAGCCATTGCACTGTAAGTCAAAATCTATCCACTTCAGAAATATACTTTAAGCTATCGGCAATTGATGCAGTAATTATAAAACATGTGTAGTCACTTACGAAAAAAACAGAGTAAGTTCCTGAACACATCATTCATTCATCCATCCATCCACGGAACCGATATTCAGGGTTCTAACTCTGCCACAGGCACTCTAATCGGTCCTGGGGATAAGGTGGTAAACCTGACAGGCATGCTGCCTGCCCCTGTAGAGTTTACACTTTATTAGCAAACCATTAAAATGCTGCACATCCTAGTCCGGCTGGTATGGCTCAGCGGTTGAGCGTTGACCTATGCACCAAGAGGTCACCAGTTTGATTCCTGGTCAGGACACATGCCCAGGTTGTGGGCCTGATCCCCAGCAGGGGGCAGCTAATCAATGTTCTCTCTCATCGATGTTTCTATCTCTCTCTCCCTCTCATTTCCTCTCTCTCTAAAATCAATAAAGAAATTTTTTTTTAATTTTTAAATGCTGCACATCCTAGAAAGATAATAATCGCACTTTGATAATGTCCTACAATTTAGAAACCACACTCATTTATACCACCTCTGCTTTCCAGGCAGTTTAATCCACTGGAGTTTTGTTATAAGGTGGAGACAGACAGTGTAATACCAGGATTCTACAGATTTTGTACTTAGGCTATATAAAGAAAGGCTTTCCTGTTGGGAAAAAAAATAAATCTCATACACAATCCACCACTGGTACATCTCAAGCATACTTGCTTATACAAGCGTAACGACATCAGTTACTGATTAAGTCAGTGGGCTCCATACACCTATGGGCTTGTTTACAAGAGCTGTACAAGTTAAATGGTTAGAGAACAAATCCATTTTCTTTGAGTCAGTATGTCGCCTCCTTGTCTAGGCAGAGGGGAAAAAATGGATACCAAGACTGTAATCCTTTTGGAATAAAATCTTTCAATGCAAACATGATTGCCATTGTAGACTGTTTAATCTAGCGATATTGTATTTCATTTCTGGTTTTGGAGAGCTTTGTTGATTTGACCATACTGGTACAACCCAGGGCTTATCTCAACTGTTTAGATAAGGGTTATTTGACTTTGGCAGGTGACGAAATCTAGGGTGTGGAACAAAGGGGTAGAAAGGAAGGCTGGCATATTCCCAGAGAGTGTTTATTTTAAGCAGAGTGTATAGATGAGCAAATCGTTTCAAACAACGCACTGTACTTTGTATAAAACGTCCACTGTCAGCTGAATGTTTTCCATAAACCAGCACTGCAAAATGTCCTTTATCGGGCATCAGGGACTTCACCTTCTTGCTTAGGTAAACATTTACGCTCTCGTAAAATAGAGCTCAGTGAGTCTCCCTGGAAATAGTGCCCTGAGTCGGGGGTCACATTTGCCACTGTTTTCTAACACATCTTCTAAAAGGGCAACAGTGTAAAATTTTATTGTTAATAAAGCATATGTATTACTTCATAAGTACAGAGTCTATCAGAGCTTTTACATGCCTTATGCCAAAATAACTCCATATAGATAACGATATTTTGGGGGAGTGTAATTCTATACAAACATGTCTGACTTTGAAGGAAACCGAAAACAGAAAGCTTGAATTTACAAACACAATGATTATAATTGTGTTTTTTTAATTCTTTTTCAAATACTTCATCTAAACAAGCACTTAAATAACTTCCTTAGTATATTATACCTTAGCATTTACACTCCCCAATCACGTTGAAGTAGGGGTAAGAACCAAGAGATTTAGTCACTGACAATGAAAAAGGCATCAAAAGAAAGGAAAACTTAGTTGTGAACTTGTAATATGTGACTAAGATTGGCGCTTACATACCAAACCTTGACATGCTACGGTTAATTCCTTCCACTGTAGTACAGAGATGACTGATAACACCACGTGCCCCATGACTGCTTTTCCAAAATACTTGAAAACCTGACAAATCGAAAGAACAGCCATGATAATCATCATGATCTCCTTGGAATAAGTTTATGGTTTACTTAACTCAACGTGTGGTTCATATGGGCAAAAACGCAACGCGCTGGTTTATGTGGGTCAGTCACACATTGTCGTTTGTACAGCTGCTGAAGGTTGTTTTCTTCGATGGATATATGCATGTAAACATGAGTTCAATGTTCCACTGTCCAGAGGAATGGGGGGTCAGGTAAACACAGGGAGCAGCTTCAAATATTAGGATTTTTCTGATGCCATTTTAATGAATACAAAGTTGCTTCTAAATAAAATAGAAGTTTTTCCAGTATAAGATGGAATGGCCTTTATTCTAACTCATCTGCTCATGTTTTCTGAGCTCCAGTTAAACTCAGAGAGCTATCTGGTGAATGGAAGGCCCGCTGGTGGGGGAGTTTTCCTTCCATCCACTGTCCTGTCCTCACACCCCACTGTCTGGGGCTTAGCAACCACCCTGCTCCGGGCGGCCTTGCCAAAGGAGACCGCCAATTTCGCTTCTCCCCAAACCCTCCTCCTTCATTACGTTAGATCCCCAGCGCTCCTGCAGCTTCGACGCACCACCCATCTCTAGGTGAGCAAGATGCGTTCACCTTCCTCATAACTTACAGTTTCTACATTAAAAACTGTATTTATTGTCAGAGCTTCCTGACACCCTTTTATCACTGGCAAGACGCACAAGGGGTAAACCAGAGGATGGGTACCACTGCTCAGAAAACCGTCACAGGGCCCTGGCCGGTTTGGTTCAGCGGTTAGAGCGTCGGCCTGCGGTCCTGAGAGACCCGGGTTCGGTTCCCGCTAAGGGCACGTACCTCGGTTGCAGTTTGTCCCCGGCCCTGGTTGGTAGTGCGGGTGGCAGCTACTCGATGTGTTCCTTTCACATCGATGTTTCTCTCTTTCTCTCTGTTCCTCTCTCCCCCTCCCACTCTACCTGAACAAAAAATGGAAAAATGTCCTCGGATGAGGATTAAAAAAAAGAAAAAAGAAAAAAGAAAACTGTCACAGGAAGCATGGCGGGACTCCCAACGACCCCGGGCATCGTGAGCTTCCACGACGCATCTGTTCCATCGTACGACACACGTTCCCGGTCTCAGCTCTCCCCGTGCCCAGAACCGGATAAAAACCACAGTGCACTCTGAGCATGCTCTATGAATACTGGTGTTTCTTAAATATTCTACCCAAAGAACTGCACTAAGTGGTAGGAACTTTCTCCATAGTCCCACACCTATCGCCTCTCCTGAGCAGAAACCTCCTCCCATCAGTACTGCTGCTGCCTTTTCCTTAGCTGCTCCTGACCACAGATACTCCCGGGGAAAACCCGGCCATTAACAAATAACACATCCTGCAAATTTCACAGTTCCCACACATAAAGAGTTCTTGGCATTTGTTCCTTTCTTTCGAGGTGCACAGAGTCGACCCGAATGTATGTATCTGTGCAGGGGCAATGGTTGCTGGTGGTTAAGAGCTTTGCCTACGCACTGAAAAGCGTGGTCTCATCTGAAATCGCGCTCGTGGCTCGGGAAGCGGCAATTTCCTACGACTGGATTTCCCGGAGAATATCCCATCTCCTTCCCGTTCCCCTCTTTCTAGCCGAGGAGGGAGGAGAGGTAGCATATTGACTCTCCAGGCTGCCCTAAGGAGAACTCAAGCTGTCTTCCGTAATTCCTTTAAAGGTTGAGACTACAAGTGAACTCCCCAGCCTACCTCGTATTTCAACACTTGAAGCCTTTCGCTAAGGATTCTGAAATTACCACTCAGGAGCATCACAGATGCGAGATAACTGACGTCACTGCTGTGTGACACCCGGGCCTTCTGCTCGGGGTGCTTGGGGTGCAGGGAGCTGAGATAGGACAACTGGCCTTTGGTGGCCGGTGCACAGCGGTCTGCGGCGGGATGGCCCGGGGCCCCCAGGCCTGGGTGCAAAGTTGTAAGTGAAACTAAAAAGTGGGCACTGACCAACAAGCGTGAGCAAACGTGTATTAGAATAGAAATTAGGGCTCAAAAGACCATGCATGAGTGAATTAGGTTCAGAAATAAATAATTCATCTTGAAAATACAAAGTGTGCATTTTAGAGCCACTCAAACACTTCCGTTTCAAAACATAGCAAAGGCTGTTCAGTTTCATTTAAATAAACCCAATATTCTAATTAAACACACACACACACACAAATATTTCAATGATTCAAAAGATTGAACTCAGTTAAATAGGCAACTAACTGAGTTAGCAGGTCCAGGACTTCATGTTAAGGGAGGCACAATTTTTTAAAATATAATATAGTATGGAAAGGTTACTGACGTGCCTTTCAACTAACCGTTAGGAACTGAGCACTTGCTGAGATTTGTCATAGTATTAGGAATAATACCCATCGCCAGCGGAAAAGCCCATTAAAATACTTCTCCTATTCAACTACGGGAAAGGCCAGATTTCCTTCATACATTCCAACCAAAGCAACATATCACAACAGAACGAAGACAGACAAAGGTACGAGACCCTGGCTGCCTTCTATTCACCCAGAGCATAAACAGGTTTTCAAAACTGCAAAGCAATCTTGAGTAAGGCATAGTCTTGATGAAACACATTGCTATCCTCCATTTATTAAATTGTTAATATGTTTTTATTGAATTTTTTAGAAAGAGAAGAAGGGAGAGAGAGATAGAAACATTGATGTGAACGAATAGCATCCATCAGCTGCCTCCCTCCTGCACGCCCCCTACTGGGGATTGTGGCCGCAACCTGGGCATGTGCCCTGACTGGGAATCAAACCAGGACCTCTCCATCCATGGGACAATGCTCAGTCCACTGAGCCACAGCAGCCGGGCTATTAAATTTTTTTTAAAGGCAGAAAGACATAATATTGAAATACAGCAGTCCAAAACTGTGGGAACAAATACATCTAAAAATAGATTGATTATACAAGATTTTAAAATAAAAGAATTCCAAGAATTAAAAGAAATATATTTATTTCCAAAGGAAATAATATCAACATTGATGTCATAAATTATTCCATTTCTATTACCTTCCAAATGGCTGGTAGAAAAAATTCTCAGTGTTATCCAATAGTCTACTATAATGGTAAGCAGATTTTCTGTTTATATTTACTAGTTACTAATTATTAGTAGTATTTTATCTATTTTGTTTGTGTTTACTAGTAACTAGCATTTTGTCTATAGATATAAATATTTCAAATTTATTTTCACATGAGTATTAGCAAATTAAGAGAGCTGCTGCTGTTTATGTTCCTCTTCATAGAAAAAAAGGACCAGCTGCTCAGTGGAAATACTATAAATACACAGTTTCATTTAAAAACTCAAGCTGTCTTCCAGAACTCTTTTTTGGCACAGAATAAAACAGTTAATGATTGAGACTAGAAGTCCATTTTATTGGAGGGTAAGACCATTGCAATTGAAAAGGTTATGTGGATACATCTTGCGAATATTATGCTAAGTGAAAGAAGTCGGACAAAAAAAGTCAAGAATCAGCCCTGCCTGGTTTGGCTCAACGGTTGGAACATCGGCCTGCAGTCCAGAGAGACCCGGGTTCGGTTCCCGCTAAGGGCACGTACCTCGGTTGCAGTTTGTCCCTGGCCCTGGTTGGTCGTGCGGGTGGCAGCCACTCGATGTGTCCCTTTCACATCGATGTTTCTGTCTCTCTCCCTCTTCCTCTCTCTCCCTCCCACTCTATCTGAACAAAAAATGGAAAAATGTCTTTGGTTGAGGGGAAAAAAAAAGTCAAGAACCATATGATTTCACTCATATGTGGGATATAAAACTGAAAACAATGAGCAAACAAGACAAACAAACAAAAACTCATAGACATAGACAACAGTATGGTGGTTACCAGGGGGAATGAATGGGGGCCAGTAAAGGGTAAAGGGGGTCAAATACCTGGTGACGGAAGGTTTGACTTTGCATGGTAAACACACAATGCAATATACAGATGATGTATTGTAGAATTGTACACTTGAAATTTATAACTTTATTAACCAATGTCACCCCAATAAATTAACAAATAAATAAGAAGGAAAGAAAGAGTTATAAAAGTGGTTCCAGAGAAAGACTAAGCATTTTCTTGATGACCCCACATAGTACTGTGAGAAAAATTGACTGAAAAAGGCTACTTCATACCACCTTCTTTTATTTTCTGCCCATTAACAAACTTCTCCCCATATTTCGCAAAGACGAAATTCACAGCACTCCATGTTCTGCCAGCTTTCTCATCCCTAAGTGTTTTGTTTTCCCCTCAAACTGCTTCCTCGGAGAGATTCAGCAATAGCTTTGTAAGTGAAGTGGACACAGATGCCCACAATAGTAAAAACCTACAGACAGTGCTTTTTAATTTTTTCATTTCCCCCTTAGGCATACTTAGTCTCCTCCCCCACCTCACCCCCAGCAGTGTGTATACACATTCTGAGTGTGTATGTCACAAAGACAACTACCACGTTAACAAAATATTCTATTTGAAAATAAAATAAAGACATCTCTTTGCGCTTCACTTTCACGTGATCTAATTCCTAACTCGCCTAGAATAGTCTACGCAGATCACAGTAGATTCAAGTAGGACGTCATCCTGAGGGTGTTGTAAGAACTCACGTTTGTGAGAAATCAGTAGTCCAGTATGGCCTATGCCTTGAAGACCAGGATAGCAAGGGGTGTGCAGCTGGGAAAGGAGGTTCGGTAGAGGAACATAAACACTGACATGTATCAGAAAACACTTGCATCTCTCATCAACAGTGCTAATTGCTCGTTTTCCTTCTGCAGAGCTGACACTAAAGGTTTACCTGGTGATCTCACCTGACCGCTTTACCTGAAGCATAAGAATTTCCTCTATATAACTTCCAAGGTGAGTTCAAAGTTTTCTCTTGTCTGTCTCACCAGCCCACATGATCCACTGATGCCCCTCCCACTATATTATCTCTCCCCTCCTGCCCCTAAGTCTTAGCACATTCATAACCATGCACCATTATTTATTCCCTCCGTGCCACGTATATATTTTTAATTCCCTTATGCATAACTTGAGGTGGCAAACTACAGTGGCAAGTCTCAACCCTTGTTAAAACCACCTTTACCCTCCAGCACCTGGGCATGGCACCCAGGTCAACATGGCTGCGAGAAATAAAACCGTCCCTTAGATTCATGGCCACCAACCTCGGTCAGACTGTAACTCCCTAGCTAGTCACTCTCCCTCTCTGCTAAAGACCCTCTGTTCTCTCCTCAACCTCCAACACCTCCCTCAACCTCTGAGTTCTCAGTTGATGACCCTGTGCTTACACCGCTGAGCAAATGGACATAATTAAAATAAAATTTCCCGCCCTGGCCGGTTTGGCTCAGCGGTTAGAGCATCAGCCTGCGGTCCCGAGAGACCCAGGTTCGGTTCCCGCTAAGGGCATGTACCTTGGTTGCAGTTTGTCCCCGGCCCTGGTCGGTCATGCGGGTGGCAGCCACTCGATGTGTCCCTTTCACATCAATGTTTCTCTCTCTCTCTCTCTCTGTCTCTCTGTCTCTCTCTCTTCCTTTCTCTCCCTCCCACTCTACCTGAACAAAAAATGCCCTTGGGTGAGGATAAAAAAAAAAAAAGAAAAAAGAAAACTTCCCGAAGCCCTCCCTCTAGTCCTGTGGACTTCACTACATCAGGATAGGATGTTCTTCCCCCTCTAGGGTTCTTGTGGAGCCCAGCGAAGGCCAACCCTTCCACTTGAAGTAGTTCCCTTACCATTCCCGTTCCATTCCCGGCTCGCTCATGTGGCAAACATGCATGTTGTCCTCTCTCTCAACTTAAGAGCAGTCTTCCTTGACCCCCGTTTCCCCCAGCAGCTACTGCACTCATTTCCTGCACAGAGACCTTGGCACATTCTCCAAATCGCTCTCCTCCCCTTCTCGCGTAACAAACGAAGCCTCCTGCACCGTGCTCATCTGCTCTTGTCAAGGTCCCTTGGACAGAGATGCTTTTTCCTTGATAAACGTTCTTCACTCGGTTTCGAGACAAAACACTCTCTTGGTATTCCCCCTACCTCAACTGCTCATTGCCGCTGCTGGTGGTTCGTCCTCCTCTCTGCCACCTCGTAAGGCTGAACTCCAGGGTTCGACACTTCGGTTCCTGCTCTGCTCCATGTACATTTACTCCCTTAGCTTGAATCTCAGGAAGATACTGGTGAATCCCATTTTGCATCCCCAGTCTGAACCTCTTTTCCATCTCTGAACTTGTATTTCCAAGGTCGCGTACCAGTGCTCGGATGTCTGACAGGTATCACAAATGTAACATGTCCCAAATGGACTTCCTGATCCTCCCCTTTCAAATCTGCTCTTTCTGCAGTAAATGACAACCACATTCTTCCATTGCTAACTCAGGCCCAAAATCCTAGAGTCCTTTCTCTTCCTTACAGTCTACATTGAATCCATCACCAAATCCTGTTGCCTCTACCTTCAAACATGGAATCTGACTGTGTCTCTCCCTGTCTATGCTACCCCTCCGGTCCAGCCACATGGCCTTGAATCTGGATCACTATGATAGCTTCCTTCCGGACCTCCTGCTCTCAGAGGAGGACATAAGTCAGACCAAGCACTCTCTGCCTAAACCCTCTAAGAGCATTCCAACTTCCTCGGAGTAAAAGGCGAAGTCCTTGCAAAGGCAACAAGGTCCTCCAGGATCTGAACACACCCCACTACTTATCCAAACACTGCTCAAACTCCACTCCCCTGCTCACTCTCTCCAGACACACTCGGCTACTTGCTCTAATATGCCAGGACGTCGTCACCTCAGGGCCCTTGCACAGGACTGTTCTTTCTCCCCAGCACGCTCTTCCCTCAGATATCTCCAGGATTTCCCTTCTCTCCTCCTTCGGATGTCAGTCCCTTAGTGACTCCTCCCTCACCTCTCACTCCGTGCCCCCAATTTCCACGCCCTGCTTTTGTTTATTTCCTCCACGGCACTTGTCACCATTTGACATACCACACATGTGGCTTTCTTGTTTTTTTCATCCCCTACTAGAATGTAAGCTCCACACGGTCATGGAAGTCTTGTCTGGTTTTCATTACTGTCCCATAGTGCCAGGAATGGAGCGCGGCACAGAGAAGGTGCTCGGTAAGAATCTGAGCAAACGATTCAATATTGGAATGAGGAAAGAACAGAAGGAAAGAACACAGGAGGAATGAATGAATTACGATATTGATGTCAATGCTGACCTCTTTCTTTGTGGTAAGAACAGAGTCTAGTGGTTACAACAGTAAAATGGGTCACTTGAATACACTCAACCACTCATGAAAATGTGTTACTAAGGTGATCATGGTCTTTGAATTCGTTCTCCTCCTTATCCCTCTCATTGGTACAGAAGTTTGCCATGAACAGACACCCTCCTCTCCAGCAAAGCACATCTGAGCATCACCTGGATCACAGAACTGATGGCAGACGGGAGGGGGAGTCACAGAAGGGATTTTAAAGCAAATGCTCCAGTATCCGCTGAGGGACCTCTTCCACAGGAGTCTTTTTCTCTCTCCGTATCTTGACTCCCTCCCTCACCCCCCCCAACTCACACAGCATAAATGGGAACCCTATCTAAATGGCCCAACACTGCAGGACAGGGCTGCGAATGCAAGTATATCACTCACCAGTAGACTGGTTTATAGTCATGAACCACATATTTAAAAAAATTATGCATCATTTCACCAGCTTAAGTCACTGAATTAATCACTAACATCGAGAGCGCTCGGGAATTAGAGTACAGACTCTGTATCCAACCACCTGGGCTTAAATCACAGCCCTCCCATTTGCTGCTTGACTGTAACTACTCTATTGCTCAGTTTTTTCATCTCCAAGATGGGGTAACAACATCACTACCTCATAGACTTATTGCAGGTCCTACTGTAACAACTCTGAGTTGGTTGTTACTGCTTTTGTCGTTATTATCATTATTATTATCATCAGTACTTGTATCACCGTAAATTTAGAATCATAAAATCTTAGAATGAAAAGAAAGCTTGCAGATGATTGATTTAAACGTAGGGCTCAATTAAGAAATTCTCTCACAACGTAACTCATAAAGACGTCATAACAACGAGAGAGAAGCCCTCCCCTAAATGCCACTGTTTCGGGACGAAGCTGCTGTTATCTGCAGCACCTCAGGCCGTGGGGAACCCCAGCTTCACAGCGTATCATAGAAATAACAAAGTCCGTGCAGGGAGCTGGGAACGTGGTTTCTCATTGTAAGCTTTCCTGTACCATTTGATTTCTTAATCATGTGTGTAAAATAATCTGATGGGAAGTGTTAATGAGTCTTACATATTCAGATATATTTGGTTGCAAAGTGCTACCCAGGAAATTGGGGTCCTGGATTCAGGTTTCACCGGGAAGGACGATGCAGGGCAGTCATCAGCATGAAATATCCTCACTGCAGCCACGCTCAAGGTACCACGTTTGACCTCATGTCTCCGCACACTGGCTTATGGGCAACAGCTGGGACTGTATTTCTAGAGTGTCCCTGGCAGGACTAGGCCACAGGTGGCTCCATGAGGGAGAAGTGGAAGGTGCCAATTGTTTGTTCCTCGTCTCCTCATCTCCAGCACATCTCACACAAAACTTTGAAAAAATCAATTCTGGCCTGGCCGGTGTGGCTCGGAGGTTGAGCGTCGACCCAGGCACCAAGAGGTCGCCAGTTCGACTCCCAGTCAGGGCACATGCCCAGGTTGTGGGCCCGATCCCCCGTGGAGGGCATGCAGGAGGCGGCCAATCAATGTTCTCTCTCATTGATGTTTCTATCTCTCTCTCCCTCTCCCTTCCTCTCTGTCTCTGACATCAGTAAAGAAAAAGAAATAAGATAAAATTTTAAAAATCAATTCTGAAATATAAACATGATCCTAGCTATCAAAGGGTCTTTCCTTTTCCCCAAAATAAAAGTCCAAATTTCCACTCCTTTCAAGGATCATGCCAAAGGAATATTTTTGCAAAAATCATACCCTTGACAGACAGTGGAGGAAAGGTCAAAGCTGATGTGCTCAATTACATGCTCACACGAAGTGTCTACATTTAAACTTGGACTCGCCCTCCGCGCATGTCCCATGTGGACCTGGGCAGTTCCTTTCACAATCACCCAATGACTGTAAAGAACAGATACAGTACGATGGGGGATGCCCTGTACTGAGCTGCGGGGGCCAGGTCTCCAGGCCTCACAGAACCTACCGTAAGTGGGGGTTGGGAAGGAAAGCAAAACAAACACACACAAAATATAGTGCAATACAGAAAAAAATACCCACACCCCAAGCTCACAGCTTTAGAACAGCCTCAGGGATTACATTTCTCCTTCCCATAAAAATATAATCAAAAAGTCCAACTTTGGAATCATATCACAAAACTAGAAGCTGAGTTTAATAATCTATGTGAGACTCAAAATGATTTATACGGTCTTTCTTTTTATAAGAAGCTCTAAGTAATTAATTTGTATCTTTTTATTTATTGATTTGAGAGAGAAGAAAGGAGAGAGAGGCAGACAGACAGAGAAGAGAGACAGAGAAACCTCAGTTTGTTGTTCTGCTTATTAATGCATCTATTGGTGGATTCCTATATGTGACCTGACTAGGGATCGAACCCATAACCTTAGCAAGTCAGGATAATGCTCTAACCAGCAAAGCTACCCGGCCAGGGCTGAATTCATATTTTAAATTAAAAGAAAACGCACTCTGATACTAGATTTCTGAAAGGAGGTTGTGAGGATAGTGTGCCTACACCGCGTGCACCCTGCTCGCTCCAAGGCTGCGGCGATGCAGAGGTTGCGGGTCAATTAAACGGAGCCTACTTTCTTCTCAAATTTCTAAGTGACGTTAGTTCAGTGACAACCATTCACTCACCCTCCCAACAGTATTTACATTTTTAGTGTCCCAATAAATATAATAAACAGGTCTTAAAATTCCATACCCCATGTGCAGAACACACTTAAAATAACGGGAAAGAGGAGGTGTGGAGCAATTTCTAGGCCGGCCTTGCGAACTTGAGTTTCCTAAAGAAACCAGACATTGGAAAACCTACTTGGAAAAACAACAACATTGCCCGCACTGATCCTGATTTTTGAGAGTATTACAAAACATAAACAAATGATTGGGGATAGATAAACTTTCTTACGGTACTTAATAGGCAAGTAAAGAAGCTTGTTTCTCCGAGAATAAAACCAGCAACTCTATGAAAAAGACCTGAAGTTTGTCATCTACAACTTGTTCGGTAGAAAATTTCAACAGAAAAACGTTCGGTGGCAGCCCAATAGCTGAAAGAACGATTCCATGTGCAGGCAAAATACCTCGGAAACAGTTACTATAGTTCCTTCAACATCCCTACGCTCCAGAAAGGATGTGTACAGACTTTTAAAGAAGATGTCTTACACTTTACACTCATAGCTAGAAACTAGATCAACTGCAAGGCAAACAACATCAAAGCGATACATACAAGCATCTGTCCCTGCCTCCACCTGGATCGTACTCACGTCCCTCACCAAGATTCATTTCGCCAGCAAAGCCAAGCTCCTGCTCACCGTCCCCGTCGCATGCCACCCAGAGCCCACGGTGACGAATGTGGAATGCGGCTGGCTCCCACAGCACGCAGACAATGATTAAGAAACCACACAGTTATGGGAGACCCCGGCCTTTCAAGTTTCCAAAACAAATGGCTCTCCTTGTAGATAAACCGTAGTCCAAAGATGCAGCCAGGCTCAACTTCTAAGAGCTGCTAATACAAATAATTCTCTTATTTATCACCGTGCAGAAAACAGAAATGGACACAGCCCAGCACGAACTCAGCATTTCAGGAACACTGACAGAAGGCCCAGGAAACCAAATCTGTCCAGACACGTTCCCCTTGAACTTAAACTCCCAGATTTCCCCTCATCTCACTTTAAACTGCATCAGAAGGAACAGCTCCTGCCTTCTGCTCTTTCCATGGCCACGTGGTGGAGGCACCTGGTCAGAGTCAGGGACGGAGGAGGAAAACCTTTAAGTTCTCTCTCCTCGCTGGTTGGCCAGGCTCGGAGCTTCAGCCTATAAACGCAGCTCATTTCCCAAAGCCTGCAGGAAGGCGAGGACAACTGATATCGATTCAGTACTTAATACGACGTGTGCATTTATTTGTGTGCATGCACGGCCGTTCACAGGAAATAATTCCCTGCACAACCCTTCTCACTGAGGAAACTGAGAAAGAGAGATATGAAGGAATCCGCCCAGTTTACTCAGCTAACCAATGGCAGAGCTGGATTCAAATCTGTTTGGGTTTGGGTTGCCATGATGAAGTATCACAGGTTGGGTGGATTAGAAAACAGGAATTTTGTTCTCCCAGCTCTGGAGGCTGAAACTGGCAAAGGCTCTCTTCCTGGCCTGCAGAGAGCTCTGGTCTTTTTGCCTCTTGTTATAAGGATGCTAAGCCCATCATGGGTCCCCACCCTTATGACCTCATCCAACCTGATAATCTCCCAAAGGCCCCTGTCTCTCAGGATCATCACATTGGACTTCAGGACTTCAATATATGAATCTGGGAGGAGGACACACACATTTAGTGCATAAAAATCCAAGCAGCACAGCCCAGAACTCATGCTCTTTTTTCTTTATTGATGTTAGAGAAAGAGAAAGGAAGAAGGAGAGAGAGATAGAAACATCGATGAGAGAGAACATCAACTGGCCGCCTCCTGCATGCCCCCCACTGGGGTTCAGGCCCACAACCTGGGCATGTGCCCTGACCGGAAATCAAACTGGCGACCTCTTGGTGCATGGGTCGATGCTCAACCACTGAGCCACACTGGCCGGGCCAGAACTCATGCTCTTAATTAACATTGCTGGACCATACGTGAAAGTAGAGGGAAAACCCAGGGAAGCATAGATAATAGAGAAACACAGGGAAGGAAAAACTATGCTTCAAGTATGAGTACAGCCCGGCCGGTGTGGCTCAGTGGTTGAGTGGGGACCCACGCACCAAGAGGTCGCCGGTTCGATTCCTGGTCACAGCACATGACCAGGTTGTGGGCCAAATCCACAGTGCGGGGCATGCAGGAGGCGGTCAATCGATGTTCTCTCTCATCGATGTTTCTACCTCTCTTCCTTCCTCTTTCTCTAAAATCAATAAAGAAGGAAAAATTAAAAAGGAGAAAGAGTGAGTGCGAAATGGAAGCCAGCATCCCCAAGGACTGTAGGAGGGTGATGTTTGATGACCTAGATAAGAGACACACAATGTTCCGCGCATCACAGACTTTTCACCAGTAATCACATTCTGCTTCAGTACAGGCTTAGCCCAGACTGCTTTGTCTATGAAAAATTCGTGTGTGTTTGGTTCAATCAAGGAAGAGCAACTCCCTTAATTAAGAATTTAAAAGATATTCTTCCTCATTTAATCCACAGATTTGAAAACAAAATCCATTTCATTTCTCTACGGAGCAGAGTCAATAAGCAAACTGGGGGTTTGTAGTAAATGACACCTAAGGCAATATAGGTGAACTTTGGTCAGTTTCTATTTTATATTATATTCCAATGTTTTAATAACTCTAAAAAACAAACAAACAAACAAACAAAAAAAACACAAAACATGTGGCCAGCAGTATCATGCCCTTTGGCCAGTTGTTTTTGCATATTCTCATTTTACTGGGGACACGGGTCCTCATTCTGAAGAAGCTGACACTGCACAGAGCACTGGACCTGGCTCAAAGGCTCCGCACACACACCCTCTCCTGTTAAGGGGAAGCCCAGGCAGGCCTACTCTGTGAGCCTCAGTTTTCTCTACGGCGATGAAAATTAACCCCCTTCTTCGGGACCATTTTACACACTATTAATAATAATAATGGGGCAGGGGGGAACACGGGGGAGTCAAATTCAAGCCAATATGTAATTCAATTTCTTTAGATGCTAATAAAAAATTGTATTAGGAGAGATATCAAAATATGTATCCAGTTTGCCAAAAGCAATCCTCCAATTGTTAAGTACCCGCAACCTTCGGTAACTCCTCCTATGCAGCAGTCGGGATAAGGCTTCTCCACTCTGAGCCCCTTGCAGGGGGAACAGTGACAGAAGCGGGTTCCAATGAGGAGCGACAAATGGACAAACTCCCTGGACTTTCTGATTTGAATCCGAAAGCACGGTAGAGTCCTTGTAAGCTATCCATAGCCACGTTTTTTAAATAAAAAGTGATTAAAAACAATTACTAGGCTTAGAGATGAATAAAAGTAACCACAATTTTATTAACCATGCCAACCATATTTCTGATGGAATACTAGGGGCTTACATAAAAATTGTCACTTAATTTGCAGGCACATGACTTAAACAGCTAGAAATTTCAACAAGGACCTAATTTAGCATCCATTGCCCATGGGCCCATAATACCAGTTGGCGTTAGACAGAAAAATGGCAAAGAAACAGAGGAACAAGGCCATTAATACCCTGGGCCGGCCAATCCTGGAAGGATGGCGAACGTTATTTCCATGGGTGGGATCATTGAGCACACATTAGGTAACCCTTGTTACAATGTTTGTAATCTCTTTTAAAATATACATAGAGAGGGAATCTAACCATGTATATGAGCGGTTAAAGCTGTAATTCTAGTCGTAGTCAGTGGTCGTGATAACAAGGCTCCCCCCCGGGGAGGCGTGGCCAGGCTGGGTAGGAAGGGCCGCACCCCGGAGGCAGCCCCAGAAGCCCCTCAGCTATTCCCATCTAGATCAGTGACTAAGCTTTGCTAACTAGCATACAAAGTCTGAAATGGGCATCCATTGGTGAAATGAAGAGGATACAAGACATGTGGATTAGTTAAAATCTCTTAGAGATGTGCCACCCCACCCCCTCCCCCGGGTACGAGAGCATCTGGTGAGGACTCCGGCTGGGACATTTAGGAGGCTGCCTGAGGCCAGTCCCTAGCGGTCTGGGGTAAGCCACTGGCTGAGTTGCTGGTGTAGAATGTAAAGGAAACAGATTCAGACCTCTGGGATGTGTTTGCATCAGTCTGGAGCAAACCTTTCACATAAGATACCGTGAGAGTACCTGTACAGACAGAGCTAGGCGGCTTCGGGTGTACCAAGCATGCTTTTCAAACTGTTTCCACGCTGCTGCCAATAGACAGTTGTTACTAAGTAGCTGCATTGGCGGGAGAATTAGATCGGAGAGCGACTTCCGTTTGCTTTGGGAGTAGGTTACTCTTCTCCTGGGCACCTGTGGAATTTCGCTGTTGCACTGGTGGCCCAGGCAGTATTGCTGACAGCACCGCCTTCCACTGTGACCAGTGTCCCCATCAGGATGGCAAGTTACAGTCTACACCGCGGTGAGGTCGTGGGGATCAAAGCTGGGCCTTATGTGACTTGAAATTCTTTCGTCGCTGTTGTTATCTACCAAAATGGACCTGAGAGTTGTGACTACCGTACTGACTCCTGAAATATGGACAAAATGTTATGTAGCAATTTCAACCTATTTTCACGCAATTAAGCTACACAAGCTGTAGGATACTCTCGTAAGGCCGATTTCTAATAAGCTAGTTGATTTGAACCCATCTTCCCACTGAGGACAGTTTGAAATGTTGGATAAAAATATACTTGTAAAATGTCTCCAAGGCATCAAAGAGCTCAAAAGACGGGAATGACCATGTTAAACACGAGGGCAGAGAAAGCAGGAAAATGAGTAACTCAGAAACACCCCCAACAAATCCCAACTTTCTACTGGCAGCTTTATGAGAGGCCAAATACTACAGCTCAGGAACAACCAAAGTACAGACTCTAGACCCCCTGACAAGAAGCTGGGACTCGGGGACCCAGTTCATCAGTGGGTGAGCCGTGAGTGCCTGAAGGGACCACCTGAGCTTGATTAGGGAGATCCTAACCCACAGGGCCCCAAGCCCCAGCACAAACCAGGGCAAATCCTCTCGGAAAGGCACCTGCATCCCAGACTTGAAACGATTCCAAACCATCAGGGGGTTCAGAAGTGGCCCACCCCAGCTTCCCCCTTCCCACCGCACATCGTCATCCCTGCGTGCTGAGTCCCAAGGCACCAGGCATATTCACAACTGCATTCGGGCAGCTCAGGACTTCACTGTCATCTTTGAGTGCGTGTGCATGCATGTGCACACACTCAGAAACACACACACTCACACACACTCACACACTTATACACACACATACGCACACACTCGTGCACACACTTCGCACACTCATGCACACACACTCACACACACTCACACACTTATACACACACATACTCACACACTCGTGCACACACTCACACACTCATGCACACACTCACACACTCACACATTCAGACACACTCATGCACACACTCACACACACTCTCACACACTCACACAGAGTCAATTTTCCGGGCTGCCTCGCTTACATTTGCCGCAGTAATACACTTCGTCGGTAAACCCATCCTTTTGCTGTATGAGACACTGAGGACTCTCCATGTGCTGTTGTGGGAAATCATCTGTGTGCCCTCGAGTCTGAGTGTGACATGGTGCTCAGTGGATATGGTGGCAAGACCACAGTTAGACCATCGGCAACTACAACCCCAAACTTCCCACTGACAACTCTAACAGGGCACTTAAAATACAAACCTAAACTCAGACCAATGCTAAGCTTTTCTAGAGTTTTAAAGGGGAAAAAGAGAAAGAGAGAAACCGATTCCTGCCCTTTGTTGTCGTTGCTGTTTTAAACAATACTCCATAGCCCTTGTTTTAGAGGTACCAGCGCTGGTAGCAGGAACAGCACAACCGTGGAGGAGCTGAGCTGAACGCGAGCCGGACAGGTTAACGAAAGGACTGGGTACTGGTTCGGTCGTTCCATTCAAGAGCTGGGTGACCTTGGCAAAGAAAGCTGACCACTGGAAATGTGTTCTTCTGTGAGATGCAACCGGCGGTCTGGATACATTCTGAGGCTGCTTCTCCATCCGGAATCGGTGACATTTACGCGTCAGTGGGGTTCCCAGTATGGGCACACCCTGCTAGAAGTCGAGTTCCAGTCTAGAGGCCCAGGTGGTTCACACCCACGCAGATCTCGGCTCAGACAAGACGCTGAGGCAGAACAAGACTCTCCACTGAAAATCACCCTGCTTGCTCCTCCAGATTGTGAAGGCAACCACTTTTTTTTTAGAAAACCACACGCAGGATTTCAAACCGAAGCAATCACTTTATACCCTAATAGGATAAAGTTTATGCATAATTCAGTGTGACCCTTAAACTACTGACATCCATGCTATGTTGTTGCTAGCGTGGCATGTTAAGCTAGCAAATTTTTCAATGAACTCTCGCTGGCTTCGCCACAGACACAGATGTTAGGCGGACTCCTTTGTTCATAAGGTTCTCATTATTAACTCAGCCCGGGCTGAATACTTGACTGAAGGAAAGGACCATATCATTATTTTCAGATTTCATTCTATGACTTAACTGGGCTGCATCTGCCAGCTTTGGAAACGCCGAGTACTTCTTGGCGCCAGGCTTGGCGTCCTGTCCTATGACTACCACCCCCAGTGCGTCCACGGGAGGAAGTCTCCGCACCATCAAAACAGCTTCATAAAATTTAAATTGTGATTAAGAGTTACTCATCAATTGACAAGGCATACCAAGCTTGTGCTATTTATGAATTATTCCACACAATATTTTAAGCCTAACAAATAGAATCCACATTCATAACGGGGTAAGCTAGTTAAATGTTTTCATGATTTATAAGGTCTGTGTTATACTGGAAACCACATTTCTTTAATAGGTAAACTGGCATTCCATGGAATAATTCAATCTGCTTTAAATCTATCCGAAGGCTCTGGACAGCTGAAGGGACATTCTGAATATAAATCCAATTCCTCTGTTCACCTTGGGCAGTATCTCACAGGACAAATGTGATCAGAGGATAAGGCATAGAAATACTTGTCAATTGTAGGGTAGAATTCAATTATTATAATATTGACACTAAAGCCATTTAGAAAATGTTAAAAGTCACCCTGATTCCAAATGTAAATAATTCTGTATTAGCCTGGTTAAAGACATAAATTTAAACAACAACATAAAAGAAATCACAAACAGTCATGATATTACTGTTTCCATGTGTCTTGACCACGAACAATAATATAAGTAGGCAAGAATACTTTGAAACTGTCTTTGAAGGTTATTACAAAAAATAATTCAATCTGTCTACGTGTAGAAAAGTCCAGCAGTGTACACTATAAGTCATCCCAAATAATTGAAAGAAGAGAGACTGGTTCTCCACCCAAGAAAGGTTATACATGATAAGCTGCTTTAGTGATTCTTTACGCATATCACAGCATCTTGGAACAGGAAGACCAGGAGTGCACATCACTCATGCAATACTTTAAAGACATCGGAGACACATGAGCGTTCCGCCTCTTGAACAGTTTTGATTTCATCACTGAATATGGCAACCAGTCTTCTAATCGACATCTCTAATCATCAGCACATTCTTAAAACAACAACAACCAAACCAAGCTTCCTTGTAACTCTTACACTGGTTGAAGCTGATCTATCAGAAAATGTTAGATTTACTTCCTTGTCTTTATGTTCGCTTCTCCAACATATGTCAAGTTGCAACGTATGTTTCTCTCCTGTGGACCATCTTCCCCAGGTACTTTCAATGGCTGAGAAATACCCCAATGTCCCACCTCTCACTACTGCTCATCAGTCACTCTTTGACCATGGCATCTAGAAGTAAATACCTCAGATATAATCTACTTAAAGGGCACAGTGGGACGAGTACTTCTAATGAATTGAAATTTAAATATTTATTAATGCAGACTAAATATGTCACATGAAAATCAGGCTCTTAGCAAGACATAGAAATAACAGAAAAGTCACATTAATAGTAAATTCTCCAGTAGCAAGCATAGGAAACATATTAACCTCAATACACACAGAAACTCTAAGTTTGAAATAGTTTTACCACCAAGCATCATGCTTGTCAGCCCAAATGTTAATACTCAAAAGCTGAATTTGTATTTTTATACTTACCATGTTGTATGTCTTTCATATCTAAGTGAAGGCTAGACATTAATATTCCAACTGCTTGTGATCTTTTGTTGCTTAATAACTTGACAACCTGCTCAAGAAAGAAAAGGGGGAAGTGTTAATTTGAACTCCAATGATATGCTTAATAACATGTTCTTTTTAATCCTAAATGAAGTCATTATTTAAAGTATTCGAAACTGGTTTGGAAAGAGCTTTGCGGTTTTATATCATAAAACTTCAAAATCCATCATTTGCCCCCAGTATTCCCTTCACCCTCAATGGCATGCTCTTCACCAGTCTTTTAAGAGTCTGATCTGTCAACAAGTAAATTTTCTAATAGTTTCGGAGGTCAGCTGGGTCTGTCTGTAAAATAACAATTACACGTTTGGTCATTTGCAGCCTGAGATTTGAAGTATCCCTTTTTTAATGTGGAGCCTTGAAACTGGTCAACAAGGACACATGAAGTGCACACACAGAGAATCTGTTAGATCAGTTTGGCCACAAAATAGAAAATGTGCTTTTATTCAGGTCTTTTTAAAAAAAAAAATGTTTTTATTGATTTTAGAGAGAGAGAAAGAAAAATATTGATCAATTCCCAATTGGGACAGAACCCGCCACTTGGGTATGTCCCCAACGTTGGAATTAAACCAGAGACCTTTTGGTTCATGGGATGATGCTCAACTGACCGAGCCACACTGGCCAGGGCTTAGTCAGATCTTGTCGAAAGCTCACTATTTTACTGGCAGGCCCTCTCATTCTGTGTTTGGCCCACATTCTAACTAATGCAGGTATATGAGCATCAAATGCAAAGGGCTGTGTGGGCTCAGTCTCCAACCTGGCTGTCCGCCTGGCTGGAGAGTCGAGCGGCCCCACATGAGGTTCTAAAACACGGGTGGGCATGCTGTTATCAAACAGTCAGGTTTCAACTGCGTTTTCCAGAAACGGACACACTGCTGATGAACCCTGCTTATGAAACGATCATCCCACATCCCGGTCTTGTGAAGGGCAACTTTATTTACCCTCAGCATGCTGTTCTAAATCAGCTTAGAAAGACACTGGAGGAGAGGGAGAAAGGTTACGGTTAGCCTTTCCCTAACAGCTGTCACCTGTGTGACCTTGTCTTTCTTTTTGTTGGATCAATCAGGAAAGTAATAAAATAATTGTGCCCAGCTGCCACACAGATTCAGAGTAAAACAAGATTCCTAATAGCAATCACAGCATTCTTGGTTCCCTAGCAGGGGTGCGGGTGGACATAACACAAACCGCTTTCAGAAGGCCCAACCACCAAAACCTCCGGTCACTCCCGAAAGCCTCCTGCTGGGGGGACAGGTACAATACCCCCCAGGCCATGCTTCCGCACAAGAAAACAAGGAATACAAACTTTGATTCTCAATTAGCTCTTTAAACATTTGATTAAATTTTAGCTAGAAATGAATAGCTTAGAACTTGAATATGAATCAATTCATATGCCAATTATTTCTATCAGTAATGTTATCTTCTTCAGAAGTAACAAAAAAAAAAAATAGAAACTTAGTATCAGAAAAAAGGAGGGTGTACGTGGTAACCTAAAAACACTTTCTAACTTCAGATAAATGCAATCTGAGTCCCATCTGTGCTCCTGATGCTTTTCCTAAGGTTCTGTCACCTTCAGGTTCCCAGGCGCAACGGGCACGTTTAAACCCAGGTGTCCTTCGACCTTCCTGCAGGGCTGACATGTTGATCACAGCCAGGGTTCCTGCCAGTCCTTCTCAGGACTTTTTAGGGAATGACTCTGACCTTTTTTATTGGCATATTCCAGAGTTCTGTTCTCATCACTTTATGACCTATAATTCTATCAATTTTCCTCTATAGACAGACATGCCTGCACTTACAACTGTATTTGTTTTTTGGTTTTTGTTTTAATGTCACCCGAGGATATTTTTCCATTGATTTTTAGCTAGAACGGGAGGGGGGTAGTGGGTGTGAGAGAGAGAAAGAGAGACATCGATGTGAGAAAGACACATAGACTGGTTGCCTCTCAGACAGGGCCGGGGATCGAACCTGCAACTGAGGTACATGCCCTTGACCGGGAATCAAACCCACAACACTCTAAAAGCTGAGCCAAACCAGCCAGGGCACAACTGTCTTCTTCCTACCGCATCTTCAACTCCCTAGTGTACTACTTCCCTAAGATATTGCCACTTAAATTGCCCACTTAAATCTATCCAATTTCTGGTCTGTTATCAAGTCCTGCCCATTATAACGCCTCTGTATCTGTGGCATCCTCCCCTCCCCTCAACTCTACTACCAGCATTTGCTCCTATATAATATCTTACATAAATCAATGCAAACGGTTTCCAACTGGTCTCCGAAACCTAGTCCAGTGGTTTCCAAAGTATGGTCCCTGCATCAGCATCACCTGAGAACGTATTAAAAATGCAAAATCTTGAGCCCTAACACAGACCTCCTGCTCCGAACATCTGGATGTAGAAAGCATCAATCTGCATTTTTAAAAGTCTTCCGAGTGATTCTAGAATCACTGATAGGTCTCATCTTTAGCGGTCTGTTTTCCAAACGGATTTCCAAGTACTGTCTCCAAAGGGGCCCGTGTCTGCATTTCACTTCCTTGCTGTTTAAACACACATGGCTCCTGTGTGAGGGTCAGTCTGCTTTGTTTTGGTTTGGTTTTTTGGAAAACAATATACTTAGTATATTTCATTTAACAACACAGACTGCTTCACAGTTCATACCTGAAACTTGATTTATAATTCAAATTAACAAACTGATGACAAAGGGTATTTTACATTTAAATGCCTAGGGATATAGGAAGGGGCAGTAACTATACATTTCAGAGAGCAAATGTACAGGAGGGGACAGATGTCTAAAAGAATTGACTCCACCTTTCCCCAGAGTAACAGGAGGAACAACAGCCCTTATTTATCCTTAATACACACACACACACACACACACACACACACACACACACACACAGCATAACAAGAACATAAAGCTATCGAACTAGAACATTCCTAGAATCCAGTGACCACAGATGCAGTGGAGAGAAGGGTTGACTCTTACAAGATAATCTCAGAACCCTCAGCTGAGAAACAGAAAAGGCAGAATTAACAAATTTGAAATCTACAAAACTAGAACATATAACCAGGAAAGAAGTATTCTTTTAAATCTACATCAGATTCAGCTAATACTCTTAATAAATATTTATCGTAGAGTCCTCTGAGAGGCAGGACCACGGAGGGATTATGAACAAGAACTCCATAAAATAAAGCAGTATTTCTCAAACTCTAATATGTACTTGAGTCATCTGGGACCCTTTTTAAATGCAAATTCTGGTTCCCAGGCCTGGGGTGGAACAGCTACTCCGATATCCTAAAGCCTCAGTTTTCTCATCGAAAATAAATAACAGCATCAACTTCAGAGCCTGTAGTGGATATTCAGCATGTTAATGCACTTGACACTTAGGATAAACCTAGTGAACAGTGTATTTATGCAATAATAATAGCTATAAAAAGTTAAATACGTAGGAAAGTAGTTTATGTTTTTAATTTTTTTCTTACAAATTTTCTTCTTTTTCCCCCATTGACACCCTCCTCCAGTTCCCGCCTCCCTCCTGCCCCCACCCCCCGCACTGTTGTCTATGTCCATTGGTTATACCTATATGCATAAGTTCTTTGGTTTACCTCTTCCCTACCTCCACTCTCTCCTCTGAAGTTTGTCAGTCTGAACCCTACTTCTATGTCTCTGGGTCTATTCTGTTCATCACCTTATTTTGTTCATTATATTCCACAAATAAAAGAGATCATGTGATACTTGTCTTTCTCTGACTGGCTTATTTCACTTAGCACAATACTCTCCAGGTCCCTCCATGCCGTCTTGAAGGATAAGAGATCTTTCTTTTTAACAGCTGCATAGTATTCCGTTGTGTACATGTACCACAGCTTTGTCATCCAATCATCCATTGATGAACACTTGAGCTGTTCTTAGGAAAGCATTTTAAATGTTTTCTCAAAAATGAAATACCTGTCAACTTTTCGTTACTGAGTTTAATTCTATAAGATAATTATTTTTCCTTCCTCCCATGTAATTTCCTAAGAAATTCAGACCCTTATTATTTCAGAGTCCTTTTCCAGTGGTTGCAATTTTTCATTATCTTCCCTGGCATCCTACATGACCAATCAGACATCTGCTTTGGACAGATGAAATATTAGGCCATGGAAGAGAATAAAATCATACATATAACCCCAGTCAAAACTTTCAGGACCTTGATATAGTTAATATAATTATGCTGCATAAGTGGAAATATGTTTAAAATTAATATTAACTGATTTTTGTTCTGAAAGACTACTGCATCAAGGAGGTATTCTTGGTCTTTTCCCACTGTAGACATTTTTTTGTTTTGTCATTTAATTTATAAACTAAACCAGTACTGAGAGCTCACAGTAGAAAGGCTGATGATAGGAGCAGCCAGGATTTTGAGGACACATTCATATGCATTTTTGTATATCATTAACTTACTTTCCTATTTGCCTTGAACCCCCATACCTGACTGACTGCACATGGAAATTTCTGATAAAGGGACAGCACACATTAATTAAATTAGTGGAAACTCCAAAAGCTTAAGGTTGAGCACAACTTTCATTAGAAATAGTGAAAACTAGCGATATTCACCAGCTTGAATTTTGCATTCTTTCTCAACTTCAATTACCATTCTGTGAAAATACACAACAAAACGACCAAGAGACAAGTCTTCGTCTCCACTTTTCTTCCTCTTTCCTCTGCCCACTCCCGTATTTCTCTAGCAATGGTCGGCAGGGAGGGTACAGGCCACCTGGACAGGCCACACCCCAAGCAGTTCTCCCTACAGGGCGTTCTCCCCACGTGTCCGCGTGAAGACGGGAAGCCGCCAGTCCAGGGGAAGGGGCCCTCCCCTAATTCTAACAAAGACCCTTGTAGGTGAGACCCAGCACTGGCATATCCTTGGGAATCGTCCTTAATTGCTTTAACCCTGTGTCCTGATCTGTAAACCGGAGCACACACCTCATCGAGTGGTCGACATGAGACTTACTGCAGTGCCACCTGCTCACACTGCGCATCACGGGCTGATGCCAAGTCCTGCGCACTCAGTGATGAATGTGTACACAGTGTTAGAACTGGTACAGCCGGACGATGCGGAAATGCCTTACCTGCTGAGTCTAGATCGATGCGCCCTCCTTTGCGGTTTTCTATCTCCATGTTTCTAGGAGTTCGCATATATTTCTCAAAAGTATCAGAAAATAATGGACTGGGAGTTAAACACTGTCCTTCACTGGGACAGTTTGGGAGGAACCGGGCAAAGAACGTCTCCAGGCACGAAGGACAGTTTCGGGGGCTACAGACCGAGTCTGCGTCACCCAAAATGAGGGTGTTGAAACCTCATGCCCGTGCATTCGGAGGTGGAAACTTTGTTGGGGAACAGGTCATAAGGGTGGAACCCTCATGAATGGGATCAGCCCCAAAGAGACCCCTCACCCCTTCCAGACTACAAGAGAACCGAGCAAAAAGACTGCCTCCCCAGACGTATTTGCTGGCACCTTGACCTTGGCCTTCCGAGCCTCCACTCTGTGAGAAAGAACTCTCACTTCAACCCAGAACCTACTCAGAATCCCCCACGCCTGACCCTACAGCTTGAGGACCACAGACAGAAGCAGAGTTCAGGGTGAGGCAGGACCCCAGTGGCCCGGGTGGCAGGCCATTCTGCTCCGCTGCCCTGGCCCAGGGCTTCCTCGGCGGGGCCTCAGATTCCATATTAAAGCAATTTTCTTTTAATCTTTTTCCATTGATTATTTATTTATACAGAGTGGAAGGGAGGGAGGTAGAGAGAGAGAGAAGCATCGATACTGAGAGAGACACATCGATGGGCTGCCCCCTGCACAGCCCTGGTCGGGGCTGGGAAACCTGCGACCGAGGCACGTGCCCTTGACCGGAATCGAACCCGAGACCCTCGGTTTGAGGGCCGATGCTCTAAACACTGAGCCAAACTGGCCAGGGCTAAAGCCATCTTTTTAAAAGCTGTTTTCAGATTATCCCTCTAAAATACGTCAGAAAATAATAATTAATGTGAGAAAACTGAAGCAGGGGGATATGACCAGCACATTCAGAAAAAACTCAACAGCTTTTCCCTTAAAGAAAAACAAACTAAAAGCAGTGATTTGATGGTCTTCAGTAAACTACTCCTTCTAACCTCTGAATACATAATAGGGAAAAAAGAACCAAAGGGTAAAAAATAATGTAAAAGAAACACTCATTACTTACTGCTTCAGAAATGTATATTAATGCGTTTTAAAATATTCACTAATTCATGACAATGATGACAGCAAGGAACAACCCAAGCACTGCCATGAAATAAAATTAAAAATGTATTTTTTTTTTACAGAGGAGCATCTAGATCTAGTGGGACAGCATATTCCTCAGGTGACAGCCTCAAAGCCATCACAACAAGTGAATACAACAAGTGAACACCGAAACCCGCACCAACTCACTGAGGGGAAACTTGAAGCGTCAGA
Source organism: Molossus molossus (assembly GCF_014108415.1). Classification (NCBI taxonomy): domain Eukaryota; kingdom Metazoa; phylum Chordata; class Mammalia; order Chiroptera; family Molossidae; genus Molossus; species Molossus molossus. The sequence goes on along the minus strand of NW_023425359.1, from coordinate 8,790,725 downwards.
AAAGCTTTGATCGTCACACCTCTGCCCACCAGTGATTCTAAATATAATCAAGAAACCTCAGGTCAGTACTGAAACCCAAATACTTTGGAAGGAAGGAAAGACGATGAGATCCCATTCCAATCGTCACTGCCCGACAGTCAACAAGTGAAACAATGTAATGCTAATTCACACACACCCCAGTAGCATTAGTGCCCAATGTAACTCCCACAATTAAAATTAGGGAGACATCCTTAACGAACTCCCTAATATAGACCTGTAAGCAACAGACTAGTGTCAACATTAGAACAAGCAAAGAACAAAAGACAGTGCTAAAGAATTCTCAGAACCTGAGCTGTCCACACCCGGGCACCGGAAATACGCACAGAGCTAAAACGTGGGTTTTGTTATAGAACGCATGAAATAGCTCACTGATTTTTTCAATACTGATTATATGTTCCAATGTCAATGTGTTAAATATTTGTATTACATATAATATATTAACATTAATTTCGGCTGTTTCCTTATACATTTTACGTAGCTACTAAAATTTTAAAAAGTATCTCTATGACTTTCATTATATTTCTGTTGGGTATCACAAGAGCTAACAACTTCAAACAAATCACTAAACCCATTTAGCTTAGGATTCCTTTTGGTTTTTAAGTTCAAAAGTAAAGGAAGATAAAGATGGCATCTGGCCTGGCTGGTGTGGCTTGGTTGCTTGGGCACTGTCTCATGCACCAAAAGGTCGCCGGTTTGATTCTTGGTCAAGGCACATGCCTGTGTTTCGGGCTTGATCCCCAGTACAGGGACGTGCAGGAGGCAGCCAATGTCTCTCTTTCTCTCTCCTTCTCCCTCTAAAAAAAAGAAAAAAAAATCAAGAAAAGCACAAAAAAAGATAGCATCTGTGTCAAAGTTTCCTTGGTTGTTGAGCAGGTCTCACATCCAGGTCATTAAAATAAAAAATTACAGCCCAGCCGGTGTGGCTCAGTGGTTGAGCATCAACTCATGCACCAAGAGGTGGCCAGTTCGGTTCCCGGTCTGGGCACATGCCCAGGTTGTGGGCCTGATCCCCAGTGGGGGGCGTGCAGGAGGCAGCCAGTCAATGTTCTTGCTCATTGATGTTTCCATATCTTTCTCCCTCTCCATTCCTCTCTCTCTAAAAACCAATAAAAAGAAAAAAAGCTTTTTAAATTACATGTCAAATTTATCCCTTATTACCATAAGCAAAACACGTCAGAAGTGTGCTTGGGGGATGACATAACATGGATGCCGGAAACAGAGGTGGGTCTCTGAGGGAGTTTAGAAAGGTTCTTCCTTCCCCCATATGGCAGTCTGCCAGACAAGTAAAACACTGCATGTTCAAGATCCTTCCCTTTTAGACTGGACTTGAATTTTCTTCTTAATTCAATGTGGTTCACACTACTTGCTGATTATGAAAATGAACCTAAAGAAAGCTATTAAGAAATTAAAATAACATATTTTGCTTTACTATTTAAGGAAATCACTCCTGATCTTTTCATAATAGTCCATTTTAGCACCAAAATAGTAGAAAGTGCCTAGCCAGTGTGGCTCAGTGGTTGAGCATGGACCCAAGAGGTCACCGGTTTGATTCCTGGTCAGGGCACATGCCCAGGTTGTGGGGGAGCATGCGGGAGGCGGCCAATCGATGTTCTCTCTCATCAGTGTCTCTATCTCTATCTCCCTTTCCCTTCCTCTCTCTCCAAAGTAAAAAACAAACAAAAAAAAATAGTAGAAAGTAAATAATCCATCATAATATGGTCCCTCAGACACAGCACCAACAAAGTTTGTGGACATACTGTCACACCTTTAAAAGAACCCTTCCTCTATTAAATTGTCTTCTAAACAATTTCCTGCTGAACAGACCAGATTCCTTCTGTAAACTGTCCCATTTGATCTGATGCTCTGAATGGGGCCTAATGCTGGCAAGCGATAAATCTTAGCTAAATGCTTTTACTGTTTAACAGTCCGTTTTGTCTCCTCATACATATTCCTTAGCCTTTACTTTCTTCTTTTTATTTTTAGTGTTGACACTATTACAAATGTCCCCAGTACCACCCCGCCCCTTTGCCTGTCTCCACACAGCCCCACCCCCTTCCCTCTGGCCATCACCACACTGTTGTCTGTGTCCATGGGTTATGCACATATGTTCTTTGTCTAATCCCTTCTTTCATCCAGTCCCCTCCCCTCTCCCCTCTGACAGCTGTCAGTCTGTCCCATGTATCCATGCCTCCATTTCTATTTTGTTCGTCACTTTATTCTGTTCATTAGATTCCACATATAAGTGAAATCATATGGTATTTGTCTTTTTCTGACTGACTTATTTCACTTAGCATAATGATCTCCAGTTCAACCGTGCTGTTGCAAAAGACAATGTTTCCTTCCTTTTTATGGCCATGTAGTATTCCATTGTGTGAATAGATGAGTTTTTTTTTTTTTAATCCTCACCCAGGGATATGTTTCTTATTGATTTTAGAGAGAGAAAGGGAGAAAAAGAGAGAAACATTGATGGATTGCCTCCTATATGTGCCCCAAGCCGGGATCAAACCTGCACCCTAGGTATGCACCCTGACCAGGAATCAAACCTGCAACCTTTGGGTGTATAGAACGACACTCTGAACACCCGGGCCCCTGGCCAGGGCCACAGCTGTTTGGTTCACTCATCTCCCGATGGGCATCTGAGCTGGTCCCAGAACTGGTCTACTGTAAACAATGCTGCTGTAAACACAGGGGTGAATATACTTTTTCGAATTGGTGTTTTGGGATTCTTAGGATATAGTCCCAGAAGTGGAATTGCTGGGTCAAAAGGCAGTTCCATTTTTTATTTTTTAGGAAACTCCATACTGTTTTTCACAATGGCTGCACCAGCCTGCATTCCCACCAGCAGTGCATGAAGGTTCCCCTTTCTCTACATCGTTGACAACACTTGTTTGTTTGTTGATTTATTGATGGCAGCCATTCTGCAGGTGTGAGGAAAAGGGAACCCACCATATGGGAGAATACCTTCGCCATTAATACATCTGATAAGGGGTTAATTTCCAAAAAATACAACAATCTTACACAACTCAACACCAGGAAGACTAACAGTCCAATTAAAAAACGGGCAACTGAATGGAATACACACTTTTCCAAAGGGGACATGCAGATGGCCAATTCACATGAAAAAATGCTCAACTTCACAAATCATCAGAGATGCAAATTAAAACCGTAATGAGATATCACCCAGCCCCTATAGCCCCTTTTTTTGCCCTCTTTAACTTTTCATTCTTTCTACAATACCATTGCATCCATTTCTCTTCCTGCCTCAGCAAACAACATTTTCAGTGTCTTTAGATGTTTAGATGGTTGCTTTTCCAAGTGTTTCCTTGGATTCTTTCTCCTCCACCTCCTGCCACCTAACCGATCGGTGCTATCTCCTTTTTTTATTGTATGTATTTTCTCTATAATCTAACAAGTAGATCCAGAGCCTTCGGAAGGGCTTCACATAACTATGAACAGCTCACAGTTTTGAGCCACTATTCTGAGTCTTTAATTGCCTCGTGGGCACTTTTATTTGAAGGTTTTTCCTCCGCTTTCAACTCAACATGACTAAATTCTAAGCCCAAAACTAAGGAACTCTGCAGCAGGCCCTGTGTTTAAGATCTTATGCCATAGCCCGGCCAGTGTGGCTCAGTGGTTGAGCGTTGACCCATGCACCAAGGGGTCACCGGTTCGATTCCTGGTCAGGGCACATGCCCAGATTGTAGGCCTGACCCCCGGTGGGTCATGCAGGAGGTGGCCAATAGATGTTCTCTGCCATTGATATTTTGGTCTCTCTCTCTCCCTCTCCCTTCCTCTCTCTCTCTGTTAAAAAAAAAAAAAGAAAAAAATCAATAAAGATAAAAAATAAAAAATCTTATGCCACAAAGTCCTGTTCACCTCTTTATCAAGAGAACTGAGTTTTAGCTGGGTATGCGGTTGGCCAACTAAAATAACACTTTCCACTGGACTTTTTACCCAGGTGTAGCCATGTGAGCAAGTTGCAGACCGTGGAATGCAGGCCGCCGGAAAGCATGGCACTCAGAAGGCGCGCCCCACCCCGTCCCGTGGAGACACACCTGTCCAGACATTTCCATGAAAAAGGACATTAACTTTCCATCTTTCCTGAGTCACAGCAGAGGCAGCCAGACCAATATTTTAACTAACACATCCATTGAGCACAGGCATTCTGTTGGGCACGCACACCAAAGATGAAAACGCCATCATCCTCTGTGCAATCAGCTCTAGTCACAACTCCTGTCCCTCACCCGGGATACACCACCCCCGCCATCCGCATGCAAACCTTCGGCTCGTCCCTCCTCGTCACTTCCCAGATCTGGTCACACATCAAGTTCCACGCGTGTCTCCTTATCTTCCCTTCTCCTCTTTCATGGCCTCCACACTGGAGCAAGTTCTTATCCCCTCCTGCAGCGTGGGAGCCTTCTGGCTCTAGTACCCCAGGCCTGTCCTGGAACCCATGTCCTGGAAATGCTGCCTTCATCCTCTGACAAACATTTAATGGCCCCTTGTGTTTTGTTCAATTTTCCCGTGTCAAAAGGATAAAACTCTGACTCCTCCCTGGACAAGAACATTCAAGTGTCGTTCCTCTGGGATGCTGCTCCTGGACATGCCGCCCGCCTCCCACACAGTCCGATCAGGGCTGACTTAGGACCGTCTTCTGAAGACTCTACATTGGCCAGCTGTAATATGCACACTATGAACTAGTCGTGGGGTAATTCTCACTGAAGCTCAGCACCTCTAGACAGAGACCCTTGCGTGGTGCACTGGAACCCCTAGCGCAATGACGGACACTCTGCAGGCATCAATAAATGTCTGCAGAATAAGCAGCCTTGTCTAAGTCACTTTGCTCACCTGAGAAGCTCCCCTCCCTGGATAACCCTCAAAAATCGATTCCCACCTTTGGTTAAACATCAGAAGCACCTTCTTAAATAAAGGTTCCTACTCTCCACTCTGAAACCCAATTTTTCCCTGGGGTGGAGTCCTGGAATATGCATTTTAAAAGACAACAGTTCCACAGCTAACGATGATGTTGACTTGGAAATCACTGAGAAGTATTCAAATAATGGTTGAGCTGTGGTTCTTACCACTAAACTAGGGTCAAGAACAGAAAGTTGGGATTTAGATAACTAGTTTGAGTCATGTCAAGACAGTAGAAAGCTGGTGTGAACTATATATATTATGTAAGTAACCAAAGCCACATTTAAATAATTAATGAGCCCTAGCCAGATAGCTCTGTTGGTTAGAGCATCGTCCCAATACATCAAGGTTGCGGGTTGGATTCCCGCTGAGGGCACATACAAGAAACAACCAATGAATGCATAAATAAGTGGAACAACAAATTGATGTTTCTCTCTCTCTCTCTCTCTCTCTCTCTCTCTCTCTCAAATCAACCAATAAAAAATGTTTTAAATTAGTCAGCGAAGGATTCCCGGGATGCTAGAATACATAGGCCTACAGTCCATACGTGCAGTAATTTTAACTTCAATTGTAATACAGGGGTGTATAACTGACTCAGACAACTGAACGCGTGTTGTATGACTTTCACTGTCTCGATCAGCTTTCTAATGAACATACATGAAAAAACTGTGATAGAGTGAAGCCGTAAAAGCCGAAGCACGAAGTGGCAGGGACGACTGTACAGAGAAAGTAACAGGAGAATATGCGCAAATATGAAAGAATGAGCCCACACTAAACAAGAGGCGTAAGAACGGAACGGGATACAGACAGGGTGGAATGCCCAGCCTTGGAAGTTCCAAAGACTGGACCTGTGTGGAGGTACGAGATCTGTATTTCATCCCATCTTTGCCTAAATGAGCAGCTATGTAACTTTAGACGTTCTTTAACCGATGGATTCCAATTCCCCTGTGGTACAATATAGTTAAGAATCCATATGCAATACCCCCATGACTTAAGACAATCGAATACGTAATGTGAAATATTTTTAAAGTATAAAACATCTTGCGAATGCAAGGTGTTGGTGTTAATTTAGTAATCCAATAACTAGCAGTTATATTTTATAACGCTGTAAAAGCACCTGAGCTTATTCCAACAAGAAGAAGACAAGCAACAATAGAAAGTGATTCAGAATAAACCAATAAAGCTTGGTGAACTCTACAATGAAGTGAGAACAGCCCACACGATGACTAATCACTGCGTAGCCAGTCCGCTGAGGTCTCTTTAGACATGCGTACTGTTGGTCATCCCACAACTTTGATTTGGGTTCCAATATGCTTCCTTTGGGAAGATATGGTCATCCTCTAGATTTTTGATCCAATGAGGGTCAGGAACCAAGAGCCTTCTTGGTACTGCCTGATACTGTTTCGTGAACACAGCGAACACTTAAATCTTAACTCGTCTACACTGAGAAGTGAAGAATGCACGCATGGGATCTTGCAGAGCAAGAGGTTGTCAGGTTTTTGGTGTGTTTTTTTAGTTTATCCACACATAAAAGGAGCACTGCAGTCTTACTTACACTACACCTTCTCCTCTCCAGTTACTGTCAGGCCTCAGGGCAGGTGGCCGGCCTCTCGGGCATCCAGCACATGCCAAGGCTCTGCAGACCAGGGAAGGTGCACACTGACCTTCCCCGGGAGTGACCTCTCCAGACTATCTGGTTGGCACCAGACAATCCTGTCTACTTGGGCAGCCGCAGCACAGTCTGGGAAACAAAACAGGTAGTTTGCTCACAGGTGAGATATTTGACACCTCTCACTGATTAGAAAGCTGGAAGTCAACCTTGGAAATAAAACAGCATCTACTCTGACGAGGTGTGCCTGTTTCTTAACTTGGCCCCCAAAGACCCACTTGGCATAGGTGGGTGCCACCCGCTCTGCCAGACCTGCCTTGGAGTCTGAGTCGGCTTCGGAAGGAGCCCGCCAGGTGTGGAATTCTGTAAGGTCACCCGCAAGAGCCCACATGGTGTTCTCTCCCCTGCTTGGTTGGTTTACTACACATTTCAGACGTCAGTTTAAAAAGCGGTCTCTCTTGGTTCTAATATGATCTGAGTGCTGTTTCGCGACTGTAGGGGTTACTGTCTCACCTCTTCTGGCCTCAACCTCTTCTTCTTCTATTTTTTTTTTTTATCGTCACCTGAGGACATTTTTGCATTTATCTTCAGATAGAGGGGGAGGGAGAGAGGAAGGAAGAGAGAGAGAGAAATATCGATGTGAGAGAGATACATCAACTGGTCGCCACTCACATGACCCCAACCGGGGCCGTGGACAAGCCACAACCAAGGTGCGCGCCCTTAGCAGGAACCAAACCTGGGCCCTTCTGGTCCGCAGGCTGACGCTCTAACCACTGAGCCAAAATGGCCAGGGCTCAACCTCTTCTTGGTTCCTGCTTTTATTCTCATTTAGTCCAAGATCCTCACACTGGTTTCCTGGTTCCACAGCCCAGCTGTTCCAGCTAATTAGAAGCCTGAACTTCAAGTGAGTGCAAGTAAGTCTGTGGGACATTTTCTTACCAAATAAAAATGACCCATCAGCTCTCCACTGTATCTTGATAACACCTCCCTGTACCATCTTTTGCCATCCAATATACCATGATATGTCATTATCGCATCGGAAATCAAGTCAGACATAAAACATGTCAAACATGTATATTACATAAAATGACTGTATGAACTAAAAAATACGTGCCGTCCGTATTTTGAGAAAGGTGTTCTCAAACAGAGTGGCCGCTACCTGGCCTACAGGTCGGTCACGTTTACCCAATAGTGGTTTGGTTCTCTCTGTACCTTAGTCAGACGCGAGCTATTAAAAAAGATGAGCAAAGCCACAGGCTTGTTCTAAATAAATTCAAGTTGAATAAAGTAATTAAATAGCCTATTAGCTTGGTGCATATAATGGACTCAAAACACATCTGCCAAAATAATAACTATTAAGTATTAATTTGCAGAAGAAGCAAGGCTAAGAATGGAAAATTGCCGAGAGACATGACAACATGGGGTAGGCTGGAATTTCCACTCATCTCTGCCTGACTCCAAAGCACATTTGTTTCCCCTGCTCTAGGCCCTGTTAGCAACACACACACACACACACACACACGCACACACACACACACGCACACACACGCACACATGCACGCACACACGCACACACACACACACACACATACACTACAGTATCCTTGACATAACAGAGCACCAAATGTACCAAAAGAACCCCCTAACAAGAAAACAAGAAAAAAGATTGGGCTTTTGATATTATAATTTAAAGGGTACGTGTAAAAGTATTAGAAATTCAGGTCCTTGCTTATCATATCAACTTCTCCTGCCTTAGATCACACGGCAGCTCTTAGGATGATCCTGGCTTTCAGAACAAAACAAAACCAGGAAAAATATGAAGTGATCACAAATAAACTGATGAAGAAAATTGACATTAGGTTACATGTTAATAAAATTTTTATTCTAATAGGTTGCACTTCCAAATTTCACATTTCAGTTTTTTAAATGTTACAGTAACATGGAATACAATGTTGAAAATAAATACCCCGAAGTTCTTAAAATAAAATGTTTTTCTAATAAAACTATCATAAATACCCATCTCTTTCCACTTCGTAAGCACAGAGAAAACACAGAGAGATGTTTAAACTCCTTAAATTTAAAGCAACACACAATCTTCTCTTCCATATATTTGGGCATAGCATGTTGCCACTGTGTCATGTAGAATACATACATGCAGGATATAATTTGGCCCCTCACCATTTCAAATATCTTGGTAATCAAAAACAATGTTTCACCCTGGCCGGTTTGGCTCAGGTTACAGCGTTGGCCCACAGACCAAAGAGTCTTAGGTTCGATTCTTGTCAAGGGCACATACCTTGGCTGTAGTTCGATCCCCAGCCCTGGTTGGGGTCATGTGGGAGGCACGGTTTGTCTCTCTCATCAATGTTTCTCCCTCTCTCCCTCCCTCCCTCCCTCCCTCCCTCCCTCCCTCCCTCCCTCCCTCCCTCCCTCCCTCCCTCTCTATCCATCCCTTCCTCCCACTCTATCTTAAAATCAATGGAAAAGTGTCCTCTGGTGAGGATTAAAAAACAAAACAAAAAAGCAATGTTTCATCTGTCCAATAGCATGCACATTTGCTGAGCTGTATGTTTCTCTTCAGAATTCCTTCTACAAATCTATTTTCAGATTTCTGTCCTATTTACAACTTTTAACATTATGTTTTGGCATTTAAAATCCACTGGAAACTCTTATAGGCTAAGATTAGATGTAAAGTTTTTGGAAGTCATTAAGCTGCGAGTACAACATCTATGTCTCATGATATTGCTAAAATTATTTAGATATCAAACACATCTATAGAATATGAACTCAACATATTTTGATGAGTGATGTCAATTATCACAAATAAAAGACAGTACAGATAAAATAATAAGGTTACTGACAACCCCAAATAAATAAGACTCTTACTGAGGCCATTTTTACATTTATCCTTTTTCTTGAAAGTTTTACAGATGCCCTTCTACCCCCCCCCCATTGACCCCCTCCACCCCTCTCCTGCCCCACCGTGCCTTCACCACATTGTTGTCTGTGTCCATTGGTTATGTATTTATGCATATAAAGTCTTCGGTTAATCTCTTCCCCCCTCTGCCTTCTTCCCTCTGAGATTTACCAATCTGTGTCTTGCTTCCATGCCTCTGGACCTATTTTATTCATCAGTTTATTTTGTCCATTAGATTCCACATTTAAGTAAGATCATGTGATATTTGTCTTTCTCTGAGTGGCTTATTTTGCTTAGCATAATACTCTGCAGATACCTCCATGCTGTCTCAAAGGTTAAGAGAGCCTTCTTTTTTATAGCTGCATAGTATTCCATTGTGTAAATGTACCACAGCTTTTTATCCACTCATCTACTGACGGATACTTGGGCTACTTCCAGATCTTAGCTGTTGTACACAGTGCTGCTATGAACATAGGGGTACATATATTCTTTCTGATTGGTGTTTCAGGCTTCTTAGAATATATTTCTAGGTCAAATGGCAGTTCCAGTTTTAATTTTTTGAGGAAACCCCAGTGGCTGTACCAGTCTGCATTCCCACCACCAGTGTACTAAGGTTCCCTTTTCTCCACACCCTCGCCAGCACTTCTTGTTGATTTGTTGATGGCAGCCATTCTAGCAGGTGTGAAGTGATACCTCATTGCATTTCTCTGATGATTAGTGATGCTGAGCATTTTTTCATATGTCTCTTGGCCATTTGTATGTCCCGTTGGAGAAGTGTTTCTTCAGGTCCTCTGCCCATTTTCTTAAAATTAACATTTTTTTTGTTACAGATGTTTCTTTTTTCCTCCCCTAGACACCTTCCTCCTGACCCCACCCCACCCCCTTACACGATTGCTGTCTGTGTCCATTGGTTATGCATATGTGCATACAAGTTCTTTGGTTTATCTTTTCCCTACCCACCGCCCCCTCCTCTAAAGTTTGTCAGTCTGAACCCTACTTCTATGTCTCTGGGTCTATTTTGTTCATTAGCTTATTTTGTTCATTATATTCCACAAATAAGTGAGACCATGTGATACCTGTCTTTCTCTGACTGGCTTATTTCACTTAGCATAATACTGTTCAGGTTCCTCCATGTCATCTCAAAGGGTAAGAGAGCTTTCTTTCTTCGGCCCATTTTTTAACTAGGTTCTTTGTCCTCCTTTTGTTGAGTTGTATGAATACTCTATATATTTTTGGAGATTACCCCTTATCAGATTCATCATTGGCAAATATGCTCTCCCATCCAGTGGGTTCCCTTTTCATTTTGATGCTGGTTTCTTTGGCTGTGCAGAAGCTTTTGAGTTTGATGTAGCTAGTGTTTCTCTCCAGGGTGTATAAATCTTAATGCCTTTTACATTTATTCCTATTATTTGATGACAACTATGTTTTGCGAGAAGATCACTTGGCACATAATAATAAAGGACTTTATGTTATGGATTCTTGTAATTATTACCAAAAAACCCAACGCGGTAATGACTATGACTGTGCACATTTTACAGCTAAAGTAACTTGTTCACAGTCGCACTCATTGAGTTCACACTCTGAGCCACTGCCCTGCACGACCTCTTCCCTTCCGCTTCTGCCAAGGAATTTCACACTCTGCCACATTTGCCCCACTGGTCCTCAATGTTCTGTTCATCATACACAATTCAAGACAGATCAGACATAAAGAGAATACACTTATTTTTCAAATTGTTAGCTAAAAAGCAAACCGCAGACTGAAATCCCTGTCTGAATATTCTGCCCTATGTATTATGCAATTTCAGAAAAAATATAAAAAATAAACAAACCAAAATAGTTCCCTTCTTTTGTAGTTATAATACAACAAAATACCGATGATCAATTTAGATTTTTTAAAAAAAACCCAGTGTTATAAGGAAGAAGTTAAATATTCCGGAAATGAATGACCACTCGGCATACGCTTATGGAACAGAAACTGCTAACAAACTTTTAATTATTCAGTGATCGGTTGTTCAGTGTGTGGCCTGCTCAGGCATTCGGGTTTCTCCTGCCCTTCAGCCGTTAGCGTGATGTTACTTTTTGGCCCTGCTGGAGACACAAGCTTGATTTCTGGCTCTATCCACTGAATATCATGGTGCTTTTAGCACTGTGAAGAGATACAAGGGTGAAAATTGCATTTGATCCTACCCCTTGGAGGAACACAATTCCAGCTTTCATGCAAGTCTCCGATCTATTTCTGGAAATGACATACTGACTAAGCAACTGGTGCATTTTCCAAAGACCTCCTAGAGTTTGGAAGTAAAAGAGAAACAAACATTGACTTGTCAGTGATCTAATTTATGATGCTCATTTTTAGAGAATAAAAGTTTCAATATGTGACTTTAAGTCTTTAAAGACAAATAGTCTTCTTTGTGATGGCACCATTTTCAGGGATAGTATGCTGAGCATTTCCTTTCTTCAACAATTCCATTTAAAGAAATTTACACTGTACCAAATAATTCTGTCTCATTTTCATCCAACAACAGTCAAATCATTCATTATTCATAGGCCTGAAGATATCTTCTACTCTTTGTCCCAAAATATCAAGTTAGTACTTTGCTTTTCAATAAATAGTGTTTCTAAAGTGGTTACTGTTTAAAACAATTTTCAGTACCAACTATAGTAAAGTGAAGAAAACTCGAGTAAATAGTTTAGTTAATTTCTGCATATGTATATACTCTTGTAATCATCACTCAGATCCTTATACAAGACATTTTTAGCATCCCTGAAGGCTCCATTCATACCTCTTTCCTATCAATACTTCCCCCCAAAATCCCATTCTGACTTCCATTGCCACAGATTACTGTTGCCTGGTCTTGAACATCATATAAATGAACATAAACTGTTTATATTGGCCTTTGTCTATGAAAACCACCAATATTGCTGAGTAAAATGGTAGGTTCTTATTTTTCATTGCTGTATACTATTCCACTGTGTAGGTATAACATAATTTATTCTTCCATTTTAATCATGATGAATATTTGGAATGTTTTTAGTTTATCATTATTACAACTAGTGCTACTATAAGCATTCTCGCACAGGTATTTTCATGGACATATGAACTCATTTTCTTGGATATGCACATTTGAAAGAAAAACTATTGGAGCTTTAAAATTGTGATAGCAACTAATGAAATAAAGAAATAAAACTTCATAATTTTCTTAGAGATTTGCAAACATAGTTGTGATAAGATTACTAAATATCTTAGAACCAAATCACAAGATTAAATAAGTCACTCAGGAGCCTATAAACTAGTTAAGTGTTTTAGAAAGGGTTACATAGGTAAATGGTGTCCAGCACCTCTACAGAAACACACTTCGAAGATGAAATATACTAACAAAGTCAGATACTCACCAAATGAGTTTTAATCCCTTTATCCATGACCACTGGCTGAGAATTTAGAAGCAGTGAGCGTAGGAACACACCGTGTTAGACATATCAAGTGTCCACACATTAACTACTGAATAAATTTCTGACAGCTAGATCATGTCAATACTATAGTCAGTTGCATGAAGATGTTTGATTAAAAGCAATTTTGAATGAACTATAAGTATACACACATCCTGGAAAGGATTACTGGCAAATGTGTATTTCTGGATTGGATTTCCAACCCTTCATACTGTGTCACTCCTAGAATCTGTGGGTAATATGTTCATAGAAGACAAACTCAGTCAGATCAAAATAATAATGAAGCAACTCATCTTTTTCCATTCAGAAGTCAAATAAAAGCCATTTCGAAATCAGATGCTATTGGAATGATGAAAGTTGTTTCTCCCAGCTCAGCACTACTCCCTTCGGTTTCGGCAGAAGAAAGCAGACACTCAAGTATCCCCTAGAATTCTCCTCGGATAACTCACTCTGACCTCTCCTCCAAGCCCAGATTATTCTGCAGCCTCCCTAGCCCACCCCGTAAGCTCGAGGACCACGTTCGGGGCTTCACACAGAGTTAGTACTCAACCAACGGGCACGGAGTAAATGAAAGCCACATGGGGGCTCTGGTTATCTTCCTGCTCCTATGAAACTCCCTTCTGCCACTACACAATGACTCACAATGAGGGGAAGCCATGTGTCCCAGTCTGTAAGTGATTCCCTCCCAAGATAAAAGGCCAGCTGGAGCAGGGAATTAGTCTATTTCTAAAAATCCAAAAAGAGAACGATACCAAAAATGCAGAACAATAAACAAAATGCATAGAAACAATTCCCCAGGGCAGGAAACTGCTCACCAGCAAGACCAGATACATGACATCACATGGCCTGTAACAGGGTGATGTGCGGGCTCCAGCAGCTGACGTGCGCAGCTGAGCCAAGGCCGACCTGCGTGACAGTGAAGGGCTCTTGTAAAAATCTCTGAACGCTTCCGAAGTTGGTGGCAAATCATCTGACTATACCTGTTAATTATCTGCCCAAGAGTTATCCATCAACAGAAACCATCGGTAGTAAAACAAATGGATTAACTCTTACAAAAGACCCAGTCTTCAAATCAGTTTTGGTTTTATTTCATGAGATAAGAGGTAGAACTATCACCTTGAGGACCTAAGATCCAAATCCTACCCTTTCTCTGGCTGATCCATTTGTCTAAAAGATCACGTCCCTCCTACCCTCAGACTCTGAGTGGAAGCGACACTGAATTTGCTGACGACCTGGAAAGAAAGAGGCACTTTGAACTTTCTAAACGTACTTCCATGAAGAGCTAAGCCCAGAGTAAAGTGGGAAATGGGAGCCCTGGGGGAAAATAACCCTAGGACAGTCTAATTTATATATGGCCTTTTCAAAAGATCTAACGGTTAGGAAACATGATCTTTAATGCTGCTAATGAGCCCATACCACAGATGTCTTACTATGTGTTAGGGGCTTGGAGCATGCGCTTTAAGGCCGGCTGGACTCTCTGAAGCTAAAACCTTCCATTCTAAAGAGCATGACGGTGCCAGTAAGGGGAGAGAGAAATCCATTTCCAGAGAGTCACCTGGGATGAAATCCTCTTCCGTCAGTGGAACTAAGTGAATGCAAAGAACTGAAACCACGCAAAAAGTCTAACTCTCAAGAGAATCTCATGACTCCCAGCGACAGCCATGGACAAAATTTGCTTGAGCATCATCACGAAGCCGCTTTCTTCATGGTCACCCCACAGTGGGCACAAGCCAAGTCGATACCGAAAACAGTCTCCTAGACAGGAAGGAGAGGGGCCTCACACATAATATAATAGACATAAATAGCCTGAAGCATTAAAGACAGAGACAGAATATATGAATAATCAGAGTGACTAATGAATAAGCTACCAGACTCTCAGAGTGGAATTCTTTTTGCCACCCAGCTTTGATGTCGGGAAAAGGGATGAGTACAGAGGGACCCTTATGAACTTCCATGAACTTCGACCATCTGAGAAGAGGATAGTCTTGAGGTTCGCCGATGCAAGATTTAACAAATCAATAACTGATCAAAATGAAAAGGTTCTTTCAAAAGGAAAGCTAATGAGTATCACAGCAATTTTAAAAATCCTCTGTAACTTCATCTCAGACAGAGACGGCCAGAAGTCTGTCTATTTAGTCGTGTAAGAGTGGCGCCCAGACTTGTTTATGGGGGTACCCTGGGACAGTAGGAGTCGTTCTTGATTTACTGCAACATCTCAGGCTTCCTCTTTTTCTCCCTTTCCAGTCTTTGAACTGGAAGCCAGAAAACCAGAAACTCGCGTAGAGGCAGGAGAGGGAACGACTCAAGTTTGTAAAACCGGTTTGCTAAAGCGTGACTGGGAAGGGCGGGAAGCTAGAGAATAAAGAATAGAACAGCCCTGGCCGGTTTGGCTCAGCGGTTAGAGCGTCGGCCTGTGGCCCGGAGAGACCCGGGTTCGGTTCCCGCTAAGGGCACGTACCTCGGTTGCAGTTTGTCCCCGGCCCTGGTTGGTCGTGCGGGTGGCAGCCACTCGATGCGTCCCTTTCACGTCGATGTTTCTCTCTCTCTCCTTCCCACTCTATCTGAACAAAAAAATGGGAAAACGTTCTCAAGTGAGGATAAAAAAAAAATAGAATAACCCTGTTTCCTCAGAAGAACCACAGGGAATACAGGAATTATACTCATCTGATTCAACACCACTTCTCTTTTTAACTAATCTTCGGAGAGATCGATACTCGCCTATCCTTTGGTGGCGGCAGCAGGTGTTTATACACTCAAACAGAAGTGTGATTGCTCTCCAGCAGCACAATGCGACGAGCAGATTGTCTCTCTGCGGCGGGAGAGGACCTGACATGCAGCCGGGCCCGGGCGGGGCTGAGGGACGGGGGTCTGCACACACAAGGCTCGGGCACTCACCCTTCCAGGGCCGCGCCCCCTCCTTCCACACTGGGTCTCCCTTTCTGGAAGTTCTCTACACACTTGATATCTTCTCCAACAGAAGCTCTGCCCAGTGTGCAAGATTTCTGTGGCCCTCCTCACCCGTTTCTCCTCCTTTCGGGGGTCATCGGGAAGAAGGGAAGAATCATGGCGAGGGTGGGGGGATGAGTGTCACCTGAGGAGGTTGTTAATGCAAAAAAAATTCAATAATTTGTTTGAATTTTTTCTGCCTTTTCCCCCACTCCCTCCCCTGCCACCACCCTGAAAAACCAGCTGACACTATGGACTAAAGGATAGTCTAAATGGAATAAATGAAAAGTAACAACAGATCATCACAGCTATCAATGGGTTAAAAATACCTTATTAATTAAAAGGATCCAGGGGAAAGAATGAATTCATGCACTGTAGCAATTCTATCCCTACCCACATCTCTTTCATCCAGCCAAGAGCTTGACTCACCCCAGACTTGAAAGAAACTATGAAATACAGATTGTCACCAATAGGTATCATGCCAGTTGTCAGAAACCCATTTCCAAGGTTTCCAGATCCTTGGAATGGCCCGCTCCGGCCATCAGTATCGGGAAGGGATCCATGTGCAACGTTTAAGGAGACCCACCCCCTGCTCCTGCTCCTTTGTATGAAGATACAGAAAGAGGGGAATGTAATAGTGTGGTATTACCGCATGTAGTAAGGGATTCTGGGTCCCAGTCCCTCTAAGATTGCTTCATTGAGCTTTCCAGAATAAGTCAGCCTTCTGTGAACCCAGCATGATCTTCACAAAGATACTATGCTAACCCCTTCAAATGACCTCTGTGTTGTTTTTTAAAAAATCAAGAGAGATGGTTTCACTTGCTTTGAGAAGGAAACTCAAAGATGATAGACCCATATTCAATAGTTTCCTAATAACCTGGGTTTATTAAGGGCCATGAAAGTTGAGTGAATAAAAGCACGCACGATACCCAAACCACTGAAAATTTACAATGATCACATTTTTTAAATACAATATTGGTGTAAGTAAACACTGAAAAGATAAAATAAACATATGAGCAAAACAGCAAGACCACACAGTGATGACAATGACACTCAATAGAGTTCTGGGTGGTCCAGCGAAAAGAAAAACGCATAGTAGACTATTACGAGTGAGGAATGGTATGGGCATTAAAACGGCAGTGAAATCTGTAAAACCATATTAGTAGGCTCGAGAATGGCAAACGTGACTTATTAAGTTGGATTAAGAAAAAAGAGAGCAAACCAAAAACAAACAAGAAATTACTATTTGGTATGAGTCATGTGTGAAGCATCCAGTCTATAATTCTGCATGCAACATTGGTTGCAATCCTTGAAATGCTAATTGTATCGCAACATAGACTATAGAAAAGAGTACAGATTCTATAACAATGTAAAGTTTTGAGTATAGTGAAGAGAGCTGTACTCCTTCCTCTGGAAACATTAGAAGCTTAGCAGCCTGGCTAAAAAACAAAAAATTATACATATATAAAAAATTTTTTAAACTAGGCTTTTAATTCCATAGTGTTGCATGATTTCAAGTTAGGTAAGAACATGAGCAAATGGAAGAGACTCAGTAACATAAATGTTAGGATACTCATGGTAAATACAGAATATAGGTAACAATACTTATCAAAGTGAAGAAATCATATGGAACATGTTACCAGAAATAAAAACAAGCAATGAGAATAAATGAGTTCAACAAGCACCTAGAAATTCTTTGCAGAACAGGGAACATTTTAACAGGAAAATACACAGAAGGATAATGAGGACCTGATAAATTGACAAGAGGACTTATTGCTAATCTCTAGTTCTGCCCCTCAAAGACATCTGTTGAATAACGTAACACCAAAGGGGACCACCTCACATAGGGCTTACTCTGTTAAGGAAAACAAAAACAAAAACAAAAAAACCTCTCAAGCAACTATGTCTTAAATTTGAAAATACAAACCATCGAATCAATTCATTTACTATTTCAAGGCAACACTGTAACCACGCCAAGACCCTCAGACATCAGTCTGGAAAAAACAGCTCAGGGTCGCCAACTTCTCTGCCTTTACATCTCTGTTCAGAAGCTGTGTTTTTTCTCCTACCTATATATATACTATTCTGATTTAGCCAATAGTATATTTGCTTTTTATTTTTTAATGGGTGCTGAGCATGCCCTGCAGGATATAATTAGCTTTTTAAATTTTTATTTTTTTAAATACGTTTTTACTGTTGTTTTTTTTTTCTTTTTAGAGAGAGAGGAAGGAAGAGACAGAAACAAAAACATTGATCAGCTGCCTCCTGCACGCCCCCTAGTGGGGATGGAGCCCGCAACCCAGACAGGCAGCGGGACTCAGACCCGGACCTCTCAGTCCACGGAGCCACACCTGCTGGGCTCTTCATGTGTATTTTATAATGATCTGATCTTGAAGTAAAACCAAGCATTTTTCCATACATGGTAGAAAAGTGGGGAAATATTTTTAATCTTTTTAAAAGGGGAAATTTGTTTATTGGCTGCTTTATATTGTTTTGTGTTTTAAAAGACAATATGAAATGCAAAAAACAAAAACAAAACAGTCTAATGAGAGCCTTTATTTTGTTTTTTGAATGAGAAATCTTTACCTGTTTCCCATGTAGCAATATTCAAAAGGAAGTTTTTACGACAGTTTTTACTTAAAAAAAACCAGCCAAGCCAGTCTGGCATCGCTAGGGGAACAGGGCAACCAAACTCAAACAAATAAAAAATGTTACTTTGTCTTCCCTTGCCAATTCAAAGGACGGAGACCAGCTCAAAGTCGATTTTTACGGAGCCCCATGCCAGTCTAGGCCACAAAAGAAAGTCTGATATTTAAAAAGCACACAGCTGCCCTGGCTGGGTGGCTCAGGTGTTTGGAACGTGATCCCGTGCACCAAAAGGCTGTGGGTTCAATTCCTGATCAGGACATATACCTAGGTTGCTGGTTCAATCCCCACTTGGTTCAGGTTTGTACAGGAAGCAACCCATGGAAGTTTCTCTCTCACATCGATGTTTCTCTCTCTCTCTCCTTCTTCCTCTCTCTCTCTAAAATCAATAAAAATACATCCTCGAGTGAGGTTTTAAGAGGATAATAATAATAAAATAAAAGCACACAACTTCAGGTGAATCTCAACTCAAATTCTAGCTTCTAGTGGCTCTCTCCAGCGGTTCTCAACCTGTGGGTGGCGACCCCTTTGGGGGTCAAACAACCCTTTCTCAGGGGTCGCCTAAGACATAACAGTAGCAAAATTACAGTTATGAAGTAGCAACGAAAATAATTTTATGGCTGGGGGTCAGCACAACATGAGGAACTGTATTAAAGGGTCGCGACATTAGGATGGTTGAGAACCACTGCTCTTGAAGAACATATTAGTTTCATTTTGGGGGGGGGTCCACTAGAAAAAAGCAGAATTTCCATCCTAATTATGAAAAACTTTACTTATAACGTAATTGATTAAAGTACATAAAATCTCAATTAGTAAAAGGGTCCACAAGTAAAAACGCCAACAACATTATATATAAAAGCATTAAAAAATAAAAGTTGTTTTGTATTCTATTTAGAGCTAAGAAACGATAAAGAATGACCTGTCTGTGTTTTATGAAAACATTTAATGATGCTAGAATACATGCGGCGAAATGCACAAAACTATACAAAAAGAATACCAAAAGGGTCAATTAAAGAAAAACCTTGCCCAGGCCAGTCTGACTCAGTTGGTTGGGTATTGTCCCCTACACCAAGAGCTCACCAGTTCAATTCCTGGTAGGGGGCAGGCAGAAGGCAGCCAATAGATGTTTCTCTCTCTCCCTCTTTCTTGCTCTCTCTCTCTAAAATCAATAAAAACATATTTTTTAAAAAACTTGCCGACATTGCTGCTAACATTCATCTCAGAACACAAGGACTTTTATGGCTCTACAGGAAAAAAAAAAAAAAGAGGAAAAAAGAATATTCCAGAATACTCTAGAAAGTCTTAGCTGACCTTAGCGCCTTTTCATTTATCTTCCTGCTCTCATTTCAAGTTCATTTACCTTACTGTCTCATTTTCTGTCACAGTAAGTGTGAGGTAGCAAGGTTTATACTGCATTTTATTAAAATGTATTCTAAAGCTTGATTTTTTTATGTCTCTTTTCCTACCCGAGTTCAAACTTGTCAATCACAGAAGGAGAACCATTTCGATCCTGGCCCAACCTCATAGAAAACAACTCAATACAACCACCAAACTCAAGTTTTTGTTGGTTTGTTTTGAGGCTACACATACATAAATAATACAATGATATTATATTCGCAGCAAACAAAGTCCTGCTTCGTCCACAGAGGCACCATTAACTATGCCATCAGAAAATCAACAGGTTTTGGTCTTCACTCTCAATGTGGGTGTAAAGGGTAAGAGAGGTCAGTTCCCGAGAGACGACAGTGTGACCCGAGACACAGGGGAGAGCCAGGAAGCTGCGGAGGGCCAGAGTGGGCCAGTTTTAACTCGGGCACTGAAATTTAGGTTCAGTAATGCAAAGCTCCTCTGCCACAGATGTCTGTTCAACACGTATGTTAAACAGAGGCTCAGCCCGGCTGGGGTGGCTCCGCTGGCTGAGGGTTGTCTCATGCACCAGAAAGTTGCCAGCTTTATCCTGGGTCAGGGCAACCCCCAGGTTTTGGGCTGGATCCCCAGCAGAGGATGTGCAGGAGGCAGCAGATAGATGTTTCTCTCCTATATGGGTATGGATGTCTCTGTCTCTGTCTCTCCCCTTCTCTCTCTCTCCCCAAAATCAATAAAAACATATTTAAAACACACACACACACACAGAGGCTCTTAGCTTTTGCTTTCAGCTCTCTTTCATACATAAGGATTTGAAAAAAGAAAAATTATTTGAAGCTTTCACTCAAATAGGCAATAAAGCCATTTATAGTCAAAGTTAAACCAACAGCGAAATAACCTTCGTAAACAGCAAATCTGTTCTCTGGGGGATGCTGGTGACTGAAGAGCCCTCGCTGGCAGCCCAGTGGGTTTCCTAAAGGGGTATTAGTTCTATTTCCAGGGCCCACACTCCGAAAGGAAAACATCGCAGTCCATATATCATGAGTCTCTTTATCAAAAGCAAAGAGAAAAGATACAAATTTCTCCTGCAGAGGCTAATGAAACCTCTGAAGCCCACAAAACTATAGTGTTCTATATGTTAAAAATAGCTTACACTTCTGACAATATATTTTTAGAGTGGGGAAAAGTTTATCTTAAAAGTTTTTAAGCTTGAAAAAATATTTATCCAGAAAATTATAGCCTGACATCATGCATCATGATTATTCTATGGGTAACAAAAGCTACCAGAAAAACATTTACTTTCCCTTAAGAAAAATGGGTTTCTTTTTAGTGGTAAATACATGCATAAGTTAAGACTTGGAACTCTTTGTGAAATCCAAATGGTTGTCCCACATTTATCCTTCCCACCAGCGATGCTAAGAGTCCCTGTTTCTCCACAGGTGAAGTGGTGTTCGATTGGGGTTTGGGTTTTCATTCCCCTAATGCTAGTGATGCTGAGCCTCTCTGCATGGATTTATTAGCCAGTGGTACATTCGGAGAAATGTCTATACATATCCTTTGCTCATTTTTTAATCAGGCCATTTAGTTGTTGTGGTTGAGTTGTAAGGGTTCATTATATACTAAGAATATTAACCCAGAATTAGATATATGACTTGTATATATTTTCTCCAATTCTGTGGGTCTTTTAGATGTTCTTTTTTTTTTTTTTTTTTTTTTTGGTACGTGCCCTTAGCGGGAACTGAACCCAGGACTCTCTGGTCCACAGGCCAATGCTCCAACCGCTGAGCCAAACCGGCCAGGGTTAGATGTTCTTGATAGTATTTTTTACACACAAATATTGTTCATCTTGATGTTGCCCGGCTTGCCTAATTTTTTTTTCCTTTGTCATATGAACTTTTAGAGTCATATCTAAGAAACCACTGCCTAACCCAAGGTCATGAAGATTTACTCTTAGGTTTTCTTCTCAGTTTTATTGTTTTAAGTCCATGTTAACTTTTGCCCACAGTATGAAATAGAAGTGCAGTTTCATCTTTTTTTACATGTCACTATCCAATTGTCACAGAACCATATGACGAAAAGACTTTTCCTTTGCCCTTAAAATGTTTGGCACCATCGTCTAAGGTCAATAAACCATAAATGTACACATTCATTTCAAACTCTCAATTCTGTTCCACCAACCGATTACATCTATCCATACGCCAGTACCACACTGTCTTCATTACTCTATCTTTATAACTTGAAATGTGGAAGTGTGAATCCTCCAAACTCTATTCTTTTTTTGTGATTGTTTTGATTATTTTGGGTCACTTGTATTTTAATGTGAATTTGGAAGATCAGCTTGTCAATTTCTGTGGGAAATGTAGGCAGTTTGGATATTGCTAGATATCATATTGAATCTGCAAGACAATTCGGTGAGTATTGCCACCTTAACAATGGGCCTTCTAATCTATGGACACTTTCTTCGACTTCTGGTTTTCGGTGGATAAGTCCTGCACTTCTTTTATTAAATTATACCCAAGTATTTTTTATTTTTCTGATGCTATTATAAAGGGAATTGTTTCTCTTATTACATTTTCAATATGCTAATTGCTGGTGTCTAGAATTTTTAACATACAAGATCATGTCATCTGCAAAGAGAGACAGATTTATGTCTTCCATTCGAATTTAGATGCCATTTATTATTTCTTTTTCTTGTCTAGTTGCCCTGATTAGAACCTCCAGCATATTGTTAATAAGAAGTGGTGAGAACAGACATCTTTGTCTTCTCCTGGGCTTGAGGGAAAAGCATCCTGTCTTTGATGTGAGCTGTAGCATTTTCAGACATTCTTTCAGTTTGAGGACATTCCCTTCCATTCTGTTTGTTGGGCATTTTTATCAGGAAAGGGTGTAGGATTTTGTCAAATGCTCCTTCTGCATTTATTAAGATGTTCATATGGCTTTGGTCCTTTATTTTGTATAACATTAACTGATTTTCATATGTAAGATGTTGCATTCCTAAGAATAAATCCCATAGTGCATAATATTTTGTATATGTTGCTAGATTCACTTTAGTAGTATTTGGTGAGGATTTTTGCGTCTATGTTCAAAAAGGTTATTAACCTGTAGCTTTTTTCTCTTGTGACCAGTTTGTCTCGTTTTGGTATCAAGGTGGACTCATAGAATGAGATGGGATGTGTTTCCTCCTATTTTTGGGGAGATTTTGTGAATGTTCAGTGGTAATTCTTCTCTGCATATTTATTAGAATTCTCCAGTGGAGACATCTGGGACAGGGCTATTCATTGTGGGTAGTTTTTGTTTGGTTGGATGTTTTTTTACTAATGAAGTCTCTTTACTTTCTCTAAGCCTATTCAGATTTTCTATCTTTTTCTGAATCAGTTTTTCGAAGAATTTGCCCATTTCATTTAAGTCATCTAATATATTGTCATATCATTGTTCATAGTATTCTTGTTCCTTTTTATTTCTATAAGGTCAGTAGTGACATATCTTCTTTCATTCTTGATCTTAGTAATTTAAATCTTCCCTTCTTTTTTTCCTTGGCCTGTGTATTGATAGGTTTGTCAGTTTTGTTAATTTTCTCAGAGAACCAACTTTTGGTTTCACTGATTTTCTCTATTACTTTTTATGCTCTATTTCATTTATTTCTACTCTAGTGTTTAATCTTTTCCTTTTTCTTCTTGCCTTGGTTTTCATTTGCTCTTTGTTTTTAGTTTCCAAAGGTGGAAGTTTATATTACTAATTTCAGATTTAAAAAAAAAAAAAAAACTAATACAGGGATTTACAGCTATAAATTTGAGCACTGATTTAGTTGCATACCATAAGTTTTAGAATGTTGGTATCATTCATATTCATTTCAAAGTATTTTCTATTGTTTTGTGTGATTTCTTCTGTGAACCATTGGTTATTTAAGAATGTGCTGATTAATATATACATATGTGCAAATTCTCCAAATTTCTTTTTTATTTCTAATTTAATTCCATTATGATCAGAAACGTACTTGGGTTTTCAATACTTTTAAATGTAATAAGGCTCAATCTCCTCCAATTTATTAAGGCTTGCTTTGTGGCCCAGCATATGGTCCATCCTACAGAACATGGTGTGTGTGCTTGAGAATTGTGTGTATTGTGCTGCTGTTGGGTGCAGTATTCATAGGTGCCTATTAGATAAAGTTTGTTTACACTGTTGTTTGTCTGTTTCCTTGTTGATCTTCTGTTTAACTGTTCTGTCCATTATTGAACGTTAATGTTGAAGTGTCCAAATATTATTGATTTCTCCTTTTGTTTTTTCTTCATGAATTTAGGACACTCTTGCTAGATGAATATATAATTGTTATATTTTCCTGGTAGGCTGACCCTCTTATTATGGGATGTTTCTCTTAATATGTACTAACATTTTTTTAAAGTTTCTTTTGTCTGATGTTAGTATACTATTCTAGCTCTTTTAGGGTTACAATTGTTCTAACTTTTTACTTTCAATCAATTTATATCTTTGAATCTAAAGTGTATCTCTTAGAATATAATATATACTTAGATTTTTTTTTACCTATTCTGACAACATCTGCACTTTGAAAGAACTTGTTTAACCCACTCACCTACTCACATTTAATGTTATTATTGATATGGTTCGATGTACATCTGCTATTTTTCATTTTGTTTTCATGCCTCTTTTGTTTGTCTATTCCTCCTTTATTGCCTTCTTTTGTACTGAAAGGATGTTAAATGCATTAGTTGAATACTTACTTTTTATTTTGTTTTATACTTGAGTTTTCTTTGTGCTTGCTCCAGAGATTGTAGTGTATGTTAATATATCAGAAGCCACTTCAGATTTATCCTGACTTAATTCCAATAAAGTATAGAAAACTTACTCCTCTATAGTTCCATCCACTTCCCACCTTATTGTGCTATTAGTGTTATACATACTCTGTGTGTCATGTATACGCGGTACAGGTATTATAATTATTGCTTATATAATCTTCTATCTTTGAAAGAAATTGATAGAGGAGAGAAATATATATTTATATCAGTTTTACTTTAACCTTTTCGTTTACCCTTTATTGTTCTCTTCATTTCTTCCTATAGATCTGAATTATCACACGGTATAATTTCCTGACTCTAACAGCTTTGTTTCTACCAGTCTCCTCCATTCTGTTATTCTCAAATCGACTGCATTTCTGTATATATAGTAGGCTCCACAATATACAATTGTTTTATGCACTTGTTTTTAAAGTCAGTCAAAAACGTAAAGTATAAGAAATATGCAGTTATTTTTGTATAGATAAAATTATGTTTATCGGTGCTCTTTTTTGTGCACATTATTTCATATTACTGTCTGGTGTCATTTACTTTCAGCCTGAAGAACTTCCTTTAATATTTCTTGAAGACCTGTCTCCTAGCAACAAATTCTCTCAGATTTTTATTTTCAGAGGATGGTCACTTAATGGTATCCACAATTTTCTGAGTTTCTGACGTTTTTTCTCTCTATTATATAGCCTCTACTGGTTTACCTTTAAGTTTGTTGATTGTTTTTTCTGTCACCACAAATGAATTGTCAAAAAGCTAGTGTTTTTTTTTCTTTCTCATTTTGGTTATTGTCCTTTTTTGTTTGTCAATCCTCTCCCAAGGATATCTTCCCGTTGATTGTAAGAGAGAATGGAAGGGAGGAAAAAAAGGAGGGAGAGAGAAAAATATCGATGTGAGAGATACACATCAGTTGGATGCATCCTGCACAACCCTGACTGGGGCTTGGGATCAAACCTGCAACCCAGGTACATGCCCTTGAACGAAATCAAACGCACAATCCTTTGGTCCACAGTCCTATGCTCTAACCACTGAGTCAAATTGGCCAGGGCTGTTATTGTCCTTTTCAATTCCAGAATTTTTAAATAATTTCTCTCTCTCTATTTATATTCTCAACTTGATGAATCATTGTCACCATTCCTTCTATTATTTCTTATAGTTTTCTTTAATTCATTGGAGATATTAAGAATGGGTGCTTTGAAATGTATGTCTATAAGTGCAACATGAATCCCTTAGAATAATGTTTTTGTTTATTTGCTTTCCTGTATGAATCACATATTCTTTATCATTTAAAAAAAAATAATTTTTATTGATATTTATAGAAAGAGGAAGGGAGAGGGAGAGAGAGAGAAACATCAGTTGAGAGAACCATCAATTGGCTGCCTTCTGCACACACCCTACTGTGGATTGAGCCTGTAACCTAGGCACGTGCCCTGACCCAGAATCAAACCAGCGACCTTTTCATGCAAAGGATAATACCCAAGTGAGCCATAGTGGCCAGGGCAGTTTCTTTTATATCTCTTATTTGTTGTTGCTGAAAACTAGATATTTCAGAAAATATGTTGTTCCAGCTCTTGATGTGGATTTCCCTTCCCTGCCCCAGAGCCTACAGTTCTTCGTTGCTTATTTATTCAGTGACAGTAGACTGGCTTGTTGGAGTCTCTTCCTGCCACGTGTCCATGGGATGTCCGTGCTTCATTCCTCCACCATGTTTGTATCTCAGTTTGGCTGCCGAGGAGTCACCTGTGTGGCCATGACCCATTTATTGGTCAAAGACTGTGCTTCGGTCCTCTTAGCCGGTCTGGGCTGTACCCTTAACCATTCTGTGTGTGAGGTGGGGCGGGGGGAGAAATGTTTTAGAGGAAATTTGCAGAATATTTTCCCATATTCAGTCAAGAGCTAGTAACTTGCATTTTCCCTAATTTCTCCCGAGAGGGCACAGGCTTGGCATGCACACAGCTGCCAGCCTGCGGAACGACTGATAATTATTTTTAAGCCTGGCTTAGGAGGTGTCCCTGGGTCAAAGGAGATTCTTGTTCAGTGAAAGTTTGGACAACAGTATGTTTAAGATCTTGTGCCGGTGAAGCTTCCACTTGATTTTGACGAGTCTCTGGGGGTTGGGAATGCTTTTACCGGGGCCCACGACTCACGGTGATGGCCCGAGTGGGTGCACGTCTGATGTGCACACATCCTGACTGCCAGCGCCGACTGTGATCCTGGAGGGCCCCTTCCGGCTGTCTCTCTGAGTTCTCCATGGTTGCCCACAGAGCTTCTGCAGCAGGGGGTGCCAGCATCTGCCTCCTCTAAGAAAAAGCACAGGCTGGGCTGTGAGGAGGGAGACCCCTGTCTCTCAGCTGCACACCCCTGGGGCAGAACCCCCAGCACACGGAGCTGGCGGGGGTAATGGAGCAGGTCCCGCTCAGATGCCATGGACTCTCACTGATCGAACTGAGTTTTCATAGATTTTTTTTGAATCTGTGTTTACCTATTTCCTGTATGCCCTTAGGATAATTTCCAGAGACTTTAAATGAGTGTTTTTGTCGTAATTCCCACCAGTTAAGTTATTGTGTTACTGGGAGTGGGACCCGCCACGCCGGGTGCTCTGCTGATCTAGGAGGCTCATCTCCAAACAACTTTCTCAGGGAATGCTTCAGACGGAGTTTCAGGTTACAAATCCGATCGTTTTTAAAATTCATATGTTAACATTTAACCAACAAATAAGCAAAAATGTTAGACATTTTCCATTATAAATTTGGCTTTGAAAAAGAAACAAGTTCATATTTTGGTTTAAATTTAAAACATTTTAAATAATAAAAAAAAAAAAAACAACTGGAGACATATACAAGAACATTAATTTTTCTTCAAAGTCTTACATGTGCATCCTCAAATAACTGGAACCATTTCCAGCTCAGGTCACACTGAGGCACCGTGAGCAATCAGCCTGGTGTCGCAGCATCATTTCCCGGGCAAAAGGTGGGAGCAGCCAGCACGTAACCATGCAAGTCAGGTAAAGGACAAATGCTCCTGGGCTCTGGGATCCTCAGAATCCTGTTGCTGTCCATGGTGAAGAAACACAATGCCCCATGTAGTTCCATGTCATCAAAACTAACTGCCAGACTAATTTACCCAAGTTCAATTCTCACTCTGTGTCTAATAAGACAAAACTGAAGACTTTCTAAGAGGATGAGAAGGAGCACACTGAGCTAAGAGAAAGAAATGTCAACAGCCTGCATCCATCCCTGCAACTCTCAGGAGAAACCCGCAACGAAACTGATTTATTACGGTTTTAAATACGAGGCAAGGGAAGCTTTGCGTGCACTGTTATTTTCAAAATCCTTCCCTTAATTCTCTCTACATGTCTCAACACAAGAAACTATTCAAGCTTCTTTTCGGCCGGAACCTCCATCTTCCAGTAATTCACCAAAATGACGAACACAAAGGGAATGTGGAGAGGCACCCGCTCTATGTTCTCTAGGCCTTTTAGAAAACATGGAGCTGTTCCTTTGGCTACATACATGCAAATCTATAAGAAAGGTGATACTGTGGATACCAAGGGAATGGGCACTGTTCAAAAAGGAATGCCCCACCAACGTTACCATGGCAAAACTGGAAGAGTCGACAGTGTCACCCAGCATGCAGTGGGCATTGTTGTGAACAAACAAGTCAGGGGCAAGTTTCTGGCCAAGAGAATTAATGTGCGTATTGAGCATATTAAGCCCTCTAAGAGCCGAGACAGCTTCCTGAAACGTGTGAAGGAAAATGATCAGAAAAAGAAGGAAGCCAAAGAGAAAGGGACCTGCGTTCAGCGGAAGCGTCAGCCCGCTCCACCCAGAGAAGCACACTCTGTGAGCACCAATGGGAAGAGCTGCTGGAACCCATCCCTGTGAATTCATGCCGTGGTAAGTGTAACAAGAAGACCTCTGTACTGATAAAAAATGTTTTTCTTAATTGAGAAGTGTGATGTCTCTTCCCCCCCAAAAATAATTAAAGAAAACTCGGTGTCCGAAAAAGAAAAGAAAGAAAGAAACTATTCAAGGCCCAGTTCAAATATCATCTCCTCCACACAGTCTCACCCTGAGCCCAGCCAACATGCACTGTTAGGTCCGGACGACCACAGCACTTACTGTGGACAGAGTGAGTTAACCAGGAAGAACTGTCTCTCATAGGATGCTCTGCAATTATTAGCCCTCTGGAGAAACTCAGTGTTCTACCTGAAATGGATAAACTCTGCTCCCGTCAGATCAAAAAAGGGGTGCCACACTGACCGTTACTGTTGCCCCCTCTTCTCCTTTGTTTTCCAGGGCTCTCTGCAATAGCTACTCCACTCCTTAATAGCAGAGTTGAGAAAACATGCACCGATCCTCTGCTCCAAAGAGAATTTAGATTCCATAAATGATTCCAAAAATCTTTCCTTATTTTTTTGAAATAATGGATAAGGTAATGGATCTTACATGAACTTTCCAAACAACTCTTTCTTCATTGCCTATGTGTCATGACAGACAGAGCATTGGAGCCATTAAAAATCAGTGCCCCTTTCTTAGACACACAGTCCAACAGAATCTTAACACCAATATATGAATATAAAGTCCAAAAGAACTAACCTTCAGCAACATGACTAAATTTTGTGCAATTAATCAAATATAGTGTTCTTAATATAATCTACCAAGGTAACAAATCATTAGTGTAACTATACTTCCGTTTTATTATGCCATTAAGGTTTACTTTTTAGCCATTTACTTAGAAGTATAAAAACAATATTTTGGCTGAAAAAAATTTTAAATAGAGGCTATTATTGTTGCGTTATTTGAATTGATTATGTTGTACAAATAGTTATAGGAATAGCATCTTCAAAAAATAATAAATCTTTTAACATCTAAAACAAATCCAGATTCCACAAAACCTATGTTTGTCTAATTATAGCTTTGTAGTTTGATGTGGTTTTCTATGTAAATACATTTTAAGACTTGCAATAGGAATGTATTCTATTAAAAACAGATGTTACATTAAAAGTTACAAAGTACCAAATGTGTATTATGTATCCCCACAACAAATCTCAATTCTATTAGTATAAGATATTTGGTGCTTCAGACATTATTGTCTTTGGTTTAAAAGATGAATGCAACTGTCCAAATCAACCAAAACTCACCCTTGTTGGCTACAACAGGAAAAACTAACACCAATACAAAACAACTAAACTCTGCTACTCAGATTACAATTTGCATTATTACGATGTGAACACTAATATATCTATTGATTATGGTAAAACATTTTAATTTAAAAATAAATATTTGCAATACACAAAAGTAAATGGAATATTCTCAAGTGAAGTACACACTTCTTTTTCCTTTTCAGGCCGGTCGTTATTACAGCAGCAAACAATACTTAAAGAATAGCACACACATTTTCCCCGTGCCCCAACACACTGGGAAGAACTCTTTTAATGGCAACTACTATTTCATATACAAATACTTAGATGCATTATATTATATACACCCTTATAGAAACATTAGAATAATAAATGCTTCTTTTCCCATTGTTATTAAGAATTTTTACAAAACACACATAAAAGCCTTTTTACAGGTTATGTTAAGCAAACACAGTAAGATTGAGCAGAATATCAAATGTCTTAATTCTTTAACAATTACTTCTGTACTAAATGGGAATTCTAAGAATTCCTTTTATTACCTTCTCTTATAATAAGTAGCAGATTCTAATATCTATTTTCTGAATCACATTTCCAGAGGCTGAAGCACAAGAAATATTCTGCTATCATGAATTGTTTTTATCCCCATTCGGTGGGTAAAGCATTTTAATATGGATAAACAGAAGAAACCCAGGAAGAGAGTCATTTAATTGATGTACAAATGTCAGTTATGTATTTAAAAAGCAACACAGTTTCTTCTTATTCACTCTTGTTAACTTCTATGTGCAAATTTATGTTATGGGAAGCATGCTCCTGAACAGACCTTTTATTTTATTTTATTTTTTTTTTATCCTCACCTGACGACATTTTTCCACTTTTTTGTTCAGATAGAGTGGGAAGGAGAGAGAGGAAGAGAGAGAGAGAGAGAGAGAGAGAGAGAGAGAGAGAGAGAGAGAGAAACATTGACATGAAAGGGACACATTGAGTGGCTGCCTCCTGCATGACCCAACCAGGGTGGGGGACAAACCGCAACCGAGGTACATGACCTTAGTGGGAACTGAACCCAGGTCTCTCTGGACCACAGGTCAACACTCTTAACCGCTAAGCCAAACTGGCCAAGGCTGAACAGACCTTTTAAATATGACTAGACATTATGTACTTGAGGCATATTTTACAGAGATGGCTCCTTTTTCTGTCCTGGGGTGAATCAAAAGGATCATCACATGACACTTGGTGAGGTTTAACCTCTGTGGCTGTATGCCTCCATGTACCTGCCATTCAAACAAATGGCCCTCATTTTTGCTACTTACAGAAGCTCATGCATCTAACTGAGCTCACATAGCTCAGATAAAGTTTTATTTAACTGAGCAAATGTCATATTTGGTGGCATACTTGTAAAAATCTGTTAGAATATGAAAAAGCCTTTAAAAGTGTCTCCACATACAAGTTCATAAGTATAACTATGAAGTTAAATAACACAAGTTCATTTAAATGTTGAGAAATATGTAAATCAATACAAATTCAAATTCTTTATAAAAAGTATGTATTCTCTAGGCAGCTAGAACAACTGAGAGCTACGATACATGCATGCACACCAGCTCGGCCCCAAACCAGCTTCTAGAAGGCACCACAGGCAATGCCCATGCCCACCTCGACTCCACTCAACCTGCCAAACCACCAGGTGTATTCAACACAGAGGCCTCTTCTATACAAGGCTGCTTTTTCAAGTCTGGGAGAGAGAGCCATTCCATTTCATTCTTAGGAGCCAACACAGAAAGTCAAGCAAAATTGGGAGACCAAAGAATATGCCTCAAATGAAGAAAACAACTCTAATGAAATGAAGATAAGTAATTTGATAAAGAATTCAAAGACTGGGTCATAAGGATGCTCAGCAACCTTGAAAACAGAGGAACTCATAAAGCACTTCAACAAAGACTTAGAAAATATAGTTAAGAACCAATCATAGATAAAGAATACAATCATTGCAAGGAAAATTACACTAGAAAGAATCAACAGCAAACTGATTAATGTGGAAGGGCAGATTAGTGACCTAGAAGACAGAATAGTGGAAATCATCCATTAGAACAGTAAAATATAAAAGGAGGTTAGTATAAGGGACCAAAAATAATGAGTGGCACATGATGAATAAAGCACAACATGCCTTGTGGTTTCCATGGTTATTACTACTGTTGTCTTCATAATTACCCTGATTAGTACTAGTATTGCTGCTGATGCTGCTACTGTTCAGGTTAAACGTAATCTGTCTTTGACACAAAAATTCCTAAGGTGTCAGAATCACTGTCAATGTTAATAATCACTAAGTTATCATAACGATAAAGAGGAGATTGGGCTAAATATTTACTACCTCTACAGTATTCCCTAAAAATGGGGAAATGGCCCAGCTGATGTGGCTCAGTAGATTGAGCATCATCCCATGTAACAAGAGGTTACCCTTTCAATTCCTGGTCAGGGCACATGCCCAGGTTTTGGGCTCAGTCACCAGTGGGGGCATGCAGGAGACAGCCAATGAATGTTTGTCTCTTGTTGATGTTTCTCTCTCTCTCTCTCTCTCTCTCTCTCTCTCTCTCTCTCTCTCTCTCTCCCTCCCTCCCTCCCTCCCTCCTTCCCCCTTCCTCTCTCTCTAAAAGAAAATTAATTTAAAAAATGTTTAAACACTGACCTCATGGGAGACCGTTTTTTCCTATTTTCCTCTTGATTCCTTAAGAGATGGGATTGTTGTTTTTGTGTTATCAGGTTGATATTTGAGTCTGATATATAAGCATCAAACTCATTTGGTTAAAGAGAACTATGTGACACACTGATAAATTCCTTTATACCTTCTTAACTAATCTCCTCATGTTTTAACAAAATAATAATAATAAGGGTAAACTAAGAAGTCATAACAGAACTTAAGTACATGTTTCATGAAAAAATAAACAAAATGCTTTGTGATGGGTTTAAGAAAGATGTAGACTCTGTGACAGGTACTAGTCTAGATGCTCACAGAAGAACCCTCTCTCTGTCAAAGGCAAGGTGCGCAACCAAGGAATCTCTACTATCACAAGGAATGTGTCTTTTCTGAAAGAGTAAAAACAGCACAGGCACCTCAGAAAATACCAGTGCACTGACCACAGCCTAACTTTCTAGAAGACAGATCACAGAAAAATTATCTGGCTATATATAGATATTTAAAGAATGACTGAATTTCTAGTTTCAACTGTATATTAAAATTGCTTAAAATACCTCCATAAACACATGCCACAGCATCAAGGGCTATTAATTTCACTGGAAATGAATCATGAGGTACCAAAATGTCTGCACATACAATCAGTATGCATTTCCCATAAAAGGGGGAACAATTTGCATTCATCCTGAAAATACATTTTCCTGAAACAAAACTTTAAATGTCTCAAGTAGAAGGAACGGATAGATTTTTCTTCCAAATACAACGAAATTAAGTAAAATGAGGTTTTTTGGGCAATATTTCATGTTGAAGCAGATTTTTCTCTCTCCAACATGTAGGGAAACATACTTTATCCCTCTAAACATGGACTTGAAATGCAGAGCTCAGTACCAAGACCCAGGCCAAGAAAATGCTTAACAAACTTATCAGAGTCATGATGCAGACTGTGCCATAAACCCTGCTTGAAGCTGAAGGTAACAGTAGCATCACCATCAGTAAGTGTCAATTATGACATTGGCAAAGTCTCTTACCCACAGTTTATGAAATGTCTGTTTATGAAATGTCTCAATGATGGAGTTAAGTGGTTATGTTTAGATGACTTTTAACACAGATGCACTGTTCATTGTTAAAGAGGCCATCGTGTGCCAGCTAGCTGAATTTGAACTTTTGATGAGTTAGATATAAATCTTATTTTAATAAGCTCAAAACTGAATACTATGTCAAATAAATCACAAAATCCTATAGTCTCAAGCATCGTATGAGGCATCTTCCGTATCTGTGTTCACTTGAAAGAAAAGAGTGGTGATGGGAGGTGGGAAGGGCATGGGTTGCTTTTCTGAGCATTTCCTCCCTGGACCAGAGACACCCATGCAGCCACATCTGCCCGTTCACCGAGTGACAATCACGCGGCCACACTCTCCTCCCACATTCCCTCCCCAGACAGCTTTTCCATCTCTGACACAATCTATGAGAAGAGATACAATGACTCTGCCTAAGTGTGCTATATGCAAAGATACCATGGAAGCAATTATAAAAATATTTACTTCCGCCACAGAAAAGGTGGTTTTCCATTTACCTTTATTCCCCTGAACACTATCCCCTTGGCCAAACATTATTATGACATGAGTGGCTGTCTCGTTTTTTACCTTTACTGGGCATAGTCACTGATATTTACAAAGCCCTCCTCCCTCTGTCAGCTGGGGTGTGTGTTAAACAAGTATTTATTCCCTGCCTACAATGTACCTGGTGCTGTCAGATTTACCGCCGTCCCTGACCTAAGATCACCAGCAACCTGGTGCTGTGCAGTAAGTGGTTCTGAGAATTTCAGCCGCATAGTGTTCGGGTTTGTATCATCATCAGATCAGTAGCAATGCCGGGGGTGAGCCTGCCCACCGGCTCCGCTAGAAGCTCCAGGAATCCAGCTGCTCCTTTTGAAACCACCCCCGCCCTGTCTAGGGCTCTGACACAGACATGGATGGGGGTAACTCCGGGTCACACATCTAGCTGCAACTTCCAGGCCAGAGGCTAAAACTGTACAAATCATCCCATCACACAGCACTCATCTGGGGACACTGGGCCACGGATTCATGTCTCTCTCCTTCCCTGACCCCAAAAGACTGAGCTGCTTGCCATCCTCTAACCTCCACGCACTCCCCTGCTCCCAAACGTGTTAAGAAATGTGGCCACTCCCTATTCAGGGTAAAGGATGAGTGCTGATAGCCATACTTCTATCTGGGCTCACTATTACCAGGATTTACTCCACTTTTCTGAATGACACCCCTGAGAAATTGACAATATCATTTCATGATCAAGTCCGCTGGGTGGATTCGTTGAAAGTGCTGCTTGGGAATTTTTTGGTTTTTTTTTTTCCAAATGCACTGCCCTTTCTTTTTATGACTCAGGATAGATCAAAGGGTCTACCGCAGAACGGAACGGCGGTGTTGGAACTGGACACAACATTTTCCTCCATATGTCAAGTACAGTGTGATGTCTAGCTGGGTCCTACTCAGCATCGGCCTCAGTGACAATGCAACGAAACACCAAACCCATTACCAGTTACAGACGACTGGGACCCTGGCTTACTCCTTGCACACTCTTCCCTTTTCCCCATTCATAACGCATCTCAGACTGATTTCCATCAAATGACAATGTATTTCTAGACAACTAATTCTGGAATCAAACAATTGCTGAAAATGTGAAAACATGTAACAAAAGGCTACAAATAAAATAGTCAGGACATTATCACTCGGTTAGTGTTTGTTGACTTGGGCTACTCTCCCCTACCCACATGTTCTCCGGTTCCAATCTCTAACATCTGCTGGAGGACTGTGCACTTTACAAGCCCAGAAACGATTTCAAAGATTTTTTCTAATGCAAATTCACACTTTACGCCTGAAACACCATCCAGTTTCAGAAAACGCACACAGTACTCACTTGCTTAGCCTTGGTCTTCGTGATTGTGTCAGAAATAGGCTTCTTCCTCTCCTTTACAGCAGTTTTAGAAAATAATTCCTCAAATTCATGACAATCTATGGATGGCTCTTCAATTTTTTCCCAAATAAGTGAAGTACTGGAGTCTCTAAAGTGAAGCAAAACAGCAATTGAAAGAGCCATCAAACGGAACTATGACACATGGTGGTCAGAATAAATACACAGGAGGAAAGGGAGAAAAGAAGCTCAGAAAAATAAGAAGGGGATGAGGAGGAGTCAGGAAGGAAGGAAGCACCGAAGGAAGGAACGAAGAGGAAAATGGGCGAGGAAGGGCAAAAGGGAAATACTCTTTTTCTTCAAGATCACTGTTTGCTTTAGCAACTTGATAAGAAAGTCAAAACATCATCAATGTAGAAAGAAACCTTTGCCTAGCAATAATAATTGCCAGGAATTCTCAGCTATTAAGTCAGTGTATAAAAACAGAAGGAAAAACCCCCTCAGAGTGGGCGACAGAGGCAGGAAATGTCTGATATCTCTCAATCCCAACCTGACTCATCAGCTTGTACATTATTTATGGGTTAAAAATGAAATCATTTAATAATCAAGTCAGTACCTTCCCCCACGCCATCGTCACCTGGTTTCACAATAACTACAAATTCATGTAATGCCACCTGAAAAGGGTAGATTCGTTTTAAAAAGGCAAAACACGAACAAACAAAAAACCAGAGCAAAAAACTTCATGTAATATATCCGGATAAAAGTGGTTTGGGGGCAGTTTTCAATGATGCATCAACATAGATAGGTAAATGCAACTACATAGAGAATGAGAACAAAGGTCGAGGTAGTCAAAATATAGAGATTTCCCCCCAATAGGATTCAGCAAAGAGAAAAATATATTAATATAAGAAATGAGAACAAGCCTGATGAATATCCTACTTCTAAGTCCATGTCACATCACACAAACAAGATTCAAGGAACCAGGAAAAGTGCATGATTTTTCTCCCATTGGTACATTCCACGGCCCTGCCTCAGGGATCCCGGGGCACAGCCCACGGTCCAGGCACAGATAAGTCATATGCCACCAGCGGACCTGGGGGAGGTCTTCTTTATAAAGATCATTGTCGACTATGATGAAGACTCCACACTGTGCCCCAATCTTCTATAAAAGTGCCATAAAATTCTCAAAGCGAAATTATTTCATACCTAAGGTGTAGATGTGTGTGTAGCACATTAGTGTAAAGAAAGACAACTGCAAACAAAATGCAATGGTAAAACAAGACTGATCCACATTTACAAATTAGTGGTCAGAGTGGGGGTCTGCAACAAGGCAACAGGGCAGGCAGCTAAGTAAATACATCCCTCTCTTTGAAAGATCAGTCAACACCTAGATAGACAGAGAGCTGTGCATCGTATGCATTGATACCTGTATGCCATTTGTTCTTTTCCTTTTTATATTTCTGGAGAAAAGTAAAATTTTAAATAAGATTGTTTCACTAAATATTGACTTAAAAATCTACAAATTTTAGAGCAGTACTTTAAAGTACACTCATTTGTAATTTCCCCGAGTTAGAAAGGAAAATACTTCCCTCATGTTGCCAAACTGAGCAAAAACGAGCTCCCGTTCGCGTTACCTTTTGCTGTGCAGTTGAATTCTTGTCCAGTACAGAGGCTTCATGGGCCGACAAGGCTCTATCGGCTGCTTCCTACTCCCTTTGTCCTGGTTCACCCCTAATCCAAACCAGCCAGTTGGCATCGGAGGGGGGAGAAATCCACACACTTGGGGCGCTGGTAAAGTGCTACTCCCGCCGTGCGGGGTGAGCAGAGGGCCAGATCCAGGCGGCAGAGCAGGTGCTGGCGGGGCTGCGGGGGGAGCTGGAGCAGGTGGAATACCCACACCTGGCAGAGGAGGAGGTGGGGGGATCCCAACTCCCGGCAGAGGAGGGGGAGGGGGAATTCCCATCCCTGGAAGGGGCGGGGGAGGGGGTATTCCCACTCCGGGAAGAGGAGGGGGAGGGGGTATTTCCACCCCGGGAAGAGGAGGGGGAGGAGGTATTCCCACCCCGGGAAGAGGAGGAGGAGGGGGTATTCCCACTCCGGGAAGAGGGAGGTATCCCGGGAAAGGAGGGAGGGTATTCCCACTCCGGGAAGAGGAGGGGGAGGGGGTATTCCCACCCCGGGAAGAGGAGGGGCAGGGGGTATTCCCACTCCAGGAAGAGGAGGGGGAGGAGGTATTCCCACCCCGGGAAGAGGAGGGGGAGGAGGTATTCCCACTCCGGGAAGAGGAGGGGGAGGAGGTATTCCCACCCCGGGAAGAGGAGGGGGAGGAGGTATTCCCACTCCGGGAAGAGGAGGGGGAGGGGGTATTCCCACTCCGGGAAGAGGAGGGGGAGGAGGTATTTCCTCCCCAGGCAAAGGTGGGGGAGGAGGTGGCAGCATTTCTGTACTAGGCATAAGAGGTGGGGGGACTGCTGTACTGAGCGGGGGCGGGGAGGGAGCCCCCATGCCCAGACCAGACACGGAGCTGGAAGACTGTGTGCAAGGCAGAGGTGGTGGGGGTGGGATGTTAGGGCCATTTGCGGAGGACGATGAAACAGACTGTTCATGGCTGGTCTCAAACTCAGTCTGAAGAGGACGGGAAGACTGGGACCTGGGCTGCCCTTGGCCATCAGACCACGGGAGGGGTGGAGGCGGTGGAGGCCGACCGGACGGGTGCGCGTCGACTTGGACAGATATTTGCCTGGGAGACACAATCAGAGAAATCTCTGAGCAGAATTTGGTCTGAGGTCCCGAAGGCGAGGCGGGCGCCGCGGGGTGGCCACTTGCGGCCTGCGGTGGCCACGAGAGGCACTCTGGCAGTGTCGCAGAAGGCAGGGCGGGCGCCCCGCGCTCTTCCGTCGGGGACGTCTGGATGGACTTGGCCTGTGAAATCCTTTGGTACTGGCCACGCCTTTCTCCTAACCTGAGAGCTTTGCCACAGACACCTTCCGAGGATGCCACTCCGTCGTGAGCCGCGTGCCGGCCGCTGGCCGCCCCCAGGTCCACGGCCGGGCACTGCTTCTCCAGTTCGGCTATTTTGGTCCTCAGATCCTCAATGGTCTGTTCCAGCTGCTGAATGACAGTTGCCTGTGCCTCGGATTTTATGTCCGCAACTTCCTGAGAGCAACAAAGACATAGTTAAATATAAAATAAGGAATACCCCAAACATTAAAAAAAAAAAAAAACTTACAGAATTCAGCAAAATAGATTTGTTATAATTCTTCTAGAAAGATCTCTCCACCTTCCAGCTTCACAGGAGTTTACATACATCGCCATACATTCCGAAGGCCTTTGCTGGGTAGTCTCTAAATGACTCACTGAAGGTAGCAGGTCACGGAAAACAGGAAGGAAACCCGAGAGGACTTCCTCACTCAGAATGGCTTCTCTTTACTGCCTGGTAACAGTTGCTATTAGGATGTTCTCTAAAGACGTTTTAAATAAGTTTTAGAGGCAATAACTACCTTGTAAATAAAGGTAAGCGCCTACAGAATCTCCAACAGGATTATGGGGAATATTTTTGATATCCATATAGGCATGAGCACACATACATGCACGTGTGTCAGGCCACGTATATCGTGTGTACTCTAATTTTAGTATTTTACCTAAGGCATTGAGAAAGCTGCTACCTTTTATGGCTCTCCCCAAGGTATAAAGAGGGCCGGTAACCCCTGTGCCAACGTGTGGGGTCACCCTCGTGTCTAAATGTCCCCTCCTTTCCAAGGCATAGATACAATCAACCACGAGTCCTTTGAGGAAAGAAATACTTTGGTTGGGAAAAAGGGGGAAAGTGGATGGGTAAATTAAATATGAAAAACAGATGAGTAAAAAAAAAAAAGAAAAGGAATGAATTTTTAAAAAGGAGGAAAAGGGAACAGCAAGAGGTAGGAGAGAAGGGGACAAACTCCGGCTACATGAGGCTCAATGTCAGACTGCTGCGCACACTCACTTGGAGGTGCGCACACTCACTTGGCTGTGCTCACACACTTGGATGTGCGCACAATCACTTGGATGTGCTCACACTCACTTGGCTGTGCTCACACACTTGGATGTGCACACACTCACTTGGATGTGCGCACACTCACTTGGATGTGCTCACTCACTTGGATGTGCGCACACTCACTTGGATGTGCTCACTCACTTGGATGTGTGCACACTCACTTGGATGTGCGCACACTCACTTGGCTGTGCTCACACACTTGGATGTGCGCACACTCACTTGGATGTGCTCACACTCACTTGGATGTGTGCATACTCACTTGGATGTGCGCACACTCACTTGGATGTGCTCACTAAGGCTGCAATGCAAGGGAGAGGGAGAGAGTTCAAAGCTGACAGCCATTTGTCCAGAGCGTCTCAGGCCTTTTCAAACGCAATCCCAGTCACGGCCACCAAACAGAGCCCCAGTCCACAGGCACACACCCTATTCTCTTCCCCACGTGGTGCCCCTGAAGCTACCACCCCACGTCTCCCTTTCCACACTGCGGGAGAATAAGAGGTAAGACGAAGATTATATTAAGTACAAAACTGAGCTCTTAGCCTGCTTGCCCAAGCTGAAACTTTGGGTCCAAGAAAAGTCTACCCCAAATAAAAAGTAAACTTTTTCTTTACTCTTCCTAAATCCAAAATAATACCTAACCCATCTGCAGTTGGAAAAACTGCAGATGGATGAAACAGAAATGGGCATACACTATAAATGAAGCATGTTTGATGCTATAAATATATTTGTTTAAAATATTAGTGTTTTTATCCTATAGGCATAAAAAGTTATAAATTCAGTAGTCTGAATCCTAACCACTGTTATTCCTTCCCTGGACATTTTGTCTTTCACTACATTAAACTTCCTGAAGCTCATGATGCTTGTTGCTAAGAGAACTTAGAACTTGATGGCCACGTCTCGTATACAGGGGACTTACTTTGCCTATCATCACAAAATACCAAGTAGCCCTTATTGTTGAAAGAAATTAAAAACAAAACTAATTTACTTTTGAAATAATAAAGAAATGTAACACACTTTAAATAGATAGGCAAAATTTTGATAGGCACTTTTTATTTATATGTAAATACAGGCATTCATATATATGTATACATACACACATATGAATATAAATCCTTTAAGTTCCTATTTTTCACCAATGTCTACACAAAATATTACAGTATTATAATGCATAGCTTGGAAAATCATGCCATGTATTCTCTAAATTATCCATGGTGAAAAAACTAACTACAATAACCAGTTTCTGATATACTGTTTGACCACTGTACTTAATTCTACTTTCCAATGATGCTGCTGTAAGAACAAGGAGAAACCAGAAGCCAGGAAACTAGCATCCAAATGCATCTGAATGAAAAGTACAACTATCCTTTCTTACCCTTGATGTGTAAAATGTATAGATGATTTTCATTTCTCCAGCACAACCTTGAAAATGACCCTGAGGCATTAATAGATATTTTTTAGTTATTCTGGTATATAAACAGGACTCTCTCATTTTCCCATCTATATAATGATCATATAAAAAGATTAGTTGGTGAAAGGCATGCACGAATTAAATTCTGGGAGAGTTTTCCAAAACTTAATTCTTAAATGTTATTATCTAAGCCAGCTCTTTTTCATCACAGATTTGAATATAATGAAAGCAGTATAAAAATTAAAGGATATTAAGAAAACAGAGGACAAGAAAGGAGAAATTGATCCTAAATCACAACCTATCACAATTGTTATTATTATACCTATTTTCTTCTTTTTTTAATCCTCACCTGAGGACATTTTTGCATTTATCTTCAGATAGAGTGGGAAGGAGAGAGGGAAGAGGAGAGAAAGAGAAACATTGACATGAGAGAGACACATTGAGTGGCTGCCAGCCACACGACCCC
The DNA here is from genome assembly GCF_014108415.1 of Molossus molossus. Classification (NCBI taxonomy): domain Eukaryota; kingdom Metazoa; phylum Chordata; class Mammalia; order Chiroptera; family Molossidae; genus Molossus; species Molossus molossus. The sequence continues at coordinate 8,749,385 of NW_023425359.1, read as the reverse complement.
AACCGGGGCCGGGACAAACTGCAACCGAGGTACGTGCCCTTGGTGGGAACCGAACCCGGGTCTCTCTGGTCCATGGGCTGATGCTCTAATCGCTGAGCCAAACCAGCCAGGGCATTATACCTATTTTCTACGTGGATTTATGCCCCCATGTTTACAGCCCAGCTAATCCAACATAGCACCCAAAACAAATGATCATGGAAGTCATGGTATCAGTGGTTGGGAATATTCCTGAAATTTGTATCCTTTATATTATTATTATTTTTAATTCTCTTCTGAGGATATTTTTCCATTTATCTTCAGATAGAGTGGGAAGGAGGGAGACAGAGAGAAACATCGATGTGAGAGAGACACATCCACTGATTGCCTCCGCAACCCTGACCAGGGCTGGGGGGGGGGGGGGACTGCAACCGAGGTACGTAACCTTGACCAGAATCACACCTGTGACTCATTGATCTGTGGACGGACGCTTTAACTGCTGAGCCAAACTGCCCATGGCTCCTTTCTAGTTATTTGTACAGTCAGTGGAGAAAAGGTAAAGAAGTATACCATTGCACATGATAACTGGTACCAGAAAAAGACTTCTTATATGGAATTACTTAAGACAACTTGGCAGTTACTTTACCTAAATTGGCTCTCCCAACCTCCAGCTCCCTCTTATTCTGTGTATAAAAGTGGAAGAAAAACTACATCTATAGACTCCCTTGTAGCTAGGTTCATCCAATCAGGTGCAGTCATACAGAGAGGTAAAAAGTGCACAGAGGTAGGGGCGATACTCCTGGGTGCCTCGCCTGGTCTGTGAGCGAGCAGATGTGTTAACTTGGAGCTGCTCTGAAACAACATTCAATGTCCCCTCTCCAGTTTCAAATGGCAGACTCAATGGATTTAACTTCCCTACTACGCCAGTTGTGTACGATTCCTACTATCCCAGCTGTATGATTCCTACTATCCCAGCTGTATGATTCCTACTGTCCCAGCTGTATGATTCCTACTATCCCAGCTGTCTATGATTCCTACTATCCCAGCTGTCTACGATTCCTACTATCCCAGCTGTATGATTCCTACTATCCCAGCTGTATGATTCCTACTATCCCAGCTGTCTACGATTCCTACTATCCCAGCTGTATGATTCCTACTATCCCAGCTGTCTATGATTCCTACTATCCCAGCTGTCTACGATTCCTACTATCCCAGCTGTATGATTCCTACTATCTCAGCTGTCTATGATTCCTACTGTCCCAGCTGTCTATGATTCCTACTATCCCAGCTGTCTATGATTCCTACCATCCCAGCTGTATGATTCCTACTATCCCAGCTGTGTAGGATTCCTACTATCCCAGCTGTCTATGATTCCTACCATCCCAGCTGTATGATTCCTACTATCCCAGCTGTATGATTCCTACTATCCCAGCTGTATGATTCCTACTGTCCCAGCTGTGTATGATTCCCACTATGCCAGCTGTATGATTCCTACTATCCCAGCTGTATGATTCCTACTATGCCAGCTGTATGATTCCTACTATCCCAGCTGTATGATTCCTACTATCCCAGCTGTATGATTCCTACTATGCCAGCTGTATGATTCCTACTATCCCAGCTGTATGATTCCTACTATCCCAGCTGTATGATTCCTACTATGCCAGCTGTATGATTCCTACTATCCCAGCTGTATGATTCCTACTGTCCCAGCTGTCTATGATTCCTACTATCCCAGCTGTATGATTCCTACTATCCCAGCTGTATGATTCCTACTATCCCAGCTGTCTGATTCCTACTATCCCAGCTGTATGATTCCTACTATCCCAGCTGTATGATTCCTACTATCCCAGCTGTCTATGATTCCTACTATCCCAGCTGTATGATTCCTACTATCCCAGCTGTATGATTCCTACTGTCCCAGCTGTCTATGATTCCTACTATCCCAGCTGTATGATTCCTACTATCCCAGCTGTATGATTCCTACTGTCCCAGCTGTCTATGATTCCTACTATCCCAGCTGTATGATTCCTACTATCCCAGCTGTATGATTCCTACTATCCCAGCTGTCTGATTCCTACTATCCCAGCTGTATGATTCCTACTATCCCAGCTGTATGATTCCTACTGTCCCAGCTGTCTATGATTCCTACTATCCCAGCTGTATGATTCCTACTATCCCAGCTGTATGATTCCTACTGTCCCAGCTGTCTATGATTCCTACTATCCCAGCTGTATGATTCCTACTATCCCAGCTGTATGATTCCTACTATCCCAGCTGTCTGATTCCTACTATCCCAGCTGTATGATTCCTACTATCCCAGCTGTATGATTCCTACTGTCCCAGCTGTCTATGATTCCTACTATCCCAGCTGTATGATTCCTACTATCCCATGATTCCTCGTATGATCCCTACCATCCCAGCTGTCTATGATTCCTACTATCCCAGCTGTATGATTCCTACTATCCCAGCTGTATGATTCCTACTGTCCCAGCTGTCTATGATTCCTACTATCCCAGCTGTATGATTCCTACTATCCCAGCTGTATGATTCCTACTATCCCAGCTGTATGATTCCTACTATCCCAGCTGTATGATTCCTACTGTCCCAGCTGTCTATGATTCCTACTATCCCAGCTGTATGATTCCTACCATCCCAGCTGTATGATTCCTACTATCCCAGCTGTATGATTCCTACTGTCCCAGCTGTATGATTCCTACTATCCCAGCTGTATGATTCCTACCATCCCAGCTGTGTATGATTCCTACTATCCCAGCTGTATGATTCCTACTATCCCAGCTGTATGATTCCTACTATCCCAGCTGTCTATGATTCCTACTATCCCAGCTGTATGATTCCTACTATCCCAGCTGTATGATTCCTACTATCCCAGCTGTCTATGATTCCGACTATCCCAGCTGTATGATTCCTACTATCCCAGCTGTATGATTCCTACCATCCCAGCTGTGTATGATTCCTACTATCCCAGCTGTATGATTCCTACTATCCCAGCTGTCTATGATTCCTACTATCCCAGCTGTATGATTCCTACTATCCCAGCTGTCTATGATTCCGACTATCCCAGCTGTATGATTCCTACTATCCCAGCTGTATGATTCCTACCATCCCAGCTGTGTATGATTCCTACTATCCCAGCTGTATGATTCCTACTGTCCCAGCTGTCTATGATTCCTACTATCCCAGCTGTATGATTCCTACTATCCCAGCTGTATGATTCCTACTATCCCAGCTGTCTATGATTCCTACTATCCCAGCTGTATGATTCCTACTATCCCAGCTGTATGATTCCTACTATCCCAGCTGTATGATTCCTACTATCCCAGCTGTGTATGATTCCTACTATCCCAGCTGTATGATTCCTACCATCCCAGCTGTATGATTCCTACCATCCCAGCTGTATGATTCCTACTATCCCAGCTGTATGATTCCTACTATCCCAGCTGTATGATTCCTACCATCCCAGCTGTGTATGATTCCTACTATCCCAGCTGTATGATTCCTACTATCCAGCTGTCTATGATTCCTACTATCCCAGCTGTATGATTCCTACTATCCCAGCTGTATGATTCCTACTATCCCAGCTGTCTATGATTCCTACTATCCCAGCTGTATGATTCCTACTATCCCAGCTGTATGATTCCTACTATCCCAGCTGTATGATTCCTACTATCCAGCTGTGTATGATTCCTACTATCCCCAGCTGTATGATTCCTACCATCCCAGCTGTATGATTCCTACCATCCCAGCTGTATGATTCCTACTATCCCAGCTGTATGATTCCTACTATCCCAGCTGTGTATGATTCCTACTATCCCAGCTGTATGATTCCTACTATCCCAGCTGTCTATGATTCCGACTATCCCAGCTGTATGATTCCTACCATCCCAGCTGTCTATGATTCCGACTATCCCAGCTGTATGATTCCTACTATCCCAGCTGTGTATGATTCCATTGAAAGGCTTCAGCCTAGAAGTAGATCTTTCAAACTTTTTAAACTTTCCATGAATAAAAGGAATTTTATACAGTAAATCCCTCTCTTTATTATATCTAGCATGGTTTCCGCTGCTGTCAACAAAGATTGAGAGATGTAAGCATGGACTAATATTAAGTCATAGAGAAAAAAAGGCTCTTTTTGTAAGCAGCCTGCAGACATCTCTGAAAATGGTTCGTAATTCACTTGACCCAGAAAACCCACCAACATGATGCAAATCAAGAGGTTCAAATATCCACGTTCACTCTAAGAACATTCCTGAAACTGCCATCAAAAGTATGTATATGGGAAAAGCCACCAGGCATCTGAAAGATGTCACTCTGTAAAAGTAATGCTTGCCCACTGTTACAATGGTGGAGTTGGTAGGTATGCCCAGGCCGAGCAGTGGGGCTGGACGCAGGATCAATGGCCCAGAAAGAATGTTAAATTTTTGCTGCACATGTTTAAAAATGCAGACAGCCCTTGCTGGTGAGGCTCCGTTGGGTGAGTGTCCCATCCACCAAGAGGTCGATGGTTCAATTCCCAGTCAGGGTGCATGCCCAGGTTTCGGGCTTGATCTCCAGTAGGGGGCATGCAGGAGGCAGTTGACTGATGCTTCTCTCTCATCAATGTTTCTATTTCTCTCTCCTTCTCCCTTCCCCTCTCTCTAAAATAAAAAAAACAAACAAACAAAAGAAAACAATTTTTTTTTTTAAATGCAGAGAGTAATGCTGAGCCTAAGGGCTACACTGTAGATCCTACACTGAGCACACCCAGGTACACAAAAGCCCCAGCGTGCACTGCCGACTCACAGGTCAGCGTGAGCCCTACGTGAGCTGCCAGGCCACACTGAGATGACCCTTACTGAAAAGGACAGATGGCTTCTAAACCAGGAGAGGAGACAAAAACTTATAGCCTAGGAATATATTGAGCATAAAATAAATGCAACTAGATAGTTCTTAAAATTGTGGAAAAAAGATTATTTTTCCCTAAAATAATATTAAAAATTAAGCAATTACATCATTTTATCCTAAACAGTGTTTTATTATAATGGTAAGCCAAGAACAAATTGTTAGGATGAAAATGACTCACTGTGGCCGGTCGCTCAGTGGTTAGAGCATTGGCCCACGGACCAAAGAGTCCGGGGTTCGGTTCCCACAAAGGGCGCATGCCTCACTTGTAGTCTGTTCCTGGCCTTGGTTAGGGTCATGTGGGTGGCAACCAGTCAATGTGTCTCTCTCACATCAATGTTTCTTCTCTCTCTCTCTCTTCCCCCCTCTCTCCCTCCTGTTCTATCTGAAGATAAAAGCAAAAATTTCTTCAGTGAGGATAAAAAAAAAAAAGAATTAAAATGACTCGTGTTAATTTTCATCAATACAGATTTTCCAACAAAAGTATAGAATGCCATGATATATGACACTTTTTATGAAAAGATGGTAAATTTTTAGAGTATTTGAGAACTTCAATAATTTTCCCAGAGGCCTCTGACAATTCTTTGATATGCAAATCAGTCTTTTCTAACATATCTGTCATATCATCATCCTTACCAATCCAACTCTGTCAGGTGCTCCTCAATCACTTTTCATGTGATTCAAGAGCTCCACTATCCCTCCCCTGACATCAGGTCATTCTACACCTCCTGCGAGATTACCGATTTCACCTTGCATTGCATGTGTATCATGTGGTTGAAGACATCCACAGATGACTGATAAACCGATCCTGCCAACAAAAGCAAGGTAGACAATAACAGACAGACTTGGTTAAATGGAGAGGGATTTCAAGTTGCACGTTATTCTATAAGTGGTCAATTTATTATATTGCTGTTATGTATTTTACTTATTTTTTAACAAAGTGATAATTGAGGGCACTTAGATAATAAAAGTTTGAGACTATAAAGAACTGGCATACTCTGTAAGCTTCAGGGTTTTCAGATGCAAGATACAATAAGAACTAGAACTAAGAAATGGCAAAGGACGTAGATAAGAAAACAAAATTCTGAAACTGAGTCTGTAATAAAGATGGCGATCCTAGCTAGCCTAGTGATTCTAAGAGGGTGGTAAAGTCGAAAAATTCACGAAGATGATAAACCAACTGCAAAGAGTAAAGGCTGAAATGTTTGTAGAGAGAATTGTTTTTATAGAGATCATTATTGTAGAGAGAAAACATGGGGGTAAAGTTGGGGATGAGACTATCTACTTCTTACATTATTCTGACTGCAGAGAGAACAAAAAATCAGTTTGCTAAACTCTTTATTACTCTCTATGACCCTGTGTTTACCTGCAAAATCCTGGCCTGAATCATGTGTTACAATTCCCCTTTTCCATTCTGGGGAAACAGCAATTAAGCTCATCTCAAATCTTAACTGATTAACCTGTAAAGGAAGGCTGGCCATCCATTCCTACAGCATAGCCCAATGCATGCAGGAGTTTTGCTTCTAAATGCAGCTAAGAGTCTTCAAAGAATCTTATCTGGCCTTCCTTATCCAGGCTATCAGCCGAGGGCTGGCGGCCCTGAGGACCAATTCACAGTCGCCCAGACGTTGTCTACAGAGCTCTCTAGAAAAGGCTGCGTAGCTTGTCAACAACAGTAAGAGCTGATTTCTATACAGGTTACATATAATTTTTTCCAGAGGTTTATAAAAAAATTTACATGGCAAATATTAGTTACTATCAAGAAAAAACGTTGCCTACTTTCTGGCCATTTAAGCAAACATCCTCCTCTGAGGCCCACCCACAGACAAGCCCAGATTGAATCTCCCCGAGTCTGCCAGGCACTCTGTTGTCCATGGAAAGACCTCACGCTGGGAGCCTGTTCCCTTGTGCCCTGTGCCTGGTACTTAATCTTCCATCCCTTCAGGGTACAACTGGACAGAGGCCTATCAGATCCTCAAAGCACTTAACATTAGAGGACTGTACTTTTATTTTCTTCTGCACTTTTCAGAAAGACTCTCAGCATTTCCAGTAACTGTGTGAGTTGACCCAATGCTAATGATTCTCACTATTAAAAATTAAAATAAATGCATTTTTAAAAGGGAAAAAGTGGTCTTTGTAATTTTGTGCAGAATTCATGTAATGGGTGCATCCTTACAAATGGAGGAAACATAAATCTGTTATAGTTAGTCAACACAGTATGTAATAGCCTTCATATAGTGCCAATTTTAATATTATTTGTATTTAAAAGTATTGCTTCAAACCTCTAAACCGTTATGAGTGGTAGAAGCTGCCATCTGCTTTGGCTGAGCAGTATGCACAGTAAGTCCGCCAGGGTTCCTCCACTCTGGCACCATCTTATGTGTGGGTGGTGATGGTGAGCTCTCAGAAATTGTTTAATCATTTGCATTTCACAAAATACAAGTTACCATTAAAAAATAAAATGTTCACCAAAAATTATTTTTTCTAAACACAAGATTCTCCGATTCCTAGAAAAAGAAAACATTACCATCACAGTAAGGCTGAAACTGTCAAAAAGGAAGCCAAGATACACTCCAGTAAAGCTTTTGCTGAAATGTTAATTGGTTCATCTTTGAAACTTTATTATGCTATGTAAGCAAGATACTTTCAGAGCCCAGAATATAAAAACCACTTATTGGTAAGTCAACACTGTGATCATGTATTTTGTAAATGCTAATAATATGTAATTAATTTTCTACCATATCCAGATTTTCAGGTTCCGCTAAATTCTAAGGCCACATTGCTGGCAAGTTAGGCTACCTCCAGGCATGTGTAAAATATGAACTCTACTCTTCAGCATGTAAGTTCTCTATTTGTTGGGTTCTTAATTCTAAAACATTCTAAGGTTTTGGAACAAACCAATGGCATTCCAAATTTATGATCAATCAATGCATGCTACATATAATTCTAAAACAATGGAAATCCAGATTTTAAATAAATGATTATGCACAAATATAAAGCATAATCAATCTCAAGTTCAAAAGGAAATTTCAAGAAAGACAGGAATATCAAGAGGATTCCTTAAAGTAGAACATATTATTGGGAGGCGGGGGGTATACAGAGAGACTTAAAATGGCATCTCTGGAATTCTTACAATGAAACAGATGATGAATTATTGAAACTGTAGTGTTTTTTAGCTAGAATGAAAATGACAGATCTCTCCCAATCCCTTCATTACACAGATGAGAAATGAGAGGTGAGGGGAGCAGGATACATTAGAAATCGGAATTGACTATATTACTTTTCAACATCTCTTTTCCAACATTATAGTAATTGATCATCGGGTTGATGGGAAGGGTCAAAGCACCCTCACTAGCGAATAGCCACCAGGAAGTCACACACACAAGGTGGCTGGTGAAGGGTCCAAAGGAATGGAAACAGCCTTTTTGGTTCTGTCATACCTTCTGAATTTTCTCCCTAGTTATTTGAGTTAAGTGTGGCAAGGTGCGGTGCCATACGTTCAGGCAATATATTCCTTCCTTGTCCTAGTCAACACAAGAAGAACACTATCTTATTACAGTTTTACTTACTTTTTTAAAAAAATAGGTTTTCATTGATTTTTTAGAGAGAGAGAGAGAAACATCCATGTGAGAGAGAACATCAATCGGCTGCCTCCTGCACGCCCCCTACAGGGGATCAAGCCTGCAACCTGGGCATGTGCCCTGACTGGGGATCGCACCCGGATCTCTCAGTCCATGGGACGATGCTCAATCCACTGAGACACACCAACCAGGCCAGTTTGACTTTCATTAACGATCTATGGATATTCAGTATAGCTCAGTTTTTCACCCAACTATTTCTCTCCTGACGTTTCTTTTTCCATCCCCTTGTTGGGATGTTCTAGGGGGAGTAGGGTGCCAAACCTGTAATCACTCCCAAGATGCTCCTTGGCCCACTGTCCTCGGTCTGCACACTCTGGGAGCTCATCGATGTTCCTCCTTCAACCTCTCATCTGCAGACTGATGACCTGTACGTCATTCTCTCTCATCAATGCTTTGCTTCCATTGTGTGATTGCTTAGCTACTGTTGCTAATGTTTCTGCTTTTATTTTTTAATTGAGGCATAATTCACATATAACATTTCTATTTGATTATTCTACTTTCTCCTTAAATTTAAAATGCATCTTATCCTCCAATCAGATGTCACTCCCACCCTGCAGTTTTTAGAGGCCCGGTGACATCTTCCAGTCACTTTTCTGAGTCATCGGCTCTTAAGCTTGATGGGTGCCAGAAGCGCCCTGGGGGGCTTGTGGACAGGACTGTGCCCCCCCACCCCCCACCAGCACCTGTGACTCAGTCGTCTGAAACTGGGAACTGGCCCTTCTAACCAGTTCCTAGGTGATGCTGTGGCTGTGGTCCAGGGCCCACACTTTGAGAACCACAGCTTAATGTATACCCTAGATATGGTTCCAAAATCCATCATTTCAACCCTTGGCTCCGACTTCTACTTGATCATATTGTCACCTTCATCCAGAATACCGCACAGCACAATGGCTCATAGCTGGTCTCCCTTCTGGCTCTGTTCTTCTGCCAGGTAATTATTCCCGAAACAATTGCTTTCTTGCTTCAAACCTCATGGCTCTTATGTTGAGCAAAAGATATTTAAAATTCTCTACGTGGCTAATAGCCTGTAAAATCTGGATACCCTGTTACCTACCTTGCCTATTGCAAAGGGAGACTGTGACATTTAAATAAATAAATTCTCATCGTTTCCAGTTCTATAAAGTCATGTGAGCAAAACTTAGCAAATACCGAACCATCGCTCCCGAGGAAATAGTTTGGTTCCCAACAGATCAATACACAACCTTGTTTCAAAGCCACATTATATTAAATATATATTTAATGCCTAGTACCCACGTTTGCTCTAGAAGGCGCATCCCAGCTTTCTTGCATCAGAACACTAGACCACACTCAGCACTACACTTGGGGGAAGGGAACATTTCAAACAGCAAAGTTGCCAATAAAAAAAGCACAAAAATGTAAAAAATGTGGCCCTGAGAAGATGCTTACAGCAGGAGCTGAGACAGGTGGGCAGAGTGTTGCTCTGTCCTCCTCCCCCGGGAGAAGGCACGTCAGAAGACTCAAATTCCCACCACTTCGCACATCTGTCTGCAGATGAACACAAGCCCTACAAGTATTGATTGGAGGGTTTCCAATAAATTTTAGCCAGCAGACAAGATGGCAAATACAGAATCCCCGAATAACAAGGGCCAACTATATTATGAAAGCAATTTTGGAAACAAGTGCATTGTTCAGATATAATAGCAATAATGACTAAAGTAACATTGGAAATTTCAAGAGCTTACTATGTGCTAGAAGCTCTTCTAAGCACTTCACATCTATTAGTATATTTAAATCTCATAACAACCCTAGGAGATAGGAGTTACTATTAACCCCATTTCATAGACGAGGAAACTAGGAACAGAGTGAAATACTTTGCTTAGGTTCCCGGAAGAGGAGGAGTAACCAGGACCTGTGCCCAGGCAAACTGGCCGGAAGCCCGCATCCTCCACCACCAGGTGTGAATGTAGGCGAATTCCCTACCACTCCCCAGGGAGCACCCTCTGCTCCAGTCAGTGTGGTCTCCCACATATTTACTGCTTCATCAACATTTCCTGAGCGCCTCAAAAATGCCAGTGCTGTGTTAGACCCTGGAAGGACAAACGGACTCCAGTCTTAGCTTTAAGGAGCTCAGCGTCTATGAGACCAGCAGAACACAGCAGTTATGGAGAAGTGGGGGTCCCGGGGAGGGCCACCTAAGGGGGTGTCTAGCCTGAGGCCTCTCGGGGAAAGTGTCCAAGAGGAAGTTAGTTTGACGGAATCTAGATTAAGAAACAGGAATGAAGCGGAGTAGAACGGGAGGTAGGAGTGTAGGGGACACCATAACAAGATTGACGGGAGGACTACTCGGGCTTTCAGAAAGCGAGGATTCTAAGGCTGCGACCAGCCAGGTGTGGGAAATAGCGGTGACAGGCTGCAGCCGAGGGGGGCGAGGGAGCGCCCGCCGTGTGACGGACTCAGGAGTCCGCATGTTTGCGCAGATGCTGTGAGTCGTTGCGTGGGTCTGAGCAGACAGGAGACACGTGAATGTGGATTTCAGAAGGACAGCTGTGGGGGCATCGTGGAGGAACGACTAGGAGGGACTAGGGCTGGGAGACTTGCAGTCCTCTGGGTAAGTCCTCCGGGTGAGACAGCGCAGCCTGGAGCGGAGCCCAGCGCAGGAGGCAGAGCTGGGCCGCTGCCTCTCACGACCCCCGGCCGGGCCGCTGCCTCTCAGGAAAGCGCAGCCTGGAGGGGAGCCCAGGGCAGGAGGCAGAGCTGGGCCGCTGCCTCTCAGATCCCCTGGCAGGGCCGCTGCCTCTCACGTCCCCAGGCCGGGCCGCAGCCTCTCAGGTCCCCCGACTGGGCCGCTGCGTCTCAGGTCCCCAGGCCAGGCCGCAGCCTCTCACGTCCCCAGGCCGAGCCGCTGAATCATGGTACATCATGCAAATCATTTCGTAGATGTGGAAGACGCCGGACCTTGTACTTCTTTGTATTTCCTTTGATACCTACCACAAATACCTTGCACCTAGTATCAACAGATGCTCACTCGAGTTCAATAAACATAAGAATCCTTTATAAGCTGAGAACTTTTATGCGCCCGGTTATCCCCGTTGATTGGCTGTTTGAACTGTACGTCTCTCCCCGCAGGTCATCAGCCCAGCACACACGAGGGCCACACCACGTGACACTCAACAGAGCAAAGACAGTGTCATTTCATCGCCAAGCCCCACCGCTCTGCTGGAAACTGCGCCTAATTCCTTCTTCGGTTTCTCATCTCAAATTGTAACAGTTTTGTAACAATTTGTTTTTGTTCATAAGCTGGTAAAACTGTTTCTCTCTCTTTTCTTTAATTCTAATGCTAAAATGTCTAAATTTTTCTCTGAGCTCATTGGAGTTTCCATAAAATGAAAACAATACTTTCCAGAAAAATCCTTTCCTCCCCTTGACATATCACGATAAACACCTTGCCAACATGACGCCCAGCGCCTCCACCAGGGGATCCTTGCCGTCTCCCCTTCCCAGCCCCTCTTACCTTGCCCTTCGCAGACTCGGGGGGCAGAGTGCTCACTTAACCCCGAGGAAGGATCAGACTCTGACATGAGCCCCAAGGATGACTCACCCTTGTTCTCTGACTCCCTCTCTCTCCCTCTGTCCTTTAACCCCTATTTTTCTTACTCTGGTTTATATTTTAATTGCTTTTGTGTCTTGTTAATTGCTCTCTTGTGGGTTCATAATTACCATGTAAATCCATAGTACTTTTTGCCTTAAAGTTAAAATATGGTTTTGTGGGGTTTTCTGCATTTTTATCTTCAGATAAAGCGGGGGGCGGGGGGCAGGGGGTTAGAAACGTCGACGTGAGAGAGACACACAGACTGGTCGCTGCCCACAGACCCCAGCCGGGCCCGGGAACAAACTGCAACCGAGGTACGTGCCCTTAGCAGGAACCAAACGGGACTTTCTGGTCCACGGGCCAACGCTCTAACCGCTGGGCCAAACTGGCCAGAGCAGTTGCCTTAAAGTTTAGAAAGAACTTCCATTAAACAATGTATTTTTCCCCCAGCCTTTTTATGTGTCTTAATGCATTCCAACCCCATTCAAGTGGCTTCCTGTTTTTATAAGCCTCTATCATTATTCCTTCAGAACTGTGGCCACCCAACACCTTTCTTTTTTTTCAAATCTGGCTAATACTTCTTTTACTTTTTAAACTTTTCTACAACAAGACACATGCGACTAATCCACCAGACACCATCACCTGGGTCACTCCGCACTATTCACATCTGTTTCCTTGATTTATTCCCAAATAAAGATGTTTCTGAAACTAATAATAAATTATATTAAGTGATCACTGTAAAAAGGGCACTATAACAGATACTTTATGGAGAAGCAATGGAAAAGAATGTTCAAGTCCTCATCTAAGTCTGCAGGCAGACTGGGCACTGCCGAGTCCGGGGAGGGCTGGGCGGGGTAGGGTTCTAACGGACAGTTCTAACCCAATTTCAAAAGAGATGAAAACCGGACTGAGATAGGATTTCGCCGGTTACCTCAAATCACAAGCATTTTTCTGACCTTTAATAATTTATTTGCATATAAGCTATGCAACATATGGGGTTAGAGGGCTAGCATTGCAATGTTGCTGTATTTCTTTTCATTATCCAGCATTTTGTGATGTACCTGGCTGTTCACAGTGAATAAATACCGTAATGTGTAGAGATCCAACTTCCAATTGCCTGATATATTATCACTTCTTACCTGAAGCTAGTGTGTTTAAAGAGCAAAGCTTATTCTGTTTACCTATCAACTAGCCCATCTACATTAGAAAAGATATCAGGAGTTTTAAGAGAATACTTCAAACCACAACTTTTATATATAATTTCAAAAGCAAAAAAAAAAAAAAAGGGGTAAAACTGGGTAGTAACCAGTTTTTCTACCACATATTAATCTTTAATGAGAAACAAATGTTTCTAGAGGAAATGTAATTGGTGATTAATTGGCTATTTATATACTGTAGAATGGAAAGGTATTTACAGTTTAAATAGTATTTCAAATACCAAAGAGTAAAGATCTGAACGGAAAGGCAGTCCTATTTCAGTTGTGCAGGCTAGTTCTTCGGACGGCAGACGTCCGGCGGGTATTACCGGCCATGAGAACCATCAGCAAGGGGGGGCTGGAGACCACAGTTTCCTGCCAGCTTCCCGGTTCCGTGGCCATCCCCAGGACTCTCAGGAGCGGGTCCCCAGCTGCGTCTGCTGCGAGCATCAGACTCTCGGGCAGCCCCACCGGCTCCTGCTCCTTGTAGCTGACAAAGGCTTCATGAGTCATGTGTTTTTTCTAGGGATGTGGAGCTCTCTGAATTATTAACTCCAGGGAGAGAGTAACAGTCAAAACTCATTCAGTGAATTCCAGTGTTTGCAGACCCGGAGAACAGGTGCTCGCACTCACAGCTGAAGAGAAACAGAGGGTGCTGTGGGCCCTGCCGACGCCGCTGACTAAGCGGGACCCCGAGATAGCATCACTGCCCCAGGAGCCGCGCCTGGGAGGGACCAGGCAAGCTCTGTTCCCCTTCACACAGCCAAGGGGCTCACCCACGCCTTCCCTCCGCAGGAGTCATTTACAGAGGTACAGAGCTGCCATCTAGTGACTAAGAAGAGAACAGCAAGGGGAATCACAGGAAAAATAACCATCGTAATTTTTTAATTGAGCAGTGAAGCAGGGAAAATAATAAAATCGACCCCGTCTCATCCACCTGATGACTTTGGCATGACCTAGTCTTAAACAGCCATAGGACAATCACCCATGGTAAAAATATAGTTAAAATATAGATAAAAGTATAGTTTTTATCCTAGTGAAGAGAACTTGAGGTAGAAGATCGAACAGAGCTATGTTCAAATACTCCCTCTTACCCTTTATCACTTTAGTGACATTAAACAACTTTAACTTTTATAAACATCATTTCTTTATCAGTTAAATAGAAATTATAATAGTTACTTTAAAGAATTATTATAAGAAATGCATAAGATAATACAGTAAAAAAAAAAAAATACAGGTGTACAGTAGACTGGTAATCAATCCTAATTTTCTATGTCACTTTTATTAGTGTAGACTCTTATAAAACATCCACATATCTAAGAAAGAACTGGTCCAAGAAATAAACTTATGACAAAGGGTCAATAATTCCAAAAGCAAGTAAGGTCTTTGCTGGGGGCTTAACCTCAATGAGTCACAAAATTTTTACCTCTCAATTAGTTAATTATGTTTTCTGGCTTCCAGACATTTCGCTGGCAACAAGAAAAGAAGGCGCGACATGAATCCATCGATTTCACCCTTGAGTTTCTAGGCTGTAACATCGGAGGTTTTACAATCACTCGGCTCACCGAGGTTTCTGCTTGTGACAATACATCTTGCCATGGCTCACAGCTCAAGAAAAGTAGAAAATCACTATCATTTTATACAAACGGATATATACATGAAATTTACAGCTGGAACCTTAATATAGAGAGCAACGTTGTACGTGTTTTATCGTTACTGATAGTACGGACTATTTTTGTCCAGGCTTTCTTATGCATGATTGTGTATAACAAAGAATTCAGTAAGATATGCCTTGGAAATAAGAATTTAGAAAAATCTAATATAGTATCTCAAATCACTATTTAGTTCTGCCTCAAAATAAAAATTTGTAAGCTGTAAAAAAAAAAAAAAACAATTCAGAGAATATTTTGAGGGGACCATTTTTCTTAATTATTTCTGGCTGTATTTGTTCATTTATTTTTACCTCTTTTTCTCTTTCTTCTTATTCACTACTGGTTAACCATTAGAAATTAAATTGCTGTCAGCAGAGTGCACCACACCCCTCCAAGTTCCCCTACCTGATACAGGTCTCTGCTCTGATAAAAAAAGAAGCTGGGCCCTGGCCGGTTTGGCTCAGAGGTTAGAGCGTCAGCCTGCGGTCCAGAGAGACCCGGGCTCGATTCCCGCTAAGGGCATGTACCTCGGTTGCGGTTTGTCCCTGGCCCTGGGTCATGTGGGTGGCAGCCACTCAATGTGTCCCTTTCACGTTGATGTTTCTCTCTCTCTCTCCCTCCCACATTATCTGAACAAAACATGAAAGTCTCCTCAGATGAGGATAAAAAAAAAAAGAAGTTGGGAGACTGTTTTACAATACTATCCTTAAGAGCATAATATCTTTACTCTTAGGATAATGATCAACCTAGTTATATTTTTGAAAAGTTCCAGTGAATTATAATCGAAGTTCCTGACCAATGTTATATCCTCATTACTCCTCCAGGGGGAGCACAACTTTCACGTATGATGCAGGACTGCTGCTTTTTACAAGGGAAATCATTTCATCCTTGGAAAAGTCTCAGAAATCATCCAAGTCTTTCACTTTGCAGAGAACACTGTGTCCCAAAAGGCCTATGTGCGTTGTACATACTAACTAGATAGAGAACAAAGCCCAGACCCCAGTATGAGTCTTCTCGCTTTCTGCCAGACCACACTCGAGAGAACATTCTTCTTCCTTAGTAATTACTTAGTAATGTCTAATGCTAACTTAGTTTCAAAAGCATAGTTGGGAGAATGTATAAATAAATTTTTGAATGGCTCTATGTCCAAAAGAGCAATCGCTATCCACTTTTACTATTGTATGTAAGCGTTTCCTTTCTTGAAGTTATTTTTTTTAAGTCCATTTTGGTATAAGAAAATAGACATAACATTTGGTTTTTCAGTAACCAAAAAAAAAGTGTCTATGAAAATTAGACACTAATTAATGTTCCATCCACCAAAGCAAGTCAAGAATATTAATTGATTTTAGAAAAGCCCTAACAGATTTTTTTAAATCCTATCCATGTGATGATGAGTCTGGCCCTGTGACATTTCCTGGGGGGCCACCATTTCCTGCTGGAGGTGCAGCTCTTTGGCTGGATATACAATGATGCAGCTTCTGAGAAGTTTGTTCTCAGTTCCACGTCAAAACTGATTTTCTTTGCAAAGTCTAAATGGAAGAAAGCATCCCCTTCCACCAAACAGAATTCCCCTGCCCACCCAGTGAACTAAGGGTGGCCTAGCTAGCTGGGCAGACGGGAAAACAAATTGGGGTCCGTCACGATTTTAAGACAAAAAAGAGGGAACGGGATTCGACATCCTAATAAGCTCTTCTTACCTGCTGAACAGCGTCTGAACAATTTCTCAGAGTTTCCAAAACAGCAGACTGAGATTCTGGGTTAGAAAGGAAGAAGAGAGTCAGTATATTAAAGAACAAACTTTCTTCTTTCTTTGATCAGGAAATAAAGCTAACTAAAATATACTTTTAACCATAATTACCCCAAACACCCAGTTTATATTCCAAGTATACTTTTGTATTGAGCACAGGGCTGCTCTGCCGTCTATAGAACCCATATAAGGACCAACACTCATGTCACCAGTTACTTGTAAAATTGGAATAGGCCTATGCCCTTCTTGACATATCAACCATAATTACTTTTCTCAATTGCTAGTTTCTATTTTGTGCCAGAAAATACCTGCTAAGACATTCACTTTTTATATGATTTACATAGCTCGAGTCTGAACAACAGAATCCAACTCACCAATCTTTTTTTGTTAATATGTTTTTATTGACTTTTAGAGAGAGTGGAAGGAAGAGGGAGAGATAGAAACATCAATGAGAGAGAAACAGTGATTGGCTGCCTCCAGCACACCCTCCACTGGGGACGAAGCCCACAACTCGGGCATATGCCCTGACCAGGAATCAAACCCATGACCTCTTGGTCCATGGGTCCACACTCAACCACTGAGCCACACTGCCTTGGCTCAACTCACCATTGTTGAAAGATGGGATCGCAGGTGCCTTGTCTAACTATTGACAAATTACCTTCTGATTTCAATGAGGGATAATGAGCACCATCACCAGGAGGAACTGAGCAATCAGGGATTTCGATATTTTAGTCCGTCACTTGGGAGTCTGAGACTTCCAATACTTCCTGCTAAAAAATCAAAGGGGTAACCAAGTCCAGGATTTTCTCTTTAAGCAAGAGGACACCGTCTTCCTTATCGTACCCCCAGTTTCTAGAATAGTGTCTGGCACACAGCAGGTGTTTAAAATGTGAGTAATTATAGGAGGGAATAAAAGAAGTGATCAAAAGAATAATCGGGGCTGGCTGGTGTGGCTCAGGGCTTGAGCAGTGACCTGTCCACCAGAAGTCTCCAGTTCAATTCCCAGTCAGGCCAAATGCTCGGGTTGCGGGCTCCATCCCCAGTAGCAAGAGGCAGCCAGTCGATGTTTCCCTCATCATCAATGTTTCTGTCTTTCTCTCCCTCTCCCTTCCTCACTCTGAAATCAATAAAAACATATCAAAAAAAAGAATGATCGGACCAGGGAAGTGGGTGTCACCGTGAAGAGTGAGTGTCTTAGGTGGAGGAACAGGATGGAAGGACTTTATAACAGGTGACATAGACACCACTTTGCCGCTAGCTACTTCCTGCACCATAGCTAAGAGTGTATCTTTCAAAACAAAAGTCAATGAGAAGAGCATGAATTAGTCCACACTAGGTGTAACTGTGATAATAGAGTATGAACAATTGCCTTAAAATACAACCATTTTCCCAGACAAATACTGTATTTCACTCAGTTAATGAAAAAGGAATTCTCCTCTCTTTTACTCACAAATCTATACTCTGAACTCAACACCAGAGTTAGCCGATTTTGAATATATATCTTCAACATCACAGCTTGGCCAATAGGTAATATTAAAGCAAATCCAAACTTCGGAGACCAGAGCTAAGATCCTGGGGATTTGAACAGATGTAGAAAATTTTCTCTTCCTCTTTCTTTCTACTTAGACAATACAAGAAGAACCCAGAGGACCTCCTGGGGGAAGACACACATTTCTTTACATTAGGAGTCCATACGTGTCCTCGCTTTTCCTATGGCCCCAGACCTCCAGCCTCTCATGGTAAATAAGAATGTTTGTGGTTAACCAGAACAGTGAATGACTAAGATGTATCCGTCGACATTCTGGGCACTACACCTGAACTCTCAGTCTCCCTGTTAAATCCAATGGCGACCCGGACTGAATTAACTCTCCCATCCCCACCCCTTTCGCTAGACTTTTATTTCCTTGGATCAGCATGTTACAACAGCTAAGAGAAAGGGGTCGACATACTTTCTTCAAAATCATGAGCTGAGTTACAGAAGTTGTGGAGGGTCAAGGCTTTAAGATGAACGAGAGGTACAGAGTGACTGTGCAAAAATAAATGGAAAATGGAAGAACAATTAGGAGGAGAAAGGAAAATGAATATTAAGGAGACAGAAAATAATAGAGAATGAAAGTAATAGAGAGAGAGGAGGAAAGAGAAAGAGTGAAGAGAAGCATAAAAATGGCAAAAAGTGATGTGAGTGGAAAGAAGACAGCATGGGGAACAAATAAAGTAACTGGCTTCTGTTTTTTCTTCTCTTTCTCTCTAGATAGTTTATAATTTACAATTATTTAGTTAAGAATAGTTGGTACAGAATCTTATAGTTTCAGGTTGACAATATAGAGATTCAAAGACTTTATACCTTACAAGGTGATCACCCCACTAATTCTAGTAATTTATCTGTCACGGTGTAAACATATTACAATATTATTGACTAAGTTTCCCCCTTTCAACTATCCCCTCATCCCTTCTCTTCTGGTAAGGTAACCATCCCTCTGGTCTCTTTCTATGAGTCTAATTTTGTTTTGTTTTGTTTTTAGATTTCACATATGAGTGAAACCATAACAGTATTGTCTTTCTCTGCCTGACAATTCATTTAGAATAATACCCTCTAGATCCATCCATGTTGTTGCAAATGGCAAGGTTTCATTCTTTCTTATTGCTGCATAATATTCCATTATGTACATGTGCCACATCTTCTTCATCCATTTGCCTGTGATGAACACCTAGGTTGCTTCCATATCCTGGCTATTGTAAATAATGCTGCCGTGAACATAGGGATACATCTATCTGTTCAAATTGGTCGTCTCATTTTCTTGGGATAAACACCCAGAGATGGAATTGCTGGATCATGTGGTTTATCTAGTTTTAGTTTTTGGAAGAATCTCTGGCTTCATGTCTAATGTCCCTGGGCAGGTGTATTTGAGAAGTCTGCCTAGTTCCAACATCCTCAGAATGATCACCCCTCGTACAAACGGTGGCACTTGTTACCCATGCTGCTCCCCCAGGTCCGTGGGTGCTTCAGACCCTGCCTTCTACTCGGTTCTGCAGCTGACAAAGTCCTCATTAAATAGTCATCAGCCAGGATGGTTGTTTTTAAAGTAGGAGCTCTCTCAAAGGTACATTCAAAACTGCCAACTCTTACTCACTCCTTCTTAAGAATTAAGAAACTAGACTGTTGTTTAGAAAACATTACTGTGAAGCAGAGTAGGAGAAAGAACATTCCTGACAAAATTTTAAATGTTCTACTTTGTTAAAGTTACCTCACAAAATTCTGAGCATTATCTAAAATTCTGGTCTTCCTGCAATTTCAAATATAGTTAAGAAATGATCTCTCTATCATCACAAAATAAGCTTATAGCTTATAAAACAAACCACACTTGGGTGAATTTTACATTTGCAGAGAGAAGAGAGCTAAAAAAAATTAGTAAGATATGCTCTCTGCTTTGACTGAAAAATAAATCAAATAACCCTTTAAAATACAAAACAGTCCTTCTAAAAATGAATTAAGTATTTTCTAACACCATCATGTTTCAAGTTAAAATGCACATATACATAACATTATTAAATTAAAGCTTCTTTAATGGTATATAACAATTTTCTTTAAACCTAGTCAATGTAATTAAAAGGTAATTCATTAAACTTCATTTAAATAGCATGACTTATGATTACCTGTCTAATGAACGGCAGATGTTTTTATTTCTGGTATACCATGTCATTCCACAAATGAAGATAGGGCAAAACATGTCCTTATCCTAAAAGAGTCTAACCCTAGGTTCTACTTCTTTGGTTATCTAATAGTATGGATCTGCCCCTCATTGCCAACAAAGGGTATCTACAAAGGCTTTAGCTTACGTATGTAAGGGGGGAAATGCAGGTAGATTTTACCAAAAAACAGGAAGAAAGAAAGTGGAGAATTAACTATGGGAGACACAGTCAATCTTCACTAGCACATTTTATGTCTTGATCACGTGAGACATCGACAGGCAGAATGCTCTGCTCTCAAAGGCTCTCTTGAGCCCTTTGGAATTGCTGCATGATCTCAGTTGAACGTGTGTTGAAGTAGTTGGACTAAACCTAGAAATGAGTTGATGATATTGCACCTGCAGTACATCACACAGAGTCTCTTCCTAGGAACCATTAGAAACACTTCTTCTGAATATTAGAGGCTAGAACAGTGCTTCTCTGAGAGACCATTGCCTTTAATCTCGTGGACACAGGAGATGATACAAAACTAATTGCTCTCATTTTCCTCTTTTCTTTCCATCTGAGGGGTAGATGCGCAACTACCTTGGAAAAGTGCGGGTCCTTCTGAAATACATTTCAATGTGCTAGCTTACCCCAGCTTCTTGTCATTGTTCCATCCTAAGTTCCATTCCATTCGGTCTATTTCCCTGTTAGTCCTCTCCACACCTCAGATATTTATGAGCTGCTCAGATCCTTTCTGGAGCAAAGTTGGGTTAGTTCTTCGTGTTAGGATTTCTACACAAAAAGGTTCTGGCGTGTTTCACCAGCTCTCCCTCCGTGGTTTTCTGTGCCCCAAGTGCCTTTCTGAACATCATTCCTATGTTCCTCTCTTGGCCACTCATATTTTCAAAGAAAGGTGAGGGGCATCATTTCCCAAAGAGGCAACAAGAGTCATCAAGTCCCTGTTCATATATAGACATAGTGCTCCTGTTCTCCATGAATCTGAGAACTAAAGCCGTGTTGCTCTGATTTGTGTATATCTACTGAACAACCTTTGAAACGTGGTATTGAACCTCCAGAATGTCCCTCAGGATGTCTCAACACATCCATAAAACTCTCCCTGAAGTGTTTATATTCACGTGCTGAGTAGATATTTTATTTACTTAGATCTTAAAAGAAAAAAAGATATTCATTTATTCACCCAATTGTTTAAGTATATACTATGTGTCCAAAGGTCTTGAAACGTGGGGAATCTACAAAGACAACAGATACGTATAAACAAATTAATTACAATACGTAAAAATTCAAATAATAGCGATACTGATAAAATGCCATGAGACTCCAGAAAAAAAAGATAATCATGGGGTGGGGAGGGGTGCACTGTATAAAGATAAATGGAGAGAGAGAAGATTAAGAGAAAACAAGATTTTAAAAAGGGTTTCCTCTTATCAACGTTTCTCCATCAACGTTGGGACACATTCACCCTAACTTCCTTCCAGGCAGCACTCTGCACACCCCAGGGGTCCACTTTCACATCGAGGCTCTTTGTGGAGACAATGCCGACTGCGACTGTGTGGAGACTCGGGGGCTGGGACCAAAAGGCGCCCAGGAATGTCTCGCTGGTGGGAGGAGCATGAGGCTCCGCCTTGGCCTCTGCACTTCAGATTCAAGCCCAGGACGGTCAGTATCTTGGTCCATACGTGAAGGTGAAGAAAATCCTCTTTCACAGAAGGAATCATGGGAAACTCCAGGCGAGACCCATGAGAAAGGCAGAAGAGGCAGCACTGTGTCTCTGAATTAGCTGGACGCGTAAAATAGTAGACAATATTCAGAAGAGCCGGAAGGCCGAAAAAGAAGGCAAAAAACAGGTTCTCAATTTTCTAAAACAGGACTGCAAATCTTTCCTCTTCATAAACGAAAGGCCACTGAACTCCTTTCAATTAAAATTGAGAGGGGCTAGTGTCACCAACAGTACTTCTAACCACAATGTCACCCCACGATACAGTGCAGCAATCAACTGTAAGTGCACAGCAAGGAGTGTGTTACTATTAATAAATATGTCATCAAGGTTTGCAACTGATATATTTTAATTTTTTTTTTTAATCCTCACCTGAGGATATTTTTCCATTTTATTTTCAGACAGAGTAGGAGGGGGAGACAGAGAGAGAAACATCAATATTAGAGAGACGTCCATTGGTTGACTCCTGCACAAGCCCGACCAGGGCTAGAAACAAACCTCAACCGAGCTACATGCCCTTGACCAGAATCGAACCTGAGACTCTTTGGTCCCTGGGCCGACCTTCTAGCTGCTGAGCCAAACCAACCAGGACACAACTGACACATTTAATTTTTTTTTTTTAATCCTCACCTGAGGATATTTTTACATTTATCTTCAGAGTGGGAGGGAGAGAGAGAGAGAGAGAAACATCGATGTGAGAGAGGCACATTGACTGGTTGTCACCTGCACGACCCCAACCAGGGCCGGGGATGAACTGCAATTGAGGTACATGCCTTGACCAGAATCGAACCCGGGACTCCCTGGTCCGCAGGCTGACACTCTAACCGCTGAGACAAACTGGCCAGGGCGCAACTGATACATTAAAAAAAAAAAAAAGCCACAGCAGACTCTACACAAGGTTTTCACTATATCAGGAGCCTTCTCACTCTTACACCGGCTGCTTGGCCATGAGAGGGAGTGTGGAGTGGCCCCAGAATGAGGATGTCGCGTGGAGTCACAGCACAAAGTACCACTAGGCAGCTGGGACAAAGCATGCGCTATGGTTGTGGCCGTTTATAACAGATTAGTTGCAGTAAAACAAGTCACTGCATTAAGTTACTTTTGCTTACCTCCATCATCCTCTTTAGGATGCATATTTTAAAGGGAGACAAGTGATTATGTTAAAAATTACTTGCATGGCATTTTGTAAACTACACCAAATAATGATAAAAAATTAAATTATAAACTTCCTGGTATTCATTGCAACTATCATCATTTACCAGATGATCACTAATTAACTTTCAATAATGGTTTCATAACTGTTTTTTCAAATGCCCTAAAATTTTAGAGGATAATACAAATGTTTCTGTTAGAAAAGTTGAGAAAGACAGACACCCTAGGAAAGAGAAATGAAAATATCACCCGAACCAATGACGTAAAACAGGAGATATGAGCCACTATTACAAGAGCTCTCAAGGAAATTGATCAATTCCACTACAGTCACGTGCTGTTTAACCACAGGGGCAGGTTCTGAGAAACGCGTGGTCCGGTGATTTTGTCCTTGTGCCTTGGTAGAGTGCACTTACACACACCTGCATGGCACAGCCTGCTGCCCATCGGCTAAAGCCTCCAGCAAACCACACCAGATCAAATCAGGCACAAGAGAAAATGGTGTGATCGAGAGACGTGGTGAACACAAGACGTATGACACTGCCGCGGGTGTAACCGCAGGGTTTCACGGCCAACATCTTCCTCTAGTTGGGGAAACTGAAAACCACAGGCAAATGAATCAAACTACACTGCTCTCTGACACCATATACAAAAATTAACTCAAAATGGATTGAAGACTTGAATATAAGATCTGAAACAATAAAATACATAGAAGAAAACATAGGCACTGAACTTACGGTCTTGGAGGGGTGTGCATGAACTTGACCCAAAGGAAATGGAGGTAAAAGCAAAACTGAATAAATGGGACATCAAACTAAAAAGCTTCTGCGCAGAAGAAATCAACCAAACAAAAAGTCAACCAATGTAACAGGAAAAGATTTTCACAAAAAATACCTCTGTTAACACTCTAATGCCCAAGATAATAAAGAACCCATACAACTCTACAATAAAAACAATCTCATTAAAATGTGGATAGGGGACATAGATAAACACTTTTCCACGGAAGACATACACAGAGCCAACAGATACACAAAAAACTGCTCAACATCACTAGCTGTAAGTGAAATGCAAATCAAAATCACAAGATAGCTCTTCACACCCATTGGAATGGCTATTATCATTATAACAAGAAGTAACAAGTGTTAAGAGAGGATGTGGGAAAAGGGGAACCCTTGTACATTGCTGGCACAAATGTAAACTGGTGCAGCCACCATGGAAAACAGGATGGAGGTTCCTCAAAAAATTAAGAATAGAGCTACCATACGACCTAACAATCCCTCTTCTGGGTATCTCCCCTCCAAATTTGAGAACACTTATTCATAAAGATATATGTGCCCCTATGTTCACTGAAGCATTATTTACAATAGCCAAAACAATGGAAACCACCCAAATACACTTCAGTGGATGATTGGATAAAGAGGCAGTGTACATATACAATGGAATACTACTCAGTCATTAAAAAGGTGAGATATTGTTACTTGCAACAACATGGATGAACCTTGAGATTATTATGTTAAGTGAAATAAGTCAAACAAAACAGCACAAACATTGCATGATTTCACCTACATGGAATATAAAACAGAAAACAACGAAATGAAGAGCTTTGCATTCAGGAACTCCATCCGGGCCTTGAGAACTGTCCTGTGCTCTGCCACACTCGGAGCCCCACATGGAACAGCGTGTCCTGCATCTGGTCCCTCGTGTGCTGTTGGTTTCAGGAAGTAGAGTCCAAGTGAACCCTAAGAAGTGTTTCAAACACTGGACATTCCAAGGGAACAATGCAGGGAGTGTGCTCGACCCGCTTGGTGTCTCAGCACAGAGAGAGGTAAATGCATCCCTATGAGATGGGGATCAACCCCGGAGCTTATGGGCACGAGTCCCCCTTTGCAGACCTTTGGGCAGGGGCGTGGAATAAAATCATTGACACTGTGGGTCACTGTTCGTTCTAAAGGGGACTTGTGAGGAAGATAAGACGTGAAATAATAATTACCATAAGAGCAGCAAACTCATACACCAAGCCATCACTGCGTTCTGAGTGCTAATTCTATACTTGAACATACATTGTTAACTCATAATTCTCAAAACAGCCCTAAACAGATGTTATTCTTTTCACAGTGACTAGGAAACTTTGTCTGTGTAAGTCAGTGTTGGGGGGAACAAGATTAAAATTCTTAACTCTGACACCCATGTTAGCATTTAGAAAAATTCGGTGAGACAGAAATTTCTGGATGACAATGATGACCTATTTTCCTTCACTTATAGATCAGAAGTCAATAATCCTGATCAGTCCACCAGGAATACACTGGGACTTTATTATACCAAAGTGAAAAAATAAAAAGATAAAAAACAACCAAATTCAATAAAATGTTTTAACACAAATATAATTCTTACTTCTATATAACAAATAGAATTTGTGCTCTCCTGGTTTGGGGCTCGATCCTAAATTGATGTTAATCTCATGCTACCTTCCTGGCCAATTAACACAAAATACTTTAAGACCATAAAATGTGCAAAGATAAGTAAACAGTACATCTGAATGCTGTAAAATTTTCGAAGATGACTTAAATTTTAGATTTAGCAAAGCGTATAACTCCGTCTTGTCCTGCCTCTGAAGGTAACGGAAAGGACTCAGAAAAGCCTGGAGAAGCAGCAACAGGAGAAAGATCATAGAAATGTCCCCCTGATGCTCCCTCAGCTCGGGGGGCGTCTACAGCCGGATGCCATGGTTCTCGAACTTTCACACAGACAGGAATAACTGGACAATTCCAGTCCAGTTCCCCCAAATTCCAACTCGGCAGCCTTGAAGGTGGAGCATTAGGATTTTCAATCAAACAAGCCTCCTGCCATCTACAGATTATCATCCAAGAAACACCCTGAAGAGAAATGCAGACTCACTGCCCAGCAAGCCCTGCGTCACACACCCGCACCGTTCACCGTTGCCAGGGGCCTACCTGTTCCAACGTCCTTGGGCCTGTGGTCTTCATCAGGAGGCTTAGATGGTGGCCACACGGATGGGACTCGCCCGGGGAACTGTCCTTCCGTGTAATCCAGGGAGTGTGTGGGTTGACTAACAGCAGCCCAGGTGTAAAGTTGATCTTGCTATATTTAAAAATAAAAAAAATTTTAAAGCTATTAATTAAGTCACGCAAAAAACAAAATCATCTTGACTGATATATTACAGCATCATTTCTAACATAAGTATACATGTGGGAGTGTGTGTACACAGGGGTTGGCAAAAGTAGGTTTACAGTTGTGAATACATAAAACACAGAGCGTGTGCTTGTATTATTATTTATTTATTAGTGTTTCATTTATTTGTATCACAACTGTAAACCTACTTTTGCCCACCCTGTACATATATAAATTCACATATATAAAACATTAAAACCGCAGTTAATCCTATTTAATGTGGAATCATAATGCATTCCTTCACCCAGTCATTGTATTGTCTCAACTATGCTTAGCTCAATTTCTTTTTTCTAGTAAAATCTAAGTTTCTTTGGCTGTACGGTGCCATGCGGGCCTGCAGGGAATTATAAAATCAGAAAGCCCAGACATTTAACAGGCGAACTCCCTGGACTAGCATCTGTAATCCATTTGAAATGATGTCCCTGTACAATCTGTTTAAACACTTGAGGCCCGGTCAAAGGACAGGCTGTCCTTGGGCACCCCCGGACATAACAGCTTCCTTGCCTTCGACACAAAAGGCCCAGGAAACCAACTTATCTTGGGACCAGGTTGGGAAATGTTCGGAGGGAAACCATAAAAAGTAAGTGAACCTGCCAAGAACGGAAGAACTGGAGCTGGGCAGGGATCTTCCGGCAAAGACGGTTCTTCCCGTGGCAGACCCAGAACCCGGACAGCACGAGAGGGCTCACGACCACCCCGCGTGCCAAGGAGCGAGGGGGGATCTCAGAGGAGCCGCAGGGAGGCTCATCGCGCCTTAGAAACCTCTCCTTCGGACTTCGGAATAAACATTCTTAACCCCCAAGGTGCAGGTCTCATTGTAGGGCGCCACGGGAGTACCAGAGCTTCCTTGGCATCAGTACTTGTGCTGATGGTCACAAGTTCTGCAATCAATGAATAATTGCCCCATGGCATGTCCTCAACTATCCATGGATGTCTTTTTCTCTGTTGCATTCCTGTTTACATTCCAGGAATGTATCTGTGATTTTCCCTGGCAATGTATAAGCTCCTTGCTACCAGTTCCCATATCCTGTGCCCCTGTACCCCCTTGTTTTCCTTAAGATATTATAATAGACACAGAGGGAGTATAAAGGAATTACAATGGTCAAGATCAATACAAGTGTCTTTCAACAAGTCAAATCATAGTTTACGTTTTTGTTGTTTTGTTTTCTTTTAAATTGTCACCCGAGGATATTTTGCCATTTATCTTCTGATAGGTGGGAGGGAGGAAGGCAGGAAAGGAGGGAGAGAGAGAGAGAAATATCGATGCGGGAGACACATCAATTGGTTGCCTCTCGCACAACCCCGGCCAGAGCCAGGGACAAACCAAAACCGAGGTACGTACCCTTGACCAGAATCATCCCTCGACTCTTTGGTCCCTGGGCCGGCGCTCTAACCGCTAAGTCAAACCCACCAGGACCAACTCCTTGCTCTGTATCTCAGTTACAACAGGGACCTGCTTCCCATATGCTTCTCCCCTCCCCCGAATCTTTAAGGTCCACTTTGACTTGGGTTGAAGTAGATCATTTCTATTAAAGAAAACAAACACAGGCTTTCTACCAAAGGCATATAAGAAGATTTAAAATCACAACTTAAAAGTGGCAAAAATAGACCACAAAAGGAGAAAAAGTTACTTTCAGCAAATATTAGCTCCTCTTCATAACTGGATTATAAATAATAACCCCCGAATAACTCAGAGCTGCAATTCGCAAATACTTTATTTTAGAGGGCCCACTAGAAAATACTGATGCTCACATGAGACATCAGAAGAGCTCTTTGTTGAGACTGGTATGGCCCAGATGAGGGTCTGGTTATCCCCTTCAAACACTCAGGCTAACATTTTTCTGGTTGTGCTATAGGCAAGAACATTCCATGACCCATTGGTTTGTATATTGAACCAAAATCACAATTACTTGCCCTGGCCAGTGTGGCTTAGTGGTTAGAGTCTGGCCTGCCCACTAAGGGTCATGGGTTCAATTCCCTGGGCAAGGTCACATACCTAGGTTGCAGGTTCAATCCCTGAGGATATTTTTCCATTGATTTTTAGACAGAGTGGAAGGAAAAGCGGGGGGGAGAGAAACATTGATATGAGAGAGACACATCAATTAGATGCCCCCGGGGGCCAGGGATCGAATTTCCAACCCAGGTACATGCCCTTGACTGGGAATTGAACCCGAGACCCTTTGGTCCATGGGCAGACGCTCTAATCACTGAGCCAACCTGGCCAGGGCTCTTTGAATATTTCTGTAGCTGTAGTCATAATGCACAGCTTTTATAAATAACATATTATACATTTTTAATCACACTTATAATTTATATTTCTGCCACAATCTTGACACAATTAGCTCTAGACAGAACATGTGAATGCAATTGCCCAAATCATTTCTGGTTTGAATTTAAATAAATTATAAACCTCAGATCTGGGCGAACGGGTGAAAATGGTGAACAGGAATAAGAAGTACAAATTGCCAGTTTGTACTTTAATATGCATACATGTTGCCATCTTTCTAGTCTCCAGCAGAAGAGCTGGTTCTAATCACCTCTTCTGTCATTATCTCACATCATTTTTACAATGTGCGAACCTGTCAACATATCAGGAACAAAATTTCATGGGACCTTTGATGTGATATGATTTTAATGGTGCTTAGATAGTTGTGCGTACTATAATAATCAAGAATTTTAAAGATGGCCTGGCCCGTTTAGCTCAGCAGTGAGAGCATCACCCGGGGACAAAGAGTCAAGGGTTCAAGTACTGATTAAGGGTGTGTACCTGGGTTGCAGTTTCCATCTCCAGCCCTGGTCAGGGTCATGTGGGAGGCAATCAATTGATATGTTTCTCTCACATTGATGTTTCTCTTTCTCCCTCCCTCCTTTCCGCTCTATCTAAAAAATAAAAAAATAAAAAATCAGTGGAAAAATATCCTCGAGTGAGGATTAACATTTAAAAAAAGAAGAGCCCTGGCCAGATTGGCTCAGCGGTTAGAGCGTCGGCCTGCGGTCCGGAGAGACCCGGGTTCGGTTCCCGCTAAGGGCACGTACCTCGGTTGCAGTTTGTCCCCGGCCCTGGTTGGTCGTGCGGGTGGCAGCCACTCCATGTGTCCCTTTCATGTCAATGTTTCTCTCTCTCTCTCTCTCCCTCCCACTCTATCTGAACAAAAACTGGAAAAATGTCCTCGGGTGAGGATTAAAAAAAAAAAAGAAGAAGAAAGAAAATCTCCGTATGTTTGAAAATTAAGCAATACAATTCTATGTCACTCATTATTCAAAAAAGACACCAGAATAAAAATTAGAAAATATTTTTTAAGTGAATGATAATGAAACATATACCATAACCACTGGGATGCAGCTACTAATGTTTAGGTAGCAATTTTTAGGCTTAAATGATATATTAAAAAGGTAAAGGGCTGAGATAATAACTTAAATATCCATCTCAAAAATTTGGGGGGAATCCCCCAGCAATTTAGACCAAAGAGGAAAAAGAAAGAAAATAGATAAAAATACTAATAAAATAACCTCAAAAGAATTCTTCTGAAAAGCTAACAAAACTAAAAATCTCTGCAAGTCTAATTGAGTAGATGTACAATTAACCAAAGTCAAAAATGAAACAGGAGACCTTATGCTGATACCACAGACATTAAAAAATAGGAACATAGATTAACTTGATACCAAATATTTTTAATATCAGCTAAAATGAATACATTCTTTTTAAAAATGTAATGTTCCAAAACTGACAAACAAAATAGAAAAACATAAATAGTCCCCTAACGAAAATCTTAAAAATTTAAACCTGTCTCACAGAGAACACTTCGACTCAGGTGACTAGAGGAACAAATTTGGCCCAAACCCTTAGGAAGAATAACACCAATCTTACCTAAATTTCCAAAAAATAGAAAAAAGGAGGAATACCACCCCAACATTTTTATTAGAGCAACATAACAGAGGCACCAAAATCTAAAAAGGACAGCATGAGAAAGAACAATTATAGGCCAAGAACCTTCCTAAACATAGATGAAAAAAATCTAAAACACAATACCAGCAAATTGAATTCAGCAGTACATTAGAAAATTGATCCAAAACCTAGCCCCCACTCTTATTTTTAAACAAGTTAATCTACCTGAACCTCAATTGTCCCTCTGTAAAAAATTATATGAGATCATTGCAAATCACAGTGTCTCAAGCACTAGTAAGTGTTCAGTGAATAGTACCAACTACTAAAAATCGATGGGAAATATTATAATAATTTACTACTTTCACCGTCAGAAGACTGTTCTTTTATAATACTTCAGGGAAAAAGTAAAAATAAATCATACAGTATAACAGTGCAAACCAAAACAAAAGCTGTTATTTCGGTTACGGAAGCATGAGATAGTAGAATGAGGATGAAGAAAGCACCACGCTAATGAAGAGACCGCCCACGCATTGCTCCCCACCGCACACACTTCAGTTCTCGGGGGTAATTAACTGTGAGCAACTACTTCATGCGGACACACTGGGAAATGCCACAGTTAAAGCGATCCATCTTTCTACAGCTTCACAAGCTGGTCATACTATACAATAATGAGCTCTAGTAAACAATGTAAGGTGTTAGGCAAACCTGCAGTTTTATACAGTCGATACATAGTTACACGCCTTCCGTCACACACACAGAGAAAAGGTTTTCGGCTTCCCTTGTATAGAGTTCAGCAGTGCAATTAAAGTAAATATAAGGGGGAGTGGGAGCGAGGATGAGGGGGTCACTGGGGACAAAGGGGGACATCTGTAGTACTTTCAACAATTTAAATAAAAAGTAAATATAAGGCTTTAGCTGTTGTTGCTCAGTGATTAGAGCATTGGCCTACGTATCAAAGCATGTCAGAGTCTCTTCCTGGCCAAGCTACATACCTGGATTTCAGGTTTGATCCACAACCATCAGGGCGCATGTGGGAGGCAACCAATCGATGGGTCTCTAACACAAATTAACATTTCTCTCTTCTCTCCCCACTCCTCCCTCCCTTCCACTGTCTCTAGAAATCAATGGAAAAAAAACATCTTCAGCCCTGGCCGGTTTGGCTCAGCAGTTAGAGCATCATCCCTAGGACCAGAGAGACCCGGGTTCGGTTCCCACGAAGGGCACATACCACAGTTGCAATTTGTCCCCAGTTCCGTGGCAACCACTCGATGTGTCTCTCTCACATCGATGTATCTCTTTCTCTCTCCCTTCCTCTCTCCCTCCTGCTCTATCTCAAGATAAAAATGCAAAAATGTTCTTGGGTGAGGATAAAAAAGAAAAAACAACACTTCAGGATTAACAAAAAGAAAAATGTAAATATAAGAATTCTCATTACAAGGATAATTTTTTTTCTTTTTATTGCATCTCTATGAGATGATGTATGTTAATTAAACCTATTGTGGTAATCATTTCCCAATGTGCATACATCAAACCATCACGATGTACACCTTAAACTTATACAGTAATGTATATCAGTTATTTCCCAATAAATTGGAAAAATAAAACACTTTTAAAAAGAGTATATAGGCCCGGCCGATGTGGCTCAGTGGTTGAGCATCGACCCCTGCACCAAGAGGTCGCCGGTTAATTCCCAGTCAGGGCACATGCCCAGGTTAT
The DNA here is from genome assembly GCF_014108415.1 of Molossus molossus. Taxonomy (NCBI): domain Eukaryota; kingdom Metazoa; phylum Chordata; class Mammalia; order Chiroptera; family Molossidae; genus Molossus; species Molossus molossus. The sequence continues at coordinate 8,717,377 of NW_023425359.1, read as the reverse complement.
GGGCCTGATCCCCAGTGGGGGGCATGCAGGAGGCGGCCAATCGATGTTCTCTCTTATCGATGTCTCCATCTCTCTCTCCCTCTCCCTTCCTCAATAAAAAAAAGCAATAAAGAAAAAGCATTTTTAAAAAAGGTATATGAACTTAAAATGAAAAAAGTCTTACTCTGCCACTCTGTCTAAAGCTTTCAAAGGCCTTCTTAAGTAGCAAAATAAATATTTTGTTTTGTTTCTAGATCTTATTTTTCTTCCTCTCCTCTTTCCTATGTATTATTACTCAGACGATTAACAATGGCATCTATAAGTCTAACACGTATATCACTTGCCCAGTGATTCCTAATAACCGAAGATGTTCAAATTTCATCTTCTTGGTCAAAACCTCTGCTTCATCTTCTCTGGAGACACACCCTTATTATTTTGCACGAGGCCTTCTGTTACGAAAGTGAGTGAGTTCTCTTACCATCCCAGGGCCAACCGGGAATGTCTCCAGCCTGCCAGCTCTCCCCGCTGCTGAGGAGTGTTTTAAAGACGCCCTGCTCAGAGGCAAGTTCCTGGCCTCTGTCTCAGAGGCAAACCTGTGACTGCCTCCCACACCACTACTGGCACCAGTTTCCTGACTCAGCACCTCCCCAGCACTTCTTGCGAAAATGCAGCCCGTGCAACATGGACGGATGAGAAAAGAAACTCCTCTGCAGAGACTGAGGTCTTCAATGAATCGGTAATCAATAAAGTCTGCATACCCTACAGCAGAATTTCATTAGCAGTGACTGGCTTGGAAACTAAGCGAATGGTTTTCATCTGCATCAAAGCCAGCTGAACGTTCCCTTCTGCACAGGCCTCATGTCAGTGAAATATATTCATAAAACCCAAAGTTTTAGCCACTATTAAAAAAGACATCTGGCCCTGGCCAGCGTGGCTCAGTCAGTTGGGCATCGCCTGTGCACTGAGGAGTTGCTGGTTCGATTCCCAGCCAGGGCACATGCCCAGGTTGCGGGCTCGATCCCCGGCGGAGGGTGTGCAGGAGGCAGCCAAACGATGCTGCACTCTCTCATCCATGCTTCACCCTTCTCCCTTCCTTTATATAAAACCAATAAACTACTCTTTTAAAAAAGCATCTGATTGGGTTTGATGTGCCAGTATCCAGATAGTCAACATTTTTAAAAATGTAGCTAAGGACTCCCTTTATGGACTAACAAACTTCAAACTGTTCATCAAAATATTTGAGAGGATGAATTAAAATGTACTCAATAAAACATCTTCTGAGAGTGACTATGGTGGCATAAGAAGACTTCCGGGTCTCTCCCCTTAAAGTTACAATGAAGTGGACACTCATCAAAAGAGTCTCTGCTCAGTGCACAAGCACGTCTGAGAGATTGGTGCAAGGAGACACCTGAAGGTGGGTGCAGCTAAGCAAACAGAGGAGGAAGGGTAGAGGGAAGAACAGCGATGGAAGCTGCACACCGTCCATGGCCCCGAAGACAGACCAGCACTGAAGGGTCAGGGGGCAGCCCCACTGGGCAAACCCGAGGGGCAGAGACAGTAGTCAAGCCTGGGTGGCTAGGACATACTGAGGTCAGGTCCAAAGTCAGTACAGAAAAGGGGTGCAAAGGACTGCAGCATTCCACAGCCCACCAGCACCGGGTGGGACCTGCAGATGTGGGAACTACTCACCCCATTCCTCTGTGGCCCGCCAAACAATAAAAGCCTCACATGATGGATCTAGAAAGGGCTGTAGAAACTTTCTAACCTAAACGGTCAGTACTCATTGTGACTAAACTCACTGGAGAGAAAGAGCCTGGGACACACATGCCTGCTTCCCTGACCCAGCCCTTCACCACAGTCTTGGTGTAACCTGGTAGAGGCGGCTGATCAGTTCAGATAGAGCGCTCTGCGGCGGCTTCTGTCTACAGGAGGCAGCACCAGAAATGCACAGTCCAGGAGAAAGGAACAGAGAGCCAATGAAATTCATAGCCCACCATTTCCAATCCATAGAGGTGTGGCTTAAGACTAAAGCCAATGGGTCATAAAGAGGATGCTCACCTCCTCTGGAAATATATAGCATTTCTCACAGCCAGTTGACACCACCCTATGAGATCCCAGACGCCCCAGCAGTGCAGGTAGGAGAAAAGAACTTGTGTTTCACTACCACCTACTGGAAAATAAAAGAAAGACCTCTACTAATCAACCTGCTGAAGAGTGAAGGGTCAAATACTTAGAAAAAAGATTTCATTCCCACAAATGCCCAGGCAGAGAAAGAATCCATCGGGCACAGTAAATAACTAAGATAACAAGCTAATGCAGAAACAAAATAAAAAATCTCCAGAGAATAAACTTAAAAACATGGAAGACTGTGATTTAAATGACAGAGTATTCAAGACTGCAGTTCTGAAAAAAACTCAGCGGGGGTACAAGAAAACTCAGAAAATCAATTCAACAAGCTCACAAATAAAATCAACAAACATAAGGAGTACTTCCCCACAGAGACTGAAAACATAAAAAAGAGACAAACAGAACTTCTGGAGCTGAAGAACTCGATAAATGAGATGAAGAGTGAACGAGGGAGCTTGGAAACAGAGCAGACCAGATGGAGGAAAGAATTGGTGAGCTCCAAGACTGAAACCTAGAAATGACTCAAGTAGAAGAAGAGAAGGTGATGGAGAGTAAAAAAGGACAGAACTTTACGAGAACTATCTGACTCCCTTAGAAAGAGCGATATAAGAACAATGGGTATACCAGAAGGAGAGCAGGAGAAAGGAACAGAGAGCCTATTGAAACAAATAATCAATGAAAACGTCCCAAACCTATGGAAAGAACAGCATCCTCAAATCCTAAGAAGCGAACAGAACATCTAATTATCTCAATCCAAAAAGGCCTTCTCCAAGGCATATTATATTAAAACTGTCAAAACTTAATAACAAAGAAAGAATTCCCAAGGCTGCCAGGGAAAAGAAGCCGGTCACCTATACAGAAAACCCCGTTAGATCACCATCGGATTTTCAGCAGAAACCCTGCAGGCCAGTAGAGGGTAGAACCAAACACTCAAACTTTTGAAAGGGAGAAATCACCAGCCAAGAACCATGTGTCCAGCAAAGTTATCCTTTATACATGAAGAAATAAAGGTTCTTCCACAGGTGCAGAAGCAGAGGAAATTTACCACAAGACGTGTTATAAGAAATGCTGAAAGGTGCTCCTCTATCTGAACAAAAAGACAAAAGGATACAACACTGTAAGACCAGGATGACTGACAGACAGACAGAAGCAGGAAACTGCAGCTCTTATTTATTTATTTATTTATTTATTTATTTATTTATTTATTTATTTTTCTTTAAATCCTCACCCGAGGATATTTTTCTATTTATCTTCAGAAAAGGGGGGTGAGGGGGACGGAGAAAGAGAGGAAGCGGGAGAGAGAAACATCAATGCAAGAGAGACACATCAACTGTCTGTCTCCTGCATGACCCCAACCAGGGCTGGGGACAGAACTGCAACCAAGGTATGTGCCCTTGACCGGAATCGAACCTGCGACTTGCTGGTCCGCGGGCCGATGCTCTAACTGCTGAACAAAATTGGCTAGGGTAGGAAACGCAACTCTTGTTAAAACTAGGGTATTAAGCCCTGATCAGTTTGGCTCAATGAGAGTATTGGCCCTCAGACCAATGAGTCTCGGGTTTGATTCCAGTCAAGGGCACGTACCTTGGTTGCAGTTTGTCCCCCGCCCTGGTCGGGGTCATATGGGAGGCAGATAGTCAATGTGGCTCTCTCGCTTTGTCTCTCTCTCCCCCACCCTCCCTCCCACTCTATCTGAAGATAAATGAAAAAATATCCTTGGGTGAGGATTAAAAAGGGGGGGAGGGAGGTATTAAACACTTAAATATAAAATAGAGGTTAAAAGAATAAAAGCTTTTTTAAAAAAACACAATAGCTACTGCAATTTGAAAACGAATGCACAGCATGAGAGGATAATTCGTGACACCAAAAACAACTTAAAAGGTGGGGACATCACTTTCACAGGTGAGTAGAGATAAGATGCAATTAGAAAAAAATACACACACACACACACGAAGCTTTCTTTTACACATACCTAATGGTTATCACATACAAAAGTCTGGAAGTGAGACACATAACATAAAAATAAGAAAACGGAGGGAAAAAGTCATAAAATACCACCAAACTAAAACAAAAGACAGAAACACAAGGGAAAAGAAACAATGATGACAGACCTCCCCGAAAACAGAAGATAAAATGCCTATAGAAAATCCTCACGTTATCAATAATCCCCCTAAATGTCAATGGACTGAACTCACCAATTAAAGGCACAGAGTAGGGGGTTGGATCAATAAACAAAACCCAACTATACGCCCCCTTCAGGAGACACGAATCGGCCTCATAGACTCCAAGTGAAGGGGAGGAAGATGATGCTCCAAGCAAAGGGTGCCCAGAGACAGCGGGAGTAGTTGAACTTGGATCATACAAAATACATTTCAAGATAAGAAAGATAACAAGAGACAAATGTGGATATTTTAACATGATAAAGGGGACAATGTATCAAGAAGACATAACATTAATTAATATATGTGCACCCAACCTGGGAGTACCAAAATGTATAAACTAACTACTAACAGAACTCAGGGGAGAAAGTAAGAACAATACAAGTATATTAGGGGAATGAAATACCCCACGGACTTAATGGACAGATCATCCAAACAGAAAAATAGTATGGGAATATCAGCCTTGTCGGGGTCGTGTGGGAGGCAACCAGTCAGTGTGAAACACATTGATGTTTCTCTCTCTCTCTCCCCCTCCCTCCCACTCTATCTGAAGATAGATAGAAAAATATCCTCGAGTGAGAAGTAAAAAAAAAGAAAGAAAGAAAGAAATATCAGCCTTAAATGACACCTTAGAGCAAACTGGCATCTGCTGGGTGCCCACTCTGTGCTGGGCATTGCATTAGCCCCTTTAAACCCCGTGTGGTTATTAACCTTCTCATCCTACCAACTGAACGAGGCCCATTGAGGACAAGTGAGCTGACCAATGCCACGTACTAAGTACCCAGTAAAGTCAAGATTCAGACCCAGCTGGGATTCTACCATACACTCTGTAACTTTATATAACATTATTTCTCTTACCTAAGTACCTAATATTTTATCTGACTCTTGCCAGAATCCCTTCTACTTTGCTCATTTTGTAGATGAAAAAAATCTGAGGCTCCAATAAGTAACTTGTCCCAATTCGTATAACTACTGGGTGAACGAGCTAGGACTCAAGTTCAAGGGCGTCCAAACTCAGAGCCCTTCAAAGGCCCCTGGACTGTTATAACAGGCACAGAGAACACACGCACCGCAGGAAAAGAACCTGGGTTGTGGTCATCCCAATCCGAGCAAGACCCTCTCTGGTTAAGGTGAACAGGAAACCCTTTCCTGGAGGTCTTTTAAAATATTTGAAAAATTAAATTTGAAATTTAAAAAATTGAAAATGATTATTGCAAATCAAACACAGTGCGGGCGAGCACTCAGGAAAGGGGGAAATCGGCACAGTAGGGGCCCAGCATTCTGGGGTGTCCCAGGGACAGAGAGTGTGACTCATGGGGGTGAGCAGAGGAAGTAAAACAGGAGGAAGGAGTGGGGGGGCCTTCGATGTAGTCAGGGCTTGTGCTAAATTGGTAGCAATGGGGAGCCCTGGTGATGTTTAAGAAATAAAGCAAAATAAGTCATACCTGGTCCTTGTAAAAATGAGTCATAATAACAAATTAGACAGGAAGCAGCAGGACCAATGCCGGCAAGAGGCAGAAAGCACAGTGGTGGTGGCTCCCCGGGCCTGAGAGCAGACCCCGCAAGCAGATGGCGGGACGCAGCAGAGGGGCCACAAGGCCATTAGTGCAGATGGCACCCGGGCTTTGTCCCCCCTGGGGGAAATGGAGACTGGAGATGCCTCTCCGAGAAAGTAAGACCACTCGCCGTTTTGCAAAGGAGTCTGATTTCAGAAATGTTGAATGGAGATGCCAGGTTCAGCGGGGAAGATGCCGGTTAGAGCTTGCAAGTGTGGCCAGAGCCAGAGATTTGCACAGAAGTGCGCAGCAGGCCTGTGTGCGGAGCCCGAGGGGAGGGGCTGGGGAGCGAACACTAACGGTTTCACTTTGGGAAACATCTACATTATAGGGGCAAGAATTAGAAAGGGGAAAAAAAATAATGTGTTGCTTTGTTTTTGTTTTTGTTTTTCCTCATTTCTTCAAGCCAAATGAAGAAGAGTTTTCGAGAAGTATAATTGCCTCAAATCCTGCTAGAAGTAAAGACTGGTGAATTCTCAAAACTAAGAGTAACAGACATCTTTTCAGAAATACCTCAAAAATGTCGATGGGACTAGGAATTGGGTCATAAAGGGAAAAACAGTGGCAGAAACGTAGAAGCAAGTTTGTTTCAGAAATTTTGCAAGAAGGGTTAGTCCATCTGAGAGGTCGGCTGAGGAAATTACATGAAACTGCAAAGCTCCCAGGAACACCAGCCGGGGTCCCAGCTCAGAGTGAGCGGGCTGGACGGCTGCTGAGAAGGGAAGGCGTCCGACACAGGGAGGGAGGGACAGCAGGGAAGGAAGCATCCGCCCAGCAGTCAAGAGTAGGCAGGCAGGCCCTGCCGGTGTGGCTCAGTGGTTGAGCATCCACCCAGGCACCAAGAGGCCGCCGGTTCGATTCCCGTCAGGGCACATGCCCAGGGTGTGGGCCGATCCCCAGTGGGGGGCATGCAGGAGGCAGCCAATCAATGTTCTCTCTCATCAATGTTTCCATCTCTCTCGCCCTCTTCCTTCCTCTCTCTCTAAAATCAATAAAGAAAAATTAAGAGAGTAGTCAGGCGGCTCAGACTGGGCCTCTTACATGTCGGGGGGCTTCACGGCCACCGTTTTACAGCTCACTGCAAGATGGCTCAGAGCTCTGAGCAGACGGGCGGTGGGAGGAGTCAGGAAGACACTCCAGAAGGTCAAAAGGCTGAGAAATGATCCCACAGTCGCAAGCTGATCTCTGCACGGATCTGCAGAGGACAGCAGAAAGAATTCCAGAAAAAGAACTTCCTAAACTGGTACCCCAGCGTGACTCCAGTGCCGGGGTGCTGTGTGCCTGACCCCTGGCTCACACCGAGGCGGCACAGGGATCGGCCACTGTGCTGAGGCTGCTGGGCACCGGGGAGCAGGGCAAGGAGGGGCTGGTGGAGCTACTGTACGCCCCGAGAGCTGGAACAAACACGGGGTGCAACACACACACCCCTCCCCCTGGCACTGTGAGATGAGAAGATCCAAAGGGAACAATGACAAAGGAGTGGATTTCAAAAACTATATGGTTTGATCAAAGAAAGCCAATTTTGAGTTAAGAAAAGAAATAAAAGAAATATTTGAGGAGGTGGGGGAAAACACGTTTATAAAAATGAGCTTATAACCCTGGCTGGGTAGCTCAGTTGGTTAGAGCATCATCCCAATACGCCAAGGTTGCAGGTTTGATCCCATCAGGGTGCGTACAAGAAGCAACCAATGGATGCATAAACTAGGGGAACAACAAGTCAATGTTTCTCTCTCTCTCTCTAAAATCAATAAATTTCAAAAATGTTTTTAATGAGCTCATAGTATCAGAAGGGCCAGAGAAAGAAACATAGATTCAGACTGGGCCTGGCGAGGAGACAGAAGGCGGAGGGGACAGACAGGTACACTGTGATGCCAGAGCCATGGCAACAACTAAGCTGGGGAAGGGCAGGGGGACCTAGGTCAGTGTCCTTTCTCAAAAGCCCATCAGTCCCGCTGCCGCACCACACGCCCTGCCCAGTGAGAAGTAGATACTCATTAGCAACCCAGTCTGAAAATTAGGCACCAGCGAATCCCAGATGTGGGAGATGCTGAATGCCTGCGGCGGGGCTTCCTGAGCAGAGGAAGTGCTGTGGTAGGGGGCCTTGGAGATTCTGCGGCCCCCACCTCAGTCCTGGGGCCCCCCCACCTCGGTCCTGCGGGCCCCCTCCCTCGGTCCTGTGGGTCCCCCCACCTCGGTCCTGCGGGCCCCTACCTCGGTCCTGTGGGTCCCCCCACCTCGGTCCTGTGGGTCCCCCCACCTCGGTCCTGTGGGTCCCCCCACCTCAGTCCTGCGGGCCCCCACCTCAGTCCTGTGGGTCCCCCCACCTCAGTCCTGCGGGCTCCCCACCCTCGGTCCTGCGGGTCCCCGCCCCTCGGCCCTGTGGGTCCCCCCACCTCGGTCCTGTGGGTCCCCCCACCTCAGTCCTGCGGGCTCCCCTCCCTCGGTCCTGCGGGTCCCCGCCCCTCGGCCCTGTGGGTCCCCCCACCTCAGTCCTGCGGGCCCCCACCTCGGTCCTGTGGGTCCCCCCACCTCAGTCCTGCGGGCTCCCTCCCTCGGTCCTGCGGGTCCCCGCCCCTCGGCCCTGTGGGTCCCCCCCACCTCGGTCCTGTGGGTCCCCCCACCTCGGTCCTGTGGGCCCCCTCCCTCAGTCCTGCGGGTCGCCCCACCTCGGTCCTGCGGACCCCCCTCCCTCAGACCTGTGGGTCCCCCCTCCCTCAGACCTGTGGGGTCCCCTCCCACCTCGGTCCTGCAAGTCCCCCCTCCCTCGGTCCTGCGGGCCCCCCCACCTCGGTCCTGCGGCCCCCCTCCCTCGGAGTCAGACCAGAGCCACATTTTCTCAGAGGGGTTAGCCAAAGGTCAGGTGTGGTCAGCTGCGCCCGAAAGCCACACACCAGCAGCACCAGCACCTACATTACAGCTGCCTATGGAGTCAGTCTCTTCTCACAGAAAGAGGAGCTAAAACAAAGGCTCAGCCTTCAAATCCCTCACCAGCTGCCAGCGCGCAGTTACAAGCTGGAAGCGAGGCCGAGCGGCGAGGGGCCTGCTGCTGGCAGACAGAGGGCCCGGGTGCCGCGTGGGGACTGGACTTGCAGCTGCAGATGCGTGGCCATGGTGGCCGCAGCTCTCGGGGACAGCAGGAGAACCACGGCTCTGCTTCCAGCTGCAGGGCTCGAGTTCAACTAAGCAAAATAAAGAGAAAGTCATTTCTGAAGACCAAGTGCTTAACTAAAGTACAGTTGGGACTTAGGAACCAACAAGTGTACCCACATTCTCCATGTATAGCCCAGTGGGAAAACGGTTTATTAGCTCAATCTCGTTTCTACAACATATTACTTCTTCTCCGAAGCTACTGACAAACAAAGGCTCTTGTTGGAAGTTTTGTCTTTACTTTTGATCATACTTGGGGAATGCTAACACATCTGTATTCATAGCCTGTAATGATTATTCTAGAATAGACCCTGAGGCCTTTGCATCAGGCACAATGGTGAAGAGCGGGCATTTCTGAGTTCTGCAGTACATGGGAACCATTCCTCTGCCCATCACAATGTCCAGTCTCCCTCTCTCTAAAATAGACATCATAGCCCGGCCAGTGTGACCCATGCACCAAGAGGTCGCTGGTTCAATTCCCGGCCAGGGCACATGCCCAGGTTGTGGGCCAAAACCTCAGTGGGGGGCATGCAGGAGGCAGCCAATCAGTGTTCTCATCGATGTTTCTCTCTCTCTCCCTCTCCCTGCCTCTCTCTCAAATCAATAAAGAAAGAAAAAATAAATAAATTAGACATCATAATACTTCCCAGGGGTGTTTTAGAAATCAAACAACATTAAAAATCCTTAGCAAAGTAAGGACCAAAAAAAAGGGTTGACTATTATTAACAGGGTCATCAGAGATCACCAAGCAGGACTTCTTTGTACCAGTGAGGTTCCATAACTAGTAACAGAGTTTGGAAACAAAACCAATCCCATCACCTAGCTCAGTATTCTTTAGCTGGATTTTAGTCTCAAGTTATTATTAAATGTCAAGTTGACCTTCATTAAAGCCATGACTCAACCAGGCTCCGAGCAGGATGTACCTGAATTGTGCTTTGCTTGGTCTTACTTTGTGAAAACTTCTCTCATGCTTATAGACACTGTGTCTTGTTCATAGCTAAGCAGGACGAGGGACACACAGGTGATGTGTTTAATGAACAGTCATTTTATTACCGGGCACAGAGGATACTTTTCCATCAGCTTTGTGACTACATCTGGTTGACTGGATTGAAGGGAGACTGATGTGTGTGAACTGTCATTGTACCTTTGAACTGGAGCCCATCATATCTACACGCGTTACTGATCTTTATAGCTTGATATAAACTCCTTTACAACACTTTGTGCAAATATTCCTTAAAAGTAAGGAACATTTCAATATGATTTTTTTTTTTAGCTAAAGGAAATAATTATTTAGCAAATTCAACTTAATGAATATTGTTTTAAAAGGTAGGTGTGTGCTTTTAACCTAAAACTCAACTCAGGGGAGTTATCAAGAGCTTTAACCAACTGCTATGCCAGAAATGTACAACAAAATCCTTTAATTTTGTCTACATCAGCATTTAAAATACGTGATTATTCTCTAATGCTACTGTAACCTTAACTATATCCACCTTTGTTTGCATCTGTACTTGAAGGAAGAAAACCACAAATGCTATTTTCTTGAGCAATGTATAAAGAAGTTCCCATTTCTCTTCAATTTAAAAAATGTGCTAAATGTGCCCTGACCAGTGCGGCTCGGTTGGGTGTCATTCTGTGCACCAAAAGGTTGCCAGTTGCCAGTCAGATTCCCTGTCGGGGCACATGCCTGGGTTTCAGGCTCAGTCTCTGGTGGAGGGGCACGCAGGAGTCAGCCAACGGATGTTGCATTCACATCGATGTTTCTCTCTTTCTCTAAAAAGTCAATTTTTTAAAATAAAAATGTACTAAATAAAGATTACAGATGGCCAATAAACATATGAAAAGATGCTCAACATCAATAATCACCAGAGAAATGCAAGTCAAAACCACAATGAGATATCACCTCACACCTGTCAGAATGGCTATCATCAGTAATCCACAAACAAGTGTTGGTGAGGATGTGGGGAAAAGTGAACCCTTGTGCACTGCTGCTAAGAACGCAGATTGGTGCTGCCATTAGAAAACAGTATGGAAATTCCTTAGAAAACTAAAAATGGGACTGCGTCATGACCCAGCAATTCTGCTTCTGAAAATATATCTGAAGAAACCCAACACGCTAACTCAAAATAATATGTGCACCCCTACGTTCACTGCAGTGTTATTTACAATAGCTAAGATCTAGAAACAGCCCAAGTGCCTATCAGTAGATGGTTGGATAAGAAAACGGTGGTACGTTTACACAATGGAACACTACTCGCCCCTAGAAAAAAGAAGGAAATGTCACCTTTTGTGACAACATGGATGGACCTGGAGAGTATGGTGCTGAGTGAAATAAGCCAGTCAGAGAAAGACAAATACCAAATGATCTCACTTATATGTGGGATCGAATGAACAAAATTAACTAGCAAACAAAATAGAAACAGACTCATAGATGCCGAGAACAGACTGACAGCTGTCAGAGGGGAGGTGTGGGTGGCTGGGAGCAAAAGGTGAAGGGATTAAACAAAAAGCGCACACACAAACTCATAGACGCACAACAAGGTGGTGATTGCCAGAGGGCCGGGAGGGTGGAGGGACGGGAGAGGGTACAGAGGGAATAAATGGTGTTGGAGGGAGACTTGACCTGGGGTGGTGGACACATGGTGCAGGGTGCAGATGACCTATTACAGAATTGCACACCTGAGACCTATATGATTTTGTTGTCAATAAATTCAATACAAAATAATTAAAATTAATTAATTAAAAATAAAAACTATTACAATGAATTTGTGTTGCTGACATTTTAAAATGTCTTTCAGCCACTCTGTAAACTTGGAAAACAGTATCATTTTGAGAATTCCTTTTCCATAATTCGAAGTAACCAGCAGAGGGCAGAGTTAAACATTTCCTACTTGGATCCCTGGGCATGAAGGAGAAGAAATTACAAAAACAGGCTAAGAAGTTCTATTTTTGACTGAAATTCAGCACCTCAGTTCCTATATTTGCATATATGCTGAGCTCAGAGACACGCCAATAGGAAATGTCAACATATTATTCTCTTCAGCAAAAATGTGAGAATGAAAATTAGCACTATAATAGAATTAATTACTATGGTGGAAATGCTTGGATTCAAAAAAATAAAGAAATGGAATAATGTACTGTTAACAGTACCTTTCTCAATTTATGAAGACACATAATATACAATTAAATGGCTTATAAATAAAATCAGAAATACTTGATATATTTGATAAGAATAGAAATTAAAATATCTGTAAAAATAAATCTATAAAAATAACTTTAACTAGCCCTGGCCAGTTTGGCTCAGCGGTTAGAGTGTTGGTCTGTGGACCAGAGAGTCCCGGGTTTGGTTCCCGCTAAGGGTGCATACTTTGGTTGTAGTTTGTCCCCGGCCCCGGTTGGGGTTGTGTAGGTGGCAGCCAGTCGATATGTCTCTCTCACATCGATGTTTCTCTCTCTTTCTTCCTCTCTCCCTCCCGCTCTGTCTGAAGGTAAATGCAAAAATGTCCTTGGGTGAGGATAAAAACAATAAATAAAAGCCTTTGGTTCTCAAGGAAACTTTAGAATAAAGCATTTACCACAGTCTGGAAAATAAAATAACTTTATTTATACCCACATATACATTCTATAACAACTTCTTAATCTAGAATGTGTACCCTATAGACAAGATTATTGAAAAAGTTTTGAAATTTTTCTATAAGGTTATTTGAAACTTTGATGTTATTTTGTCTTAATATTCTATAACTTCAAAGTTTCACGACCCCTTGTACTTCAAAAGTAAATTTCAAAAGAACATGCTCATAAATATATAAATATAAATAGGAGGAAGCAAAAGGAAGAAAAATCCCTGGGGATTTTTGCCTGGTGTTACAACAAATATCATATAAAATTAAATTTAATTTTTGTTGTTGTTAATCCAAGGATATTTTCCCATTGATTTTTAGATAGAGTGGAAGGGAGGGAAGGAGGGAGAGGGAGAGAGAGAAACATCGATGTGAGAGACACACATTGATTGGTTGTTTCCCACACAATCCTGACCAGGGCTGGGGATCGAGCCTACAACCCAGGTACGTGCCCTTGATTGGGAATCGAACCTGTAACTCTATGATCTGAGAGCCGACGCTCTAACTGCTGAGCCAAACCAGCCAGGGCAAATTTAATATTTTTTAACATTGCGTTTTACTCAGTTACATTCCCAGGTCTGAATATCTGCATTTTATATTTCTCAACTTCTATCAAACAAGAACTATGAAAGAGTTAAAAAAAGAAAGTTCCTGTAAGAAATTAAAGGTATCATTAGCTCCACTGAAGATTCTGTTAACTGCCTGGATATATCTCTCCCTCTCTCTCTCTTGTGTATGTGTGTGTGTGTGTGTGTGTGTGTGTGTGTGTGGTGTATGTGGTGTGTGTCTCTTTCTTCCTCTCAGCTAGCAGTTTCTCAATTACACACAAAAAGTAAACCAAAGGCTTAATGAGCAGTCAGGGAAAATGTTCTATCATTAGCTTAGTCCTAGCACAGCAGCATCATCAACTTAGTCCTAGCACAGCAGCATCATTAAGCTTAGTCCTAGCACAGCAGCATCATCAGCTTAGTCCTAGCACAGCAGCATCATCAGCTTAGTCCTAGCACAGCAGCATCATTAAGCTTAGTCCTAGCACAGCAGCATCATCAGCTTAGTCCTAGCACAGCAGCATCATCAGCTTAGTCCTAGCACAGCAGCATCATTAAGCTTAGTCCTAGCACAGCAGCATCATCAGCTTAGTCCTAGCACAGCAGCATCTTCGACTTAGTCCTAGCACAGCAGCAGCATCGGCTTAGTCCTAGCACAGCAGCATCATCAGCTTAGTCCTAGCACAGCAGCATCATTAAGCTTAGTCCTAGCACAGCAGCATCATCAGCTTAGTCCTAGCACAGCAGCATCTTCGACTTAGTCCTAGCACAGCAGCAGCATCGGCTTAGTCCTAGCACAGCAGCATCATCGGCTTAGTCCTAGCACAGCAGCATCATCGCCTTAGTCCTAGCACAGCAGCATCATTAAGCTTAGTCCTAGCACAGCAGCATCATTGGCTTAGTCCTAGCACAGCAGCATCATCGGCTTAGTCCTAGCACAGCAGCATCATCAGCTTAGTCCTAGCACAGCAGCATCTTCGACTTAGTCCTAGCACAGCAGCATCATCGGCTTAGTCCTAGCACAGCAGCATCATCAGCTTAGTCCTAGCACAGCAGCATCATTAAGCTTAGTTTGAGCACAGCAGTTGAGCTAAAACTCTTGAGAATCCAAAGATAGGACCTCCTCGGAATTAAAGAAAAGCCAAGGCTGCTTCGACATCTAAGCCACAACTGATATTCACAGAACACATTCCATTTGGATATTTATAACATCATTCACGGGCCATACAAAATTAACAACTTAAAAACGAGCCTGCTATATTCGGTCAGGCTCCCTTGGTGAGGCGTGGGGTGTCAGCTGGTGTTGATTCCGTGGACCTGGTACGGCCTGGGGCCGGACGTTCCCCATCCCTGCCTAGAACGAGGCTTTCCCAAACCTGGCTGACCAAAAACCCCCATATCCGGAGTGCAACCTCACACCTAGTCAGTCTGACCCTCTGGAACTAGAGCCCAGCAATTAGGATTTGAGAACGTTCCCCTGGTAGCTAACCAGTGCAGACGAGAGGGACACTGGATGAAGTTCCAGACTGAGCCAGGAGGACTGACAGAGGGCCTCTGGGCTTGACTGAAGGCTCTGAGCTCTCCCTGAGGCACAGCCTCTCCAGCCAGTGAGGCGTGATCACCTTCTGGGGAGGGAAGTGGGCAGGGCAGGAGAGGGACCACTGACTGCTTGGGTGACCGCTGCCTTGGCCCAGCACAGCCGGGGCGGCTCACAGTGAGTGCTGGCTGTGGGAGGGGACAGCCAGGGCTCCCCGCTGTCCCTGCGGATCCAGCGTTAGCCCCGGGCTGGCCAGGGAAGGTGGGGACAGGCACGCGCTGGGCAGTCTGTCTCGGGTCTGAGTTCCATCCCTTCCGCTTACAAAACTATTTGATGGGGCACGTTACCCTCTCGTAGCCTCAGTTTTCACATCAGAAAATAGAAGTGGATTAAATAGATAAATAATTGAATTGAATTAGTCGAGCGAGGCGATAATGAAACACTCGTTAGCACGGCGCTTGGCCTGTAGTCAGCATTGACCAACTGTTGGCTGCTGGTCATAGTTTTTGTTGTTAATGGTGTTGTGGTAAAAAGAGAATCCAACTAAGATTGACTCCAGGAAAATATTTTTTTAAGGGAGAAAAAAGCTCCCGTGATGTTGAGTATAAGGACCCAAGACCACGTCCAGTTTTCCAGAACTGTTGCTGAGGAAGGTTGTTTTTCTTTCAAAGACAGAAAGAGAAATGTTTGAGTAAGAGAACAACTTCATTTTGTGAGGACCCTCAGAGCCACAGAGCATCAGTGAATACCAAGGCGTACAGAAACAGAAGTAAGTCCCAGTGTCCTGACCTCCTCCTCCACTCCCACCACCTAGACTGGGAGACACCAGATAGACCCACGTGGTACCACTGGTCTGCATTCACCACGGGGTCGACACTCGCTCCCACTTCCCTGCTGACGCTGAGGGAGACATCGCCCACCGACGGGTCCTCATCACCTGTCTCCACATTGAGTCTGAAATCTGCTTTGCCAACATTATTTGTTTGTTTGTTTTAGAGAGAGGGGAGGAGGAGACAGAAACATCCGAGAGAGATATCAGTTGGTTGCCTTCCATATTTGCCCTGACTGAAGACTGAACCTGCAACCTACATGTGTCCTAACAAGGAATCGAACCCGCAACCTTTCGGTATACGGGACAATGCTCCAACCGACGGAGCCACACTGGCCAGGGCTGTCAAGATACCATTTTAAAAGATGCACTTGCAATAAAATTTGTGTGTTGGAAATAAAAATAAATAAGAATGTGCTCTCTAGCAGTTGTCAACTGAAATCTCACAATATTGCTATCGGATTGTCTGCTAATTCAAGGGCAGGTTCTTAAACATCAAATCAATACAGCCTATATTGAGAGCAAATTTTTTATTAGATAGCAATTCAGACATTGTATGCTTCAGTATCTATTTCTTAACATTACTTTGAAAAGCAGCACACATAGGCCAGCGCCTGTTGCACAATTTACACCTGGGAAGGGGTCATTGGAAGCACCCACAGCTAGCCCCTCAAAGAGCTCCGCTACTTCCTGCGTGATCACAGAACCTGTCTCCTGAGCGCCCCCTGGTGGCAAGGCCATGTGTCACGAGCAGCCTCAGCTCACCTTCCCCCGCCATCTATTTCAAATCCTAAAACACCTCATGTTGTAGTGTACGTTGGTTGCATGTTTAATATAATACTAAAGAGAAATGCTTTCCTCCACCACATCCAGAGATCCCAGGAGCATAGCTCTTCCTGTATTGAGAATTCCTCTCCCCATCCCACTTCAATAAATATACAATCCATATTTTTACAACAGTATGATACAAGTTTCAGGTTCAAAACAGTCTCTAAACCTCAGAGTTATATTTTGATTATGCTTTAGATGCTTTTTAAGTTTACCCAATTTTCATGCCCTGATGAGGTTCAAGAGGATCTTTAATACAACCAAACTGGTACCCTGAGAATCTGAGCATCAAGAAAACAAGAGCTAGGCTTAAATGCGGGCTCTCTCCCAACCTCAAAGATATCAGGAGACTAACACATTTCTGATCTGCACCCAGGGTCATTGCCTCCAGTCTCTAATCAAAGCTGTCCTGCTCCCAAAGGGACTGGTGACACCCGGTTTTCTACAGGAGGGGAACCAGGGGAAACGTCTCATTGTTCAAGTCTTCACTTCGCCACAGCATCTTAAGTACATTCTCTGGTCCTTGCTTTTCAGGCCGGTTTCTCTTCCCATGCGGCCTTCTCGGGGCACTATACTAAGTCCACTCTCTTTATAAGTCGTCTTTCATCTTTGAGTCCCTAGTATTTTGGACCCCTGACATCTGTTTCAATGATTACGACAAATGTCCAAGATTCTTCATAACATTCACCTGACTCAGAAATGACACACTTAGTTGAAGAAATACTCATAGCTCAACTGTGGTAGGCAGTTAGACAGACATGAACAGAGCAAGGACGATGGGCCAGGTACATTAGGTCACCTGGATGCTTAGCAAAGGACAACTGTAGGGTGGGACCTCGCCCCCAGGGTGACCTTTCCTCCCCAAGCATATCACTGGTCATGGGGTTTGGACCCTGAACTAGAGATAACATCTAGGCTTCAGATGTGTTTCAGCTCCAGTCCCAGAAAAGCTGCGAAACCAGAGACGTGACCCCATGGCTGACCTCAGGACCAGCTGCATTGAATAATAGCCCTCTGCCCTGGTACCAACCAATCGATCAACGGAGACCTCAGCCCAGACAGGATACATCTGGAAAACTGCTGCATAGTCTATTGCAATCTTCCCCTGGGACCCCCCATAAACTCTCCACACGTGACCCTTAGCACTGAGCACCCAGCTCCCTCTCCCTCCCGGGAGCACACCGCCACCCCGCCCCGGCACGTGACCTTCACTCCCAGGCTCCAAAGGCCCTTGCAGTACCTCTACAACTTGTTTCCTAAACCCATTTCTCTGTGATTTTCCAGAGAATTCTGGACATTGGCTCTGAATTCTTTCTTAGCCAGAACTCGGGTCAGGCCTGACCCTGCCCGTCCAGTCCCTGGTCTGTTCTCGCCGCCTACAACCCAACTACATGAATGAAGGCACAAGGGCTGTTACCCACCAGGAAGAGTGGAAAGTGAGGGTGTATTTCCGGTGGAAGTAGCTTTCCCTCCTCCAACGAGGCAGTGTGGCCTGGGGGAAAGCAAACTGACCGGAGAGTTAGGAGACTAAGAGCCTGGCTCCGTCAAAACTATTTCAACCACACCTCTGCTTGTGTTTGTCTATAACTAGGCTATTTTGCAAGGCTATCGAGACAGAAATAAACCCAGAGAAACTGATGGCAGACCAATAATCCCTCTCTACAGAAATGCAAATTGTGTCCAAGAGGAAGTAATTGGTATTTTCCCTGGGGATATTGTAAGTTTTACCAATTGTGTGTCCATTTTTAAATTTATTTCAGCATTCTTTGTTAGACAACAAATATGTGATACTTTGCATTTCTTTTGAACTGGTTGTAATATCTTATTGAGTCTCCCTAATTAATGATTTAAATAAAATCTATAATGTCTTTTAAAAAAAGGACTATTTTGCCCTGGCCAGTTTGGCTCAGCGGTTAGAGCATCAACCTGCGGTCCAGAGAGACCCGGATTCGGTTCCTGCTAAAGGCACGTACCTTGGTTGCAGTTTGTCCCCGGCCCTGGTTGGGTTGTGTGGTGGCAGCCACTCAATGTGTCCCTTTCACATCGATGTTTCTCTCTCTCTCTCTCTCTCTCTCTCTCTCTCTCTTCCTCTCTCTCCCTCCTACTCTATCAAAACAAAAAATAGAAAAATGTCCTCAGGTGAGGATAAAAAAAGTAAGTAAGAAAGAAAGAACTATTTCAACCACAGATAAGTCGATTCACCTTGCTGAGCATCAGTGACCTCATTTGTCAACTTAAGAGAACTAGCCTAGCCTGGCCAGTGTGGCTCAGTGGTTGAGCACCGACCCATGCACCAAGAGGTCGCCAATTCGATTCCCGGTCAGGGCAATGCCCAGGTTATGGGCCCGATCCCCAGTGGGGGGCATGCAGGAGGCGGCCAATCAATCTTCTCCTCTCTAAAAATCAATAACAATTAAAAAAAAAAAAAAAAGAGTGCGAGAACTAACCTAAATTAAATCATTGTTAAGATGTTAAGATCTCCAGTTTTGCTATTTTATCAGCCCATTGCAAAAGAGAAAACCAATCAGGTGTGTACAATGCACAGACACATGGCTTGAAATAGTTAAAACAAGAAAATCCTTCCCATAGCCTAGGAGCATGCTTGAGCATATGAACCAGAAATATCACAAATCAATAACTTCTGCTAAGTGGGGGGAAGCTGTCCCCAAAGCATTTAACCTAGAAGCTGTCGCACATCAGTTTGTTCTACAAATAAAATCCCGTGGATATCACAAGGCAGAAGAACAGGGCACAGAGAAGAAAAGGCATTCCCATGAAAACAACAGTCCCAGTGATCATGTTACAGAATGTGCCCCCAAAGGAAGCAAAGAGCCTTGTGCCTGGATCTCTGCAGGGTCGCGCAGTGTCAGAGCCAGAACTGCCAAAACACAGGGCTGGGCAAGAGCAGGTTTATGTTTGTTCCTATGGAAGAAGACATGCAGGTTCGGATGGTTACAGTAGCTTTTTTCATTCAAAAGGATGTCACAGGGCAACTGTAAACCTACGTTAGCTCACCCCTGTACAGCTGAAGGTTTTGTGCTGATCGTTGAACTTTAAGCGAGAGAGAATGAACACAATTTTCCAGTACTTCAAGTTTATTCTTCTGTGAAATGGGAACAAAACCCAACTGATGAGGGTTGTTAGGAAGATTAAATGAATTAATATTCGTAATTGCTTAGGACAGTGTCTGTTATGTAATAACCATAATGTGGCGTTTTTTGTATTTTATTAATTTATTTTTGTTGCAGATGTTTCTCCTTTTTCCCCCGCTGACACCCTCCTCCCGATCCCTGCCCCCCGCCTCGCCCCAGCATTGCTGTCTGTGTCCATTGGTTACACATATGTGCATATCAGTTCTTTGGTTTATCTCTTCCCTCCTGCCTTGCCCCCTCTTCTGAGGTTCATTTTAAATACTAAAGACAATTTAAAAAAAAATAAAGGCACTAAGTCAAGGACCTGACGGTGGCTGGCAGACTGGGCACAGACAGGACTGGGACCAGGGTCAGCGAAGGGCACACAAGCAGGAAGTGGAGAGAGAGGCGACGAAAGCACAGGAACAGAGTCTATCTCCCCGCAGACGGGGCAGAGGTTCCGTTCCTAAGACAGGACTGAGATTAAAATAGAACCACCTAGATTTTAGTTGTGGGTATTGCGTATGAAATTCCTTCTTTCTGCTTTGTAAATGCATATACTTCATTCCACGCATGAATTACCACTCTAAATCAACCCATTTATCATCCATTAAAGGGCCCCTTCGGGAACTGTTCCCAAATTAGTCTGCCCTTCACTGCGATGCTGGGTGACACCACTGCCGTGTGAGTGAACCACCCGGGACCGTGCTCACCTTCACCTTCCCGCAGGCAGCAGGCCACTCACCTGGCCACACTCTTCACCACTTCATCACCAAAAGCCACTTTACCTGTCAAAGAAGCCACGTGGACATCCCGTCGGAACCTTCTCGGTCTCAGACCTTGAGAACCCTCACTCCCTACTTTCTCCCACCCACCCCCTCTGGTCTTGTCTTCCACGTTTGAAGCCCACTCTTTCCACCAGTCCCACACCAACGGCCTCCACTGTCACCCTCAGTAACCATCACAGCGCATCCACCGGGCAAAACGCCAGCCTGAGGCCGGTGCCACGTTTTACCTTCGCCATCCCAAGTGCCGGGCACAGCCATTGCCTTCCACGTGCGCTGGCCCTCCTTGGGCTCCGCTCCATCGTCCTGGTCACTCAGCCCGTCTCCGTGATGGACGGTAAACGTCTTCCACTTTTAGACATCTGGCCTCCCGTACCTCTGACTCATCCAGTGCGGAAGGTGGCACCTCCCACTCACAGAGGATAATGAAGCCAGCAACACTTCCTCAAGGACCCATCACCAACCTGCAAAAGCCACCTCCATCGCTCCGGACCCGCCTTTCACCTGTGTTCACACAGGTGTTTCTATTCCCGTCCCAGCCCAACCCCCACCTGTGCTATGCATCCCATCCCTTCCGGCTTCCTCAGGACAAAAACCATCCGTTCCCCTTTCTCTCCCTAATTTTCAACATTTTTTTTCTCTACTGCACCTGCCCCATCCACACTGCGTGTGCTGACACCCTCCTCATGCTTTATCAAAAGAGCACAGAGAAGCAGCAGCAGCAGAAATGAGCTTGCGTCCCCCACTGCAACCGCCCTGTCCCCCCCACCCCGACACAAAGCCTTGGAGCTAATCACGCACCTGTCTGATGCCCCTCCACCTCCTCCCCAACACCCCAGTCTTCCATTCGCACCTCAGTGCCACAGCACCCCACTCCAATCCCTCTCTACAAGGTTAACAATAATGTTGGGTAAATGCGATCACTACTTTCCAGCCTTAATCTCACCCGACCTGTTGGCAGCATTCCATCTCACCTGTTGTAACCCCTTTCCTCTGTTCTTCCATCTCACCTGTTGTAACCCCTTTCCTCTGTTCTACCTCTCTGACGGCTACGCTGTCTCCTCGCAGCTTCCCGCCCATCGCGTGGAGCTCCCTCTGCACGGCGGGTCCCTCGCTCCTCACCCTCAGACTCTCCAGCCAACGCCTATGGCTTCCTGCATCATCTACAGCCGAAGTCCTCAACCTTCTCCTCCTGTGTTATACACAGTCAACAGTACCACCCTCTGACCTGGGCCTACCTTGTGCCTGCCTGTCCCTCACCTTCTCCCACCCCGGCAGGTCTGAGTCATGTCACTGCATCTCCCAGAGCAGGGCCCTCCCGAGTGTGGTCCCGGACCCGCAGCATCCCATGACCCAGAACCTGCAGCCCCACCTGAGACCCACAGCGAGGAATCCGGTGGAGCCCAGCAACGTGTTTTAACAAGTCCTCCAGGTGATGGCGATGCCCGCTGGGGGCTGACGAGCGCGGGTCTAGGTATTGTCAGAAGTACACACTGGTCACTCCCATGTCGTCAGAAGTACACACTGTCCACTCCCATGTCGTCAGAAGTACACACTGTTCACTCCCATGTCGTCAGAAGTACACACTGTTCACTCCCATGTCGTCAGAAGTACACACTGTCCACTCCCATGTCCACTCTCGCAGTCGCAGCGCCATCTCCCCGCCCCCTTCCTGGATCATTGCACCATCTTCCGCACAGTCTTCAGCCTCAAACCATCCCCACAGAACACCCCCTGTCCGTGCTCCGTGAACACCCTGAATGCTCTCTCTAAATCATGACCCTGGTCACATCACACTCCTCCACCTGAAGCCCCCCAGGGCTCCCATGCTCTCGAGATCGGATTCCAGTTCCTACACCCTCCTCCCAGAAGCCTTGGTAAATGACTCTGGGTGCCATCTAGCATCTTTTCTCTGCCCCTGCCGCCCCTGCTGTGACTGCTCCAAGTCATAATGACCGATCAACACCTCAGAGGTCTTCGGTCACCCCGGTAAATCCTGGCCATGGTGTCTCTTCATGACAGTCAGCAAAGAAGGCCAGGGAGAGTATCTGCATTTTTCATGGAAAAAAATCAGGAAATATTGTGATGGGCTGGTGACCACACGTGGGTAGGGACAGAAAGGTCAAACTGACACAGTGAATTCACTGTGTATATATCTCACCTGGGTGTAGACCAGGGGTCAGCAAACTCAGCCCACATGCCTCATCCAGCCAGCGGGCTGACTTTGTAAGTGAAGCTGCTTAGGACACACAGCCGTGCCTATTCACGACAGCGTCCACGGCTGCTGTCCGACGGCAACAGAGTTGCATGGTTGTGATAAAGACTAAAACATTTACCAAGGCCTAAAATATCTTCTAGCTGGTCAACTTTGAAAAACTGCCAACCCCTGATCTAGACAATTAAGATAATAAGAAGGGAATAAATCACTCTGGTTTCCAAAGCGCTATAAAGATCAGGAGACAAAGCATAACCCCCTAAGCCCCTGGTTGGGGGATGTGTCCTCAGCCCGAGGTACCTTCCCTTTGCCATGGAATCACAATTCCGCACTTCCCCTGGCTCTTGAGAAAAGACAAGGAAGGCCACAAGGAATGCGAGTCACGTCAGCAGAACTGATTAATATTCAGTGCATATTCAGGAGAAGGACAAGAAACATCATGGCAACAAAAGTTGGGCTGAGTCACCCATTTTAATAAACATCCATCATATGAATTCAAAGTGAATTCTGAGTCACCCAACACTTGGCCAAGTGGGTGATGCAACGCATCAGCTCTGAAAGTAAAAACATAACACAAACAAGAAGGCCCTAAAAACTGGGGCTGCCACTAATGTGTTTTCTAAAAATCAATCTTTCTAAACTTCAATTAACTTTACGATTGGGGATTACTCTAAAATCCACAAAAGTACCAGTAGCATTTCTTCTAAGCTCAGAGAACTCTGTGATGAGGGAATAACAATCAGAGCCTACTACTTTTGCAACAAACCTCTTGAATTCAGAATGATGGGTAGGAAGTCACCGGTTTTGCCTTCTAAAATAAAATATGCAAAAAGCAGCACATATTAGACATTGACTAAGCCCTGGCCGGTGCGGCTCATTTGGTTGATTGTCATTCCATGCGCTGAAACGTTGCTGGTTCGATTCCCAGTCGGGGCCCAGGCCTGGGTTGTGGACTCAATGCCCAGTTGGAGGCAGCCAATCAATGTTTCTCTCCTACATTGATGTTTTTTTTCTCCCTCTTCCTCTTCCGTTCTCTCTCTCTTTAAAAAGGTCAATAAAGAATCTTTAAAAAAAGAAATTTACTAAGTCACATACTAGATTGGGAAATAAAATAATCCCAAAACATGTGTGCTTAAACTCCTATGTATGAAAACTTAGCTACAAATTACTGCAGGATCCAATCACACAACCACTCACTGCATGGTAACCTAGGACAAATTACGGTATATTGTAGGGATAAAATTAAATGTGATAGAGTCCAGAAAAATAACAGTTTTATATATATGTATATATATATAATATAAATATTTTATATAAATATAAATAATAAAAAATATATAAAATATTATATATATAATAATTTTAATAATAAAATATAGAAGGTCATATATATATATATATAAGGTCCTCTAGTTCACACTGAACTGTGTGACTTCAAGCATGGGGTCGAAATGTGACCCACCACACAGTCAATCCTGGGGTGAAGAGAGGTTACTAACGCAAGGCAACTTTTTTCAAAACCATAGACATGTACAGTCTGCAAAGAAAGAAATCAAGTTGGAACTTCTTGACACATATCCACTTATTATACTCTTTATGAAATAAATCTATTTTACAACTAGAAGTAGAATTGGTTGAAAAACTGCTTTTCACTAAGAATAGTACAAAAAAGTCTTGGTGTTTATATTTATCGATTGTGCCCTTTAATAATTCTATCCCACAAAAATTATCCAACCAAGAAAATCAAACTTATTCCTTATGGTAAGATTTTTGAAAGAGAGAAGCAATGATATGGTGCAAACCAATCTCTAGCCCTTTTTGGTTCCTCTCTGTCTTGGAAATTATGGATGAATTTGAGGTTCTTCCTCTTGGGGAGGTGCTACTAGAGAAAGTGGTACTTCATTCATTCATGCCACATTCTCCATACGGTATGCCAAGTATTCACAGGCAAACACACAGAGAGATAAAGGTACAAGTAAGTTAAGTGCTAATATTTGAATGTTATACTTCTCAGCACCAGGAAAAGCATGTCGTCACTGTGGAGTGGTCATGACCATGACACCAAATGGGCAGGGTGGATTCACCTTCACAATGTACAGTCACCCCACCCATAGTTTTTTCTACACTCTCCCTTTACATTCTACTCCAGCCAGAGAGATCTGGGGAGGGAAGGTTGCGGTAAAACACGATATCAGAGCAGTAAAATTACAGGTAGCGAACAGATTAAGAAAGCATGGCAGTAAGCCCAGAAGCAGAGATCCCATAGAGGAAATCCCCAAGCTCAGGACACCCTCCACCGACTCACCTCCACCCTGCTGCAGCACGGATTGCCAGAAACTGCCATTCCTCTGCTAGTCCCAAACGACCTCGATTTCAGGTCATTTAAGCTTGCCACAGTTGACGCCTTTACTTGGGTTGATCAACTTGACTGGGAAGCAGCAGTGGGGAGCAGAAACAGTTAGGACTCACAGAGTCCCGGGGTGAGAGAAAGAAGCCGCGGGTGGTGGGGAGGCTGGCAGCACGTGTGCCCGGTGAAGGAGCGTGTGCGGACAGACAGGCCAGCGGGCCCTGAGCTGGGGACGCAAGCACGTGCTGAAGGCAGGAGGAAGACCGCGGCGGGCCAGGGAATTCCTATCTCCCTCTGAAAGCTTCATGTACAGGGTGCATCACAGGGTTTTCTCCACTACTGACGTTTTGTGCCGGATAATTTTTTGTTGAAGGGAAGGGATGTCTTGTAGAACATCTGGCACCTTCCCTGGCCTCCGCCCGGGGCCACCCCTCCCCCGATCAAGCAGGACCATCTTCAGACATTGCCAAATACACACCCCGGAGAAGAACACGGCCCCGAACGGAGAACCACGCGGGCAGAGAAAGGAGTCTGGACAGGAGACGGTAATGGGGAGACCAGTCCACAGCCAAGCAAGCGATGGCTGAGCTGAAGGGACCATCCTGATTTCTCTCATGCAACGTGGCCTCCTAATGCAGCCCCCCGCCTTCATCGGGGACATTCCAACCCCACGCTGTGCAAAATCCCCTCCGCCTCTGAGGTCCCTGTCACCTTTCTCACCCGCCTGCCGGCTGGAGTCCGAGGTCCAGGCCAGCGGGCTCCTGTTCTCTGGGGAGGGCCCTCCCCCTGGTTCGCAGGTGGCCCCCTCGCTGTACCCCACACGGAGGAAGGGTCAAGGGAGCGCTGGGGAGTCTCACAGAGGCACAGTCCTGTCCACGTGGACTCTGTCCTCATGCCCTGATCACGCAAAGGGGCTGCCTTCTAACACCCGCACACTCCGTGTAAGGATGCCAACATGTGAAGGGGCGGGGGGGGGGGGGGGACAAACATCAAGACCATAGCAATAGTCTTAGGGAGAATTGAAGAAATTCCAGTAAGTAGTAAAAATGAGGCGCAACTCAACGATATTGAAAATATATATGTTTCTTGTCCCAAAAGGAAGACGAGGCCATTGAAGACTATGTGGTGCTGGACAGGGAATCCCTGTATGAGAAAGGGATAAATCCAACATAAAATTAACTAACTATGGAATGCTTTCACACAAGCAGTCATTTATTAAAGTAACAGACTCCATTTTAACTTGACCCCAGAAATCCCCTTAGGTGGCCAGCCTGGGGGCTATTGCATTGGGATATTAAGAAGGAAATAAGTTAGAACACACTGCTGCATCTACAGAGCAATCTCTACACAGTGTCCATGCGTTTTTCTACTTGTAGAATAAACTTCTGGATGAAATATTAACCTTAAAAGTACACTCTTGCCCTGGCTGTTTTAGCTCAGCGGTTAGAGCATTGGCCCACAGACCAGAGACCCGGGTTCGGTTCCCACTAAGGGCACGTACCTCGGTTGCAGTTTGTCCCCGGCCTGGGTTAAGGTCGTGCGGGTGGCAACCAGTTATGTGTCTCTCTCACATCGATGTTTCTCTCTCTCTTCCTCACTCTCTCCCTCCCACTCTATCTGAGGATAAATGCAAAAATATCCTCAGGTGAGGATAAAAAAAAAAAAGGCTGAAGGAGAAAAAACCTATGATCGCAACAATAAATGTAGAAAAAAGTGTTTGATAAAATCCAGCCATAAAAAAAAAGTACACTCTAAGGATAAAAGTTGCTGGTGCACGCTGGGTGGTCCATGGGGCTGGAGGAGCGGGAGGAAAGGTAGAGGCGCAAACTAGCCCAACTGTCAGGTGAGGGAGGAGGCGGGAGCTACCATCCAATGTTGACAGAACAAGAGCAAACAAACAATCTGCAGGGCGCTATGTAAGGTTAAAGAGGGATTATTACAGGGAAACTATAATAGCAACAGTAACTACACTAGAACAAGGGAAGGTGTATACCTAAATCCTCATGTGTGATGGCCAGAACAATAGCGATGTTGATAATGGCATCAGCAAACTTAAAACACCCGAAGTGAAAACCAGTTCACCAAGAGCAGGGAGACCCACGCTGGGGCCAGGGCCAGGGCCAGCTGCTGTCTCTGCAGCATGGCTGTTCTTTACCCAGGTGAACGCAGTACCTCAGAACATTCTAAAGTCCTTCAAATTAAAGAAAGAAAGAAAGAAAAAAACACTAAATAAGTAAAACTGAGGGAAAGGATCACTTTCAATCTCCTTATCATGGATTTATGCAATAGTTAGCTGGCTAATGAACCACACATAAAACATGGCTACAAAATGAATTTGGGAAGTAAATCTTCTATTTCACTACTGACTTCTGGGTTGAGATTAGAGCAGAGTCTGCAAGAAAAAAGAAATAGTCAGCTAAACCTATTTTAAAAGCTGATCTGCAAGGTAAGTATAATTTAATGCCAAATGTAGAAGAAAAACAACTTTCTGAGAGTTAATACTGTATACAATGTTTCAAAAATAAAAATACGCAAAAAAATATATACATATGTATTATTAGCACTGAATTATTAGAACTCTCTTAGAACTGAAAGATGTCACAAATTTTACTGCCTCTCAGAAAAAGATGTGTGAGGGTTTGACTAGAGAGCATCTAGTATTCCTTCTGTTCTAGAAAAATTAATTCAAATACAAATGATCGATGCTATTTTTCACTTAAGTCTTCATTCTGACTACTGGTGACATTGAATAGAGTGCATTTCATTACTTTTCTGGTAACTGCCGCCTTTGGTAATCATTAATGACATCTTCCAACAGGTTCAATATCATGTTCCTTTTGTTCCTGTTGGGATTGAATTTTCATGTCTTCCTTCTCTTTAATTCTAGCCTCACTAACACACTCATGCAAACCTACGTCCATTTAAATACACACCAAGTAGCTCCTGCTCATAGGAACAGGGATCACTACACATTTATCAAAATCAACAGGTGCCACACTCAAAAAGCCCAACATCCAAAAATATGCATCCAAAACATTCTACTAAGAAGATATTTAAGATCAGTTATAAAGGATTAGGTCGGTATAGCCATACACTCCTGCCAAAACCCTTGAGCCAAAAAAGCTTGCTTTATTTTTTGATGCAAAGCGATAATGTGATATCTGACATAGTTATGACTGCATAATCAACAATAATGTAAGATAATCATGGTTGCTAGAATGCAGCTGCTGATGAATGTGTCCCAGAAAAGGGATCGCCACATGAATCAAGGCACTGGAAGGAGAAGGAGCCCGAAAGAACCATATACTGGACTTGTTCTTGCAAAATGACCTCCATTCACCCAGACAGGCAATGAGCTGCCAACACGCTGAGCGCTCACCTGCCGCGTTCACGGGGGCAGGGCAGGGGCCCAGAACGTCCAATTCTGTGATCGTCCTAAGTGAAGGTTTTGCGGTTTATTTGAAGTTGGAGACTGTGGTAAATTTTCCAGGAGAGATTTTTGTCCTCACACTTGAGAGAGGTGATTCAAATAGATTCCAAAAGAAAAACGTCTTTCCTCAGACCACGAAAAGACACCATGATCTTCCGCTCAACAACACAATCTACCAAGTCGCAAGTGGTAATATTATCTGTGTCTGCTCTTGCTGGCTTTAGAATTGCTCTCGCTGAGAATTCTATTTTAAATATAAAAGAAACAAACAAAGGCAAATGTGAGAATAAGTAGGTTGATAGTTTCTAGGTCTCCAGATTAGTAGAGGAGATGGGAAAAGATGACACAAGGCTATTAGGCCCTTACAGCTCAGCCTTTTCTTTCTGTTTGGTGAAGACATGGCTACGAAACGGGCCGCCAGCCCTTGCAATGGCTGAAATAACTTGGAGCATCATGGCCTTAACTTTGATCAGCTAATCAACTCAGTAACATTCCAATAAGCAAAAATCAAAAGCTAGTGTTTGTCAGGTAAGATGCTAGGTATTCGTTTTCTAAGTAAACATAATTTTATTCAAGAAAAGTATTGAATGAGCGTCAGTTCTGCCCTTAAAACATTGTCCTCCTGAAACTCATCTGTCTTCTCCTCCGACACAATCATCCACCGACGACTTAAACCCCAAAAACAAGAAGTCATGTTGATTCCCCTTTCCCACTGCCTCCTGGTCTAACCCGGCAGAAGGGCCGTCAGCCCTCCTCCAGAACCCGTCCCATACTCACTGCCTCTGCTCTATGTCCCTTGCCACCCCCTACCCCAAGCTACCGCCACCTTCTCTTGCTCAACTACTGCAATACCCCACCGGTGTCCCACTTCTACTTCCGCCCGATGCTCTCTCACCCAAAGGCCAGGCTGAGGGATCCACGTGAAATATAGACTACGTTCTTCTCCTGCACAAAACCTTCCAAAAGTTCCCATTTAAAAAAAAAAAAATCCATTTTCCTTGCATGGCATTCATCGTTCTGGCTCTGAAATCCTTTTTGTCCTTCTCTCGTGAAACTTCAGCTACACACAGGCCCTCGGTCTGCACCTTCCTTAGGCCATGCTTCTGCTGTCCTCAGGCCCTTTGCACGTGCCGCTTAAGCGTCCTGGAAGGACCTTCCCTTGGACCTCATCTCATGACTTCTGAGTGAGGCTTCCCCCTACATTCACCCTACCCCAACCCCATTCACTCTATCTTATCACTGGGTTTATTTCCTTCATAGTATTTCCTGCGCTTTTATTTATTTATTTATTTTTAATCCTCACTGGAGAATATTTTTCCATTGATTTTTAGATAGAGTGGAAGGGAGGGAGGGGGAGAGAGAGAGAGAGAGAGAGAGAGAGAGAGAAACATCAATGTGAAACAGACACATTGATTGATTGCATCTTGTATGACCCCAACAAGGGGTCGAACCTGCAACCCAGGTAATGTGCCCTTGACTGGGAATCAAGCCCAAGACTCTGGTCCTCAGGCCGACACTCCAACCGCTGAGCCAAACTGGCCAGGGCATGTCTGGTGTTTTTGTTTCTTTTTTTTTTTTTTTCATCTCTCTTGCCACCATGCAGAGGAAACAAATTTCAGGAGAACAAGAATCTTATTTCTCTTGTTCACTAATACATCTCTGGAGCCTAAAACATTGCCTGGAATGTAGAATGTATTTGGTAAACACTTGGGAATGACTTGACATTATCACTCAAAGCTCTCTGCCTTTTAGTATTTTTGAAACTTTAAGGTAAAATATAAGAAAAAATAATGTGACGTTCTTTTATATTTTGGAGAACATTTCTAAGCAAGATAAATATTAGGCTCCAAACACACGTCAACGAGATTGTGCTAAATCAGGAGAGTTGGCTGAAGCGGGCTAATCCGTGTGCCGCATCAGTGACATCAGTGACATCAGTGACATCCTCAGCCACCCCTCCACTGCTCTCCTCTAGTCACGCGTGCAAAGGGAGAGAAAAGGCTGGGGTGCTCTCAGGGACGGGCGCAAGGTCGGGTGGGAACAGTGCCCATCACGAGCTTGTGCCCAAAGGGTGCTCTGTCTCGAAGGGCAACTGAGCTCAAGGGGACAGCTGCTGGAAATCCTCCCGGCAGTGATTTTCTAGAAATCAGCAGAGACTAATTATGGGAAACGTCTCCCCCCAGATAGGTCCCCATCGTCCCCACTGTGCCTCGCTGCACAGACCCTGTTCCGGTGCCTCTGCTGCGCTCTGAAGGAAGCCGCCACCTGGCACGCGGTAAGTGCACGGTTGTCAGGAGTGCTGGTGAAGTGCACCGAATGACGCTTCGGAGCAGAGCACCTGTCCTTTCGTGACTGTTGTGTTCAGTGCGGCGGGTGGAGAGAAAACCAGTCCCGAAGGTGGGACAGAAATTCCCATTCTGAGGAAATGGTCTCATATCTACGAAGGGATGTTTGTCACTTGTTTGTTTTCACTTCCTACGCCCCACCCCTGCCCCCAAACTAACGCAGGATGGAGCAGGGAGGAGTAGGAAGCAGCCAAGCAGAGATCAAGAAGAGAAAGTTCAGAATTTTCTTCTCTTCCGTTGATTCCAGTTCCGCATGTACTGAATGATGAGACTGCTCTTCTGAGCCTTAAAGGAGGAAGGTGCTGTCGAGTCGGGAATTGTTTAATCAAAAACTAAGCATTAGACACAGCTAGTGGTTGCCTTTGTCTGCATCGTATTCGTTTTAATTCCAACTTGGGAACTAACGTGTTTTCTAGAGCACAGCTCTGCAACGCCTTAGCCCGCCGTGCTCCCGGGTTCTGTCTCATTAATAAGACACCACTCTCATGAAGGACGAAGAAAAGGGAAGAAAAAAATTTAATCACAGCAGTAACTAGCTGCTATGTCATAAAAAATAAATAAACAGGTAAGTCTTAAGCTTCGCACGTCACAGCCCATCCTGGGAAATCTCCTTCCCGATCACGTAACGTGGGTGTTTCCTCCACAGCATCACCTGTGCTACCAGCAAGACCTCCCAGTGATTTCATGTGGGTTATCTCTCTCGCACTGGAGGGAGATTCAGAAGGCCACAGGGTGTAATGGGCCAGAAGGAAGCAGGCACAGAGACATTTACGATCTACCACTGCACCTGGATCTCAGACAGGGCTCGCTTTCAGTGTCTTTCGAAGCTCATCACTAGTTCATCTTTGGGGGGGGATCAAGAGCACACCCACTGAAGAGGTCTGTCAGTGCAGGGGGCACAGATGGAAGCAACAGCCTAACCCACCTGGCCGAGATCTCTGCCTCACGAACACCTCTGCCCAAGTGAGCTAACCAGACCCTGAAGTTCTGTATGACAATCATATGTGCTCATCGCAACTGATGCCATACATGTGCCACACACCTGAGAAAGATCAGCAATACGCTGGCTTGACATTATAACAAAATCCCACTATACTGACACTCTTTATGAGTGATGAACATGCCTTCTGAATGACTGTCCCGCAAATAACGCGTGGTCACTGGGAGCAGGGGAGAAGGCAGACAGTGCTGCTTCTTGTCAGTATTCTGTTCACCGATGAGAAATGAGCACAAGGAACTAGCATCCCAAGGCCCACGGAGACCTGCGGCCACTGGGAACCAAACTCTGCCAAAGGGGCTGCTTCTGCAGGAAGCTCTGTGGCCAGCAAAGGCGGAAATGCTGATCAGAACCACTTGAACATCATCACTGATTAAAGCAGGCGAGGAAACTGCCAAGAGTGGCCATCTGTTAAAGAAGGGAGGTTTGGCAAATATATTTAAGAATTCCCTAGAAATCTCACCACTCGCGAAAACATGGATGGACCTAGGCAGCACTATGCTAAGTGAAGTCAGTCAGAGAGAGAAAGACAAATACCATATGATTTCACTCACATGTGGGATCTAAAGAGCAAAATAAATGAACAAACAAAATAGAAACAGACTCACAGATACAGAGAATGGAGGGGGGTTGGGGGACCGGGTGCATAAGGTGAAGGGATTAAGAAGTACAAATGGAGGAGGGGAAAAGCACAAATTGGTAGTTACGGACACAAAGATATAAAGTACGTGTAGGGAATACAGTCAACAATGTTGTGATAACCATGCATGGTGCTGGGCGGGTACTGGAAATATCGGAGGGAACACTTTGTAAAGTATGTGATGGTCTAACCACTGTACACCTGAAACTAATACCAAATACTCTTAACCGTGAACTGTAATTGAAAGATGAGAAAGAATCGCCTAGTGATGAAGGGAAGTGCAGACACAGACACGCTGAGCTGCTGACAGGTTGGTTTTTAAGTTCTAGGGTGACTGGGCAGACACATCACAACTGCCACTCCGACTGCTGTCTGCCCCGGGACGGAAGGGCACCTACTTACATCAAACGGGGCCGAGCTGGCCTGGGCGTTCTGGCTGCACCGTTCCCGGAAGCAGTCACTGAAAGGAAGGAGCAGCCCCATGGCAATGATCCGTGAGCAAAACTTCTCTGCTTCTTCTGGGGGTCCGTTCTCCTGCTGGCTGAACAGCTTCTCCAGCAGAGTCCGCCCTGCGGGGAGACGGGTGGTTAGCAGGAGCACTGACAGGTCACCTGCCTCCCAGCCCTCCCAGGGGACACGCTTGGTAAACACAGGGAGCAGCCCAGTTGCCAAGGCTACTGACGTGTGCAGAAAACAGCCTCTCAGACGCGCAGAAGTCTGCAGTGGGAGGCCTGCGTTACCCCATGGCAAAGGGCAGCTCGGGTTTCCTCTCCCATCCCCCACAATGCCTCCTGCCCCCACAAGAGGATGGGGGCCCCTCTTCTCCATCTGAAGAAGGGCCCAGCCTTTTGGATTCATTGGTAATCCTCTTCCCTAGGAAGCGAGTCACCGCCACTGGCCAGGAAATGTCGGTGGCTGGCATCCATTCTCAGGCATGGCAACGGGAAGGGGCAGGGACAAGGAGACAGGGAGGAAGGCAAAGGCACCAACCCTGGGAAAGGAAGAAAACTGACCAGCAAAAAAGTCACCACAAAGAGGAAAGTGATAGAAACTCAAAATTTTCTCATCTGCACCTCTGAAGCATAACTGTAGAATAGGCCTAAACTTCTCTGCTATGATTTCCCTAAAAAGAGACAAGAAAACTGGCTGAGGACCCTAGAGAGCCCGGGTCCACCTGATCCCTGAGTTCTCAATCCTGGCCGCACCTTAGACTCACCAGGGAGAACGACATGGTGGGAGCAGGACCCAGACAGCAGTGTTTCCCTGGTCCCCAGCTGACTCTCGCGCTATTGAGAGTTGATAGCCACAGACCCCGCCCCTAATCCACTCAGCCACTGCTTGCTCTCTAATTTATTATCCTGCAGAAAATTAGTTAGCCGGTCCCTGCCTCAATCAGCTTCAGTAGAAGAAACAGCAAATCTCTAGGGTCCCCTCCGGAGCCGCAGCTGTTCCCTCAGTTCTGGCCCTGTTGCTGCCCCTCCCTCTAATTAGGGGAGCCAGTCTTCAAATTTAGAGTGGCCTTCAGCGACCCAGCGTGCCACACTCTTTTGGAACCCTTCAGAGCTCCTTGGTGCAATTCGTTATTTTAATTAATTGTCTGTGCAATTTGTTTAATGTTTACTTCCCTCTGACAGCCAGCAAATACCCTGCAAACCTGGCCACGTGCACATAAGAGGCATCCATAAATACGTTCAGGATTTCTGAATGAATACCATGTGACTGTGACGAGGACTCGCTCACATCACGGCCAGAACTGGAGAGGAAGTATCAGTCTATCCCAGGGGTCTGTAAAAGGCCAGCTGGTAAATATTACAGGCTTTGAAAGCCACGTAAAATCGGTCGCACATTCTTCTTTGTTTCTGTTTTGTTTTGAAGACTTTGAAAATGTACAAAGCATTCTTTAGCTCCGGGCTACGCAAAACCAGGCCCAGGTCGATATTTTAGTTATAACAACTAAATCTCAAATGCATAATAAATATTCAATTCTTCAAGACACTGGCAATGCAATCTTTCTGTCTCTTCCTATTTTTGTTGGTGAAACAAAACAGATTTCCAAATCTCCCTCTGATGGAATGACAAAGCAGGACAAAAGAGGCCTCTGTGTTCTCTGTTCCTTTAGGTCACTAGAGAACATTCTATCACCTCCCAAGACTTTTTTGGAGGGGAAATAAAGGATTTTTATTTTTCCTATAGAACTTCAGCTTGTCCACACCTGACTGGAACCGAACACCAAGGAAACCTCATCCCTTAATTCTCAAGTGATTAATTATCATTACAGTGCGCTCATTTTATACATCTTATGGTATGAGTGAAAATAGCCCTGAAACTAATTAGTGCTTTTCTACAGCTGATATTGTGTATAACCAAAAATAAGAGACTCCTTCCCTGTATGTGTGTGTGTGTGTGCACGCGCACGTGTGTGTGTGTGCAAGCATGTGAGTAAACGTGTTCTGAGCCAAAATTTTCGAAAAGGGATATGGAGCAATGTGGAAGAAGGGAATATAACCCCTGGAACTTCAGCTCTACGCTGAGCCGATACCCTGAATCCTTCACCTGAATCTCAGCTGCTCTTTTCCCAGTCTCCCCTTTATTCTTCCGAGAGCTCAGGCCTTGACATTATATGTCTGTACTCTGTCTCCTCCTCATGGAATGTGTGGACAGAAATGGAGTTCAAAGTAACCTCACAGGGTGAGCTGACCCTGAGCTCCTAACCGGGCAGGTCACTGGAGGTAGTCATGCCCAGACATAGAACTTCTTTAGTAAAAGGTTTATCTTTGCCTTAAGCAGCCCTGTCCATTGTTTTTGTGCATACAGGTTAACACACCTTTGAAATCCCCTTCAGATCCCTCCCTCTACAGTGTGACCACTCCCAAGAGAGCACATAATCATAACTATCCAGTAGTTCAAGCCCCGCCTTACCCTCCCCCACCGGCTTGCATCTTCCTTCGTTCCCTCCCTAACTCTAAATGCATGGAAGAAGCTGCAAATAGTCATTTCTTGGAAGCATTCCACCTCAATCTGTTGAGATCTTGCTTCCAGATCTTGTGTGTTCGACTCAAATACATTTTTATAAAAATTCTCTAAGGTTTGGACAGTCCTACATTGACATTTACTTGGTGTAGTCAGCAGGATTCAAAAGGAGCCCACCCTGGTTCAGCAGACCCAGACTCCTGCCGGGCACCAGCAGGGGGCAGTCCCAGGCCCCTGCAGGGCACCAGCAGGGGGCAGACCCAGGCTCCTGCAGGGCACCAGCAGGGGGCAGTCCCAGGCTCCTGCAGGGCACCAGCAGGGGGCAGTCCCAGGCTCCTGCCGGGCACCAGCAGGGGGCAGACCCAGGCTCCTGCAGGGCACCAGCAGGGGGCAGTCCCAGGCTCCTGCAGGGCACCAGCAGGGGGCAGTCCCAGGCTCCTGCCAGGCACCAGCAGGGGACAGACCCAGGCTCCTGCAGGGCACCAGCAGCGGCACGTTGTTCCAGGCAGGCTCCCTGCTCCCCACTGGGTGAACCTGGGAGAGTCTTCTCTTGGAATCCTGGAACTTACCTCGTTTAGGTAGCAGTTCCTGACTTTATTTGAGCTGTTCAAATGTGGCTGCGTTTAATTTCAGCTTTTTTACATTGGCTCAAAACGAGCATTAAAATTAACATGGGTAAGTGTGCCTCTGTTATTGTTGCAATTAGCTAACTAATATTAAAATAGGAGGCGAGTAAAGGGGAGGCCAGACAATACAAGCTTGGTCATCTGGGCAGCTTCACCAGGAAGCTGCAATTTCACTCTTCCCAGGAAACCACCAGTCTGTCCCCTGCAAATCACTGGGGGAAGGGAGATGGGTACATGCACACTGAAGTTGGGCTGACATAGAGAAGGTGTTTGCCTGTCAGTCTAACCTGGGAACAGAAACAATTGGCTAGGGGGGTGGAGCCATTGCGAAATCCTTAAGGGTCAATGGTTAAGGTCCTGATGATAACCCCGACACAAGTTCTCTCCTGCCCACTTCCTCTTGAGCTCCTGTTTCTCACTAGCTCTGTGACCATGTACCTCCACAGCCACGTGGCCTTGGCAGCCCATGGCCATGCAGACCTCACACACAGTGACTGCAGCTGGGAACACGAGCTAAGCTAGCCAGATGCTGGACTGGACGGTGCTTCGATTTGGAGCAGAAACTCTGGGCAGTGGCTTTAATCCTGGCTTTGCTAAAGACAAGGCTGGACTTTTTCCATGGTGATACGGAGGGAATAGGGCCTTAGAAACCCAGAGGTTTAAGTCCTCAGATACTTTCTATGATACTTCATCCTCCTGGGGGCATAAGGAAATTCCTTTCCCTGTGGCATCCCCAGAGCGCCTCTTCCACCAGTGACAGGTGGGGATACAGGGGGCACCCAACCAATAACACCTCCAAGACTGACAAGCCTCTCAACAGTCAGAGTACAAGTCATATGGACCTTCAACATGCGAGTATCTGCAGAAATGGAGAAAATTAATTAAATATGCTGTCAGCTTGAGATGGCTGAAGCTATCCTGTAATGCAATCCCTGCCTTGCTTTCTCCTACCTTTACATTATCTTCTTTACATTTCCTAAATTCTAAATAAAAGAAGCTGCATGTTCTCAGTCTGTTGAGATCTTGCTTCCAGGCATATCCTGTTTGGCTCAAATACATTTTTATAAAATTCTCTACGGGTTTGGAAATTCTTATATCGACATAGCTATGGCCATAGACAAGTTACTCAACCTCTCTCAGGCCTCAATATTCTCAACTGTAACTGGCAA
Source organism: Molossus molossus (assembly GCF_014108415.1). Classification (NCBI taxonomy): domain Eukaryota; kingdom Metazoa; phylum Chordata; class Mammalia; order Chiroptera; family Molossidae; genus Molossus; species Molossus molossus. Next base: position 8,680,395 of record NW_023425359.1, on the reverse strand, counting down.
TAGTCATCCTCATTACCTCCTAGGATTGTTGTGAGAATTAAGTGACATAATTGTATAATGGATGTGAACGCTGGGGAAAAAGAGACCCAACAAGAAGGGCTCCTGGTGGCTAACTGGCCCAACATTCAAAGACAGAGCCTAGCAGACATTTCTAAACACGGGCCTCTCACACAAGCTACACCTCAAGGAGAAGCCTGCACTAAACTGCATTTCTGATATCTGAGCCAGCCCTTATAAAAGAAGTCTTGGAATTGTATTCCAACCAATAGGACCGAAGCTTTCCCCATCCAATCAGAGCTCCACAGCTATATCCCTATCAGCACCTTTACCAAGCGATCAGAGTGGCTCCATTCTGACCAATCAGGACAGTGCCTTTTGGACCAATCAAACTGTGAGGATTTGGAGTCCTCATCTGCATGAAGACGGACCAATCGGACCAGGGGTGGGGACTTCTGTCTATATAAGTCAGCTCCCCTCTGCCTCAGGGAGCCACTTTCTTTTTCCATCAAAGGCTGAGGACTGTACTTCCTGGCTGGAGCTGAAACACCAAAAATGTCTCTCCAGGGCAGAGCGAAGCAGATGGGTGCAAAGCAGAGCAGAACGGTCTAGCCAGAGAGAGACTGCGTCACCCCAGGGCCAACTCACAGCCATGCTGTTTTCTAATTGAGCTATAACACCACTGAGCTGTTCCACAGCCTTGCTGTATCCCAGTTGAACTGTTTACACTGAATAAAGGTTCCTTCTTCACTGCACCCCTGTTGGTGGTGAATTGGCACCATAAAAATTTGGTTCAACTTAAAGGAAGGAAATCATAAGTTAAGTAAACAGTAAAGTCATAAAAATATTAGGACAGGTATGATTTTTAAAGCATTTGAAAAAAGTAAAATAAGCAAGGCAAACAGATTAAAATATCTTCAGCCGACAAGTTATTTTGTTTTAATATCCAATGGATTTGAATTATAGCAACAAGGTAATATAGTATTTAAGGCTGCTTGCTATAATTCCTAACCTCTGGGGTTTTTTTAAAACAGAGCTTTCATTGTTTTACTAACCTTATTAAATTCATGTTAATAATAATATTCATCTAATGACAGGGAACTTACTAATTATTAATATTCTTTCATTATTTCTGTACAATAATCCCCTCCCCCATTTACACTTACATACCCTAGTTAATAGAGTATTGTCTTTATCTGTAGAATCAGCTTTGCAGTCGTACACTATCTACAAACACTCCTTTGCATTGCTGAGCAAAAATCACGGGGCTAGATAAATCTGGAAACAACAGCCAGGGACCGTTGTGCTAGGACTATTTACCACCACAACAGATGCATTGACCCTCTTGCACAAGGAAGAAGTAAAATCATCCATCCCTGCACCGGGTTCTGTGGGGTGGGTGAGCAGTGACACATTGAGAACTAGAAAACCTTTTATTTGGACAGAATTATACAAAGTCAAGTCATTTCCACATCCATTGTCAGCTTTGTGAAGCCCAGCAAGGATTTATCATCACAATTTCAAAGACACTCACTGAGAGCTGAGTAGGTGCTGGGATCTGCTGCACCAGAAAGTGGCAGAGCCAAAGCCCTTTGCATACTCCGCTCTCCTCATTTTTATTCCAGGGATCTTCCACCTCTGAGTGGGTCAGCAACTCTGGGAAAAGCTTCTGACCAACATTCCTTATTAAGATATAAAAGAAATAGACCACGCGGTCTGCGCTCTGCGGGAGCTAGCAATCTAGTTACAATGGCCGAGGCTCAAGACAAAAACACTTTTAAAATGCAGCCTATTTAGAACATGCTATCTTAATTAAACATCCTTAGTGGAACTGGGGGGGAAGGCAGCAAAGACAAGATGTCACAAAGCACTATAGGGGTCTATTATTTGCCAAAGAATGTCCTTGATCCACCAGAGGAAATCATCGTGCAGAAAACACGCTCCCTGACTTTAATAAGAAATCCCAGGTAAGAAAGGAATACTCAGGTATTTTAAACTTTATAAAATACTTGATAGTTTTCTATCAGTGTCCTTAAACAGTGTCTTGACAATTGTCTTGACGAAGCTGACTGCTCCGTGTGGTGAAGTGAACCCATATTTGATGCATTTCCATCACCTGACACAGAGACTATCTAGAAGACTAGTAAACAATTACATCAGTTACAATAAACACCACACTGAATCGAGCATTCAAGAAGTGACTCGGTGGAGACAGCTCTGACTAGTCACTACACAGTCTATTAAAATGTATATGAATTTAAAGTTCAATTTTAAACTTCCATCAAGGATTTTCTTCTGGAGAAGAGAAAAAAAACAAACAAACATCAATTTCAATTAATCAAGTGCTGAAATATGACAAGAATAGACTAAATAGACCAAGAGATTTAATCTAACACACCTAACAAAACTGTCCAAGGGATATCATAGAACATATCTGACAATGACTATCAACCACTTTTCAGGACCTATATATCGAGTTATTAATTTGGGGGGGGGGTCACTTTTTTAAAAAGATCATGAAACCCATCAATGTTTTAAGAAAAACATTATAGAAATGTCAGAAGGAAAATGCTTTAAAAGAAAAAACTTAATTTTATCTACGAAGTTAAATCTGCAAAAGTGAATCTAATAAACGGCAGCTTCTATAATCCCTCTGGCTGAAGAGTCTCAAATAAAAGAAATAGGGCATGCGAACCAAAGCTGATGCTCATACTTTTGAAGTCAAAATAACTGACTCTTCTTGTGGAAAGGAACATCAGTGGTCAAGGTCAGCCTCTCTGGGGTTGTGACCACCCCAGTAGATCTTCACCCAGCTTCTGTTTGAACTTCTCCAGTGAACGTGGACTTGCTCCTCTCCGGACCACCCACTCCCCGATTGGATGTCCTATCAGAAACGCTTCCTGTCTGTTGAGCTGCATCATACAAAGTGCTAGCAGACCTCGTTCCTCCAGCCTGAGTACATTCAGTTTCCTGCTTGAATATAAATCTCGGGTTTAAAATTTATATTCAATTTTAAATTGAAGGGCCATATCATTCAAGGGCCATATCATTCTAAGAAGAACATTAAAAATTATTTTGGAAGCGAGGGATGACTATTTTCTTTTTAATTTGTGGAGGTATATTTTAACAGGATTCAGGGACCGGTTGGATAAGAGGAGGCAGTGTGAGGAACTTGGCTAATTTAAACAACTCCCAGATATTTGGCTTAACAAACTGAGTAAAGAGTTGTGCTGGATGCTATTACCACCCACCAGGGCAAGCAATAAAGAAGGGAACAGTTTGCCCTGGCCAGTTTGGCTCAGCGGTTAGAGCGGTGGCCTGAGGTCCGGAGAGACCCGGGTTCGGTTCCCGCTAAGGGCGCGTACTTCAGTTGCAGTTTGTCCTCGGCCCTGGTTGGTCGTGCGGGTGGCAGCCACTCGATGTGTCCCTTCACGTAGATGTTTCTCTCTCTCTCTCCCTTCCTCTCTCTCCCTCCCACTCTATCTGTACAAAAAATGGAAAAATATCCTCGGGTGAGGATAAAAAAAAAGAAGGGAACAGTTTGCATTTGAAGGAAAAATAAGTTCCTTAGGTTACTCCCATATCTATATAAATATTTTTTAAAGGGCAGGAAGAAATGTGCATCTGAAATTCACAAGACAGATTTGAACCAGAAGCTTAAATTTGGAGTCAACAACGTGCACAGAAAGCATTCGCACGGGTGGATGTTAAGACGAACTCACTGTGAAGCCCAGGGAGAGAACATCTAGTTAGCAAAGGTTAGGTGCAAGGAGAGAACCAGGCGAAGGCAAACCAGAGAGAAGTACGTAATTGGAAACCGAGATATGGGTGTTTTTCTGCCACCCTCCCCCCCCCCGCCCCCAACACACACACCACACACACACACACACATACACACACACACACTTCTGGGGACAGGAGCGAAGCCGGAGATTGTGTTCAATCATCAATGGCCAACAATTTCATCACTCATGCCCACATAATGAAGCCTCCATAAAAACCCAAAAGGAGTTGATGTCAGAATCTTAACTATAGATGTCACTAACTTTTAGGTTTTAAAATACATTTAAGGGACATCATGCAATACTTATAACCAAAAGACAGTAAAAACCTTTCTTTACCCTAACTATAATACAAAAGTAAGATACCATTCCCATGAGCAATAAAATGTATGAAGCATCTAGCAACTAGCTCAGCAAAGAAAACACAAACCCTCTGTGGAGAAAAGTGTGAAACTCCATTAAAAGGGTATAAAACATCATCTGAATAAATGACACAGTCTTAGATGATATTTTTAAAAATGACAATAGTCTTCAATTTAATAAAATTTAATTTAATTAATAAAATGCCAATCAAACTTCATTGGGACTTTTTAAGAAACTCAACAACTTATTTTAAATATTTATGGATGACAACAAGGTTCAACAGCTAAGTCAACTTTGAAAAAGGGAACACTTCTCGTCCAGGTAAACAGGCATACTGCAAAGCCCGCTACTTAAAGGCAGAAAAAACACACAGAAAAGGAAAGAATACAACTTCAAAAACAGACCAATCTATATATGGGAATGATGTAAAGGTGTTAATAAAAATCAATGCATAAGCCCTGGCTGGTTTGGTTCAGCAGTTAGAGTGTCGGCCCTCGGACCAAAGAGTTGCGGGTTTGAATCCAGTCAAGGGCACGTACCTAGGTTTCGGTTCAGTCCTCAGCCTTGGTCTGGGTCATGTGGGAGGCAGCCAGTCGATGTGTCTCTCATATTAATGTTTCTCTCCCTCTCTCTCTCTCTCCCCTTCCCACTCTATCTGAAGATAAATGGAAAAATATATCCTCGGGTGAGGATTTAAAAAAAAAAAATCAATGCATAAAACCTATTTAGTAGATGGTGTAGAGAAAACTTGTCACATGGAGAAAAATGAAACCAAACCCTACACTGCACCATACACTCAAGAGGGCTCTAGAGAGATCAACGGCTTAAATCTAAAGAGTGAAACAATAAAGCTACTAGAAGACTAGGGACAATAGAGTGTAACCTAGGGGGAAGAACGAAGTTCTTAAATAAGAAGAAAATAGTATAAATCGTGGGTGAAAAATAATGAATTACATCACAATTAACTATCTCTGTTCAAGGACACGACAAATGTAAAAGAGAGATGAAATGTTATGGGAAGATAGTTATGATCTAAAACTGCTTCTATATGTTAAAATTTCAATGATTACACACACCTGAATCCATTGCAAATACTTGAAACACGAAGAGACTCACGGTAGAGTATTGCTTGTATAGAATGTTGGGAGGGTTGAAGACAAAAATTCTAGAAACGACTCAACAAGCCACAACCTAGAACGAGGCCACCAAGGAAGTGACCGCCTGTTCCCTGATCTAAGGTGCTGGGCTCCATGAGCACACCTCCACGCTGGGCCCAGGATGCCTCATTCCTGAACAGTGCCCTGCAGCCAGCCCAGAGCTGTGCCATGCCGTTCTGTGATCACCATAACTAGCTACCATATTAATATTAATATTAAGAAGAGAGCAAAGGGGAGGCCAGACATTATAAGCACAATCATCTGGACAGTTTGACCAGGAAACCACAGCTCCACACTCCCCAGGGAACCACCGATCCAGTCCCTACAAATCACTAGGGAAAGGAATCCAACAAAGGGGGAGCTGGGCACATGGGCAGTGAAGGAAGATGCAGGAAAGTGCTTGCCTGTTGGTGGAGCCGGGGAACAATGGATTGGCTAGGGGGTGGACCCCATCAAAAGCATGCGAAACCTTGGAAAGTTAAAATCCCCAGAGTTTCTTCTGGCTTGTTCTCCTGTTTCCCTTGTCTCCGGTTTGCTCTTGTTCTCTCCCTTGCTCTGTGGCCTGCACTTGCCTGTGCACCCACCTGTCCTCTCTCCATGGCCGTGGGGCCGTAAGCAGCTGCGTGGCCCGTGGCCACGTGGACCCCACACGCAATGGACTGCAGCTGGGAACACAAGCTCAGCTAGCCAGATGCTGGACTGGACTGGGCTGTAATATGCAGCAGAATTTTGGCAGTGGCCTTACGCCTGGCCCTGCTGAAGACAAGACTGGACTTCTTCCATGGCAGGGCGGACAGAGGCGGGACCTTGGAGGAAACCCCTTAATTTCACATCATCAATAAAGATTTCCATGAAACCCCATCTTCCCATGGGGGCCTCAAGAAATTCTTTTCCTCATGACACCCCAAGAAGTCCACTTCCACAAATAACAATGCCCCACCCCGGGCCTTAATGAATCTGCTTCCTGGACCTGGACCCCGCGGCTTCAACCCTCAGAAGCACTGGGTAGTGCTGAGCCCGGCTAACAAGTGCAAACAACGGAGTTAGTCCTGCGCCTTGTTCAGTTCTTCCAAATCTGTCAGTCATCAAACCTAAACCATATCCGAAACCTGACCTGCAAGGGACTCTGGGAAATGTCAGTTTCACATTAGTCTCTAACAAGGAAAAAGACAAGAAGATTAATAAGAATCCATCACAGCCCTAACATAGAATCATATCAGGAAAAACAAAGGACCCCTGTGAATAAACAAGAAAAATCAGGAAACCCTTTAGTAAAAGGTAAAAGGATATGAATAAGTAATACACAGAAGGGTAAATCCAAATGGCTAAAAATACAGGAAAGGGGACTTCTGGTCAATATGGCAGCGTGGGTAAACGCGGTTATCACCTCCTCCCACAACCACGTCACAATTACAACAAAACTACAACACAACCATCTTCCAGAACCACCTGAAATCAAGCCGAATGGAAGACCTACAACTATGGAATTAAAGCAGCAGCCACATGGAGACTGGTAGGAGGGTGGAAGTGGACGGGCTGGCCCCACACCCACGTGTGGCAGATAAAAATCAGGAGGACACCTTGGCTGGGAAGGGCTTCCCTGAGGACTGAGGGGTCCCCGTCCCACACCAGGCGCCCCACTTAGGGTTCCAGTGCCAGAAAGAAAATCCCCATTACTTCTGGCTGTAAAACCAGTGGGGACTGAGGCTCAGGGAGGCTGAGGCAGCTGGAGCCCCAGGTAACTCCTCTTAAAGGGCCCGCACACGAACTTACTCAGACTCACTCCCTCTGAGCTCGGAGGGGAGGCAGCTTGAGGGGCACCAAAGACATACGGGGAACAACTGAGCTATTTGGTTTTGGGACAAGGGCTGGAGAGGTGGCTTTCTCCAGGACAAACATGCTGTCAGAGGCCTTTGCTCCTTTGGTGAGCCCTTCCCTGGGGCAACAGACAGCCGCCATATCTGGGACTCCAGCAACCTGGTTCACACTGGTAGCCCCGCCCTGGTGACTCCCTGAGGCCCTGCCCACCCAACTTTCAGGCCCACCCAAGCTGTTTCCAAAGGATTTACCATAGGGTTGACCTGTCTTGGATCCTGCTTCAGAGTTTCCTAAAATCTCTCAAACAAGCAGCATCTGGTCTCAGCGAGCCCCATACCTCTCGTTAAGTGGCCCCATCCCTGGCACTAGAAGCAACCAGCCTTGGTTCACAACTTGGCTTTTCCTGGGCATCTCCAAGCCATCTGCAGATCATTTTGTAGGTTATGCCGGGTGGCCCCAGATAGAACACAGGCAGTGGCTGACCTGGCCCCAGAGCCAACACACCCAGTGGACAGCTTCAGACCACATCGAAACACCACCACCCAACCACCTCCACAAGTGACACACTCAATGAGTAGACTCAGTGGGTACCAGGGCCCTGATGAAGTAAGTCTTGCTCTGTGTGGTTGGCCCCTACATAGCTAATCATCCAAGGCAGTCAGAGGTCAGTGGTCAGTGGGCATAGCCAGTCCTTGCAGCTGATCAGCCTGAGTAAATCCCTCCCTTGACATGCCAATAGCAATCAAGACTCAATTACAACAGAAAGGTATGCAGTCCACACCAGGGGTGCACCTCAAGGGCCCAGCTGGGGTGATCAGGGAAGCTGTGCCACTGGACCCTATAGGACACCTACAACAGTCGGCCACCCTACGAAGCCTAGAAGACATAGCAACTCTACCTAATACATAGAAACAATCACAGGGAAGCAGCCAAAATGAGGAGACAAAGAAGCATGTCCCAGATGAAAGAAAAGAACAAAACTCCAGGAAAAGAACTAAACAAAATGAAGATAAGCAATCAATCAGATGCAGAGTTAAAAACACAGGTTATAAGGTTGCTCAAGGAACTTGGTGAGACATTCAAGGGACTTAGTGAGAACTTCAAGGAACTTAAGAAGACCTCTGAGGAACTTACTGAGAACATCAACAATATAAAAAAGGACCAGTCAGAAATGAAGGATGCACTAACTGAAATAAAGGATAATTTACAGGGAATCAATAGTAGAGTAGGTAAAGCCAAGAAGCAAACCATCTATTTGGAACATAAAGAAGCAAAAAACACCCAATCAGAACAGCAAAAAGAAAACAAGAATCCAAAAAAATGAGGATAGTGTAAGGAGCCTCTGGGACAACATCAAGTATGCCAACATTCACATCACAGGGGTGCCAGAAGGAGAAGAGAGAGGGCAAGAAATTGAAAACCTATTTGAAAAAATAATGACAGAAAACTTCCCTATCTTGGTGAAGGAAACAGACATACAAGTCCAGGAAGCACAGACAGTCCCAAACAAGATGAACCCAAAGAGGTCCACACCAAGACACATTATCATCAAAATGCCAAAGGTTAAAGACAAAGAGAAAATCTTAAAAGCAGCAAGAGAAAAGCAGTGTGTTACCTACAAAGGAGCTCCCATAATACTGTCAGCCGATTTCTCAAAAGAAACTTTGCAGGCCAGAAAGGAGTGGCAAGAGATATTCAAAGTGATGAAAAGCAACCACCTACAACCAAGATTACTCTATCCTGCAAAGCTATCATTTAGAATTGATGGACATTGATGAGTTTCCCAGACAAGAAAAAGCTAAAGGAGTTCATCACCACCAAACCAATATTATATGAAATGTTGAAGGATCTTCTTGAAAGAAAAGAACAAAAATATGAACAATAAAATGTAATGAATACCTAGCTATCAACAATTGAATCTACAAACAAAATGAGCAAGCAAAACAGAAACAGACTCATAGATACAGAAAACTTTTTGTTGCTCGCCAGATGGGTGGGGACTGGGGGAATGGGTGAAAAAGATGAAGGAATTAAGAAGTACAAATTGGTTGTTAGACTGATGAACCTCAAAGGGAAGGGGGTAGGGAGGACGGGATGCGATAAACTGAAGAATTTCTATGCATATATGCATAACCAATGGACACCAACAACAGTGTGGGGAGGGTAGGAGGGAGGTGGGATTGGGGAGGAGGAGGTCAATGGGGTGAAAAAGGAGGAACATCTGTAATACATTCAACAATAAAGATGAGTGAAAAAAATGAAAATATAGGAAGGTTTTATCAAAGGCATTAGCCATCAGACAGATACAAAGTAAATAGCAACACAAGGAGACATCACTTTCCTACAATGGATTGCTAAAAATTTTAAATTCAATAAATGCTAATTTTTGTGCTAATAGAGTATAAACTGGGGGGAATGTTTTGTGCTAATCTGGCAATGCCTAGACAAATTAAGAACACCTTCATTTTATGATCTAGTGGTCTCACTCCTGCATATACATCTCTGAAATTCCCAAAGGACAGGAATATTCATCAGTGTAGCTGTGGTGGTGGAGAACAGGAATGCAGGTGTTTATCCTTGAACAAGTGCTGAAATAAATTATGAGGAATGTTCACAACTGCCACATTGCACAACTCTTCAGGGACATTATTCACATACAATGAAAGTGAGTGGTGTTGTACAACCTAGCCAAGTTCTCACTCTGTGTAATATTATATAGCATGACCTTGATAAATATATATGACCTTGATAAGTGATGACCTTGATAAATATATATAACTATTTATACCTCATGTATTACATTTATATAATATATGTATGTATTTAAAGTTTAATCTCAGAGCAATAGGGAATCACTGAAATTTTTCTAATCTGGGACTGGCCAGTTCATCTTTGTGTTTTAAATAGTTTACTCTCCTGCTTTGTGGAGAATTATTAGAGAAGAATCAGACTGTGAGCAGAGAGAATGTTTAAAATCTCAGTGTTGGGTGATCTGTTCTAGAAAATGTAGAAGCTATGGAAACAGAAATAGGAAGACTTAATAAAGAAATACAGGTGGGGCCCTGGCCAGTTTGGCTCAATGGTTGGAGCATCGGCCCGTGGACCGGAGAGTCCCTGGTTCGGTTCCCACTAGGGGCACATACCTCAGTTGCAGTTTGTCCCCGGCCCCAGTTGGGGTCGTGTGGGTGGCAACCACTCGATGTGTCTCTCTCATGTGGATGTTTCTCTCTCTCTCTTCCTCCCGCTCTATCTGAAGATAAATGCAAAAAACGTCCTCAGGTGAGGATTTAAAAAAGAAAGAAAGAAATACAGGTGGCCCCGGCTGGTGTGGCTCAGAGGTTAGAGTACACAACGAAGGTTCAGAGGTTCGATTCCTGGTCCCTGGGTTGCAGGTTCGATCCCCAACCCCAGTCAGGGAGTGTGGGAGAGGCAACCAATCGCTATGTCTCTCTGACATCGATGTTTCATTCTCTCCCCTCTTCCTCCCTTTCTTCTACTCTCTCTTTAAAAAAAAAAAAAAATCAATGGGAAAAAATATCCTCAAGAAAAAGAAAAGGAACAAGAAATACAGGATGGGGGGAAAGTAGGTTTAGTAGGTTTATAGTTGTGAGTACGCAAAGAAGAGTTTATTCTTGTATTATTTACTAATTATTGTACTATTTTTCCATATGAACAACTGTAAATCTACATTCGCCACACCCTATATTTAAGAATCAAAAAAATGGAAAAACTAATTGATGTCAAGTTCAAGTATGAGAAAGATGGAAGAATCAAGGAATATGGCAAGGCTGGGCAGCAATGCCTTAATTGGGAACACAGGAGAGAACTTATGCAAGAGTGAAATGCTTACCCGGCCGGTGTGGCTCAGTGGGTGAACATCAACCCAGGCACCAAGAGGTCACCAGTTCGATTCCCGGTCAGGGCGCATGCCCAGGTTGGGGCCCAATCCCCAGTGAGGGGCATGCAGGAGGCGGCCAATCAATTCTCTCTCATTGATGTTTCTATCTTTCTCTCCCTCTCCCTTCCTCTGGCTCTAAAATCAATAAAGAAAAAAATTTTTTTTTAAAAAGAGTGAACCGCTTGCTCTCTCTCATGACCTTCATGCAAATACCTCCTGCTATACACGTGCTAGGGAATGTGCTAGAGGTCCCCTTTCTGAGAAAGCAGGAAATAGGCACAAAGAAATGCTGTCTTCCAAAGACGTACAGGAGTCTCCAGGACCACACTGAGGTCAGTAGGGGTCGAGGAAGCTACAGGGCACCAAGGGATTTAGAAATGTCTTGCTCTTTCTTGGCTCCCTCTAACACCTGGCTCTCTGTCTAAGGCTGAGACCTACCTTTTGCTACACTCCTCCTCCCTTCCCTTGACAATGAAAGATGAGGAAATTGTGGGATCTCTTAAGATGGATTGTTGGAAGCCATAAAGCATCCCCATCGTCTTGAGCTGGGCCTTTTTAATCAACAAACCTTTCCTTACTCCAAACTCTGATGTATTGAATACTGGCCTTTCTTTTGAAGAATCAGGTACATGAATGTGTACTCATAATGCTTAGAGGCTGGGAAAAATAATGAGTATAGTTTAGATGCAGTGAATCTCCTGGACCTGTGACATGTACAGGGGAAGTGCCCGATGCCCAGGTGAGAGACAGGGGCTACAGAGACAGACACAGCACTCTATTGGGGACTTCAGTTGGTAATGAAGCCAAGAAGGTACATACATGTTAGAGAAATAATCCAAGTCTTCCAAGAATCACTTATATCATATTTTCAGGCTAAATGTCTCTCCACTTATATCACTGCAATTCTTATATACTGGAGCTAACAGAGTCAACACACTTTTGGGTTTTTTGAAAAGCAGGATAGAGACAGATCAAACCCTATATCCTGAAATAAATTGCCAGGATACTATCCAAACATACCCTCAAAGCCATTTAACAGCTCTCCAAGGACAGCAAGATGGAGTAGGCTTGCAGAACATCTTGGGTGTTGCAAAATGTAAAACCTCCCAAGGAGAATTCACACACCTCACCTCTCCAAATGGGCAAGGTTGGTCTACAGCTTTAAAGAGGGGAAGAGGGGGGATGAGGAAGTGGGATCAATTATCTACAAGTGTATAGATTAAAATATGAGTTGCAAAAGCATATCTCTCTTTTTATCCCATTGTTTTCATTATTCTTTTAAAAGACGAAACTTGCATGATTAATAATGAAGAGACCTCATTGCCTACAAAACCTTCCACAGAGTATTCAAATGTATTTATTTGGGATCCTGAAATAGTTCCATTCTAGTCCATTTGCTTCTTAATGAGCCTAAACAAGCTGTACTTGTTTAAAGCCAATAAAACTATTTTAAAAAGTAAAAGACCTAGGAGCTCTCAAAACCTTTTAGCCTTCTAGTCTCTAAGAAATTTTTAATGTCACTGCAAATTTCTAAATGGATTATCATAAACTCATATAGATTATTTGGGTAAGCATATATAATAGGGAAAATTGAAAACATAACAAAAACCAATACATTAAAGCTTACTGAAATAAGATAATTAAAAGTATTACTCTTTTTTAATTGATTTTTAGAGAGAGAGGACGGGAGAGAGAAATAAAAACATTGATGAGAGAACATGAATTGGCCGCCTCCTGCACACCCCCCACTTGGCCCACAACCTGAGCATGCGCTCTGATCGGGAATCGAACCGGTGACCTCTTGGTGCATGGGTTGATGCTCAACCACTGTATTACTTTTATTTAGCAGTTTAAACTAAAGGGGAAAATGCAAAGTATAATCCATCCAAGAATAGATGACTTATATTGTGGACAATAAATGTAAACAGACTTGCTCAATGTCTTTGTGCCAATATTAGAAAGACTCCATATACACCAAATCCTGAGTCATACACTGCACCACACAGGTTTCCCTTTCATATATTTCCATAGAACAGGTCAACCAACCACCTGAAACTGAGTCTTAACAATTTCTATTTGAATTGTGACTATAGCTTTGGAAAGTTCTCTCTCTCTCTCTTTCTCTCTCCCCCCCCCAACCCCCCCCCCCCCCCGTTTCTGAGATCTAGACTTCCCCTTGATAATCATTAACCTCTGAGGCAGCAGAAAAAAGCCCAGACCTGACTAATGGTCACAGGTAGGACCTCTGGCAGGCTGAAGATAATTTTTTGACCTAAATTAGGTTGCAGCTCCTGAGCCCTAAGGTGGAATGACCTCCTCGCTACTTTTCCATGAAACTGGACAGCGGGGTCCTTGGGAAGAGCTCAGAGCTGTCCTCAAGACCTGAAGAAATTATTTATTACCCTTAACTCACCTCCAACCAATAAGCTCCTACCATGGCCCCCACCCCTAACCCTCAATGTCTTGTGACTATTACCTACATGCCATTGGAGAGTTGGGTCTCTCAGAACACAGGCCCAAACTTTCTCTGGATCGGCCAACCCTTTCTTCACTGCAAGCCCTGCTTGTTCATTCCTTTTGGTGGGTGCACACAGGCAGACGGACTCACATATTAGGGTTCACTACCACACCCACCACATATAGTCACTCCCTTAATGTTCAAAAACACAAGGTGCGAAGTCCACATTAGATAATGGCAGTCCAACTAATCAAATTTCCTGTAACATCTATTAACAATTCATCAAACTGTTAAGGTCAAAACATCACTGCTCTTCAACCATCTTTACCCGCTGGTATAGACGGATCCTCCAGCATAGGGATTTTCTCCAGCTATAACAATAATGAAAAGCTCTAAAAGTGCAGATATCACTATTAGGAGAAGAGGTCATTGCTAGAACCGTTGCTTCCATAAAAAGCAGATTGGTTCAGACCTAGAGGAAGCAGCTTCCCAGAAAGACTGCATTCATTTTTGCAACTTGCAAAATGAGGGTACTAATACCCAGCTGACACCATGCATAGTTGCTACAGTATTACTGGCTATATCTCTCATGCTATACTTTACATCCCCGTGACTATATTGTAACTACCATTTTTGTGCTTCTTAATCCCTTCCCCTTTTTCACCCATCCCCCTCAACCACCCTCCCATCTGAAAGCCATCAAAATGTTCTCTGTATCTATGAGTTTGTTTTGTTTATTTTGTTTTTAAGATTCCACATATAAGTGATTGAACCTGCAACTGCAGTATATGCCCTTGACCAGGAATCAAACCTGCGACACTTCAGTCCATGGGCTGACACTCTAACCACTGAGCGAACCAGTCTGTACAAGAGTTTGTTCTTTTTATGACTGACTAATATTCCATTACATATATATAACACATCTTCTTTATCCAATCGTCTGTTGATGGACACTCAGATTGCTTCCATATCTTGGCTATGTAAATAATGCTGCAATGAACATATGGATGTATATTTCTTTTCAATTTAGTGTTTTGGGTTTCTTTGACTAAATACCCAGAAGTGGAATTGCTAGGTCCTTCTTTATCTCTTGCTATAGTCTTTGTTTAAAGTCTATTTTGTCTGGTATAAGTATTGCCATCCCAGATTTTGTTTGTTTCTATTTTCACAAAATGCTTTTTACATCCTTTTACTTTAAGTCTGTCTTTTGATCTGAAGCGAGTCTCTTGTAGGCAGACTATGTAAGGGTCTTGCTTTCTTACTCCATTCTGCCACCCTCTATCTTTTGATTGGAGCATTGAATCCATTTACATTTAAAGTAATTATTGCTAGATATGTAGTTATTGCCACTTTATTATTCATATTTTTGTCTTTTTTTATTATTATTCTTAAAGTAATCCCTTTAACATGTCCTATAATACTGATTTGGTGGTGATGCACTCCTTCAGCTTTGTCTTATCTGAGAAGCTTCTTCAGTTGTAATGAGAGCCTTGCTGGGTACAGCAATCTTGGTTTTAAGTCCTTGTTTTTCATCTCTTTGAATATTTTGAGCCAATACCCACTGACCTGCCAATTTCTGTTGAGAAATCAACTGACAGTCTTATGGGAGCTCCCCTGTAGGTAACAAACTGCTTTTAAGATTCTCTTTGTCTTCAAACTTTGGCACTTTAATCATGATGTATCTTGGTGTGCGACTCTTTGGGTTCATCTTGTTTGGAACTCTCTGTGCTTCCTGCATTTGTATGTCTAATTTCTTTGCCAAGTTAAGAAAGTTTTTTATCATTATTTCTTCAAATAGGTTTTCAATTCCTCGCTCTCTCTCTTCTCCTTCTGGTACCCCTATGATGCAAATATTAGTATGCTTGATGTTGTCCCAGAGGCCCCTTCAACTATCCTTTTTTTAAACATTCTGATTAGGTGTTTTTTGCTCATTTATATTCCAAATCACTGATTTGATCCTTTGTTTCACCTAATCTACTCTTGATTCCCTTAAATGTATTCTTTATTCAGTTATTGTTCTTCATTTCTGACTGGTTCTTTGTTATGTATTCCACCTCTATTTTTATATTTCCTGCCTCTTTGTTGAAGTTCTCACTGAGAGCATTGAGCATTCTTATAACCAGTGTTTTGTACTCTGCATCTGGGAGATTGCTTGTCTCCATTTTGTTTAGTTCTTTTTCTGGAGTTTTGCTCTGTTCTTTCATTTGGGACATGTTCTTTTTTCTCCAGATTTTGGCAGCCTCCCTGTGTTTGCTTCTATGTATTAGGTACAGCTGTTGTGCCTTCCAGTCTTGGTAGAGTAGCCTTATGTAATATGTGTCTTGTGGGGCACAGGTGCCCCAGGTGTGTCCCTTGTGTGGGTTGTGTGTGCCCTCCTATTATAGTTCAACTTTGATTGCTGTTGCCACATCAATGGGATTGCCTCTCAGGCTGATTAGTTGTGAGGACTGGCCATGACTACAGTGGAGTAGCTGACCCTGTGAAGAGGTATTCCCTTTAGTTGGGCTCTGTTGCCTGCAACATCTGCTCTTTGGGTGTGTCACACATGGAAGTGGTTGGGTGGTGCTCTGAAGCTGGGCCATTGGGTGTGTTAGTTCTGGGGCCTCTTGGGAGAGTCTCTGCTGCAGGCCCAGGTCAACCACTGCCTGTGCCCTGCCCAGGCCACTTGGTGTGAGCTACAAAGCAATCGACTGATGGTTGCCATTTATGCTGGTCTTGAAGGTGCCTGGAAGAGATGAAGCTGTGAACCAAGGCAGCTACCGCTAATGCCAGGTTCAGGGCTCCTTAGCAAGAGGTATGGGGCATGCTGAAGCCAGATGCTGCTTGTTTGGAGTTTGTGAACCTTTGAGAGATTTTAGGGAAGTCCACAGCATGAGCCATTTCAGACAGTCTACATGGAAGAGCCACTGGAAGTGGCTTGTGTGGCCTGCAGGTCGGATGGGATAGGTCTCAGGGAATCACCAGATTTGAGAGAACGATATTAGCCAGGTTGACAGAGACTCAGATATGGTGTCTCAAACGAGATGAACCCTCAGATATGACTCAGGGGGGCTCAACAAAGGAACAGTGGCCTCTGCCAGCATCAATGAAGTGCTTTAAAAGGGAGGCATGTGGAAGCACTTCTTGACATGCCTATTGCCATAGTGCTGCTACTAATTTAGTTTTTTCCCCTGTGTGTATATGTAAAGCAACAATTTAAATGACAGAGAATTGTTTTCCATACATGTCCACTATATCACTGAGTACTATAACAAAGAACCCCTCTGCTTAAAATATAAAAAGGGAGCCAACTGAGTAATGTTGAAGCATTTTTAGGCATAATTTTATAACACAGAAAGGCTTAATTTCCTCAACAAATTATCCATTCCACCTGCAAATAAAAGGGCTATTTGCAGTCCGTCACAGCTCTGGTGTAACAGAAAATAAAGCTCCCAGGGTACACTGGAGACTGCCTGAATCACAGAAGAATAGCAGTGATTTTCCTGTGCAAGCAACACATCCAAGTACAGCCTTGGAAAGGAGGAAGACAAATTCCCTCTGCCTCACCCACAATGGAGCAGATATCAAAGGATAACAACCCTCTACAACGGTTAGCATCCTCTCCCATCATCCAATAACTATTATTATTTGCTCTAATAATTTTGATGTTGTAATACCTTGCTTTATAACCATTTTTAATGGATTAGATGTCAACGTTTCCATATAGTTATATTATTAATATTAAAAAAGCCTTAGAAACTTTTGAGCTACTAAAATTATATCCGATAACTTTCAAATCACAAGGCAGTACGTATTTGTTTCTTCCTAACATTCTCTTAGTGCTCAGTTTCTGTAACATCAGGTTATTATTACTTATAAGGCTAGAGCAAAAATGAAAAGAAATAAAAATTTCTCTATTTCCTTTACCTCTTCTTTCATTGCCAATAAAATTTATTTTTGGAAGCTCTAAGTTATTATATTATCATTGCTATTTTAAGATCAACTGACAATAATAGGAATAGATGTTCTCTTAACACAGTTCTGTCAAAGTAGCATTAAACCTTCACCACCGATTCAATCACACCCCCGTGAAAAAAATTAATTTCAACTACCAAACAAATGTTGGTAATTTTCCAGTTTAAAATCAACTAGTTTTAGTTACCAACAGAAAGCCAGGAGACTCAACTAGACTGTTTAAAAACAATAGAGAGCAAGACCTCAGTAGGTTCAGTGCCTATCATAGTGGCTGGCACACAGCAGGCAAGGGATAGATATTTGTGGATTGGTTGATAGAAGAGTGAATGATGCCTGACTTGGTTGGCTCAGTTGGTTGGAGCATCATCCCATACACCAAAAGGTTGCGGGTTCAATTCCCCATCAGGGCACATACCTAGGTTTCAGCTTCAATCCCTGGTCAGGGTGCATACAGGAGGCAACTGATCC